>NC_137150.1:17958247-19324914 GCF_951394435.1 Stenella coeruleoalba
TGGCAGGTATTATTTTAGTTTTGGCTAGAAAATCAAGGGAAAAGAGTATTGAGAATGGCAGTCAATAACTATAAGAACTCATTATGAATCTGTTCATATCTCTGATCATAACTTGCATTCATGTAACACTTTATGGTTGTCAAACTCTTGCCATGTGTCATATCATTTGACCCTTATAACCCTATATCTGTGTGACCCTGGACAAGTCACTCAGCCCATGGCCATGGTTCCTATTTGGTAAACTGCATTTAATAGATGCCCTTAACTAAGTCTACAGGAATGTTCCAGAATTAAAAATAGAGTAGTCCTATGCATTATGAACTCTTTAAAAGAAAGGTATTATTATAAATGTAAGGTATTATTATTTATCTAACTTGGGAAACTGAAATTTAGAGAGAACAAGTGAGTTGGCCCTAAGTATTTAACCACATTGTTCCCAAGAAACACATAGAACCATGGATTAAAATGTTTATATTTTATAGCTTAGATAAAAAGCATGAGCTTTTATCACAAAGGGTAAAATATTGCCTCTTAAGTGGAGAATAGTACTTTCCAAAAAATAAAAACAAATATTTCTTCTGAACCATGAACCCACTAATTTTATTTAAATGTATCAAACTGAATATGATTTTATCAGTTATTGATCAACATTCAGGCTACATACATATGACAACTAATGGCAAAACCAATTTGTTTGAAAAGATACCCAATTTGGGGGTAATTAATCCCATAATTATTCTGAATTACATAAACTGAAAGGAGAAATAGGTAATATATATATTTTTTAATTAATTCATTTAGTTTTGGGTGTGTTGGGTCTTCATTTCTGTGTGAGGGCTTTCTCTAGTTGCGGCGAGAGGGGGCCACTCTTCATCGCGGTGCACGGGCCTCTCACTGTCGCAGCCTCTCTTGTTGCGGAGCACAGGGTCCAGACGCGCAGGCTCAGTAGTTGTGGCTCATGGGCCCAGCTGCTCCATGGCATGTGGGATCTTCCCAGACCAGGGCCCAAACCCATGTCCCCTGCATTGGCAGGCAGATTCTCAACCACTGCGCCACCAGGGAAGCCCTGGTAATATTTTTGATAAAAATATTTTCCAAATATGTATACACATAATCAGAATAATATTTCATACGTAATAGTTAACTTGGTTGGCTAATATAGCCTTACCATATAGCTTATATATTAGAATGAAACCTCCTTAAGAACATTGGATATTTTATAAGATGTCTCAGTTTGAATGACATGATATTCTCTAACTTCTACGTTATTGTTCTTTTTAAAATGTATTATTACCCAAATGTACATGACTGAAAGAGTATTTGTATTTACTAACATTGCTAACCTCCAAAAAATATCATTTTAAATTATGTTATTAAAAACTTTTTTATAATGGAAAATTCCGATATACATAAAAGTAGAAAGAATTGTATAACGAATGACAATACTTGCATATTCAGCAGGGTTCCTTGAAAATGGAGAAGTGAGCAACAGAGAGAGATTGAAAAGAATGAGTGTTTAACATGTGCCAGGCAGTGTGGTAGATGCTTAAATGTGTCTTCATTGAATCACCTCTAGTTTGGAGATGAAGACAGTGAACCTGAGAGAGACTGAGGACTTCCTGAAGAGATTAGAATCAGAACCATGTTAGAACTGGATCTGAGTACTCCCCAGGTCCATGTTCCCGCCATGACTCCGTCTGATAATTTATGAACCACCAAGATTAGATGTTCCCAAACTCGTGAAGAGTAACTACTTTCTGGGTTTTTGTTTTGTTTTGAGATCTCATGACAGTGGAAGGAGAGGCCAAGAGAAAGGGGTTAAACCTGTTATGAATGAAGTTGAGGAGAAAGGTTGCTGTTAGTGAGGTTCTTGAGTGGGGAAGAAAGCTGGCAGGAGGTAGTTCCTTGCCATGTGAAAGAAGCAATGGACCAGCATAGGCTTTGGGTTACGCCAGTCAATTAGGCCGATATGTTGAGAACCTCTGCTGTGGTTGAATAAGGCTCCCTGGAGGACTTTCTGTGTGCTTATATTAAGGAGTAGAGCATTTATGATACGAGATAGAGAATTTTATTTTTCTATTCTTAAACAAAACAACTGGAAGTGTTGGGTCTGTCATTCTATTTCAATTAAAATGAAGATGCATCTTTAGCTGGAATGTATGTGTAACTGTCTTGGAATTAGACTCTCCAGGGTCAAACTATCTCCACACAGCAGACAAGAAAATTCCCGGGATACCAGGCAATGTTTTCAGCAGGCTGCTGCTACTTCCTGTGCCAGAGAAGAGGAGACTTTGGTTCTAATCCCAGCTGTGCAACTGGCAAATCATCTTACCTCTCTGGGCCTCTGTTTTTCCTCCTCTGAAAAATAAGTAGGCTGAACCGGACAATTCCTAGACCCCCTTCCAGCCCTTCCACTGTGTGGTTCCATGAGAAGAACAGAAATCACAGTTTATCCCTTAGGCCTTTTGGGGGAATAAAGCCAATATGGAAGGAATTACCTTCCATGGTAAAACTCTCTGTCTGCTATACAAATTTTAGTATCCAAAGATTTAAAGTCCATTGATCCTGAAAACTTGCTGGGAAGCAGGTCAGTTGACATTTCCATACACTTATTTGAATGTGTTTTAGTGAAGTTAAAAATTTTTTCTGTAAGCTGAAACTTTGCTTGAGAGTCAAATTAAAAAAATTTTTTTAGTATTTCATTTTGAAATTTAAAGTAATTGACTTGTTTTGAGTGTCCTATTTAGGTACTTTTAAAATCTCAAATAATTTTGTTAAACACCCCCGAAATTGCACTCCACCCTCAGAAATTATTTTAGGAAAAATTGCTTGCTATATGAAATGGAATAGATGAAAATTTAAATGTTACATTATTTCAGTTATTCAAACATATATACATTAATGATGAATACATGCTAAGTGGAAACATTTTACTATAAAATTACATTGTGCTTTTGAACTACATAAAGTTCATTAGTTCACAAACGGGTGGATAACCTTGGTGAGAAAATGAAAAGACCTGTAATTGCGTGAAAATATAGATTCATCTTCTTTCGGAGTTGTCGTTTGCTCTGTACATGTGTTGAGTTCCTGCTAACTTGACAAGCACTGCCTACTTGCTGAGGTTACAAAGATGAGTAAGATACCTGCCCCTAGGAAATCGTAGCTAGTAGATGTTTGTAGTTTGTCTGGAAAAAAAGAGAGCTAATAAAGTTTTTCTATTGCATTACCTCATTTGAACTGATGAGGTGGTACTATTATTTTCTTTATTTTACTCACGAGGAAACTGAGCCTCATAGAGGTTAAGTTATTGTAATGGTCAAGTTATTATTATTTGCTCAGTATCTGTGGTTCTATTTAGCAAAGGCTGGGATCATGTCCGTCCTTTTCACTCTGTAGCCCCCGTGCCTACCACAGTACCTGAACCTAATGGGTGCTCGATACACATTTGATGGATTAATAGGTATTGGATTATTAGTACATCCAACAAATATTGGATCATAAAAAAACACTAGTAACGTTAGTCCTCTCACTCTTCAGGTAAGTGCTCTTTTACTATGCCTTGCTGCCTCTTTCATTATATCTGTTTAGTATTAACAGAATGAATGCTTCAGGTCTGGAAAAAGAATTATATACCACCTAGTTTTTTAAATAAGGGAAGAGATTGCCTTTGAAAAGCAGAAGCTGAACACCATTGCAAAAATACCAGAATAAGTCCCCCAGATTTAAAACTCAACCATCAAAAAAAACAAAAACAAAAACAAACTCAACCATCAAAGTATTCTTTTCTTTATGAAGAAACAATTATATCATATGTATCAAGCTTTGCCATTGTTTAATGGTTTGGAATCTTCTGGAATTAGCCATTAGAAGAGAAGGCAGCAAGTCTGAGGGTCTAGAAGTACCGTGTGTACTTTATTAGTAATTTGAATGGTATTTATGAAGCTCAGTTTATGGCTGATGCGAAGTATCAGGGTTATTAACACTTCAGAATATAAGAATGGAATTCAAAATGACCTTGGCAGAATTGAGAGCTGATAATCCTAAATACGAACACATGTAGGCAGGAAGGACAAATGCATGATAACTGCAATGTGCAACTGCGGCAGAAAGGAATTTAGAGTACAAATTCAGGAATCAGAGAGTAATTCTTGCATTACATTCTCCAGACTGTTACTGGAATACTCCTGTCAGTCTTGGGCCTACCAGTTGAAGAGATTTTTAAGAAAGTGGATGAGATTCAGAGGATCTAGAAAATAATTAAAGGTTAGAAATTTGGGAATGTAAAAACAGAAAACAAGTTGAACTTTAGTCATGTAAGTTCCAAAAAATGTTTACCACTCTTACACCCTTTCTCCGAAGCTACTCCAAACGTGCTCCACCAAAATGAGAGGACGAAGCAAGATAGGATAAGACAATGGATCCAGCATCCAGGCAAAGGAAGTTCCAGGAGATAGGGAAGGGACAATCTGGGTGGCCAGTGTGCACCTGGTCCAGGACCATCCATCTCGCTGATGCAGGTTACAAGATTCAAGGAGAGTCTTCTTTAAGAAGGGGAAAATCAAATTTCTAATGCATTTGAACATTTTCAGAAAAAAGGCTCAACAAATTGATGGAGAGTTTGAGGTTCAGTTTATGATAGTACACAGAATTTTTGACAAAACAAACAAAAACCAACTGCAAGGAAACAAGTTGGAGCCAAAAAGAAAGGAAGAAGAATTATAGTATATAAATGGTAGAACTTACCAATAAATAACCCTTATATACCGACTCTAACATAAACAGTAAGTATTAATCTAACCAAAATTATGATCTGGTGATATGGAATGATGAAGAGACGAGGAGGGGGAAGTGTGTGATGGGAAGGGAGAGGGTGGTGGAAGAAAGCTATGTATTATATTCCACAGTGAGAAGTCTTAGCATATGCCTGTACTTCAAAAAATCAAATTAGCAATATAGGCAAATATAGCATACTTAAAGTTCTGGGAGTAGACATCAAAAACAGCAACCAACCAACTAATCAAACGAATAAAATAAAATAGCTAAAAACACTGAACATGGGTGCCTTTGATGTAGGGAGAAAGGTGCTGATGGGAGGCACAAGGGGCTGCTATTTGTTGCAGCAAACTGTATAAATTGGATTGTTCAAACCATGTGCATGTATCACTTTGATTAAAAGGAGCAAACAAAAAAGAAATCAAATTAACTATCAATACATAAAAATATAGTTAGGAGGTCACCTAATAATATCCAAACGTGGGGAAATTTGTCTTTTCTTAATAGTGATAACTAACTGCTTGTTGTATTTGTGAAGTCAGGATTTTGGCTAATGCTGTGTTCTAGTAAAGGTTGATCTAAAGGAGCTTCTAAACAAACGAGGTGTTTCCTTTCCGGGAGCTGCGTGGGACTAACGATCCACACTCAACCGTCTGGCATGGCTTCTATGCAGTGATGGAGTAAGGCCTGAGTTGCATTGCCCTGGCTCATCCTCTGGGTTCCTTAGAACTCTGTGGGCCCCTGGCAGAGGTGTGGTGTGAAGGACAGAGCAATAATAATTCGAAACATGTTATGATGACACCTATTCAACTCTACTACAATCAAGTATAGAATTTAAAAATATACATATATATATATATACATATATATATATATATATACACACACACAAATATTCAAATTATTATTCCTCTGCACCTGTGAGGAGATTACTACCTCTGAGGGGAAGGAACTGACATGTTTTGAGTATCTGCCAAGTGCTTCACAAACATAATTTCATTTAGTCACTCAGTACTGCTATGAGGTGGGTATCACATAGCCCCATTTTACAGATGAGAAATTACAGTTCAGAGAGGTTAGGTAACTTTTCTGAGGTCACATAAGTAGCCTATGATTGAGCTGGAGTTGACCTTAGGTCTGTGTGTCTACAAAGCCAGTGCTTTGCCCTTCATACTGCACCTCTCCCAGAGACCCATAGAGCAATAAGGAACCCAGAAGATGAGCCAGGGCAATGCAACTCGGGCCTTACTCCATCACTGCATATAAGCCATGCCAGACTGTTGAATGTAGATTATTAGTCCCATGTATACACACACACACACACACACACACACACACACACACACACACACGCTTGTTTTACCTTTAAAATGATGCAGAACAACCAGTTCTCCCATTCTACATGGATATGCTTTGAAAATAACTGATTTGCTCAAATTATATAGCTATTTTGATGTCTTGTAGATACACCTTGAGTGTGTATGTGTTACATGTGATCTGGTACCGTGAGAAGACTTCAGAAATGCTCAAGGCCTGTAGGTGATGGAATAGTCAAAACTTGTCCCATCCAACCAATCTCCCAAATTGCTACGTAACCCCTGGAGAACATGTGAATCATAGTTTATAAACAACCATTCATAGATACAGGTATTTCCCTGACGGTATTATTTATGTGAGGCAGCTAAAGAGCAACTTTCTTTTTTTTTTTGCCTTGTTAAGTATTAACTCTAGCACCTGCCTCACAAGGGCAGCAGGGTGGAATGGTGGAGAAGAACCCACTTGTGAAGAGAAGCTGAAGAAGCCCCTTATAGAGAGAGGATGGCAAAGAAAAGTCAGCCTTTGAAGAAAAGTCCTCCTAAGGAATAAGGACCACATGGTCCTGTGGTCCTCCTAATCCAGATGCCAAGAATAAATGATCCTGGCTGATGAAGAGCCACTTGCTGCTTCCTCAGCTTTGTGATTCTGCCTGAAATGGATTTCCAGTTGAAAGATTAAACAACAACAACAGCAAACCAATAACAACAACCATCTCTCAAATATGCTCTCAACAGATATTAACAGTTCATTATGACAGTAGTGCCTATTTTCACACTGTGATTCTTTCAGTCAATAAAAATATTTTCATCTTATATACATTTTAAAAAAAGCAGCCAGTAAGCATTTTAATCTTTCCAGAATTGGTTCACAGTAAAGTAGGTTTCTCACCTTTGAGCTAGGTGAAAGAGCATTGAGTTTCTCCTTTGTATTATTCCATTTGTCTCTACTTCAAACAGGAACAAAAATCTTTTCAATAATTTATCAACTAGATTCATTGGTTCCTTGAATTGAGAACCTGCTGCAATCTGAGGACACCCGATGACTGTGACAGGGTAGCTGGCCTGGAGGATCTCATTTTCTATTTAGGGATGATGGTGGAGGCAGAGGAACCTAGATTTGGAAATAGACAATGATGATAAGATGACAATAAAACAGTGTACAAAGGTTAAGACAGCACAAAAACGAGTAAGACTAACCCTGGGACTCTTCAGAAAGGCTCCCACAGACGAGGTGAAGCTTTGGCTTGGTCTTGAAAGCCTTCTGAGAGTTTTCCAGTCAGGCAAAGGGGACCTTGAAGACATTTGTGAAGGATGACAGAAGAAAGGTATATGGTAAAGGAATAGAGTTAAGAACCAAAGTGTGTTCGGGGAATGGCATGAGGCTCCATGTGGCTAGGGTAAGGAGTAAAAATGGGAGGGTGGTGGAGATAAGAAACAAGAGGTAGGACATCCTATAGGTAAGTAACATGACTGACAGGCTCCAAGATGGATTGTCAAGAAAACACTGATGACAATGAGAATGGGCTAGAGTGAGGAGCGAGAATAGATAGTAGTCCAAGAGAGAGCTATGGAGTTCTTTAACTGTGGCAATAAGCATTTCAAGGAGGGGATGGTAAGGAATCAGAAGTCATTTAAAAATGTAAAGCACTATATCATATTATATAAAGATATTAATTATTGGAATGATTATCTGTCATAACTTGGGGTGTGTTGTGACAAGCTATCCCTAGTTAAATGAAGATTCCCCGTGGCCAGTCTAATGCACAATACCATCTACAGTAGGTATGTGCTACCATCAGACGGTCCTCTCACGACTCCCCAGAATTGATCGTGTCAGCAATTTGTGGAACCAGCTCGTTTTAATCTCTTTAAACATCATAAGATAAACTTAGATTGCCCATTTGATTTTAAGTATCCTGCAGACGACAATTAACTTTACTTCTAGCGTGTACAATCATGTCTACATAACTTTTGTGGAATTGGTAAAATGGTGACATTTAAAGATGTGAAAATTAAGGCCTGTGATTTTGCAGGCTTTTCACTCAGATGAATGAATTGATAGCTTTGTCACAGCATTTCAGCATTCCAGGCTTGTGATAAAATGGAATCCAGTTCAAGTTTCTTTTAAGCTTCATTTTAAGGAACCAAGTGGCCCTTGTGATTAGATATATAAACATTGGTAAATATGCGTGTTTGGATTTGACCATGATTTAACATTTTGACCAAACACCTATGCTAAATCCATCAATGAGACAGCTGAGGAAATAATTTCTGGAAGAATTTTTACTGTTCTTCAGTGTTCCTCAGGCAGGAAGCCACAGGAAATAATGTATTGTGGGACGTATTTTCCTGCAGGATTTGGTGTGTCATTCATTGTACACAATTTTGCTTTCCAGCTGCCTGTAGTTCACATTTTTGTACTTGCTTTTCCCTTCAGGATAATTTGATGAAGTCAGTTCCTCAGAGATAGAAAATGTCTTTTTATTTTTTTAAGGTCAGGTTTTTTTTTTTTTTTCCTTCCCAATTGAGAGATAAATTTGATTAAACAGAAAAGATTTAAGTAGCCTGAATTAATTATTTTGACATATGAAATAACCATGATTGCAATTTGAAATAGTCATCAGATAATTGTATTAATCTAATAGGATGAGTGTTCTGGGTTAAATGAAAATAAGGTCTGTCAAAATTGGAGCAGTTTAAGATGTAATAAATTAGAATCTGGGATATGGAAATGGAAACCACCCTTTTCTGAGAGAACCTCACTATTATTTTATTAGGTATGCTTTTTTACTTAAAAGTTTCTCTGCATTTCTTTTCTTCCCACTATCCTGTACCCTTTCTTTAATGTACAGTAAAATATTTTCCCCACTCTTAAATGGGAAGTAGTGAATAGAATGCTTTAAAATCAGAGCTAATATCTCACATTAAGCAACCATTTTTTTTAAAACACCTATAGCATTGGTTTTTCCAACTCTGCCTATGCATTAGAATCACCTGGAGTACTTAAAAACCAAAAAAACCCAAAACAAACAAACGAAAAAAACCAAGCAAACCAACCTACAAACAAAAAACACAGACTGCACTCCAGAATTACTGATTTGCTTGGTATGGGGTTGGGCCTGGTTGTCCACCTTTCTTAAAGTCTCCCAGGCTCGCTCTAATGTACCGCAGGGTTGAGACCACTGACCTCTACTGTTCTCTGTACAGGTATCCCCAGGGTCATTTTCAATCTGCTAACCTTGACTTCCCTATCACCCACTCAAGGACTGCTCTTGGGAAAACTGACAGCCAAGTGCAGTGGTCTAAAAGGGAGAGGCCTAAGATGATTTGTTAGGCTATGGGAAAAATAGGAGAACATCTATCTTTATTTTTGAATCTCATCCTCTAACGATATCTGTTTTTAAAATATCTTATGGTGCACATGCTATTTTAATACAATAGGCTTTTTTTTTTTTTTTTTTTTTAGGTTGGGGATGCATCATCAAAATCTTCACAACCTTTGAGATAGGCAAAACAGAAAATACCCTTTTTCCCATTACTTCGGTCTCTTGATTCTTTATGGTCATCAAAACAGCTCAAATGTTGGCTTTTCATTTCTACTGATTTGCTGCAGAGTTTTCTAGAGCGATGTATGAAGTCCTGCAACATGTTTGTCTCCCATTTCACAGCCCCAGAAAGAGCAGTATTATATGAAAAACCATCAAATACAGTCTCTTTTGCTGGGTCTTTGCTGTTCCCAGGGTTCCTGCTACAGCTTCATTTCCTGGCCCCTTCTCTTGGTAAAATTTGTTCTCACTCTTCTAAGCTCTTCTGAAATGCACAAGTGCTTTTGCGTACAGCAATAGAAGACTTTAATGTAGAAATGCCTTAGAAATATCTTCTGGTATTGGGACTTCCTTGGTGGCGCAGTGGTTAATAATCCACCTGCCAGTGCAGGTGATGTGGATGGGTTCCAGCCCTGGCCCGGGAAGATCCCACATGCCACGGAGCAACTAAGCCCGTGTGCCACAACTACTGAAGCCCGCGCGCCTAGAGCTCATGCTCCGCAACAAGAGAAGCCACCGCAACGAGAAGTCCGCACACCACAACGAAGAGTAGCCCCCGCATGCTGAAAGTAGGGAAAGCCTGAGCACAGCAGTGAAGACCCAATGCAGCCAAAAATAAATTAAAAAAAAAAAAAGAGAAAAAGGAAACATCTCCTGGTATTAAGAAATTGTTTTTAAGGTATAATGTTGATATTGTGGTTATTTTAAAAGAATAAAAGGAATCCTTGTGTTTTAGGGATACATAATGTAATATTTGTGGAATGTGCTTTAAACTAATATGACAGTATATTTAACCACAATAATTAAAAAAAAACCTATGTGAAGGGGGAAAATGGTTGGAAGTAGATGAGGCATGACTGGCCGGGATTTGGTAATTATTGATTCAGAGTAATGGGTACATGAAAGTCATTACTATATTCTGCTTGCTTTTTTCGCATGTTCAATTTTCTATAGTAAAAAGTTTACAAAAATCCTTTGGGTCATTTCTGGTTCATTTATTTAGAAAGAAAACTCTCTGCCCAGTATAACAAGGGCATCTCAAACCACAGCTCTTGGGCCTGAACAATTTCAGATACGGACCTCAGATTGTGTTCTGCAGTGAATTCTGTTCCTTCTGGGGAGGTTTTCCTCCTTCCCCTCTATCCTTCCACTCTTTTCCTTTACCCCTCAAAGTCTGTCTCTCAACCTGTTGACAGTCACCCCCCTGCAGTTGGCATCCTCTCTTCCACCTTGTCATTTTCATCTGCCTCCATGGTTTTCCTATCAAATTGTTTCGTTCTCTGCCTCACACCAAACCCCCCTCAGACATGAAATGCTTGGCCACAGCACAATCCTAGTCTACTGAGTTTCTGTTCTGGGGGGCTGGGGTGCCAGCAGAGCCAAAAAAGCAGCTCTCCTTGCTTCTTTTGTGAGCAGATTCTTGATCTCCTGGCTCTGGCCTGAAGTCTCATCCTGTGTGCTCTGCGTCTTCTAGCCTCATATCACAATCCTGAGTGGGGGGATTTCAGGTATTTGCAGATTGAGAGGAGGCGACCTTTCTGTTCCTTTCTCTGAGGCGCAGTGGAAACCACCGTACCTCCTTGTCTCTGTGAAATGGAAAGTCTAGGTGCAGCTTTCAGAGTTTCTGTTGGGGGAATTTCTGGGATGCCTATTTATTTTCCTGAGTTTTTACACTCTTTTTAAATATATGAGTTGCTCTGAAAGTCCCTAAAGCATTTATCTTCATCATTGTAATGAATCCCTGATATTTGGAGAATTTCAGGGTTTTCAGATAACTTAGATATATGTAATCTCACTTGTACAAGCATTTATTGTTTTTCTTTTTTTCTTTTTATAACCGTGCAGGGCACCTGCTTTTGCACCTTCTGTTGCTATAGTGGGAAGGGCCACTCTCAGCCACTTGGGTACAAGCTCCATCCCACTGCCTGCATCTTGTTTTCTTCTTAACTTTCTAGACCCCCACCCCTAGCATGGCCATTAGATATTGCATCACCACTTCCCTTTCCCCTACTGCTCTGTGACCTACCACGTGAAAAGTGTTGGGCCGTGTGAACAGCTAGCATCTCAGCGCTAGCAGCTGCATTCATCTCGCCCTATAGCAGGGCCTGGGTTGGGGAACTGAGGGGGAGGGGCTGGAGCTGGGAGAAGGGGAAGAAACCGATAATTGTTCACTTTCTCTTATCTCTTTGCACTTCCAATTTTAGAGCGACAGAGGCAAATCTCTCACTCAGCTGGTGTTTCAAGGACACTAGGAGAACTAAGCTTAGGACCCGTCAGTCCCATTTGCATCCACAGGACTGAGACCAAACTGGGCAAGGGAGGAAACAGAGGAGGCACCAGGGCAGAGCAAAGCAGTCCTAGGAGGATGAGAGGAGAGGGAGGGAGCCGTGAGAGAAGAGACAGCAGAGGGGGAGGAGGAAGACCGTGAGGAGGGGGAAACATTTACTTTCTCATCGAGTTCTTCTGTTAAAAGGCAGCTGGATTATCCTGTGCCTTTTTGCAATAAAAATGCATTTCACTGGACCTCTGGTGAGATATTTGAAATGCCCAAATGGTAGGGGAGCTACTGATGTGCTAGGATTTTATGGGCAAAATGAGGCAATTTTTCAGATACTTCCTAAAGAGAGAAGTTCCTGACGTTGAAGAGACAGTCATTTCTTGACCATGTTTATCCAAGTTTACTTCCCAGCTTCTCAATAATATATTTCATATAATACATATTTCCCATCAGGTTGATGTTTTGGCTCAATTTTCCAGGCCATTAATGGCAGTTGCTTAAAACTCCTGCTTTCGTCTATATAGATAAAGCCTATGTGTTGATAAATTTGGCTTATTCTTTTTGTATAAATCCTGGCAGGAGTGTACAGAGAACACTTATTTTTTTTAATTGCAATGGTGATATGTTCACTTAAGGAAACCCAGAAAAAGTACCAAAAATAAAAATAAGAGGACCAACGCTTAGAGAGAATTGCTCTTAATATTTGGTGCTCATCCAGCCACTGTCCACGCATGCATTTTCTTCCTTTCTCTTTCGCCCCCAACAGGGACCATAGTGTTATTCTACTCTGCACCCTTCTTTTTATTTAACTTTATGCCATGGACCCATTCCTATGTACACAACAGGATTTTTAAAGTATACATTTTGTTGCAATATAGCATCCAGAAAATGCACAAATTCTAAGTGTGCAGCTTGATGAATGTTCATGAAGTGAACACACCCATGTAACCAAGAAAACACAACAGGCGCCCCAGAAACAAAACATACCAGCACCCCAAAGCCTCCCTCTTGCCCCCCTCCAAGTACTGTGCTCCATCTCAAGTGTTACCACTATCCTGACTTCTAAACCATAGATTCCTCTCTCACCCCAGCCCAGTTTTGAACTTTATACAAATGGTATATTTATAAAATATATGGTATTTATGAAAACTGCAGTATGTAGTTGTTTTTGGTTTTCATCTAGCTTTTCTCATCATTATGATTGTGAAATTCATTCCATTTTTGTGTATGGCTGTAGTTTGCTCATTTGAATTGTTGTGTAGTATTCCATTGTATGCCTATACCACAATTTATTGAACCATTCAATTTTTGATGGGCATTTGTGTCATTTGCCCCTCCCAAGCTGTTATAAATAGTGCTGCTTTGAACATCTTTGTACATATCTGTTGGTTGACATATGCCTCTTTTCTCTCCAAAAAATGGATCGTCGGGTTATAGGCGAGACATATGTTTAGCTTTACTAGATAATGCCAAGAGTTTTCCAAAGTGGCTCTTCCAATTTTACTCTCTCACCAGTAAAGTCTAAGAGGTCCACTTGTTTCATATCCTTGCTAATACTTGGTATTTTCATGTAAAAATTCCAGGCCATTGAATGTAATTTCTGGAGACTCTTCTTTTACCTAGACAGATAAGGCCCATGTATTTGTTCTTTTTGTATAAATTCTCCAGAAGCACATGCATAATAAGTATCTTTTTTTTTTTTTTAATTACAATGGCGATATGTTCACTTAAAATAAATCCAAGAAAATTTTGGTCACTTGGATGGGAGGATAGTAATGTCATATTGTGGTTTTAATTTTCATTTCATATGTTTACCAGCCATTTGAATATTCTGTTTTATGAAATGATTATTCCAGTCTTTTGCCTATTTTTCTCTTGAGTTGTCTGTTTTTTCATACTGACTTGTAGGAGTTCCTTATATCTTTGGAAGTGTCCTTTGTTGGATATGTCCTACAAATATCTTCTCCTTCTCTGTGACTTACCTTTTCATTCTTAATGGTGACTTTTTATGGAACAGAAGTTCTTATTTTTAATGTAATCCAATTTATCAATATTTTCTTTTGTGGTTAGTGCTTTCTGTGTTCTGTTTGAGAAATCTTGGCCTATTTTAAGGTCATGAAGATATTCTCATATTTTCTTCTAAAAGTCGTATTATTATACCTTTCACATTTAGATCTATAATACATCTAAAGTTGATTTTTATGTGTAGTTTTAGGTGGAGGAACAAGACTATTTTTTCATTTTTTATCTATGTTTCTAATCGATCCAGTGTCATTTATTGAAGATACCATTCCTTCCCTAAACAATGTGAGTTTTACATGGGTTCACGCAGGCCATATGTAGATATGCTATTTAACCAGTTGAGAGAGCATTTTAATTGAGCATTTTCTTACATATTCTTCCTTGCCTGAGTCACTTCCAAAAAAAATTACTGGAATAAGTGCTAAAGTACTTTATTCTATAAAGAATAAATATCAAGATGCTGAAAACAGCCAAGCATTTGTTAAAATACGGTTTAAAAAAACCCTCTTAGTTCTAATTCTGAATTGACTGTTACCAACCAAATAAAAGGTAGACTTTAGAAAGTGAATTTTGACTGGAAGCTTGTATAAATCAATATTTCAGGGGCCTTGGGTTAATTCTAGCTAACAATGTACTGATCTTATTAGATTAAATGTATTTTAATCAGCTGAATAATTAAGCTTCTCTTTTATATTTTGAAGACCAGTTTTGAGAATGCAACAACTTATTTGATATTTACCAGAGGAAACTTTGTTTCAGAATAAAGTATACTACTAATGTTTATTGTTATTACACTATTAGCATTCATTCCCTCAGTGACTTATTTTGACATGGAGACTTTTTATTTGAGATGACTCATAATTTTAAAGGTATTAGAAAATGGAAACTTATGAAGAGCTATTTGACAAAGATAGTGATAATAGTTAGGAAGTGGGTTCTGTATATTCTGATGATATATAGGTGAACTTTATGATTGAAATTTAACATTTTCAGATGTTTGGAACAACCATTTTGCACAATTAGATTTACTAGAAAAAAATCTAATCATGAAACAAATTCAGTTTCCCAAATGGACTTTAAATATCTTATAATACAGCCTGATATTGGAGGAACTTGCTTTTAGTCTTATTTTTAGCTACTGGGAGAGTGTCAGCATTGTTAATTAGCTTATGACATCAATTTCTTCCCTCTATTAAGTATCTATATTATTATGAAGTCTAATGTATTTGATTTTTAAAAATTAATCTTAAAGTGCTTAATAATTCTGCCATTTAAAATGGTTGTAATCAAAATAAGCAAGATGGGTTTGTGATGAGTAGACTTAATTTGTTTTGCACTTGGCTGAGCAGAAATTCATTTTAATTTAAAAAGTCTAACTAAGCTGCAGTGCATAAAAAAGCATTCAAACTGGATTTTAACCTTTAGTAATTAAACTTCCTATTCTACGTAGAACATATATTAGTATATATTACACGTATTTATCCTTACAAGTAATAACCATTTTTAAATTCTGTTGAAATTATTTTAAGGTGACTAAATGTAGTGAAATTTAAATTTACTGAGACTCTCATATTCTTTACTTTCACACTTGCAAACAAACTATCTATTGTATCTTTTCAAAAATCATATCCCCTTATTTATTTACTGCTTCCACTGCACAAAATGGAACTGGAAGCTAGAAATTACCACAGCAAGGCTTGTGGGTTGTGGAGAGTGATTTCGACTAGAGCTTCCCAAAATGTGTTTTACAAAAAATGGTCTGCAGGATTTAAGTAGTATTGTGTTAAAACAAAACAAAACAATTTTGTTTCTCAAAAACAATTTGAGAAATAAAAGTTAACCAGATTTTCCAAATGTTGAGTTATTCAGAGCCTTTAATATGCTAACGTACATTGTGAGTGCCCAGGTGGTAGGGACGTAGGGGGTGGGGAGAAGCAGTGTAAGAGAAGTGCTTACCAAACTGAGACTTCAGAGTGACTCTAGGGGGACTCCAGGGTCTAGTCCAATGTTTCTGGAACATTCTTCAGGAAATGTTGGTTTATAGAAACCTACTTCACCCTAAGGTCACCAGTTCAGCCAGCTCCTGACCACTCCTCCCTTACCCCCCAAAAAACCCCAAGTCTAAGATGGATCTGATAATTTTGGTGCTTTTGTCTGCCTTTTATTCCTCTACTGAAAAGTTAGTATATCCTGGTTTCTATACGGGAGGAGTTTGAGTACCCTTTACATCCTTGAACTTGATCTCAACCAATCCCTTCTTTCCTTCTACAAACATTGACAAGCTCTTACTCTTCCCTCAGCCTGGAACAATCTTACCTTTAATATACCCAGGGGTGATTAGCTCCTCATTAGTTTTTTGCTCAAATGCCACGATTAGACCACTTTATCTTATGCTGTCTTTCCCCTCCCTTCTCACTCTGTAGCACATTATGCCATTTTATTATCTTCATAGCACCTGTCACTATCTGAAAATATTTATGTATTTGTGGTTTATTATTTTTTTCTTTTCTTGGCCATGCTGCACCGCTTGTGGGATCTTAGTTCCCTGAGCAGGGATCGAGCCTGTGTCCTTGGCAGTGAAAGTATGGAGTCCTAACCACTGGACCTTATGTATTTGTTAATTGTCTGATTTACCCCACTGAACTATGAACCCCAAGATATTGGGAACTTTCCCTCTCTTGTTCTTTGTAGTTCCAGTTCCTACAATGGTGCCTGACACACAGTGGGCTCTCCAAAGGGCCTAGCCTCTGTGGTCAGGGAACGTGCATTCTGAAGAGAAAGAAAAACAAATATAAAATCCCACGTGCTACCAGCTGTGCTTGACGTAAACATAGGCTGCTCTGGGATCTCCAGAAAGGAACTCTGCTCTTGGACAGCAGTGGTGAGGGTGGGCAAAGGATGTCATAGAAGACTTCCTACAGGCAACCTCTGAACTGAATCTTAAAGGCCGAGTAGGACATATAATGTTTGGGGCCAAGGAAATAGCCCATGCAAAGGGCTGAAGGTGAATCAGATGATGCAGATAAATGCAAGTGATTGAGGGAAGGCAGTTGGCAGAGTGGAGGAATTGAGGCTGGCAAAGATGGCAGGAAGAGATGGTGACGGGACTGGAAAGCTGGGCTAAGGAGTTGGGTCTTTATTCTGAATTTGATGTACAGCAGTAAAATTGGAAGGATTATAATCAAGTTCAAATTAGTGTTTTATTTCTGGCAGCAGCAAGGTTGATGGATAGGAAGGCATGAAACTATAGGTGGGAGGTCAATTTGAAGCCTTTGAAACCAAATAGAATTAATTAGTGTTTGAGACCTTACCCTTTCCCTCCTTTGCTCAGAGTTGTTGCTTTGGTGGAAAACATCTTTTCTTTCATCTCTCATGTTCTAATGCTACCTTCTGTTTAATGCCCACCTTGAACGAATGAATATGGGCATTGTGGGCCAAAGAGAACAAAATATATAACCCTGCATTTGTTTTTGAGGGCACATGGCAGGAGATTATCCTGATCATTCATGCATTTGTTCTGAGCATTCAGCACTATCTAGAACCATTCAATGTTTCATTGTTTCCTATATGCCAGATAGTGTGTGAAATGCTATATTTATAAGGATTATCTATTTAATCCTCACAACTACCTGTACACTAGGTATTATGATTAGCTTTACATTATGGATTAATCAATTGAAACACAGTTTGTAAATAAGGTGTCCAAAGTCACACCACTATTAGTCAAGATTAAAAATGGAATCTTGGCACTAGAAACATAATAATTATCTTGTAAAGAGCATTGGACTAAAAGTCAATAGAGCAGGATTATAGTTGATAATTAATAACTACCATATATCCAGCTCAACAATCCAGTAAAACAAGTGTTATCATCCCCACGTTAATAGTAAGGATACTGTGGATTAGAGGGTTTAAATTAATTGTACAAGGCCACGCGGCTTGGGATTTGAACCCAGATCCATATGATTCCAAAGTCAACAATTTTTTTTTAAGAGTTTTATTTGTTTATTTATTTTTTTACATCTTTATTGGAGTATAATTGCTTTACAATGGTGTGTTAGTTTCTGCTTTATAACAAAGTGAATCAGTTATACACATACATATGTTCCCATATCTCTTCCCTCTTGCGTCTTCCTCCCTCCCACCCTCCCTATCCCACCCCTCCAGCGGTCACATAGCACCGAGCTGATCTCCCTGTGCTATGTGGCTGCTTCCCACTAGCTATCTATTTTACGTTTGGTAGTGTATATATGTCCATGCCACTGTCTCACTTTGTCACAGCTTACCCTTCCCCCTCCCCATATCCTCAAGTCCATTCTCTAGTAGGTCTGTGTCTTTATTCCTGTCTTACCCCTAGGTTCTTCATGACTTTTTTTTTTCTTAAATTCCATATATATGTGTTAGCATACGGTATTTGTTTTTCTCTTTCTGACTTACTTCACTCTGTATGACAGACTCTAGGTCCATCCACCTCATTACAAATAGCTCAATTTCGTTTCTTTTTAGGGCTGAGTAATATTCCATTGTATATATGTGCCACATCTTCTTTATCCATTCATCTGATGATGGACACTTAGGTTGGTTCCATCTCTGGGCTATTGTAAATAGAGCTACAATGAACATTTTGGTACATGACTCTTTTTGAATTATGGTTTTCTCAGGGTATATGCCCAGTAGTGGGATTGCTGGGTCATATGGTAGTTCTATTTGTAGTTTTTTAAGGAACCTCCATACTGTTCTCCATAGTGGCTGTACCAATTCACATTCCCACCAGCAGTGCAAGAGGGTTCCCTTTTCTCCACACCCTCTCCAGCATTTATTGTTTCTAGATTTTTTGATGATGGCCATTCTGACTGGTGTGAGATGATATCTCATTGTAGTTTTGATTTGCATTTCTCTAATGGTTAATGATGTTGAGCATTCTTTCATGTGTTTGTTGGCAGTCTGTATATCCAAAGTCAACAATTTTATACACTTGGAAATGCTCTTCCTGGCAGCTCTCGTACTGATTCATTTGAATGATCTGTGATTTTAAACTCTGAGATCCCAGCCCTATCATGTGTTAAATGGCAGAATTGCACTAGATGGCAACTAGAATCGCTTCAACTCTGTGATCTGTGATCTAAGAGCAACCTCGGGCCCCCTACGGATTTCTTCCCCTTTCCTCACTTTTACTGTTTTGAGTTGGATTTACTCTTTTGAGTAGTGAGGGAAATATGAATAAAGATGACCTGGATAGGTAGCTTGCAAGGTGAGCATGGCGCAGAGACCACGAGGTAGTTTCCCAACGAACTGGAAACTAAAAATGGAATTGAGGAGATGAAAACCTGGAGCCAAGCTCCGTACAGGCAAAATATTGGAGGAGCACACTGGAGAAACGGCTACGAAATTTCAAGGTTACTCAGAGGCCCTGTGAAAATCATGAGGGAATAACACAAGGTACATTAACAACCAGTGTATGTGGCAGGTGTGGTGTAGGGAGAGAGGTGAGAATGGAATTCAGTGGAGAAAAACCAGGACTTAGTGGATAGTCTGTTGAGACAACATTGTGTCGAGAATAAAGGTGGAGAAAAGCAGGTCAGTTGGGTGACACCTGATCAAGGCAGCTTGTCTAAAATGGAAAGATCACATGCCATCTGGGGACATTTCCTAGGATATGTGTTTGGAGAAAATCCGAGCTTTAGGAGATAAATTGCTGGGAAAGCTTTCAGGAGAGAAGATGCAGGTCATGTTTGTGTGGCTAATTGCATTTATTTGGGGTTTTTGAGGGATGCAATTAGCAATTTGCCTTCTTAGAGTTTTCATGTCAGGGAAACAAAAGCGTAAAAGATGAGAAAGGGTGAGGTTTTAAGGGAGTAAAGAAAAAAAAAAGGCTTCATTGGCACATGATACAGAAAAAAAGTAGGAAAATAGAAACCTTTGTTGTGCAAGCACTGTGTAATACAACTGCAATAGATCATTAGGAAGGAGGCCCCATTCCCAAGTCTTGCAGGCCTCTCTACAATTGCTTAACTGTCTCTGTCTGAAATATTGAAGCAAAGTTATAAAGAGAACAAGTTGTCATAGACCCAGAAACATTCTGGAATGCTTTTCTGCATTATAAATTTGATGAGATTCAGTTCTTTTTAGAAGGGTCAAGCTAGTCAAACTTTCAATACTAAGGCCTGATGATTAGAGATACCCATTTCACTATCTCTCTGTCTAATTTTCTCCATATAGAATCAGGCTCATTTAAGTAAGTCATGCTTAACATATATTCGAAGAACTGATTACAACAGATTAATGTAAAAAATAAAAATTGGAGACATTTTGACATGTAAGTGAAGTGATGGAAAAATGTAACTTACATTTCTAGGGTCCTAACTGCTATGGAATGAAGTTCTGAAAATGTGACCTGTGATAATGACATGACCAACCAAAGTTCTATGTCACAACTAGAAGTCTGGAAGATAAAAGTAGGAATAAAGAGGCTGCTTTAGGGTGAATGATGATATAATGGATGATAGTTCTCAAGCGGCAAAGGCATTAATAATAAGGTAGAAACTTGAGACTTCACAGATGTTTAAGCGTTTAGGAAAATACGGAGCCTTCCTTAAGCAAAGTAACATAGACAACGTGGTGTCTGATACTCAGTAGATCCTCAGTAAGTCTTCCTTTTTCTCCTTTTCTCTGCTCTTAACTAGTGAACACGGTAAAAGAGAGGCTTCCTTACTCTTCCAACACTTTTATTGACGTGAAACCAGGTTCACGTGAAACCACCACAGAGAAGAGAACTAGTGTCTGTAGACCCAGGACAAATTCTCTAAGGGATGAGGCAAGCAAATTAGCATATAGTATTTGTTGAGCACCTATTTTGTTCCAGGCACTTTACTATGTGCAAGTGATTTCATTTTGTGCTCACAACAGTCCATTCTCCATTTTGAAGATGAGGAACCAGAGAATCAAAAGTGTGAAAATTTGCCCCAAATCACATAGCTGCTTATGAAGCAAAGTTGAGGATTGTCGCCAACCCAAATCGCACTCTTTCTTAAACTATCTCATCCTTAAAATCATCATGTAATTCCTTAAAGAGTAACATTAATGATGCAAGAGGTAGATGTTGGTACAGGAAAGTTGTCCTGGCTGACGTGCTTTAGGGATGAGTAGAGACATCCCTTGCTGTCCCACTACATGCCCTTAAGTAAAGCAACAATAGTTTTTTGGTTTTTTTTTTCTACTTGCAAAGATAATACAAGTTATTCACACCTATGGACAAGTAAAAAGAAGAAAATAAAAGTCACCCAAATCCTGCCACCCAGAGGTAAATAGGGTTAATATTTTTATTTTATCTCTCTAATGTTTTTTTGTATGCTTATGTACAGTTGATCCTTGAACAACTCAGGGGTTAGGGGTCCGTTCCTCTGAGCAGTTGAAAATCCACCTATAACTTTATAGTCCACCCTCCATATGGAAGGTTCTGCATCTGTGGATTCAACCAACTTGGGATTGTGTAGTACTGTAGTATTTACTATTGAAAAAACTCTGCATATAAGTGGGCCAGCACAGTTCAAACTTGTGCTGTTCAAGAGTCAACTGAATTTATAAATATTATGTTTATACAAATATATATTTTACAAAAGGCGATCATAATGTACATACTTGATTTGCAACCTGATTTTTGCTCTTTCAACGGATGGCACATGAAAGAAGTTTCTTTACCTTAAAATTTTTAGGACGGATTATTATAACAATATTTTGATCAACAATTCCATTTGCATTAATGAAAGTGCTACAATTATTAAATTTATTAAGAGTGCCAGAGGAGAAGGAAAACGAATGAGTGTTAACGCTATTTATATCCTCTAAAATGACATTCATTATGTGAAGCATAATAGCCTAATCTCACAAAAATTTGATGTCTAATGCTAATAACAGTGCTGAAAGTTCTGGGTACACAAATACAGGAAATACACTAAGGAATACACTAAATAAATACACTAAAAAAAGGAAATACACTAACTGTATTTCCTTTGAAACTGGAATTTTTATGTACCCTCAATCAGCAATAAAGAACAGCAGAGTTAACTTCTTTTCAGACATTATGAGACCTCAAATTATATTATTACATGAGTCTGGCTGAGAAAGATAATATTCAGAGAACACTAAGTAATATACTATTCATCTTCTCTAAGGATACTCAAAGTTCTATCCTTGGATCCAATTACGTTTTTAGGCTATAATGTGTTTATATATCTTGAAACCCTTCACTGACTTTAATGAGGATTCTTATAAGAAGTCTGTATGTGAAATCCAGTCCTATATTTGCTGTAGAAATGCTGTTGAGTATTGAGTACAGTCTATCACCCCACTTGATGCCCCCAATGTTAAACTCCTTGAGAGAATTTGTTTTAAATTTCAGCTCCAGGAAAAAATGTCTTGCTGAGCAACTCATATACTTCTTCCTTCCTCATAATAACAGCACTTTGAATGATTGTAATTCCTAACCTCCCCATGACTAACCAGGAAGCTTAGAGCCAAATTTGATGCCAAATCAAATAATTATGTTAATAATGTCAACATGTTTGCATTTTCCTCTTTTGTGGTATTGTTTTTTATTTCTATTTTATGACCCTCATTGTTATATTTGTATTTAAAGGACAATCCTTTATTTTTTTTCTCTCTTTAGCTCAGGGAGCTAAAGCAAATATCTTTTCGTTAAAGGAATATAATATAAATATTGTGTTTTGCCACCTTACTAGTTTATTTTGTTCATTTCAATTTGCTGTGTGTGTGTAGTCTCATCGGATTTTTCGCTCCTGATCCTTGGAATTTAGAAAGAATAACAGGATGTAGCTAAGTGTGGTTCTCTTTTCAATAAACTTACCTGGCTATTAGTGAACCCTCTTGACCTAAAGACTAAAACCTCTTTTACCCTAGAGAAATTTTCTTCTCTTATTTCTTTGCTGATTGCTTCCCCTTCATCTAATGTATTCTCTCATGAAGCTAACTTTTTCTTGGAATTAAACACTTGTAAGGTGGCCAATTCATCCTGGTTTGCCTGGGACTTTGCCAGGTTTAGTGCAAACCAGGACAGTTGGTTACCCTATACTTAGCTAAGCTACTGTGTCCCTGGGGACAGTAGTTTTCAAACTATTTATAGTGACAGAGGAGATTTACATTTTTAATTTCTAATCTATTGTGGACTGATTTTTAAAAAAAAATAAAAATAAATACAACAAAAGTGAAATAAAAAACACATGCAAAATACAGGACCAATTTAAAAAATTATTATTGGATTAAAAGGCATACAATGACTGTCAAATTGCTCCAAAAGTTTGACATGCCATCTTTCAGTTTCTGTAGGTAGCTTGTAATATCTGGTGTCACTTTGTGGACCACACTTTGAGTCACCCTGCTCTAGGGTTTCTCTAATCTGCTCTGATAATCCCTTCCATCACCCCCACTCCACATTCCGTTCTCTCCAGCATACACTAAATGTCTCTTTTGTGTTCAGGTACCCCATTACAGTAAGCTGTGTGCTTCTTAAGGGAGAGGGATTGAATCTTATTTATCTTTCTACATCCAGCACCTACCACACTGCCAGGCAAGGAGTTTGTTAGGCTGTTGTATTCATCCTTTATTGAGACTGGAAGAAATGTATAGAGTCTTAGTTATGGCTGTTTTGGGGAGGGTGAGATTGTGGGGCCTTTTCTTCTTTTTTTGTACTTTTCAGTATTTCCTCAACTTTTTCTAACATGCATCTATTACTGTTTGAATGGGAAAATTTAAGCATTATTTTAACTGAATTATGAATAAGTGAATAATTTCAACTGAATTATGCAATAAGTGATACCTACCTTGCGGCTTGCGGTCAATAAAAAGTCCCTTTTCACAGCGTAGCTGGATTGTAGGACAGAAGCCAACTTGTGTTAGAACAGAAAACAACACTATATAATTCCTGTCATCATTGAGGAACAAGATCCTATTCTCATCCTATTTGGATTGGGGAAATCAAGAGATTGAAATGACTAATTTAGGATACAGTCAAGGAGATATTGTACAAATTTTCCCCTAAATATAGGGGATAGAAAGTGTTTCCTTTTTACATTGTGTTCCTTTTTAAGTGGCCTCTGATGTTGTGAAGTTTGATAACCACCTTATTTGCATTATTCAGACACTGGAATAACTGGATGTGATCATTTAAACTATGAGTGATGGGGCCCTGACTTCCCTCATTAAACAATGGTGCTGTTTGAACGGGCAGTTAATCACAGTTTAAAAGTGACTTATCGGTAATATACAATATGACTAATTTAGTAGCTAAGCAGTTTCATTGTGATCTTGGTGTCAGTGGAATTCCTGTCACCTCTCCAACAGTTAAGTCATATTGCATAATTGTTGAGTGACATCACTGGCCTACAAGATTACTGGCTGAAGAAACGAAATAAAAGTTTCCTGGACTGTCAGCCTTTCCGGTATCTGAACGAACAACTTGTACTGTGACTGCAGTACAGTCAGAGAGCGAAGTAAAAATGTGAGTTGAAGTGGCTGGCTTTTGGTGTGTCTTTGAAAATCAGTCTGTAGCACATGAGGAGATTCTCCAACTAGGCTAACTCTGGGGTCTTGTCTGTTTATGTGTACCAGTCATGACGGAGTGCAGTAAGAGAGCTGAGACCGTGGCACTCTTTTGTAATGGGGGCATTTAATTCTTCTGAGAACTTTACAGTCTTCTCTTTGGAAGGAATAGTTTAAAAAATGCAGCTCACCATCTGCTAGACGCATAGACACTGAAGAGATGGTCAGCTGGGACCCAGCTGAAAACCTTTTATGGTTAAAAGCCTGGCTTATTTCCAAGGGAACTAGTAGTTCAGGTTAATCACCGCAGAATACATAAACTTTTAAGTTTATTTAACTGTACAAAATATCGAGCTTTACAGTTACTCACAGACATGCATAAAAACTGGAGCTAAGGCTGATTGGAATTTATGCTAACAATGGCTCACGTTTATTGTTTACTAGGCACAAGCACTACGTACTTTGCATATAGGAATTTATTTCATCTTATGAACTATTATTATTCCCAATTTACAGATGAGGGAATGAAGACTCTGGGATCATGCAGCTGGTAGAGAGTAGAATGAGGATCTGAACCCAGGTCGGTCAGCACTAGAGTACACAGTCTTAACTGTGGCCCACCACTGCATCTTTTATAATAATAACAACAACAAAAACAACCACCACTACTACTTCCATCTACGGAATGCTTTTTATGTGATAGGCACTATATTATAACCATCATTTCCTTTCATCAACTATGTGAGATAGAAACTATACTATTATTATCCCCATTTGATAGATTTGGCAACTGAGACACAGAGAAAACAAATCACACTGAAAATAGGTAATGAAACAAGAATTCAAACCCAGATGGTCTAGATCCAGACTCTTTGCTTTTAACAACTGGGCTACACTGCTTTTCACAGCTGTTACTTATTGAGTACCTACTAATGTGTAAGTTTCACAACAATCCTGTGATACCTGTGATATCTGTGATCCACAATGATACCTGCATTGTAGGTAGTACTATTCCCAATTTATAGATGAGGAAATGGAGGCTTCAAGAGATTGGGTAACCTGTCAGCTTCTAAGTAGCAGAGCTAGGAGTTTTTCAAGTCCATCGGACTCCATCATACCACACTACCCCTCAAAAATCCGAAGCTACAAGTCTGATGCAGAGTGACAGATCACATGTCAGGGAAAGGGCTGGAATTTCAGGAGTCACTGTGTGTGAGGAGCTACAGCTTGGTCTGAGCATCCTCAAAGGGTGGGAGCTGGTAAAGAGATGCCACAAGGGGCCTGGAAGTCAGCAGTGCTCTGAGTAAGAGGTACCCTTCCTTCAATGCACTCTCTCCATTTGGGGGTTCTGGGGGAAATCTCCCAAATGTGGCCAAACTCCCCTCTCTCCCTTAAATTCCCTTTCTCTTTCCATTCCCCCCCCCCACCCCCGGTATTTCCAACACTGTACTTCTCTGCCCTCCTTCCCTTAGTGCAGAGCTTTGCACATGCTCAGTTCTCTTTTCTTGTAAGTGTTTCCTCCCTACCCCCAGCCTCCTTTCGTTTTGCAGCACATATTCAGTTCTCTGGAATGCGGCCACCCATAGGCATGACACATATTTTCAAAGGGCTTTAGAAATGAATGTGATTAGTGAGTTTAATTTTGTTAAAGGAGAAGTGTACCAACACTGCACATGTCTAATCTGTCCTGCCTTCAAGAGTCTAATAACTTCAAAAAATCTGAAATCACCACAAAAAGCAAAAATAAACAATCTAAAAAACAACAGAAGATTGAAAAAGAGTTTGAATATTACAAAAATATTTACCTTAGAGTTTTCAAGAGTAAAGAGATTTAAAAAAATGTTATTTTATTAAAGGAAATCAAATGTATCTATTTATTTATTTAAATAATAATGTGTGGGGGAACTAGAGATTAAAAGCATGTATGACATGTCCTGCATGTACCTAAATACTTACAAAACAAACTCAAGTGCCAGCCATAGAGTGAAACAAATTGTGAGATAGGGTCGGTACAATAAGGAAGTGAACTCTCTGGATGAGAATAATCAGGGAAACTTCTTGAAGGAGCAGAGACTTGGCTGGAACTAGAACCGGTAGAATTACAATAGGTTGATGTGAGAAGTTAAAGAAAGGACAGTCCATATAGGGAGCTAGCGTGACACAAAAAGACAAGGTGAAGGTATAAGTTCATGAATCCTTCTTTAGGGTACACAGCTATTAAGTAATGTGAGACTCTTCTATAAAACTCTGCAGGGATGGCAGATTTTATACCAGAGATTAGGATTTAGTGGGAAAGTGTGTCTTATACCAAAATTAGAAAAGGAAAAATGTTAACATATTGATGTGCTATGAGTTGGCCATTTCTTGGACCCATGAATCACCTTTTACTGAAAACAGGAGAACACTCATCATTCTAAACAACTGGACAGCACCCAGAAGGGGTGATCATCTAAAACTCACGCTGGTCATTCTTAGTAGACAGGGAGTCTATTCCTGGGTCGCCTGACCTTCACAGCGACCTCAGGTCAATCACCGCATCTTTCCTGCTCTGAGTTCATTTTCCTGAAAAATGACAAGGTCTTTCTATTCAGAGAGGGGGTGAATTATACATGGGAACCTCTCTCAAGTGCTGTTTGTGGTCCTAGTCAGTACCTGGAGATGACTTTATTATAGCCAAGACTGCCTTAAGATAAATGAGTTCATTTTGCTTCTTCGATTACTAAGTGCTTTGGGATATGGTCCAGAGGAGGTCACTTCATTCATTCATTCATCTCCTTAGATTGAGTAAGTACTACTGTGGCTGTCAGCCTCTAAGAGGGAACCCAGTGATCCCTGCCTCCTGGTATGCATGCCATGTGTAGTACTCTTCTACATTTACCAGTGTTGTTCTCTGTGACCAACAGAATGCAGCAACAGTGATAGTAGGTCACTTCTGAGATAGATTATTAAAAATATTGTGATATCGGCCTTCCTTTCTCTCTTGGGCTACTTTCTCTGGAGGAAGCCTGCTGCCATGTTATGAGGATAGTAAGTGGCCTGTGGAGAGGCCCATGTGATGAGGAATTGAGGCCTTTTGTCAACAGTTTTGTGAGTAGGCTATCTTGGAAGCAGATTCAACAGCTTCAGTCAAGTCTTTGGATGACTGAAGCCCTGCCTGACACCCTGATTTTAGCCTTGTGAGATCCTAAGCCTGAACCCACCCACCTAAGCTGCTCTTGGGCTTCTGACCCTTGGAAACTGTACGATAATAATAATGAAACTGTTGCTTTAAGATGCTAATTTTTAGAGTAATTTTTTACATAGCAGTAAACAACTAATAAGCCTACCATTTGTTTGTTTCTGTGCCAGGTGCTGGGAATGAATATAGCTTAGATTTTTGCCCTCTAGAAGCTAATAGTACTCAGAAAAACAGCACAGCAATGCCAATAGCAACAACAGATGCATAAACATCTACTTACAACACAATGTAACATGCTGCAAAGGAGATCCCTTACAAAGTGCCATAGGGGACAGGAGATATAACATTTACCTCTATTTGGAGAGAAAAAGAGTCCAAAAAAGCTTTCCAAACAGATATTTGGAGACTAATACACAAGAAAAAACAGGACTTTTCTAGCAAAGAAGAGGGAATAACATACGCAAAGACCTGGAGGTGGGAGACCCTTGGCATGTCTTAGGGAGTGTGTTCAATTCCATATAGTTATGGCCAAGGATTTGTGTGAGGATTCCCTGCTAGGAAAGATGGATTTATTCTAAGATATGAGAAGCCATTGACAGGGTTTAAGCAGAAAATTGACATGATCGGATATGTGTTTTAGAAAGGCAGCTGTTGTGGATTTCATCAGGAGGGCATTGTAAGACTAGAAACAGGGAGAGATAGAGGCCATATAGAAAATGACTAGTTCTTTTCAGTAGCTACTACTGTTAAAGATGAGTGAGCTTCTGATGGACAATATCACTTATATTGTTTTTCACTGATCCTTTAATTATATATATATTTGTTATAATAATTTTTAATTTTTGTTTTCATTTTGAAAGTATTTCAGATTTACCAAAAAGTTGCAAAATGAATACAAGGAATTCTTATATACTCTTCATCCAGCTTCCACAATTGTTACCATTTTATATACCCACAGTACAATTATTAAAATCAGGACATTAACATTGACCTAATACTTTTCACTAGTCTACCAACTTTATTCAAATTTCACCAATTGTCTGATTAGTGTATTTTTCTTTTCTGATTCAAAAATCACACCTTGCTTTTTGTTGTTATGTTTCCTTAGTTTCCTTTAATCTGGGGCAGTTTTTCAGCCCTTCTTTGTCTTTCATGACCTTGATACTATTGAAGAATACTATCCAGTTATTTTTGTAGAATGTTTGCCAACTTGGGTTTAGCTTATCTGATGTTCCCTCATGATTAAATTTAAGTTATGCATTTTTGGCAAGAATACCACTGAAAGTGCATCATATTGGAAGTCACATGATATGTCTCCTTATTGATGATGTTAAAGTTGATAACTTGGTCAAGGTCGCGTTTGCTAAGTCTTTCCACTGTAAAGTTATTATCATTTCCTTTGTAATTATTAAGTTGTCTTGTGAGAAGATACTTTGAAACTACACACATTTCTTGTTTGTTTGTTTGTTTGTTTTTTGCTGCACATCAAGGCTAACAGTATCTCAGTTCCCCAACCAGGGATTGAACCCCGGCCACGGCAGTGAAAACGCCAGATCCTAAACCACTTGACCACCAGAAAACTCCCTCTTGTTTGTTTTTTAAATCAAACTTTTACTCGGTTATTTTAACATTCATTGATGCCTGAAATAACAATTACTTTGGTACTTGCCAAATGGTGAAAGTCAAGAGATTTTAAATTGTGTTGTGTGGTGGTTTTAAAACATGTCCACAAGTTCTTTGGTATTTCATCCTTTACGAAATGGAGCCTGCTTCCCCTCTCCTTGTATATAGGCTATTCTTAGTGTCTCTCTTCTAATGAATACAAAGTGGCAGAAGTGACTTCAAGACCATTTCATAAAAGGCATTGTGATTTCCTCTTTGCTCTTCCTCTCTCAGATCACTCACTTTGGGGGAAGTGAGCTGCCATGTTATGGACACTCGAGCAGCCCTATGGAGGCTCATGTGGAGAGGAACTGAGGTCCTCTGCTAATGGGCTTCATAACTTGCAAGGAATATGAGTGAGCACCTTAGAAGTGAGTCCTCCAGTCCCAGATAAGCCTTCAGATGACTGCAGCCCTGGTAGATACCTTGACTGCAACCACAGGAGAGACCCTAAGCCAGAGCCACCCAGCTAAGGCACTCCTGGATTCCTGAGCTACACAAGTGAGTGTGCGAGATAAAGTTTGTTTTAAGCCACTAATTTTGGGTATAATTTGCTACACAGGAACAGATAATGAATTCATGCTAGTAGATAGGAAAGAAATCATCAGAAAATGCTAAGGAAGAGCAAATACTAGGAAAGAAAATGTACCCCCCAAATGCGGTAGGAATGCATATTAAAATGATGGTGAGAACCTACTTCTCTCCAGATCAGCTAAAATTTTAAAGTCTGACAATACCAGGCATTGGGAATTCTTTGCATTTTGTAAGGTCCAGCTGTCATTACTGGAGTGAGGTAGGCCATGAGGTATCCTTCGAACTCATGTACAGTGGGAAAGAGAGGAAACCAGTTCTGTAGCAGGAGACCTGGTCCAGCAGTAGGAGTAGGGCTGGCCCTTGAAGGGGTGTAACTTGTAATCCAATATTGAATATCCAAAGGGCATTGACTGGAGCTGGTGTCAGTATTCAAGAGTTTCTAAGCTCTGTCAGTATTCAAGAGTTTCTAAGCTCAGAGGTCAAACACTCTTGGTCAGAAAGCAAACTGATAGTCATTTCAGAAGGTAGTTTGATATTACCTAATAAAGACATATGTGCAACAGATATAGGTGCACATGGACACTGAAAGACACGTACATGAATGTTCATAGCAGTATTACTCATAATAGCCTGAAACTGGAAACAAACCAAGTATCCATCCACAGTAGAATATATAAACAAATTATGGAGCATTCAATCACTAGAATACTACATTTAAATAAAAATCAAAAACTATAGCTACAGGCAATAATGTGAATGAATCCTAAAAACAATGTCAAGTGGAAGAGATCCCTCACAAAGTAACATATATTATATGATTCTCTTTATGGAGCATTCAAAAGCAGATAAAATTAAACTGCTTTTTAAAAAAAAATTAAACTGCTTTTAAGAGATGCATATTTAAGTGATAAATCCATTAAGAAAAGCAAGAAAAGTGAATACCATAAAAGTCAGAATAATGGTTTCTTTAGGGAAGAATGTAAGAGTTGTGATTAGAAAGGGACTATGGGTGGGGACTTTCTGAGGTGTCTACAATATATTATTTCATTTTGTTTTTCCTTTAAACATCATTCTTATTGAGGTTTAACTCACATTTAATAAAATTAATGTAACACTTTACATATGCATAATGTATATATATATGTATGTGATGTATAATGTAAAACGTATGTTACCTATGCAGATGTTGACTTTATAATAACCCATTAAACTGTACATTTGTGTTCTATGCAAAAAATGTGCTATATTTTACAGTTTAAAAAGGTAAAAATAGAGTTGGAGTACAGCAGAGGATCTTGGGAATCAGGCTGCATCAAAGGTGAACATGAACTAGCAATTAGGGCTCTGTTATAAACAATGAACACATGTAGGAAAATAAGAGTGAAGTAGACAAGAAATGTTTCCAGCTTATGTGTGGCAACATCACTGGGTGGGCCAGTGGTCAGATCCCCAATTGCCAAGGCAGATCCTAAACTTGGGCATTATGACATATGAGCTTTTCCCCTTGAGAGCAGAAAGCAGATGAGCCCAAGAGAAGGTAGGCTTGACTCCAACAAAACTACGAAGAAGATGAAGGCTTAAACACTTTATCCCATGTGTGCTTGTCCCCTGCTTGTGCTCTGCTTCTCCACAACTTCTTTGGACACTCAGCAGCCTGTGTACTTATTCCCCTTCCTGTCATATACCCATATCCAAAGTCAAGGCAGGTCTAAAGACCAGCTTTGTTGACTCCTGGTGAGTCAATGGTGTTTCTATCATATCACAGGGACCAAAGTTATTTGTACCTTAACATTTATCTCTGATTATCAATGAAAGGTTTTGTACCTTAACATTTATCCCTGATTATGAATGAAAGGTTTTGTATCCTATGAAAGAAATTTCTGTCACTAGTGACTGGTTGTATGAGGTGTATTTTGGGTGGAGTGGGCCTTCCTGCCCCTGAAATAGCACACTGTAAGCTCTGATAGAGAAGCAGCTCTGGAGAGAAGGTATCAGGTAACTTCAAAAAAATCACCCCAGGTGATTCAGATATGACAACCTGTATCCTGTATGACAACATGCCTTCTCTCCACACCCCAGCCCTTGCTGAGAACCACCCACTTCCAGGAAGGCCACTCACTGGGCAGATATAATATCTATCCATGCACTCATTCATTCATTCATTCAACAACTATTTCTTAAGCTCTAACATGTGTCTGGCCCTGGGCTAGCACTGATGATTCAGGGTTGAATGAAAACAGGCATGGACCCTGCCTTCTTGGAATGGTTTAGTGCAAGACACACAGTAATGAAATCAAGCAGATAAATGTAAACTCACCAGTCAGGTAAGTGTTGTAAAGCTAGATTTACTCATCAAGAAGAGAGGTGAACTGAGAAGTAGCTTAATAACTATAATTTTCAAATATAAGCTGAGGAAATTATATGGAGATTGGCTAGCTAATTTACGTAAGAAAATACATAAAAATGATGTTAAAAAGGAGGTTTTATGTAGCATAAAGAATTTAATGTAATAACTATCATTATCAGAGGGCCTGCTCTATGCCTGGCATGGTGTTAAGTGATGTATAGAAAATATATGCATATATATAAATGTATATATACATATTACTTAAAATAGTGATTATATACGTATATGTATGCATAACTATGAGTGATTATATATCAATATTTATTAAACTCATATATATATTAATAACAGAACCCTACAGAACCCTACGGAGATAAGAAATTAAGACTCAGAGATTAGGACTTCCCTGTTGGTCTAGTGGCTAAGACTCCACGCTCCCAATGCCAGGGGCTCGTGTTCGATCCCTGGCCAGGGAACTAGATCCCACATGCCACAACTAAGAGTTCGCATGCCTCAACTAAAAGATCCCACAAGCTGCAACTAAGACCCGGCACAGCCAAATAAATAAATAAATATTAAAAAAAAAAAAACACCTCAGAGGTTATATCACCTAAGGTCATACAGCTAATATATATAGTTTAATAACACTTTATTGATATATAATTCACAAAGGATAAAATTCACCTTTTTAAAGTGCACAATTCAGTAGTTTTTAGTATATTTGCAGAGTCACAAACTCCTACTATCTAATTTTAGATCCTTTTCATCACCCCAGAAAGAAACCCTGTATACATTAGCTTTCACTCCTTATTCCTCCTCGTTCCAGCCAATCTGTACTTTCTTTCCATATAGATTTGCCTATTCTGGATGTTTCATATAAATGGGATCATACAGTATGCAGCCTTTTTGTGTCTGGCTTCTTTGCATATTATTTTCAAGAGCTATTCATTATAGCATATATCAGTATTTCATTTCTTTTTATTGTGAAAAAATATTCCTTTATATGGATATACCACATTTTAGTTAAACATTTATCAGTTTGACAGTCCAGTTGATGGACATTTGGGTTGTTTCCACCTTTTGGCTATTGTGAATAATGCTGCTATGAGCATTTGTGTACAAGTTTTGTGTGGACATATGTTTTGATTTCTCTTGAGTACAGCTTACAGGTGGAATTTCTGGGTCATATGACAACTCTACTTCAACCCTTTAAGGAAGTGTTAGACTATTTTCTACAGTGGATGTACCACTGTACCTTCCCACCAGCAGCATATAAGGGTTCTAACTTCTCTGCATCCATAATAGTATGTACTACTTTTGGTGATAGCCACTCTTCTGAGTGTGAAGTGGTATTTCACTGTGATTTTGATTTGCATTTTCTTAATGGCTAATGTTGCTGAATACCTTTTCACGTGCCTATTGACAGAATACTATGTATGATATGATAGATTTTTTAAAATGTAAGATACCATCGCTCATAAACAATTACATAAAAAGCACAAGACAACTGTGCACCAAACTTTTAGTGTGGGTATAGCTGAAGAATAGGATCATGGGAGATGTTCACTTCTTAAGTTCTATATTCTACATTGTTAATTTTTATAGCAACAGACATAGATTTCTTTTATAATTAGAACAAAACACAGTTACTAAACAAACAAACAAATAAACAGCACACAGAGAGAGATAGACCACCTCTAACCCTGAGGTGCCAGAAGCAATTCTCAGCCACTATGCTCCTTTCTTCTTGTGTTCAAAAGTGCAAGAAAGTGGGGAGGGAGGATGGTTAAAAGATTTCCTGAGCTGTGTTTTGGAATTCATTTCCTGTGGTAACAATGTTATAAATCATGGTGAATTTCCAAAGCTAGCCTATTCTGTTGTAGGTTAGATATAGGCTTCTGAGGCTATCTTGTATACCTACCTACCAAATTTAGTATTGATCCCAAGACTGTGTGTATATATGTATGTTTGTGTGTATATATATATATATATATATATATATTCCAGGGTCCAAATGCCCAGCTTTGGGGATGCATCCTTCCAATCAGTAGAGAACTGCCTAGACAAGTAAATCTTGAATAGATACAAGATTTTGACTGTGAATGTGGCATGTTATGGCAATATGGTCAATGTTTTTCATTTTCTTTCACCATAGAATGTTTCTTTGATTTCTCACTTGCTACCAGTGTAGCTCAAGAAGGCAATTATATTTCCATTTTAGTATCATGAGAAAACTGATAACAGAATGCATAAACCTTCTGAATGTATAATACTTTCTTTTTTTCGGTACGCGGGCCTCTCACTGTTGTGGCCTCTCCTGTTGCGGAGCACAGGCTCCGGACGCGCAGGCTCAGCGGCCATGGCTCACGGGCCCAGCCGCTCCGCGGCATGTGGGATCTTCCCGGACCGGGGCACGAACCCGTGTTCTGCATCGGCAGGCGGACTCTCAACCACTGCGCCACCAGGGAAACCCCTACTTTCTTATTTTTGTACACATCCATTTTTTAGAATATGAAGAAAATAAACAGTTGTTTTGCGAATGGACTTTTTTTCCCCCAGGTGTTTATCCTGAAGTGAGTATTTATGGTCTAGATAGAATCCCTTGAAAATAGAAATGTTGTCACATTCTTGTTTATATGTGACACTTTTTTAAAATTACAAATGGCAGGAAATGCTAATTTAAAACTAACTCTGAAACATAAGTTCAGAGAAGCTTAGTTTAGAATTTATTTATAGCTTGAAAACTTTGAGGGAATATTTCAGTCCATTTATTATTCACTGAGACTGTTGAAAATTTATATGATGATTATTTTGATTCCATCTCTAGGCAGAAGTTTACTTTGAATGGAAAAAAACCCCAACAATATCTAAGGTTATTAAAATGCCATGCATATAAGCATCCAGGCTCCATTTTCAATTTGCATATGTATATGGGGTATGATGTATGTGCATGTACACACACACACACACTCCTTATAATTACACGCATTGGGGGCTTCCCTGGTGGCGCAGTGGTTGAGAGTCCGCCTGCCGATGCAGGGGACACGGGTTCGTGCCCTGGTCTGGGAAGATCCCACGTGCCACAGAGCGGCTAGGCCCCTGAGCCATGGCCACTGAGCCTGCGCGTCCGGAGCCTGTGCTCCGCAACGGGAGAGGCCACGGCAGTGAGAGGCCTGTGTACCGCAAAAAAAAAAAAAAAAAAAAAAATTACACGGATTATTTACAAATAATATCTTTCCCTTCCATGTTAGTGAAGTAATATTAGTCAGTTAGATGGTCGTTCTGTGAGACTCTGCAAGCATCTTGCTAATGACTAGTTTTATATCCTGACTCCACTGTTTGGGGCCCACAGCAGTTCGCCCACATTCAGACAGTGAGCTAGTGACAGGCTCTATGGAGAACAGAGTAGCTCTCTGTCCGAAGAATTCCGGCACCAGGAAGAACACATATGCACTGTATACTTTGAGTATTTTTCTATGACTCAGTATAAATGTGTACATTCATAGCCTCATGAGCGCATGTCCGTAAATAGGAGGTTCTCAATAGCCTCATGCATTTTGCTCACTAGCCAGTGAGTTCTCTGGTATATTTTACAAATCCTCTACTATTCCTGGATAGGAAGTGCTAAATTTCTGAGGTTTTGAAAAATATCATGTTTCATTTAAACAGTGTAGGAATTATCCCAGTGTTACGTATATTATTTTTTAAGGTTTTTGATTTTAACTTTTATTATTAAAAAAATGACATAAGTAATGCATGCTCATAGTGAAAACATAAAATACAAGTAAGTAAAAAGAAAAAAATATCACACCTGATCCCAGCACCTGGAGATGATAACGACCATAATAAATTTGATGTATACGTCTTTGGATTTTTTATGTACCTCTGTATACATATGTAATTTTTGACAAAAATAGAGTATCAGGCAGATGTCTTAAAATCTTCAAACCCTGCTTTTAAAATTTAATATACCATAGATACCTTTCCATTTCCAACATAATATTTAATGACAGTGAGCCAGGGGGATTCTAGTTACATGGGACTGGGGATTCCTGGCCCCAAAGACCTCAGCTCACTCCAGGGCCTGATCTCCTGAGGGGAATGGGCTGCACCACTGTGGCATCGAAAGGTAGCCAAGGGCCAGTTGTTTCAGGTGGCTGGATGTCCACATGAATGTGTGTGTGTGTGACTTCATAGTGTGAAACTGAGCTGGGGGCAGAAAGAAGTACAGACTACAGGCCAGGGACCAGGGACCAAGGGTCAGGGTCTGGGGTTGGATATCTGCACACTACCATTGGCAGTTCTGAATGCAATCCTGTTTTCCAGATAACTTTGAAGCTACCTTTTTCAAGGTAGAAAGGTAGAATATATTTAATTTAATATTTGTTTGTTTGATTGCTTTTGTAACATCAAAATATTTTGTACATGGTAGGTATGTGGTCTTCCATTTGTACTCAAGGTGGGCCCCAAATCTGTTAACAGCAGGCCTGAATATGCATACTCTATGACTTCTAAGTTTCTAGAATGTATATTTTGTTTTGTGTAACAATTTACCTTTTCCTTATGAATGAAAGGTAGTAGTACCTATAAGTGCGTATTTATTGACTACTTAAGTTTCAACTTAATATGATATTTGTTAAAGCGTTACCATATTCTACACTCCACTGGGTACAGGGACAAGAGATAAGAATACATAGCCAGACCCTTGTAGCGCTCACAATCTCCTGGGATCTCAGACATGATGACGTGTGTGTGGACTCGGGCACAGAAGCCACAGAGAGAAAGAAGGAAACCCCTGCAGATCAGGGTCCTGGGATCAGTTGATTAACCTGGCCAACTATAACCCACAGAAATCTTCAAAAGCGTAGAAACCATTCCATCCAAGATAAATTGTTGTAAACTTTCTAAATAGTTTAGATTTTTTGATAAATTTGGGTAATTGGTCCCTCGAAAAAGTAATCATTCAGGAATTCCCTTTCAGCAAATGATTTTTAACTAGCTGGCTCACTTCCTTGAGGGGAGGCTCTGTTCAGGCTGAGATATAAAGAATGCATAGGAGTTTGAAAGGGAAGGAACGTGGAGAATTGATGAAAAAAGATATTCTGTGAAGAGGGAACAGCACATGGGTCATCTTGGAGGTATGGAGTGGAAAGGCATCTTCTGAGAATGATAAGTATTTAGAAGTGCTAAAACAAAAAGAGTGAGGTGGGGAAGCAAAAGTAGACAAAGCTGGAGAGAGAGAGCTGCTGTCTGGAGGGCTTTGTGGCCCTAGGTCCCATGGAGCCTTACCCTATAGAAAATGGAAGCCGTTGAAGGGCTTGAAGCCAGGAATGAGAACATTAGATTTGAATTTTGGATAGATCATTATGGCAACACAGGAAGAACTGGTGGTGAGTAGTCTGGAAGGAGGGAGTTCACTGCTGAGAAGGTAGAATACATTAGGGTCATGATGAGGGCAAGTTCTGAATTCAGACTGCTGGGATTCAGCACCTACTTCTCTGTCTCAGCAGCTGTGTGTTTGGGCAAGCCTTTTTAGCCCTCTGTTGACCTGGCTTCCTCATCTGTAGAATGCAAATCGTAAGAGCTGTGAAGTTTAAAGGAAACAATACCTATAAAGCACTCTGGGCAGGGCCTGCCATATAGAAAGCTCTCAATACATGCTAGCTATTATGAAAATATAACAATGGTTATCTTTCAGTAGCTTATAAGAAAGATAAGGATGGTCTGAACCAAGGTACAGGCAGTGGAAATTGTGAGGAGGGGGATGTAGATGAGAAGGATAAAGAGTGGATTTGACAGTTTAATTAAGAAAGGAGGAGTGTATAACCAGCTTGAATGACTTAGTGGAGGGTGTTGGTATCAAAAATGTAGGGGAAGGTAGGAGCAGGGACAAGTTGGGTGGTGGAAGATAATGAAATGTGTTTCGGTAATGTTGAGTTTTAGATACTTGTGGGTCATGAAGGTGGAGATGTCTAGAAGGTGGATGGACATGCAGGTCTGGAGCTCAAAGGAGAGGTAAAAGCCACATGAGCTGATTGCTAGGGTAACAGACTCATTGGCCAGAAGTAGCTGCACTGATGTACAAGAGTTATTTCATCTATTTGGCCCTTGATGCATGATTTCTTAGTGCCCAGAAGGGAGGGCACCTTAATAGTTATGTCAGGCACAACTTCCTTCATAAAGTCTTTGCTGATCAACCCATTGGGTAGGGTCTCTTTACTCTAAGACCCTTTGTTATAGACTGGATATTTATGTCCCCTCCAAATTCATATTTTGAAGTCCTAACCCCTAATGTGATGGTATTACAGATGGGGCCTTTGAGAGGTAATTAGAATTAGATGAGATCTTGAAGCTGGGGTGCTGGTCTGATGGGATCAGTGTCCTTATAAGAAGAGACACCAGGGAGCTTGCTCTCTCTCCATGTGTACTCAGGAAAGGCTATGTGAGTCCCCAGTAAGAAGGCAGCTATCTATAAACCAAGAAGAGAGCTCTCACCAGAAACCAACACTGCTGGACCCCGATCTGGGACTTCTAGCTTCCAGAACTGTGAGAAAGTAAATTTTTGATGTTTAAACCACCCAGTCTACTTTGTTACAGCAGCCTGAGCTGACTAAAACATTCTTGTATAAAGGAATCTTTGTATTTCCGTTACGGGTCGGCCCTTCTTTTCCTCTAATAATGTATGTTTTCTAGTACTTTTAGTTATAGGCAGCTTGAGGGCAAGTCCTTTGTCATACTTATGTTCCCTGCAGTGCCCTGTACAAGGTTTTGCTCCTGGTAGATGTTCAATAAACATCTGATGACCTGAGGTCAGCTTGGAAAGACTCAAGGTCAGACAGCAATTTGTGTGAAGAGGATCACAGAGAATGTGCTTGGGGCAGGGTAGTAGGCAGAATTCTGGGGCAAAATTCAAGACTGGAGTTTAGGTGGAAACTAAAGTTTCAATACGAAATTTGGAAATAAGAAAGAAAAGATTAGAGTTTCCCAAAGATCAGTGGGAAGAGCTAAATGGCCATCGTGTCCACATAATGCATATTTTTTCTTGAGCATTTTGCACTATGCAAGCCATTATATAATATTACATTTTGGCTTGGATGTTTGAAATTGACTTTGAAAAATCCTTACAGTTTTTGAGTTAGGACTTGTCTAAAGCAAATGTGTTTCAAGTTTAAAATCAACAATGGTTTAGGTCCCTCATAATATATATTAGGAAACAACCAACTAACCAAAGAAAAATCCAGCAATAATTTCCCTGCAAAGTGATAAAACGAGAAAAGAAAACCAAAACAGATTCTGTTTACTGCACTTCAACTTCTCATCAACTCTAGTGGGAGTCATTTAAAGTTGACTGAATGTTCTTTTTTTTTTTAAAACTACCTTATTCTTTTATTATTTAAATTTATTTATTTATCGGCTGCGATGGGTCTTCGTTGCTGTGCGCGTGCTTTCTCTAGTTGTCACTAGCGGGGGCTACTCTTCTTTGCGGTGCGTGGGCTTCTCACTGCTGTGGCTTCTCTTGTTGTGGAGCTCTAGAGCTCAGGCTCAGTAGTTGTAGTGCACGGGCTTAGTTGCTCCGCGGCATGTGGGATCTTCCTGGACCAGGGTTTGAACCCGTGTTCCCTGCATTGGCAGGTGGATTCTTAACCACTGCGCCACCAGGGAAGTCCTGACTGCATGTTCTTAAATGGAGACTTGTGGGGGTAACACTGTGAGTTTGTGTGCTCTCTGTGGGATGTCATGATTCTGGAGATCATGGTAGAAAACACAGGGAACTTGCCCCCAAATGTCTCAAGACACCCCTCTGTGAGGATAGGAGAAGTGGGGAAGATTTATTTATTTTTTTCTGGAGCATTTTCCACTACCATCATGTCACTCTTCTGCTACCAGAAACAGGACTTTCTAGCGTCATCCTCTCTCAAGCCCAAGAGTACAGAGGATAAATGTAGAATATATTTGTGTTGACCTATAACCTAAGAGAAACCAAAGTTACATGGATCAGCGGACATTACTTACAACCTGGAGCTGCAGGAGCTCTTAGACTTGAACTCTCCAGTATGGGAGCCACTTGCCACACGTAGCTGATGAGCACTTGAACCTTGGCTAGTCTGAATTGAGGTGTGTTGTGAGTACAAAACACACACCAGATTTCAGTGGCTTAGTTAAAAAAAAAAAAAAAAAGAGAAGAATGTAAAAGAACTCATTAGTACTTGCTTACATGGATTGCAGGTTGAAATGATGTTTTGGATATATTAGGCTAAATCAAATAGATTATTAAAATTATTTTTATGTGTTTTTAATTTGGCAATGAGAAAACCTAAGATTACATATGTGGGTCACATTATATTTCTGCTGGACAGAGTCTAAGCCCTACACCATCAAGGGGTAGATATGCATCCTGGCCTTGACAGGATGTAGCGCTTACAGGAATTTGTCTTTTCTCACGTGAATCACGCCCAGCTATGTATAGATGCAGTTTTATTGTTTGTGTAATAGCCCTCTGTACATCCAGAGAATCTTCATCTGAGGATCTCAAGCATTAATTAATTTTCATTGAATGGCTGGGGACGACTGGTATTCTTAGTTCTATTTTACAGATGAGAAAACTGAGGCATGGGGAGATTTAAATGATTTGCCCAGGGCTACCCAGGGTAGAGTGGCAGAGCTCAGAATAGAAGTGTGAGTCATAATTAATCACACATCTAGCTAGCAAACAATATTTTTTTCTTCCTGATTAGGTAAAATTCTTCAAGGTAGAGGCTATGCTTTTAAAATGCTATTTCTTAGTGACATTTGCAGCAACATGGATGGACATGGAGATTATCATACTAAGTGAAGTCAGACAGAGAAAGACAAATACCACATGATATGACGTAGTTGTGATATCTAAAATATGATACAAATGAGCTTATTTACAAGACAGACTCACAGACATAGAAAACCAACTTATGGTTATCAAAGGGGAAAGGGAAGGATAAATTAGGAGTTTGGGATTGGCAGATACAAACTACTATATATAAAATAAACAACAAGGACCTACTGTATGGCACAGGGAACTATACTCAATATCCTGTAATAAACCATAATGGAAAAAAGAAAAAAATATATATCTGAGTCACTTTGCTGTATATAAGAAACTAACGCAACATTATAAATCAACTATACTTCAGTTAAAAACATTCTATTTCCAGCTAGTAAAACACTGAATGCTCAGTGAACATCACACAACAGCAGTAGTCATTGCTACCAGATTTAACAAGTTGTGGCATTAACAATTAAGTAAAGTACAAAAGAAGTAAATAAATGTCCTTTTAAAATTGTTTGCAATGTTTCATACTCTGGGGGAAGGAACGGTTGTTACCCCTTACTCTGGAGGCAGATAAACAAATCTCACCTTTGATTAGATCATTCGTTTTTAAAACTAGGTTTCCTGTGTCTCACTTTGATATTTTGAAGAGAAGACACTTCAAGCAAGTGCATGTTGGTCTACATTTGGATTCCAGATGGGCAGAGGAGGGAAGAAGCTTTGGAACCCTTGGTGCTCCTACTAACTTTCTTCTGTCATCTTCCACCTGTGATATGTTCTCCTTTTACAAAGCTTAGGCATCAGAGCTCTGGAGAGTGAGTTTTCTCAAGAGTGTACCTTTGGGCTTCCCTGGTGGCGCAGTGGTTGAGAGTCCGCCTGCCGATGCAAGGGGACACGGGTTCGTGCCCCGGTCTGGGAAAATCCTACATGCCGCGGAGCGGCTGGGTCCGTGAGCCATGGCTGCTGAGCCTGCGCGTCCGGAGCCTGTGCTCCGCAACAGGAGAGGCCACAACAGTGAGAGGCATGCGTACCGCAAAAAAAAAAAAAAAAAAAGTGTACCTTTAACAAACTTATTTTGGAGGGAAGACCGTCCAAAACAGGCATCAGGCTATTCAGGCAAAAACCTCATGAAGTGAACAGTATTTTTCCTAGTCTTCATATTAATTTTTCTTGTGCTAAGTAGGAGGGAAAAAAGAGAATAAAATCTATTACCACCTTGTGATTACATTCCCTTTGACGGAGAGTGATTTTCAAAGTCATTCTAAAATAATGCACCACTAGGGGCTTCCCTGGTGGCGCAGTGGTTGAGAGTCTGCCTGCTGATGCAGGGGACATGGGTTCATGCCCCGGTCCGGCAACGGGAGAGGCCACAGAGGTGAGAGGCCTGCGTACCGCAAAACAAAACAAAACAAAAAAAAGTAATGCACCACTAAAGTACATGAGTTTAAGAGTAAAATTAGAATTACAGAAATGATTGGTTCATTTGTTCAATAATACATACCCTCTATTATGTATTTCAAAAATATTTATTGTGAGTACATGAATGAAAGGTTTCTACATCCCCCAATTCTGTTCCTTGTAAAAATTATTTGAATAAAATGTAATATTTTTCAAGAATGGTTGAAGGACATTCATTTTTGCTGATACATATATACGTGGACAAGGGTGTGTTCATACAATGACCCCTCTACTTTCACTGCCTAAAGAGTTAAGCCCGATCAGTTCTCAGTGTGTCATCTTGCCCTACTGACAGGAAATATGACTGGAGTGCTGCAAGGTTTTTAATTATACTCGCAGTTGCCTCAAATAATGATAGCCTACTTGTGGGCACATGTCTTAGAGGAGAATCATAGTCTGTGCTTTGTGCATCAGACAGATTCCTTCATTTCCTTTGCCTTTTGTTTGAACCAGAAAAATGGCTTAGAGAAATTCATGCACACTTCCTTGCCGTCCCTACCCACGACGGTGAGGCTAAGTCAGTGAGAGAAGAGTTTTAAGACCTTTGGTGTCTTTGGTACTCCAAGCTCAGGATGGAAGGGGAGTGAGTGGGAGAAGTGGAGTGGAAAATGCTGCAGACTCCATCCTAGATGATCCTTTTGCACTTGGTGTTTCTCACTCCTTCAAAGCTGATGTATTCCACTTTGAGGGGATGAGGGTTAGAGGGAGGGGGACAGGTGAGGTAGAGGAGATGAAATGTGTATGTTGAATCCTTTACAAATTTTTCCCCAAAATGGCCTTTGCCAATCTCCCTGGTCACCATGTCCTGCCATTCAATTTGCCCAGATGTTCTCCTTTTTTTTTTTTTGTTACAAAGCCATTCGGTACCTCGTTACCAGAACAGTGTGATGCTGGTTCTAGCACATCTCTGTTGGAAGAGAAATCAAGAAGACTTTTAAAAACAGTGATCATTTAACTTTTCAGTATAATGGATGGTTCTGTAGACCTTCCTAGTTCACTCCGACGTTGAGATCTTTTATACAAATCTAGTTGTTATGCGTTCATGCCAGTGAGAAAGCATGGAGAGGTGGGATTTCAATACCTGAAGGAAAGAGGGAATCCTTTCATGGACTGATGCCTCAGAACCCTCGAGTCTGGAAAAAAGTCTATAAAAAACAGAGTATCTTTATTCTTCCAGCAACTGGGCTAAAATCTATAGTAACTAACCCGCCAGGGAGTATTGTTTGAATGACAATCCAACAGACAATGGGAAGAATTGTTTGCAACTTAGATCTTTATCTGATAAAGCTTTATGCAAAAATAAATTTTCAAGTGATGATAAATGGAAGTGAGAATATAATCATACCGAAGTGGGGTTGATGCCCTGATGCTGTTTTGCAACAGGGGAGATAGGGAAGGCGGGGGGGGAAATAATAGACGAATGGAATTGGAGGGGGTTTTGAAGTCAGAAAACAAATGTTTTCCCCTTCTGATGGGCCCTCTCCAGACAATTCTTGGAACATGGCCCACCAAAGTTCTGCACAGTGGCAGCCCCCTCCGCTCCCCTGCAGCAGCAAGGCACGGTCGGGGTAAGAGCGAGCGTGGCGCTTTCGGCCCAGGCTCTAATTCATGCCTGCAGAATAACAATCTGCTCTTGGTGCACCAAGCACAATGAAGGCCCTCTAAGCTGCCACTCATTCGGGGCCGGCTAACACTCTGGGCCCTTGTTTCTGATTCTTGGCATTGTCAGGGCAGGGAGTGTGGGGAGAGCCACACACTTCCATGCTGGGAAAGGCAGGGCCCCTGGCGGCCCCAACCAGTCATCAGATGGCCTGGACGACAGCAGAGGCCAGACTAGCTAGAAGAGAGCTTACACCCGCTGGCAAACTTGCCAAACGTTCAGGAATCTGGGATTGTGGTTTCAAAAAGTCTAGTCTCTGCTCTCTCATCCCCCAACTCCAAAAAACGTCCCCAAACAAAACCCTCATTAAAAATTCTCTTGGCATGGCAGACGGCTAGGAAGTCTGATCCAGGGCAGGCATTTTTCTAACGCCCTTCAAACAGCAGGGCTGACAAATTTCCAACAGTACTGGGGCAGCCATCAGACTATATAATCTTTTTTTTTTTTTTTTTGCTGGCTCCATCTTCCAAACTATATAATCTTGGCATGGCTGAATAAAAAGTGATGGTAGCAAAGGTGATTGGGGATTATGCTAGGCAGACGGATAACATGGGGAGTTATTGGAACTAGTAAGCTTATTGCTAATCTCTACAACTTTAGGCAAAAGAAGCGACAGGTCAAAAAACATCATGCATAGCATATATTCATTATAGGAGGGAGCAAAACATCCTTCAGCTCCCAGTGGAGGTGGACATCAGAGGTAAGCCTCAAAGCCTGTCTCATAGCAAAGACTGGTATTGGTTCCCAGTCAGTTTAAGGGGTGAAAGGGGCCATGAGACTATTTGAGGATAAAAATAATAGCTACTATTTTTTGAGCACTACATCCCAGGGATTTTAAACACAATAGCTAATTTAGACCTAATGGAAGTTTGTCAGATACATATCGTCTGTCAGTTTATATAAAACTGAGGATTCTGGAGCCCAGGGCAATTGGGAAAGTTCTGCTTGACCCCAAAGCCAGTGCTTTTGGATTCACTGTATTAAAATGCCTCTCTGGGGCTAAAAGGAGACAAAACGTCATGAAACAAATGGTTTTTTTCCTAAAGAATTCCAGTTTTCCTTGAACTTGGATTAGAGCTTTATCTTAAAGAAATAACCATAGTTGCTCATTGCAGACAAGAGAAGAAACATCTAATATTGAGAGAAGCAGTGAGCATTTCCATTTCTGCTGAATGAATCAAAATGGGACCAGTAAAGTCTAGTCTTTATGACAGTTCTTTGTCTCCTTCTTGGCCAAGAATGTCTGGACACACTGAGTCAGTCAGGGTGTCAGCATCCTTTTGACCTGGCACACAACTTACCATGAGTCAGTAGAAGGATTCAAAACTCAGGGCTAGGAAAAGCCACTGCCATTAAGTTGGTACAGCTAAAAATATTCAGGTGTCAACCTTGGATTGTAGCTTGTTCATTCATCTATTTGTTTATTCATTTAATAAATATCTATCCTAATCTACTCTATTAAATACAAAACCCAAGGTAAAAATTTCAATTAGTATAAACTAATAAACAGTGACAAGAAAGTTTCTCATCCCCAGTCTCCCAGTTCCTTTGCTTAGGGACCATCACTGTTACCAGTTTCTTAGGGATCCTTCTAGGGATATGCTAGGCATAAATGTACCTTTCTCTTGGTTTTCATAATTGTTATTGAATCCCTGCTACAGCTTGGGCACTGGTTTATATAAGCTTATGGCCAAGACTTGGCCCCTACCCCTGGGGCTGAAGTAGACACAGAAACCAATTGTTACCATACATATGATTGATAAGTGCCCAGTTGGAGGTACTTGTGGGAGGGGTGGTAGGCTGAGTGGATCAGGGCTGAAATATCTATGGGCCTGATTAGCCATCACAAGTAAATTGTTGTTACTAATAGTGAAGTGCTAGTGTTTGCAAATTATTTTTAAGAATAGATTAGAGCTTATTCCTGTGACAATTACCCTCATTTGCATTCTAATTTGCCTTTGGGAGTGAAAGCAAAGGTGTGGAGATCATGCTGGTTCACTGAGAATTGTGTGTGACCCTGGGCACATTCAGAGTGTGTCTTTTTGTGAATGTAATCTGGTGCACGTTCTGGGGAATTGAAAATTTCAGACATCCAGGAGGAAAGGGGGGCATTATTTCCTCATTTTTTTGGAGACCACTAGAAATCTTTCCCCGAACAGTATATGCATCCCATTCAGTCGGGATATTGGTCTCCTAGTTGCCTGGTTTCAAACTCTTCATACTTGTAATAGAAGGGAAGTCAGGAAGTAGTAAAGTCGCCCATCTGGATTGAATACACTTCGGGACAGTAGTTTTGTGCACTGTGAGGCAGATGACGTTTTGCAGGTTTAAGAGACAGCTGAATATGACGCACGTGGATGCAAGCTACTGGTGGAAGGCTTGGAGCGAATCCTTTCAACGCAGCTCGGATTTATGGGAACTACTCCGGAGCTTGTAGGCTTTGAAGAAGGGTGTACAGCGGTGATTTGGTTCACAAAGAGCCCATGTTTACTTTGGTTCACCTGGCTTCTCACCCCATATTGAATTTTACTTCCAGTATGATTGTAACCAGCTCCAGATTCGGATGCAACCTCTGCTCCCTGTCCAAAAGGGAGTTAAAGAGAGAAAATTAAAAATGGCATAAATAAGTTTCACATGATTTCCAATCAGAGCAATGAGTTGGCTCTGTTTCACTCAATCAGCCAGCGGCAGAGAGGATTTTGCAAACTTCAATGACCCTTTCAGAAAGCTTTGTCTACATCCTGCCTTCAGGAGAAAACCCAGAACCAGTCAAATGTGTCCTGTTTCATTTTCTATGGCAGCCTGCCTTGTAGCTGTCCTAGGAGAGAATGTGGCCTAAGTACATTCTCCTCTTGATCTTCCAAAAGTGCCACTCCAAGGGGCAAGAAGATTAGCTGGTTATTACAACACATGAGGCAGAAATGCATGTTGAAATGAAGCACAGCTGAATTGCTGAGGGCAGGACTCTAAAATACCTTTCCAAGGATTTCCTTCCTTGTGAGCTCAAATGGCAGCTCAGCTCGACAGCACAGTCTCCATGCTGACTTAAGTTTTCAAATCATGTCAGAAAACTCTAATTATATACAATTCTCCTCACTAAAGAAACCCATAACCCAAATTTGTACAATTAGTCAAATGTTAGTTGCAAAAATACTGAGATATGTTATTACCCTTTTAAAAGTCCTTTTAAAAGCACTGTGAATGCTGTAATACAGGGTATAGGTTTTTTTTCCCTTTCCTCCCCTTTTTCCTTCCTTTCCTCCTTCCTCCCTTCCTCCCTTTCTTCTTCTCTTCCTTCCTTCCCTCATTCCTAAAAGTAACAGGAAGCAGAGCTAGATCTGAGTGGAATCTTGCCTTTTCACTCAGTCTTTTCCCCCCTAGCTGAGTTAAATAAAGCACAACAAGAGTGCATTTTCCAAGTACCTTATGGGATCCTGTCAACCTATTTCTTCCCCTTGCTTTGAAAGTGACCCACAAAGAGATAAAATTACTTGCATTGATTCTTACAGACAAGCGGCCAAGGTTTTATTAAAAACACTGCCCTTCGTATTCTTGCATATTTTCTTTCCCTCTTTAATACGGGAGGATATCAAATATAAAAGCAATACAAACGTAAAACACTGCTCCTTTCATCTTTGTTCACTTTCCCAAATCTTCCAATACATCACTTATTTTTCTTCATTAAACTTTAGAGTGGAGAAAGTGGAATGCTGCATTTGAATTTTGAGGGCACGAGGGACTTGGGATGGGTTATCTGCATCGTGTCATTCATTAGATTCTAATAAGATCTTCTTACCTGAGGATGTGGAGAAAAGGGAATCCTTGTTACACTGTTGGTGGGAATTTAAAGTGGTGCAGACATTGTGGAAAACAGTATGGAGGTTCCTCAAAAAACTGAAAATAGAACTGTCATATGGCCTAGCAATTCCACCCCTGGGTATATATCTGAAGAAAACAAAAACACTAATTCGAAAAGATACATGCACCCCAATGTTCATCACAGCATTATTTACAATAGCCAAGATACGGAACCAACCTGAGTGTCCATCAACAGATGAATGGATAAAGATGTGGTATGATACACACACACACACACACACACACACACACACGCACAATGGAATACTACTCAGCCATAAAAAATGAAATTTTGCCATTTGCAACAGCATGGATGGACTTGGACGGTATTATGCTCAGTGAAATAAGTCGGACAGAAAAAGACAAATACTCTATGATATCACTTATATGCGGAATCTAAAAAATAAAACTAGTAAATATAACAAAAAAGACTCACAGGCATAGAGAACAAACTAGTGGTTACCAGTGGGGGGAAAGGGAAGTGGGAAGGGGCAACATAGGGGTAGGGGATTAAGAGGTTCAGACTACTATGTATAAAATAAGCTACAAGGATGTATTGTACAACACAGGGAATATAGCCAATAGTTTATAATAACTATAAATGGAGCATAACCTTTAAAAATTGTGACTCACTATGTTATACATCTGAAACTTATATTGTAAGTCAACTATACCTTAATAAAAAAAATTGGGACTGGCTAAACATTTTTATCCCTTGGGAAACACATTCAAACTAACTAGTTTCCTATAGAACTCAGAATTCTGGGAGTTCACCCTCCTTGATGTCACTGGATTCTTTAATTTCTAAGAAAAAAGATAAAAAAGTGGCATTGATACCTGGTTGAATAAATAAACTTTAAAACAAATTCAGGATTTCCCTTCAAATGTATACAATGTACTATCAAATATTGCTTGGAACTGCAATACTTTGAAATACACATGAAAAATAATTTGATGATGAACTGTAATGATGAAAAATAATGTAATGAAAAACGTGGGATGACCTGGATTTCTTTCTTTTCTTTTTTTGTAATTCCTAGGCTAAGTTTGTTCACTAAAACCTGTCCTTGTCAAAAGCCACCTCTATAAAACCTATGGTTATAAATGAAGCCAACTCTGTAGCAAAATGGGGGCAAAACACTTGTGATAACAGGTTAAATGAAAAAAAAAAAAAGAATTCAAAGTGTTGTTTTTTTAAAAAACATACCAAAAGAATAGCCTAGAATAATTTGTTATATTTTTCTTCTGTTTTTGTTCTTTCTGTAATTTGGGAAATTACTTTTCTAACAACAACAATAACAAAAAGTTCAACCATAATGCTTGTGTTTTTTAGTGAGTCTGATTTATCCTGGACCACCTTGTACTTGCAGATGTAGAACTGTGACTTTTAAAAAATATGTACTTTAAACTCTGAAGAGCTCATCAGAAACTGTAATGGTGCCTGATAAAATCTCAACTCTAAATAGGAAAAGTACTGGAGTAGTACAGTACGTGCTGGGATAAACATTTTGAAAGCAAGTGAATAATGAGACTACTAACTTGGTGATGAGCACACCTGAGTTTTGATAAGCATGACACCCTCGCACGTGGCGAAACCCTCAATCCACAGAGAGTGTCTCATCTTTACTGAACTCAGCGCAATGAACATTTAGTCCCTATAAAGCAATGTGCAATTAATCAGGGGAAAGCTGCAGAGCCCGTCAGACCTGCTTGCATTCCTTTCCTCTCAGTGATTCCTTAGTTCAAGAGGGTTCATCCTTTGGGAATGTTTTAACACCCTTTTAGAAGCAATGCCAAAATCCAGGGCTTTGACAGCTTGAGAAAACCTTATTTTATCCTGAGATAGAGAAAAACCTGACTCTGGGCAGGGCTAAATTATCAAAGGCAGTACCATGTAGTGGCAGTAAGTTAACTGGCAGATCCTGGGGAGCTGAGAGCGCCTTTGAACTTGCTGGGAAGTTTAACAGCAAGAGCGCAGAGTCCTGGGAGAGAATCTGTTACTAAAAGAAGATGAACTAGTAAGTAGCTTTCCAGCTGAACAAAAAAGCAAGAGACAGAATCCATCAGCTCCAGAATCCATGTTCAGTTCTCACAATAGCGGAAGAGGTATATGCAGAGAAATTTATGAGATGGTGTTGAAAATAGATGTCAAACCAAGAAGTTGGGCAGATTCATTTTCCTTTGGTATTATGGATGAGAATTATAAATATCAGTTTGAACAGGTATTCACTGGACTCGGTGGAATGACAAGTCAGGAGTCATCAGGGAATCTGGTAATTTACTGATGCCAAGGCCAGTTCCCTTCCTGGGGACTCTCTTTGAAGTCAAGCGATGTTGGGAACATGGGGCAAAGAGGGGAATGGGAATTAGGGTGAGAACTGGTTTTCTAGGGTGAGAACTGGCTTTGTAGTTGTATCATTTTCCCCCAATATTTATTGCTTTTCCCTTCCTCATTCATTCAGCAAATACTTCATGACCTCTTGGTGCCTGGCATTTTACTGGGCATTTGGGATTTGAAGATGAATACAGGAAAATTCCTGCTCTTAAGGAGTCTGGAGATATTTTCAAATACTGGCCAACGACCCGTCCCCATTCTCATTAGGAGGAGCAGCTCTGAAGGAGGGATGCACTGCCCCATATTTCTATAACCTTACGTCTCTAATTTAAAGGCATTGCTCATTTCACAGCATTTTACTCTTTTAAATAAAGGTAATTCATTAAATTTATAAAAGTGGGTTTAATTTTTATGTTATTTATAAGGCTTTTTCACCTACATAAATTAACTCATTAGAAAAGAAAATCCCAAGTCAGACAGCCCTTCCATTCTGATTGTTGTTTTTTTAACAGTATGGTTTCTCTGTTGATATCATGAGCCTCCTTTCCTACGTGTTGGAATCCATGGACAGCATTAGACATTTGATCTGATGAGGGAGATGGATTATTTTTTATCGGTTAGACATCTAGCCAGTCTCAAAACAACCACTATAGGGTTTTTATTTTATTGGTTTTGCCTATGAAAATATTAACTGACAGCCATACAACCAAAAAAATTTTTTTTGAAAAAAAAATCTCTGTTTTGTCCTACCCAATCTTCTCTGAAGGGAGGGGGGAAAACCTTCTGTAACCCTCCAGGAAGTGAAAACCAATGAACATTTTAAAAAGTCACATTACTCTTATTACCAGCAATACAGTAAGTTTTTAGAAGAACCATTTCTTTTTTTTGTTTTTTTAATAGAATTTATTTACGTGTATGTTAATATAATTTAAGTTTTTCTTTTTTTAACATCTTTATTGGCATATAATTGCTTTACAATTGTGTGTTAGTTTCTGCTTTATAACAAAGTGAATCAGTTATACATATACATATATTCCCATATCTCTTCCCTCTTGCATCTCCCTCCCTCCCACCCTCCCTATCCCACCCCTCTAGGTGGTCACAAAGCACCGAAGCACCGAGCTGATCTCCCTGTGCTATGCGGCTGCTTCCCACTAGCTATCTATTTTACATTGGTAAAATAGATTCCATATATATGTGTTAGCATATGGTATTTGTTTTTCTCTTTCTGACTTAACTTCACTCTGTATGACAGACTCTAGGTCCATCCACCTCACTACAAATAACTCAATTTTGTTTCTTTTTATGGTTGAGTAATATTCCATTGTATATATGTACCACATCTTCTTTATCCATTCATCTGTCGATGGACACTTAGGTTGCTGCCATGTCCTGGCTATTGTAAATAGAGCTGCAATGAACATTTTGGTACATGACTGTTTTTGAATTTTGGTTTTCTCAGGGTATATGCCCAGTAGTGGGATTGCTGGGTCGTACGGTACTTCTATTTGTAGTTTTTTAAGGAACCTCCATACTGTTCTCCACAGTGGCTGTATCAATTTACATTCCCACCAACAGTGCGGGAGAGTTCCCTTTTCTCCACACCCTCTCCAGCATTTATTGTTTCTAGATGTTTTGATGATGGCCATTCTGACTGGTGTGAGGTGATACCTCATTGTAGTTTTGATTTACATTTCTCTAATGATTAATGATGTTGAGCATTCTTTCATGTGTTTGTTGGTAATCTGTATATCTAGAAGAGCCATTTCTGATCAGACAGAATATAAAATTGGATTCAAGTACCTTTTTCCCTGATAAGCTTAAACTACTTTGACTAACAGTCTTGATATTTCTCACTGTATTGAACATTTTTAGTTTCTCAGGGATACCATGGGGAGGGGACAAATGTCCCCCAGTGTTCCCTGCCTCCGGGTATTTATGTCCTGTGTAGTCCCCTCCTATGCTGTATCAGGATTGGTCTGTGTGACAAAAGAATCTGGCAGAGGGCTTCCCTTGTGGTGCAGTGGTTAAGAATCTGCCTGCCAATGCAGGGAACACGGGCTCAAGCCCTGGTCCGGGAAGATCCCACATGATGTGGAACAACTAAGCCCTTTTGCCATAACTACTGAGCCTGCGCTTTAGAGCCTGCGAGTCACAACTACTGAGCCTGTGAGCCGCAACTACTGAGCCCGTGTGCCCGCACAAGAAGCCCACACACCTAGAGCCCGTGCTCTGCAACAAGAGAAGCCACCACAATAAGAAGCCTGTGCACCACAACGAAAAGTAGCCCCTGCTCGCTGCAACTAGAGAAAGCCCACGTGCAGCAACGAAGACCCAATGCAGCCAAAAATAAATTAAAAAAAAAAAAAAAGAATCTGGCAGAAGTGATGGTGTGTCCTTCCCTGGGCTAGATCATAAAGACATTCTGGCTTCTGCCTTTCAATCTCTCTCTGATCATTCCCTCTGAGGGACACCAGCTGTTGTGTTGTGAGGACACTCAGGCAGCCCTGTGAATCATCATGTGGCAAGATACTGAGGCCTCCTACCTACAGCCATATGAATGAGCCATCTTGGAAGCAGATCTTCTGGCCCTCATAAGCCTCAGATGACTGCAGGCACTGTCAACAGCTTGACTGCAACCTCGTGACAGAACCTGAGCCAGAACCACTCATCTGAGTCATACCCAGATTCCTAACCCATAGAAAGTGAGTGAAATAATAAATGTTCGTTGGGTTAAGCTGTTAAGTTTTGGGGTACTTTGTTATACAGCAATAGATGACTAATACAAGGTTCCTTTCAAACCTGGGATTCGTTGATTCTCTGATTCTCATATCACACTGGTAATATCTGCCATGGGAAATATTCTTACTGGGTGTCTTGGGAAGTTTTAAATCTCCTTAGTTCCCTGCACATTGCATGCATTAATTAATATAAATATCCATGTATATGCATATATAGACAAAGTTAATGCATTTTTTTCTAAACACTTTTTGAAGTTCATTTTCTATTTTAAAGACACTACATGCTTATTAAAGAAAATGTGGAGGGGAAAGTTAAAAAAAATTACCACTAGTTTTAACACCCAAAGAGAACTATTGTTAACATTTGAGTGTATTTCCCGCTGTCTTTCTTTCAGAGTATTTAAAAGCAGTTGTGACCATATGCTCTATGCCATGCTTTTGACAAACCAAATTCATTTTCCTTAATAAAATCCAATGACATGCCTTGTTCATTTTTGTCATTCAGCTCCCTGCTCGGGGTGACAATTTCTCAAGGAAATCAGATGTGACTGTGCCCTGAGTGTGCAGAAGAGTGTCCTGTGGTTGGAACCAGGCCCTGACAGGCAGTGATCAGTGACTGGGGGTGCCAGAGGCATGGAAGGTGATTTATACCAGCCAGCAGTTGTCTCTGTGAGTATTCTTTTTATTTCCAGTACTCACGTGTGTAAAGTGTCACTCCCTGCCCTCAACTCATATTTATATCCACCAACTTCCTAAGGGAATCTATACCCCTTTATTTTCTCTTCCTTTTCAAAGAAGGCTGCTTAGAGACGTGGATTTACTGGGATGCTGAGGAAGCATAAGCAACAGGATGCTTTCGAAGGCCCGGGAGAGGGATGCTAGCAATGTGTTCACATGGTCATACATTTTTACAAGCTTTGCAAAAGTAAGAAACTAATCACAATTGGCAAAGACTGCCATCTCCTTCCACTCCGCCCCCGCCCAGCAACACAAATACTTTCCTTCACGCAGGGTGGTGTCGACTGATGGTGGGCATTTTATTTTTCATACATTTTGTATTCTTTTTTTTGATGGCCCCCCAAATTATGTAGGTTTCAGGACCTGAAATGTTGGATCTATCTCTTGGTTTCTGAGTTGCAAAACATATACAGTTAAACAGTTTTTAAAAATTGCTTTGTACTCATATAATATTGTACATCAACTACACTTCAATAAAAAAATAAAATAAAACAATTGCTTTGTACCGTGAACCTAATTTATTTATTATGCGTTAGTCTTATCTGTTAAGTCATTGGGAAACTCAGAGCTGTGAAAGTTACAGAATTAGAGGGTGTCCAGTGGCTCAATCTGTTCCACATAGTCGTATAGAATTTCCGGGGCTATTTCATCACAATCTATAGGTTCTCAAGAGGCTCTCCTTTTTGTGCTCAGGAACACTATTCCTTAACTTATGGACACTTTTTGGAGAAGACGACTGCCTCTCCAGCATCTACCCTGACCCCTCAATTAAGAGAGAATCAAATAAATTTAGTCTATTCAACACAACACTTTTGGGCAAAAAAGGAATGCAAAATCTATAGTACCAATCAGGTGGGTGATAGGCTCTATAAAGGACTGTGCTACTCTCTGAATGTTTATTCATTTCACCTGTTGATCAGAGGCATTTCTCCTTCTTTTAAAAGACTTTTTGAAATTTAAAAATCAAATCAAGGCTTCCCTGGTGGCGCAGTGGTTGAGAGTCCGCCTGCCGATGCAGGCGACACGGGTTCGTGCCCCGGTCCGGGAGGATCCCACATGCCGCGGAGCGGCTGGGTCCATGAGCCACGGCCGCTGAGCCTGCGCGTCTGGAGCCTGTGCTCCGCAACGGGAGGGGCCACAACAGTGAGAGGCCCGCGTACCAAAAAAAAAAAAAAAAAAAAAAAATCAAATCAATGCCTGCTGTGGGGACCTAGCAGAGTGACAAGCCCAGCTGCCACAAGTTTGGAACCATTGCATCACTCAGGCTGAGCCCCAGCCCCCTGGGCAGACAATGACTAAACGCTGCTGAGGTACCAGGGTGTGAGTGCTGATACACCCTGCCTGACATGGGATCCCTGGAATGGAGAACTTCTGCTGGGACACTCCCCACCAGCCCAGCAGGTCTTAGAACCTTCTGGATTCTGAGGCTCTTTCTCTCCAATTTTTTTCTTCCCTCTCTCCCTTCACAGGTGCAGACCTGATCACAGTCTGCCTGCTCTCCCATCTATTCCTCCTCCCTCTTCCCTCCACCCTTCACAGGCTTTCCTCCAATAAATCTCTCAAGTATCAAAGCCCATCTTAGCATCTGCTTCTGTGAGCATCTGAACGGGTGTACGTGTACATTCTTAAAAGTGAACTAATCCAGGAGGCTTTATATTTGAAACAACAGTTCCCTGCCCCTTCCCCTCGGTTAATCCTGTCCCTGTATTTCCTCACATGGGCAACAACTTTTAAGTTAATTTTTAGCTCTTTTGGCAGTTACCTCCATGTCTCTAAAATAATGTTTATGATTTATTTTTGTTATTTATTTGTTATATTTTTAGGTGTTATATGTATATGTAGATAACTCTATGTAACATAGTTATTTATTATTGTTTATTGTCATAATGTTTACACTGTAACTTTTTTTCCTTTTTAACCATTGAGGTATAACCGACATACTATAAAGTGCTTTTATTTATTTATTTATGGCCGCACTGCGCAGAACGCGGAATCATAGCTCCCAGACCAGGGATCAAACCAGAGCCCCCTGCAGTGGAAGTGCTGCATCCCAACCACTGGACCGCCAGGGAAGCCCCTAAACTGCTTATATTTAAAGTGAACAATTTGAAAAGTTTTGACATTTGTATACACCATGAAACAACCACCACAATCAAGATAGTGAACATATCCATCACTCCTGAAAGTTTCTTCATGCCCCTTTAAAATCATCCTTCCCCTCCTCTCTGCAGTCCCTGATCTGCTTCTGTCACTACAGATCAGTTTCATTTTTCTATAATTTTATTTTATTTATTTATAAAAATTATTTATTTATTTATGGTTGTGTCGGGTGTTCGTTGCTGCATGCGGGCTTTCTCTAGTTGCGGTGAGCTGGGGCTACTCTTCATTGCGGTGCGCAGGTTTCTCATTGCGGTGGCTTCTCTTGTTGCAGAGCATGGGCTCTAGGCGCACAGGCTTCAGTAGTTGTGACACATGGGCTCAGTAGTTGTGGCTCACGGGCTCTAGAGTGCAGGCTCAGTAGTTGTGGCACACGGGCTTAGTTGTTCCGTGGCATGTGGGATCTTCCTGGACCAGGGCTCGAACCCGTGTCCCCTGCATTGGCAGGCGGATTCTTAACCACTGCGCCACCAGGGAAGTCCCCATTTTTTTATAATTTTAGGTAAATAAAATTGTACAGTATGTACTAGTTTTTTGCTGGCTCTTTCACTCAGTATAATTAATTTGAGATTCACCCATGTAGTTGTGTGTATTTATTTAGAGTTCATTCTTTTTTATTGCTAAGTTGTGTATTCCATTGTATGAATGTGACATAATTTTGTTTATCCATTCATCTTTTGACGGACATTAGGGGCTATCACAAATAAAGTTGTTGTGAACATTTGTGTGCAATGCTTGTATGGACATATATTTTCTTCTCTTCCCTCTTTCAATGATCACTGTCCCTTATTGACTAATGTCCAATGCCTTGAGTGCCATTGTTTCATATATTTTGTCTGATATTTTAGTCCTTTCAGACAGGATAGTGAATCTGACCGCTTTAGTCCATTTGACTAGAAGCAGAAGTACTGTATATTTCTTTAACATGTTATAATCTTCCTTTAAGTGATGCAACACCACTTTATGTATGGTGTAAGACCTCCAGGATAGCTCCATTTGTTCCCTCCTGGCCTTCGTGCTATGGTCGTACATTTTGCTTCTACCTATTATAAATCCTTCAGTGCATTACTATTATTTTCCTATTTATTTAACAATTTTAGACATTATCTGTTGATTTCTCTGGTGATGGATATGAATTTAGCTCACCGATCTTTTATCTTCTGGCTTTCCTTTCTTCCACTTCAATAAGATTATGCCACTATTTTTAGATTCTTTCTATTAGTTGCCTCTGTAGCTATGTAAAATATAGTTTTATATACTCACATCCCCATTTTTAATTCCATCAACCATTGACAGTATCTCTTGACTCTTCATTTTGTGAGGTGAACACATGAATGTCCTTACCCTTCTCTTCATTGCTGTATGCTTTCTTATCACGATCAAATGCTTAATTTTAACTTATGATGTCAAGAAAGAAAAATGGATCTTGTTCTGCAACCAGATCCAAGTCTTCCTTTTGCGTGGCTTGTGTGTTGATTCCAGGAGCTAAAACTTGACCAACAGTGTTTACAACATTATGACTATGTAAAGATTGTTCACAGCTCAGCCACATAGTTTACTATGATTACATAGCCTTCTTACATAGTCTTGTGTGTTTCTTGGAATTTCTAATTGTTTCCTCCTCCCCACCCCATTTCCTGCATTGCTGGGTTTTCCACAACTTGATATTCAACTTCTTAAAGGTAGTATCAAATCTGTGAATTCTTTCTGCTCAAATACATTCTCTTCCCAGACAACTATCTTTTGGAGGCCTCCTTCCACAAGCTCTAAATTGAACCCTTGTGCTCTAGATTTGATGAAAAGCTGTCACCAAAGGTCTTCCTTCCATTTTTCTCCTGACTGGCTTAATTGTTTCTTGAACTTCTCATTTTTTGGTTTACTCTCTTACTTTGCTGGAACACATCCTTGAATCACTTTCATTGAAAGGGGATGTTGGAGGTAAACTTACTGAGTCCTTCCATGACTTAGAATATCTTTATTCTACTCTCAAATTTTCTCTTAGAATTTTGAAGGCACTGTTCCATTACTTATAGGATCCAGTATTGCTAAAGAGAAGTTTGATGCCAATCTGAATTTTTAAAAACACAATTTGTTTTTTCTCTCTGAAAAGTTTTTGGATTTTAAAATAATCTTTGATCTTCTGAAATTTTACCATTCTGTGACTGTCAGTCATTTTTCATTCACTGTATCTGGCATTGTAATATTTTTTCTTCCTTCCTTCTTCAGTCTAGAGACTCATGCTTTTCAGTAGAGAAATCTTTATTGTTTCTTTGTTTATACTCCCCTCTCATTTTGTCTGTTCTTTCTGGAGCTTCTATTCATCAGACATTAGCCTCTTGGATTATACTTTATAATTTAGCCTTTCACATTTTCAATCTACTTGTATTTTCTACTTTCTTAAAGATTTCTTTGATTTTATCAAAGATTAAACAGATCTTTTAATCTGTGTATTGAAATTTCTGCTTAAACTATCATATTTTTAATTTCTATGAACTCTTTATTTATTTATTTGTTAAAATTTATTTATTTTTGGCTACCTTGGGTCTTTGTTGCTGCACACGGGCTTTCTCTAGTTGTGGTGAGCAGGGGCTACTCTTCGTTGTAGTGCATGAGCTTCTCCTTGTGGTGGCTTCACTTGTCGCAGAGCACGGGCTCTAGGCATGCAGGCTTCAGTAGTTGTGGCTCGTGTGCTCTAGAGCGTAGGCTCAGTAGTTGTGGCGCACGGGCTTAGTTGCTCCGTGGCATGTGGGATCTTCCAGGACCAGGGCTCGAACCCGTGTCCCCTGCATTAGCAGGTGGATTCTTAACCACTGTGCCACCAGTGAAGCCCTATATTTCTTTTTTTTTAAAAAAAAATACATATCTGTGTTTCTATATTTTCTGCAATAAGCACAATTACTTCTGTAATAAGAAAATAATTTATTTTTCAGTATATGTAAGGCTTTCTTTTGAATCTTCATTTACTGTATTAAAAGTCACAAAATAAATAAAACAAAGGAAAGTGAAAAAAAGACAAAAACAAAAACAATTTTAACCCCAGGGCTGATGGCTATACATAAGGTGAAAAACTGAATTCTACAGTTGGCTTGGTCCAGAATCCTTAGACAAAATATGTGATGAAGAAGTGAGTAGGGTGAGAATGTTGGGAGGATACAGGGAAGGAGGTGGGAACAGAGAGGAGAAGAGGCCTCAGGCGTACTCTTCGGCCTTTCTCAAAGCTCAAGAATTATGGAAGCATGTCTTTGGAAAAAAGTCTGGATTTGCAAATGGAATATAATTGAAATTCAACATCAGGACTTTGAGGATCGCTGTGGTGCATACTAATAAGCCAGTTTTCTTGATCTGGTATAATAATTCATAAGTAAGTTATCCATGTGACCGGATGGTATGTGCATCACTAACTGCTCATTTAAACAGGCAATATTAAGGGCACCCACACCACCCAAGCAGTCTCTGCTTTCAAGAGGGCTTTTGAGAGGAGGCTGACTTCTCCCTACTGAACATCTATTCAACTGTAAAGTCAACAAATGCAACGGGACCTGTACTGAAATTTTTACTCAGAGGCCAGACTTTTAAAATGCTGTCAAAATTGAACGGAATGTATAAACCACATCATCACAGAACTGCATTCATGAACGATCTAGGAGATGGACTAGAAGTAAAATTTTGGTGTATTCTCAAGAGAATGAGAGAAAACATTGGGACCTGGCTTTTTATGTTTTCCCCTTTGTTCAAAGAAGGATCAGTGTTATCCAACAGGGAGAGTTCTCTCTTTTGTGGGGATGCTTACAATTCAGGGATTTGCATTCCTGGGCATTATTAGAAAATTCTTACATTTATAAATCTTGTACGTTGAGTGGCTTGTTGGGCCATATTTCCATCTGTTTGAATCACACAACCATCAACTGGCCTCAGAGACTTATTTTAAAATTCTAACTCTAGACTATCTAAGAAGACTCTGAAACCAATCTCTGTTTAAGGGAGGTCAAATTCCAAAATTGCAAACTTCAAACTACAGTCTTTTATTGTACTTTTGATCTAGTGATTATTGAAAAAAATGAATTAATAATACCTAATAATAAATCAAAGGACAAATTCTAACTGTGGCATGCCTCTCAATGTGTGACATACCCCTCAAATTGAGTCATTTTCAAGCTTATGATGAGTGCAGTGATTTCCTATCTCTTGTCCTATCTTCTTTTGTGTTATCAATGTCAGGAACTGGTACTTCTTTCATTTTGCTGTATTCTAAGATCAAGAATGGAAATCATCCCTACCTCTCTTCAACTACTCCCCTAAAACATCTATCCTGGAATAGCAGAATTTTTACCGATGTATTTTTAAGGGTGGGTCACCTTGTTATAACAAAATTTTAAGATGCATAATACCATCAACTAATGTTTTTGAGGGCTTGTGGTGTGCCAGGGACTATTCTAAATGTTTTACCTGTATTAGCTAATTTAATCTTCACAACAATCTGATCAGGTAATATAGTTATGGGTTGAATTGTGTCCCGCTCCACAAAAAATGATACGTTGAAATCCTAACGCCCCTAATACCCCAAATGGGACCTTAGTTGGAGATAGCATCTTTGGAGAGGTTATCAAGTTAAAATGAAGTCTTTAGGGTGGGCCCTAACCCAATATGACTGGTATACTTAAAAAAGGGGACATTTGGACAGAGACAGACACACATAGAGAGAAGACAATGTGAAGAGACACAGGGAGAGGACAGCCATTTACAACCCAGGGAGAGATGCTGGGAACAGATCCTTCCCTCACAGCCTTCAGAGAAAACCAATCCTGACAACACCTTGATTGTAGGCTTTTCTAGCCTCCAGAACTGTTAGGCAATAAATTTGTGTTGTTTAAGCCACTCAGTTTGTGGCATGTTGTTATGGCAGCCCTAGCAAATGAATACACTAGCACGATTACTATTGCTCCCATTTTATGGTTAAGGAAACTGAGGGACAGAGAGGTTAAGTAACTAGCCCAAAGTTGTACAGCTGGTAAATGGAATAGGAGCCCAGGCAGTCTGGCTCCAGAGTCTGCTCTTCTAACTAGCTAAGATAGTCAACCTTTCCGAATTCAATTATTGCAGACAATGCTCTTGGTTCCTTGAGAACCTTTTTCCACACAATGCAGGGCACCATTATGATGAACCATTGTTTAAGGTGCACACAAAGTGAAACAAAACAACAATAAAATAACATAACAACCACAAAACAAATACTAAGCCCTTGTATTGAGCACTAATTATGAGTCAGGTGTCATTCCAGGAACTGATTCTATGAAGAGGAAAATGTTGTGGCCTCTTCGGGAGTTCAAACTTTGGAAGGGAAACATGTTCCTTCGGCAGGGCGAGAGAGCTGGAGTACATCGGGGAGAGGTGAGTGAATTTCGCCCGGGGAGAGGCAAAGACCTTTACGGAAAGACTCCATAGACGAGATAACCTTTGAATTGGACTTTACTAAGTGGAAAGAATTTTGGCAGGTGGCTAAATAGAGAAACATTTAGAAATAGTTTTGTGTCGGTGAATGTAATTGTAGACATTATCAGGACTAATTTTAAGAATATGTGGGGACTTCTCTGGTGGTGCAGTGGTTAAGAATCCGCCTGCCAATACAGGGGACACGGGTTCGAGCTCTGGTCCGGGAAGATCCCACATGCCGCGGAGCAACACAGCCCGTGAGCCACGACTACTGAGCCTGCACTCTAGAGCCCGCGAGCCACAACTACTGAAGCCCACGTGCCACAACTACTGAAGCCTGCGCACCTAGAGCCTGTGCTCCGCAACAAGAGAAGCCACCGCAATGAGAAGCCTGCCCACCGCAACGAAGAGTAGCCCCCGCTTGCCTCAACTAGAGAAAGCGCGTGCACAGCAACGAAGACTCAATGCAGCCAGTAAATAAATAAAATAAATCTATTTAAAAAAAAGTTAAAAAAGAAAATAAAGAATATATGAACACAAGAGAAACACTGGAGATCCAGGTGAATGTTTGGCAAAATTACTTGTATCCAATGAGAGAATAGCTGTAGATAATAGGTGTTTTCCTCCTTTTCACAGTTATATTCCAAAGGCCATTGACTTAGAGTTTAATAAGCCCACATAACCAACTGAGTGGAAAGGATTGGAAACCTCCATTGGATTCTCAGGGACAGTTGAATCTGTACCTCAGGAGCCTGGGATCCGTGGGGAGGCTGCCTGAAGTCCCAGGATCAGAGAACCCAACTCTAATACTGAGGTAGAGGGGACAAACATGTAGTCCCTGGGATAGATCTGGATCTTAGTCATGTTTGACCTTCACAGTATTAGCTAACACTGATAATCAGCAGCTTTCTTATAATATAAGGCTTTCTGTCTTCTCTTTTAAACATGTCCAACCATCTGGCAGTACTAGGCCGATATTCCTACAGGGGCTGCCTTTGTGTATTAGGGGATGCTCTCCAATGTTGTGGTTACAATAGACCTGAGCATGTAAAGAATCAACCTGAGAAAACTTTGTTTCTTAGTCTCATGTCAAAATCTACATGTCAGTGTAATTTAGGCAGTTCTTCTCTAAGTGGTGACCCAGGGATCCAGCTTCTTCTATCCTATGGCTCTGTCATGTCCGTTGCGTCATGGCATGCCTCCCAAGATTTCCCTGGGCATCTTCACCACTTCAGTTTGGGGAAAAAAAGAGTGCATGATCAAACAGAAACTTTTTTCATGGGCCAGGCCTGGGTGTAGCATTCATTCCTTCTGTCCACATGATATTGGCCAGAACTCAGTCAAATGGCCCCAACTAATTATAAGGAAAGCTGAGAAATACGGTCTATCGGGAAGGAAGGGAAATCGTTTGGTAACCACATAGCAACCACAGATGTGTTCTCTAGTTCACTATAGTTCTCACCCAGACTTCTTCACTCATTTGTTATCTACCTAGCGTGTGTAGGCATTGGGGTTTGCAGTCTCTGATTTAGGTATTGGGAGTTGTAGTGGAAATTACCCAAATTGGAATTAAACAGGCCTATGTTTGAAAATTTATTAGCCGCGGTATTACTTAAGATGGTGGTGCTTTAAAGAGATAGCAAAACACAGTGGCTTAAATGAGATATTTATCTCTCTCTCATTTAAAAGTCTAATTTGGTAGACGATCCCAGGATGTAGGGCAGCTCTAATTCATAAGGTCATTCAGGAACCCAGGTTCCTTCTACCTTGTTGCTCTGCCATCTCCTGAGTCATTACCCTGGTCCCTGTGATTGAAGATGGTTCATCATCACCACTGGTGGGGAGAAGGAAAAAGGAACTAGAGTGCATGACCTGGAAATTAATCACATGCCTCCCTTCCGCTCACATCCCACTAACAAAATTATAGTTATATGGTCCACGAAACTTCAAGGACGCCTGGAAAATGTGACCTTCTGCTGGTGTGCCCAGCTATAACCTTGGAAGTTAAGTTATTAAGAGAAGAATAGGGGGGTCAACTATCAGTCACTATCTGTGTGGCTTTGGGAAAATACTTAAATTAATCTCTTTGTGCCCCTTTAATCTATTTCTTTTTTTTTTTTTCTTTTCTTTTTTTTTGCGGTACGTGGGCCTCTCACTGTTGTGGCGTCTCCCGTTGTGGAGCACAGGCTCCGGGCGCGCAGGCTCAGCGGCCATGGCTCACGGGCTCAGCTGCTCCACGGCATGTGGGATCTTTCCGGACCAGGGCACGAACCCGTGTCCCCTGCATCGACAGGCGGACTCTCAACCACTGCACCACCAGGGAAGCCCTAATCTATTTCTTAATCTGTAAGAAGGTGGTAACTGGACCTTCCTGTGTGAGTTAGGAATATGTTTAGCTACAATTAACAGAAAACCTACCCACAGCAGATTAAAGAAATAGAATTTTAATTTTCTTATATAACAGAAGATCTGAAGGTAGGTTTTTCTTTAGCAGGTTGATGTTTGGGAAAATATTTCTGACTTTTTCTTTTTTCTTTTTTCATCTTTCTTTCATGGTCCCAGGACAGCTGCTCAAAGGCAAGAAGAAGGGGAAAATGGACAGCACCATTTGCATCTTTCACCTTAACCAAGAACAGCAAAAATCTTTCCAAGCTCCCATGCATTCAGTGAGTGATAAATACATATGATCTCAAAAGAGTTACTTAATCACTCTGAACCTCAGTTTCCTCATTTATTTATATGGGAGGCTAATACCTGTCTCATGGGATAGTTGTGAGAATCAGTGAACTAATATTTTTAATATGTTTGGAACACTACCTGACATATGACAGGTGCTCAACCAAGGAAAGGAATTGTTATCTGAGGAAGTAGAAGGAGCATGGGCTTTGACAGTTTTGTGTTGGAATCCTGACTCTAATCCACATGACTTTAAGTTGATTACCCTCTTTGAATCTGTTTCCTCTTCCTGAAAAATGGGGATAATAGTACCTTCTTTACGGGGCTGTTGTGAAGATTAAGTGGAATTGTAGATACTAAGCGCCTGGCTCAGAGGAGCAATTCTTTCAAAGTTTAATCAGGAGCCACCCTGAATTTACCTGGGGTTGAGTAGGAGAAAACTGGAGATGTTGAGTGTGTATTGCTGAGCTAGCTTCTCCCGGCGCACGTATAGCAGCTTGGGGCTGTGTAACCTGATGAGGAGAGCAAAAACCCCAACACAGAGGTACGATGGGAAAATCAAACGCAGGTCAGGTCAGTAAAAGAAGCAGAAGTCTAACAGCCAGTTCACCCTCTGTTCTGCCTGAGTCAGAGACAGCTATCTAGGTGAGTCTGAACAGGACCGGTTACCTGCCTAGGCAGGAGGCTGGACCTTTCTCAACCAGAGAGCAGTGGTAAGCTCTGATGGCCTGGAGGTGACCGGCAAACCCTGACAGCATCTTGCAAGCAGAGCGCCCAGGGCAGGGCTCTGGGGGAAGCCTTTAGCAGGGTGGCTGAGCCGCTGTGATGGGGCAGGGGGATGTGACTGAGGCCAGCCTCAGGAATTACAAGGAGGTTGGAGGTCTTGACTGGGGGCAAATTTGACCAATTGAAGAAAGAGGGCCTTCCCTCCCCATAACTTCTGGGAGGGGCTTGTTGGGGAAAGATATATTGAGGGGACAAGATTAAACATAGTCAGTGTTTATCCCAACCAGTCTGCTTCCCTCCTTTCTTCCCTTCCTCCCTTCCTTTCTTCCTTCCTTCCTACACCTCTATTGATATATGATTTATGTACCATAAAATTTATCCATTAAAATATACAATTCAACAGTTTTTAGTATATTCAATTGTGCAACCAATACCACTATTTAATTCCAGAATATTTTCATCACTCCAGAAAGAAAACGTGTACCTGTCAGTAGCCACTCACCATTCTCCTACCCACCCCTTAGCCCCTGGCAACTATTAATCTACTCTTCATATCTATGCCTCTTCTGGATAATTCATAGAAATGTAATCACACAACATGTGGTCTTCTGTGACTAGCTTTTTTCACTTATCATAATGCTTTCAAGGTTCATCTATGTTGTAGCATGTATCAGTATTTCATTCCTTTTTATGGTTGAATAATTTCCCCTTGTATAAATATACCACATTTTATTTGTCCACTCAACAGTCGATGGACAGTTAGGGTCTTTCCACTCTTTTTTGGTGGTTATGAAGAACATTGTTATGAGCATTATGTGTAAGTTTCTATGTGGACATATTTTCATTTCTCTTGGGAATATACCTAGGAATAGAAGTGCTGGGTAATATGGTGCCTCTATGTTTAACTTTCTGAGGAAATGCCAGACTGTTTTCCACAATGGCTGCACCATTTTACATTCCCACCACTACATATGAGAATTTCAATTTCTCCACATCCCCTAGTCTTTTTTTTAAATTAATTTTTATTGGAATATAGTTGATTTACAATGTTGTGTTAGTTTCTGTTGTACAGGAAATATATCAGTTATACATATATCCACTCTTTTCAAGATTCTTTTCCCATATAGTTCATTACAGAATATTGAGAAGAGGTCCCTGCGCTATACACTAGGTCCTTATTCGTTATCTATTTTATATATAGTAGTGTGTATATGTCAATCCCAATCTCCCAGTTTATCTCTTTTCCCCCATTTTCCCCCTTGGTAACCATAAGTTTGTTTTCTACATCTGTTGACTTTATTTCTGTTTTGTAAATAAGTTCATTTGTACCATTTTTTTAGATTTTACATATAAGCGGTATCATGATATTTGTCTTTCTCTGTCTGACTTATTGTCTGTCTTTTTAGTTAGTGGTTCTGAAGTGGTACCTCCTCACTGGTTTTGATTTGCATTTCTCTGATGCCTAAAGATTTGAGCATCCCTACCTTTTCTTAAGAGCATGGAGTTTCTTCTTTAGGAAATGGCACGGAGATCAAGTAGCTACTAAGGGATGGGGGGGGGGGGACAAGCCCTCCTGCATCCCAACATGGCTTTTTTTTTCTTTGCGGTACGCGGGCCTCTCACTGTTGTGGCCTCTCCCGTTGCGGAGCACAGGCTCTGGACGCGCAGGCTCAGCGGCCATGTCTCACGGGCCTAGCCGCTCTGCAGCATGTGGGATTTTCCCAGACCGGGGCACGAACCCATGTCCCCTGCATCGGCAGGCGGACTCTCAACCGCTGCGCCACCAGGGAATCCCGCCAACATGGCTTCTGAGACAGAGCTTGTGCTCAGTTATTCAGAGAAGGACCAAGAAGAATTGGAAAGGAGGTGTTCTGAGTCCACTGACAATTTGCTTCTGGTTTTCCAACTTGGGTAACAGAGATTGTTGTTGTCTCTCCCAGGGCTGAAGGATGGAGGCTCCTGCTCTAAGTGGAAAGTTGCTTTAAAAGGCAAGATGGTTAATATAGTCAAATATTCAAAACTGTTAAGGTTGCTCCATTTGACTTTGCTGGAAGCAAGTTTTATGAACAAGGTCAAGAATTCATCAGGTGCCCCAGCAAGCCTTAGGCAAAAGGATTTAGTGTTTAGAGCTCTGGTTCCCAGCCTCTTGCTGAGTTCTCCTTTTCTGTGAACACAGACTGGTAATTAAAGACCCCAGCTGGCTGGAAGTAAGTGAGCAAAGAGTTTCATGGCCATCTCTGTGCAACTAGATGGAACTGCTTCCTCTTCCTCCAGTACCCAGGCACCAAGGTCATCAAGAGACTGCCTCACTCCCTGCCCTGCCCCCACCCCCTTCCTGAAGGGGAGAAAATGATCTATTTCACTAGTGTGCTCTGTTTTTAATTTTTAATTAACTAATTAATGAATACATCTTTATTGGAGTATAATTGCTTCACAATGCTGTGTTAATTTCTGTTGTACAACAAAGTGAATCAGCTATATGCATACATATACTCCATATCCCTTCCCTCTTGCGTCTCCTTCCCACCCTCCCTATCCCACCCCTCTAGGTGGTCGCAAAGCACCGAGCTGATCTCCCTGCGCTATGCAGCTGCTTCCCACTAGCTAGCTATTTTACATTTGGTAGTGTATATATGTCCATGCCACTCTCTCATTTCGTCCCAGCTTACCCTTCCCCCTCCCGTGTCCTCAAGTCCATTCTCTACGTCTGCGTCTTTATTCCTGTCCTGCCCCTAGGTTCTTCAGAACCATTTTCTTTTTTTTTTTTTAAGATTCCATATATATGTGTTAGCATACAGTATTTGTTTTTCTCTTTCTGACTTACTTCACTCTGTATGACGGACTCTAGGTCCATCCACCTCACTACAAATAACTCAATTTCGTTTCTTTTCATGGCTGAGTAATATTCCATTGTACACATGTGCCACATCTTCTTTATCCATCCATCTGTCAGTGGACACTTAGGTTGCTTCCATGTCCTGGCTATTGTAAATAGAGCTGCAGTGAACATTGTGGTACATGACGCTTTTGAATCATGGTTTTTTAAAAGCACTAAATTCACCACTGCCCTCCTGTCCCACAATTCCCACTTTTCCTCCTCTCTAACCATAAAACAAGGTCATAGACCTGAGATCTTCTGAAATCTTGCTTTAAGTGCTCTTCACAAGGAATTCTCTTTGGGCTAGTTTAGAGAACTAGGAAGGAAAAAAATCCTCTCCTTCTGCCTGGGAAGAATAGGGAAAGATGAGAATGTCTCCTTACACTCTGGCAGGGAGAACTCCCCAGGAAGAAGCAATAACTCACGGCTCTGTTGGCTGTTCTTTGAAGTGGGGGAACCTGGTATTTTCTGGAAAACCACCACCATTTCAAACAGTATTCTAATAGCCCTCTGATGGGGAGGTGGTGGGGGAGGGATGGGAGCTGCTTTGCAGAGGGAGCAGCCAGTTGTCTGAAAGAACTGCTCCTTTGAAATGCCTGAAGTTTTTTTCTTCAAAGGATGGCTAAATGGAATCTGGTTTTCAGGTATTCTGAAAACCTCTCCAGATTTTCAGCAACTTTCCTAGCTTGTGTGGAGACCACTCATGTACTTATAAAAAAATAATAATCTGTAAGATCTATCCCATTCTGTGTCTGTTCCAGGTAAGTTCCCAGCCATGAAAGGCATGAGTCATGCTCTGTGGAGAAGGGAGTTGACTGTATCTCTCACTCTGTTGGTCAAAGATCAGGAATAAAGGTGGAAGGGATTATTTTAAAAGTCAGGAAAGGAAGTGGACACCCACATATGTTGCAATACAGGACCAAGAGATTTGCTGATATGCTCTTGTATGACTTGGGATGCAAATTCACTTGTAGTGAATAAAAGAGGACAGGAAAAGAACTTTCTTCTGGAGTGTTCTTGGGTGGGTGGGAGACGGGATGGGGAGAAGGACCAATGGTGTCAGGAGAACATATCTCTGTGCTAATGACTGGTATTCTGATGGAGAAATGAATGGTTCCATCCCCAGACTAACTCCAAAGCTATAAATTTTCCTAGACCCAAGAAGTTATTTTCAATCTGAAATTAAAAAAAAAAAACAAAAAACTGCTTGCTATTTTTTTTCCAAATGTGTTCCCCAAACACCAACAGTTGACTCTTAACTTCTCTCGTTGGGGTGAAGGGGTAGAAAAGTAAGGACAAGAGGCAGTGGAGAAGCTGCAACCAATTTGTAATCCTGGTGTGGTCCAAGAATACAGAAATCAAAAACATTCCTGGTCATCACTTTATTATAATTAATCCTTTTGGATTCTTAGAAGGATTAAGATAATTTACATAAAAATTTTTCTTCATCATACTCACCTTGTTAATCTACTTGCTGGAGGGAATCCGTAGGCTCACTGAAAGTTAATGAGTTCTTAGACTGAAAATTGGAGTGTGTGTAATGGAATTGTAGCATTTAGCAGAACTATGTGGGAGGTTAGAATGCTGTAACTCTACAGATTATTTAAAAATAAAACTATTTACATGCCAAAATTGATACAAAAGCATTCCTCCGCATGAATAAGAAAATAAACACAGTATTCTGGAAGAGGCTGTATAATCGTCTGGGAAAGAAATGTTTCACTGAGGATAGAGACATTAATGTATATATTATGTCTTCTGTTGAAATCCAAGCCATTTTGTTTTGCAGATGAGATTTGGAAAATTAAATACATTTGCATAATTGCCAACATATAGACTTAAAAGTCAAAAAAAGATTTGTTAAGTTGCTTGTATATGCCCATTATAAAAATAGTCAGTGACCGTAGTTTTAAAATCCAAAGCAGAGCTCATAGTCTGCCAAACAGTATTATACAATCATTCATTTTGCATGCATTGCTTGAGTGCCACTGTGTGCCAGACACTGTACTAGTTTCTGGGTCTATAATGATGAACTAGAGAGTCATCCAGAGCGATCATAGAGCAGAACATTTAAAATGGAAACTGCCCCAGAAAATACAGATGACTGATTGCTATAATTACACATCATGACTTGTTGGATATTGCAAATTTTGCTACGTCCTTTGATTGAGTTTAATGAGTAACTTTTTTCATGTGACAAAATGTCAGTATTTATACATAGATTTCCACACGTGGTTTATGGGCTTTCATTAATGTTAAGTCCCTGAAGCCCGCAATTTAGAAATGGCTTACATTCCAGGAGTTTGTTTACAAGTCACTTTTTCGGTGGTTGGTTTCCAAAGCCAATCAGCTAAAACCTATTTAATCTAAAAAAGTAGCTGGAACAAAGCACTGGCCATATAATTAAAACTAACCACCAGGTTTAACACTGTGTCTAAGGTTGAGGGCATGCAAAGTTCAATTTGTGGTTCTAGAAGCACTTTTTTTCCTAGAAGCAGCAGGCAGATGGAGTGGGAACATTCCCCTAAGTCCAAGATAATCAAGGGAATGATCACCCAAACAGGGGCAGGGCCAGGTTTTGTGGTGGCCAGAGGTTATAACATATGGGGGTCTTCTCTAAGAAGATGAATACACAATTAGGAAGACCAGATTAGACATGGGACCTCGGAAGGGAGCTGTGCGAGGATGCCTGGAGATTAAACTTCATTGGCGTCCCTGCAAATCTGCTCCTTCACCTCTGACAGGTCAGGCCAGGGGTAACAACTGATGGACGGGATATTGGACAGAGGAGGTGAAGATTAGTGGGGAGCAGTTAAAAGACTAAGAGAGATAGATACCAGGACCTTCACAGATGGGATGTTTAACAGCTGGGGTTGTTTGTTTCTATGTCAGGGATAGTGTCAGGGCTAAGGGCATCTTGTTGGAGGGACAGGGCTTTGGGGTGGCAGCATGGGGACATTAACAGGATCAGTGAAAGAACGGGTGGCACTGGCCCAAAGGCTAAAAGTCGAGGGATGGGCATGGGGACAGTTTCTACTGCTGAAGTGGGGTGAGGTGCAGGACTTCAGATTCGCTCCACAGTGATGTGATTGGGGGTAGAAGGATTGGGTCAGCATCAGGGAAGGGGACTGTGAGGGAAGAAGGGAAATACATTCTCACCTGCAGCAAGTGGAGGAAAGAAGCGACACATGCAGGGGTGGTGAGGAAGGGTCGGGTCCCACTGAGTCCAGAAGGGCGGTGATGTGGGAGCCATGAGTAAGTAAGAAGGCTTGAGTCAGGCCCTGCCTGTCATCATGAAGAATGATAAGGCTCGTACCAGGCCAGAACATAATTTGGATAACTTATGAATTGAGAAAACCCAGTCATTTACAACAATTTGTTAGCAAACTCTCATGAGCCTATAAATCATCTGTAGTAGTTAGGCTTAGGTTAAACTTTAGCAAGTGCCCTGTGGTGACAGAAGATAGACCCATGATCTCTAAATAAAGGCCACTGGCTTGGACAAGATTAATCGTCTTTCTGAGGAACAGGTGGAATGGGATTTTGATTTCTTATGCTAGAACAGCTTGAAACAAAGCCACCTGAGAAAGGAAGTGTCTGTATTTGAGCACCACGTTGTCATTTCCCCCTAAAATCTCTCTCAGGGAGAAGCTCTGAATCTGAGTTTCCATAGCTCAGCCAGAGCCTGAAGGAAAAGTCTGACCAGAGGAGTTTCCACATTTAATGCCCTAAGTGTTCTGGTTCTGAAAAGAACGCAGAGGCTGTTATTCTCAAATATGTATCTACTAAGAGTGCCATTGAAAAAGCCAATCTACGACATTGGGCAATGATAAAGAACAGCAGTTGTGAAACATAGGGGTGGAGTGCCAAACACGACATATGCCCCGTGTGTTTGGAGTTCTGCTATCTGAACCCAAGATCGTATATTATATGAAAGAGTCCTGAGGGCAAGGGATTGTAAAGCAGGAACTAGAAAATGTGTACTTCTGAAGTAGATCTGTCAGGCTCTCTGACCAGAAAAACAGAAGCCATTCCGGGTTTTTCCAACAGAGGGAATTTAATATAGAGACTTGGTTCCCTAGGAAATGGAAGGACTGAGAAGCTGAACATGGAATCCAGAGGTTGCAACAGTAGGGAGCTGCTCCCAGCTTAATGCCGGAGGGACGATAGGAAGGTGACATTATCAGAGCCCAGAAATCAGGGTCTTCCAGTGAGACCCAGAACCATAGTTGAGGCTTCCCAGGTGGAGCTGAGACCATATAACTGGTGCTGGAAATAACCCAGGAAATAGAGAAAACTACCCTGCTTTCTTCCTTCCTTCCATCCTTCATTCTAGTGCCCTAGCCTTCCATGGGCTGAACCTAGGTGGAAACCAGAGGTCAAAGAAACCTGGGAAATGTAGTTCCCTACAACCAAAACAGACTGCTGGATTCATATGAGAGCATACTGAATGTTAAATTTTGTATAAGGCAGGATGTTACCAACCACCTTGGAATTAGCAAGCTCTCATATCATCGACCCTGCATTATTTCTATAAGGTAACTAGAAAATGTTACCACATCCCCAGTGAAATGCCTTAACTTAACTTTCATTATTTTTAATATAAAAATTATTTGTGAATAGGTCATACAGGCACATGAAACAAAATTCAAAAGTTACATACGGATAAGTGGTGAAAAATCTCAGTCACTCGTCACCAGCCCTAGCCATCTAATTCTCTTGCCCAGAGGCAACCCCCCTGACCAGTTATTTGTGTGTATCTTTCTATGTATCTGTACATCTATATCTACATTTATACCAAATGTCTACCTAGGTCTCTACCCATATCCATATCTTAACATATATCTATCCTTTTTTCTATATATGGAAGATATATATTTCCCCACATGCAAATGGTAACACACTATATGCACTGTTCTAATGATCTACATTTTAGCACCAACTGGCACCTACTAATTTAACACTGAAAATATTTCTTCCCTTTGGAAATAAAATGGGTGTGCCCACTGGGTCAGACGTGTGCCCAGATGATGAAGAGCTATAAAACATAAGGCTTACAGACATCCAATGTTCAACTAGTCATGCAAAGAATTCTCCAAGGCAGTAATTCAGCAGAAGTTTTGTCAAGTCTGTCAGAATGATTCAAGGGTTTGGAATGACTCACTGGGGCTTGAGTTAAATAATCTTGGCTTAATCATATCACTTGGAGCAAAGGTAAGTTGAAGATTTAAATCCTGGTAGCTCAGTATCTCCTCTGGACAGTGGCAGAGGAATTCTCTGCCCAGCAGCAGTGTCAGGGTAAAAAAAAAAATCCCTAGATGTCTCATACTGTACACCAAGATAATGTCCACGTGGGTTACAGGATTTGCATGTATGTGTATGTTTATGTGTATGTCTATATACACATACAAATACATATATTCATACATACTACATATATACACTGGAAGGAAAATTTCTCACATCTCTAGAGCAAGGATATCTTTATAAGCTTAGAAATGATAGAAGAAATTACAAAGACAAAAACAAACTGAATTTATTATAAGAATATTAATATGGGGCTTCCCTGGTGGCGCAGTGGTTGAGAGTCCGCCTGCCGATGCAGGGGACACGGGTTCGTGCCCCGGTCTGGGAGAATCCCGCATGCCGCGGAGCGGCTGGGCCCGTGAGCCATGGCCCATGAGCCATGGCCGCTGAGCCTGCGCGTCCGGAGCCTGTGGTCCGCAACAGGAGAGGTCACGACAGTGAGAGGCCCGCGTACCGCAAAAAAAAAAAAAGAATATTAATATGTTCTGCACATAAAAACACGAGAACACAAAAAATGCAAGACACTGGGAAAATACTTTTAACAAATGTGGCAGATAAAAGGATGATATCTTAATTAACACATGGATATGAGGTCATACAGTGTGGTGAGAACAAGAGCCTTAGCCCTGCTGTTGGGCCTCCTATGATGTGAAACTATTTAGGTCTTAATTTCTTCATCTGTAAAATAGTGGCAACAGTAATACTTACTGGGGCTTTGTGAACTTAAAATGTGAGCTGCCTGTATAGTACTTACAAAACGCCACTTGATAAACCCTCAGTAGGATTTGTTATTATTTTTACTAATAAAACAATTTTTAGATAAATAAATGGAAAAAAGACCTGAATGGTCAATTCACCAGGTACAATTAACAAATCAGCACAAGGGAAATTCAAATTTATAATTTATTCCAAAAATATATTGTTCAACTTTTTCCAAAATAGTTTTAAAATTTAATACCTAGATGATCATGTACAGACATTCTTATATAATTTTGCATGTTTTACACATATTTAGGCCCATAATAAAAGCCTGGAAAACAGTACACAAAAATAAAAATAGTTGTGTTTGGGTGATCCAATTACAAGTGATCATTTTTCTTTCTTTCTTTTTTAGTCCTTTAAAGTTTCTTTAAAGTGACTTTTAAATCACAAAAACAATGCATGCTAATTGTTTAAAAAAAAGGTAAACATTTCAGAGGTATATAAAGAGGAAGTAAATGTTCCAATAATCCCCTTCTCCAATTTTCTACTCTCCTATCTCTATTCCCGCCCATCAGATCCTATTTCTTTTCTCAGAGATGATCATTTAGGGATATGTCCTCCCAGATACCTCTGTCAGCTTTTACACACACATGTGCATTTGCACATGCAGTACACACATTTCTTATGTTAATGGGATTCCTACTATTCTATAACTTGTTGTTTTGGTTTCATCAGTATATAAATATATATGTATTTCATCTAATTCCTTGTCAGTTCAATAGAACTGTCTTACTATTTTTAATGAATGGCTACATTGTATCCCGTAATGTGGGCAGACCACAATTTGTTAACCAACCCATTATTAATGATTTTTTTGTGTAGTTTCCAATTTTTTGCTGTTGGAGACATTGCTGCAATCCTTGTACAGTTCATAGGTATATGTGAGTATTTCTTTAGGATAGATTCCAAGAATGAAATTGCTGGGTCAAAGATTCAACATCCTTTGAATTTGCACACTCAAATTTCTGACTGTTACTGCCAACTCATATTGTGAGATGACTTTATCAACTTATATCTCCATGAGATTTTTTTTTTTTAAAGAAAGTAGTCAAAAACAGGAGTCCCATGGAACTAATATAAGACACAATCAATGTGCCTATACCCAATTGGTCTTCACCCCAGAAGTGTGTCGTTTAATTTTGGCTTTACCCTTTCAGATATCCTCATGAGTTTGGCTCACTCATGATTCCACCATCTCCTATGCCCCCCCCCTTTTTTTTTTTTTGAGAATACTTGTGATAATCATCTGTTCAGAATGCCCATTTCTGGGCTAGGTCCTAGAAATGGATATGAACTGGATGGAGCACATTAAAGATCAATAGTTTTGTAAATTGAGCTAATTTTTACACCCTGTTCCTGGGCTTGGTTGTGCAGTTGCCTGGGCAAGTGGGTACTGACATCTAGTCTGTTTCCACTTGCCGAAGAACCTGTGCCCTGGGTCCAAGCAGGGCAGGGCAGAGTTCACCCAGAGGAAATAGTTCCTTTACAAGCTCAAAATGCCTTATGGGATTTCAGCTGCCCTGATAATTCAGAGTTAAACATTTCTTTATATAACTGATTCTTCAGTCCTTTATTTAACTGATATCATTGCTAGAGCTCATCATATTAAAAGGATAATGAAAAATGTATATTGATAATTAGCCCTCGGTTTAAACTATAAGTACAGTTCAAGTATAGTTGAGCATTTGGCTATGATGAGAACAAGTTTTGGTGAGCTAAGCCCAATGAGCATACAAACCATTAGATAAAGAAATATAATTGAAAATACAGTCTGATCATTTCCATATCATTGATAGATTTTGGAAAACTATAAAACTTAACTCTGACATATATACTTCCAAGTAATGAAATAAAATGGGTTTAGGATACATCCAGCATAAAATTGCTATAGTCACTGAGTGTGGTTGCACTGTAAACTTATTTTTTTCTCAAGTCCAAATCGAGATATTTTCAAGCAGATGTAATTATTGCTGTACAATGGATGTTAAACAAGACATTTCACTTCATCTGTAAGCAGGCACAAGTAATAACAATTTCAGTAGTTAGCTATCTTATAAGTTGTGGATCATCTAATTCAAGAAGACATCTATACAGCACTTCACATTTTTTAAACTGGAACTACACAGCGTGTCCGTAAAAGCAGCCAATAGTGAGTAATTAAAGGAAAATACTGAGCTGAGACGAGGGAATGATGTACATAGACTGGGTAAGGATCTCACAAAACTCTTAGCATGGGTTAATCTCATCGGTCTAAATAGCATCAAGAAAGGTTAAGTTAGATCAAAAGGAAGGAAGGAAGGAAGGAAGGGAAGGAGGGAAAGAAGGAGAGAGAGGGTTTGAGCAAAGGTGGCAGGAATGAAGAAGGAAGAGGCAAGGAAAATCTTACTGAGAGAAGGAGTGGTTACCTGGAGTTTCCAGGGTAAGTACATCATCTTTGGGGAATATCTTTATGAACAAGACACATGAGTTTATGAAAGTAGGCTTTTTTTGTTTTTGTTTTTGGTGATGGCAAGGAAGGAAGTTTTGGAAGAGAATGAGAGAGACAAACTCTTGATTAGAGATTCTAAAATCCCACAAAATAATTCCGGACTCTGACAGTTGGCAGGCATACATTTGGTGGTTCCAATACAGATAGTGATCAGTATTTAACAAGGAGAATTACTCTTGCTTGGCTTTCTGTGACTTTCCCATTAAGAGGGAAAGTGAGGGCTTCCCTGGTGGCGCAGTGGTTGAGAGTCCGCCTGCCGATGCAGGGGACCCGGGTTCGTGCCCCGGTTTGGGAAGATCCCACATGCCGCAGAGCGGCTGGGCCCGTGAGCCATGGCCGCTGAGCCTGCGCGTCCGGAGCCTGTGCTCCGCAACGGGAGAGACCACAACAGTGAGAGGCCCGCGTACGGCAAAAAAAAAAAAAAAAAAATGGGAAAGTGAGAACTGAGTGCCTGTGGATCCCAGCTCTCAGGCTCCTTCTGACAGCTCCAGACTCTTCAGAGTCTGCGAGGACTCCTATCCTGAGCTGCTTGCAGGGGTTGGATCTATGAATGCGAAGTTGCCAAGTCACGATAACACTAGTCCAGCCTGGGCCCAGCTGTTGAGTCCATGAAGGTCTCAGGCAAAATAAGACCTCGTAGGGCTGGTAGGAACAGAGAGTCAGTTGGAAGGGCACACATGTGCTAGAAGGTGGATAACGGGGGAGGTACATGGCGGCCACAACTCTTTGCCAAATTCTCTGCTGATGGCGGCAGCTTTGGGGCAAGCTATGTTACTGCGGCAACATAAAGTGGTAACGTCAAGCCACAGAAAGCCCCTGTGATTTTCAAAGTTTGTTTAAGCTTCACAATCTAGCATCTTTGTGAAACTACTAAACTGAGTCAGTTTACAAATAACATTAGACTGATCTCAATTACTTCATCAGTTCTTTCCTTTTTTTTTCACAAGAGTATTTCCTGTCATAGACACTGCTCTCTCCCTCCCACCCTCCAATACCTCAAAATGGATTAAGACCAGTATGTCTGTGGGATGATTCCCTGGTTGACTGAGTGTAGTCTCCATGGTTTTATCTCGAAGATATAGACCCTGAGGTTAAATCCCAGATCACGATAAGACACATCACTTACCCTTATACAAGACTGGAGCTCAATTGCAATAACAATAAAAATAGTTAACATTCACGAAGTCATTACAGTGAACTGGAAACTGCTAAGTGCCTGTGCACATTGCCTAATGCAATCTGCACAACATGCCCTTTGAAACTGATGTAGACTTGTAATTATTATCTGTATTACCAGTTGAAGAACATGAATGATTGAGAAGTCAAAGAACTTGCCTATGGTCACCTAGCTAGGAAATGGCGGCAACCGAGACATTTTGACTCCCAGGCAGAATTATTATACTGCCTCCCCAACTAAGGAAATAAAATCCTAACCCTTCATAGACTCAAGGAGCGAGCTGGATCCATTTACCTATTGTAGCTTCCTTTTGGTATCTTTATCCATGAATATAAATTATTCTTGAACATCACCTTGCAAGGAGAGCTTTGACTTGGAAGGTTATGCACCCCTTCTGTGCAGATGGCAGCCTGCTTAGCATTCTGTAGCCTCTGAGTCCCCTTGCAGGAACTTCAAAGCAGATTTAGTGCTCCTGGCAAAGAACAATCCTTCCTCGATCACAGAGGTCAGTGGAAACACTGTGAGTCTATAATCCATGACACAGAGTGAGGGAGGAAATGACTTTACTTGTGGGGCTCAGGCCCAGTGATAAGGGACAGTACGAGTGGGTTTTTTCTTTCCTCGTGGTTGGCAGGAGACCAATCAAGCTGCCGTCAGCTCCTCCCATGGCCAGAGGCTTAAAAAAAACCCCAGCAAGCTATGTCACCCAGCAGGCAGCACAAGACAGGTGACCTATCTACACACACTTCTGCCGTGTACTACGTTCACAGACTGGCTGCAGCGGTCCCTTTTGCTGGGGGTTGTGTATTTTACTCTCTTAGCTTAATATTTTTGGATGGGACAGAAAAGTGTTAATGTAGTGTCATGCAGCTTCACAGAGAGGGGATAATTCTGGATGGTCTCTCCTCCTTCCCTAGGCTAGGACGCCTGTGGGTCAGCATTTGAGATACAGTTAGACTGCATCCAACTGAACAAGGGAATACCTTGCAACTTGTTAGTGATCTGGAAAATGTCCATGGCGCCTTGTTAAGTGAAAACAGCAGCTTATAAAACAGCAATACACTGGAAATAGGCACAGAAAAGGCTGGGAGGACAGATACCGCAAAGTTAGCAGTGGTTACCTCTGGCTTGTGGGAATATGAGTGATTTCTTTCTCATTTTCTTTTTCGTTTGAACATTATTTATTGAGTGGTTAGCGTGATTGAGGCATAATAAATTCTCAATCAGTCTTTTCTTTTATGTTTTAAAACACACATGATATAGGAACATCTGTTTCTTCTGTAGTAAGAAATAAGCTACTTTTCAAAGTCTACCTCATACCTATTAAGAAAACTTTTACCTTCTTGGAAGGAAATCCAATGCACAAAAATCCCAAACTTACATCCAAATAAACTAGGAAGTGACCATTCGCTCTACAAATGAGTTCACCACATGGTTCATTTAAATAGAATGCTCTCTAACACTCAATACCTGATTCAGTTCGCAATAATTTGCCCCGATCATGAGGAAGAAGTAAATTCAAACTTTATAAATTGGGCTAAAATTATTTACAGTCCTTTAGGTTTAGTTGGAACCAAGAAATGAGGAAAGTAAACGCTGCTGATGAAACGTTGCCGTCCGTGGAATACAGAGACACAGATCCCGTGCTTCTAGCAGAGGTGCTCTCCTGCCCACCGACAGGTTCGGCAAGCTGAGCTGGCTGCAGGGCCTGTGGGTCCTACCCCAACTGCACCCCATCTCCCGCTCCTGTAAGCCTTGCTACTTTCCCTCGGTTTTTAGGTACGTTGGCCACATCAGAGGCTGGTGCACTGCGAGGGGTGCGTGGAAAGAGGAACGACGCTGTGCATCCTGGTGGCATGGCCTAATGTTAGTGCGCCAACAATAGGATAAAATGACCTCACCATTTTCAGAGGTAATCATAGGACTCGAGCATTAATCAGGGGGGATTTTATGTGGTCCAAGAGGCGGCAGGAGGCCTTGGGGGGAGTGAGGGGTGTGTTGGGTGCTGAGACCCCATACTCCTGTGGGAATGGAAACAGTAAGGGGTAGAAGGATAGAAACATGGGTCCCCCTATAACCAAGAGCAGTAGAGAGGAGAGGTAGACCAGGACTAGCGTGCCTTGAAGAGTGACTTGGTATTCCCATTAGAGGTCATTTCTATTCGTTTCTTAGCACGGGACGGGCACTGGGCTAGCATGGGAGGTGCAAGGGTTGTGCCCCTCAAGCAGCTTCCAGGGCAGGGCAAGGTAAAGCTTATACAGGTACACAAATCCCATGATGCCGGAGGGAGTAAGCTGAAGGCGGTGAGAGAGAGAAGGGTGATCAGAGAGTTTGAACATACAGAGGAGCCTTCCTAGGGGAGGAAAATGTTTCCTGGATTGGGTGGCATTCAAAGGGGTCATAGATTTTGACAGGCAGAGAAGGGGAGAGGGCTACCAGTGGACGTACCAGCCTCAGCAAAAGCCCAGAGCTGGGAAACGTTATGTGCGCCTATCTGGTTGGAGTGTAGGGTAGCGATGACCACAGTGATGCCATCTGTGCCCGTGCAGGAGAAGAGCTAACTACAGAACGAATAGTTGGTTTTGTCTTGTTTTGTTTTTTTAAACAACAGAAAGAGATATATGTCCCATGGGCATCTTTTTTGGTTTTAGTTTTTTTTTTTTTAAGCGTACAAGTCAGTAAATTTTTATTCACTAAGTTGGGCAACCATCACCAGTATCTAACTGCAGAATGCTTTCAACACCCTCAGAAGAAAAGCCATACTCACTCCTCTCTTTCCAACCTATGGCAATTGCTAATCTACTTTCTGTCTCTATGAATTTGTCTATTCTGGACATTTTATCTAAATGGAATCACATAATATGTGGCCTTTTGTGTCAGGCTTCTTTCACTTAACTTTTTTTTTTTTTTTTTTTTTTTTTGCGGTACGCGGGCCTCTCACTGCTGTGGCCTCTCCCGCTGCGGAGCACAGGCTCCGGACGTGCAGACTCAACTCCCATGGCTCACGGGCCCAGCCGCTCTGCGGCATGTGGGATCTTCCCAGACCGGGGCACGAACCTGTGTCCCCTGCATCGGCAGGCGGACTCTCAACCACTGCGCCACCAGGGAAGTCCTAACATAATATTTTTAAGGTTCATTCATTTTGTAGCATCTATCAGAACTTCATTCCTTTTTATGGTCAAATAATATACCACTGTATGGATCTACCATCAGTTGATGGGCATTTGGGTTGTTTCCACCTTTTGGCTATTGTGAATAACACTGCTATGAACATTTGTTTAACCACCAGGCATTTGTCTTAGTTAGTTCAGGCTGCTATGTTAAAAACTATATACTGGTTAGCTTATAAGCAACAGAAATTTATTTCTCATAGTTCTGGAGTCTAGCGGTCCAAGATCAGGATGGCAGCATGTTTGGGTTTTGGTGAGGACCTCTTCTGGGTTGCAGAGTGCCGTCTTCTTGCTGTGTCCTCAGATGACAGAAAGAGAATCAGAGAGCTCTCCAGGGTCTCTTTTATGTGGGCACTAATCCCATTCACCCATTCAACTCCATCCTCATGATCTAAACACCTTCCAAACACCCCACCTCCTAACCATCACATTGTGAAGGCTAGGAATTCAACATATTAATTTTGGTGGTGGGGGACACAGACATTCAGTTCATAACAGCATCTTAAATAAATACATGAGAGCACTCACTTGAGTGACCGAAGTTCCAAGTATTTTCTTCTCTGCCAAAGAACCCGGAGGTCTTCCTAGGTCTTCCCTCTGGCTTGGCCTTCAAGAACTTATATAATTTTTTTTTTAAAAACAAGGATCCCTTTCATTTAGTTTTTAAACATTATATTTTATTTTATTTTTTTCTTTGGCTGCGTTGGGTCTTTGTTGCTGCGTGCGGGCTTTCTCTAGTTGCAGTGAGTGGGGGGCTACTCTTCATTGCGGTGCATGGGCTTCTCCTTGTGGTGGCTTCTCTTGTTGTGGAGCATGGGCTCTAGGTGTGCGGGCTTCAACAGTTGTGGAGTGAGGGCTCAGTAGTTGTGGCTCACGGGCTCTAGAGCGCAGGCTCAGTAGTTGTGGCACACGGGCTTAGTTGCTCCGCGGCATGTGGGATCTTCGGGAGTAGATCTTAACCACTGTGTCACCAGGGAAGTCCAGGAACTTACATAAATTTTTGAGGGCCAACTTCTTGGTTTGTTCTTTTTGCAAGCTCTGGAGTGAATCCATATCTGAGTTCCTACTTGGTAGTTTCTTAACGTAAGACCAGATATTTCATTCTCATTCCATGTACAAACAAGGCTCAGGCTGCCACCTCTCTGTGTCCAGCTGGGTTGTTATTTGACAGGTGTGATCCCAGCTCTAGTGCATACTGCTCTGCCTGCATGGTTGTCTTTAAAGAGGCAGGGTTTCCACCCGGCCACTACAGAGGAGAAAAAATTCAAATCCTGTGGCATTCTTAAACCATCATTAATGCAAGAGAATGTTACCTAAACACTTATTTTAAACGAGGAAACATTCAAAGTTATTGTTTTAAAAAAACCCAAAAACTCGTAACTTCCCTGGTGGCGCAGTGGTTAAGAATCCGCCTGCCAATGCAGAGGACACGGGTTCAAGCCCTGGTCCTGGAAGATGCCACATGCCACGGAGCAACTAAGCCCATGCTCCACAATTACTGAGCCTGTGCTCTAGAGCCCGTGAGTGCCACAACTACTGAGCCCGCGAGCCACAACTACTGAAGCCCATGTGCCTAGGGCCCGTGCTCCACAACAAGAGAAGACACCACAATCAGAAGCTTGCGCACTGCAACGAAGAGTAGCCCCCACTCGGCACAACTAGAGAAAGCCCGCTCACAGCAACGAAGACCCAACGCAGCCAAAAGTCAACTAAAAAGAAAAAAACAAAAAAAAAACTCCAAAAAACAAAACTTACTGCATAATACCCAAAACTGTACTTTTGTTCTTTTAGGTACTCTTTTGAAATGTATCTAATTGTAAACTTGAGTCTAAGATAAGTAACTCTTGGCCTGAGTCCACAGATCACTTCTTAAAACTACTCTTCTTTCTCCTATCTTTTCTTTTAACCCCCTTGTCCTAACCACATACCTCTTCCCCCTACTCCCTTCTCAATAACTATAGACCCTCCTCTCAAAATGTTCCTAAATCATAGCCTCCCTTCTTAACACGTTTTTTCCAAACCACAGCCCCTGGCCCTTTCTTTCTAGTTACCTCATCCCCCCAAACCACAGCCCTCCTTTTCAAGACTTCTCTTTAAACTCGTTTCCCAAACACTGTCTCTTTCCCAAAATCTACATCCCTGAGCTGCAGTCCACTCCCTGAAACCCAAAGACACACATGTCCTCTCATTCACCAATGGGGCTGAGACTCTCTCTGGGAGAGAAGTATCAGCATGTTATGACCTGTGGAGGATGTGGAGAAAGGTGAGGAAGTTGCTGTGGAGAGAAATGTGAGAGCCATGATTTAGTGCCCCCTGAGTATGCCCCAGGCTGTGGGCAGCTCCCTTCACTTGGCTGGCCTTTGATTTTCTTATCTGGCATGTACTCAGCCTCTGGCTCATAGGAGGCTCTCAGCAATAATACTTATTGGCTCGATTAAGTGGTCGGATGAAGGACTAGAGGATGAAGTGACCTCCAAGCTGCTTTTGATTCTGTGTAGAATGCTAATGTGCACGTGGTCAAGATGGAGAAGATCAGTAGAACTTTGGAAATTTGAATTACCTGACCAATTACTTCTGTTTTGTTTTTCACTTTGTGTAGTTAGAGTCTTTTTGTGTCAAGGAGAAAAATAAATGGAATTTTACTCGGGAGAGATATAAGACAGTTACTTTCCCCTTTGGACTCTGACTCCTTGATATCTGTCAGTGGGCTGCTAATGAAAATAGCTTCAGTTCTATGGGAATAGCAGTGAGAACGATGAAATCCAGAGATATGACCTCAGAGCACAGGATGTCCAACCAGGATCGTTCTAAATTTCTCAGAAGGCACCAATGAAAGCGAAATGCCATTATTAATAAATATTTGTTGATTGCTTAAAGAACATGAATACTGGGTCTACCTCTAATAAAGATATCTTGTAGCTCTAAGCTTATATACCAGGGACCAAATGTAAATAAGCATGGTGGTTTCCATGAACAAGTAACCCCTTCCAAAAAGTTCTAAAAAATTTTTAACTCAAAATGGATCATATATAGATATGTAAAAAGTGAAACTATACAACTTTTAGAAGAAACCATAAGAGAAGGTCTTCATGACTTTGGATTGGGCAAGGAGTTCCTAGATAAAACACCAAAAGCGTGATCCACAAAAGAAAAAAATGACATATTCGTCTTCAAAAAAATATAAAACTTTGTTCTTTAAAAGACGTGCTAAAGAGAATGAAAAGACAAGTTACAGACTGGGACAAAATCTTTAGAAATCACATATCCATCAAAGAACTTGTATCCAGAATATATAAAGAACTCTTAAAATTTAGCAATAAGAAAACAAACAACCTAATAAAACTAGGCAAAAGATTTTGACAGATTCTTCACCAAAAAAAGATAGATATATAGGTAGAGAATAAGTACATGAAAATATGCTCAAAAATATATTGGTCATCAGGGAAATGTAAATTAAAACTACAAGGTAGTTTATTAGAATGGCTAAGAATAAAAACAAAACTGACACTTCCAAGTGCTGGCAAGGATGTGGACAAACTGGAACTTTCAGACATTGCTGATAAGAATGTAAGATGGTATAGCTATTCTCCAAAACAGTATGGCAATTTCCTATGAAATAAACATACACAAACCATATGACTAGGAGTCCCAGTCCTAGTTACTTTTACCCTAGAAAGATGAAACTCAAGTTCGCATAAAAACCTATATCCAAATGTTTATAGAAACGTTTATGATTATTGATAATTGCCAACAACTGGAAACTACAATATCAATGATTTTCAAATGCATTACACTAAGTGAAAGATGCAGAACCAAAAGGTTACATAATATGTAATTCAACTTATATGACATTCTGGAAAAGTCCAAACTATAATATGGAGTTACTACAGCCTGAGGGCAGGTGGATTTTTCCAAAGGGGAAGAATTAAGGACATTTTGGGGGTGAGGAAATTGTTCTGCATCCTGACTATGGTAATAGTTCCATGACTTTGTGCACTTGTTAAAACTTACAGAATTGTACACCAAAAAAAAAAAAAAAAAAAAAAGAAATGGGGTTGGGGGTAGTTAATTTACTGTATGTAAAGTGAAAAAAAAAAAAAGTTCTGCGAGTAATGAAGGTGAAAAAAAAACTGGTCAGGAACAACCCTTGGTTAATCATGAAGCTTTAATTTTTACCCAGAATAATCCTGTTTTTGGTGCTTAACTAATAGCATAATGAATACAAATGAACATTTTCCTGATACTATATTTACATAGCAGCTAAGGTGACCCTTAAAGACATTCCTAGACAACGGGCAGCTCTATCTCCTTGCCTTTCCCAACCAAGTTATCTGACACTGAAGATCCTATGACCTCGGGAGAATTATGACTGCCCAGCCGAACAAAGCGTTGATAACACCATGGCCTGCACTTTTCACCTGAGCAAATGTCACCAAGACCTCACACCTGTCATCTGCCTCGGTGAGTGTGCTGGCCTGAACGCTGAGTTCACAGGAGGCATCCACAACCTCCTCCCCAAATCCTCCCTGGCCTTGCCCCACGGATTAGCCCCTACTGTGATGACAGATGAGACCCAACCCGGGTGCTGCCTCTGGGCTGGGCTCAGCTGGGACAAGCTGGATTTAGCGCTCCATTTCTTTCCCTCACAAAGCCTATCTGTAACTCCGTGACCATTTATTGTTTAGGAATTAAAGGTCTCCTTGAGAGTCTTTTGTGTCCTTGCTAGGCCCTTGCCAGGCTACTGCTACTGCTCTTCCTCTGCCAGCCTAGGGCCTCATTCTGAGGCTCTAGGGAAGTGACGGAGAACTTCAGTGCTCACATCCCAGACTTAGCCTCTATTAGTTCTTCAAGGACCACCCTCCTGAAAAATTATCGGAGTCCCAGGGGAACATCTTGGAGTCTTGGCCGCCCAGGAGAGATTCTGTGTTTTGGTAGTCTTCTGAAGTTTATTATATGAATTATTAGTCCTCCATTGGAGTCTGTCCTATGTCTGGATAATGAATAAGTTTCAAAAAAATGTAACTACCAGGGGCTCCAGTTGGATTTCCAAGGCTAATAGAATTGTGTTCTTTCTCTCCCCTTCCCGCCCCCGCATCTGCCACCGAATATATTAAAAGCTGACCCGCCAAAATTGCTTTCCTGCAGAAATTACCTCGGAAATGGAGCTGAGATTCCAGGGGTCCTGGCCTTGGAGAGAATCTAATCCAAGAAGACAGGCAGAACGGAGAAGCCTAGGAAGACTTAAAGTTGGCAGGCAAAAACTTCACAGCTAATTTGGAGGGTAAACAGAAAAGTCGTTCCGCAAAACGTTATGGCAGAGGAAGGGGCCTGGGGAGATTTGCGGAAGGGAGCTGCCCTTGCCACCTACACTTTCCTCTCTTGTGCTTAGCATTCAAGGACAACAAAACATCCACCGAAAGAGAGCTAGTCCCTGCCCCAGGATTCACGTAGCTTCGCTCTGTTCATACCAGATCTCCAACAATACCGTGGCTTCCTACCAAGTTTTTAAAACTTTATTTTGATTCCCCCTGATTCCTTTTTACTACTTTACTCAGCTTTGGGTCCTGAAATTTCACTTTGCCTGGCAGGGCCTCCCTCTGCCAGAGCTAAGAGAGAACCCACATGGGCTTTCTCTCAGGAGTGGGACAAGACCAGCCATCTGGGGTAGTATCGATTTCTTCTTGTGCTAATCATTCTATCGGTTTTTAAACACTGCTCTTTTAAAGGAAATGTAATCCTTATGTTTTTATATCTCATTTACACTCAATTTAAGAAAGCTCTCTTTTGGAAAGAGTCACGTGAGTCATGTGATGTCCAAACAGCCTTCTTCTTTTTTTTTTTTTTAAGGTTATTAGCCATAGCTTGACCTTCCCTGAAATCACCTGCTCAAGCCTAAGCACTATTTCTTTTTTTATTTTAAATTTTTTGGCCTTGCCATGTGGCATACGGGAACTCAGTTCCTTGATCAGGGATCGAACCTGTGCCCCCTGCATTGAGACTGTGGAGTTTTAATCGCTGGACCACTAGAGGAATCCTCCAAATAGCCTTCTTGAGCCTCTAGAACTCTTCTCCTGGAAGATGTGTCATTTCATGAGCTTTATCGTGAGCTTCTAGAAGTCTTCTGTTTCCGAAGTGGGAAGCAATGTTTTCTCACTCTAAATTGAAAATCCAATTAAACACACACGCACATACATACATATGTACACAACTTGCAATTTAGGTGAATGCCAAGGAAGTTTAGCCCTGAATTTTCAGCTAACGCCTTCTCTCACACAAGCATGGGAGAGCATTGAAATTTTGGAATCTAGAAGGAGTCTGTGGTGTGTGCTAACCCTTCATTTCTCTAGCATCAATAAGCTCTGACTCTGTAGCAAGTCACATCACCTGGAAGCCACTCATTTGAATGGCTGAACTCACGGGCTGTGTGGCAGACACCCTGTGTTTGAATCCTGTCGTTACCCTCTTAAGGTGGTGTAAATATTAACTGAGTTAAAACAGGCAAAACAATTAATGCAACGCCTGATTGTCACCACTGAGAACACATTAGCTGTCACCTCTAGGCTTTTGCACACTGCTCTTAGCACTTTTGGGGAACAATAAAAGAAACTGCTTTATCACAGGAAGATGTTCTCGCCATTATTGTAAAAACTGATTTTGGAAATACCACTTGCTTTGCCTTTCCATGTCCCTTATGGAAAATACTCTTTTGTTAAATTCATGTGACATCATTCAAGCTGGAAAAACAAATTTATGTCTCATGATGAACTGGCAGTCTTCCTTTAGTGAGGTAAATGCGGGTGAATGACTGATTTTTAATTCTTATTTTATTTTTTGCTTTGGAGGCCAGGAAGTCATGGTTTATATTCAGTTGCAGTAGTAATCCTGAGTTTCATAATAATAATGGCTAAATAATAACGCTCATTAAAAAAAGCTAAAGTTTAAGCATTTTTGAGTGTTATTGTCTGATAATTTGTACTAGCTCCAAAATGAAAATGAAAGAAGGGCTATTATTGCTAATATACCTGTAATTAATAGACAGGGTCTTTTAGAGCTACTTGCTTTATTTCTGCCCTATGACGTATATTATATCCTCCTGATATAAACTGGATGAAAGTACAGTCTAATGTTACCGATTTCAGCAGCTGTTAAAATTACACAGTAATTGTCCATTCACACTGTAGAGTTACACCATGGTGAATTTCCTGCTAGTGTACAGGAAGAAAATCAACATTTAGGCACTAATGAATACGCATGAAATCAGATACACAAACACAAAATATTCTGATTGACATTTCCTTTTTTTGCCTGTACCCCAGTGCTCTTTAAAAACATAGTCAATGGACTTCCCTGGTGGCTCAGTGGTTAAGAATCCCTGCCAAAAAAAAAAAAAAAGAATCCCTGCCAATGCCAGGGACACAGGTTCAAGCCCTGGTCCAGGAAGATACCGCATGCCACAGAACAACAAAGCCTGTGCACCACAACTACTAAGCCTGCCTGCCACTACTACTGAAGCCCGTGCGCCTAGGGCCCGTGCTCCACTGCAAGAGAAGCCACTGCAGTGAGATGCCTGCACACCACAACAAAGAGTAGCCCCTGCCCTCCGCAACTAGAGAAAAGCCCACGCGTAGCAACGAAGACACAATGCAGCCAAAAATAAATAAATAAATTTATGAAAAAACAAAACAAACAAAACATAGTCAAGGCTTTATGGGAAAGTTCTTGATTCTCTATTTCTTCAACATCCCTATCTGTACCCAATAGTTACTAGTTACTCCAGACACCCCAGACCAGAGGACGGTAAAGGAGGGCCCAAACTGGGCTTATAGTTCCTGTAGACTCCAGATGGGCTTTATTTATAATTTATTTTCTGAACTGGGATATCTTTGAAAGTGAAAGGGGGCACAATGAATAGTTTTGCTGGGACCATAGGTGTAAACATATCCTAAATAAATCAAGATGTATGATCACTGTACTTAATAGGATGGGATTAGTAGGAACCCACTAGCAATGGTTCCTGGGGCACTGGGAAGGCCTCTGAATCAAAATATCTCTGTACCTCCCTTTCCTCATTGGTGACTTAAATTTCATCAATACTGATTCATTCATTTTGATTAGACGTCCTCAGTGAGGGGTTAACCCCATTCCCCACCCAAGGGGACATTTACTAATATCATGATATTTTTCACTGTCACAACTGGGAGGGGTGCGGCTACTGGCGTCTAGTGGGTAGAGATCAGGTTGCTGCTAAACATTCTACAACGCATAGGATAGGCTCCCATGACAAAGAATTATCCAGCCCCAAATGTCAATAGTACTGAGGTTAAGAAATTCTGCTTTGGATTAAGCACTGTCTGTCCTCTGGTTTCCATTTGAAGACACCTGAGGGTCAAGAGAATGAAAAGACAAACTACAGACCGGAAGGAAATATTTGCAAAAAATGCATCCTATAAAGGATTATTATCCAAAACATATATTAAGAAAACCCCTCAACAGTAAGAAAACAAACAACCTGATTAAAAATTGGGCAGGAGATCTGAACGCACATCTCACCAAAGAAGATATACAGATGAGAAATATGCATATGGGAGGATGCGTGGCATCATTTGTCGTTAGGGAATTGCATATTAAAGCAACGAGATACTACCACACACCTATTAGAATTGTAAAAATCCAAAATACTGACAACGTGAAACGCTGGCAAGAATGTGGAGCAATGGGAACTCTAACATTCATTTCTGGTGGGAATGCAAAATGGTACAGACACTTTGGAAGAGAGCTTGGCAATTTCTTACAAAGATAAACATTATTCTTACCATACGATCTAGCAATCACACCCCTTGGTATTTACCTAAGTGAGTTGAAAACTTACGTCCACACAAAAACTTGTACATAGATGTTTATGAAACTTTATTTCAGTTGCCAAAACTTGGAAGCAACCGAGATTATCTTTCAGTAGGTGAAAGGATAAATAAACTGGTACATCTACACAGTAGAATATTATTCAGCACTAAAAAGCAATGAGTTATCAAATCATGAAGAGACATGGAGAAACCTCAGATGCATGTAACTAGGTGAAAGAAATCAATTCGCAATGGTTATGTATTGTAGGATTCCAATTACATGACATTCTTTGCAAGGCAGAATTTTGGAGACAGTGAAAGGATCAGGGGTTGCCAGGTTTAGGGAGGAGAGAGAGGAATAGGCGGAGCACAGAGGATTTGTAGGGCAGGGAAATGTTTCCATATGATGCTACAATGGTAGATATAGATACACGTCATTTCACATTGTCAAAACCCTTAGACTGGACAACACCAAGAGTGAACCCTAATGTCAACTATGGACTTTAGGTGATAATAACATGTCCATGTTTGTTTGTCAATTATAACAAACGTACAGCTCAGTGGGAGATATCGATACGGGGGCAGGGGTGTATAGGAAATCTCTGTACGTTCTGTTCAATATTGCTGTGAACCTAAAACTGCTCTACAAAGATACATGAGGGGAAACTCATAAGTCCCTCATCCTCTGTACTGAATGATTTTATCAAATGATAAGAGAAAGTGACAGCTTTTAAAGGGGGTGTCGATGTCAAAGTATCACCAGCTTTAGACTTTTGCCTACATCGACTCTACTATATTGAACCGGAAGGTGGTCAGGAAATGAGGAGGTGACTGCAATTCCCTGATGCTTTCAGAGAAGTTAGCACAATCATTTATTCATTTTATAATCTGCCCTAATCTGGCCTAATCTAATTAACAGGATGGACAAAACCAAAACCAGATGATAAGAACGATTGGGCTAAGATCATTAACCACAGTTATTTGCGTTTGTTAGAGGACCTACTCTCCCCTTTCATTTGTGGGGTTGGAAAGTTGGCTCTCAGAGCTTCTCTTCCTGGATGTCCTCTGCAAATGTACTTCTCTCCCCGCCTGGATGACATGTGCATTGGAGGAGTTTCTGGAATAGACATTTAATAGCCTCTAATGATTTGTGAAGGAAATTAGACAGTGTTGCCAAAAACATCAGAGAACCAATCGTGCAGCAGTCTGGGTCGAAGGGTAAGGATGTCACAGAGAGAGGGTTAAGGAACTGAGAAACAAAGAAGGAGCTGAAATATCCTACTGGTTAAGGAAATCTAAGTCCGAGTGAAAAACACAGGGGCCATGTCTTCAAGTTCCCTAATAGCTGTGTTAAATGACGTCTCACACTCCTTTGACGAATTACTATTTTACTGTAGAGAAGCCACATCACACTGTCCACACGGGTCAAGCTTCCCTTTATAAAACCTGGCCCCAGGTCCCCAGACACCTAGTGTCCTAACGAAGCGCAGCAGGAACTTTAATTTGTGCCTAGACATTTACAATCCACATATTCTCTATGGCACGCTGCCAATACACTTAAAAAAAAATCACGTAGACGTTACACAATTTCAAGTATTTCTTGAAATAGGTAGGCCACTGACTCGGTATGGAAGCATTCCTTTTTGTATTGCTTATTTGGAAGAGAATTTGCCTGTACCAACAAGACTGCAAATTGGCATGTAATATAAATTTATTGAGGGTTAGAGGTGTGTCTTTTAACAACCGAATATCCCCACCGAACCTAGCACAGAGGTCTGTATATTGTCAGCACTTAAATATTTCTTGAATCAGTGCACAAAGGAATTAACCCAAATTTCAGTGAAGCTGGAAGGGACCCTGAGTGATCTGCATGCTTCCCCTTCTGGAATGAGCTAATGGGACACGTGCACATGAAGGGTTCTTTCTTCCTGGACTTGCTTTTAATATAGGAACAACAGGGTCAGTCCCTAATTCCTGAGGATCCATGAGGAATGGACGCTCACAAGCAAGCTCCCAGGTTACAAAATGCTCCCAAACAGCAAACTCGCTAAGGACAAAAGTGTATCTCTTATCAAGGGCCTTCAGCAGTCAAGCCAGCCATTCAGCACAGTCCTGGGTCAGTAACCATATAGGCGAGGCAGCACAGGAGGTTCAAACAAAATCAGATACAAAGGGAGTAAAATCACTCCTTCTGAGAATTTGTGTTCCCGAATTGACATACAGATCTGATTAGAAACAAAACCATTCTTCCCCCACCCCCCCCCCACCCCCCGTCCAGTCAGGGACTATAAGGCTAAACCAAAAGACTTCCTCTTTTTCATGATTGGATAAATGGGGAGTTTCTGAAAGGTGAAGGGGGCAAAATGAAAATACGACACAGGTATTGTTAGAGAATTTACAGCATGAGCAAGCAGTTCATTTTTCCTTTTGACTTATGTAGCCTGTGACTGATGACTGGTCAGTGACTAAGCAAGCACAGACAAGTGTAAGGAAATGAGGATTAGTTCTTATCAACTGGGATAATCATATCAGTTGAATAGTGATTAAGTGTGCTGTGTGTCGGCACAACTGTAATTGAAAGTAGTATTTCTACAATACGGACCTTGGGATTGCTTTTAGCACATTCCCTACCTGGAACAAGACTTTGGCCCTCTTCATCACACACACATTTAGTGGGCAATACCAAGGACCAAGCACTAGGTACTGGAGAAAAAGAAAGAAAGGATGAAGCAACTGCCTTGTGGAAGGAGGATTTTGTGATGCCATCACAACCTAAGGGAAACAAAGAAATTCAGTCCTACAATGATCTTTTTTTTTGTCCCTGAAGGGATAACACATGTGTTGGTTGGTCTAATCTCCTTCTCCCACCCCTGACCTCACTCCACCACAGCCTCTTCGAATAGACCCATGATTCAGACGTGATGATGTCGTGGTCTCCAACATGATGGTATATTTTTTGAAGATCCTTAAGTGATATAAGTTCACTCTAAGTCTCTATGTTGGAAACTGCAATTTCATATGCACTTTTCTTGATAAGTTTTTATTATTTAATTAAGTATGGTAGTACCTGATAGCTACACAGTATTTATTATACCTCCTAATTGAGCCTCACTCACATACAAATTTTAATTAAATCTTTAACATACTGTATCGTGACTGAATTGAGATGTTATGTATTGAGGTAGAGCATTGATTTGTTTAACAAGCACTGTCAAATAGATTGTCTAATTTACTCTCAATATCACTTAATCGTTGGTTTTTCTTCTTTCTATTCTAGTTATATTTTAAAAGAACTGTTTCCTGTCTTAGAAGTAACATACAGCAGAAAACCTGGAAAACAAAGAAAAACTCCAAGGAAGCAGGTCTATAAGTCATCCTAAATCCTTTCACACAGAGACAGTCCGTGTCATGTTTGGTGAGGCCTTGTGATTTTTTTTTTCACATAGATTCATTGTGTGTTGCTTGATAAAAATTGTATACATTATACCCGTAGCTTTGCATATATTTTTCTCACTTAATTTATTGGGGCTGTTTTCTCACATCAACAAAGATTTTGTTCAATGGTTGAATAGCATCAAAGTCCAAGTCGTAAGCTGCTGCATGCTGCCTTGCCATGGTCCAGTGAAGATCCAGCCCCACGAGCCAGGGTTTGTTCCAGATCAAGCAGCCATTTTCTGCATTCTCGGTAAAGGGTCGTCCCCTTAGGAATGTGGAGCTGATGATAAGTGCGTCCTTGACCTTCTGGGCAGGATGGAGAGCTCTTCTATTTTCTCAGGCTTCTGCCTGATAAGGGTGATCAAACAGCAAGATTCAAGATTTTTTACTCAGGAATCTAGTTTATTTGCAGTTGCTTAGACCTCTCATTTGTGTCCTGATTGATCCCTTTACCCAGTTGCCACCTTATTTTAGACACTCACCAACTGAAAACAATACCAATTAACAAAACCCCAAACGCTTCAGTTGGCCCCCTATTTACCATTCTCAATCAGTTTCTTTTCTTTTTTTGTTGTTGTTTCTCTTCCCTTGCCATTGCTACTACAGTGATCAATATCAATATTTCAAATTTGCTGAGGCCTTCATTTCTGTAAAATGCATCTAAAACATGATTATTAGTCTTTAAAAAAATGTAAAGCAAATTTATCTCGAAATCTGCAACGTGTACATGAATGGGTGTGTATATCTGTAACTCTTGTATTTTTATATGTGTAATCTTCAATAAGGCAAACCCAGTTTTTAAACATTTTTTCCCCAACGTATCGGTTAACAGTCCCTGAAGTTATTAGCAAGGTGATTTGGCATCTTGCATTTGAGAGTCTGCTGCATTTGAAACTCTAGGTTGGTTTGTTTGTTTGTTTGTGGTTTTTTTGCGGTATGTGGGCCTCTCACTGTTGTGGCCTCTCCCATTGCGGAGCACAGGCTCCGAACGCGCAGGCTCAGAGGCCATGGCTCATGTGGGATCTTCCCGGACTGGGGCACGAACCCGTGTCCCCTGCATCGGCAGGCGGACTCTCAACCACTGCGCCACCAGGGAAGCCCGAAAGTCTAGGTTTTAGAAGTCCTAGAAAAGCCTAGATAACTGAAAACAATTTTTTTTCAAACTGTAAAATAATAATAATAACATAATTGCCTTCATACCAGGCCTGTTCTACCTAAGCAATTTTCATATTTTATTTCATTAACTTCTCAAAACCACTCTGCAGTATAGTTACTCTTATAAGCCCTATTACTGCAGATGAGGAAAATATAAGTGAGAAATTCTTAAAAGCCTAATTTTGGACAATTTTCACTGCATTTCTCCTATAAGAAACTCAGTGTGACTCTCAACGCTAATTGCTCTCCTTTCAGAGTTAACAATGATACTATTAATAGTAACGTGAGTCATCATACATTGAGTGCACATCTTAAGGAAGTTACTTTATAAACATTATTCCCGATCCTCATGTGGTAGATTGTATTTGTAGCCACAATACATCTCCCTTCCTTCCACTTGCTCCTCCGCACTGTGACCTTGCTACTTCCCCATCAAGAGAAGTTAATTTCTCCATCCCCTTCGATCTACATGGACCTTGTGACTGCTTTGACCAAGAGAATATGGCAGAAGTGACATTGTGCCAGTTTCGGGACCCAGGCCTTAAGAGCCCGGCTGCCTTCACTTCCTGTCTCTGGAACACTTGTTGCTGGAAGCCCGCCATTATATTAATATAAGAAGTGTGACCATGATGCGGCAAGAAGCCCAGGCTGTATATAAAGGCCCAGGTGTAGGGAGTCAGCAAACTATAGCCCATGGGCCAAATCTAGCCCACTGCCTATGTTGCAGGACCTCTGAGCTAAGATGGCTTTTACATTTTTTAATGGTTGGGGGAAAAAAACAAAAGAATAATATTTTGTGGTATATGAAAATTATACGAAGTTTAAATGTCAATGTCATAAATAAAGTTTATTGAAACACAGCCATTTCTTTACATTATTAGCTATGGCTGCTTTTACACTAATGGCAGAGTTGAATAGTTGTGACAGAGAACATGTGGCCCTCAAAGCCTAAAATATTCACTATCTGGCCCTTTACAGGAAAGGTTTGCCATCCACCACCCCCCAACCTTGAGGATGAGAGGGAAATGCCAGGAAGCACTAAGGCACTAATGCACACGAAGGTATACATATACCTATGACATGGATCTCTGACCGCCAGCCCAGCAAACTCAACAGATGCCACGTGGAACAGAGGCAAATTGCCCAGCTGAGCCCTCCCCAAATTCCTGACCTACAATATTAAAAGCAAAATAAATGGCTGTTTTAAAGCAGTAAGTTTTGGTAGCTGGTTACATGGAGATAAATAACTGAAACACCTCACAATCTTACCCTACAAAAGTAAGTATTATCCAACTATTTAAGATGAGGAAACAGAGGCGCAGAAAGATTGAATGACTCATTCAAGGTCACACAGCTGGTAAATAGGGAACTGGGATTTCACCCCAGGTCCTTTCACTTCCTAAGCTTTATTTATGACACAATTAACACTGTAATATTTGACCTTTTCTCTACTGCTATTCATTTTTTTTTAAGGGCAGATATTACTTTATGGAGAGCTGCTATTTCATTCATTTATTTTTATTTATTTATTTTTGGCTGTGTTGGGTCTTCGTTGCTGCACGCGGGCTTTCTCTAGTTGTGGTGATCGGGGGCTACTCTTCGTTGCAGTGCGCGGGCTTCTCATTGTGGTGGCTTCTCTTGTTGTGGAGCATGGGCTCTAGATGCACGGGCTTCAGTAGTTGTGTCTTGCGGGCTCTAGAGTGCAGGCTCTGCAGTCATGTGGGATCTTCCTGGACCGGGGCTTGAACCCGTGTCCCCTGCATTGGCAGGCGGATTCTTAACCACTGAGCCACCAGGGAAGTCCTCTACTGCTATTCATTGTATGCCCCGTGTCAGTCTTCATTCATTTAACAGATGTATTGCACGTAAGCTCTGCACTTAAGCTTTGTGGGGAAACGAGATGAATTCAGAAAATATCTGAAGATTTTACTTAATTTTTTACTTAGTTAAGAAGACCAAGAGTAATAACAATGTGATGATACATGAAACATTTCAAATTCAAATTCAGCATATTTGTTCTGAAGCTCATGGACAACAGAATCCCATTCTAGGCAATCAAACTTTCAGAAAAGCTCTGCATTTGAGCCTAATGTCACAGTCTTAAGATTTATCTTTTAAAAAGAACAGGTCAGTGAATAGATAAAAAAAGAAAGCTGATTGAAAGCTCATTCCACCTACCCACAAGGTTAGTTACATGTCAGTTGTTTTTTTTTCATTTCAGATTAACTGTGTTCTTCCATGTTTAAAACATATGTAACGGCACCTGAATAGAAGTTACACAGCTGGAAACCATTAGGATTGAAAAGCAACAGAGAGTAGGAAGCAAAGCCTAGGGAAGGTGATTTTGAGGAACCAGGGGAAGGAATGTGAAAAGAAGTATAGAAGGATATTCCACGCTGTTTGCCAGTCTTTTTCTGAGGTCATTAGTAGAGACGGATTACTCAGTGAAGACCATCAGCTGGGAACACAGCTAGATGAAAACACTAAGGAGAAGATTAAGACAGCCATGGGTTTAAGGCTATTTCTTTGCTTATCAAGGACCTCTTTGCCACCCTACTTAAGTGTTGATGTCTTGAGGGCAGAGATATGACACCTAGTCCGTGGTGTGTGGCCACTGGCTCATACCAGCTTGCAAGAGCTATTGTTAAAGGGCTTCCCTGGTGGCGCAGTGGTTAAGAATCTGCCTGCCAATGCAGGGGACACTGGTTCAAGCCCTGGTCGGGGAAGATCCCACAGGCCGTGGAGCAACTAGGCCCGTGTGCCACAACTACTGAGCCTGCGCTCTAGAGCCCGCGAGCCACAACTACTGAGCCAGCATGCTGCAGCTACTGAAGCCCGTGCGCCTAGAGCCTGTGCTCCACAACAAGAGAAGCCACTGCAATGAGAAGCCCGTGCACCGCAACGAAGAGGAGCCCCCACCCGCCACAACTAGAGAAAAGCCCGCGCACAGCAATGAAGACCCAACACAGCCAAAAATAAATTAAATTAAATTTTTAAAAAAAGCTATTGTTAAAATTTCAGAAATGTCTGGGAGTCATTTGTTAAATCTTGGTAACTTGAAATCAGTCATAGGAGTAGTATTTACACCATGGAAATTGGCAAATGCTGCAAATCAGGGCTCTTTTCCCAGAAAGCTAGTTTACCAGTACTCCACTAAGACAGAGTCCATTATAATGATTAACCAGGAGTCAGCAATCCTTTCAATATGGAGTTTATAATAAAATACAAGCAATAGTTACAATTATGCTTTAAATTATTTTTAGTGACATGAGAAAAAAAGCTGGAATTAAAACCTTATCTCTAAGATAGTCTCAAGAATATTAAAACGGAGCTATGTATTGAAAAAATATTAGAAAGAAAATAGATCAATATCTTCACAGGGGTTATCTTTGTGATGTGGATTTAGAGATGATTTTTGTCTTATTCATTATGATTGTATCTTTCAAGTATTCTACAAGAATTAGGTGTTAATTTCTTAATTTAAAAATCCATTAAAATGATGTGCCTAGGTATTAACCCTTTTAAAATTTTGTTTACAGAGGGGACAGAGAGAAGGGACACAGGAAGAAAGAATGGAAGGGGAGGGCGTTCCCTTTCTCCTCCTTTCAGTCCCGTGAGAATGGGGTTGAAGAGTAATCGCAGTTTGATTCGGGCTAGGGGTTCTGTTAGGAGTGGGGAGGGGAAGAGTAAAGAGGTGGAAAGACAAATGGATAAAGAAAGGCAGCAAATGTAGTAGAAGGAACACTATAATGAGAATCAGAAGTTCTATTTCCAGCAGCTAAAGTAAGAAGCCACGTGATGATCATTTAACTTTGAAGGCATCAATTTCTTCACCTCTAAAGTGAGTAGGTTACACTAGAAAACAATGCATGAATTTCATTCTAATCAAGATCTTCTGTGTGACCTTCCTCTTGAGGACAGCCAGCTTTCAGGGTAGATGGGGGGCAGCATGCAGCTCCCCTGACAAGGGAAATGCAGTGCCAGAAGACTCCAGAGAAGGAATGTTTGCCGGAGAGGAAGGAAGTGAATTTTGGCGAGGTGAGCATAGGAAGGTGTTATTTAATGATGATGCTAGTAGGAAAATTTGTCCTAATTAAAAAACTTTTCAAAGGTATCATCAAAGGGATTTTTGGGGACAAAAATAGGATTTCAGTTTTGTTTTATTTTATACATAGATGAAGAGTTCATGCTTTCACAGATGTATTTTCAACTTCTACCAAGGAATTTCTGCATGTGGTCTGTATGCTAAGATCCCTGGTTATATGTTATAATGAGCAAATTGCGCATCTTCTAACATCTCATATATGCTATCGGTTTCCTGGAACTCAATAATTTCCATCTTGTAGTACTTTAGACATGTCTCTTAAAAATCCAGGTATTTTCTAGGATCACATTATAAAATAGACAAATCTCAAAAATATAGCAGAATTTTTACTGGTTAACTCTGATACCAGTTTAGTTAGATAGAGGTGGAAACTAATAGTGCAGTGCATTGCTTTGTATATGGGTTCTAATTATGTATTAGTTATTATATATCTATAATATAGATATTAGTTATATTATATAGATAGATATTAGTTATATTAAGTTCTTGCTTATTTCTATAGATTGTTTTATGTCTATTACAGTTATTCTCAATCATTTGGAAGAAAAAATTGATGGAATAAGATATGACGGTTCCAGACTACATATTTTAAATAGTACATTTTAATCTTTTTATAAAACTTGATTCAAAACATGCCATGTTCATGCCTTTTCCTCAAAGAGCGCTGAGGTTTTTTAATGACTATCAGTGAGCTAGTCATATATGTATGTGAAGTGGGAGCTAGTTGCTTCTTTCTGTTTTAATTGTATTTTTGAGACATTGTAAGAAAAACGTCAATGTTGCCTTCCACTGAGTCCATCTTGCAAACAGACCTGGCCTGGTTTAGCTTCCCCAAGGCGGCCTTCTGTGCTGTGTGGGGCTGGGCGTTGAGGCCACGGACACATCTGTAACCAAACCAGCAAGCGTCAGTGGGAGCTGAGATTCATTTCTGTGGAATGAGAGCCTCTCATTCCTTTGTTCTCGATATTTCCTGGCAACGTGTCCACAAGCACATGCTATTAACAGATGGTGGAAGGCATAATTGGGATTTTTATCATAACATATCCCCCATGCGTCCATCGTGCAGCAAAGAAGCAGAGATGTATGGGCTACCTCACTCTATCACAGCAGGATTAAACACATCTACTTCAAACTTCTAAAGGCTCTCACGACAGCCTCGACCGTTCAGTTGTATCTGGCTTTCTATCAGAAGAACAGAACTCACTTCAGCAGACCAGTTCATATCAGATCCTTTAAAGATCAGTGGTTACTATGAGAGAGATTGGTTTCTGCAGAGCTGACCTGATCTGGTAAGTTGAGGCACATATCTGTGCTGCACAGCTGAGGCCTACGGGATGGTCACAGTCCTGAACTTTGTACAGACAACTGCGCCCCAAAACCCATGCAGATAACAAGTTCTCATTTGCTTAACCCTGTAATTATGTGCTGAGCCAGTTAAAAAAAAAAAAAAAAGCAGGAGTAAGTATGGGAAAAACTTATGCAAAGAAGCTGAGAGGACTCATTTTGATTTTCTTTTCTTGTTGTTCAAATCTTGCGTGTGTCTTCTCAGTTCAGAATCAAAATTGTCGAGGTCGGCTTTATAAAAGCATGTATTTATTGCATGTTTTCTCAGAGAAAGTTAAAGCCTTCATGATTTATGTGTCTAAAGAAGTACCGTCCATGATGATGTTCACAAGACTCCTGTGCATTTACACAGCTTGCAGCATCCAAAGAATTTAAGGGGCTTTGTTAAAAGTATCTGCTAGTTGGGAATATTCACATTAAGCCCAAGATGATTAAAATTGCAAGACTGTCATCTTGGCAGATGCCTGAGCGCTGCAGTCAGTGAGGTTTATATTTGGCAATCAATGGCATAGCTAAAGAAGTAGCTCAGAAAGCTTGAAATCTAAGATGGCAGTGGTTACAGTTGGTGGTCAGGACCTGGGACGGACTCTGGAATCAGATGGCTTGGTTCAAGTCTGATTCTTTCTCCTACAAGCTAAGTGACTTGGATCAAGACACTCAACTTTTCAAGCCTTGATTTCCTTATTTCTAAGGGGGCATGAAAATAGGACCTACCTCATAGGGTTGTTGTCAAAATTAAATGGAATTATATATTAAAAGTGCCTAGCATTGTGCATGGTGCATAGTATGTGCTCAATAAACATTAGTTATTATTATTCATACAAAGTGATAAACAGGGCCAGGTACATAATTTTCAGGCCCCAAGGCAAAGTAAAAATGTCAGGTCCCTTGTTCAAAAACCAGGGAAAAATACTATTGAAGGTGTTAAAATATAAAGCATTTCTTTTATTTCCTGCCCTCTCTTTCTTGACTGGTTGTGATGTTGTTCTTGTTTTTAACTAGTAGATTTTATGTTTTTAGAGAAGTTTAGGTTTACAGAAAAATCTAGCAGAAAGTACAGAGAGTTCCCATATACCCCACCCCCAGTTTCCTCTTGTATTAATGTATTTATTTCCATTAGTGTGGTACGTTTGTTATCAGTAGGTACACATAATTGTTAATTAAGTCCATAATTTACATTAGGGTCCACTCTTAGCATTGTACAGTTCTATGGGTTTTGACAGATGCATAGCTACGTATCCACCATTAATATTCTCCACAGTAATTTCACTGCCCTAAAATTCCCTTGTGCGCCATCAATTCATTCCTCCTCCGTGCTCCCCCAAATCCCTGACAACCACTTGATCTTTTTACTGTCTCCTTAGCTTGACCTTTTCCAGAATGTCATATAGTTGGAATCATACAGAATGAGTTTTTCAGTCGGCCTTCTTTTACTTATCAATAAGCATTTAAGATTCTTCCTCCAAGACTTTTTGTGGCTTTGATATCTCACTTCCTTTTATCGCTGAATAATATTTCAATGTGTGAGAGTACCACAGTTTGTTTATCCATTCACTTATTGAAGGACACCTTGGTTGTTTCCAGTTTTGGGCAGCTATAAATAAAGTTTCTATAAACATTCATTTGCAGCATTTCATTGTGTGTGGACATAAGTTTTCAACTCATTTAGATAAATACCTAGAAGTGCAATTGCTGGATCCTATTGTAAGACTATGTTTAGCTTTGTAAGAAACCATCAAACTGTATTCAAAAGTGGCTGAACCATTTTGCATTCCCACTAGCAATGGATGAGAGTTCCCATTGCTGTACATCCTTGCCAGCATTTGATGCTGTTAGTATTCTGGATTTTTACCATTTCAATATGTATGTAGAGGTATCTCACTGTTGTTTTAAATTGCTATTCCCTAACGACATAGGACATTGAGCATCTTTTCTTATGCTTATTTGCATCTGTATATCTTCTTTGGTGAGGTGTCTGTTTAGATATATATTTTTTAAATAAATTTATTTATTTATTTATTTGGCTGCATTGGGTCCTCGTTGCTGCACACGGCCTTTCTCTAGTTTCGGTGAGCTGGGGCTACTCTTTGTTGCGGAGCACAGGCTCTGGGCTCGCGGGCTCAGTAGTTGTGGTTTGTGGGCTCTAGAGCGCAGGTTCAGTAGTTGTGGCGCAAAGGCTTAGTTGCTCCACGGCATGTGGGGTCTTCCCGGACCAGGGCTCGAACCTGTGTCTCCTGCATTGGCAGGCAGATTCTTAACCACTGCACCGAAAGGGAAGTCCCTCTGTTTAGATATTGTATGCACTTTTTAATCACGTTATTTTCTTATTGTTGGGTTTTAAGAGTTCTTTGAATATTTTGGATACAAGTCCTCTCTCAGATATGTTTTTTTTTTTTTTTTTCCCCAGTACGCGGGCCTCTCATTGTTGTGGCCTCTCCCGTTGCAGAGCACAGGCTCCGGACACGCAGGCTCAGCGGCCATGGCTCAGGGGCCTAGCCGTTCCGTGGCATGTGGGATCCTCTCAGACCGGGGAACAAACCCGTGTCCCCTGCATCGGCAGGCGGACTCTCAACCACTGCGCCACCAGGGAAGCCCTCAGATATGTTTTTTACAAATATTTTTCTCCTAGTCTGTGGCTTGTCTTTTCATTCTCTTGATGGTATCTTTCAGAGAGCAGAAGTTTTAAATTTTAATGAAATCCAACTTAACAATTATTTTTTCATCTCGTTTTGGCATTACATCTTAAAAACTCATTGTTGGGACTTCCCTGGTGGCACAGTGGTTAAGAATCCACCTGCCAGTACAGGGGACACGGGTTTGATCTCTGATCTGGGAAAATCCCACGTGCCGAAGAGTAGCTAAGCCCGTGCGCCACAACTAACTGAGCCTGTGCTCTAGAGCCCGCAAGCCACAACTACAAGACTGCACACTACAACTACTGAAGCCTGCGTGCTCTAGGGCCTGCACGCCCCAACTACTGAGCCCATGTGCTGCAACTACTGAAGCCCGTGCACCGAGAGCCAGTGCTCCACAAGAAAAGCCACTGCAATGAGAAGACTGCGCACTGCAACGAAGAGTAGCCCTTGCTCACCACAACTAGAGAAAGCCTGCTCCCAGTAAAGAAGACCCAAAACAGCCAAAAATAAAACAAAAACAAAAACAAAATTCACTGTCAAACCCAAGGTCATCTAGTGTGAAATAATAGAAAAATATATATACTCTGTGTGTATTCTTGGCAGCATTTTTTGCCATTTGAGCCAAGCTCAGATGCAGAAAGAACATGAAATTCAGAAGGGACTTCAGAGATAAACTCATCCAGCGGCTTCTTAACTGTGCTCTGTGGAAACGAGGGATCCCACAAAACTGCTTTCAGGGATCCACAAGCATTTGAGTGAATTTAATTTTAGTTATTTTTAAAACTAAAAATATGCATGCTATTCAAATGTATTATAGATCAAAGCTGGATGCAGTGGTGGTCACAAATTGTGATCTCTTCAGTTGTTTCATTAGGAAATGTTATACTTTTCAACTTATAAATAAAAGTGGTATTCCCCTTTTATCTGTTCTATGTATTGGGGAGCCATGTGAGACTTTATTTTAAGAAAGGGTTCCCTTGGGGGCTTCCCTGGTGGCGCAGCGGTTGAGAATTTACCTGCTAATGCAGGGGACACGAGTTCGAGCCCTGGTCTGGGAGGATCCCACATGCTGCGGAGCAACTAGGCCCGTGCGCCACAACTACTGAGCCTGCGCGTCTGGAGCCTGTGCTCGGCAACAAGAGAGGCCACGATAGTGAGAGGCCCGTGCACCGCGATGAAGAGTGGCCCCCGCTTGCCACAACTAGAGAAAGCCCTCTCACAGAAATGAAGACCCAACACAGCAAAAATAAATAAATAAAATTAATAAACTCCTACCCCACCCCCCCAAAAAAAGAGAAAGTATTCCCTTGAATAAAAGTAAAGTTTGAAAAACACCGACCTATTCATCCTCCTTCATTTAAACCTCTTAGGACAGTATCAGGAATCATAATAGATGCTCAACAAATATTAGCTATCATTATTTCTTACAGATGGAAAGATTGAGGCCCATGTTGACCAAGTGACTTGTACAGCACATCCTGATGTTTAGCAAAACTCCACCTTGTGTCCTGACTCCTAGATCATTCCTCTTTTCACTCTATTGCAGTTACCTCCACATCCTATCCCTGAGAAAGCAGCTAAAATTTTAAGTCTAGCAGGCATGGACTGTTTTTATGGTCCCTTTGGTCCTACCCTCTTCTTGGTCTTACAACTAGTTTGAGAGAGAGAAAGAAAGGAGGAAGAAGAGGAGTAGAAGAAAAGGAAAGGAAGGGAGGAGAACAGAGAAGAGAGGACTTCTCTAAAATATGTTTACAGCACTTATCCCAAAGTCTCCCTACCCAGGAGGTTAAAGGATGAGTTAAAAAGAGTCCCAGATCCCAATCAAAATTCCAGCAAGTTATTTTATGTGCATCAACAAACTGATTCTAAGGTTTTTATGAAGAGGAAAAGACCCAACACAATGTTGAAGTTGAACAAAGTTGGAGGACTGATGCTACTCAACTTCAAGACTTACTCTAAAACTATGGTAATCATGACTGTGTGGTATTGGTGAAAGAATAGACAAATAGAAACAGTAGAACAGAATAAAGAGCCTAGAAATAGACCCACATAAATGGAGTCAACTGATCTTTGACAAAGAATATAAGGCAATATAATAAGGCCATATAATAGAACAGAGATAGTCTTTTCAAGAAATGGTGCTGAAACAACTGGACATCTACATGCAAAAATATGAATCTAAACAAAACTTTACACCCTTTACAAAAATTAACTCAAAATGGATCATTGACCTAAATGTAAAATGCAAAGCCATAAAACTCCTAGAAGATAACATGGGAAAAGATAACATGGGAGAAAACCTAGATGACCTCAGGTTTGACAATGAGTTTTTAGGTAAAACACCAAAGTCAAGATGCATGAAAGAAATAATTGATAAGTTGGACTTCATTAAAATTAAAAACTTCTGCTCTGCAAAAGATACCATTAAGAGAATGGAAAGTTAAGCCACAGACTGAGAGAAAATATTTGCAGAAGATCCATCTGATAAAAAACTGTTATTCAAAATATACAAAGAACACAAAACTCAAAAATAAGAAAACAAACAGCTCAATTTTAAAATGGGCCAAAGACCTTACCAGACACCTCACCAAAGAAGATGTACAGATAGAAAATAAGGATATGAAAAGATACTCCACATCATATGTCATCAGGTAAATGCAAGTTAAAACAACAGTGAGATACCACTACGTACATATTAGAATAGCCAAAATGCTGGCGAGAATGTAAAGAAAAATAACTCTCATATGCTGTTGGTGGGAATGCAAAATGCCACTTTGGAACACAGTTTGGTGGTTTCTTAACAAAACTAAACATAGTCTTACCATACGATCCAGCAGTCATGTTCCTTGTTACTTGCCCAAAGGAGCTGAAAACTTATGTCCACACAAAAACCTGCACAAGGATTTTAAAGCAGCTTTATTCACAATTACCAAATCTTGGAAGCAACTAAGATGTCCTTCAGTAAGTGAATGGATAAACAAATTGTGGTACATCCATTCAACGGAATATTATTCAACACTAAAAAGAAATGAGCTGTCAAGCCATGAAAAGACATGGAGGAATCTTAAATGCATATTATTAGCAGAAAAAAGCCAATCTGAAAACTCTGCATACTTTTTGATTCCAACTGTAAGACATTCAGGAAAAGGCAAAATTTTGGAGACAATAAAAAGATCACTGGTTGCCAGGGATGGGGTGGATGTGCTGTTGTTGGTAGGAATGGTGGGGAGAGATAAATAGGCAGAGCACAGAGGATTTTTAGGGCAGTGAAAGTACTCTGTACAATATTCTAATGAAGAATATATGTCATTATACATTTGTCCAAAGCCAAAGAAATAAAATACCAAGAGTGAACCCTAATGTAAACAATGGACTTTGGGTGATTATAATGTGTCAAGGTACCATTGGTAAAAAATGTACCATTCTGGCGAGTGATATGGTACATTTTGATAATGGGGGAGGTTATGGAAGCAAGGGGTATATGGGAAATCTCTGTACTTCCTTCTCAATTTGGTTGTAAACCTAAAACTGCTCTAAAAAGGTAAAGCCTTTAAAAAAAAAAAGATTAAAAAAAAAAAAAAAAAGTCCAGGGCAGGATAGAAGGGAGGAAAGGAAGTTGTGGTGGAATTGTGCTCATTGAAACTCAAATCAGCAACTAATCCCTGACCTATGCAAGGGGCACTGTTCTAGGCACTAGAGGATTTCAAAGGGTTGTCTTCAGGAGGTTAAAAGCTTGTTACAGAGACAAGACAAAAAACATATGGAAAGTTAAGTAAAAACAAAACTGTGAGATAAGTAAATGGAATTAAATAAAAATCATTCACAAAGGAGTTAGAACAGGGCCTCTCCTCAAGCCCAATAACTTTTCAAGCCTAATAATGCTACACCAAAATATAAAAAGCATATTCCCCAACTCCCACCCAATTCCTAAGGAGGTGGTGAGCGTAGAGTGATGGTCAAAAGCATGCACTATGGAGCGAGGCTATCTTGGATGAAATCACACTATTCTACTGTCTGGGTGACATTGAGCAAGTTACCCAACTTCTCTGAGCCTTGATAACCTCAGCTGTTAAATCAGTAGTAACATACCCATCTATACAGTTGTTGTGACGGTTAAATGAAAGGCATTTTGGGGCTTCCCTGGTGGCGCTGTGGTTGAGCGTCCACCTGCCGATGCGGGGGATATGGGTTCGTGCCCTGGTCCGGGAGGATCCCGCATGCCGCGGAGCGGCTGGGCCCGTGAGCCATGGCCGCTGAGCCTGCGTGTCCGGAGCCTGTGCTTTTTTTCTTTTCTGTCATGAGAATTCAGAGCCAAAGTAGTACTTTTTTTTTTTTTTTTAATATTTTATTTATTTATTTAGGCTGCGTGGGGTCTTAGTTGCGGCATGCATGTGGGATTTATTTTCCCGGCCAGGGATCGAACCTGGGCCCCGTGCATTGGGAGCTCCGAGTCTTAGCCACTGGACCACCGGGGAGGTCCCGCCAAAGTAGTACTTACAGTGTTCTGATGTTCCTTCTGTGCTACCCCGGCTGGCTGTCATTTTACTGCCTAGTACAGCTTCTGTTCCGACATTTAGTCAATGTTGTAGACCAAAGAGAAGGAAAAATATCTCCCATATAGGTAAAGACACTTCCAAGAAATCAGCTGGGGACATAAACGAATTTGATCTTTGGAGATGATAGCCTGTCATTTTAAGGGAGAGAGGTGAGGTGAAGAGACTGCTTAGTCTTGGGGTGATATAAGAAAGGCAATGGCAGTCACTGAAAACACCAGGCTGTGGGAATGTGTCTTGAAGGAAATTAGGTCTGGCTGCAGACGCTGAGACAAATGTTAAATTTTTTGTCTTCTCTCATTGACCTTGGCTAGCAGAGCCGCTGCCATCTTGAATGTAGTTGACCTCTGTGCCAAAAAGAAGAGTGATCTGAGGACTCTCAAAACATCAATTAAATGTTCTAATTTATTTCATTGTTTTCATCTTGTTTGTTAGAAATAGTCACATGGCCTGAACCAACGAAAAAGGGCCGAGAAAGTGCAATATGACCACATGTCAGATTGCGGAGAGTTGGAAATAGCTGGTGAATATTGCCTCTAGTACATGCTGGTGAAAATATAAATATTTGTAGACTGGGATAGATTAGAGAAAAACATGCAAAAGCAATTTCTAGATTTTCCAGCAACCAGAACTCTTTGCTAAGTCTTTATAATATTGTCTTAATGTGGTATCCATTGACACTGGAAAATTACTTTGCTCAGTTGAGCTTAATGAGTGCAACTGACAGGGAATCAGTTTGAACTATGTCTGAAGTGACCCAGTATTGATTCATAATTTTCTGTTTATCACATTTATTTTTAGGCCAAAGGACTTCCTTGCCCATGAGGAATGTTTTATTTTGTTTTGTTTTGACTTTTTGGCAGTGTCACTCGGTTAGCAGGATCTTAGTTCCCTGGCCAGGGATTGAACCTGGCCCTCGGCAATGAAAGCGCTGAGTCCTAACCCCTGGACCACGAGGAAATTCCCGATTCTTTTCCCCCTCAGGAAGCCCATAGAATTTTGCTGGCCATTGCAACCATACACCCTGGATTTTCTGTGACAATCCTGACTTAAAATCTTCAACGCATTTTCCTCATATATTTGTCATACCATGGGTCCTAAATTTTGGTCAGAAATGAGGTTTCTCTTCCAGAGGTCCAGGAGATCGCCAATTGTTTAGAGTCTAGAGGACAGGGAAGAGCCCACAGCCTCCATAAATGAATAAATAAACTTCTGACACCACTCTCCAACTCTACACATTCTGACACTACACACAAATTTAAAATATCCAGAAATCCCACTTTTGGTAACTTTGTGTCACTTATGGCTGTTCTGAGGGTGTTCTGCAACCACTCTTCTTCTTGTCTTTCATCAATACTTAGTCTACTGGTCTCCTCAATCCACAGGGCTCCGTCCTCTACATGCTGATCCACTCTTTTCCGTAGGGCAATATAATTTTCACAGTATCGTCCTGGAGTTCTTTGTGTAACTATCTTTCTAGACTAGGAATGCCTTCAAGGTAGGGGCCGGATAAACACATAAATAAATGGGGAAAATGCAAAGACCAAACCCCTTTAAAAAGGTTTAAAAGTATGATTAAAATATCATTAAAAAATCGACATGGCAAATAACAGAAGCTCAATAAATGCTTGAATTAATGAAGTTGTGGCTTACATATTCTATCCTGAAGATTTCCTATTTTCTACCTACATGTCAAAGTGATTGTTGAAAAGAACACAGACTGATAAAATGAATAAGTCAGGAAGCAAACTGTCATTTATAGGAAGGTTCTGCCCATGTAAGCTGCTTGCTGGTAGTTTTTAGCAAGAATGATGAGTGATTTGCCCGAACCCAGCCATCTCTAATCTTCTCCCCCTTGTGGTCAGTGGGAGACTTGTTTTAAGTGGCTGGTTTGGGTTTCTTTCCCTTGATGGCTTTCACTCCTTTAGCACCATATTCTGACCTAGAGAAACAATCATTCACAGACAAAAATCAAACTCAGACTCCAAATATTTTAACAGTACATGTGGTCTGATGTGAATGCAGAAAGACCCGAGGAGCCAGTCCCTCTTCTTGTGATCTCTTCCTTTCTTGACCAGTTCCTTTACTTCCAGCTCAAAGCCCACCACATCCAGAAAGTTCTACCTGATTTCTTGCTCTTTGGGTCTTGGAGCTCGCCTTGCGGATTCCTCCAACAAGACGGCTATCACTCTGTATGTCTGCTTCCTAGATAGTCATCTCTGCTGGACTGTGAACCCCTTGGGCAGGGCAGGGAAGGTAGGGGCAGGAACTGTGGCTTGCATCTCTTTATTCCAAAACATCTCTAGCGCCAGCTATAGAACAGATGTTCAGTAAAGGTTTGTTGATATAAACAAGTGGCTTTTGCCATTACAACTTTAGGTAGACAGCATAATGCCCTCGGGTCCCAATTATCTCATTTATAAATGTAAGACTTTATAAACTATATAAACTGGACATTAAGTCCCTAAAGAGTCCATGAGTCTGGCATTATTTTTATCATCAGAATATTCTGCAAGGATTGCTCCCCTTTTGACTGCCAGGTCCTTCTCTGTAGGGCTTTTGAATACATTTTGATTTTATAAGGCTGCATGTTGCATGTCATGGTATGTCAATATTGGAGGTGGGAATGAAAAATAGCCCTGTAATTACTAGCAAAGATGGAATTAAAGAGATTTCTTTATGGTATAACTAATTGTATGAATAATTCTTTTTCAAAGAAAAACATCTATTTCATGAAGAGGTCAAAGAAGTTCATATTTACATATTTTTCAATCTGAAGACGTACCAACTCATGGAAAATTCTTGAAGTATTTCTTCCCCTTGACTTGGAGCTTCCTTTACTCAATTTTCTCAACATATCAAGTTTTAGTAACATTTGACTCAAGGACCACAAAGCATTATTTAGTAAACATTCAGTTTGTGTTCAAGACATTTGAGGATGATGAAAATATATTATTTATAATATAAGTAAACTTTCCCCCCAAAAGTTTTAAATTTCTATTTTGGTTCCATGAATGAATACTGAAAAATGCTTATGATTGTGAATCTAAGAACTTTAACAGTTCATACAGATTCTGCCATAAAACAAAACTGTGTCCAAACTGTCTAAGATCTAGAAGACATCAGAACGGGTCTAATATGAGTTTCTCAGTGAGACCTCATGAGAATTCCTCGTCCCATCCCGTCTTGGTTTTGTGAGAATCTGCGTCTTGTCTGAGGCAGAGAGCTGTGCTCAGAGTTACTGAAAGCTGAAAGTTTGCTCTCCCTGAGGTAGGGAGCATTCAGAAGTGGGAATGTTTGGAGGAAACAGTTCTTTCAAAACTGAGGTAAATTTTTTTCAAGTTAAAGTAAACTTGGAAGTCCATGGATATTTTTAATGAGCCAGTTTAGGACAGGAGAAATCTTCAACTCATCAGAAAATAGAATATTGATATTGAAGAAAGGAAAGAAAAATAAATTTTTTAGATAAGAGAATCTTTATTCTTAAGCTTTTTTTTTTTTTTGAAAGAAAACCTCACTACTAGCTTGTAAAGATAGGCTGTTAGATTATAAAGAACTGCATCTTGAAATATAAAGTTGTAAAGTGGCCCCATAATGAGGCCTTTCTTCATCTTTACCTTTATTATTTATTTATTTTAAAGAAAGGTTTTTTTAAAAAAATTTTTATTTATTTTATTTTTGGCTGCATTGGGTCTTCATTGCTGTGCGCGGGCTTTCTCTAGTTGCAGTGAGTGGGGGCTACTCTTCGTTGTGGCGCACGAGCTTCTCATTGTGGTGTCTTCTCTTGTTGCGGAACACCGGCTCTAGGTGTGCGGGTTTCAGTAGTTGTGGCATGTGGGCTCAGTAGTTGTGGCTCGCGGGCTCTAGAGCGCAGGCTCAGTAGTTGTGGTGCACAGGCTTAGTTGCTCTGCAGCTTATGGGATCTTCCCAGAACAGGGTTTGAACCTGTGTCCCCTGCATTGGCAGGCAGATTCCTAACCACTGTACCACCAGGGAAGTCCCGTCTTTACCTCTATTGCACTCTTTCCAGGAATGTAGGTGCATGTAAGTCTGTGTGGACACGATTGCAATTGCTCCTGGCAGGCTAGCTGGGAAAAGGTAGCCCTATTAAAATCAGGAGGGCCTTGTCTTCTGAGGTATTTTATTTTTGCTAGATAAAAAATCTACCGAAAAACCTTACCAAATGTCTAAGCGTGATTTCAGATCTTCTATTTATTATCCCTGAGAATGTCTAATAAATTAAGTTCATGTTGTTTTTGAGTTCTAATAAATAATAAAAGCTTATTAACTTTGTGACCACAAAGACCTCTTTTCTTTAATGATGTGCATGTACTTCCACTTTTCACCCCCTTTGGTCTTTTCCTAGGAAAATAATTGTATATTCATATATCAGAGCCATTGGTCTTTTTTTTTTTTTTTTTTTGTGGCACGCGGGCCTCTCACTGTTGTGGCCTCTCCCGTTGCGGAGCACAGGCTCCGGACGCGCAGGATCAGCGGCCATGGCTCACGGGCCCAGCCGCTCCGCAGCATGTGGGATCTTCCCGGACCGGGAACAAACCCGTGTCCCCTGCATCGGCAGGCGGCATTGGTCTTTTTTTTTTTTTAAGGCTTTGTGATATGACAGAACTGAAACAGGAGGGAAGGGAGCAGGGTACAACCTTTGAAAGAATGACATAGCCCAAGGACATGACATGAACTGATTAGAACCAAATGGGTCCAAGATGGCAGAGAAGTCAGCTTCCACTAGACCTTGAGCCTCAGTAGACGCTCACTGTAACACATCAGCAAGCTAAATGACACACCCACAGGCGCCATGACAGTTCCAAGACCGACCATAAGGATCAAAAAGTGGGCAGTGGCCCAATTCTTGGAAATCCCCACCCCTTCCTGAAATAGCTGGAATACTCCTCCCACTCATTAGCCTGTGAAATTACCCACCACTATAAACCCCATACCCTGGTGCCTTTCTCACCTTCTGAGATGGCCCACACACACTCTGTCTGTGGAGTGTGTTTCTCTCTAAATAAACCCACTTCTTACCTATCACTTTGTCTCTCACTGAACTCTTTCTGCAATGAGACAAAGAACCTGAGCTTCAGTAAGTCCTGAAACCAGGTGTGTGATCCCAGTTGGAAGACCGTGGGTTTTGGCCGGGTTCGAGTCCCAGCACATGAATTCAAGTCCCAATCTGAGGTGCATGGTTTCAGAACCAGGAACATAAGAGATACTCAGTAAATATGTGCTGACTGCCTGATGGTTAACAGACATCCACTTCTTGGATATAATGAAAACTCCACTTAGGTTATAACAAGTTTATATAATTTATTTTAATCACAGTCATAATTTTACCTAAAGTTTTCATTTTGCTTCCTTCATTTGGGATTTCCTGACCTCTGAAAAATGAAAGACTTAGAATTAAGTCATCAGGAAAAGTCATCTCTAAAATCTGTGAAATAATGTGATGTGTGAGATTTGCTTCAAAATAATCTGGGAGGGGGGCCGGTAGTGGGAAGGGTGGAGATGAACAAGACTGGCCAGGAGTTGACAATTGTTGAAGCTGAGTGATGGGTACAGGGGGAGCTTTATACCATTCTACTTTTGTATATTGAAAATTTTCAATATATAAACTTAAAAAAAAGATTGGTAAGGTGGAGATAGGGATCTATGTACTATGGTTCCTGTGTCTTTCCCAAGTTGTTGTTTTCTTTTTCTTCCTTTTTTTGCTTCTGGGTACCTTACTTCAAAGACAAATGGGAGTGGGGAAAACATCTCTAGGATCAGTAATGTGATAGTACTGTTTATCTCCCTAGCCCTAAGCCTCCTCTTGAGAAGTTTCTAGGCAGAAGTGAAGGCTTCTGGAAGCTTCTCAAAACTTACATTTGAGCTCCCTACCTTAGTTCCCTTTACCTTGTTTTCTAGATTGGAGGAAAATGACCTTTAGTTTCAGCAATCCATGGGAATGTGTGGGGAGGTGTTTCTTCATCGGAAACAAGATAATGGCAGCATTCTTGCCTGAGGAGAGGGCTGCAAGGATCTTTTTTCCTGTTGCCTCGAGGTACACGCTGGTCAACTCAAATCAGCTGCTGCTGACTGAGCAGGGTTTTCATTAATTATTTTGGGAATCATCTTGGCAACTTTTCCTTTTTTTGAGGCTTTGAAAAGAGCAAACACATCAAACTGTTTATATAGCTACTAGAAGAAAGATAAGATTCTTAACAACCGAACTACTGTACCTTGACCAAATTGTATTGTGTCCTGTGGGCGTGGGCTGCCACTGTCCTGACCATCTGATTTGTGAGTCTTTTCTGATCTTGCACATTTTACAGGTCACCTGTCTCAACCAAAGAGAGAAGAAATCCAAAGGTTGTCTTCGTTCTGGCCTTGTGAAATTTTCTCACACTCCTCCAGTGTCTTGGCTTTGCTTATTTAATAATTGAGCCAGTGTTAGCTTTCCTCTTTTTTCTCCCATTGACAAATGCTCAGATTTACATATAATACAATGAAATTCAATATATTTCTAAGAAGTCCACTCTAGGCAGCGTAAAAATAAGCTAATACATTTGTAGCACAACAATAATGTAAAAATTGGTTGTGTCAACTTGACGATTAAGTATTGGTTAACAGAATCAAAGCGTTTTTAGAGCTAGAAAGTTTAAAAAAAAAAAAGTCCTTGGAGTTTATTCTAGCTAACTTTCTTACTTTATACAGTGGAGGTTACTGAGGCTCCCCAAAAACAAAATGTCTTTTCCACCATCAGAGGTCCCTTCACAGAAAACTTGAGTTGTTTTTGCTGTCTCTGAAGAGCGGTTTCATGGAGCTGGACAAGAAGATGAACTGAGTATGTCCATAGTTCAAAAGTTACTGGTGACCTCTAGAAGTTACAGCACAGTAGAAAAATGAAGTTGATATCCTCGGCTTTAGTTCATGCAAGCCACGTACCAAGGGGTCTTAAGCTTCAGCATTCTCTCGGAGGCAACGTCATGTTTCTATTACAGAAAAAAATAGAGAAAATTCAGCCACAAAAGGATCCAGTTCAAGAATTCAGTTAACGTGCATTTGGGAAATCAAAATATCCTTCTCATATTCAAAGAAAATAATTACTGTTAAAGTCCATTTTGAAAAAGTCTGCTTTTAATAATACTTTCTTTAGAGAATAGACACTCCAAAAAAAATTGGGAAAATAGATTCAACCTCAAGTAAAATATTCTCTGTGCCCCATACTGATAAGATGGAAATGGGGGGAAAAAAGCTTTTTTGAAAAGCACCACTAAATGGAGAATATATTACCAAGTGAAATGCGTTCAACATTTTAGTTCTGTTGAAAGATTAAAATATTTATAAGAATCAACTTTCTTCTTCTTATGAACTGTATATTATTTATAGCTATGTAAAGCTACCGAAAGAAAATTTAAAAAGGCAATTTAAAACTGTTTACATTCACTTATCTTTTTAAAAATTTTGACTTCTTCCAACTACTGCTAGTAGTTTTTTACACTCTAGAGGAGACAGAGCCCACTTTAAGCAACAGGAGTGGCCTTAACCACTTCTCTTGTGGTTTTGGGAGAGTGGGGGAAGAGAAGGAAAAGAAAGTCAGGAGGGTAGATGAAAGGGCTCCTTTCTAACAACCTTTTAAAAGTAAGATTCTTAGAAATATTTAACTCTTGTAAACTTTGCCTCCCGTATTTGCCAAGTGCCTGAGAAAAAGAAATAAGGGAGACTGTAATAGTGGGCTATTAAGATAGAAAGAAGAAAGGCAACAAAGTTAAATCCAGGGAAGGAAGGATGCCTGTGTGTAGACACCAGAGAAGGAAGCAGGTCATAAATGTCGGGACCCTTGGCGCTATGAAGCACTTGTCCTTCCGTTCATCTGCGGATGATGTAAAATAAATAACATCCTACACTTCTTATTTTCATTCCAGTTGGCTCAAGTGCGTGAACTTTGAGAACTGGGTCATCTGTTCTTCCTACTGCTGATAAAAAATTTTGAACTGAGTAATTTTACCATGTATAAGCCTGATTATCTATCAAAAGAATCTTCTGAGAAAATTGGATAGTGAGTGGACCTTTTAAGCCAGAGACATACTGTTGACATTATTTTAAGTGTCCTGGAACAGCCTGTAAACCAGTGGTTTTCAAAACTATTTTCCCTCATGATCCATTGTAAGAAATTTATTTTACATCACAACACATGTATATACACACATACACAGAAATCTAAATTACTAAAATAAAAGTTTTGTGAAAAGATACTTCGCCTTACTAGATATGATGCATTCTGATAGTTGCGATTTCACTCTTTTTTTTTTTTTCAAAAATTCTGGTTTGTAACCCATTACATTGATTTTACCACCAACTAAAGAGTTGAGACTCAGGGTGTGAAACACAGACATGAGCAAATCAGGGTACTGGATGGACTCAATGACATGAGATTCAAGAATATGTTATTCGAATCAGACAAGTTTTGTAGAATTCAGAAGTTACCAACTTTGTGATTTATTTGCCTTAATGTAAGACTTCAAACTTTTTGGAATCAAGAGTTTTTTGTTATCAATATGTGGCTTCCACTGGTAAAAGATGATTTGGCAGTATAGCTCTTTTAAAGATTATACATGGTACAGCAAAAAGAATGATTTCTTAGTTCCAGAAGGTCCAAGTATAAAGTTAGGGCCTGAAATTATAAAGAAAGTGAATAGTCTAAGCAGACAACTGAAAGAAAAAATGGACAGCTGTCTGGAGGTAGCAAAGAGTTCTGAAAAATTTCAAAACTGTCACTATGACATTGCACTTTTACTACTGAATTTACTTTTCCAAGGGACAATGAACCCTTCCAAGAATTTCACAGTTAAGAGATCTTAAACTTTCTGTATGCCCCTCTTGATAAATGCAAGTTTCCTCTCTGTGTTACTTCTTCATTCTTTAAAGATATATTTATTGAATGTTTACAATGTGTCCAGAAATCCAGAAACAGGCCAAAGGAAAAAACTTGTTCTCAGCATGATGACAATTCATTAGAGGAATTGAAAGATTAACGCGAGTACCCTATACAAAATAGACAATCTTCCCCAACAAGCAGTGAGATCCCTCTCCTGACTGTTTCTCCTCCCAGGGAACTCAATTCATCCAATGGTAGGCTATTTCCATTGGGCTGGCCAAAAAGTTCGTTCGGTTAATGAATACATTGTTCAATAAAATTCTTGGTGAAAATGAAAAATGTCTCTTATTTTTACTTAAAACCGAACAAACTTTTTGGCCAACCCAGTATATTGGACAACTCTGGTTGTTAGGAAGTTCTTTATATTAAATTGTCTACTCAGTGACATCCATCACCAAATCCTATTTCTGTTCTCACGCAGTTTCATAAGAAGCAAATTTGGAATAAACTCAACTTTACTGGATTGACATCCAGAAAGGATACACATTCCTAAGACACTATGGAAATCTGAGCGGGTCCCATTCATTGGCATCTCAGTTTGAGGGAGAGTACCTCCTGTACTGAATCCTAAAATAGAATCAGAACCATAGACTATTTTAGTTGACAGAGACCCTGCAAAGATTAATCCCACTTCTATAACTTTTCAGATAGGAAAATGAGACTTTCACCTAATCCACTGAAATATTTTCTGGGAAACATGATTGTGATTTCACTAAGGACATCAGTGTGAAACTGGGATTCACTTTTCAGAGGTTAATTGTCAACTTTGCTGCAATAGATTTTTCTTCCTGAGGCTGACATTAGATACGGTTCAGCCCCTGAAATAACCTTAAATCTAAAGCTCTTTGTTTGATGATGAAGAATATGTGTAGGTAATATCCCCAACTGAGCTGAAGTTGGGAAGAACTAGTACCAACAACTAATAAATTGTAGTGGAGGCTTTTTAAGGCTACGGATTATTATTGATATCATATAATAATATACTATACTATATTATAATATAATATAAAAGTTTACCAAGGACTTTTACAAACCTGCTTGTTTAAAGCCTCACAATAATCTTTGAGGAAGCTATTTTTAACCCCTTATTTCACAAAAGGAAACTAAGGAAGAATACTCTTTGACTCACAGCAAACTAGAACTGTAGATAGGTGTAATGATTTTCTAATCTAACTCCTTTATTGTACAGAACCTGAGGCATGAAAGGGTTAGGCAACATGGTAGAATCAGGACTAGAATTTAGGAATCAGACTCAGGAGATCTTATTGCCCAAGGTTCTGCACATGTTTGTCAAAATTCTATGACAGTATTTTGTAAGTCTCTTTAGATGCTTCTAAACATTTATAAATGGAGCCATGCTATACATGGTGTCATTCCACTTTATTTCCTCGCTTGTATCTAACTTGGACATCTTTTCATGTTGATACCTATGTTTCGATCTCACTGTTATTTTTGAAGGGTGAAAAAATTGGTATTCACTACACACAGTCCAATGCAGCCATACCTATTGTTTGTGGCCAGCTTGAGTCCTCACTTGTCCTTGCCCATGCAGTACTGATTATTAAGTATTTTGAAGACTTATTCCTAGCGCTTTCTCTGCATTCCAAAAATAGGGCAACTGAATCTTTAAATTCTTGAATGCAGCCAATCATATTTCTCAAAAAACCTAGAACTCAACAAAGGCTAGAAATATGTGACGAGCCTGCAGATCTTCACAAAGCAAGGTAGACAGTCTAGTGCTCTGGAAGCAAGGCTGAGGTCTTCCTGCAGATGCCTTGGCCAGATTGGAGGGCTAATATTTGGCAACAAAAGTTAACTTTTGTTCTTGGATTTTCAGCAAGAATTCTGATGGTCGGAGCACCTTCCGCAGACATTCTTATCATTTTTACTTTAAGCCTTAATGATAGTCTCGCATAGTTCACAAAATCCAGCTGACCCTTGAACAAGGTGCGGGTTAGGGCAATGGAAAATCCAGTATAACTCCACAGTCGGCCCTCTGTATCCGTGGTTCCGAACCCCTGGATGCAACCAACCACAGATCATGTAGTACTGTAATCTGTAGTACTTACTTTTGAAAAAAAATCCATTATTAGTGGACCCATGCAGTTCAAACCCCTGTTGTCTAAGGATCCACTATAGAATTTTTTCCCTCCCCACCATCTTTGGACACATGAGCAAACAGTTGAACAGAACACCCTTTTGATGGAGCCATCAAAATGGCTGAAAAGGACAATGATTTGACTGAGGGCAAAAACTGATGTTCGTCATTTGATGGTAGAATTGGACAGGAAAATAATTTGGAATTTCTTCTTAATTTTCTCGCCAGCTATAATTTTGACAGAACACAGAATGTAAAATGGATTTTTTTTTTAACGTCTAACTTCAAGATAGAAAACTTTCACTACCCTTGTGACTTCCTTATTCAATTTCATGTGTTGCTGACACCAGTGACTTGAAGAAAAATAAACAACTTCATAGCATTTTATATTAGATTTGCATGATTTTGACTACCAAGATGATAGTCACACAGAGCTGTTGAGTGTTGGGATTTACAACACACTGGGGAAGTTGAATCTCTTTTTTTTTGCAATAAATCAGAAACCATAATTGACATGAGTTTCTTTTTTTCTTCCTGTTGTCACAAACCACACTCCAATAATAGTAACAATGTAAAAAGGAGAAGGACTGAAGAGAAAGTATATAGTCAGCTTGGTTGAGTAATGAATGAGGCCGTTGGTGGTGATGGGTAGTGTAGTTGTTTTTTTTCAAAGACAATTTTTCTAAATCTACAAGAAATTGAATTTTTGTTGATTTTCCATTGATGCATTTGTTCACAGTATAATACCTGCCATCATTTACTTCGATAACCCCCACTTATTTCTTGCAACTTTCTCAATTTATGGGCAGGAAGAAATAGAATAAGAGACAGAAATACATTTTGAAGGCCTGAAAGCCTTATTTTTGTACTGTATTACTGTAATATCAAGGCAAACTTTAAAATAAAACTTACACTCATCTTGAAACAGAAAACATTCTGCTCACGTTATGACATAGAACAGTGTGTATTGTACCACACGGGTCCTAACATCACAAGTAACTAACAAACTTGTCCTACCCTGAAGGGCCAACTCTGAATACGTCCTCATTCTAACTTTAACACGTCGGACCAGTCAGTATGCTTTGGTTTAGGTTTTCTTATTTTAGATACTTTTATGAAAACAGCAAGTATTGCTTTTGATTCTTCCCCTGCCCCTGACCCAGCACACAAATTATATTATAAAATTGTACATGATTTTTAAATGACAGCATAGCCCTCTCTAGAGGTTTTGTTATTCTACACTCAGTTTTCTGTACCAAGAAGCCTATCGTGGCATCTGCATATTTGCTCTTAGATATTCCTTTCTTTGATCTAAGGAACGGAATCCTGTTCAAATGAAAGCAAACACCGCTAAGAGGGGTAATGTATAAAGATGGTGCCAGCCATTAACACCATAGCATAAATTGTTGAATTCAGATAATTAACATTTATTGCAGGATCTCTGAGGGCCTGTGTCAGGCTCGGTGATAGTAAGGACATGTCCCTGAAGAGCATTTGACCCCTGTCATCATTTCATTGGGCAATGTTGGACAAGTTGGTTCAGTTTGGGGCTCAAGATCGTCATCTGTGAATTGAAGAGACTGGATTAGGTTGGTAGTTTTCTAAGTCTGGGGATGTTCAGGTTCCCCTCTAGGAAAGGAGAGGGCTCTAGCAGCTCTTGACTATCTTATTTATATATTGATTTTTTTGTGTATATATTGCTTTTCTTTGATATATATTCATCATCTGTATTATTTGCTTTCTTCCTTTCAAGTTTTCTTTTGAAGAAAGAGTTTTGCAGCTAAAATATTACAAATGAACAACTCTGAAAATAATTCTACTAGATGACTTTTAGTGTTTTTAAAACTGTAAAACCTCCAATGACTTTCAATATTCTGTAATGCGATCCTATTTTCTCTGTTTACAGTAGGTAAGCCTCCTGAGGGGATATTGTCATAGAAAGGGGAGAAGGAAGGTGGGAGGTTTCTGGACATTGGCCAGACTAGGGTTTGTGGTGTTTGGTGTATGTCTGGGCCGTGGGTGTGTAGGAGGATTTGGCAAAGTCTAACTTTGCCAGTTACTCAGTTTTGTCAAAGGCTAGCCCTGGAACTCACCAGAGCATGGACCACCTGCTTTGTGGTCGATCCTTCTGAGTGAAAGAAAAATTCCCCCTGAGAGACTTAGGAATTTCCACAAATAGCTCCATTTCAGAGATGTCATCTCTCTCTAGGAAGTGCACTTTCTGCCCCTTGTAGGAAAGAAGTCTAGGGCTCAATAATTCTATGGGACACATCTCAGCAAAAAAAATGTGGTTTAAAAAATACGCATATGAAAAAGAAATTCTCTATAAAATAATCTTATCTGATATGAAGAAACTCTGAATATAAAACATATTATGCCTATCGCTTTTCTCCCACTCCCATCTTGGAATCTTTTCTAAAGTTGTTCCAAAACAACTCTTTTAACAAGGTCAAAAGAAATTTTAGGACTCTCTTTCAAAAGTCCTTTAAAGTATCAGGAAGTGCAAAATCACTACATCACTGACTTGAACTGACTGAAACAGAAAAGGGCTGTTGATATTATTTTATGATGCTCAGCTAAAATCTTGGATTGGGGGTAAGGATGGAAAAGAGTGGATGCTCTCTGGGATCAGTTGTCCCTGAAATCCTTTTGACTGAGGACCATAGGTTTTGAGGTTGACAGAAGGTACCTTCACCTTCCCCCCATTAAACTCTGGACACAAGATCAGAATAAAGTAAAATGGGCAAATCTATAATGGCCTCAGAGCAGCGCTTATAAAGCTGGAGGAGATGAGGGTTGATATTTAGGCCTGGGCGTCCTAGCATCCTGGTGTTGGTCCTGACTGTGATAGCATATGTGGTTGGAGGTCTGAGACATGACATTCGCCTTATAGAGAACAGAGGGAGATCAGTAAAGTAGGAAGAGTTTCCCAGAGATTAGAGGGAAGTAGGCAAGCCAAGGTAAAGGGAACAGTGATGGTTAGCTTGAGGACTAAGGTACAAGGAAGATGGAATTGTCCATAGATGGATGTCAGTGATCTTTGAACTGCTCAGGCTTGTGAGTGACTTCTGGCCAAGAGCAATCCTGGATTTTAGGTGTGTGGTAGAGGTAAATCTCGTTTTTAATTTCTCTTGAGATTTCTCCTTTGACCCATGTGTTATTTAGAAGTGTGTTGTTTAATTTCCATGTATTTTGGGATTTTCCAGTTATCTTTCTGTTATTGATTTCTAGTTAATTCCATTGTGGTCCAAGAGCAGATATTGTATGATTTCTATTCTTTTAAATTTGCTGAGGTGTGTGTTATAGCCCAGAATGTGGTCTACCCTGGGGAATGTTCCATGTGAGCTTGAGAAGAACATATATTTTGCTGTTGTTTTATGAAAGAGTCAATTATATCCAGTTGGTTGATAGCAGTATTGAGTTCAACTATATCCTTATTAATTTTCTGTCTGATAGGTATGTCCGTTTCTTCTAGAGGGGTGTTGAATCTCCAACTATGATAGTAGTTTCGTCTATTTCTCCTATCAGTTTTTGTCTCATGAGGTTTGATGCTCTGATTGTTACATCTTTTCAGAAACTTGGCCCCTACCATTATGAATGCCCCTCTTTATCCCTAATAAGTTTCCTCACTTTGATCTCTGTTCGGTCTAAAGTTAATATTGCTATTCCTCCTTTCTTTTCTTTTTATATAAATTTATTTATTTATTTAATTTTGGCCATGTTGGGTCTTTGTTGCTGTACGCAAGCTTTCTCTACTTGTGGTGAGCAAGGGCTACTCTTTGTTGTGGTGTGCGGGCTCCTCATTGAGGTGGCTTCTCTTGTTGTGGAGCACGGGCTCTAGGTGTGCAGGCTTCGGCAGTTGTGGAGCGAGGGCTCAGTAGTTGTGGCACATGGGCTTAGTTGCTCCACAGCATGTGGGATCTTCCCGGACCAGGGCTCGAACCCGTGTCCCCTGCATTGGCAGGTGGATTCTTAACCACTGTGCCACCAGGGAAGTCCAGCTACTCCTGCTTTCTATTGCTTAATGTTAGCATGGTATATTTTTCTTTATCCTTTTACTTTTAATCTATATGCATCTTTACATTTAAAGTGGAATTTTTGTAGAAAACATATAGTTGAGTCCTGTTTTTGTATCCACTCTGACAATCTCTGTCTTTCAATTGGTGCATTTAGACTACTGACATTCAAAATGATTATTGATATAGTTGGATTAATATCTACTATATTAGTTACTGTGTTTTTTATTCGTTGCCCTTGTTCTTTGTTTCTATTTTTGTCTTCCACTTTTTTCTGCCTTTTATGGTTTTATTGAGCATTTTCTGTGATTTCATCTTCTCTTATTTCTTAGCATATCAGTTATGCTTTTTCTTTTCCATTTTCTTAATGATTGCCCTAGAGTTGCAATATACATTTACAACGAATCCAAGTCTACTTTCAGATAACACTCTACCACTTCATGGGTAGTGTGAGTACTTTATAATCACGAAATAATACTAATTCCTCCCTCCCATCCCTTTTATCATTTCTGTCATTCATTTCATTTATATATATGCACCCATAAGCATATATACGCATGAGCAATATACACATGCGTACATAATTGAATTCATTGGTGCTATTATTATTTTGAACAGTTATTTGTTAGATCAATTAAAAATAAGTAAAATAAAGGGGTTTTTTTTACCTTCACTTATTCCTTCTTCAATGATCTTCCTTTCTTTATGTAGATCTGAGTTTCTGACCTATATTATTTTTCTTCTCTCTAAAAATTACGTTCAACATTTCTTGTAAGGCAGGTCTATTAGCAACAAATTTTCTCAATTTTTGTTTGAGAAAGTCCTTATTTCTCCTTCGTTTTTGAAGGATAACTTCATAGGGTACAGAATTCTAGGTTGGTGTCTACTCTCTTCTTGCTTGCATGGCTTCTGAAGAGGTTGGATGTAGTTCTTATCTTTCTTTGTTCCTCTGTGGGCAAGGTTTTTTCTCTCTGGCTTCTTTCAAGACTTTTTTTCTTTGATTTCTGTAGTTTGAAAAATGATATGCCTAGGTATAGTTTTGGGTTTTTTTGTTTTTTGTTTGTTTGTTTGTTTGTTTTTAATCCTGCTTGGTGTTCTCTGAGCTTCCTGGATCTCTGGTTTGTGTTGACATTAATTTGGGGAAATTCTCAGTTTTTGAATTCTCAGTTTTGAATACCATTCATGAATTTCAGTAATTTGAAATTATTTTTTCAAATATTTTATCTGTCCCTATCTCTCTTTCTTTTCCTTCTGATATTCCCATTATGCATGTGTTATATCCTTTTTGGTTATCCTACAGTCCTTGGATATTCTGTTCTGTTTCTTTTCAGTCTTTGTTCTCTTTGCTTTTTAGTTTTCAAGATTTCTACTGAGATATCCTCAAGTTTAGAGATTCTTTCCTCAGCTGTGTCCAGTCTACTAATAAGCCCAGCAAAGGCATTCTTCATTTCTGTTGCAATTTTTTTTTTTTTTTTTTTTTTTTTTTTTTTGCAGCACACGGGCCTCTCACAGCTGTAGCCTCTCCCGTTTCGGAGCACAGGCTCCGGACGCGCAGGCTCAGCGGCCATGGCTCACGGGCCCAGCCGCTCCGCGGCATGTGGGATCTTCCCAGACCGGGACACGAACCCGTGTCCCCTGCATCGGCAGGCGGACTCTCAACCACTGTGCCACCAGGGAAGCCCTCTGTTGCAATATTTTTGATCTTCAGCATTTATTTTTGGTTCTTCTTTTAGGATTCACATCTTTCTGCTTACATTGCCCATCTGTTCTACTTTATCTATTAGAACCCTTAGCATATTAATCATAGTTGTTTTAAATTCCTGGTCTGATAATTCCAATACTGTTGCCACTTCCGGTTCTGATGATTGCTCTATCTCTTCAAATTTTTTGTCTTTTAGTATGCTTTGTATGTTTTTGTTGATAGCTAGGCATAATGTACTAGATAAAAGGAACTGCTGTAAATAAACCTTTAGTAATGTGACAGTGAGGTGTGGGGAGAGGGGAAGTGTTCTATACTCCTATGATTAGATCTCAGTCTTTCAGTGAGCCTATGCTTCTAGACTATGGACTTCACAAGTGTTTCTCTGTATTTTTCTCCTCTCTTAGGTGGAGCAGGATGGCTAGAGTGGGCTGGAGTTGGGTATTTCCCTTCCCCATGTCAGTTAGGTTGTGATAATACCCTAGCAGGTAGGGTCTGGTTAAATACTGCCCCCTGAGGGCAGGCCTTGTTAGGAACAAAATACTCTGGCATATTTCAAAATGGTTTATTTTCCCCTCCTCCTGCAGGGAGCTCAAGAGGATTTCCCCCCAAATTTACTGTGGGAAACTGGTCAAGCTCCTGGAGGTAAATCTTACAATATTGTTGGGGTCCCCGTATGACTGGGTGCCCCTGGAGTTTTTAACTCTCAGATTTTTTCTCACTCAGCCTCCAGCAATTCATTAGTTACAGATCAGGTAATTTTCCTACCCAGACGTACTCCTGAGTCTGTTCTGGTAAGCAGCAGCTCCCTGTGTTTGCATGTCTCTCTCTTCAACCTTGGGAGCAGTGATTAGCCCTGTGTCCTCCCTGCTCTTAAGGATCCAAGAAGAACTGTTGATTTTTCAGTCTGTTCGGCTTTTTACTTGTTGTTAGGACACAGCGGCAACTTTCAGGCACCTTATATGTGGAACCAGCTGTACATCTTATTAAATGCCAGTGTCACCGAGAGAGCTTTTTATTGAAGGCGGAGGAATTTAAAATATACCAAGAGACTCCAGCTACCCAATGAGTTCTAATTATTAATATTTCGCTCCATCTAGGAGGATTGGAGCAAGTGTGAAGTGCTTGGTGAGAGTGAAGGATGGGCTGGGGTCTAAGAGAAAGTCTTGCTACAGTCACCAGGCTGCCCAAACAGGGGCTGGCCTTCCTTAAAACTCTACAATCCTTCTTAGAAAGGCAACAGTCACAATGAAAGGATCTAACTTGGCTCAGGCTTCATCCTCTATGAGGCAGTATCAGTAAAGTGCGTGTATTGCTGGTCAGTAAAGCTGCTCAGAGGATTTGCTCTGTGTATGTAACATGTTATTTTTTTTCTCCATAAATCCCAAGTAGGTATCAAGTGTCAGTTCTTTCTGTCAGTTCTAACTCACTGTTACTTTTTTGAATAGGAAGAGATAGCATATGATGTGTCCTATATATTGAGAATGTTTAAGGTAACGGGCTATTCTATTGTAGGGAAAAAGTCAAAACCACATTATATTTATATTTTTAAGTAAAAATCGGCCAAAGAAATAATACAATATTTTAGGTTGTTGATGATATCATAGTGTCTCTCTTTTTTTTTAAATGTCTGCTGAAGTCCAGTAAAGGATCTACAAACCTGTGTTGAGAGAACTGTGTTCTCGTAGAGAACAGAAGAGATAGAGTCTGATAAAATGCGTGTGTGCCTCCTAGTATAATAGAGGTGCCTTCTGATTTTGCAGTATCTCTAGTCAATGAAACCACAAGGTGAGATCATTTGGAACATTTTACATTAAATTAGGGGAGGCTAGATAAGGGAGAGAAGCACAACTTTAAAATACAATCTGGTTTAATCAAAACCAGGAAACCATGAACTCTTTGGGACTCAGAAGGAAAAAGGAGAACTTGAAAGCAACTGTAATATACAGGCGCCAATGCTGCTCTGTGACAGCTTCTACTTAATGGGAAAGCGTGGTTTTTTCCAAGGTAAAGATAGTAAATCTGATTAGGGATCTGCCTAGAACAGGGAGTGTACTCTGATCTCTGGAAGAAGGTTTTGCCCTCAACAGGAAGCCTCACCACATCCTATGTGTACACTGGATGACTAATATTTATTATAGAGCCATGTGATGGAACAGTGAACAAAGGTTGCTCCTGGTCACCTTAGGTCCGTCACCACAATCACTCCTCTTATGGAACGTGACATATTGCCCGCCTCCTAGGACAGTTTTTGAGCCACCAACGAATGTTACTTTATAAATACAGCTCAGAACCCCCAGGAATGTGTTAGGACAACTTATCAAACATACTGTCTCTCACCTTGTCTCTCAGTTGCAAAAGGACTCTCCCAACACTTCCTTCGTCCTCGTGGCTGTGCTGTGATTGGCTGTGAATGATGTCATGACACTGTTTACTTTTCTTAGTTGAAGGCAAGGATTGGAGTGTGATAAGTGTGTCTACATTGTGTTAGGTAATAGGAGAAACTGTACACATAGATCTTGAGCCATGTTGTACTCATTTACTATGAGCCTATGATGTGGCAACTCAATGAAACACACATCATCTGTGTGTCTTTTGTTATTTACAACTTTTGGAAGTTTCTGTTTACCTTGGGTTCTTCCTCTTGGACTCTCTTTCTAAGTTTAGCTGTTGAGCCCTACTATTAACAAGCTGTGTCTTTCCACAAACACAAAGCAAATTACTAGGCACAATTTGAAAAGAGATTTGTGGACTGAGTTCTGCCCTGACCAAGTTTTAAGATAAGTAGGCTTTGTTTATAATTGAGAGTTGAATTGCCAGGTCTTTTGCAGCTCATTTCCACAAAGCAGAAAATGCCTGGAAAGGAGGAATTTGATTAGGTGGTTTTATATCTATCTATATATACTAAACTATCTATCTATATATACTAAACCCACGAGATATCTATATCTCGTGGGTTTAGTAGTATTTCTGGCATTTCTAGAGAGGTAGGAGAAGGCTCATCATAGAGTCTACAAATAACTCTTTAACAGATAAAGAAGAATGTAGGCAATGCTATTCAGCTAGATATCGTGGATTAGACCAAAAAGTTTTTAGGAGAGGTAAATTCTATCAAAATGTCTTCAAAGATTTTTAAAAAAATTAAAAAAAAAAAATAATTTCACCCTGCTCCATACAAAATGTACTGCAGAAACTTTGGTCACACAGTCAAAATAAGAACAATAATTTTCACAATTACTTAAATTATAATTTGGAGGTAGAATGTCCAGTGAGAAGTTATGAACTCCAATTAAGTAAAAATTGCACTTAAGAATCCCAGGGGCATCCTAAGGCAATGCCTTTGGACATTTAATGCCTTCATATTCTCAGTATTCCATCCACACGATAAGCCTCACAAATTGTTGATACTGATATTTCACATGAGATATTTCACATGATTTTAGCATACTCATTAGGAGCATTCGTATATTAAAATATCCCTCAAGGTTACTTCTTGTTTCATTGACAACTTTGGCTGCCTCCATGGGATTTCCAGAAGTTGCATTATTCTTTAAAGCCATTCAGCACAACTCACTCACTTGAAACTGCTTTCGTGGACAAAATTCAAAATGTGCTATCTTTATTATACACATTCATATTCTAAAAGGTAAATTTATATAGGTAAACATGCTTTAGGAGTCTCATTAGAGTATGTATTGGCCTGGAGACTATTAAACTTCTTTATATAAATATTATTTATAGATATTAACCAAAAATTCCCTAAAATCTTGAACTTGAGAGATAAAATCACTGTAAAATGTATTTAAAGTTAAGAACTTCTCTAAGGGATTGTAAATCACTTACCTGTACTGTGCTTTGTAGAATCACAGCTTGGACAAGACCACAAGAACCTAAGAATAACCAATGACCCACAACACCCAGCCTGTCTTCAGATACTTCCTACGATTGAGAGCTCACTTTTCGTGATAACTCTTCCAACTTTCACAGGAAAAGTTTTCAGAAGAATTTTACCTGGTTGACTTTGGTCAACAGGTTTAAGCTTTCTGGGTCTCGGGGTCTTTTTACTTGTAAAAGTGTTCCATATTTGTTGCATTTCTACTGTGGATCAGGCAGCCCCAAATATTTTTTTGTCAGGGGGAACCAAGGCAGGGTATAAATGAACAGATTGATGAAATGAAAAAGTAAGCTGCACAGAAATTTTAGTCTTTGGGGATGTAAAGTTGAACAAGACAATAGTCTAAAGGGAGAGATGGGGACATAATCAAACACTTATGAGGACAATACAATGAGTAATTTATTAAGGTTCAGGAAATTCTGGGGACACTGGGAGCTGGGGACACTGCTTGCTATTTGCTCTTTCCCCAGCTCCCTCCCACGTGCAAGCTCAAAGTGTTGATTTCCTATAAAAACTGGATCAGGACTTCCCTCCAGGCGCCTCCTCTCCATGCCCTCCAAAGTCTCTTGCACTGTAAACCCCAGTGAAGGTAGGGACCCCACTGATTTTATTCATCCTTTTATCCATCTCACTGAGCCCAGATTCTGCCTTATGGAGACCCCAAGTAAGTATATATTGAATAAATGAATAAATGAGTCATATCCAGAAGCTAATGGGGAGCTACTCATGGAAGTTATTTAAAGTAATGACATGAGCTTTCTTTACCTTATTACTCCATCTGGAAACATACTTCTGGTAGCAATAGGGATATGGGTCAAAGGAGGCCATGTAGGGGGATATTACAATAATTCAAATAAGGAGTAATGAGGGGATGAAATAGGGTGATGCCGAGGATACTGGCAGGCGGTAGCCTTGATGATTGACTGAGTAATGGGGAGGGTGAAGAAGAGGTTATTTTCTGAGTTCTGGTTTTGTATTTTTCCAAATAAGGCACATGGGAGGAAGAGCAGTTTCTAGAAGCAGACCATGAGTTCCGCTTTGGACATGTTGCACCAAATATGACTGTGGATGGTAAGATTGGGAGATGCTTGCTGGGCACTTATCAGACCAGGTCTGGAGCTGAAATTGTAGACATTGTTGCTGACTCTGCAACACCCGTTCCACTCCTCTCTCAGTGATTTAGGAAATTGACCTCATCTCAAAGGTAGGCCTGATTGATCTAAAAGTATTGATCCCCAAATCATCCTACTTGCCAGAAATTAGTTCAGGAATAGGCATGTGATCTAATTCCCATCAATGAGAGGCAAGGAGGCTTCTGGAAAGGCATGGGAAGCCAGGCTTTCTCTCTCAGTGGATTTGGATGAGGAAGCCTATAGCTCTGGTGCTGCTGACAACTTTCCTACAGACACAAAGGTACTAAGCCACAGGATGAGGCCAACACTGAAGACTGCAGAGTGGAGAGGGAAAACTCGTTTCCTTGACGATGTTGTTGAATCTGTGCATCCGCCATCTTGGAAGCTTACTCTACCGCTGGATGGCCTCTCACATGAGCGTTCTCATATCTTTTATGATCATTGGGTGAGGATCTTATTAGTGTCAGTTGAAAGCATCCTAACTGAAACGGCTGAAGCTATACATCTGGTGGTCACCAGCCATGGGGTGACAGCTAAAGCCGGAGATGTTAAAGAGATTACCTGGGAAGCGTAGGCTGAGAATGGAGTTCTGGGCACCTTACACTTATTTTTGCATCTAATCTGATTCTAACCTATGAATCAAGATTATTTTTTAGCCAAACTCAATCTCCGTAAGTCTATCCTTTAACAAGTAGCCCTGTGACTCTGAACAACCTACAAATCATTTAGCCTTTGTGTGTTTCAGTGAGCTGAACAGTGAATTGGGAGGACATTGTCTGTCCATACACCGACTGTACATATACACCTATACGAACAGGTTCAGGTTTTGTAGGGCTTGACGCAGACCATCTTGAGAGACCCTCTTAAAAACTGGGTACAGAGGCTTGGAAGGAAGCAGAGCAAGTGAGGGGCCCTAAGGTTTCAAGGCACATCTTTGTCTGCTTAACTTTCAGGTTGTTGTGTGGAACGAGTGAGATAAAGCAGGTGGTGCGTTTAACGCATGGTAATTGGTCAATAACGGTTAGCTGGAGTGATTAGGGATGACACATAATTTCGATCTAGACTATGGTGAGGCACCGATATCTGTATTTATTTAATTTTGCCATTGCTAGTTTAAACTCACTTCGGAGCAGAGTTCTTGCTAACTCCCTCTCCCTCACTCTACCTATAAGGCCCACTTCTCCACTAGGCAGAGGGGAAGGGTGCCTTGGGCCCCTAATAATTTAGAAGCACACAAAAATATTTTTATTTCTTTTAAAATCAGAAGAAAAAAATGACCTTTCAGGTTAAAACAATTTAATACAAAGATCAGTATATTCACCTTTATTCCAACGCCGTAGTAAAATCTAATTTTTAATATTTTCTTATGGAGAATGAAACCCATAAGGCAAGAGTCCCCAAGGCCCACAAAAGTCAGAATGCAGCCCTGCTATCTGCTTCTCCCCTTTGGTCACTTTTTCTGTTTTCCATTATTTTCTACACCTTCATCTCTTCCTTGCCTCTCCCCACTCTTTAATATTTTAAACCGATTATTCTCCTACCTCTAGCATTTTCTGGTCTATATCCGTATGACTATCTCGTGTAAAATGAAAAAATAAAAACAAGCATTTTCCTTGTGTTTCTTTCCTGTCTCAGCCTTTTAATTCCTCGGGTTATCAGCTTTCAGAGTGAAGACACATAATCCCTTTGAGAATGGAAGACTCAGAATAGAGAGTTTGAGACACACCTTCTGAAACTGCAGCCTCTTGAGAGACTGATTCCCAGCAAAGAGTGTTGCCGCTCTGCGTTTCACACTGGAACACAGTGTAGACGACTAACGTTAATTAGGATTACAGGGCCAGGGAGGCTTACCGCGCTGTGACAGCTCACGAGAAAGAGAATGCTGCTGCTTCTTTTGGGTGCAATTCTGAGTGTCATGTATGTATGTATTAATCCTTGGGCTCAAGCCAAGTTACATTGGGGTGAGATGCAATCTATTATTTTTAGGTCATATTGGGTAGGGGCGGAGGCTATTATTTTAGGTTAGTGAGAAGGTAGGTTGGGTTAATTTCAGATGATCAAGTTTCCTGTTATGAGCCTTCCTTCAGAAACTAATTTTGGAATGTTATCATTTATAGTTCACGCTTATGGAGAACTTAATGTTGGAAGCATTCCTTAGATCAAGGGGATTTCACGCCTGGGTAATTTTCAAGTTTTATTGTTTTCCAGCTTACTCGCCTGACTTAGAATTCCTACTGCTTCTTAAATTTCACAAATAAATGCCTTAAAGAAAAAAGCTTACACACTAAAAACAAACCAGTACTTAACTCCTTCTTCCAAAACCCCACTGTCCTGAGGGAGATATACATAAAGTAAGAAATAAAGTGGCAAGTTTCCTGTTTCATGAATGCCTTGAATTCTAATTATTTCTTAAAGACAGATTGAAAACAAAGGTTTTTATGAATAATGATCATTAAGATTGTAATCTCTAAACTCTTGCATATAAGTCTCTGATTTACCATATAAGTTCACACTGATTACCCAAGATGATTTCCAGATGTTTACTCTCTGCATGTAATTAAATTTTGCTAAAAATTATAACTGGCTCAGTTGCTTTAAAAAAAGAACTGTCAACAGAAACATGAAAGAAGTTTTCACTGAGATATTTTTCCCTTCACGGTAGTCACTCCTCTCATGACAGAAATCTCCTTCCTCAAAAATCTCTGGCTCACTTAAACCCACTCCTGATTTTAATCGGAGAAGAGAAAAGTTGCTCTAAGACATGTGACGGATTGATCACTTCAAGTCCATCATTTGGGAGGAAACTGCCACAGAATTTGTATGACAGCATAGAAAATTGGCACAAGTAAATTATTGAGTCTGTATTCACAGGCGTAAAAGGGAATAGAAATATATGACAATGGGCAGTAAAATTAAAACTTCAGGGAGAATCAAAGTATCATGGAAAAACAGGTAAGAGCATTGTCTGTTTATGTACTGGGAACTGAAATGATAAGTTTGGGAAAACCTGTGTAATGTATCAGCTAGAATGTGGGTATAATGCACAACAGCAAATGAAGAGACAGATGCCACGTGATGGAAAAGGAACAAAAGTCAGGCAAGAAAATAGTTCAAAGATGCATATCAGGTAGAAATCATTTAAATATATTAGAAAGAAGGAGATGGTAAACTAATCAAATGCAGAGGAATGAAGCTGAGGGGAAACACAGAGAGAAGAAGAAGGAGGCCAAATAATTTGACAAGAGAGGAAGGATGAAAAGATAGAATGAGAGCAACCATCAGGCAATGGTTCTTAATGACCTGTTTCTCATGAAAAATGCATTATCCTGGAAGGGAATGATTTTTCTCCTCCCTCACACTACTTTGATTTGTGTGTCTACAACACACCGAGCCCACTGGGAGGCAGCCGATGGATTCAGAGCCTCCAGAATGATCAACAGGAGACTGCCATTCCAGACACCAAATGCAGTGTAAATAATTACATATCAATGCAAGTCCACTAACGTGGATGGGGTGTGTACTCTCAGGATGAAGCAGGCATCTGCACTGTGACAGAAGTCCGGGGTCTTGACAGAAATGCAAAACCCCACATGAAACACAATGGTGATCCAGGGGGAGGAAGACTCAAAAAGGGTAAATGTAACTTGACCCAGAAGTTCTTAATCTTATTCTGAATAACAGACTTTGCATATTTGATGAAAGTCTCAGGCTTTTACCCCAGAAAACGCACATTTGTGTGTACAAACAAAATTGTGTTTATGTCAAAAGGTTTATAGATCTCCTGAAGTCTGTGCTCCCCCTACTTTGAGATCTCAGAGTTCTGAAATTTTAATAGAGAACAACGTTTAATAGGCCACTATTTAAACTACTTACTGATTCACTTCAGTTACAACCTTAGGAATTACTGTAATTACTGAATTTAACTGAAGAGTGAGGCACAGGTGTTGTCCCTCTGGGAAATCTTTATTCAAACATGACTTCTTCAATCTTCCGGCAGGGCTGGATTTTTTGTTTATGTATTATTTATACGTTGCTGTGTTCTAGAAAAAAATTTTGACTTGTAAAATGCATATAATACAAAATAAAAAAATAAGTACTTGGAGGAATCGGGTGAAATAAAAACATGAGTAAAAAGCCCACAAAATTCAGAGACAAAAATTAGCAGAGTATATGTCATGGTAGATGTTAGTTACAATTTTGTAACTTTCTGGTAGCCAAAGCTAAGACAAAGACAGGCTTAATTACAAGACTTATAACATTTGATAAAACAAAAACTAATTATCTATTAGGCTGCGAGTAACAGAAAACACAGCTAATAATGCTTTACATGAATCAGGGGCTATTTTTCTCACTAACAGGAAGTCCAGAGGTGGACACTTGTTCAGTCATGTTATCAGAGACCCGGGCTTTTTCTATCTGTCTTCCCTACTGTCCTTAGGGTGTTGATTTTTATCACTCTGTAGCCTCACTGCCTCAAGTGGGCTGCTACAACTCCAGACATCACATCCATGACCAAGGTAGAGAGAAGAGGTAAGGACAGGCTAGAGATCTCTCCTCCCACATGTATTTTTCATCAGGAAAGTAATTGCCACCCCTTCCTTTTGCCAATTGCCATTGCTTCCTTGCAGACTTCCTTCTATGTTTCATGGCCACAACTGGATCATATGAATTCCCCCCACTACAAGAGAGACTGGAAAAGTGAGCATCTGACTTTTTGGCCTTTACAGAGAAAGGAGGGCAAGCAAGGGCCTTGGGAATGGCTTTGGGTTAGTGTCTTCTACAGACAATATGAACAGATTTTCCTGATGTAGAGCAGCCTCACTTCTGGGTGTCCTCAAAAGGAGGATACTGTGTGATTCCTCAGGTTATGCCCTAAACATCAATCCATGCAGAAAATGCAGCAGCAAGTACTATCATGTTCCATGAGACTTCATGTTTCTCTCTATAGGCTGATGGCTTAGGCTAAGGCACAAATTTAGAAAAGGGAGGTCTACAAGGAATCAAAACTCAAGTTCACAGCCCTGTTATGATCTCGTTTAATTCAAGGGCAACATTTAGCCTAGCTAGTGTAATGTATGGGCAGCAATGTCCTTGTACCACTTCTTTGTAAATATTATTTCTCACAACTGGACTTTGAATTAGAATGAGACCACAGGGAGTTAGAGGTTGTAATCTCCAGCACAAACCTACCTGGAACATAAAAGCCTACATTGCTGATAAGAGCAGACATAGATGCTTTAACAACCTGCTAGTGAGAGGAGAGGATTAAGTGCTCCTTCTACAAATTCAGAAGCATAACCAACACGTATGCCTGATGGATAAATGTTCTCTGACTGGTGAAGATGAGTCCCAAGAAGAAGAGGTAATCATTCTTTCCACTCTATTCCCTTAGCGCTGCATCTCCGTCTCCATGATAGCGTGTATAGTCCAGATTTATGTAGCTCTATTACTGGTTATAAGCCTACTCATTTTGTAGCCCAAGACCATGCTATTTTTCATATAATAGACAGGTATGTTCTCAGAAATATCTAGAAAAAGTATTCTTTTATTGAACAGTGGGTAGAGGTTGCTTAGATAATATCTGGAGAGACAACTTTGCACAAAGAAATCAATGACAACTTCCTTCATGCTCTTTTTAGTAGTGATGGCTTGAAATAAGCATTATTTGAATTCTTATTGTTTAAAGACTGGAATACTAGATGCAGTGGGTTAGACACTAGAGGATAAAAGTTCAAGGGAAGGAAGATGTATTTTCCCTTGAAGAACCTGTGAACTAATTGTGGGGATGGGCATATTGTATCTGAGAAAGGAAACCAAAACATTTACAAATGCTGTTGTTTTAATAAAGGGTAAATTTGACGTAGGGCAGAAAAAAGGTACAATTAAATTATAATGCTTTTGTGTCTAATTCCATGTCTAAGGTCTTTTGTTTGATAAAAAAGATTAAGGCCTATGACTTGTTTTATAATTGGAGGTGTTTCATAAATAAAGAGTTGGTGAATAGAGTTACCTGACATGGAATTTTAAAATATATTGGTGAAATATATTCTTCATCATGTATAATCAAGCTACATCTTTTGCATTAATTGTTGGTATAGATTAGAAACACAATCTGCTAATTGTTTTTTTATTGCTATAGACATTAAGGAGGCATTCCCATCTTATTTGGGGTTTAGGAGGAAATGGAAAATGACATCATATAAATTACACACTAAGTTGCAGGAATAACAGGAAATGAAAGATGAACAAGACATGTGAGGAGAACAAAAAAGCTTATTTATTGTCACTGAAAGTTAAAGAATTACGAGATAGGATGTCAGGGGTGTCATTTAGCTGGAGAGCATGAAATTCTGAGCAAAGAATTTCAGATTTCACATGCTAAGAAAAAGAGAGTGAAGGTACTTTAAAAAATATCTGACTGTTGGATTATAAAATCTTTGAGAATAATGACCGTCTTCCAGGTTTACATTTATTCACTCAACAAACTTTATGGCTCTGTGGGGGATCAAAAATAAATAAGAAATATAATCCTTGCTCCTCTATAGTCCATGGTCTACTAGAGAAGAAATTATGTTTATACAAAAAGCTGTTATACAAGGTGGACTGTTTTAAATTCCATGGCAGGAATATAGATCAAGTTCCATGGACTCTGCTATGTGAAGGAGTATCCCAGCTGTACGGCGTTGAGAAAGGCTTCCTCAGAGAGGTGACATCTGAGCTGGATACTAAGGGATCAGTGGTGCTTTGACCTAGAGAGACATCGGGAAGAAGGACATTCTAAGGAGGAGAAACAGTGTGGCTAAAGTGTTGGTGGCAGAAAAGAGAGGCATATGTATAGAGAATAGAAAACAATCCAGTTTATAGGCCCATAAGAGTTCATTAAGTGGAAAAATGAGAGATAAAAATGAAAACAAGCATTGAGGTTAGATTCTAGAGAGTCTGTTAGATTTAAATGAAGGCACTTGGACTTTATTTGGTAGATAATGAGAAACTATCGATGCTTCTTGAGTACCGGACAGAAATCGAACACATGTTTTTCAAGTGGAAGACGCTTCAGATGATAGGAACCAAGCTATCACTCTGTTCACTTTGAAGTGCCCAACATAGTCTTAGCATGTAATAAATAGATGACAATATTTTTAAATTGGCTATTAGAGAAGTACATGAGCAGGGAAGCCATCTAAGAATATTACTGAGAATGTCTGACATCTCCAGGGATGGATCAGGTATGCCGTGTCGGCACTCACTATTCACACCCATCCCCTTCTGCATGGCCCTTGTATCACAGGGGCTGGAAGGTTAACAGCTACATTTCTCAGGCTCCCTTGCTGCCAGTGTTTCAGATGCCTCCCATGAGATTTGGAAGGTGAAATGCAGGTGAAGGCCAATTTTATTTCTGCAGCAGTGACAGGTTCTGGCAGAACTGAGTTTTTGCTGTGGACAGACTTCACATCCCACTTTCTTCTGACCAGCCTCACGGATATGGGGCAACTGTAAAACTGGCAGCAGTTCCTCGACCCCTGGGTGTTGACAGTGATTTCCTGACCTCCGGTTCAGAGCTACAGGGTTATAACCTCAAAACCTAGCAGAGGCACGAGCTTTCCATCTGAGAGGTCTTCCTCACTTACATTTAGCTCTTCCGGTAATTTTGCAGCACTCAATTCCCTGTATTAAATTCCTTTCTACTTGAGGTACCTAAAATGGTTTCTGTTTCCTGCACTGAATGCTGACAGGAGCAAGAGATGAAGAAACTTGCATAGCAGAGGGAAATAGTCATTCAAGGATAAGTCATTGTGAGATGGAAGAAAAGAAATTGAAGTTGGAAGTCCTTCGGCACTACTAAGGGCACCAATGTCCTTTGTTTCAAATGGTCACGTCTATTTGAAGAGGGAGGCAAGCAAGGTAATCTTTATTCTGCACGGTTGTATACTCAGCTAAAATGGGAGTACCATTAAGGAAGGGGGCAAGGAAGGATATGGAAGACAGTTAGCGCTCCCAGTCACATCACTGTAACCATTCAGTCTTCCCTCCTATGGAGGCTGGCAGCTTCCCGTTTCTTGCTCCCTCAGGCCCCAACACCATCCCCATCCCAGGTTGTAATCTTAATGCTGCTGCTTTTGTCATTTTTTGTCACTTTACCCTCTCTCCCCTACCTGGAACATTTTGCTTGGAGTACTTCTCCTAGCATTAATTATTTTAAAATTCTTTCTCTATCAGCCTACCTCTGACCACCTGAATTTTCCCTCTTCTATGTCTACCAAAAAATGGAACACCCCACCAGACCCCTCAGGCCAAATTTCTATAATGCCTTCTTGTAGAGTCACCTTGACCTGGCTTCTAGAAGGGCTTCAGGTTGTATTGCCCTTCTCCTGACCCTCCATTCTATTTTTCCTTCCAAAAGTCCAGTAGTTCTTGAAAACAACTTCCTTGAAGCTTTTTTGGACTAACTGCAGCCCTCTGTACACCTCACATGAAGCCCCAACAAATCTCCCTTCTTCTGTGCCTTACCAGTACTGTAAACTATTTTCTGTAATGTAAATCACATCTCTTCCAGTTTTGCCAACATTCTTGCAGAGTTCTTTTTAATCTGTGAGTTTTCTCCAGCCATAGTTTTTCCTTTTCCACTTTTTCTACTCTTACATTCAAAGTGGCTCAGGGATTGAAGCCCTCTGACCATAGAAAGATATGAAAAGAGACACTTAGTTCATGCATTCCGTTGATAAAGTTTCTCTCTTGGCTCTGTTTGAGCTAAGTGAGACCCCAATGAACGTCTTTCTGCATCTTCTGGGACCTATCATGGCTCTTATCTACAACACCTTGGGCTTCCCAAGGTCAAGGCTTAGAGATGCATCCACAGACAACTGACTTGCAATGCCACTCCCTAGAGAAATACCCTGGCTGTGAAAGCTCCTATTGCCTAAATAAAGTGAGGATGCTTTCTCATGGAAGTCCAAGATCAGTTTGATACAATTCAATATCTAATCTCCACGTAACAGGACAAGGAAAGGAGCATCTTCTGTGCCTTTAGCAATTACAATAGTCCAGGTTATGTTGCAGTAGCCAACAGCTTTCAAATATTATGAGCGACTTTAAACCAAAAGCGCTGATTTCTTGCTCATGCTACCTGTCCCTTGTAGGTTGGCAGGGGGACTCTGATATTATAGTTATTTAAAGGCTCAGGCTGAGGGAGAAACTACCATCTCAAATACTGGTGGTCCCCATTCCAGAGAGCCTTACATCAGTAATTCAATACTCCAGGCAGGAAGAGACCCATGTCACTTCTACTCACTGGCTAGAACTAGTCACATGGCCCTACCCAACCACAAGGAGACCAGGAAGTGCAACCCACTTTGCTTGAAAGGGTGGAGAACTGGAAATATTTAGAGAACAGTGCTAATATTATCCACAAAACCTAAGAGAAGTCTAGTCAATTGTGACTATTAATATTCACAAGCCACTATTTGATTGCAATTCATATTTCTAAACTTCTTTGTGTTCCAGTCAAAGGAAATCACTTTCAACGTTTTGCTGCTAATTACTCTGTATCTCTCTCAAATTGTTCCTACTTCAAGGTAAAATGTTTTGAGAGCTCTGGTACAAACTCCCAGGCTGTCTCAGCTTCCTTGTTAATATCCTTGGCACTTGGGCTCTCCTTGAGCGTCCTCCCCACCCCTCCCACCAGCCCCAGCCTCCCCCCTGCACTTGCCTGTCACCCTGGGAGCTGCTTGCATGCATCACTGTTTCAGTGGAAGGCAGCAATACACAAGGGCACCTCATTGTTGGAAAGGAACTGCCTTCTGCCTGCCAAGGACAAATGCAGACACACAAAGCAATATCAAGCAAGACTTCACATCAAAGGGAACCCTGCCTGGGCTTGCCAAGAGCAGGACTGCCTCTGAGCCTTTCCCTTCAGCCTTGTTAGTATTCTTGGGCCCACAGGGCTCCGAGTGCTCCTACCAGGCCCCCTCATTCACCCAGAACTCCTGTTTACTCTGACACCTGAAGCTCAGACTCTCCCTGAATGTGGCCCCGACCACTTGAATGGAGCAGAATGCCAAGTGTTTTAAAACGTTGGGCGATTAGGAAGGAAAATCCATGAGAAATATTTACTCCGTGAACTCTGTTTGAGTAGGAGAACAGAATACTTTACTCAGTTTGTTCACTGCAACAACACAGAGAGAGTTAAGTCCCTGCCTAGTGTTTCAGGGGAAAAAGCACAGAAGGGAAACTTACCTATTGAGGAAGGAAGGATGCTCTATGAGCAGTGGTTGGGGACCATTAGAACCGATGTTGACATGGAGACTGGCTGTCCTAGGTACTCAGACCTGGTGGGGAGAAGTGGTTTCCAGAGAAACTTCTAGTTCTACTTTAGAATCAACACAAGAGTTCAGGTTCCGTTGCTCTCAGGAACAGAAAAAGTCTCTGTTTTAGAAGGAGGATGAGGAAAAAATGGAAAAAGAGACTGACAGTGACAGATAAACTTTATTTTAGAAAACAGGTAAGGCTTTCTGTTCTGGATACTAAAGAACTCTTTTGGAAAGCTACATTAATCATCAAAATACAATGGAAGTTTTTGAAAGTTTTAAAGTCGAAGATTGTGCGAGATGGAAGGGGAACTTAGAGACTGTATTTTCCAAATCTTTTTTTTTTTTTTTTTTTTTGAGTTAAGAAAACCTGAGGCTCAGGGATGTCAAAGGGCTTTTTCACAGTAACACACTGGTTAGTGGCAAAGCTGTAGCTGGAACCCTGAGCTTCTGGCTCCCAGGCTTGGTGGAGCAGTCCTAGACATGGCATGCGATCAGAGTGCAGGTCTGCAACTTCGTCAAGGACAGTATTTTTAACACATGGCTTCAACCCTTTGACTAAGATCTTCCACTGTGGCCAACCCTACTGCCTTGTTCCAACAGCTTCCCAGAACCGTAGTAATTAGAGCAAAAAAAATAATGGACAGGGCCCAGAGAAAATGTCACAGTTCTAGAAGTGGGAGGAGGTACAGATAATGCGTTTACATAATTTCCTACTTTCAGAACACTTCATGTAACCATGGATCCATGGAGAGAGCTCAGGCATTCCATGATGGGAAAAAAAAAATTACATCTTTTACTAACCTCTTATTGAAAGGCAACATTTCCTTCATCATGAATGTAGGCAACAAACCAAGAGAGTATTTGCAGAACTTGGACTTTGTCACTAATAGAAATAATAAATATTCTCATATTATATTAGTTTGGTAGATATCTTGGAATATCTTTACCCTCATTACCACTTTGCAATTACGGTAGTTATTCGATCTGCCACTAGAGTTTGTTATTTAGTGCTTAATAAATAAGCACATATTTGGCTATGTTACAGATTTTTATAAATATTTTGAAAACAAAATTTCAATATAATTAGATTCCTTTATAATCCTTGGTATTTTATTTTATGCAGTTAAAGGCATTGTTCCGAGAAGGGATCTGTAGAATTCATCTGACTGTAGAAAGGGTCCTTGGCATGAAGATTGGGAATCCCTGACATATGAGGGGTGAACGAGTGTCAGGTTGCTGATGGGTACTCATGTCACTCGATCCCATGTGTCTGTTCCATCACCCTGTGGGCTCAGAGTGACAGACATGCTCACTTGTCATTCCGGATTGGAGAACCGCCAGTGTCTCTTGCTTGCAGTTCCAGGATGCACCAGCCTTTGAAAGCTGGTATGACTATATTACAAACGTGACAGGAAAGAATCCATTGTTTGGCATTATTATTAAAATGAAGGCTGATGGAGATTTGGTGACATTTATATTAAGAGGGTTGTATTCTCATGTCTCGTGGAAGTTTTTTCCCAGGGAGTTGGCATTCCAAAGTCCACTCAAAAGAAAATCAGATTTTTCAAAGGTGGCAAAAGTTGGTTTGGCATGGCAAATAAATGTTAAGAAAGAAAATGAAATTTGAAAATATCGAGGCACCATTTTCCACCCCTCAGATAGGCAAAGAGTTTTAAAGATGACAGTCTGCAGGAATGATGGGGTGTAATGAAATGAGTGTTTTCATAAGCTGCCCACAGGACCAAGAGTTGGCATAACTTTTCTAGATGACAGTTTGGATTCTATGTTTTAATTGCTTTTCACCCAGTCATTTCACTTCTAGGAATTTATCCCTACAGACAGAAATACAAGATATTCTTTTAAGGAGCTTCCCTGGTGGTGCAGTGGTTAAGAATCCACCTGCCAATGCAGGGGACACGGGTTCGAGCCCTGGTCCGGGAAGATCTCACATGCCTGGAGCAACTAAGCCCGTGCACGACAACTACTGAGCCTGCGCTCTAGAGCCCGTGAGCCACAACAGCTGAGCCCACGTGCCACAACTACTGAAGCCCGTGCACGTAGAGCCCATGCTCTGGAACAAGAGAAGCCACCGCGGTGAGAATCCCGCGCACCGCAATGAATAGTAGCCCCTGCTCGCGGCAACTAGAGAAAGCCCGCGTGTAGCAACGAAGACCCAACGCAGCCAAAGATAAATAAATTTTTTTTAAAAAGATATTCTTTTAAGGATCTTCATCAAAATATTATTTGTAACAGTCAAAACTGGCAACAACATGAATGCCAACAATATGAGTTTGGTTAAATAAATTATGCTACTTCTGCAAGACAAGCTATTATGTAGCTAATTTTAAAAAATACCCATTCTGAAAATATTTAATGATATGGGAAATGCATAAATATAATGTTAGGCCTAAAATGCAAGACATAAAACTGCATGTGTAAAATAATCCTGGTTTTTAGTTTCAAAAATATTCATTGTGTTTCTTAGCAATCTTAACTTACATGCCTATGCATGTAGAATATATACATGTTTAAAAAAAAAACTTGGGAGGAAATGTATCAAAGTGTCAGTATTGGCAGTCTTTGGGTAGCTGTATTTGAATACTTTTATTGACTTCTTTATACTTTGTGGTATATTCTGATATTAGATAAAGCAGTAAGACATTGTGTTTTAAATGATGAACTGGGCCATAGGGGCTGATCTCTGTTTGCAGTGCCTTCTTGTTGCTCCAGACAAAAGTTCGTTTTGCTAGTTGCTGCTGTTAGTTTTCTCCTAACCTTTGCTCTCTTTCCTCACCATGGGCTTCCAGATGTCCGATTTAACCAAGTTCAGGGCATTTAACTCGCGTACATTTTCCCCCTCTAGCTTGTACAGAAAATTCAGAAACTACATGAGGGCTGCCAATCTGATAGAGTTAGCATCAGTGTGAATGTCAACCAGAAACCTCTAGGCATAATGAGAAATAATTCAATGGGGGGGGGGGAATTTGAAGCTTTTGTAAACAAAACTGAAGATGGAGCTTAAAATAGGGTAAGAATTTGAGGAGGCATCTGCCCCTCTTCTCCTTTTACCTCTGACTGTTTCTGCCTAGCTGCGCTTTGTGCATGTCAAGAGGCAGGAAGGGCGATGAAAAAGAATTCTTCTAGAGCCACTTAACCTTTTGCTCATATTTGCATTGAAAGTTGATACATTTTCAACTTTCAGAGATTATTTAGCAGGTAGTGTATAAATTGGCCGGAAAAAAATGTTTGGCTGGATGAAGCCATTATCTATTGATTTTACCTTGAAAGTGAGAATTATGAAGGCAGTTTTCTGTCTGTGAATGTTTGTTTTAAGCTCCTATTATTTGCAATTTAGAATTTTGAAAACACTAGAGCCTAGATTCCCTTCCTCCTCTCTTTCTGAAACTTGGATCGATTTTCTCCTGGGTGAAGTTTAAAATAATAAAAACTGAGAAACCATTTACTCAATGCTTCCTGTTGCATAGCAATCTAAACAAACAAGTCCCTTTCCTCTGTTAAGAACTTCCAATAAAACAATCACAATGGTTGTGTTTAAAAGAGATGATTTCCAAGTCTCCTTTTTTTTTCTTTAAGAAAAAAATATTAGAGGCCAAAGATTGCAGGAAAAAAACTCAATTGACTTTTGAGTGTTTCACTTCTCATGCTTCTGCAGGGATTTGAAAACTTCTTCTTTTGTGGTGAGGCCAGAGGGGCTGAGCTGGACACATGAGTACCAAGCCAACCAAAGCAGGAAAAACAATAAGAAATAATACTAACCATCAAGTGTTGAGTATCCTCTGTGTGCCCGGCGCAGTGCCATGTCAATTACCTAATCCTGTAACAAATCTCTCGTGTTGGGTATCTTCCATCTGCATGCCCAAGTCTTCCCTCTACTCTTCTCCATCCTGTTCTCTGCTCAGGAACCATGATCTGTATGGACTGCAGCAAAGGGCTCCCTTGCCCAGGGGCACTGGCAAGAGAGAGGAGGGAGGAGACAAGGATGGGGTACTTATTTTCCTGGCGTCTGTCTGCTGCTTACGGCAGGTTGGCTGTGTCCCTCTGCCCAGAGCCACAGCTCCCGCCAGGCAGTCCTCCCCGTCCAGCTCCTCTCCCTGAGTCCAGGAATTGCTCTTTGCACTCAGCGCCTTCAGGCGTCCTGATGGAAAGAGCTCTTCCCTGTTGCTAGCTCGAGAGGATGACCCTATCCTTGATGGTAGAGTCCAGCCCTACCCGGCCCTCTGCCCCTCTGCAAAGAGCCTCTTTGTTCACCCCCTTCAGTCACCCCTTCTGAGGATGACATCTGTTTCCTGCTTACCTGTTACCCCTGTCACCATCCTCAGGCAGACCCTGGTAGTTCTTGCTAAGAGGACTATGCTAACCCCCAACGTACTCTTACTTTCCAGATTATTTTGTATTCTCTTGTAAAGCAAACCTTTTTTTTTTTTTTTTTTTTTTGGCGGTACACGGGTCTCTCACTCTCGTGGTCTCTCCCGTCGCGGAACACAGGCTCCGGACGCGCAGGCTCAGCGGCCATGGCTCACGGGCCCAGCCGCTCCGCGGCATGTGGGATCTTCCCGGACCAGGGCACGAATCCGTGTCCCCTGCATCGGCAGGCGAACTCTCAACCACTGCGCCACCAGGGAAGCCCAAACCTTTCTTTTTTTTAAAAAAAAAAAATTATATATATATGTATTATTGAAGTATAGTTGATTTACAATGTTGTGTTAGCTTCAGGTGTACAACACAGTGATTCATTTATACATATACACACGTATATATACATATATATATTCTTATTCAGATTCTTTTCCCTTATAGGTTATTGCAAAATATTGAGTAGAGTTCCTTGTGCTATACAGTAGACCCTTGTTGGTTATCTATTTTATTTATATATAGTAGTGTGTATATGTTAATCCCAACCTCCTAATTTATCCCTCCCCCCACTTTTCCCTTTGGTAACCAAAAGTTTGATTTCTATGTCTGTGGAGCAAATCTTTCTAAAGCACTGCTAAGACACTCAGTTTGACCCCATCCCTCCATAGGAAAGTATTCAAACATGCCATCTTTAGACTTTCCAGAGCTCTCAGGTTTGGTCAAACCGGTTTGTGCTCCATTTCTTGAAAGATGGTGCAATTTTCTCCTTCCCTGTGATCGCTCACACAGTAAACGGGCCTCTGCTGCCCGCTTCCAAAATTACACTCATCCCTCAAGATTCTCTTCCAGCCCCACCTTTTCCAGTTAGTCTTTCCTCCCTGATGTTTTTGTTGGAATGTCTTTCTGTGCAAGTTATTGGGAAATCAATGACATATCACCTTGCCATACATCCTCTAGTATTTTGGAAACATTATTTACATTTTAAATCATTTGACTTTTCAAAATCACGGGCTTTGGCACCAAGTAGTTTTGGCCTTGACTGAAAGCTCTGTCAACAGTGGAAACTCGCATAAGTTATTAACCTGGCAATCTCCCTTGACTCCAAAATGAAAGGGTAATAGTAATACCCACCTTACGTAGTATTGTGAGGATTAAGTTAACATCTATAAACTCCTATTACAGGGTATGGCAGATAAATATTATGTTACTTCTCTTGTTTTCTCTTTCCTCCAACTACGGCTCAAAACTAGCTAACATTTATTAAATGCTTATCACGTGTCATGTACTATTCTAAGCATTTTGCACACATTAATTTAATTACAGCCGTCCTATGTATTACTATTCTCCCTATTTTATGGATGGAGAAACTAAGGTACAGAGAGGTTAAGAAACTTGCCCAAAGACTAAGCTGGGAGCATTAATTCACACGCAGACTGTAGACTTTTTGAGACAAAGACCCATCTTTACACCAGATTTCTTTCTGTCTTTCACAGGGCCAAGCATGATGTCTTATATATAGTCGGTATTCAATAAACGTTGATTTCCTTCCAAGAGGCAAAGGCAATTAAGCTAGTGTCGCAATAGGCAGGGGGCTAGAAATGCACGTGGTCAAAGCAGCAGCTGCTTCCAGGAAGCAAGCGGTAAGTAACAGTGCAGCTGAGACGGAGCTAGGATGCGAGTTTCTGGCAACTGAGGAATGCGGCTGCTGCAGGAAGTCAGAGGGAAGCCAGCTGGGGGGAGGTAAGAAAGAGGAGAACCTGAGCGGGGGAGGCCAGCAATGGTGGAAACTTGTACCAACTAAGCCGGAACTCCTCTGCCAGCGATCCTCCAGGCCCCGAGGAGACAGTAAATCTTACTCCATCCTACGGTTATACCGCTGCAGCATCTTTAAAAACACTTAGCCCCAGACTAATGGGCCCTTTCCTGCTGCCCTTCTTACCTAAGCCAGCAACCTCAGAGCTTTCTGGGATTGCTATTAAAAACACCCAGATCCCAGGAATCGCTCTCCACCAACACAACTGTCACTCACGCCAAGCATGGGACATATGGCCGAGCATCTGGGAGGGGGCAGATCGGCCAGGAGTGCTGGCGGGCGGCACAGGCTTTCATTAGAATGGATGTGTCACAGTAAATCATTTTGTAAATGTTCCCTCCCTTCTCTCTGCATAGCGAAACATAAAGGAAGACGAATTACCCGCAGCTCCATAATGCTGTTGGAATATGCCAAAGCTTGTGCCTGAGACACTTACTGACATTGCCTTAAATATCTTTTTAATATCTTGGCCAGGTCAGGCATACCAATGGCATGACAGAGCTTGCAAATCAATGCCCCAGCTGTTTTGGTTTTTTAATAAAACTGAATGTGATCTCTTTTAAATGATCGCCTTCCATCCCCTAGTTTTCTACGGAGTTTTCAGAGAGCGGCACTGTGGGCAGCCTTGAAGTCAGGACTTGGCTCTGAAAGGAGAGTTGTTCCTTTGGGGTGGGAGTGGGGGTAGAAATGAAACATTTGCGGGGTTACCGTCGTCATCTTTTCCTAGTCCCCGGCCTCACAAATCTGGTGGCAGACGTAATTCACAAAACCAACGTGTGGCTCGCTGCTGTTTTAAAACATGGATTTACCAAAATGTTGCCGAAGAATCTAAAGGTTTCAACTTCTAAAAGTCACGTTGGGCTCTCCATCTGGGATCAGTCCAAGTGATTTATTCATCATTTTATGAGAGATCTTTTCCCAGGGAAATTCTCTGTATCTGATTATCAACATAATGGAAACTGAAAGAGCCCCTACCAAGAATTCAACCTATGCCTATGACTTTTGCCCCTGGAAAAAAATGGACTATGTAAAACTGTCATCAACAGGAACCATCTTGACTGCAGGACATCCACGGTCCCCAGTTACGACAGGAATTCCTCATGCAAATAGGGAGGTGGTCCTGTCTAATTTGAGGTTCCAGTAGGAGGAAAAATCCAATGTAAGTGCTTATAAATCAGAGTTTTATAATGATATTAGTTGACGGCTACTTACGTGGGTCATAAATGTGACACCACGATAAATAGTCTAGTTGCTTTGAGGATGTATTTGAAGGACTCTTTTACTGGCTTTGAGATATTACAGTACCTCCATCAGGAAAGTCTCATCTGTTTTTGCAGTTTATTGCTTTTACTTTCTATAGTTTGTACAAAACGTCTAAGCTTTGTTTCTTCCAATATTTTGCCTGGGCTACATTAGTGGAAGCCTGTGTTTTCCCTGGGCCTTCAGAACCACAAGCCAAATTAAGACAAATGGGGAGCTGGAGCCTCAGCTGGGCCCCCGGAGAGGCCTCCTCCCACTGCCTTCCTTCCCCTGACTTTTCATAAACCAACTTCGAAGCAACTAAAACTCCCCCCCCCCTTTTTTTTCTGACCACAGGCAAAGTTCTGTCTCCTCGGTTCTCTGAAAGTTATCCATTCCTGAATTTTACCCTTAACCACAGTGGAGGAAAGGGAATAACTGAGGTCAGGAAATATGGAAAGAATGTTAACAATTTACCACTAAAATATACATTAAGAATATTTTCAGCAAGTATAATCTCCACGTTGAACTTCTAAATCTAGAATTCTCCTGTCATTATGACCATCTTCACATTTACGTGTGCCCCTTTCAGCTTCAATTCAGTCCTTCCTGAATGAACTCTTTGTAAAAGGTAGGGCTGAGTAAAAATAGACAAATAAGGTCTCCAAGTTTCCCTCCCTATTCAACATTTGGCTTCACTGATTATAAATGTTAAAGCGGTTAGGTTAAAATACTCGTCTTTCACATAAGCCAGTGCATGAATATCACCAGAGATTTGAATAGACATAAAAATAGAAGCAAAAGTACACTCACAGGTAGTGCCTTCAATTGAATAAGTTCCGTTAATAGAAATCCAAAGTCATAAATACTTTTGCTTTAAGATTGTCACAGAATGTTAGCATGAGACAGAGACTTAGAGATCCTTTTATTCCATCCCTCACTTTATACAGGACACCAGTACCAATAATCATCACTGCCAGTGTATATGGGTTATCTCATTTAATCCTAACAACCCTAGGATGCGTCATCCCCATTTTGCAGATGGGAAACCGAGGCAGAGAGAGGCGAAGTAACTTGCTCAAGTTGAAGTGGCAGAGGTAGGATTCAAACTCGGGCACTCAGGTTCCTAATTCAAACACTGGGTTAGGGAACCTCCAGGGATTTGAACCCTTGTCTCCAACAGCTGGCCTCTTTGCCCTACCCTGGGGCAAGTGAATGGCTGTGACCAGCCTGGCTTTATCCTCTCCTTCCTGTGCCATGTCTCTTCCTCACACTGATCTCAGGTTGGCCTGGAATGGCTGTCATGATCCAAGATGAATCCGTCTTTGTCCCAAGAGCTGTAGCCAAGGCCTCCCCAGACACGCATGCTGGGCTGCATCTGTCGCTAATGGGATTTCCAGATTTCTGTGTCTTGATGAGTCCCCACTTGGCAGCCTTGCATATCCATGAATCTAATGTGTGCAGTCATGCTCTTCAGCTGTTCCAGTCTGGCAAAAAAGTGATGATGTCTGTGGTCAGGTTAACTCTGAAGGCAGACTCACTGTAGAAGAAATGACCCCCTTAGCAGGGTTAGGTTTCTGAGTCCATCTTTGCAGGGCTGAAGCTACCTTAAGAAGGCAATAAGTCATATGGTAATAATGGCTCTGAACACATCCAGCACTCATCTTCCTTAGATCCTGAGCACTTTATATATTATTTCCATGTACGTGAACTTTCCTTAGAGGTATTTTTTCCCTCTTTCCCCCTTTTTTTCTTAAGTGACGTATTGTAACTTGAAGGCCTCTCTCTTGTTCCGCTTTGTTTTCTCTGTATATTACCTACCATAGGGCATTAAACTTGGAAAACCAACCAATGATTATTAAATGCAAAAAAGAACAGCCTGTACCAAAGCCCTATTGTCTCATTGACCTGTGTCATGGACTTCGGCATTTCTTGGCTGTCCACACCCATTCTATATCCCAACATACCCACTTTCCTTTTGGAGAATTCTCTCCCCTTCATGGTGTGACATCTTAGTGATCAATAAGTCCAAGTGCCCATTTCTCACTCTGGAAGCTGTAGGGGGAAGTCCCGATCTCATAGGGCTGTCATGTGTATTTACTGAGTTAATTCATCTGAAACATGTAGCAACTGCTCAGTCGTATTAGCTCGTCTACTTGCTATTATTGTTCTTCATCTTGTTCTAGTTTGCCTTCCCATTTTTGTTATTATTATTAGATTACTATCCTCCTATGGCAGCTGGGACAATGACATTTGGTCTGAACTTTGCCACTCACTCTTTCCCCTGAAATGTTGAATGTTGTATGGTGGACATGGGACAGAAGATGTGGTTGGATTTTTTTTTTAATTGTGAAATATAACGACACTTAGGGAACAGTGCATAAAACTACATGAAAGATTTATAAATAATTGAAAGCGAGAACCAATGTCAAGATTGTCAGCCTCCTAAGCCTTCCAGTGTGTCCCTCACCAATCGAAACCCTCTCGCTCATTCAGGGGTAGTTTCACGGGTATGCGACCTGTGCAGTGGCCCAGGGCTCCATGCTCAGAAGTGTCCCAGGCTTCGTTTCATGCTCTGCAGTCGCCATCTCGAAATTCCTAATAACCTTTCACCAAGCAGTCATGCATTTTCATGTTGCGCTGGGCCCTGCAAATTAGGTAGCTGGTCCCGTCTTCACTTCTTGAGGTAACCATTATCCTGACTTTTATGAAGATGATTTTCCTGCTTTTCTTTATAATTTCATCACCTATGTGTGCATCTGGAGCTCTTCGTCCCAGTGGTATTCTCTGACATACTCTTTCTGCTACAAAGTCTACCAATCCTATGATTCCTGTCTCATAGCCTTCAGAGATGCCCTGTCTGTTACCTTCCAACATTCTCCCAATACATTTTATTTTGCTTAGGTTTGCCAGTGTCAATTTCTGTTGCTTGCAATCAAAGAAACACTACTGGTACAGTCTGTTACTAAAAGACCCTTGATTGAGAAAAAGACAGTATATAGTAGTTTTTCTTTGTTTTGTTTCTTTCTGCCCATACCCCGAAGCCTGATGGGTATTCTATAGATTGGAGATTTATTTAAAAAACTGACTACCATCTAACCTGACAAATTCTTGTTCTCTAGCAGAAGAAATTGAAACTCGAAGTTGTGAAAGCAGTTACTATATTTAGAAAAATAGCTTCAGGACAGGCCACAAAGCCCAAAGTACCTGCCAATGACACATTTTTCTTTTCAGAAAAGTTGCCTTGGGCTGCTCATGGATTACCACTTTGTGCAGAACTCCTCCCCATGAGATGTAGTTGCGGTAGGGCCCCCAGTCCCCAGCTGCACATATATTCTTGTCCCCCTAATTTCAGTGATTGGTGCAGGGATAGGGGTATGTGACCCAAAACGAACCACTAATAATCTTCCCTAGTAGTCTTCTGCTTGAACCATCAAGGAGGATGATCTCTGGCCTTTAGGGACCCTGGAATGATATTAAGCTAGGGCTGCCAAGGTGTGGGGAAAAAGCAGTAGAGACCGAGGCCAACACATTAAAGGCAGTAAGCAGAAGCCATGAGGTACCCAGGGAGTTGATATTATAGTTGATGGTGGAATAAAAGCAGAGGCAGAGAAATCCTGGCTACCAGACTGCTTTGAGCCTCTTGGGGGACTGTGGTGTCTTGAGGAACATTTTAGTGCTCCATGAAGCTTGGCTTCATCACAGTCAAGATGGTTCCCTCTGCTTCCCTGTTTCCCTGTGTGTCCTAAAACAAACATCCAACACCTGTCTCAGCCTCTCGCATCAGAATTGGCGCCTGAAATGAAACATAGTTACAAACACTTGGTGATTTCACTTGAGACCCTAAAAAAACCCTCTGCAGACTCACTGTGCTTAACCAACATTGGTTCTTACTAACTGTGGGCCTTCCTTATGCTCTCAGTGCCTGCAGCTCAGGGGTGAGTGAAACAGGGCAAGGCCAACATGGAAATGGTAACTCAACGAAGGGGACCAGCAGGAACTCCCTGCAACATTGGAATACTGACCTGGTGAGTCCTGAATTCTTTTTTCTTCATCTCCACTCCCTCTACTCTATTTAAGGCTGCTAGAACCCTTGGCCTGGATTGAGGCTGGCCTCCCTGCTTGCAATCTTGTTTCCCTCAACTCCATTCTCCACAGAGCAGCCAAAGCAAACGTTATAAAAGTAATATTTTATAATTGCTCTCTGGATATGACTCCAAACTCTTAGTATGCACTTGAGATTGTTTATGGTCTTGGCCCTTGCTTACTGCTCCAGCCGTGTTCTCACCACCTCCCCCCTACCTCCATCCCATCGCTCACACACTCTGCTCCAGAGCCAACCCCTCTTCCCTGAACTCACTCTTTTGCCTTCTCACCTTTTACATGAGTTTCCTCAGCCCCTCCCCTTGCTGTCTCCTACTCTTCCTTAAGGGTTTAGTTTAAATGTCTTTTCCTCCAAGAGATTTTTTTGTGAGCCCCAAAGACTGAGGTTCTCAATCAGACACTGTAGACCTCTTTATTTTATTTTTAAAATTTATTTTATTTAAGTAGAGTTGATTTACAATGTTGGGTTAGTTTCCATACAGCAAAGTTTTATAAATATATATATACACACACATATATATACATATATACCCATATATATGTATATATATTCTTTTTCATATCCTTTTCCATTATGGTTTATCATAAGATATTGAATATAGTTCCCTGTGCTATACAGTAGGACCTTGTTGTTTATCCATTCTATATATAATAGTTTGCATCTGCTAATCCAAACTTCCCAAGCCATCCCTCCCCCATGCCCTCTCCCCCTTGGCAACCACAAGTCTGTTCTCTATGTCTGTGAGTCTGTTTTGTAGATAAGTTCATTTGCGTCATATTTAAGATTCCACATATAAGTGATATCATATGATATTTGTCTTTCTCTTTCTGATTTATCTCACTTAGTATGATAATTTCTAGGTCCATCCATGTTGCTGTAAATGGCATTATTTCATTCTTTTTTAGGGTTGAGTAATATTCCATTGTATATATGTAACACATCTTCTTTAACCATTCATCTGTTGATAAACACGTTTCTATATCTTGGCTATTGTAAATAGTGCTGCTATGAACATAAGGGTGTCACTGATGTGTATGAAATGGATGACTAATTAAAGAACCTGCTGTATAAAAAAATTAATTAAATTAAATTTAAAAAATTAAAAAATAAATAAATTAATTAAATGACAAAAACAACCTCCCCCCGAAAACATAACGGTGCATGTATCTTTTCAAATTAGAGTTTTGTCCAGATATATGCCCAGGAGTGGGATTGCTGGATCACATAGCAACTCTATTTTTATTCTTTTGAGGAACCTCCATACTGTTTTCCATAGTGGCTGTACCAATTTACATTCCCACCAACAGTGTAGTAGTGTTCCCTTTTGAGAGCTTTTTATTTTAAACTATAGAGTTTAAAGAACTGTAGAGTTCCTTATTTTAAATTGAATGACTCTTTAATTTGTCTGTTTCTGACTTGACTGTAAATTCCTTGAGGGTGACAAGCACATTGTTGGTGCACAAACAATGTATGTATGAGATTAGAAGAAACAATGGAACTCTACCACTTCTGTAGCCAGAGCTCACAGCTATGGGCTAAGGGAGATCAGAAAATTGGACTAGAATCTCGGTCAAAATATGGGCCAGGGCCCCAATCACTAGTCAAACAAGACTGCTAGGAACCATGAATTACTTGGGAAACTACCACCTTAATCAGGTTTGTCTGAGGCAATCTAGCAAATCCATCCATTTTCTTTCCTTGCATATTTTAACTAGAAGAAATTAATAGTCCTCCCCTTCCTGTCAATATTTACATGTCAGACAAATTGCCTATTTCATCATTTCTTAAACAAACAAGCAAAAACTAACCCAAATCACAGACAAGCTAGGATGCTTGGTGAGTTGTATTAGACGTATTATAATCTTGGCTTGAGAGTCCATTAATTGGAATCAGACTTGTGGAAGGACAAAGTGCAAATAGTTAAGCAGATTCCTTAAATTTTGCTAAAACAGGTGTAAAAATAAGAAAACCAGAAATCACCTTCATCCTGGCCAACGTGGGAAGCCTGGATAAGTAGATGACAGTATATTTTGAACCATAAAGGAATGTTGGTTTGTCTTCTTTTCCTTTTGAAAAGACTTCCTTTATTTAGGAAACCCTAACCCTAACCATAACTGTAACCCTAATATATCAGGAGACCCTGATATCAGCAAGCAGAATCCTTCAAGGCAACATCTGTGGTTGAAAGAGCACTGAACTGATGATAGGATTCTGGGTAAGTCACCTGACTTCTTGGACCCTCAGTTTCTTCATCTGTGAAACAGGAATAACGATAACAACTGAGCCTTCCCTGCCTGCTGAGAGATGCCACAAGAGAGAGTGTTTTAGAAACAGCTTTGTAAAGTCCAAAGCCCTCTGTAAACACAGGGTGTGGCATTAACTCTGTCTAGCATGGTCTACAGGAAACAAAGCCAGGGAAACCGAGTCCATGAGCATCAGATTTGGAAGATGTGTTTCTGAGCAGAAGTCATGAGATCAAACTTTATGATACAAATAAGCAGTAGGAAAGCACAGGAATCACATTTTCTTTGATCAAATTAATTATCGTGAGTAAATTCTCCCTCATCGATTGTGCTAAAATGTTTTTTGGTTTCTCAGGCAGCTTTTTACAATGTCATGTTGTGTTTAATGGTCATCACTAAATTGTTCATCAATTTAAATCAATAAGTTGGCAAAATAGTTGCAGGAACTGAGGTTTCCCTTTCTCTTCAGCACAGAGAGGAGACATGGAAGGATTGTTTAAGAATGTATTTCTATGTGGGTCTCAAGTAAAGGTGGCCATTGGTACCAGTAAGGACTGGACTCAGGATAATCACAGGCATGCACATAGCTACATCCCTTTACCATAGCAGACATCAACAATCAATCACAGGCCCTCAAGCCTGGAGTTGGCCTCAGAACCCTTCCCAACATAATGGTAACTTGATCAGATAAGGGCAAAATCCATTTGTCATGCCTGGTCTAGGCACTGATCCGAGGCATGACTCTTCAAAATTGTGCTGTTAAGCAGCTATTAGGTGATGCCCCAATGTCCTACTGGAAAATAAACTAGCAACTTACAGGCTTGTGACTTATTCTTTCATTTTCAGAACACTTATTAATTCAAAGCAAAGCAAACAGTGTAGTAGAGTGAAACCAAAACGCCTGGGTTGTAATCTCATAGAAGGTTCTCTCTCTTCTTCCAGCCACACAGGATATTTGATCCTTCTAATGCCATTAACTGTTGGCTTCAAACAACTGTGAAGAAGAAGAAGAAACCTGACACTTAGTCAGATGGTGTTTATACAGATGTAGCTTCTTCCTTAGCATTTTTGGTTAGGAGGAGCTCAGTGAGCTGGGGGCTGAATCTCAGGAATGTGTAAATAAAGTGACATTGACACAGACCTTTAGGAACATTTGCAAGCCCCATTCTAACCCCACTTAGAGCAGAGGGTCTTAATCTTTATTGGGTATGAGCTCCTTTGGCAGTCTGGTGAAGTTTATGAACCCTTCTCAGAATATTGTCTTTAAAGATGACAGTAAAAGAAAACATATTAGGTTATAAAGGAATCTGATTATATTGAAATAAATTATTGGAATATTTTTTAAAAATCTGTGATATAGTAATAATAGATGTGCTTCTTGACTAAGCATTAAATAACAAGATCTAACTGCAGGTCAAATACCTACTATAATTTTGGGGTAAAGATGAGTGCAAATATCTGGAATAACTGTAATGTTCTATAGATTATCTGTGATTCTTACTGGTGACCAAGTCACAGGTACTGACTGAATAATACTACTGTGGTTCGTGAGCACATTTAAAACAGGAAAGTTGCTAAATTTCAGAAAGGGATTAGTAAAAATAAAGGCAGAATTTTTTCCTGCATCCAGCTAGTTCATGAACCCTCTGAATTATGTCCTGGGACCCCAGTTACAAACCTCAGACTTAGACAAACTTGGGCATAAGGGTCTCTGACTAACAGGGCAACACCCCTTACCTCTAGTTTCTCATTTGGGGAATATCTTATGCAAAAGAAAATGGTCCTCTATGGATTGCTTTGCTTTGGTGTGAGACCACCATTCTCCTCTCTACTTTCAGAGCTTTTCCCTTGAGGGTGGTACCCAGCTTAAACACATTCTCTGCCATAAAAACTGCATAACCATTCTAGACGTGAGGAAATGGGAACATAAGTAGGTTAAGTGACCAGACCTCCAGAACCAAACAGCGGGAAAGACCATCAAACACCACAGCCTCTGATTCCTAGACTTGGGAGGAAGCTCTGTTACTTACGGTCATTTTCTATCCCTGGCAAGTTAAAGGGTTAAGAAGGCCAGAAGCTCTCACTAGATCTGACTTGAACCAGAGGTCCAGGAAAGGAATCTCAAGTATAATCAGGGACTCCTCGTCTAGGGGGGTCGATTTGATACAGCACCTTACCTAGAACTTTTCTGCAGGGGAGTCGCTAAAGAACTAGATGATCTAGTATTGGTGGGAAATCTTTAACATGATATCATTGAAGCATTGTTAGTGATACAGACTTCTGTTTTGTGGTTGGTTTTACATTGGATCAAATGAAATCTATTGATGTGTGGGTGGAAGTGGGAGATGGGTGAGAGGAACTGTTTTAGAAAATACTGCTCTTGGGTACGATAGCCTCTGACACAACATTATAATTGTTTTAATTGAGGTATAGTTGATTTACAACGTTGTGTTAGTTTCAGGTGTACAGCACAGTGATTCAGCCATATATATGTTAAATATATATTAAAATAAATAAGTTGATTAATGATTTATTTTCATGACATTTTCACTTCTTCATTTGTAGGTGATCACAAAAGGGCTCCCCAGAATTATTTAATACTAGAAAAATAACCCTGAGAGAGAATCAAATTAACCACCCCACCCTCTTCTAACAATGTGAAAGCTTGCAAACGAGTCAATGGCTCCTCGTACACTGACTCACTTTGGTTCTCTCACTTGGGCTTTATTTATGGTGAGAGCTGCAAAGCTGAGCTTCTGGGGCATCTCGGTCTCCCCTGGATTTAGGTGAGTGTCCAGAGTGCAGGAATGTGGGAGTGAAAGGCATGAACAAAGAAGACTTTGTGAGCACTCCTCTGAAGAACTTTGTCCTTCTATTCGATTGCTTTTTCCTCCACTGAAAAAAAATTACCCAAATAATACATGCTCAGGTAAAAATGTAAATAATACAGAAGTGAATTTAATAAGAGGTGAAAGTCCCTCTTTCTTTGCCATCCTCCAATCCGACTCCTTTCCCCAGAAGTTGAGTATCTTTCCAGAACTTTTTTTCTGTGTTTATATATGTATATGCATATAAACGCACAGAATGTAAATAAATTCAAATGAAGTGTTTATTTCTTTACAAAAATGGGAACATATTATACATATCCTTCTGTGACTTACTTTTTTTTTTTTTTTGGCGGTACACGGGCCTCTCACTGTTGTGGCCTCTCCCGTTGCAGAGCACAGGCTCCGGACACGCAGGCTCAGCGGCCATGGCTCACGGGCCCAGCCGCTCCGCGGCATGTGGGATCCTCCCGGACCGGGGCACGAACCCGTGTCCCCTGCATCGGCAGGCGGACTCTCAACCACTGCGCCACCAGGGAAGCCCCTATGACTTACTTTTTGAATCTTATTTTCTCTATGACTTACTTTTTTACTTAATAGTTCTTAGATATCTGTTTGTACATATAGATCTATCTTATTCCTTTTAATGTCTACATACTGTTCCATAATATAGACGGATGCACCATATATGTTTAACCATTTCCCTGTGCATGGACAGTCAAGTTGTTTGCAGGTTGGGTTTTTGTTAGTTGGTTTTGTTGCTATCAGAAACAGTACTCCAATATTATATGTTCTTTAAGCTGCAAAAACTCACCCCTCAATGTGATTTTTCTCTCTTCCTGCAGGGATAAGAGTGGAGGTGGGGAGAACAGAAAAAAGAGAGGATGCAATCCTTTTCTTCCCCCTGATCACTTCTTTCCCTTCTCCCACCTGAGTTCCCAACCACGATATACAAAAAGAGAGCTCCCTCTGCTGGGAATGCTCTTTCCTTCCTCCCTCTCACCTGGGTAACTTTTCATCCTGCAAGGCACACCTCACGTTTTGTCTCCCCAAGGCCCTGTCCTACCACCAAGAGAGGGAAAGGGGCCCGCTTCTGTGCTCCCATGGCCCTCTCTGCATCTCATGTCATTTTAAAGTCACCTGACTATATGCCTGGCCCCCGAGGGGAGGGAAGGATGGAGAGTGGAGTGTTCACCGTGTATCCTCAGCTCCTAGCAGCATGGTTAGCACGTGATAGGGGCCCCGTGACACAACTGGTGCCCTGAACTGAAGGGCCTGCAGATGAGTAGCTCCTGACTTAGTGTACACTTGGTCTAGTTACCTTTCAATGTGTGTTGAAGCCAACAACACTAGATTATGAATCATCTGGACAGCATCTGAGCATGGAACCAGGTGCATGGACCTCTTGCAGAAAGGTTAAAACAACACAAATCTCATGGCATTCACCAGTGCCTTCTCTGGTCTTCCCCACACTCATCACATCCACGGGGATCACTTTGATCTTGGCAGTAGGCTCTAGCACCCCGAAAAAAGAACAAGACCTGTTCTGCAGGTTCTATTTTTAATTTTTATTAAAATCATTACCTGTGCCCTGCCTGATAGTTCTCAGGCAGGTAGCTCTGATAAAACCGGTTGGGTTATGCCCTTTCCTGGCCGCGGCTCTGCCCATCCCGAAGCCTCCGCTAGGTCTGGTAGGAGCTGATGAGTTTTCCAGGGCCTCCACTCTCCCTCCCATGTAAGACAGGGAGCGCCCAGCAGGGGACTGCATGTTTCCAGACTGCTGGAGCAGAAAAGAAGGGAAGATAAAGGAGCACAGAAGAGCTGAAGAGAGAGTCCATCTGAAGCAGCCAGAAGATCAGACCCCAGCGTTGAGGCTGACATTATGAATCCTGAAACTCTAGACTACCCTCAAGAAACTCTAGGTATCTTGGGGACCAGGTAGTTAGTATTGGAGCCAAAGAAGGCTTGGGGAACTGGATGCCTTCTTACGTAAAGCTCAATGCGTGCTAATTCCACCCTTGCACCAAATGGCTACTCCCTAACTTGACCTATATAATCATTCTGGAGTCAACTGGCAGTAGGCCACGATTTTCCACTCTGGCTTACACAGGTGGCCAGTAAACTCTGATATCTACACGGTGACCCCAACAGTGAGGGAGAAGGAAGAGGGAGGAGCAGAGGAGATGGAGAAGGACTGGTGTGACTGCATCTCCTTCCCATCTGTCATTCTCCAGAGAAGCAAACTGACACCCAGAGAGGTGAAGGGTCAGGCCCAAGCCACTGCGCTGGAGAGCCAGCAGCGGACCTCTGAGGATAACTCAGGTCTCCTCCAGGCTGGTCTCTGTACTTTTCTATGCCCTGAATTTTGGAGTAGGTAGAACAGATGTCTGCCACACTTCTGTTATAACCTATGTGTAAGGGAGGGATGGGTGTACTATACTTCCTCCACTTGACTTGCCAATTTCCCATCTCTATCAGTTTTTCTCTTCGACCTCTAGTTTGGTTCTTCTATAAATGCAAATACCCCTCGGAGAGGCAACACAATCTCACTGAGAGCAACCTCATTAAATCTTCTCTGTAAAGCATATTGAGCAAAGTCATGGGCTAATACGGGCTCGGGGAAGAGTCCATGTGTGTGTTTGTTAAGGTTTCCAACCCTCCAGAGGGAATATGATGCCAAAAGGGAAGAGATGACTCTAGATTTACTTTTTGCCTAGAGACCAGGCTGACATCAGGGATTTTTTTCCTATGAGAGTGTGTTCCTGGTCACTTTGGCCACAGAGTGAGATATGGAATCACAGTAGTTCACATCCTGGCCTGGCTGCTCCTACAACCATAAACTTCCATTGACCCAGATTCTTCTTGTCAGCCCATAGGAAGATGAGTCTACACCGATCAGCAGATTAGTCCTTTAAACTGGAAGACTGCCAGCGAGATGTGTCAGCCGCCCTCCTTGGCGGCAGAAGGTGGGAGAGCCTCCCTTTCGGGCGAGGTGTATCCTGGGTCAGTAAATCATTTCTGGCCCGAAGTCACCTGCTTATTCCCATGCATTAAATAAAGTAAGAAGCCTCCTTTGCTCTCTCACAGGTGGATTGCCAATGTCATTGCCTAGCTACGAAAGCAGGGGTGCCTCTAGAGCCTGACAACTGCCCCCGTTCTGGAGGCTCTACCTTTAGTAGTTATTTTAGGGTTTCTTCTAAACCTTGTTAAGTCTTCACATTTCTCCTTAGTTGGAGGAGCCCAGAATGAAAATGAAGGAATGTGGTCCTATAGCAGCTGAGCATGCCGGGAGGATGGGTTAATGCCCTGTGGCCCCCTCTCTCTCTTTGCGTCCCTTGTGAGGATAAGTAAAAGAAAGCAATGCCTGCAAAGCTCTCTGAGCTCCCTGGGGAGAGGGATTATGAATGCCCAGATTCTGTGGTTTACACAGGGCATTCAACAGTACCACGAACAGTTAGACTTTCCCCTCCCTGACAGAATTTGATGACATGAATCTCCCAAAAGTTTTCTCTGAAATAGGATTTTCTAAAAGTGAACAAGAGAGAAAACATCTCAGTCTTCCAATAATGACTGACCCCAGGCAAGGTTCTGCTAAACCTGGGGGAGGGGCTGCATTTCCCATGGGACAAGCGGATTCTTCCTTTCTGGAACGTCTCAAAGACGGAGCGGTAATGGGAAACACAAGAGCGAGTTTGACTACTGAGATTTAATAAGGCCTGTCGTTTCTGTGCCTAATCCTCATATATATTCCATTATGGTGATTTTTCAAGACAGACCACGAAAACCAGACCCTCTTCTGTACATGGGGTGGGGTAAAGGGCAGAAAGCAAAAGGCGCAAGAGGGTCTATAATGAGAGCAATGACGAATAATCCCAACAAAACTTCTGGAAAAACCAGCCTGATTTCTATTTCTCAGGAAATTCTCCCTTTGAATAATCTGCCAGGCTCCAGTGAAATCCCAAACTAAGTTCTTCAGGATGCTTAAAATACGAAATCTGATGTAAAAGTAAATATTTTAGAAATAGATACATGAAATGACATTGTGGAAAGCTGAGAGAAAGAGAAGGTTTGGTAAGTCAACTCTTTCTAAACTATTTCAGCCTGCCTGGATCTAGACAAGGGAGGAATTTAGAACCCAGCTGCCCAGATTCTCTCTGTGGTTGCTCAGACATTCTTCAGTGGCTTTGGTGGTTAAAAAAAAAAAAAAGACACAAAGAACAAAAAAAAACTTTATAACTTGCTTCAGAAAGACAAGTGCCTCCCATTCATGACCGTTAGAACTCATAGAAAGTCGACTGAATTCACACCGACCCAATCAGCGAAAGACTGCACGTCTCATATAAAGGCTGCAGTACCATCCGCCCTCCAATAGAATGAGTAATTTTATGCTATTTTTGGATGGTGTAGTTCTTTAAAACAAAGTGATAAATTAAAGTGGCCCCAGTAATGCCGCAAAAATGTTAAGCTGTCTTAAAGCAAATGGAAAATGTGGTCTTCTCGTACAAAGAAGGAGACAGCAGATGGAAAGGTCTGGAGTTGGCTTTCAACTGAGTTCAGAAGAATTTCAGCCAATCAGTCCATCTGGTATTGAACTTTGGAAACTGCCCTGTGTGCAGTATTGTGCCTGGGCATGAAGAATATTTCTTTTCTTCTTAAAGGAAGAAAAAACTAGTCTTTTTTTTTTTTTAATTTCTGAATTTTATTTTATTAATTTTTGTACACAGCAGGATCTTATTAGTTATCCATTTTATACATATTAGGGTATATATGTCAATCCCAATCTCCCAATTCATCCCACCACCCGCCCCACTGCTTTCCCCCCTTGGTGTCCGTGAGTTTGTTCTCTACATCTGTGTACCTATCTGCCCTGCAAACCGGTTCATCTGTACCATTTTTCTAGGTTCCACATATATGCGTTAATATATGATATTAGTTTTTGTCTTTTTGACTTACTTCACTCTGTATGACAGTCTCTACATTCATCCATGTCTCTACAAAAGACCCAATTTCGTTCCTTTTTATGGCTGAGTAATATTCCATTGTATATATGTACCACATCTTCTTTATCCATTCACCTGTCAATGGGCATTTAGGTTGCTTCCATGACCTGGCTATTGTAAATAGTGCTGCAGTGAACATTGGGGTACATGTGTCTTTTTGAATTATGGTTTTCTCAGGTATATGCCCAGGAGTGGGATTGTTGGGTCATACGGTAATTTTATTTTTAGTTTTTTAAGGAACCTCCATACTGTCCTCCATAGTGGCTGTATCAATTTACATTCCCACCAACAGTGCAAGAGAGATCCCTTTTCTCCACAGCCTCTCCACCATTTCATGTTTGTAGATTTTCTGATGTTGTCCATTCTAACCGGTGTGAGGTGATACCTCATTGTAGTTTTGATTTGCATTTCTCTAATGATTAGTGATGTTGAGCAGCTTTTCATGTGCTTCTTGGCCATGTGTATGTCTTCTTTGGAGAAATGTCTATTTAGGTCTTCTGCCCATTTTTGGATTGGGTTGTTTGTTTTTTTTAATATTGAGCTGCATGAGCTGTCTATATATTTTGGAGATTAATCCTTTGTCCGTTGAGTCGTTTGCAAATATTTTCTCCCATTCTGAGGGTTGTCTTTTCATCTTGTTTATGGTTTCCTTTGCTGTGCAAAAGCTTTTAAGTTTCCTTAGGTCCCACTTCTTTATTTTTGTTTTTATTTCCATTACTCTAGGAGGTGGATCAAAAAAGATCTTGCTGTGATTTATGTCAGAGAGTGTCCTTCCTATGTTTTCCTCTAAGAGTTTCATAGTGTCCGGTCTTATATTTAGGTCTCAAATCCATTTTGAGTTTATTTTTGTGTATGGTGTTAGGGAGTGTTCTAATTTCATTCTTTTAGATGTAGCTGTCCAGCTTTCCCAGCACCACTTATTGAAGAGACTGTCTTTTCTCCCTTGTATATCCTTGCCTCCATCCTTGCCCCTTTGTCATAGATTAGTTGACCATAGGTGTGTGGGTTTACCTCTGGGCTTTCTATCCTGTTCCATTGATCTATATTTCTGTTTTTGTGCCAGTACCATATTGTCTTGATTACTGTAGCTTTGTAGTATAGTCTGAAGTCAGAGGGTCTGATTCCTTCAGCTCCATTTTTTCCCCTCAAGACTGCTTTGGCTATTCAGGGTCTTTTGTGTCACCAAACAAATTTTAAGATTTTTTGTTCTAGTTCTGTAAAAAATGCCATTGGTAATTTGATAGGGATTGCACTGAATCTGTAGATTGCTTTGAGTAGTATAGTCATTTTCACAATATTGATTCTTCCAATCCAAGAACATGGTATATCTCTCCATCTCTTGGTATCATCTTTAATTTCTTTCATCAGTGTCTTATAGTTTTCTGCATACAGGTCTTTTGTCTCTCTAGGTAGGTTTATTCCTAGGTATTTTTTTCATTTTGTTGCAATGGTAAATGGGAGTGTTTCCTTAATTTCTCTTTCAGATTTTTCATCATTAGTGTATAGGAATGAAAGATATTTCTGTGCATTAATTTTGTATCCTGCAACTTTACCAGATTCATTGATTAACTCTAGTAGTTTTCTGGTGGCATCTTTAGGATTCTTTATGTATAGTATCATGTCATCTGCAAACAGTGACAGTTTTACTTCTTCTTTTCCAATTTGTATTCCTTTTATTTCTTTTTCTTCTCTGATTGCCATGGCTAGGACTTCCAAAGCTATGTTGAATAATAGTGGTGGAGTGGACATCCTTGTCTTGTTCCTGATCTTAGAGGAAATGCTTTCAGTTTTTCACCATTGAGAATGATGTTTGCTGTGGATTTGTCGTATATGGCCTTTATTATGTTGAGGTAGGTTCCCTCTGTGCCCACTTTCTGGAGAGTTTTTATCATACATCGGTGTTGAATTTTGTCAAAAGCTTTTTCTTCATCTATTGGGGTGATCATATGGTTTTTATTCTTCAATTTGTTAATATGGTGTATCACATTGATTGACTTGCATATATTGAAGAATCCTTGCATCCTTGGGATAAATCGCACTTGATCACGGTGTATGATCCTTTTAATGTGCTGTTGGATTCTGTTTGCTAGTATTTTGTTGATGATTTTTGCATCTATACTCATCAGTGATATTGGTCTGTAATTTTCTTTTTTTGTAGTATCTTTGTCTGGTTTTGGTATCAGGGTGATAGTGGACTCATAGTATGAATTTGGGAGTGTTCCTTCCTCTGCAATTTTTTGGAAGATTTTGAGAAGGGTGGGTGTTAGCTCTTCTCTAAATGTTTGATAGAATTCACCTGTGAAGCCATCTGGTCCTAGACTTCCGTTTGTTGGAAGATTTTTAATCACAGTTTCAATTTCATTACTTGTGATTGGTCTGTTCATATTTTCTGCTTCTTTCTGGTTCAGTCTTGGAAGGTTATACCTTTCTAAGAATTCATCTCTTTCTTCCTGGTTGTCTATTTTATTGACATAGAGTTGTTGTAGTAGTCCCTTAGGATGCTTTGTATTTCTGCAGTGTCTGTTGTAACTTCTCCTTTTTCATTTCTAATTTTATTGATTTGAGTCCTCTTCTTTTTCTTGATGAGTTTGGCTAATGGTTCATTAATTTTGCTTATCTTCTCAAAGAACCAGCTTTTAGTTTTATTGATCTTTGCTATTGTTTTCTTTTTTTCTATTTCATTTATTTCTGCTCTGATCTTCATGATTTCTTTCCTTCTGCTAACTTTGGGTTTTGTTTGTTTTTCTTTCTCTAGTTCCTTTAGGTGTAAGGTTAGATTGTTTATTTGAGATTTTTCTTGTTTCTTGAAGTAGGCTTGTACTGCTCTAAACTTCCCTTTTAGAAGTACTTTTGCTGCATCCCATAGGGTTTGGATCGTCATGTTTTCATTGTCATTTGTCTCTAGGTATTTTTTGATTTCCTCTTTGATTTCTTCAGTTATATCTTAGTTATTTAGTAATGGATTGTTTAGCCTCCATGTGTTTGTGTTTTTATGTTTATTTTCCCTGTAATTCATTTCTAATCTCATAGTGCTGTGGTCAGAAAAGATGCTTGATATGATTTCAATTTTCTTAAATTTACTGAGGCTGATTTGTGACCCAAGATGTAATCTATCCTGGAGAATGTTCCTTGCGCACTTGAGAAGAAAGTGTAATCTACTGTTTTTGGATGGAATGTCCTATAAATATCAATTAAATCTATCTGGTCTATTGTGTCATTTAAAGCTTCTGTTTCCTTATTAATTTTCATTGGTGTAAGTGCTAAAGTCCATTGGTGTAAGTGCTAAAGTCCCCCACTATTATTTTGTTACTGTCAATTTCCTCTTTTAGAGCTGTTAGCAGTTGCCTTATGTACTGAGGTACTCCTTTGTTGGGTGCATATATATTCATAATTGTTATATCTTCTTCTTGGATTGATCCCTTGCTCATTATGTAGTGTTCTTCCTTGTCTCTTGTAACATTCTTTATTTTAAAGTCTATTTTATCTGATATGAGTATTGCTACTCCAGCTTTCTTTTGATTTCCATTTGCATGGAATATCTTATTCCATCCCTTCACTTTCAGTGTGTATGTGTCCCTAGGTCCGAAGTGGGTCTCTTGTAGACAGCATATATATGGGTCTTGTTTTTGTATCCATTCAGCAAGCCTGTGTCTTTTGGTTGTAGTATTTAATCCATTCACGTTTAAGGTAATTATCGATATGTATGTTCCTATGACAATTTTCTTAATTGTTTTGGGTTTGTTTTTGTAGGTCCTTTTCTTGTCTTGTGTTTCCCACTTAGAGAAGTTCCTTTAGCATTTGTTGTAGATCTGGTTTGGTGGTGCTGAATTCTCTTAGCTTTTTCTTGTCTGTAAAGCTTTTGATTTCTCCATCAAATCTGAATGAGATCCTTGCTGGGTAGAGTAATCTTGGTTGTACGTTCTTCCATTTCATCACTTTAAATATGTCATGCCACTTCCTTCTGGCTTGTAGAGTTTCTGCTGAGAAATCAGCTGTTAACCTTATGGGAGTTCCCTTGTGTATTGTTTGTCATTTTCCCTTGCTGCTTTCAATAATTTTTCTTTGTCTTAATTTTTGCCAATTTGATTACTATGTGTCTTGGTGTGTTTCTCCTTGGGTTTATCCCGTATGGGACTTTTTTCTCTTCCTGGACTTGTGTGGCTATTTCCTTTCCCACGTTAAGGAAGTTTTCGACTATAATCTCTTCAAATATTTTCTCGGGTTCTTTCTCTCTCTCTTCTCCTTCTGGGACCCCTGTAATGCAAATGTTGTTACATTTAATGTTGTCCCAGAGGTCTCTTAGGCTGTCTTCATTTCTTTTCATTCTTTTTTCTTTATTCTGTTCTGCAGCAGTGAATTCCACTATTCTGTCTTCCAGGTCACTCATCCGTTCTTCTGCCTCAGTTATTCTGCTATTGATTCCTTCTAGTGTAGTTTTCATTTCAGTTATTTTATTGTTCATCTCTGTTGGTTCGTTCTTTAATTCTTTTAGGTCTTTGTTAAACATTTCTTGCCTCTTCTTGATCTTTGCCTCCATTCTGTTTCCAAGGTCCTGGATCATCTTCACTATCATTATTCTGAATTCTTTTTCTGGAAGGTTGCCTATCTCCACTTCATTTAGTTGTTTTTCTGGGGTTTTATCTTTTTCCTTCATCTGGTACATAACCCTTGCCTTTTCATCTTGTCTATCTTTCTGTGAATGTGGTTTTTTTCCCACAGGTTGCAGGATTGTAGTTCTTCTTGCTTCTGCTGTCTGCCCTCTGGGCATGAAGAATTATTACAGAGCAATTATTTGGGGCGAGGCGGTTTCTGGATCCCCAGTTAATAGAGAATTTCTTGAGGGTAGGCACATTTTTTGTTTTTCCATAATACGACCCCACCCAGCCAAGTTCATGTCCCACCTTCTATAGTTCTCCCAGGCTACTCAAAACAACATATAATTGGTCAGTGGAGCCATCCATCACCTCTCCCCAGTGTTCTCCAAGTCCAGACTCTATTTCTCCACATTTCAGTTAATTAAATCCTACATCCCACACATCCTACAAGGTCCAGCATAAACCCCCTGTTGTTCCTTAATGACTCAGCCAGTGATGGTGGCTCCTTTTTCTCCTCTCTTATTGCACTTAGGGTGGACCACACAGAGGTGTTTAGATGAGCAGCAGGGAGAAGGGGAACATCCCAGGAACAGTATGGACAAAGGCAGACTGAGGGCACCCCAGTGATGCTGGGGAAGGGGGAGAGTGGGAGAGAGTTTGGGGAGCTGGAAAGAGAAAGAAGTTGGTTCCAAGTTCAGACCCAGGTCCCTTTACTCCTGAGCTCAGCAACACTGGGCAAATCATGTCCTGTCTGGAAACCTCGGTTCCTCCAGTGCCAAAGACGTCCCTTGAAAGCTTTCGTGAGTGAGTGCCTGTAGTATCTGTCAAACAAATGAATGAATTTATGCTAAACGTATTTAACATATATCAAAGTGGCTTACTGGGATGAGGAGGGTATGAGTAAAGGCAGTTTGGGGAAGGCTTTCTGAATTAGGTCTCCCCAGCAATCCCTTCCACAGTTCCAAGATCTTTTTTGTTGTTGCCCTGTATCAGTTTAGGCTTGGGGAGGTGTATGTATGTGAAGGTGTCTGGCTCCCTAACATACTATGTGCTCCCATGACAAGAATGTGGTATCTATATGATTTTAATATTTATTTATTTATTTGGCTGTGTCAGGTCTTAGTTGTGGCATGCGGGATCTTTAGTTGCGGCATGCGAACTCTTAGTTGCGCATGTGGGATCTAGTTCCCTGAGTAGGGATCGAATCCGAGCCCCCTGCATTGGGAGCGTGGAGTCTTAGCCACCGGATAACCAGGGAAATCCCAAGGGACATGGTATTTTCATATACTGTTGTGTCCCCAGAACTGAGCCCAGTGCCTCAATAAATACCTGTGGGAGAAATGAATGAGTTCATCCTCAAGGTGCTGGTAGCATTTTAAAAAGTGCTTTAGAAAGAGTGTCCCGGCAATGGTGTGCTGCACAGATTAGAGAGGGTGAGGCTAAGAACCAGAGCTTCAACGGCTTCTGAACTTGAGAAATTTTGGGAACTTATTGTGGGCACATTTTATGTTTTGCCAGTGAGGACACCCCTCTTCTGAATCTTAGCAACAGTTTCTGCATGGAGTATCACCACCAAAGATCTTCTGAGGGAGTCGTCCATTCAGCAGTAACAAGATTTGTCCTGTTTGATAAACATGATGATTGATTCAACATGATGTATCTTAATACCAAGATTTATTGAGTGCTAAGTATGTGCTAGACCCAGGAAAGTTGAGGGTATAGTTCTAGTTCAAGTCCCAGTCTGAAGGCAGGAGAAGACTGATGTCCTAGTTTGAGGATGGGAAGAGAAAGAGAGAGAGAGAGAGAGAGAGAGCTTCCCTGGTGGCGCAGTGGTTGAGAGTCCGCCTGCCGATGCAGGGGACCCAGGTTCCTGCCCCGGTCCGGGAAGATCCCACATGCCGCGGAGCGGCTGGGCCCCGTGAGCCATGGCCACTGAGCCTGCGTGTCGGGAGCCTGTGCTCCAAAACGGGAGAGGCCACAACAGTGAGAGGCCCGCGTACCACAAAAAAAAAAAAAAAAAAAAAAAAAAGAGAGAGAATTCTCCTTTTCTCAGCCTTTTTGTTCTATTCAGGCCTTCAATGGACTGGCTGAGGCCCACCCACATTGGGAAGGGCTGTGTGCTTTACTCAGACTACTGATTCAAATGCTAATCTCACCCAGAAACACCCTCACAGACACACCCAGAAAAATGTTTAATCAAATGTCTGGGCACTCCATGGCCCAGTCAAGTTGACACATAAAATTACTCATCATACATGTGTTAATTCAATTAATCCTCACAGTGATTTTGTAGGCAGGTAGCACTATTATCCTCTTCATTTGGGCGAGCCAGGATTTGGGCCAGTCTGACTTCAGAACCAATAAGTCTAGCCAGTACAGTATGCTACACTGCTCCACCCTGCCTTGGAAAGCCATCCTAGGGCTTCCCTTCACATGTGCAAGTGATGTTTATTTTATTTTGTTGAATAAGATAATTTCAAAACATCAAATAAAGTTTTAAAAAATAGTTTATTATTTTTATGTGTTACCTTCTGGTCCTTATTCACATTTACATATAACTTCACAAAAGGTCCTGGTTTGCCTCAATTATATACGCAGACTTAGAAGTAATGTTGGCATAAATAGTGTCACGCTCACCTGGCCTTGGTTAGTTGCTCAGTAACAATAATAATGGTAATAATCATAACATGAAATTATTATTACCAATTAACTTTATTAAGTAATTATCATCTAATGAATTTTTAATATATCTCATTCTTCTGGGTCGTGGTTTACTTTCCTGAACATGACCAAAAAAAAAAAAGTAAATCTACTACTTATTAAAGAAGACATTTACATCAAATTCTCTTTATAACAAGGAAATACAACAAGATGTCAAATGTTGGATCCAAGTGATAGGAGTATAGACAATTTTCCTTTGGTTTCTTTTTTCTGCCCTTTTAAATATATCACAATGGAAAAATATATAAATCACCTTATTTATTTAAAAGTCTGTACAATTACAACATTAATTAAGGCAAAACTGGGCCAAACTGCCCATAAGAAACACTTTCTGTGGCTGCAGGACCATTAGGGCTGGTCCATATGCCATCCTGACTTCAAAGACTCTTTGGTGGCCTTCCTTATCACACCTCAAACCATAACAGGTGCTAGATCATAGTGTTACCGAACCAAACAAGAGTCTGCTTGCCCAACATGTAGCAGAGCCAATCTGCTGACACTAGGTTGAGGTGAAGAAAAGTACAGAGTTTATGTGCAGGGCACCAAGCAAGGAGAGCGGGCAGCTCAGCTCATGCTCATAAGACCCAAACTCCTCAATGGTTTCAGACAAGTGTTGTTGTTTTTTTAAAAATAAATTTATTTATTTATTGGCTGCATTGGGTCTTCATTGCTGCGCGTGGGCTTTCTCTAGTTGCAGCGAGTGGGAGCTACTCTTTGTTGCAGTGCGCGGGCTTCTCATCTAGGTGGCTTCTCTTGTTGTGAAACATGGGCTCTAGGCATGCGGGCTTCAGCAGTTGGGGCACATGGGCTTAGTTGCTCTGTGGCATGTGGGATCTTCCCAAACCAAGACTCGAACCTGTGTCCCTGCATTGACAGGTAGATTCTCAACCGCTGTGCCACCAGGGAAGTCCCCAGAGAAGGGTTTTTAAAGGCAGCATTGGGAGTGAGGGTCTCAGGGTGATCAGCTCATGGACATTTTTCTGATTGGTTGGTGGTGAGGTAATAGGGTGATGTGTCAGGAACCTTAATCATCAACCTTCTGGTTCGAACCACTCTGGCATCTACATGCTGTGGTCACCACATAGTCACCATCCTCCACCTGGTGGAGATCTTAATTTCTGCAGAAAAACTCAGAGATATGCATCAGATTGTTACGTCTATCCCTTCAGGAGGAACTAGGAGACAAGTGACTCCATTTTTCTAATCACTAACTATTTGAGTCTGCTCTTTGGAACGCAGGGAAGGTTAAATGAGATGCAGGGACTTGGAGGGGATTGTACCCAGGAGGGTCCCACAGGGTCCTGCTCAGCTTCAATACCCCCTTTTCTTTCATACTCCTCAATCCTGAGGGGAACAGAGGCAGGACAAGAAAGGGAATGAAGTTTTGGTCGGACAAGTTAATCATAAACTTGACAGGAGAACTCGGTTTTAGGAGGACTTGGTTTCAATAGGGCTCCCAACCTGTTACCGATTTCCTCCAAGATTATTAGCTATTTAGTGACAGACCAAAGAACAGAACCCAGGCTTCATGATTCCCCGCTCTCTTATCCCAAATGAGCCAGCTTCGTGAAATTTTCTTTCTAAGATTTCATCACGTGCATTTTCCTACTTTGCGTTGGGTCCATGGGTTCATGGCTACAGGAGCATAAATGTAGAAACTGGGTGCAGGAGTAATAAAAACATGGTGAACCTCCCCCCATTCTGTCCCCTTCTCACCTCTGGCAGACATCATTAATGGATCAGAGAACACTCTTCCCTGAGCTCAGCCTTAGTTCAGATCCTTCCCAACACATTGCTCCAGGCAGCCACTACAAAGAACTGGCTCTGAGGATGAACCTACTTGCTCTCCCTGGATGGAGTAGCGATGGCAATCTTGATCCTTCCTTTGCCTTCCTTAGTATCTGGCCTTGGTTCTATGATTATATCTCCAACATTGCACTGATTTTTCATTCTTCTTGAGCGAATCTATTCTGAAAATGGTAACTCAGCTTGGAAGCTACTTTCATTCCCAAACAGATTCCCAAAACACGAGACCTGGGGGAATCACATTGAACCTGTTTATTTTGCATGCTTAGAAACCTCTGAATGATTGGCTCCAGCTTACACAGGCGTGTTCACGACGGAACAGAAACCAGTCCCAAGCTAGCTGACTCTTTGTCCAGTGCTCTTTTTACCACTCTGCCCATCTGACTCTGGGCTTTATCAGACAGAACAGCAAAAAATGTTCCTGGGGCCTGACACGTGTAAACACTCCTCCATCACCCTGGCCACGGCAGCTTGCCAAGACAGGAATGAGGCCAAATTTAGTGGGTCCTTCAGCCCGGTGACCCCGGTGGAAACAGTCTCCTGATATAGAACAGAGAGAGCCAGAGAAAAATGTGCCGTCCCACAAAGAACAAAGCCTGGGATGATTCATTGTCCTGATCCTGGTGATTTATCACTGGATGTGGTCATTCATACGTGGCTGTCAGCAACTTTGCAGGAATTCTAATCTGGACGCTCGTCCTGAACACATAATTCCCTACTTACTTCCTCCTGGTTCCCAAACATTCAGAAGTTTCCTGGGCATGCTTCCCTGGCTGCCCTCTTGGTATATAGCCAGATAGTCTGGGGGCCTTGGGTAACTCTTTTAGCTTCTCTGAACCTCAGCTTTCTCATCCTTAAAAGCCAGAAATTGAAGGAGTTGTTCTCGAAGATCCCTTCTGGACCGAAAATCCTATGACAAGACAGATTTAGGAAACCCTTTTAAATAAGAAAAACATATTTGATTTCCTATATCTTACAGCTTGACTGGTTACCTACGTACGGATGGGACCAGGTGAGGAGTGTGGGCCAGGGCCTGGCGGGAGGCCGTAGCCTTTGAGGAAGGACCACCACCCTCCCAGTCCACTGTGGTCCGTCTCCTTCTGCACCATGGAAACTTCTCGTGGTCAGATCACTAACGATTTATTTGTTAGTGATTCAATGTTCAAATACTTTATAAAGTAAAAGAAAATTATACAAGCACTATGAGGGTATTCTTATGAAAAATCAAGAAAGCAGAATACGTATATATATGAAGTCATGTATATGTGTAAACATTTACAAAGATGCCATTTTTTAGGGGGACTTATTCTAGGTATTTTAGTTTAGATTTATTTTTACAGACACGAGATCAAACGGAACATCTTTCTTTGTATCATGCTTTTTTCACTTGACAACATGTCCTAGAACTCTTAACCATGCCAGCCCATGTAGTCCTTTTTATTAATTGCTGCGGAGGGTCCCTATATGGTGTTTTAACTACTTCTTTTTGTTAACCACTTCTCCATTGATGGATATTTGGTTTGCTTCTTAAGGTGCTGCTATTTCAAAAAAATATTGCAGTAAACTAATATTCTTGTCCACACATTTGACCATTTCTCTAAGATTGGTATATTTAGAAGCAAAACTGTTAGGTTTACAGAAATGCACATTTTAAATTTTGAAGAATTCTGCCAACTAATCCTTTAATGTGGTAGTACCAATGGGAATACTCATTTTCCCATATTCTCATTGATTCTCCACTGCTTTTTAATATATATGTATTTTTTAATTTATTTGTTTTTGGCTGCATTGGGTCTTTGGTGCTGCACGCAGGCTTGCTCTAGTTGTGTCAAGCTGGGGCTACTCTTCGTTGCAGTGCACGCATTTATGGTGGTGGCTTCTCTTTTTGCAGAGTACGGGCTCTAGGGCATGTGGGCTCAGTAGTTGTGGCGCACGGGCTTAGTTGCTCCGCAGCATGTGGGATCTTCCCGGACGAGGGCTCGAACTCGCGTCTCCTGCGTCGGCAGGCAGGTTCTTAACCACTGCGCCACTGGGGAAGCCCTGCTTTTTAATATTTGTCATTTCTCCATTATTAGCAAGGTTGAGCACATTTACACGTGTGTGTTGGCCGTGTATATTCTTTCATGAATTGCCTATTTATAAGCTTTGCTTATTTTTCAGTTAGGTTGCCTTTTTTTCTTATCAGTTTGTAGGAGTGTTAAAAATTTTTTTTAAATGAACTCAAGTACTCATCACCTAGTTGCAATATTATCAACTCATGGCCAACATATTCTCCCATCCCCATGCAAGGATTATTTTGAAGAAAATCTCCAACATCATACCGTTCCATTTGTTAATCTTTTAGTTAGTAAATCTAAAAACTCAAAGCTCTTAGAAATATCCACATTATCATCATATCTAATAAGAAAAATAATTCCCTTATGTTGTCAATTATTCAGGGTTCAAAGTTCCTCCATTAGCTTTTATATTTTTAAAAAAATAATTACCTCGGTGTCATCAAATAACCAGTAAGTGTTTACATTTCCTCCATTGCCTCATAAATCTTTTTTAAACAATCTGTGTGAACCCAGGTCCAAAGAATGTCTATGAATTTTAATTGGTTAATATGCTTTTTAAATCTCTTTTAATTTATAGGTTCTTCCGCTCATGTGTTGAAGACTTCTGGTTATTTTTCCTATGGACTTTCTCTCAGCCTGGGTTTTGCTGATTGCCTCTGATGATATCATTTAACATGTTCCTGTGTCCTGTATATTTCTTGAATGCTTGTAGTTAGATCTAAGGCTTGATGGGATTGTTGTTTTGACAAGAACAGTTTATAGGTGTGTTGTATATTTCCAACAAGACCACCTATACAATCCTGAATGGTTACTAACCTCTGGCTGTCTCTTTGTGAGGTTAGCAGCCATTCATGATTGTGTTTGTCTGGGCACACTCAGGAAACAGAAACCACACAATAATTCAAATAGGGGACACTTAATATAAAAAATTATTAATTCTGATAGGAAAGTAACTGTGAAGATGTAAAGAGACCCCTACTGGGTATCCTCTATCTAAGGGAGAGTACTCAAGGAAAGATAAGCTTGGCGAGAGGGTCTCCCCACAAGGCTGGGTCTCCCAATCAGTTGGAGAAGGTATGGCTGGGCACACTAGAAGTTGGCAGTTAAGTTCACAGGGCTGCTCGGTCAGTCACAACCACCAGGTGAGCAAGAAAGAATCCACGGATGCAGGCACGCTGAGGCTGGTGGGTACCGCGATGGGTAGAAGGCCTGGTGTGTGACATTCACGTTGGGAGGGTGGTGGGAAACAGCATCTTGGGGTGCAGGCCAGCTGACACTGGAGAACAGCTCACAGGAGGAGGTGGGGCTCCACTGCAGGTGTGAGGCCTGGGGTACACAGTGTCTACAGCACAGGGCTGAGGCAAGGCGGTCACTGGGCCCAGGCTGGGCGTCCGCGGTCTCCGAGGTCTCTGATGGACCACACATTCTAGGCATGTGGCTGAGGCGGGGCAGGCACTGTTGACAGGCTATGCAGCCAGTGCAAGGGAAACAAGAAAGAGAGAGGGAGAGAGAGAAAGAGAGAGAGAGAGAGAGAGACTGGGACCTAGAAGAAGAGCCCCCTTTGTCCTGCGATGTCCATCTAGCGCCCTCTACCGATAAAGCTTAACATTGCACTCTTTGTAAAAGAGTCCAATTCATTATCACAGAGCAGGTACTGAAAGGGGCATTGGGGGCTGAGAAGCCATAAATTGATAAGGGACACAATGCTCATTGGCTAGGTCCATTATTTCACTAGGGGTTGTGATTCTAGCTACCTTCGTATTAGTAGTTGGACTGATCCCAGAGGGAGAATCTTCCTACATCTCTGGCTGCCCTGAGACACAGTGTGTACCAGAACCTGGCTCTTTCCCCTGCGCCACCATTTTTCCACTTCTCACAAGGTCTAGGTCTTTAGCGTCACAGCACTTTTTGCTCATTCACCAGGTCTAATCTAAACTCCCTCTACTTTGGGCCTCCTGGCATCTCCTTTTCTCTCTGGTCCAACGCCTGACTTCGGGACAAAACTACCTTCTCATCACCTCCTGAATCTTGCCTGTAAATCCCCTGAACAGAATACTTGGGAAGTGGAACTTTTCATTCACACCCTGTGTAATCCTCACTTGTGGAATGCATGTTATCGTCCTGATCTTACAGATGGGAAACCCGAGGTTTAGAGAGGTGAAGCAAGTGCGTCCAGGTACTTCCAGAAGCAAGTTCCAGGTGGTAATGGGCAGAGATGGCATTAGAACCTGAGTCTGCTTTACTCTGACTCATGACAGCTTGCCAACCCCCCGCCCCGGGGGGGCACTCACAGCCTTCTGCCTATTTCTCTTCAGGTAACTTCAAACTCACTTGTCTCCTGGCTTCTCACCAGTTCTGTTTTCTTCTGAATTTCCAGGTCATTAAAGTGTTCTCCCAGAATCATCATTGAAAAACTCTCTTCCAGGATCACCTCCTAAAATATCCAATCCAGGTCTTTATTTTTTAACTGGGTTTTTTTCTCTAACAGTTCCCTAATACCATCTCATTGCATTTAGCTCCATGCAATTCAATTGCAGTTTATTTTCTCTGGCCTCAGGTTGATGAGACCGACACCTATATCCTCTTTAGTGTGAAGATGCTGGGTTTTTTTGTTTGTTTTTTTTGCGGTACGTGGTCCTCTCACTGTTGTGGCCTCTCCCGTTGCGGAGCACAGGCTCCAGACGCGCAGGCTCAGCGGCCATGGCTCACGGGCCCAGCCGCTCCGCGGCATGTGGGATCTTCCCGGACCGGGGCACGATCCCGTGTCCCCTGCACTGGCAGGCGGACTCTCAACCACTGCGCCACCAGGGAAGCCCACCAGCTGTGAAGTCTTGACCATTCCAGCTGTGCAGAGATGGCTGCAAAGCATATTGCAATCTTTCTTTTCCTCTCTTCCTCCTGCAGTTCATCCTCCCTCCTTCAACGAGTCACCTGCCACTTTTCCTTTTCTCCTGAGTCATCTCCTCCATCCCATAGTTATCACTCCCGCCTCCTGGTCTTCCTTAGCCCCCTCCCCTCCATCCCTTCCTTTTGGTCCATGGCCCCCTCTCTACCTCCTTCCTTCCTCCTACCCAAGCTTTACTGGCAAAATCAAACAAAATAACAAAAGAATGGGGAATAAGTAAACAGCTGCCTACCCTCACATGGAAATCCCTGGAAGCAGCTCCCTTCACCTCCACTGAGAGAGTGTCTCTGCATTTCAAAGTGCTTGGCGCTTGTTCAAGGCCAGTCCCAGCGGCCATGGAGTCATTGTGTTGAGATGAAGGTGCATCTAGGCAGTTTCTATATTTAGGTGCAATTGTGTTTCTGGAAAAGGCTGCACATCACATAATAGGAAATCCTGAGAGTGTGAAGACTGTTTCCTGCCAGTTGAAGCATTGTTGTCTTTGGCTGTTCTGACAATAGCAGAAGCCTGCGAGTAAGTGGGCAAAGGTGGAGGGGCAGCGAGAGGCAGGAACCCGGACGCGCTGGGTAGCTGAGAAGCAGTGAAGTGTGGGCGCAGGGGAAGTGGGGACGGCTGGGGAAGGTGATTTAAAACTATAAGTGAAAGCAAGTAAGTTACAGAACCCTGTCAGAGGATGAAAAAAGAAAACACCTCATTCCTCTGTAAAAATGTCTGTGGAAATGATGTCAGCTAGGCCCAGGCATTGTCTGCTCAGCGTAGGCTTCTATAAAAATGGTCCTTGATTATGTGGAGATGCAATGGACACCGCTCGATGGGGGTACTGATGACAGTCAGTGGTGATGACATTGATAGGGGTGGTGATGATGGTGATGGAGAAAGTCACAGCTATTTTCCTCAGGCGTAAGGAGCTGAACACTCTTTCTGCTGGGAGTCTCTGGAGGGTTCTGAGGCAGTGCTTCTCAGCCTTACATGTACATATGAATCACTTGGGATCTCATTCGAACGCCGATTCAGATCCAGTAAGTCTCGGACAAGCCTGAGATTCTGCATTTCTAACAAACTTCCGGGTGAGAGAGGCATGGGAGAACATATTAGGGGATGGATACTTAGAGTGTTGAGTCAGGGTTGGGAGATAGAAAATAAGGCAGAGTGGATTGATATAGGGCACTTTCTCATGACTCAGGATTCCTACCCTGGTGAGGACACAGAAGACATTCTCTTTACCAGAGTAACAAGGAATCCATTACTTACGGCTGGGGAGGCACCGACATCCGCGGAAGCACGGCAGTGGCTGTCTTCCGCAGGCCAAGATTGACTGGAGGAGACGCTGCGTTAGACTTGGGCTCCATGGTCAATGGGGTTGGTACGATTCTGGAAGACCAAAGGCGAAGTGGAGGCAATCATCAGAGGCAAGCCGGAAGTAATTGTCATAGTGAGGGGCAAGGCAGAAGGACAGCCTAAGGGCTTTGACCTGCAAGGGCCTCTGGTGATGACTGATAGACCACGGTGTGTCTAAGGATGAGGTCATAGGCAGCCCACGGGGGTGCTGCTTGACCCATGTATATGAAAAGGTCAAGAGCAAACGAGCAGAAGGCTGGTACCAGCTGCCACCGTGAAAAATCACGATCCCTTATCCAGTTTTTAGGCGTGAGTCGGTTCTCAGACCAAGAGCACATTACGGAAGGAGAGGCCAGTTCCTTTTCAGGAAGGATCCTGCAACATTCCACACCAAACATATTCGGTAGCTCTTCCCCTAACCCTGCCCTCCAAACCCCATCGCCATTTACCCCAGTAATTCTACACTGGGGAACGGGGAATACCCAGCTCTTTCAAGGATCTGAGTTGTTACTGATAACAGGGGACCCAAATCACCACCATGGCTCCCTGGTCGAGTGGCGTACAGAGAACAGTGTGATAAATGGCCCAAGTCAGTCTCAAAATGGATCCAAGACAGGTCCATGAACCACACTGGGGTCTCTTCCTCATTCCCATGGTATCCCGTAAACCAGCTTCCCCAAAGAAGGAGGAAGGAGAGCAGGAAGGGGAGGAAGGGGAGAAAAGAAAAAAGCCTCACCCGGACGTGTGGCCCTGGAAGATTTTCATGTTGTACATGCTCCCGCCAAGGCCGGTTTCCAGCCACCAACAGGAAGTCATTGAACATGAACTTGGGAAAAGATGCCTGAGTCCCTCTGCGTAGAATCAGGACGGGTGCACGGAAGAGCTGGCAGAACTCACCTGGAGCCCGTTAGCACTCAGGCCAGGTCCTGTGGCTGTTTGGGTGAATGATCCCTTTCCTCCCAAAGCAGGGACACTACTCACCACCCAAGCCTCACTGACACTTGACTCTAATTGTTGATCTAGCAGCCGTGAGGAGACGCAAGAGCAGGTCTTCAGGACAGTGAACACAGCCTAGCAAGGTTTCTGGCTCGGAGGAGGCCAGTCTAACCTCCAGGTGAGGGGCAGCTGGTCTCCTCTAGCAAGTGGGAGGAGGGGGTGACTGCTGCCATCCCAGAGCTTCTAGGAAACCGGAGGCTTCATGGATCTCAGGCTCACCTCCCTCAAGTTCCAGGTCCCACTCTTTCTTCTCAGGGCCCTCAATTCCGCATAGGAGACATGCCAAGGCTGTGGTGCAGCCTCCTCTGTTACTGCAACACTCTGACAATCGGGTCCTAGACCTGGTTTTCTTCCTGACCCGCCCTCCAGCTGCAGGAGACGAGGATTTTAAAAAATGCTGCCGTGGAAGCCCTATGGCTTTCGCACTGTGTTCTAAGTTGATGGCTGGCTGCACTGAGCCTGTCGTTTTCTTCCTTCAGGGTTTCAGTTATAGTTAACAACAACTCAGCAACTCTCCAGTCTTTGCCACCGAATCTCTAACGGGTCGGAGCTATTGCATGAGCTGATGCATCTCCTTCCGGCAGATTCCATCTCAACTCACTGCCGATGAGAATCTTAGAGAACTCATCCACAGCTGAGTGAGATGGGAATCTTACAGAATCTTTCAGAACTCCACTCAGCACCAACAATGGGGTCTTGCAAACATTGGGCTGCGGAATGACCCTATTCCACAATTCCATCCTGAGGCTCTGCCTCAAGACAACTTCCAACACCAGTTGTCTTAGGTTGAGTTCTCCCAAATCAGACCCTGACACAAGGATTTGAGTGTAAGTAGTTTATTTTCACAAGGATCCCAGGAAGCACCAGTAGAGACAGGGAAGGGCAGGTAGCTAATAAAGGGTGTGTTATCCAGCAGTCATCCTCTTGGGAACACTGGGGCTTAATGGCACTGGGAAATACTCTGGAACATTCCTCAGAGTTACCCACTGCCCTGAGGGATGAGGAAGCTGATGTGCTTCTCCACCCACACCTCAGCTGTCATTGCTTGAGGGCTGTGTCTGGAGAACATCAACTCCCTGGTAGCCCAAAACAGCCCTCAGCAGACAAAAATCAGGTTTTCACAAAAGTAGCCATTGGAATTTCAAGGCAAGTGCTAAGGAGATGTGGGCTGGGCATGTCAGCCTCTGCTACAACCTTGTGTCATAGAATTGAGTTAATGGTCACCTCACCATGGCCTCAGCAGCAACACCAAAAACAAAAAAAAAATCCAGAGTAGAGCCAGCCCAAACGCAGATGGTGCTTGGAAACTCTTGGGGAAAGGAACACGGAATGATCTCGGTGCTGGAACCACTGATGACATGATGGTCAGGAACTACAGTTCCAGCTGAAGATTGGAATACCGCACTGCCGTGTGGGGTGAGTCACCTAGCCGGTTCTTGTGAGACTCTCCACAGGGGTGTCAGGAGGTGTGGTCCATGGATGGGTTAATCTGACCAATTAACACCGTGCCCTCAGGTAACAACACATGATCCCTGTGAAAAAGACCCCTGAAAGAGTGACTCCTTGGGTGAGAATTTCAGGCATAGGCTGTAGGGAAGTGATAGATATACAGGTTTTTTTGGTAAAGCCCTTCTCATATTGAAAATACTAACAGCATCTACTTGCATTTGTATGGAGTTCTCAGAGCACTTTCATAAATTAATTAGTTCAGTCGACTTACTCATAACAACCCCAGGAAGACAAATGAGGGGGGCATTTGTCCTCATTTTAGAGATGAGAGCATTGAGACGCAGTGAGGTTAAGTGACTCGCTGCAAGGTCCCGGTGCCAGGTAGTGGTGGAGAAGAGGCTCTACCTCAGATCTTCTGATGCCGTGTCATTCAGAGCTTGTTCCTGTTTCCCATGAGCTGTCTCTCCCATTTGCTGTAAGAGAGCACCTTGGTTGCAGCAATGTATCTGGTTCGCTTTGGCAGCCCCAGTGCTGGCGTATTCTGAGTGCTTAATATCTGTATGTTAAGCAAATGAATTTTGAAGTCCCACCAGAAGACTTGTAAGGTGAGGTAGCAGCTTTTGTCAAGCCCCCTTTCTTGGTCTCTCCTCCCGACTACACCTGCACACACACACACACACGCACAACCACACTCTTCTCTCACACACACACTTCAACTCTGCAGGCTACACTCCCCGGCCCCCCAGCTTTGCTGAGATGGAGTTGACACATACAGTTGTAAAATATTTAAAGTGTACCTCGTGGTGATTTGATATGCATATACATGGTGAAAGTATTCCCCGTTTAGTTAAGTAACACATCCATCGCCTCATTTTCTATCTATTTATTTAGTGAGAACTTTCAAGTTCTAGTCTTGTAGCAAATTTCAATTAAACAGTGCAGTGTTCGGGCTATGCTCTTTTGATAATTCTTGGAAAGCCTAGGACAGCTTGAGAAATCTAGGGATCGAGAGGCAATCAGAGCTGACCTCACATTTATTAGGAGACCAAGACCGCTCTCTGGACATGTCTTTAGAGTTAGTTAGACAGTGGAGTCTTGGCTGAGTCCTGATAGTATTCAGAACTGTTCAGCTCACCATCCTATGCAGGATCTGCTCTCCCAAGGTCAGGCCTCCCTTCCGTGGTATGCAGTGCCCCTCTAGAGCCACAAGAGGGAGCCAGTGGAGCGGAGAGCCCGTCTTAAAAGAGCCGCCTGCACCAGGAATGATCCTTCAGAGGCTGGACCGAACCCACAAAAGAAATCTGGACGGAGCGCCAAAGTGGGAGAAGGAGGAGGCCTTGGGGAGTGGGAAGCAGAACAGAGGGAACGTGAGAAAAGCGAGAACTGTAGAATAAAACAGAGGGGGAGGGTGTCAAAATTGTAATTAATCATATTTCATGTAAAAAAAATAAATCGGGGGGGCTTCCCTGGTGGCGCAGTGGTTGAGAGTCCGCCTGCCGATGCAGGGGATACGGGTTCGTGCCCCGGTCCGGGAAGATCCCACATGCCGCGGAGCGGCTGGGCCCGTGAGCCATGGCCGCTGAGCCTGCGCGTCCGGAGCCTGTGCTCCGCAACAACAGTGAGAGGCTCGCGTGCCGCAAAAAAAAAAAGAAAAATCGGGGAATTTTCATCTTTTACTTTGCACTATTCTGATTTTTCTTTTTCGGAACAAAAAGACATTATTTTCATAATTAACAGCGAATAAACATATATTTAAAACAAATGGGAAAAATAGAACAAACTGAGCAAAATGATGGAAAAATCCTGTAGTTGCTCTGGAGTTCTGGGAAAAATCAGTGTCGGTCCAGGTTTTCTGTTTTGTTACCAGGGACTGCCCGGAGGCCTCCACATCTGTATTTACATCCATTGTCTCCTTTTCCTTCACTCATTCTCTTATGAATTGTAATTGTCTTCTGAGCAAACCACCTTTAGTCTGAAATTAATATAAATAATTAACATTAATGTTTTGCAATCATTCTTAACTGACGCTTTTATCATTTCTACTTCTTTATGAAGATAAACCCCCGAATGAAATTGTTAAAACTTCATTGGAAACAATAGTAAAGCTATTTTATCGCCTCTTGGAAGCCTCTATTTTGAGAGTTTGTTTTGTGTATCTTGAGAGGCACAGCTATAAAGCAATGGGAATGATTTTAATTATACATCTTGGACCTGATGTATCTAATTGACACTTTTCCTGCAAATCACAGGAACCAATATGATTATTACAGGCATCAAAGCCTTTGGCTTAGGAAATTGCCCTCTGAGTCCATTTAGAAAACATATTAAAAAAATCAATTTATATCATGCTTCTTTGGGACTCCAAATGTTATTATCCATCTTAAAATGCGTTTTTTTTGTTTGTTGTTTTTTTGGGGGGTACACAGGCCCCTCACTGCTGTGGCCCCTCCCGTTGCGGAGCACAGACTCCGGACGCGCAGGCTCAGCGGCCATGGCTCACGGGACCAGCCGCTTCGCGGCACGTGGGATCTTCGCGGACCGGGGCACGATCCCGTGTCTCCTGCATCGGCAAGCAGACTCTCAACCACTGCGCCACCAGGGAAGCCCTTTAAAATGTGTTCTATTCATTTGAATGTAGCTGCCGGTGACTCAGATCTTTTCGGGAAATTAATTCACCCTCAGAGGATGAAGACTCACCACCTGCATTAGAGTATCCGGAGAAGTATCGGGGAGAAGGAGGGAGCAGCAAACAGAGTCTGGCCTTGGTGGTGGGGCCGGAGCTCTCTTTTTGGTGGGAGAGGAGGTGGCAAGGTCTAGCTGTCTGTGTAGAATGCCTTCTTAGCCTCTCACCGGTACCCACACCGCTGAGAGGAGCTCAGCACACAGCCTCGGCTCACTTTCCCCACCTCCAAAGGTGGGTCTGAACTGGTGTGGGCCCTGCGGCAGTGGGGCTTCTTCTGTCCCAAAGCTTCCCAATCATTTGCATATCATAAATACATAGAAAGGGCTAATGCTAAAACTGGAGGCTATCTGGAGACATCTATGTAGGGGATGGTGAAAAAAATGCATCACATTTTTCTTATATTATGTAATAGGAAGTAGTGAATTTTTATGAAACTTCCAAGTAAAATCTTTGAACATATTTATTTATTTTGGCTGCATTGGGTCTTTGTTGCGGAGCACAGGCTTTCTTTAGTCGCGGCGAGCGGGGGCTACTCTTGGTTGTGGTGCACGGGCTTCTCATTGCAGTGGCTTCTCTTGTTGCAGAGCATGGGCTCTAGGTGCGCAGGCTTCACTAGTTGCCGCCCGTGGGCTCAGTAGTTGTGGCGTGCGGACTTAGTTGCTCTGCAGCATGTGGAATCTTCCTGGACCAGGGATCAAACACATGTCCCCTGCTTTGGCAGGCGGATTCTTAACCACTGCACCACCAGGGAAGTCCCTGAATATTTTTAATAAGAAGCTTGAGTTTGCTTCCATCTATATAATTTTCTAAAATCAGATTTATGCTTAAAATGGCTCCTTGAGGGACTTCCCTGGGGGTCCAGTGGTTAAGACTATGTGCTTCTACTGCACGGGGTGCAGGGAACTAAGATCCTGTGTGCAAAAAAAAAAAGACTCCTAGCAATAATTCCTCAAGACTTTTTAATAATAACCTCTTCAGAATTTTGACAGTCACCATCAATGACTTCATTTGCAAAAGAAAGTGATACGATTTTTAAGACCCGTTTCGCAGCCATTCCAAAATTTACAACATTTGAAATTATAACAAAAGAGAAATCAAGTGTTCTTACTCTTCTTTCAAGACAGAGGGAATGTAGGCATTTCCTATGATGAGGAGAATAGATTTTGATTTCAATGAAACATTTTCAGATCAAGTATTTCAAAATCAGGGGCTCTGATTTGCAGAGGGTACATGCACGCATGGTTAGAGTGCTTATCTTGCAGCAAGTAGCCAGACGCATGCCACGGATACAAAGAGGGAGACTGGAGAGCTGTGAAGGCCAGAGGCCCTTTGCTTCTTGGGTCCCTGGAGCCAGACTCTTCTGGCAGCTGCATAGGCCCCTCATCCAGGCAGTCACTGCTACCCTCTACAGGGGATGGAGCTGCCCGGGTGCCAGTGGCAGGGCACATCCTTTACTGCTCGCCCTCAGCTCACCCCTGCACAGCAACCAACAAGAGGCCCACAGTGATGCCCCAGCCTCTCTGGCCTGGAGGCCTCAGCAAATCAGGATCGTGGACTCACTAGTAACCCACTCGGAGCACCCCACTACAAACCACTGTGGGAAAGCTCTCTTCCACTTTGGACCCAAGGAATCTTCTCCACTCACATCCTGGTCAGCCAGTTCCTCAGGGGGAGAAACAGAAGGGGATCTCGGGCCAAAGCTCCACAGGTATCAGAATGCCCTAGGCTGACTTTGCCCCTGGAACCGAGCTCTCTTGGAGCTCACCAGGGTTAGCATAGCCACAGGAAGATATTTTAGGGTTCCCATCTTAGGGTATCTGTTACTATTGAGATGTGACCAACAACCTCTTTGCTCTTCGTGGTGGAATATCTAAGAGTTGTTCCAGATGTGTTTGGAAAAATGGTTTTACTGGATTAAGTGTCCCCTCATCCAAGGTGATTGCTTTTGAAGGAACGGCACTCATTTGGATATTGTTTCTGCCGATGGAATAAGTTGCCTCTTCCTATCCTTACACATGGTTTTCTTTTATCTATAGATCAAGAATTCTGCTGCATTTCAGAAGCAGTAGTTTAATGCTCAGGTGTGTCAGCATGTAATTAGCTTTGTGAATGGGCTTCACCTGATTTTAATCAGTTGTAGCTTTGGCGCTCTCATTTGTTTATAGCCTCTCACTAAATAACAAATTACTCCCAAAATTTAGCAGCTTAAAATAACACACATTTATTATCTCATAGTTTCTGTGGGTCAGAAGTCAAGGAGGGGGACTTCCCTGGTGGTCCAGTGGGTAAGACTCCATGCTTCCAATGCAGGGGGCCCAGTTTTGATCCCTGGTTGAGGAACTAGATCCTGCATGCATGCCACAGCTAAGACTTCGCATGCCGCAACTAAGAAGTCCACATGCCACAGCTAAAGACCCCACGTGCTGCAACAAAGATCTCATGTGCCACAACTAAGACCTGGCATGGCCGAAATAAATAAATATTAAAAAAAGAAAAAGGAATCAAGTGGGGCTCAGCTGGATGCGTCTGGCTTTAGAGCCCTCATGTAGTTGCTGTCAAGCTGTCAGCTGGGGGCTGCAGTCTCATCTGAAGACTCGGTTGGGGGAGAATCGGTTTCTAAACTCTCTCACATGGCTGTTGGAAGGATTTAGTTCCTTGTGGGCTGTGGGACTGAAGACCTTGGTTCCTGGCTGGCTCTTGGCTGGAGCTGCCGCTCAGTTTCTTGCCACATGAGTCTTTCCATAGGGTGGCTTATACAACACAGCAGCTGGCTTCTGTCAGAGTGAGCAAGCAAGAGAGAGAAAAAGCCCCAAGATAGAAGGCACTAGATCTGAAACTGAGCAGGACCCTGCGGGACCTTCCTGGTGACAGACTCCTCTGTGTCCCTGCTTACTGTTGACTGGGAAAAGCAGCTATGGAAATATACTGTGACCTCCCAGGCCCTCCATGTATAACAAAGAACAGGCCCTAGCAGTTAATGTTTGGAGAAGTAAGGAATGCAGAAACAAAGATAGGACAGTCAGACAGGAAAGTATCCATAACTTAAACATTAAATCAGTCACAAGGACACCCAGTTCTGTTTCGAAGGTAAAGATAAGTCTGACACACATGTCTAAGTAGTTTTGCAGATACTAAAACCCTCACCACGTGGAAGAAGTTAACTGCATGTTGACCACCAGGATGTAGCCCCTAGTCCAGTTGGAGCCAAAAAACTGATGATTGAGATTCTCCAAACATCACCCTGTTACCTCACCATCAACCAATCAGAGAACTGAGCACAAGCTGATCATGTACCTCACAACCTTCTCCCTTGCTCTGTCTTTGAACACCCTTTCCCTGACAGCCATCAGGGATTTCAGTCTTTTGAACATGAACCACCCATTCTCCTTGCTAGCACCTGCAATAAACATCGTACTTTTCTTCACCAAAACCTGGTGTCAGTAGACTGGCCTTACTGCATGCTGGGTGAGCAGACCCAACTTTGGTTCGGTAACAGATTTGTGACCTAATCTTGGGTAGGATATCCCATTACGTCCAGCTCTCCCTCAAGAGGAGGGGATTACACTTAAACTTAAATAACGGGAGTCAGAGGTCAGTGTTGGTTATCGTGGAAGCTACCCACCAGCCTCTGCCAAACATCCACACTTATTCCCTTTCTCTGAGGCTCTGTCTGAAGGATGGGCTGGTTTCCCCATCCTTTAAGGACAGGAGCACAGCTTGATTCTTGTTAGCACCTCTTTCCTACCCATTCACTCACCTCTTCATTCAACAAGCATATATATTGAGGCTACTAAAGGCCAGATTCCATGCTACACACTTGGAGGCTGGTAGAAAAGAGGACCCCTCTGTATGCACAGAGTTTCTGACCTTCTGACCTCTTATGTAGAACCTGTGGCCTGTTGCAGTCCTCTCAGAGGCCAACTGATGTCCTGATGACCCACATGGATGGCTTGGGTCAGAGACACTGTGCCACCTGCGTGCTGACAGGGCTCCTCCTGCTACCATCTCCCTCTGGGGCACCATGCTCCACCTCCAGCCTCGTCACCTCATTCGCCCCTTTCCAGCAGCCAGACTTTGTTTCTCCATCCTGAGCCTTCCCAGGTCAGTGCATCCTGCTGCCTTCTGAGTGAGGAAACTCTCCATGCCTCAGTTTCCTCCCTGGGTAATGACTTGTATAGTAAACAAAGATAATACAGGAAAGAACCTAGAACAGAGACTGGCAACAGTAAACACTTAAACTGTAGCCTTCCCAATGTTGTTATTATTCTGCACACCTGTTCAGGCAGCCACAAAATTAGTCACATTGCCACAGAGTCATACCCACATGGATGTATGAGTGGGAACATCGATAAAAAGGTTATGCTCATTTCCTCCAGTTTAATATCACTTTGAAGCTCTTTTCTTAAAGCTCTGATCTCATCCTGGAAACCTGAATTCTTTCACCAGCACTGCTGCTTTTCTCAGAGGTTCCCACGTTGCTTCCATCCCCTCCCCACCCACATCTCGTATTGGATGACTAATGTGGCCCCTTGCCGCTGGCTCTCACATCGCCTGGCTGCCTGGATGGAACCATCTTCATCCTCTCTTGTGTCATCCTTGGCTGAAGTGGGCTTCAGGTAGGAGGATTTGGGCCAAGGTTTCATTTGCCAGCTCACGGGGGCAACCTGTCTATACACGCCGCATGGTAAATTGCACACCAGCTGTTTGGAAAACATCCTACAGGAGCCAGTGACTGTGTTGAAGTTGGGGTCCCCTCCCTGAGATATTGGTGAGCTTTAAGGCAGGAAGGGGTCCCTGGAACTGTTGAGCCCCGCCCACACCCCCAAGTTCCCGGAGATCTGGCATAGATCACACGCCGCTAAACTTAGCTCCCTCTCCGCCTCTGTCAGCAATGCTTCCTGACACAAGGCAGGTGTTGCTGGGATATAGTGAGATTTGCCCTCTCTGCATTGCTGTCCCAGCCATGTCCCCAGCTGCCAGAGGCCTGGCTCACTTCTTGGTGTGGAACTGTTTGCCTTCTTGTCGTGGCCCCCTACCTGTGGCCTGATGAACAAACAATTAAGGAAGCTGGAATGCTTATTGCTCACCACAAGCTAAGACTACCGCCAGCCAGAGAGGAGGGGAGTATGAGACGGCGCGGTGTGAAGTTAGGAGCGTCGTCATTAAATCGTAGAGTTTTGCTGTCCTCTGATCGGCACGCGGGCTTCCGGGAAGCCTTTCTCCCTGGATCTGGCGACAACCGCCTGCTCTTTTCTGATATTTGCCCCTCATCCTTTCCTGATTTTCTTTCTTATCCCCTCACATCCTCACTCCCATCCCCTGTGGTCATTTCTCCCACAAGCTTATCTTCTCATTCCAGGTTTCACCGCCTCAGCCCTGGATCTTGCCTGTGAGGAGGGGTACCCCCCACATGACAGGTGCTCTGGTCTTCCTCCTCACACCCACACCCCCCCCCCTTCCTCCAGTCTCTCTGCTGCAGCTGTGGTTTTGGATGGAGGGCAGTGGAACCTGGGTTGAAGGGTCCCCCACTCTTGTGCTAGGCAGGTTGACAGAGCCTCTGTGGATGAGAGTAACAAGCATTGAGAAGCAGAATGCACAGCTCTTTTCTTAACGGGCGCGGGTGGCTGGCTTTAGAGCAGGGTAGGTGGTTATAGAGCAGTAGATGATGTTTCAGGTCCCTCATCTCCCACTCTCTTCTGCATCCTGCTTCATGTCTCTTATTAAAGGCATGCTTGTGTCCACCTGGATCTCTGAGACTTTCTGACAGGTGAGTGGTTGAGGATCAACAGTTATCAGTCAAGCAATCTCCAGTATATGTAAAGAACTACATCTCAACAGCAAAGGAGGCAAACAACCCAAATAAAAAATGGGAAAAGGACTGGAATAGACATTTCTTTAAAGAATACATACAAGGGCTTCCCTGGTGGCGCAGTGGTTGAGCGTCCGCCTGCCGATGCAGGGGACACGGGTTCGTGCCCCCGTCCGGGAAGATCCCACATGCCGTGGAGCGGCTGGACCCGTGAGCCATGGCTGCTGAGCCTGCGCGTCCGGAGCCTGTGCTCCGCAGCGGGAGAGGCCACAACAGTGAGAGGCCCGCGTACCGCAAAAAAAAAAAAAAAGAATACATACAAATGGCCGATAAACATGGGAAAAAATGCTCAATATCATTAGTCATTTAAGGAAATGCAAATCCAAACTACAGTGAGATACGACTTCACATCTACCAGGATGACTATAATAAAAAAAGGAAAAATAACAAGTGTAGGCAAGGATGTGGAGAAATCAGAAGCCTGGTACATTGCTAGTGGGGATATAAAATTGTACAGATACCGCAGAAAATAGTTTGGCAACTTATCAAAATCTAAACGTACAATTACCATAAGGTCTAGCAATTCCATTCCTCAGTGTATACCCCAAAGAATTGAAAACAGGACTCCATCAGATCCTTGTATGCCAATGTTCATAGCAGCACTATTCACAATAGCCAAAAGGTGGAAACAATCTGTGTCCATCAGCAGATGAATGGATAAACAAAATGTGGTATACGCATACAATGGAATACTATATTTTAAAAAAAATCTTCTATTTATTTATTTTTGGCTGTGCTGGGCCTTCGTTGCTGCATGCGGGCTTTCTCTAGTTGCAGCGAGTGGGGGCTACTCTTCGCTGCAGTGTGCGGACTTCTCATTGCAGTGACTTCTCTTGTCGCGGAGCACGGGCTCTAGATGCGTGGGCTTCAGTAGTTGTGGCACGTGGGCTCAGCAGTTGTGGCTCATGGGCTCTAGAGCACAAGCTCAGTAGTTATGGCGCATGGGCTTAGTTGCTCCGTGACATATGGGATCTTCTCAGATCAGGGCTCGAACCCATGTCCCATGCACTGGCAGGTGGATTCTTAACCACTGCGCCACCAGGGAAGTCCCTATAATGGAGTACTATTGAGCCATAAAAGGAATGAAATTCTGATATGTGCTACAACATGGATGAGCCTTGAAAACGAGCTACAAGAAACGTCAGTCACGGGCTTCCCTGGTGGTCCAGTGGTTGAGAGTCCGCCTGCCGATGCAGGGGACACGGGTTCGTGCCCCGGTCCGGGAGGGTCCCACATGCCGCAGAGCTGCTGAGCCTGCGCGCCCAGAGCCTATGCTCCACAATGGGAGAGGCCACAGCAATGAGCAGCCCACGTACCGAAAAAAAAAAAAATTAAAAAAAAAAAAAAGAAACGTCAGTCACAAAAGGACACATATTGTATTTTTGTGTTTGCACTGTATTTTTCATACATGTGTGACTTCAAATATGTGAAATATCTAGAATGGACAAACTCATAGAGATAAAAAGTAGAGTAGAAGTTACTAGGGGCTGAGGGAGGTGAGGAGTTACTGTTTAATGGGTACAATGTTTCTGCTTGGGTTGACACCAAAAGCTTTGGAAATGGATAGTGGTAATGCTTGCACAACACTGTGAATGTGATTAATGTCACTGAATTATACACTTAAAAATGGTTCAAATGGCACATTTTACGTTACATATATCTTACCACAATAAAAAATTTTCAAAGCAAAATAAACGGAAGAGAGCTGCAAAGGACAGGTATGTAAACAAAGGCTCTGGAGGTGGGAGGGTTGGAGGTTGAAATTTGTGGGCTGTTTACTAAGAGAGTGACTGTGGGCAAGACTTGACATCTTGGACAAATCCTCCTAGAGTCTCTCGGGTTTCTCAGCAGGAGGCAGCAGAGTAAAACGCATAAGAGCATAGGCTCTGACTGCCTGGGTCCAGTTCCCATTTTGACACCTGTGTGACCTTGGATGAGTTACTGAGCCCTCTTGCTCTGTTCTCCCCACCTGTAAAATGGAGACAGTACAACTTACCTCACTGGGTTTTTGTTCGAATTTGATAAGTTAATTTGTGCCAAGGTTTTCAAAATAGTGCCGGCCACATAAGAAGTGCTAAATAAACATTAGCTGTAAAATGGAACCAGGGTGGAATTACTTACAGTTCGTTAGCAAAGAGATTTTTTAATTAAACAGTTAAAAATGTAAAATACTAAAAGAAAAAACATTCCTGCCTGCTCTCGTTATATTTAAGAGCTTTATTCCCTCTAAATTTTTAGACTTTGCAAATTCCAGATAAGTTTTATCAAAGCTTAAACTTTTCTTCTCTTTCTTCTTCTATCCTGCTGTGCTGGTGCTCTAAGCATTTTTAAAGCAGCCTAAGCAGTATTTCACACTGGCTGTGGGGAGAGTCGCCAGAAAAATAATGTCTACCTCAAGAGGTGGTTTTGAGGCTTAAGTAAGATAAATGTATGTGAAAAACTCCCTTTCATGGCATGTAATGTTCTTCAGCTCTGTGAGACCCAATGCCCCCTTTTTAATAACAGATGTTTGTTTACGGAATTATAAGCAGAATTATAAGATTCATACCCCAAGGTACACACCTTGTATAATCTCCTATCCAAGAGTACGGGCTGGACCAGTGAATATAATGGAATGTCACTCCCATGATAAGGTTACTAACCAATTGACTGTGAGTTAATAGAAAAGAAGATTGTCTCTAGTGGGCCTGACCTTTAAAAGAAGGTGAAATATTAGATGTTCTCAAACAAATTGCCACATTGTTAGAGGGTCTGCAGCAGGAGCCACCTGGCAAGGATCTGAGCGCAGCTTCTAGATGCTAACAGCAACCCTGGCAGATGGCCAGCAGGGAAACAGGGACCTCAGTCCTACAAACACAGGGAACTGACTTTTGCCGACAACCCAAGTGAGCTTAGAATGGATCTTGTCCTAGTTGACTCTCCAGGTGAGAACAGAGCCAGCGAACACCCTCCTTTATCTCAGTCTTGTGAGGTCCTGAGCAGAAGACTCAGCTGAGGCTGTGCTGGACCTCTGTCCGCGGAAACTGGAGAGAATAAATTTGTGCGGTGTTAAGTGACTAAATGTGTCTTAAATTTTTACACTGAACTAGAAAACTAATACCCCCTTTTCCATCTTGAAATAAAATTCATGGATAATATAGTCTACTTATAAGCATAATTTTAAAATTTCAGTGTAAGATCCTAACTATATTATTAGGAGAAGTAAAAGGAAGGTAATATCTAAGAGTAGAATAATATATATATTTAAACAAGGGAGAGCCCAGCCACACTCACAATGGAAGATATGAAAGAGCCAGATCTTTGCACCTGTGCGTAAACCCACGAAGAATGTCACAGGTGCAAATGCAGACGGACCCAGTGTTCAAACACTGCATGTGATTTTTCCAAAATAGTGAACAATCCTGGTGAAATTTTGTACAAAACAAAGCCCATCCTTCTGTCCATTTGTACTCTAGTTACATTCCCCCAAATCTCAGTGTATATTAAAACCTTGCAAAAAATACTGTGTGATCGAGTTAGATTGATGCACGTATAACTATAAACAGATCTCTCATTCACACTCCTGTCCAGTGGGACAGTCATCCAGGATGCAGAAAAATATCTCTTGTTTGGAAAAGGAGCCTATCCGCTAAAAAAGTCAGGAGCCCCCTTTCCCCCATCATGGTAAAATAAAAAACTCTCTCGGCAGGACTTCCCTGGTGGCGCAGTGGTTGAGAATCTGCCTGCTAATGCAGGGGACACGGGCTCGAGCCCTGGTCTGGGAGGATCCCACATGCCGCGGAGCAACTAGGCCCGTGAGCCACAACTACTGAGCCTGTGTGTCTGGAGCCTGTGCTCTGCAACAAGAGAGGCCGCGATAGTGAGAGGCTCGCGCACCGCGATGGAGTGGCCCCCGCTTGCCACAACTAGAGAAAGCCCTCGCACAGAAACGAAGACGCAACACAGCAAAAATAAATAAATTAATTAATAAACTCCTACCCCCAACATCTTAAAAAAACAAACCAGAACGGAAAAAAAAACCTCTCTTGCAGATTTCTAAATTGACCTCCAGCGGAGGTGCTGCTGCAGGCTGCAGTGTAGCATCCGACTGCTATTATTACTGTGTGGTTCCTCCCCCACTACCCCATGCTCTCCCGGATTTGTCTTTTGGGGCTGTCAGGTGGAGAAAACGTACATTGCTAAACAGTTAAAACACTTCTGGCATAGGCTTTTTTGCTTCTTTGGCAAAATGACAACATTAAAATTAGAAATACAAAACCCCCGGTGGCGATGGCCAAGAAACAAGCCACTGCCGTGGCCCCTCGCCTCGCACGTGGGCAGCTTCCCGGCTGGGACATGTGTGGAGGCAGAGCTGCGAGTCCCGGTGGGGAAGCACGAGGAAGCAAACGCACTGCCCGCCCACGGATCTCTGTAGCTGCCAGTTTCGCTGGTGACGGGGTCCCTCTGGCTGGCTCACAACATGCGGGGCTCGGCTTGCAGGGGTCACCGATGCTCGTTTCTGCTGCCCCCAAGGGTGAAATGGTGAAGTGGGGGGTGCTTCTCAATTAAAAAGCAAAAGGCACTGGGAGAGAGCGCCGCCACCCAAGCAGAGAGCTTGAGAAGCCTGACTGCCCCCAGTCCCTGCAGGTGCTGCAGGCGGGGACGTTTCGCACTCCAAGGAGGGGGCCAGAGCATCGGGGATGGAAGGTCCTTGGCTCCGCCGGAGCACTGCCACACAGCACCAACTGGATCTTTCTGTGAGAGACTCTGGAAGGAGAGATGCTCAAAGATCACCTGCTTCCGAGCCTCCCAGCCCAGCGACCGGAGCGCAGCTGCAGAGGGTTTCCTCTTGAGAACCCCAGCTGCCTAGGGCCTCTGCAGGGAAACTGAGAATAGAACAGCTCTCCAGCAAACCCAGAGGCTGCCTTGGTGCCTCGGGGCTCAGAATCCTGAGTTGGTTTTTCACAAGGTATTAGAGGAAAACAACACAGGAACCCTCACTGCTTTGCCATCACCCTCAGAATGTATCCACTTCCTCCCATGACCCAGAGCCCCTGACGATCTGTTAATCTGGGAGCTGGGCTTCTGTGTTAGTTCCTGGCCAAGAGAATCCGGGGGAAAATGCTGCTTCAGAACTCAGTTCTGGTGTGGACTTGTTCCAAAATGTGTGTGATATATTCGAGTCCCAGGCTGGTTCCCATTCGTTATGAATCGCCTTATCTCCATGATTTCCAGACCTGTTCTTTTGTAGTCTACCCACAAGGGAACACTTCTGCTTCAAGCCAGGAATGGGAAGGGCCCCATTTCATTAAAGTCACTGGTCAGATACAGACAGATCTCATGACATCTTTTTGCCCAGGCAGCAAAAAAAGCACCTGGTTGAACCTTCATCGGTCAACACTTGGATGGCTGAGCGACAATCTTTTCCCCAGCAGGTGGGGATAGCGAAGTGATCTCTGCTCCATTAGCACCCCTGAGGAAAGAGCTACTCTCTGAATGTGGACCTCGAGAAAGGAGCTCAGAGTAAGACAGGGACTCTCAGCTCTAAGACCCATCCCACTGTCTGAAAATGCTTGGTTCTGTTGCCCTCCTAGAGCCACACCTGGTGCTCAGGGCCACTGTGGTCCTCGATTACAAAACACTTCTTAACCTTTCCACCCCTTTAAAACTGGATGTGTCTTGTACCTCTCTCAACGTTCTGACATCGGGCAGTTTCTTTTATTCTCATACTACACAAAACAATGGGGTGTTTTATAATGAATAGCATCATGGATTCTATGAAATAAAACAAAAAGACAAGGCAGCCATATAGAGAACCTTTCCTGAAATTCAAATCAATGGGAAATGCACTGTGAAGGAATCTCAGGTTGCACCTGTTGATGGGGTTATCAGATTACAAATGACCTAGACATAGGAAAATATTTCCTGTGTCAAAGGATACTGTCTTAGTCAGCTCAGGCTGCCACAGCAGAATACTACAGACTGGGTGGGTTACATGACAGACGTTTATTTCTCACAGCTCTGGAGGCCGTGAAGCCCAAGATCAAGGTGCCGGCAGATCTGATTCTTGGCGAGGGCTCTATTCCTGGCTTGCAGACAGCCACCTTCTCCCTGTGTCCTCACATGGTAGTGACAGGGATGGGGAGGAGGGAGAGAGAGCCAGACAGACACACAGAGGGCTCTCTGGTCTCTTCTTATAAAGGCAGGAATCTCATCGTGAGGACCCCACCCTTATAACCTCATATAAACTTAATTATTTCTTATCTTAGTCTGTTCCAGATGCTATCATAAAAATACCACAAACTGTGGGGCCTATAAGCAGAGGACATTTACTGCTGGAAGGACAATATCAGGGTGCCAGCATGGTCAGGCTCTGGTGAGAGCTCTTTTTTGGTCCGCAGACTGTCGACTTACTATGCTATTGCCACAAGGTGGAAAGCGCAAAGGAGCTTTCTCTAGCCTTTTTTTTTTTTTTAAGATTTCATTTTGTTTATTTTTGGCTGTGTTGGGTCTTCGTTGCTGCGCACGGGCTTCCTCTAGTTGCGGCGAGCGGGGGCTACTCTTCGTTGCGGTGCGCAGGCTTCTCATTGCGGTGGCTTCTCTTGTTGTGGAGCACGGGCTCTAGGCGTGCGGGCTCAGTAGTTGAGGTGCACGTGCTTGGTTGCTCCGCAGCACGGGGGATCTTCCCGGACCAGGGCTTGAATCCGTGTCCCCTGCATTGGCAGGCAGATTCTTAACCACTGCGCCACCAGGGAAGTCCCTTTCCGGCCTTTTTTATAAGGGCATGAAACACATTCACGAGGGCTCCACCTTCATGACCTTATCACCTCCCCAAAGCCCCACCTCCTAATACCATCAGAATGAGCATCAGTATTTCAACATATGAATTTTGGGGAGACAAAAACATTCAGACCATAGTACCTCCCAGAGGTTCCATCTCCAAGTATCATCACACTGAGTGTTAGGGCTTTGGCGTATAAATTGGGGCAGGATACAATTTAGTCCATAGAAGATACCGTTGTCAGTGAGATGGCATGACCATTTGGATGACTGTTTGCCCAAGTCATTTCTGGTTGAACACAGCACGTTCAATGTAGTGACTCATATCTGTGTCCAGCTGAGGGTTATTTTTGACATGCCACGAAACACACAACCTTGGCCCCATGCTGGTCAATGATTTTCTATCAATAGTTTTAACAAAGGTAACATAAAGTTGCTTATTCAAAGGAAGGATAAACAACTTATATCCTGCATGGAAAATAACTCCCATCGAATGGAGTCGGCAATGTGGAATTTAACAAAGCAAAGGAAGTTTTCATTTGCGTTCAAAGAATCAATGGTATATATGTAAGAAGAAGGAGGAGGTGGGATCATTCCTTAAGGAGGAATGTTTTCTTCAGCATCAGTTTGATGTGAAGCAAGAGTGCGACAGAGTTATGAAAATGGGTAGCAAAATGAATTGCAGTTCTGAAAGTGTCCTGACCTTAAAAGGTAATGCATCTACTGGACTCTGGATACACATTAATGTAAAACAGTTTCTCAACTTGGGCACTGTTGGCCCATTGGGCCAGATAATTCTTTGTAGTGGAGGTTGTCCTGTGCATTGGAGGGTGTCAAGCAGCATCTCTGGCTTCTACCCACTAGATGCCCATGGCAACCACACACCTTCCCGATCCCTCCCCAGGTCCTGACCATCAAAAATGTCTCCAGATGTGGCCAAATGTCCTCTGAGAGGCAAGATCACCCTCAGTTGAGAACACTGATGTAAAGTGTTACATTCAATTTTTGGAATCACAATTTAAGAGGGAAGCAGCCAAGCTAGAAGAACATTCTGTGAGAAAGGCAATGATTACATTAAAGCATCTGTCAAAAATGCACAGCATACAGAGCACATGTTGTTAAGGAGCTTTTGCAAGTTAAGTCCTTGGACCTCAAGTGTCCATTAAAGGCTCCTCATTCAATATGGGTTCCTTAATAATCTTCAATTATTTGAAGAGCTCTTGATTGAAGATGGAATAGATCAAGGGTGTGAGAGTTACAGAGAGGTAGATTTCAGAATACAAAGAAAGCTTTTCTTTTAGTTGTTCTTTAAAAAAAGAAAAAAATCGGATATTACATTAGTGTACAAAGTAAAAAGTCAGAGTTTCTCCCCTTTACCCCAATTTGATCCCTAGTAACCACAGATAACGGTTTGGGAAGATTTCCTAGACACCCCTCAGGTAAAATGCACTAAGGTCAGAATGGTCACAAATGTCCTCCTCTCCTGGCTTTGTAGAGTACATGAAATGGCCAGGTCAAATGCTTCCCTCCTGCTTCTCCTCTGCCCCCCTCCCACTTTGTGGAGAGTCTTTCTGCTGCACTGGTCCAAAACTTAAGATATTTTTTTAATTGTGAAAAATTTCTCACCTCCACAAAGAAGAGACAATAATTAAAAACAAAAAACCACCCATGTTCCCATCAACCAGATTTAACAATTATCAAGATTTTGCCACATTTATTTCCTTTATCCTTTTTTTCTTTTCTGAAGAATTTTAAAACAGATCTCAAACATCATGTTATTTCACTCCCACATACTTCAGTGTGTTTCTTAAAATATATATACATATATATATAATTCCAAAACTTTTATGCTGTAAAATCAGAGGATGGACAGGGAAGGATGGAGCTAAAAAAAAAAAAAAAAACTGGAGGAGGAGGGAAAGAAGTAGGAGTAGGGGTGGGGAGAGGAGGAGGGTTTTGGGGGGAGCGAGCTGAAAGGCTGGGAAACTCTGAGGTTCATCAAAAACAGGAAGAAGAGGGCTTCCCTGTGGCGCAGTGGTTGAGAGTCTGCCTGCCGGTGCAGGGGACACGGGTTCGTGTCCCGGTCTGGGGAAGGTCCCACATGCCGCGGAGCGGCTGGGCCCGTGAGCCATGGCCGCTGAGCCTGCACGTCCGGAGCCCGTGCTCCGCAATGCGAGAGGCCACAGCAGTGGGAGGCCCGCGTACCGCACAAGAAAAAAAAAAAAAAAACAGGAAGAAGAGACAAGGGGATACTAGACAGGTTATTAAGGATTATATTTGATCACTTGTTCCTTCAAAAGACTTGAGTGCTAATTTTTAACTGGATTTTTTAAATCTATTTTTTTCGTATTTAGATGTTAAAAATATGACTCTCTTCTCAGTTTGAACCATGTGTGACTTGGCTCCACTAGAGTACATACATTAAATGTGTTAGTTTATCTTATGATGAAAATGGAACACATGATTTTCACTTAATGTAATAGACATTTTAGAAAGAGTGTTTTTCCTAAGAGTCTCTCACAATGTGCCAGGTTCTCAGTCCTTCACGTGAGCTACGTTGCTTAAATTCACAGTAACTTTACGCTTTAGGGGCTATAATTATCCCTATGTTACAGTTGGGGGGTTAAATGTCTTGTCCAAGGTCACTGCTTTTGGGGGCAGAGGCAGGTATTGAACCCAAGTCTACCTCATTCCAAAGTGTGGCTCTCAGCCTCTCCTCCACAGTAACTGTGCTAGGAGGCTGTGGATCACAGCTGTGAGGGGATGCCCATCCGATAGGTGTGGAGAGTTCCATGGCTCTGTGCTGTTAGAAATGCCACCCCTGCAAATGTGCCTTCCTTACTCAGAGGTTCCTATCTTTATAAATTCCTGTAAAAAATGCAAACTCTTCCTGGGAAAGTGGAACCAGTCAGATAAATTCAATGCTCATGAAACATGATGAGCTGGAAGGGAATTGTCTTAGTCTGTTCAGGCTGCTATAACAAATTACCATACACCGGGTAGCTTATAAACAACAGAAATTTATTTCTCAGGATTCTGGGGACTGAAAGTCCAAGATCAGGATCCCAACATGGTGGGGTTCTGGTGAGAGCCCTATTCCTGTTGCAGTAGGCTTACTTCTTGTTGTAACCTCACATGGTGGAGAGAGAGCAAGCTAGCACTCTGGAACCTCTTTTATAAGGGCACTAATTCCACTCATGAGGGCTCCACCCTCATGATCTAAGCACCTTCCAAAGGCTTCACCTCCTAACACCATCATAGTGGGGGTTAGGATTTCAACATATGAATTTTTTTTGTATTACAAACATTCAGTGCAGAGCAGGAGTAGGGTGGTTAGGATCAGGAACTCTAGGCTCAGACAAACCTGGTCTCACATCCTGCCCCTGCACTTACAAGCCCTGAGACCTTGGGCAAATTGCTTAACTTCTCCAGATCTCCATTTTCTCTCTGGTAAAGTAGCAGTTATTACATGATAAGTTTCACCTGTTTGGCTGGTCGTATTGGCCTTTTGTTCTGCCTGTATTGGAGGGTTTCAGTCTATGCCCGACAAAGTATATGTCATAGTTTCTGAGCAGTGTCCCTGACATTGACGTCACCTCTTTGGGCTAGACGCTGTGGGTGGAAAGCACTTTTTGACATGGAGAGGCATGGCCTAGTGGGATGGCACATGGAGCCAGAACCATCACACTGACAGAACAGCATGCTAATGCAGGTTTGTAAAGAGTCAAGGTTGTGCTCTGCCCTCTTCATCATTGTTCAATATTGTAAAGCACAGCCAGGCCTTCTGCATTACATGTAAAGTGACCAACAGCAGAGGTGGAACTTTCGGTGCTAAAACTGGGACCACCCAGGGCAAACCGGGGTGAACTGGTCATCCTCCTTGCACATCTCCGGGGAATCTTCATGAAGTTGCCCTCTTGTGCAAGGCACAGTTTGTGTAACTATATACCAGTCCCGAAAAGGGTTATTAACCAAAAAAAAAAGCTTTCTGCTTAAAGTTAAGATTATTGTGGACAGTTTGTATTCTCAATGGTTAACTGCAAATGCCTCCACAAATGAGAAAAGGCTAGAGAAATAAATAACAAAGTTATTTGGGTTCTATTTGGAGAAAAGTTCAATCATTTCTGGCTCTAAAAATAAATAAAATTACTTGGTCCCCATTTGAAGTAGGAGGCCAATTTTCCGTTCCTTAACCATTTATTCCCTTAACAGTTTTATTCCCTCAACATTTTCACACATATGGAAAAGGTGAACTAGTAAAAAAAAACCATACACACTCCACCTAGTTCTTAATAATTGTTAACATATTGCTATATATATACACTCACTCTCGCCTCTCTCTCTCTAAGTATGTACATGTGCCATGTTTGAGTTCCTTCTCTCTCTATGTGTGTGCATGAAAATATTTATATATTTTTTTATTCTTGTTGATTTGAAGAAAAGTTGCAGATATCATATTTCATCCCTAAATCCTTCATCTCCCATCTCCAAATGCCATTATTTCACTTAAGAAAATGAACAATTCCATACAATCATTACTTTCAATGTTCCCAGTTGTACCCAAATTGATATTTTAGAAAATTACGTTATTGTCATTCATTAATAGATTTAATTTTTGCCTATTTCCTTTAAGTCTTTATCTTGTTGAATGCTATACCCCATAACGGCACTGGAATTAAGTGTCAATAAGACAAAGTTGAGTTGATTACTTGCTGTGGTAAGGGAGAATGATACCTGGACAGAGCCTAATAGTATCTCGGAGGAGGAAGGTCAGTTGGGATATTCACTGAGACTCTGAGGTCTGGTTTAAGGTGGGTCTTTCCACTGGAGGTGGGGGATTAGAGGATGGGGGCCTTGGGCAGGACTGAGTAAGGATCAAGATATAATAATTTAAGATTCATGGCTCCAGAAGATCTCTAAGGTCTAACAATCTGTGAGTCATTATGTCATATTTTCTTATTTAAAAGCACAAAGCAGAGTCTTCTGGGTCAACCCTGCATCGGAGGATGCTGAAAAGCTTACCCATCCCCTGATCCTACCCCCAAATCTGCAGTCTCAGGGGTTTCACTGAGGGGTTAACTCTGAACTCCTGACTTCTAAGATGCTATGACTTCCGCTGGGGATATTGAATGTCTTCGGGTTCTTTTTTCAGCCCATAAAACTTAGATTTTAGCTTGGGAGGGATCAAGGCATCAGTCAGGGATTGAGGGGAATGCCATCCCAGGGCTTGTATAGAAAAAGAAGGAAAGGAATGACTCTGCAAGTCCCACACCCGAGATCAGAAGTTCAATATTTAAAAAAGGAATTTGTAACACAATCAACATAAAAATCAATTATATTTCCATACACTAGCAACGAACAATCTGAAAATGAAATTAAGAAAAGAATTCTATTATAACAAAAAAGGTAAGATAGGGGTAGGGGAACAAGAGCTACAAACTATTGGGTATAAAATAAGCTACAAAGTTATATTGTACAACACGAGGAATAGAGCCAATATTTTATAATAACTATAAATGCAGTGTAACCTTTCAAATTGTGACTCACTTGTAACTTATATAGTATTGTACATCAACTATACTTCAATTAAAAAAATCCATTAACAATAGGGGCAAAAATAATAAAAGAAAACGGTATGGCTGTTCTTCAAAATAATTAAACATAGAATTATTATAAGATCCAGCAATTCCACTTCTAGGTATATACCCCAAAGAATTGAAAACAGAAACTCTAACAGAGATTCGTACACCCATGTTTGTAGCAGCATTAATCACTATAGCCAAAAGGTGGAAGCAACCCAAGTGTCCACTGATGGGTGAATAGGTAAACAAAATGTGGTATATATTTGTGAAGGAATATTATTTGGCAAATGAAGTACTGATATGTTCAACAACATGGATGAACCTTGAAAACATTACGGTAAGTGAAAGAAGTCAGACGCAAAAGGCTATATACTGTGTAATTCTATTTCTATAAAATGTAGAGAATTGACAAAATCACAGAGACCGAAAATGGATTAGTGGTTCCAGAGCCTCCGAGTAGGGAGCAGTGGGGTGTGAGTACTAATGGTACGGAGCTACTTTTTCAGGTGATAAACTGTCCTAGAATTAGATAGTGGTGATGGTTTCACCGTTCTGCGTAAATGCTAAAATGCACTCAATTGTACAGTTTCAAATGGTGACTTTTATAGTATATGAATATCTTATTTTTTGAAAAAAGGAAACTTGGAACAGTCATGTGGCTCCTGTTTCCAAATGATCAATGGATTGGAGGGAAGCGATGTGTGCTCTCTGGATTTGTCCTACTTGAACACAACCGTGATATCTGTAGAGTAGATGCCCAAAGCATCATCCTTAAAATTGTTACCTCTGGATTGGGATTGGCCATCGAAGAAAGCTGTCACACTGAAACTGTGATTTCTTTCTTTCTTTTTATTTTTTGTGGTACGCGGGCCTCTGACTGCCGCGGCCTCTCCCGTTGCGGAGCACAGGCTCCGGACGCGCAGGCCCAGCGGCCATGGGCCACGGGCCCAGCCGCTCCGCGGCATGTGGGATCTTCCCGGACCAGGGCACGAACCCGCGTCCCCTGCATCGGCAGACGGACTCTCAACCTCTGTGCCACCAGGGAAGCCCCGAAACTGTGATTTCTTAGTATAAACTTAAAATTGCTGGAAAAGGGACTTGATTGGAACAGCTTGCATTAGGTACCCAACCCCTGAGCCAAACAAACAACTGAGGGGCAGATGGTGGTTAAGGGTAGAAGGAGGAACTGCTACTGCCCCACCCCTGGGCCAGTCAGCTGTGGGCAGGGGTCACCAGGTACAATTATGCTTGTTCTGACTGCATGCATGTCCACAGGAGTGGAGAAGGGGAGAAGGGTCGAGCCCAAGTGCTGGGCAGACAAAAATAGTGCCTGGGTGCTTTCCTGGTGGAGCAGTGGTTGAGGGTCCGCCTGCCGGTGCAGGGGACACGGGTTCGTGCCCCAGTCCAGGAAGATCCCACGTGCCGCGGAGTGGCTGGGCCCGTGAGCCATGGCCGCTGAGCCTGCGCGTCCGGAGCCTGTGGTCCACAACGGGAGAGGCTGCGGCAGTGAGAGGCCCGCGTACCGCAAAAAAAAAAAAAAAAAAAAAAAAAAAGATGTTAATTCCAGGGAGTTAACCTAGGCCTGGCCTACCACCAGCCATAGGGATCTGCCCTCCCTCCCTTCCTCCAGAGAGAAAGAAGATACTGTCTGTCTCAGCTCTGCCCTGGGCAAAAGAGAAAAAGAGGAGGAAGAATAACCCCTTCACGAGCCCACTTGATCCCATCCACCAGCTCTGGACTAAGAGGAATTGTGGTCTTTTTAGTCGCTCCGAATAAAACTGGTTCCAGTTAGTGAGGAAGAAGGGAAGAATGAAGATTGGAGAAGCAATTGACAGCCTCTGCCAAACCATTCAAACCAGCTTATGTCATAATGGAAAGATCCGAGGAAGCGCCAGGGGACCAAAGGCAGGAAGTGCGGTTGGGTCTCATGGTGGGGGGGGGGGAGGGGCAGGAAATACCCAGGAACTATAGGGTATTTGGGAACCCAGGCGGCCACTCTGGGAGTCTCTTTCTGGGGCCCATTGGTTTTTAGTCTGGTCTTTACTCGCCATAATTACCTCTTACTTTTTCTTTCTCTCCCATCTGGCTCTTTGTGTCTCTGTGCACACAGCGGAAGATGGTCACTCTCTAGATCCCAAGTTCCCGTGTCCTTTGCTCAAGGAGACTGATGGAGATCACAGGGCTTTCTCTGAATATTTGCCTCCAACTTCCCAGGAAAGAGAATCTGATTATCTCCCTTTGGTCAGGGGTTACTCCTGGTCCAATGATCTGCGGTCAGAGGGCCACTCAATTCAAACACATCTGCTAGATCCACGTGTGTGTGTGTGTGTGTGTGTGTGTGTGTGTGTGTGTGTGTTGGGGTTAGGAGAGTAATTCTCAAAGGAGCACTTCTCAGCCAGAATCAAGGCTCTCTCCTGTAAGTAACCATACTATAGTAAAATGAACTTCTGTTAATAAAAATACAGAATCAGAAAGTCCAAATTAAAAAGTACCTCCCTGATCATATGAAATCATTGAGGCCCTGCCAGACCCTGAAATGCCATCTGCATCACCACATCAAGAGAAGGGTAGGTTAGATCCTATATCCTTCTTCAGTTAGGGGCTTTCTGTATTATCCGGGAGTCTTTACAAAAATCTGTCCCTTATTTCTGAGCTGGGGATGACCAGCTAACCCGAATATCCCATTCTCAGGCCTGCCAAATAAATAGGGGTTTACTGTCTTCCTTGGAGTCTGGAATGGATTCAGTCAAATAGGCTCCACATTTCCATGAGTTTTAAGATGCTGAATATCGGCCAGCTCCACCCCACCAAGGGTAATTGTTGACAGCTGTGTCTTGAAAAGGGTTTCTTTTGTTGCCCATCCAGCTGAGTGAGGCAAATTGCTTCATTAACATTTAGGCCATGTTACACGTTCAAGCGCTTGTGAGGTATTTGGATTTCAGATGAGGTTGTTTTTTTAAAAAAATTTTTGTTCCCAACATGACGAGCCTCCATTTCTGTAATGAGTTTTTGTGTATATGGGTGCTATTGAAAGCCGATTTGCATCTTTGTTCATTTGTCATGCAAAGATGTACAGAAATGATTGTTATGGGTTGCCCTAGTTATTAAGGCCTTTTATATTGGGGATGAGCAAATTTCAAATCATTCCTTGGAGCAGCCATGGCTGTTGGTGTTTCCCCGCCCAAGAAGATAATGTCAGTTCCAAAAGGTGGTTGGCAGTGGGAGCAGACACTCTCCTCTGAAAAATTCATAGGATTCCTTAAGCCATCCCAAATGAATGTACAGATGAATTTAACTGAAAGAAAAAAAAAACCCTACGAGAAACCAACCAAACAAACCAACCAAACAAACAGTGAACTTGCTATGAAAATTCAGCTTCAAGACAAGTCCCCTCACCTACATTTCTAAGGAAATTTATGCTTTAAACCCTTTCTCTGTAGGAGGTCAGGGTCTATAGGAGCAAGCCCTTCTCAGTTTGCAGCCCCAGGACCGGAAGAATTCCTTGTGACATACACTGATTGCTTCTACAGTACCTATTCTTTCTTGCTAACCTCAGTCATTATGAGGGTCAAATGTGCTGTATTAAAAGTTCTTGCCTTCCAGACTCCCTTGCAGCTAGAGGTAGTCCATGTGAACCGAGTTATAGCCAGTGAATTGTAAGGGAAAGTCATTAAAAATGAGACTTCCAGAAAAACGCCTCAAAAGAAGCAGATTTGCCTGCTGATCTCCCAGGCCTTTGTTCCCTTACCTACTGTTACTGTCTTGGAACACTGGTGCAGTGGCAGCAGAGGCAGTGGTTGTCCTGTGTGGAGCAGGAAGCTAGAAGGAGCCCGGGTCCCTGCTAGCAGCCTGGAGAAGCTGTGCCATTCCAGGATGCCCAGCTCTCAACTTCTGTTATTGGTTTAAGCCACTAAACAGGGTTTTCTGTTATTTACAGCCAAACATATTACTTTTTATATTTTTTTTGCGGTACGCGGGCCTCGCACTGCTGTGGCCTCTCCCGTTGCGGAGCACAGGCTCCGGACGCGCAGGCTCAGTGGCCATGGCTCACGGGCCCAGCTGCTCCGCGGTATGTGGGATCTTCCCGGACCGGGGCACAAACCTGCGTCCCCTGCATCGGCAGGCGGACTCTCAACCACTGCGCCACCAGGGAAGCCCAAGCCAAACATATTCTTAATTAAACCTTCCATAAAGGCACAGAGAGGGTTTCTGTTTTTTTTGGTAGGGCCTCTTCTGGTTACCTATTACAGTATAACAGATTACTCCAAAACATATGGCTTAAAGCAATGACGATTTTATTATCTCTCTTATTCAGGCAGTGTTAGCTGGACAATGTTTCTGCTCCATATGGCATTGACTGAGGTCACTGGGTGGTACTCAGCTGGTGGATGGGCTGGTCTGGAGGGTCCAAGACAGCTTCACCCACATGTCTGGTGCCTTGGCAGAGTAGCCTGTAAAGCAGGGCTCAGTGGGGTCTCAGATAAAGCACTTATACATAGTTTCTCCATCAGGATGGTCTCTGGTTGGTCAGATATTCTATGGTCGTTCAGGGCACCCAGAAAGAAAAAGTTCCAAATAGAAGTTTCCAGTTTCTCAAAACTGAGCCTGGAAATAGATACTGCATCACTTCCAATGTATTATACTGGTCAAAGCAGTTACAGAGCTCAGCTAGATTCTGGAGCAAGGGGACTTAGACCTACCTCCCGATTGGAATATTGTCAAAGAATGTGTGGCCATTTTAATCTGCCAAAGGGCAATGCGCTACAAATTACATTGACAAAGCTTGATCCACAGGCCTAGAATAGGCAGGTATACCTCGGAGAGTAGGCTTAATATTCACTCTCTGTGATGTCTATCAGGTCTACAGATTGTCTACTGGGTATCAGGAACTAGTCTAGGCACTGGATGTAATGATAAACACAGCAAACAAGGCACCCTTTTGTTAAGTTTGAGGTTCTTATTGGATTTACAAGAGGAGATACAAGACATAGTTAAAAACAAGACATATTTATGGTGACTGTGATGGCTAATTTTTTTTTTTTTTTTTTGCAGTACGCGGACCTCTCAACATTGTGGCCTCTCCCGTTGCGGAGCACAGGCTCCGGACGCGCAGGCTCAGCGGCCATGGCTCACGGGCCCAGCCGCTCTGCGGCATGTGGGATCTTCCTGGACCGGGGCACGAACCCGTGTCCCCTGCATCGGCAGGAGGACTCTCAACCACTGCATGACCAGGGAAGCCCCTGTGATGTTTAATTTTATGTGTCAACTTGCTTGAGCTAAGGGATGCCCAGATGGCTGATAAGACATTATTTCTGGTTGTGTTTGTGAGGATGTTTCTGGAAGACATTAGCCTTTGAATCAGTAGACTAAGTAAAGAAGATCACCCTTGTCAATAGGAGTGGGCATCATCCAATCCATTGAGGGGCCCGAATAGAACAAAAACGATGAAGGAAGGGTGAATTTGCTCTGTCTGCTTGAGCTGGGATGTTTGTCTTCTTCTGCCCTTGGATGTGCTCCTGGTTCTAGGGCTTTCAGACTCCAACTGGGAATTATACCATTGGCTCCCCTGGTTCTTAAGCCTTCAGATTTAGACTGGAACCACACTACAAGCCTTCCTGGGCCTCCAGCTGTACACAGCAGATCGTGGGATTTCTCAGTCTCCAATCATGTGAGCCAATCCCTCATGATAAATTCCTTTCTGTATATCTGTATGTACCCTATTGGTTCTGTTCCTCTGGGGAACCCTGACTAATACAGCGATCTAAGTGGCTACTCTTTCCATAAAGATCCTGGCCCACAGATGAGGTGTCCTGGGTTTTCACCTTCAGCTTGGTGCTAAGGATCTGTGTGACTGTGAGAACATTCAGTCACACCTTCAGATTTCATTCTCATCCATAAAATGATGGGACTGGATTTTATATTATCTCTGAGGTCTCTCCCACTGTAGATTTTATGGGTCTAGGCAATGACTATTTATGATTATGAAAAGAGCTGGAGTCATGATTTCTTTCCTTAATTTTAAAAAATAACATGCCTTTTCTGTCATCAAATTCCACTGCACTTTTCTTCCATAGACTTAGTTCATTTATAGAGCAGACCTCAGAGAGAGCTCGGGGTAGAGGCAATATTTTTGTGAAAATTAAATCTTCCCAGTTAATTTGATTTCCCTGACTTTCCCTGAGAACTGTTCTTTCCAAACTTTCCCCGCTGTTCTCTTTTTGAAATTATAGTATAAGCTGTTTCCATTGCCATTGGAACATGACAGCAGACTCAGTACAGCCAAATGTTCCAGGGTTCACTGGGTTCCTGAACCACGAGGGAATCTGAGAAGTCTTAATAACAAAGTGAATGAACAAGAGCCTGAGAGGGAGTCATTTGGGGTTCAGTTAAGAAAAGGGGACCCGCTGATGACTGAAAGATGAATGCCTAGGAGGGTAACATTGAACTTGGTGGTGGGAGAACAACCATAGTTACTTCTTTCAGGAAATTTATTCTTTTTTTTTCCATTTCAAAGATTTGTAGTAATAATATGTAATTTAATCCCACAAAAGTTTGGGGATATTTAGTGAATTCATGGAATACCTACATGACTCGGACTCTTGGGATTTGAGAATGTCAAAGAAAAACCAGAGCTGGACTGTAGTTAGAGCAGTACAAAGTGATTTTATTCAGGGCTATTACAAGAGTGGGGAAGAGACCTCAGTACTGAACTGGGCTCAGTTCTGAATACAGCACGGGCAAGTGGGAATGTATAGCCAAGGAGCAGAGTGGGAGTGAACGGATAAAAAAATCACTTAGAAGAAACCTCAGGGGTAAAGGAAGTTCTAGCTAAATGGACCTAACAGGATTGTTGTTGAAGACAAGCCAGGGTGATCAGACATCATTTGGGGGACGGTGGAGGATAAGGAACCTGATCAGATATTCAGAGCAGTCAGATGTGAAGGATGGGGGTTCTTGGTAAAATGTCTTGGCAGAGTTCTTGCTAAAACTGGATTTTGAAAGAAGGTGCACAGATGGGCCCAGGAGAAGGCTCAGGAGACTGACTGAAGTTTGGTCAAGTAAAGAATCTTTGTCAAGAAGTGGAGAAACCTGGGTTTTTTTCTGAGGGACAAAAATATGTATGATTTTTGCCTTGACTTCCTGTAGTATTCTGGGTAAATCTATTAACTATTTCATGATTATGTTGTGGCTATGTTATTTGGATTTCTAGGAGAAAAAAATGATCTGCAGTATATGATTTCTATGATATTAATACAATGTACTACTATGTAAGGTTTGCAATTTGTTTGGGGAAATAAATGCTGTAAGACCTCCTTGTAACTCTATCCTTGGGATCCACTGCAGGAGACAGTCTTATAAAATAAGATTGTTTTGGATGGAGGTCTTTGTGATTTATCAGTAACTAGTCTCCTTTGGATTAGCCCAAGGAAGAGTCACACGAGAAAGTTGGCACACAAAAGGACACTTTATAGTGAATGGTGTTATACTGAAGACTCACTCATTATCAATAACAATGTAAGAATCAGGATATTTATCAATGGCCATATGCCAACAGTGTGCCAGGCACTGTACTAGACGCTTCTCCATATATTGCTTGTAATCCTCACAACAGCCCTGGAAGGTCTCCATCTGAAAAGACTGAGGTTCAGGGAGCTTGAGTCTTCAGACTGGTGAGTGGTGAGACTGGAATTCTAACCCAGTTATGTCTGTTACCCAAGCTTTTCCCATTTTTGTCTTTATCCAATTATCCCTTTGAGGGTAATGCAAATATTTTTAGAACACCATAGAACCATCGCAAACAAACAATTTGTATTTTTCTCACTTGGTAACAAAAGACAAGACAATCAGGCAGCAATTACATTGTTGCAACAGGATATTTTCCCTTTAAGATTTATATGGTAAATACACATTGTCAAATATTTCTGGATCCTACGGAGCTTTTTTTCACCTCAACAAATACTATTCAGAGGTTCATGGAAACCACAACAGAGACTCACTATGTCTGTCTGGTGGGTGAGAAATTAAAATGCCCCATAATTTTATCAAGTACTGCCTCTTCAGATCATTTTCAGTTCTGAATTTATAGCCTCCTCCACTCACCTTGTCTTTTGGGTGAGTTCTTCTTTTCTAAACTCTTCTTGTTACCCTCACTCTTTATTGCCTCCAGGGGTTCCCCTCCTGCCCTTTCACTTGTAGACACCCCCTCTATAAGACTGCCTGCCTTGCCCTGACTCCCGTTTACTCAAGATCATTAAGAAAATCAACACCTTGGGGCTTCCCTGGTGGCGCAGTGGTTGGGAGTCTGCCTGCCGATGTAGGGGACGTGGGTTCGTGCCCCGGTCCGGGAGGATCCCACGTGCCGCGGGGCGGCTGGGCCTGTGGGCCATGGCCGCTGAGCCTGCGCGTCCGGAGCCTGTGCTCCGCAACGGGAGAGGCCACAACAGTGAGAGGCCCGCGTACCGCAAAAACAAACAAACAAACAAAAAAAAACCAACACCTTGAAAAAAAACATCCCTTTCAGGAACGATTGTACATACTGCTTCCCTGTTCTAGCCCAAATTCTTGATTTCCTCCCCGCTTCCTCTGCCAGGTGGCTATGCAGATATTTCATTTCAATTCAGGGTCCCTGTCATCAAGCTGTGAAGGATGCATAGTACAAATGTAAATCACCCCAATTTGCCACTTGCTGGCATCCTCTGTAAAGATTTTGAAGAAAGAGTAAAACCAGTACCAAAATGTAGTTTTAAAAAAAACCTTTTCTAAACAACAAGGTCCTACTGTATAGTACAGGGAACTATATTCAATATCCTGAGATAAACCATAATGGGAAAGAATACAAAAAAGAAAGTATGTATAACGGAATCACTTTGTTGTAGAGCAGAAATTAACACGATATTGTAAATCAACTATATTTCAATTAAAAAAAAAAACCTTTTCATTCTGGATCATTATAGATTCACAGGAAGTTGCAAAAGTAGTTTAGAGGTCCTGTGTACCTTTCACCAAGTTTTCCCCAATGATAATACAGCACAATATCAAAACTAGGAAATGGACATTGGTACAATGCACAGACCTATTCAGATTTAACCAGTTTTACATGCATCAGTTGTGTGTGTGTGTGTGTGTGTGTGTGTGTGTGTGTGTGTGTGTGTGCAATCGATAAAATTTTATCACATGTGTAGACTCATATATCCACTACCACAATCAAGGTACAGAACTATTTCATTACCACAAAGTTTCCTCATGCCAGCCTCACACCCATCCTCCTCTCCTATCATCTTCTAACCCTTGGTAATCTGTTGTCTATCTCTACAATTTTCACATTTTGAGACTGTTGAATAAATGGAGTTATATGGTACATTTTACAATTGGCCTTTTTTACTTAGCATAATTCCATTGAGATCCTTTTTGGTGAAATGTCTATTCATTACTTTTGCCAATTTTCTAATTGAGTTGTTTGTTTGTTTTTTACTGTTGAGTTTAAATATATATACATATATTCTAGATATGTCTTTGTCAGATACGTGGTTTGCAAATATTTTCTCCCAGTTTGTATCTAGTGCATTTATTTTCTTAGCTGAATCCTATACAAAGTTCTTAATTTTCATGAACTCCAATTGGCCTTTTTTTTTTAATGGATCGTGCTTTGGTATCATGTCTAAGAACTCCTCATCTAGCCCTAGATCCTGAAGATCTTCTCCTTTGCTTTCTTCTAAAAGTTTTATGGTTTTATATTTTAAAATATGATGTATTTTGAGATAATTTTTTTTTACAAAGTATGAGGTTTAGGTTAAGGTTCTTTTTTTTATTATTTTGCCTATACGTATTCAATTGTTCCAGCATCATTTATTAAAAGAATATCTTTTCTCTTTGAATTGCTTTTACACCTTTGTCAAAAATCAGCCAGCCATACTGTGCACAGGTTTTACTTCTGAATTACCTATTTTGTTCCATTAATCCTTGTGTGTATCACTTTGCCGATTCCACACTGTCTTGATAACTGTAGCTATATACTAAGTCTAAAAATCAGGTAGAGCAATTCAGTCCACTTTAGTCTTTTTCAAAATTGTTTTAGCTATTCCAGTTTCTTGGCCTCTCCATATATATTTGAGAGCAAGTTTGCCCATATCTGCAAGAATTCTTATTGGGATTTTGTTAGGAATTGAACTAAAACTATAGTTCAATTTGGGGAGAATTGACATCTTCACTATGTTGAAGATGAACATGGTACATTCCTCTATTTTTGTAAGGTCTTTATTTATTTTTCAGCAGAATTTTTAGCATACAAGTCCAGTACATGGCTTATTAGATTTACCTAAGTATTTAATTTTTTAGTGATTATAAATGGTATTGTGGTTTTAATTTTGATTTCCATATACTCATTGGAGTATATAGAGCTACAACTGATTTTTGCATGTTAATCTTGTATCGTCTATGATATAATCATAGATGTAGAAAATCAGAAAGAATTGAGAAAAGAACTCCTGGAAAAAATAAGTGATTATAGAAAGGTTGCAAGATGCAAGGTTAATATACAAAAGTGAACTGCTTTTCTAGTACCAGCAATGAACAAGTGGAATTTAAAATTTAAAATGCCATATCGTTTACATTAGTACCCCCAAAAATGAAATACTTAGGCATAAATCTAACAAGATAAGTACAAGATCTACATGAGGAAAACTACAAAGTTCTGATAAATGAAATCAAAGAACTAAATGAATGTAAAGATAATCTATATTGTGGATAGGAAGATTCAATATTGTCAAGATGTCAATTCTTTTTAACTTGATCTATAGATACAATGCAATCCAAATCAAAATCTGTTATTATGTTGATATTGGAAAACTGATTCTAAAGTTTACATGAAGAGGAAAATACCCTGCACAATTTTGAAGGAGTGGTCAATATAGTCAAGTGGTCTTTGACAAAGAAGCAAAGGCAATACAATGGAACAAAGATAGTTCCCTCAACAAATGGCTGTAATAATGGACATCTGTATGCAAAAAAAAAAAAAAAAAAAAAAATCTAGACACACACCTTATGCCCTTCACAAAAAATAACTCAAAATGGATCATAGATTTGAAGGTAAAACACAAAATTATGACTCCTAGAAGATAACATAGGAGGAAATCTAGATGACCTTAGGTTGGTTGATGACTTTTTAGATGCAACTACAAAGGCATAATCCATGAGAGAAATAACTGATAACCCGGGCTTCATTAAAATTAAAATATATTACTCTGCTAAAGACACTCTCAAGAGAATTAGAAGACAAGTCACAGACTAGGAGAAAATATTTGCAAAAGACACATAAAGGGATATTATTTAAAACACACAAAGAAGACTTAAAACTCAATGATAAAATGAACAACCTGATTTTAAAGTGGGCAAAAAATCTGAACAGACACCTCATCAAAAATGAAATACAGATGGTAAATAAGCATATGAAAAGGTGGTCAATGTCATATATCATTAAGGCACTGCAAATTAAAACAACAGAGAGATATCACTATATACCTATTAGAATGGTCAAAATCTGGAAGACTGACAACACCAACTGCTATCAAAGATGTGGAGCAACAGGAACTCTCATTCATTGCTGGTGAATGAGCAGCAACATCAGCTATGGTATTCCTGCTTTTGAGGACAATTTGGCAGTTTCTTATAAAACTAAACATATTCTTACCCATCACCCAACCCTCCCATCAGGAAACTTGCACAAGCCTCTTAGATAGCCTCATCCACCAGAGGGCAGACAGCAGAAGCAAGAAGAACTACAATCCTGCAGCCTGTGGAACAAAAACCACACTTACAGAAAGATAGACAAGACGAAAAGGCAGAGGGCTATGTACAAGATGAAGGAACAAGATAAAACCCCAGAAAAACAACTGAATGAAGTGGAGAAAGGCAACCTTCTAGAAAAAGAATTCAGAATAATGATAGTGAAGATGATCCAGGACCTCGGAAAAACAATGGAGGCAAAGAACTAGAAGATGCAAGAAATGTTTTAAAAAGACCTAGAAGAATTAAAGAACAAACAAATAGAGATGAACAATACAATAACTGAAATGAAAACTACACTAGAAGGAATCAATAGCAGAATAACTGAGGCAGAAGAACGGATAAGTGACCTGGAAGACAGAATGGTAGAATTCACTGTTATGGAACAGAATGAAGAAAAAAGAATGAAAAGAAATGAAGACAGCCTAAGAGACCTCTGGGACAACATTAAACACAACAACATTCACATTATAGGGGTCCCAGAAGGAGAAGAGAGAGAGAAAGGACCCAAGAAAATATTTGAAGAGTTTATAGTTGAAAACTTCCCTAACATGGGAAAGGAAATAGCACCCAAGTCCAGGAAGCACGGAGAGTCCCATACAGGATAAACCCAAGAAGAAACACGCCGAGAAACATAGTAATCAAATTGGCAAAAAGAAAAGGCAAAGAAAAATTATTGAAAGCAGCAAGGGAACGAGGACAAATAACATACAAGGGAACTCCCATAAGGTTAACAGCTGATTTCTCAGCAGAAACTCTACAAGCCAGAAGGAAGTGGCATGATATACGTAAAGTGAAGAAAGGGAAGAACCTACAACCAAGATTACTCTACCCAGCAAGGATCTCATTCAGATTCGATGGAGAAATCAAAAGCTTTGCAGACAAGCAAAAGCTAAGAGAATTCAGCACCACAAAACCAGCTCTACAACAAATGCTAAAGGAACTTCTCTAAGTGGGAAACACAAGAGAAGAAAAGGACCTACAAAAACAAGCTCAAAACAGTTAAGATAATGGTCATAGGAACATACATATCGATAATTACCTTAAATGTGAATGGATTAAATGCTCCAACCAAAAGACACAGGCTCGCGTAATGGATACAAAAACAAGACCCATATATATTCTGTCTACAAGAGGCCCACTTCAGACCTAGGGACACATACAGACTGACAGTGAGGGAATGGAATAAAATATCCCATGCAAATGGAAATCAAAAGAAAGTTGGAGTAGCAATACTCATATCAGATAAAATAGACTTAAAATAAAGAGACAAGGAAGGACACTACATAATGATCAAGGGATCAATCCAAGAAGAAGATATAACAATTATAAATATCTATGCACCCAACATAGGAGCACCTCAGTACATAAGGCAACTGCTAACAGCTCTAAAAGAGGAAATCGACAGTAACACAATAATAGTGGGGGACTTTAGCACTTCACTTACACCAATGGACAGATCATCCAAAATGAAAATTAATAAGGAAACAGAAGCTTTAAATGACACAATAGACCAGATAGATTTAATTGATATTTATAGGACATTCCATCCAAAAACAGCAGATTACACTTTCTTCTCAAGTGTGCACAGAACATTCTCCAGGATAGATCACATCTTGGGTCACAAATCAAGCCTCAGTAAATTTAAGAAAATTGAAATCATATCAAGCATCTTTTCTGACCACAACACTACGAGATTAGAGATGAATTACAGGAAAAAAAAAACATAAAAACGCAAACACATGGAGGCTAAACAATACGTTACTAAATAACCAAGATATCACTGAAGAAATCAAAGAGGAAATCAAAAAATACCTAGAGACAAATGACAATGAAAACATGACAATACAAACCCTATAGGATGCAGCAAAAGTACTTCTAAAAGGGAAGTTTACAGCAATACAAGCCTACCTCAAGACACAAGAAAAATCTCAAATAAACAATCTAACCTTACACCTAAAGGAACTAGAGAAAGAAAAACAAACAAAACCCAAAGTTAGCAGAAGGAAAGAAATCATGAAGATCAGAGCAGAAATAAATGAAATAGAAAAAAAGAAAACAATAGCAAAGATCAATAAAACTAAAAGCTGGTTCTTTGAGAAGATAAACAAAATTGATGAACCATTAGCCAAACTCATCAAGAAAAAGAAGAGGATTCAAATCAATAAGATTAGAAATGAAAAAGGAGAAGTTACAACAGACACTGCAGAAATACAAAGCATCCTAAGGGACTACTACAAACAACTCTATGTCAATAAAATAGACAACCGGGAAGAAACAGACAAATTTTTAGAAAGGTATAACCTTCCAAGAATGAACGAGGAAGAAGCAGAAAATATGAACAGACCAATCACAAGTAATGAAATTGAAACTGTGATTAAAAATCTTCCAACAAATGGAAGTCCAGGACCAGATGGCTTCACAGGTGAATTCTATCAAACATTTAGACAAGAGCTAACACCCACCCTTCTCAAAGTCTTCCAAAAAATTGCAGAGGAAGGAACACTCCCAAACTCATTCTATGATGCCACCATCACCCTGGTACCAAAACCAGACAACAATACTACAAAGAAAGAAAATTACAGACCAATATCACTGATGAACATAGATGCAAAAATCATCAACAAAATACTAGCAAACAGAATCCAACAACACATTAAAAGGATCATACACCATGATCAAGTGGGATTTATCCCAGGGATGCAAGGATTCTTCAATATACGCAAATCAATCAATGTGATACACCATATTAACAAATTGAAGAATAAAAACCATATGATCATCTCAATAGATGCAGAAAAAGCTTCTGACAAAATTCAACACCCATTTATGATAAAAGCTCTCCAGAAAGTGAGCATAGAGGGAACCTACCTCAACGTAATAAAGGCCATATACGACAAACCCACAGCAAACCTCATTCTCAATGGTGAAAACCTGAAAGCATTTCCTCTAAGATCAGGAACAAGACAAGGATGTCCACTCTCACCACTACTATTCAACATAGTTTTGGAAGTTCTTGCCATGGCAATCAGAGAAGAAAAAGAAATAAAAGGAATACAAATTGGAAAAGAAGAAGTAAAACTGTCACTGTTTGCAGATGACATCATACTATACGTAAAGAATCCTAAAGTTGCCACCAGAGAACTACTAGAGCTAATCAATGAATTTGGTAAAGTTGCAGGATACAAAATTAATGCACAGAAATATCTTTCATTCCTATACACTAATGATGAAAAATCTGAAAGAGAAATTAAGGAAACACTCCCATTTCCCATTGCAACAAAAAGAAAAAAATACCTAGGAATAAACCTACCTAGGGAGACAAAAGACCTTTATGCAGAAAACTATAAGACAGTGATGAAAGAAATTAAAGATGATACCAACAGATGGAGAGATATACCATGTTCTTGGATTGGAAGAATCAATATTGTGAAAATGACTCTACTACCAAAGCAATCTACAGATTCAGTGCAATCCCTATCAAATTGCCAGTGGCATTTTTTACAGAACTAGAACAAAAACCCTTAAAATTTGTATGGAGACACAAAAGACCCCAAATGGCCAAAGCAGTCTTGAGGGAAAAAAGCAGAGCTGGAGGAATCAGACTCCCTGACTTCAGACTATACTACAAAGCTACCGTAATCAAGACAATATGGTACTGGCACAAAAACAGAAATATAGTTCAACGGAACAGGATAGAAAGCCCAGAGATAAACCCATGCACCTATGATCAACTAATGTATGATAGAGGAGGCAAGGATATACAATGGAGAAAAGACTGTCTCTTCAATATGTGCTGCTGGGGAAACTGGACAGCTACATGTAAAAGAATGAAATTAAAACATACCCTAACACCATATACAAAAACAAACTCAAAACATATTAGAGACCTAAATGTAAGACTGGACACTCTAAAACTTTTAGAGGAAAACATAGGAAGAACACTCTTTGACATAAATCACAACAAGATCTTTTTTGACCCACCTCCTAGAGTAATGGAAATAAAAACAAAAATAAACAAATGGGACCTAATGAAAGTTAAAAGCCTTGCACAGCAAAGGAAACCATAAACAAGAGGAAAAGACAATCCTCAGAATGGGAGAAAATATTTGCAAATGAATCAACGGACAAAGGATTAAACTCCAAAATATATAAACAGCTCATGCAGCTCAATATTAAAAAAACAAAGAACCCAATCCACAATTGGACAGAAGACCTAAATAGACATTTCTCCAAAGAAGACATATAGATGGCCAAGAAGCACATGAAAAGCTGCTCAACATCACTAATTATTAGAGAAATGCAAATCAAAACTGCAATGAGGTATCACGTCACACCAGTTAGAATGGGCATCATCAGAAAATCTACAAACAACAAATGCTGGACAGGATGTGGAGAAAAGGGAACCCTCTCGCACAGTTGGTGGGAATATAACTTGATACAGCCACTATAGAGAACAGTATGGAGGTTCCTTAAAAAACTAAAAATATAATTGCCATATGATCCAGCAATCTCACTGCTGGGCATATACCCAGGCAAAATCATAATTCAAAAAGACACATGCACCCCAATGTTCACTGCAGCACTATTTACAATAGCCAGGTCATGGAAGCAACCTAAATGCCCGTCGACAGATGAATGGATAAAGAAGTTGTGGTACATATATACAATGGAATATTACTCAGCCATAGAAAGGAACAAAATTGGGTTATTTGTAGAGACATGGATGAATCTAGAGACTGTCATACAGAGGGAAGTAAGTCAGAAAAACAAATAACGTATATTAATGCATATTTGTGGAACCTAGAAAAATCATACAGAGGAACCGGTTTGCAGGGCAGAAATTGAGACACAGATGTAGAGAACAAACATATGGACACCAAGGGGGGAAAGCGGGTGGTGATGGGGTGGTGGTGTGATGAATTGGGCGATTGGGATTGACATGTATACACTGATGTGTATAAAATAGATGCCTAATAAGAACCTGCTGTATAAAAATGTAAATTAAATAAAATTCAAAAAAAAAAGGAAAAGAACTAAACTAAACATAATCTTACCATGGATTCAGCAATCACACTGCTTGTTATTTACCCAAAGGAGATGAAAACTTATGCCTACACAAAAACCTGTACATGAATGTTTATAGCAGCTTTATTCAAAATTGCCAAAACTTAGAGGCAACCAAAATGATTTCCAGTAAGTGAGTAGATAAATAATCTATGGTAAACCCGGACAATAAAATATTATTCAGAGCCAAAAAGAAATGAGCTATTAAGCCATGAAAAGATATAGAGGAACTTTAAATGCATATTACTAAGTGAAAGAAGCCAATCTGAAAAGGCTACCTATGGTATGATTCCAACTATATGACATATTGGAAAAGGAAAAACTATGGAGACAGTAAAAGGATCAGTGGTTGTCAGAGGTTAGAGTAGAGGGAGGGATGAACAGATGGAGCAAGGAGGATTTTGGGGACAGTGAAACTACTTTGTGTGATACTGTAATGGTGGATACATAACTATGCATCTGTCAAAACCCAAAGAACTGTACAACACTAAGAGGGAACACTAATGTCAATTATGGACTTTAGGTAATAATTATGTATCAATATTGGTTTGTAAATTGTAACATAGGTACCACACTAATGCAAGATGTTAATTAAAGGGGAAACTGGGATTTGGGGGTGGGGGAGGCAGGAATATGGAAACTCTCTGTACTTTCGGCTCAATTTTGCTGTGAAGCTAAACAAAAGCTCCAAAAAATAAAATCTATTTTAAAAAAAAGAACATTTACAGAAGGATAAAACATCAAACACCCAAAAATAAATCTAACAAAAAATGTCCAAGACTTCTAGGTGGAATATTAAAAAGTATCATTGAGAGAAATTTTTAAAGACCTATACAAATAGCCCTATTTATTGATGGCATATTTAATATTATAAAAATGTCAATTCTCCAGTAGCCTACAGACTTAATGCAATCTTGTGATTCTAAATTTTATGCAAAAATACGAAGTTTTAATAAGGACCAAGACACTTGAAGATTTGGCGAGAGGACTAGCTAGCTCTTCAGGATATGAAGGCATAATATAGTTCCAGTAATTAGGACAGTTTGATATTGGGAGAAGGTAGAACAATGGAACAGAATAGATCATTCTAAAACATAAACACAAATGAACACTTGATTTATGAACACTGTAGAAGAGTGGGATGAGGATGGTCTTTCCAAAAAATAGACCTAAGACAACTGGATACCCATATGGAAGGAAAAAACATGAGTACTACCTCCTACCAACAAAATTTCAGTTTCAGGAGATTGCAGGCTTAAATGCAAAAGGCAATGTAATAAAACATTTGAAAGATAACATAAGACAGTATCTTCTTGTCATCAGGGTAGGGGAATTTTTTTTTTTTTTTTTTTTTTTGCGGTACGCGGGCCTCTCACTGCTGTGGCCCCTCCCGTTGTGGAGCACAGGCTCCGGAGGCGCAGGCTCAGCAGCCATGGCTCACGGGCCCAGCCGCTCCGCGGCATGTGGGATCCTCCCGGACTAGGGCACGAACCCGTGTCCCCTGCATCGGCAGGCGAACTCTCAACCACTGCGCCACCAGGGAATATTTTTTAAAAAGGACACAGAAAACAAACCATAAAAGAAAAGATTTATAAATTAGATTCCATTAAAATTAAGAACATTTTTTTATCCAGAGACACCATGAAGAGAACGAAAAAGCAGACCCTGAGAGGGGAATATATATCAATGTATATAACTAATAAATATCTCTTAATCAGAATATCTTAAAAACTGGTAAAAATAATAAAGAAAAAGTTCGTGGAAAAATGGCCAATAGACTTGAACAGGTAACTCACAAAGAAGGATATCCAAATAGAAAAAAATATGTATGGAAAGTTCTTAGCTTCACTACTAATTAGGAAAATGCAAATTCAAACACCATTGAGGTATCATGACCATACCCATCAGAATGACAAAAATGAGAATGATTGACAATATCACGTTTTGGAGATCGTAAATAAATTGTTATATTCCACTTTGGAAAGCAGTTTGTCATTATTAGCTAAAGTTGAAGATATGCAAACCCTATGACCCATCAATTACAAATACTTGTACAAAGGCTCCAAAAATCGTTAAGTACGGGACCCAGTTTGTGTGGTTCCCCAGATTCCTCTGGACGTTGTCGAGTCCCCAGATCTTGATTTTATAACAGATGAGTTTGCATGTAGCAGTGGGGTCTGCCCTTCTAGGGGGAAACACTGATAAGCAAGAGGGTAAGACAATTTAGTTTTCTTTCCGTTGCCGGGTCCATCCCCAGCCAGTGGTGAAGTCCGGCTTCTGCTTTACACTAAGCTCCCACAACCTAGCGGCTCTGGCTTTTTTGGGGTACTCTTTTCTTTTCAGAAGACAGGATGTGTTTGTTCACCTAATAAACCGGTCAGAATGTCTTTGGTCTTGTTTTGTAACAACACTAGATGGAGCCCCTTCTTTTCGTTGCCGAGACTCTGGCAGGCAGCTCGGCAGCCGGCGTGGGCTCAGCAGTTTCTCCGAACCAGAGCTGGTGCCCTTGCGCTGCCTGCTTCGCAAGGATGTCATTCTCCGCCTACCGGGAAGTCTGCCCTCTGGGGGAGGGTGGAGTGCATCTTTCCCTCGGAACAGCTGAGGAGCTTAAGGGGTCTTCTAGTTAGCTTTATTCTTCTGACTCTAGGCAAGCGTGGGATCAAATCATTTCAAACTGGCAGTTCACCGCCTTTTCCTTAGGGACCTGAGGGAAGCGGGATCCATGAAACCCTCCTTCAGTGACAACCTTGATTTCACCCTCTGAGAAGCAAACGTCTCTCCGTGGCATACGAAGAAGGGCTCAAGACGTGTTTATTGTCCGTTGAAAAAGAACATACCTCCCTGAGGAGAGGAGGGAGAGGATTAAGCAAGAGAAATGAGTAAGGGATTGGTCTGTAACCCACGTGTACTGGGGTCACTCTGCTCCTGGAAGACCCGGATCTCCACCGCCTAAGATGTTCGCAAATCCTGATGGGAACAGTCTGTTTCAACATCGCCTCCGCAAGGTCCATTCTCAAGTCCATTCACCACCACACCCCCCACCCCCACGCTTTGTTTTCTCATTTGTTTATTTGGTCAGTTATGTATTGTCTGTCACTCCACTAGACTGTGAGTTCTCAGGGATCTTATCTATTTTGTTCAAGGCATTGTCCTCCTGTCCTAGAATAGTGCCCGGCCGATGTTAGGTGCTCAGTCGATGTAGAATGGATGGCCACCTAGGATTCCAAACTCGACTGGATCAGTTTTGTCTCCAGGTCATCTCCCACCCTGCGCAATGTTGTCCCCGATCCTCAGTTTGCCAGCTCATTTGTGGAACTCTAGCCCTTCCCTGGGCACCCCTGAAAAACCTCCCGCAGAAGGTGTCTTTGGTGTGAAAGTCCACTAAAAATATGAGAAGAGAGAGGGACTTACATAGGCGTGACCAGATCGTTTAACACTGAACAGTAGTGTTTCATGGGTGTAGTCTTCCATCTCCCTCCCATAATAGAACATCCCTAACGCTCTCGCCCCACAAACCTTCCTGACGTCTCAGGATTTTGCTGTCTCTCTTCTCTTTCTCACCTCTCTTACTGTTTTCAACTCTCTTTCTCACATTTTCATGCAGAATAACTCAACTCAGCTCTTCCCTAGCAACTTGTCCCAAACTGAACTCTAAGCCCAGCTTTACCCACCTAAGACCCATTGACATATTAGCCTAATTAAAGAACTACCTCACTTAGCAAACATGAAGGTCCGAGATTCGACAATGTTTTCTTAGCATAGCACTGCCCTTTTCTTTACAACTAAGATTTTCCCCTGTTTATCTGATTCTGTTCCTCTATCCCCTCTTTCCCCACAAAAAGTTAGGTTAAAACACACCGTGTCCTTCCTATCCTCCAACATTTTTGTCTAGAATAAAAGTGGTTTCAAAGATGACGGAGGGAATTCCCTGGCGATCCCATGGTTACGACTCTGCACTTTCACTGTGGAGAACGTGGGTTCAATCCCTGCTTGGGGAACTAAGATCTGGCAAGCCCCGCGGCAGGCCAAAAGAAAAAAAAAAAAAAAAAAAAAAGGAACCCTTAAGGAAGATAAATAAATCCTCTAAAAGTCTGAGCCTGAAACCTAGGGTAGCAGTAAGGAGGAGAGGGAAGCTTCCCTTTACTTGACCTTGGTGACTGCCTAAAGAGACATGGGGGGCAGCTGTATTTATCAGCCTTCGGTCTTTTATTTATCGAGGAGAAGAGTTCAAAGGGGTCATCACCTTGATTCTTGAGTTGCCTCTGATCCCCATACACCTCCTCTGACCTTTTATATGTGTTAAGTAAAACTAGCTGCTGCAATAGATCAATTCTGAAATCTCAGAGACTTCAAACCACAGAGTTTCTTTCCCATTCCCACTGCAGTCCAACGCAGGTTGTATGGCTTCCAGGGCATCCTTCGGAGGCCCTTTCACCTTGTGGCTCCTTCTTCCTCTTCATCCTCTTAGCAGCTGGCAAATGGAGAAAACAGACTCTATGGAGATCCATGTGCATCTTGGCCTTCTGGTTCATCTGACCTTTTACAAAAGTCTTCTGCTTGCCCTCCATTGGTGAGCACCAAACACGGAGCCCATCTCTGTGTAAGAGGTAGGGAGGTTACGAAACGTAGCCTCCGGCTGGTCAGGAGGAACATGGATCTTTTGTGGTCAACCATCCATGCTTGTTACACCAAATGGAAGCTCCAATTTCCATCGGGGGTTAGTCACATATACTTGGCCTCCTTAACTTCTAGCCAAATTCTTCATCTCTGCGCTCAGTCCCTTATAAGCTCCCCAACTGCTTTCCCTCTCCTCTTCTCTCAGACTGGTACCCTAGCTTATCCACTTTCTTGTCCCTGAAAAAGCTCATTTATTTGGGGCATCTGTACGTTGACCTGTTTCTTGACTTTAGTGCATTCTCTCGCTGGCTAAGCCCGTGTCTCTCTGTTTCTGACTCCTCTTTGTGAATGTGCTGTCACATTTTCAGGAGCCCTCAAGACTCAGAGTCTTGAGTCCCCTTATCCAGCTAGGGGTTATTTTTCTCAGCCTTCCCCACCTACCGACTTATGTCTAGATGGGCCAAGGGACTGATTCTCACCAAAGAAGTTTGAGCACCAGAGTTCGGTAAAGAGCCAGGTGGTTAAGAAACAGAGGAACCTTCCCCACAGTCTCTTTCACCGTCTGCCAACTGTTGTGAGGAAGAGGTGCAGTTAAGGGAGAGGAGGCCTGGGCTCTGAATGATCACGTAGATAGGCCATACCAGCTGCCTTGGGCCACTGGCCCACTTTCAGGAGGACAGCTTCTACAGTAATCATGTTGGATATATGAGAATTGGCCTCTGACTCCACCTCAACTCCTGTCTGACTTCTGTCCTTCCATGGGGTCACTGTCCCCTATTTTTCTTCTCCTTCTTCCTAGACTATTAAAAGCTTAAGGCGTGTGTCTTTCAAAATAGTTTCTTCAATAAAAGTCTTTCCCAATAAGACTTCAAAACTCAGTTAAGGAATTATAGGCACTGTTATAGGCAGAGAGGGAGTGATACTTTTGAAAACGGAACTTGCCCACAGCCCTTTAAATCTCCTACAATTATTAATATCCATCATTTATTAATGATTATCACATGCTGTGCTAAGGACCATATACGTGCTTTCACTGAATTTTTTCTGCAAACTTGTGAGGTTGAAATTCATATTTGTCTTCTCCAAGACATCTTGGACATCTAAACTAGGGACCATTTCTGGGAAATCTGCCAAGCTGTCTCCTTCTTCTTTCCTAAATTGGTTTAAAACATCTGCTCATTTTCCCCTGGCATGATAGTTCTATTCTATTCTTCGCATCCCTCTGGACTGTAAACTCATGTTTGAGAACATCCCTGTCTGTCACCTACCTGCCTTCCTAGCTAGTCCTCTGCTCATGCTCAAAGGGACTGGAGGCAGCCTATGTCTTATACATATTTATAAATCCCACAGAACTTAACTGAGCAACTTTTTCATAGAAGATGCTTAATAGCCACATTTTTGAATAATGGATGAATTCCAGTGATTTAAGCGTTACATTCCAACTACTCCTGTAGTTCCCAAACCTAACTGCGTATCAGACTCAAACGGGAGAATTTGTTACTATATCAACATTTCTGAGGATGGGTTTCCGAAATGTCTATTTTTAACAAGTTCCCCAAGTGATTCTGAAGCAGCCAGCTTGATCCCAGCCTGCAGACTGGCATTTGAAAACCCACGGAGCATTCTATCTTTCTTCACCCCGGAATCCTATAATATCGCCCCTTCCCCCCACCATCCATGCTGCCCTAACCATTTTCTCTTAACAGACAAACACCAGCAATCAAGTTGGTCCATCCTGAGAGTCTCACCATGAGGCAGAGATATGCCCTGAAGTCTAGAAAATGGTAAGCTCTACTAGACATCAAAACTTTCCCCTACCAATCAGCTCCTACCTACAAACGGGTGACCATTTCTACAACCCCCTCCCCCCCAAAGAAAACACCAGAGCCACATTTCCTGCGTGTGTTTTACCATGTTGCCTATTTCACCCAGCAATAGACCCTTGAAAGTGTCCGCAGTGAGTTTGGCCTTTAAATTCTTTTCACATCATCTTGGTATTTGGGCATCCCGTGTTCTCAGATGACCCGAATCCACGGTTTTCTCATGCTGACCCTACCTGCAGCATACTCTTTGGGTTAACTTTTTGCAAAGAGGCTATTAAAGTAGAACAGGCAGATTCAAGAAAACCGCCATCTGGTTTCCACACGGCAGATGCCCACACGAGCCTTGAAAAACCTAGCTCGGGGGGAGGTGGAAGATCCTGTGGGCTGGCTGATAAAGGAAGAAATGAGAAGGTTACTTTTTTTCCTTAATGTTCCTACAATTGATCCTAATCACCGTAATGTGAGAGAGAGAGGAAACTGTCATCACCATTAGGTAGAGAGTCTGGAGTGTCTAAGGCTTAAGAAACAACCTGCATTTTGTGTTCTGTATTCTAGCGGCACATTATATGGCCACCCTGGTAGCTCTTCAGTGCTGCCAAGAATGCAACTCTTATCTAATCAATTCCATTTCTTCTCTTGCTTGTACTTTCTGGCCAAATCCCTCTTGTGACAAAAGGAATAAGAAGACGTTCCACCTATATGTATATACGTGTATCCCTTTTCATTACCTGTGTATCTATAACTTAGGTAATGAAAATCATTTTCTCCATCTCTCCATTTGCTAAAGACAAGGTAGAAGTCTGGCTCTGAAAAATTGATTTTGATTTGAAAAATTCAGAATTTTAGAGCTGAAGGAAACCCAACCCAACCTTTTGTAGGAGATAAAGTTGAAACCCAGAGGGAAAAAGTAAGCTGCCCAAGTGCACACAGTCAGTTAGAACCAGCTTCATAGCGATGTCACTGATGGGCCCCCCCCATCTCTCTTAAAGGAAGGATATGTTGCGTCTGCTGCTGGGAGGGCAGTTGGCAGTCAGCCTCTGTAGGGTGAACCTCGGCTGCAAAGAGCCGCCTCTCCCGGGGACAGACCCTTCCTAGGGCGGCTTATATCCAGTGACTGACTGAGGTGGAAGTAGAAAAGCCCAGCCTTTTGACCTAACAATGGGACACCTTGAAGGGCCATTTTAGCTCCAGAGCTCCCTGGAGGGTTGGCTGAGGCTGTCAGGCGGCCAGTGGCGCTAGTTTCTCCCAACGCTTTCTTCCCCCTTTTCACAAATGTTGATCCTAAAACCACTACTGAATGAACATCCAGCACGCTAACCTTCATTTCAGAGAGTGCTTCCCAGAGAACACAACCTTGAATAAGACCTAAAATAAAAATTGTGTTTCAAATAAAAGCTGGTTCCTGCTAAAATGTCCATTTTAGAAGTACGTGTGTGAGCATGCGTGTGTGTGTGTCCCTGAGTGTAAACACGCGTATATGCACATATGGATACATGTCTGTGTGCATCCAATGTCTCCTCATTTTCTAAAAACGTATCCATTTTGGGGGTGGAAAAACACCTCCTAATTTTTTTCATCATGCGCTGTCGGGCTTTCGCCTCTCTGGAGAGATGGTAATCATCTGGTCTAAGTGAATAATGGGTCTGGCATTGGCGTGGCCTGGCTTAGCGTGTGCAAGATTGTCTCATACTGACCTCACATCCTAGCAGCCAATGAGGGACTGGTTGAGAAAGCAAAGATCACAGGAATAGAACCACTAGGACCCCTGCAATTTTCCACCTCACCTACTGACAGCGGCCCCAGAAAACCAACCTATAGTCACCCTAGTTAAAGCCAGAGCGATCTATCACACATCAGAAAAAAATGCTGTATCTCTTCATATTTTCCCCATCCCCACCCCCTTCATGGTTTCGAGATTGCACTTCTAGATGCTGTTGGACACTCCGTTGGCTGAGGCCGTGGTCGCCCCTTTGTGCCGTCTCAGCTCCAGACTCTTTCCTGGCTTCTTAGCTGCCCCCGCCTCACCCCCTACCTGTCTTGCCTTCAACAAGCCCGACTGTGAGTCAAAGACCCTCACACCCCCCATCCTCCACCCACCCTGGACAATACTTCTTCCTTTTCTTGCGCCTTTCCCATCTCACTGGGTCTCATATGCTAGCTGAATGACCTTGGATAACTCTCAGTGTCCTCATGTAGAAATGAGGTCATGGTTCCTACCTCACAGGGTGTGGTGAGGACCGAGTGGGATTGTGTTGTGAGGGCTTTAGCCATAGTGCACTTCCTAACAGGAAGTCAGTCTCCTCATCCAGTCCCTCAACGCTGATTCACTTCTCCTTCAACCACTGGCCTATCCCTGTCCATACACCTCCTCTCAGCAAAGGAGGGGTTCATTCATAACGCCTGCCAGGCTCTGGCCGCGCAGGCTCAGCGGCCATGGCTCATGGGCCCAGCCGCTCCGCGGCACGTGGGATCTTCCCGGACCGGGGCACGAACCCGTGTCCCCTGCATCGGCAGGCGGACTCTCAACCACTGCGCCACCAGGGAAGCCCCTGCTCCATTTTTAAGACATGATGAGGTTATATGACTTCAATCAGGCCCCAACTTAACACCCCAGAATTTATCTGCTGTTCCTCAGGGTATCTTTATCAATTATTATGCATATATAAAATAGCCATGCATTCAAAAATATTCTCACAAACTTGACATTTGAAAGGGAATTCTAAATGGATACCACATTTCAACCACTTTGCAAATAACTTAGTTCTTTTTTCAGGTCTTTCTGGCTCCTTCTACTTATATCCCATGAACATCACATTGTAAAGTCTTGACACACTGACATTTTACAGTGCTTTCATTTTAAGCCGTTCCTCTTCGAAGATTTCTTGCCACCATCTCCTGTCTACTCCGTCTTAAGAATGAAAATATCAGAGGGATAAGGGAACAAATATTATAACTAAAAACAGAGTGAGGTGCATGTTCGACAAACAGATTGCATTGTTGGGTTGTAGAAAGGACAGACTGCTGCTCTTATAAAACCTTAGAAGCCCCTAAATTTGTTTTCAGTGGGGAATAATCAGGATGGAAAAGAAGAGAAAAAAAATAGAGGAAGTTATTATGTTCAAGAATATTGTATATGTTTTTGGAGAAAACCATTATAAAGCCGAAAGTTGATAAATACGGTAAAACAAAACAAAACAGATTATCAAGGGTTTCTCTATGCCCTTGGTAATGCCATCTACCTTATAAAACATATTTAATGCTGTGACATTTAAAATTTTTTAAATTATTATTATTATTATATTTTATGTGAATTTATCAGTATCATGATTTGGGGCCTAATCCTATCCTTCAAATTTCTAACAGAAACTCCATAGAATAAAGAAATGTAAAAGTTTCCACAAAATTCACACAGTGACAATATAAGGCATCCTTTCCCTACAATATGGGTCTTCAGTACTTCTGCTAACAATAAACTAACACTTATGGGATGCTACTTTGTGCCAGACACTGTTCTAAGGACTTACCATATTAACTCACTTATCTTTCTCAATCCTGTTGTGAGCCCTGTACTTCACTTCATGGTTGTGTAACACTTTGCACTTCGCAGTTGAAGAAACCAAGGTAGAGATGACTCTGGTCTGAGACGCGGCTGTCTCTGCTTCCGGTTTGAACTCTGCCACTACTCGTAACAAGACCTCGAGTCTCCCGGTTTCAGACTGTCAGTTTCTACTCTGTAAAACGGGGCCACCCCATGGCATCATCTCAAAGGATTCTGCTTCTTCTAAAATACCCTGGTTTCGTGCTTCTATGTTTCGTTCCTAGAAAGCTGGATTTGGAACTCCTAAAACATCTTTTTTTAAACAGAAAACAAGACTATTTTAATGAAAGTCTCAGCATTCGTCTGAAGGTATAGAGCTGTGTTGCCTGCAGAGTTTGTCTTGGGAGTGACCAGTTTATACTTCAAGCAAAAAAAGAATAAGAAATTATGGTTGAGGGGGGTCACCACATCAAAAGAAAAATATCTGTATACATGTAAGCTTAGAAGAGAGTAGGATGTGAAAAAGACTTCAAGGGTAGGTAAGTGAGGGATGTAAGAGGGGAACTGAACACCGCAACATATTTTTCCTTTTAGAAGACCATCTGTTGAAGCTGTGAGCATGAGAACAATGTGGGATTTGAAGGATCTGGAATAAATGAAGTGAAAGAAATGCTGAGAAATCTTTTGACGGAGCAATTTCCAGACAAGCAAGGGAAGTCATGTGACTTGCCCTTCTGGTCCCACAAAAGTATGCAGGTTCTTGGAGGGCAAACTGTGTCGAGTGTTCTCTGGCTGAAAGAATGTGATTCAAGGCCCACGATAACAGAGCCCGCAGCAGGGGGAAGGCGGAAGCGGGGAGTGCAGGCATTCAGGCACTCGGGAACTGTGGTAGGAGAAAGAGTATGGATTCTATCAGAATAAAGAAGGAGCATTTAAATGGGGAAACTACAGAACATTAAAACTCTTGAGACCTTATACATCTTTTACCTCTCCTACTTCCTCTCAGGATACAGACACTGAGACCCAGGGAAGTGAACGGACTTTACAAAGATGGCCGCTCTCGAAATCGATGCATGGAGGATTAAAAAGAGCATGAATTTTAAAAACAAGATTGACAGAAAATATTCTCTTTTACTCTCTTCAAATATGGGAATAACACCAAGAAGGAAAAAAACAAAACAAACAAAAACAACCTTTCTCAACGAAGGCACTAAGTGGTAATCCTTGGGCCCTTCAGCAATCTGTTTTGAAGGTTATACTGTAGTATTAATTTATCATGTCTTTTAAAACTACTGATATGCTTTTTTTTAGGTAAGAAATTATGAATCAGCTGAATGAACAAGCTTATCTACCGTTTCTATAATGTCTCATTTAGGGTAACATTAATAACAGAAGATGCTCAAAATGCAACAATGAAAGCAAGAGAAAATATATTCTTTTAAAACTTACCAAACAATCCTCCTTACAGGAAAGCAGCTGTGATACAAGAGCTCGAGAAACAGAAGAAAAGGAATGGAAAATCTACCCATGGTTATTTTTAGCAGTTGTAATTTTAAAATTTTATGTGTTAAAAGTGAAAAAGAATTCCTCAGAATGGAAATTAAGATTCATCACCGAGAAGGAAAAATAATGGTGTGAGTTTTCACTGTCTTAAAGAGTGTTTTAATCTAGCTGCCAGACCTATGACCTACTACAGTTCTCCATGCCTCACGTTTTTTAAAAAAATGGAAAACTATGCACATAATAAAGTGCCTTGGAAGTATTTTTTATGATTAGAAACTGGGGTTCTGAGCAGTAAGCCAGGCCTCAGGCTCTTTCTCCTGGAGTCAGTATTAAGCCCATTGCATAGACCTAAGGGATGGAGCTGTGGCATCCTTTGTTTCCTCTTCTATCTTAAATCAGATTGTCACTAACATTTGGTCCCTGCCTTTCTAAGAGGAACCAATTTCTATCCCTGTCTTCTGGCTCCTGATTCTTCCTGTGAAATTATGACCCCACGTGCTGTAAGGAGACCAGGAATGAAGGGCATCAGAACAGAAAGGGCCTTCACTTTCTTTTCCTTTAATTAAAAAACTGAACAGCCCATGGACCTCTGACATGCAGAATCTTGTGGGCAGATTCATGCAGCAGGCAAGAGGGGGAAGGGGCAGTGACTGACACACCGCTCTTCTGAGAGGCTGCCCTCCGCTGCCCTGAGATTTCCCCAAATGAGGCCCAAAGCACCCCAGAGCTGAGCGCAACCACCAAAACAGCCTGCTTTCAGAAAGGGAGTCTCTCCTGGTGGCTTTGAGGACCTAACTGGCACGAAGATCTTAGGTAAATGCTTGAGCTGGGATTGGAGGCATTTCAGCAAGTCTGATACCTCTTGGTAAATATCCTTTCTGAGAGTAGCCTGACACGCCAGCTTATACCGTCTGTGGCTGCCAGGTGGCTCGTGGGCCCTTTGGGGCAATAGCTATCCCTGTACCGTCAAGCTCTTTCCTATCTGAGAAGAGGTCACTCTTCTCAGATGGGACTGACGTAGTTCTGAGTTCAGTAACACTGAAGAGTAGTTTTATGTCCCTCCTTTGCAGAGCTTACTCTGAACTTAAAAATTATTTGGGAACTGTTTTGGAGGGTTTCGAGCTAGCATTTTTAGTGATGATTTCTCCCTCAAATTAATTTCTTCGTCTCCTTTTTCACTTCGTTTGGCCACCACGATTTCTCCCCTGGATTACCGTGACTGGTCTAAATGAGGCTCGCTCCCTCGTGTCTGTCCTCTTCCCCACCATCTAAAGAATCTTCTCAAATCACACATCTGACCGTGAGCCTCCCATGCTCACAGCCCTTCACTGTCTCCCCTTATCCTCTGATGGACATCAAGGACCACTACAGTCTGGCTCTCCCTGTCTGTCCTCTCCCTTCAACACCTTCCTCCTCCCACCATGTAGAGTTTCATACACTTCCTGCTTGGGCCAGCCTTTCCCCATTCTGATTTGCCGGTGCCCAGTGCGAACTCATTTTTAGACATCAAGTCCAATGCCCCGCCATGGGAACCCTTCTCTGGCTCCCTTTGCCTGGGTCAAGCATCCCTCTGCTAGCTCCTCCAACCTTTCACTTCTGCGTACGGAGGACTTGACTGTGTACACGTCCATCAACCTCACCAGACTGTGAGCTCCTAGAGGCCAGAAGCTGGGTCTCATTCTCGAGTCCCCAGAGCCTGGTCCAAGGCTTGACACTTGCCAGAGCATCTTGACATATGTCTGGGGAATGAATGAAGGGTTTCATCGACCCCGAGAACCAGGGGGAGGAGCTGCTGACCACTAGGAGGGAACATGGCTGCTTCTTCCATTTTCCTTTCCTCACCGAGGCCAAGACTCCCCAGTCTCCCCTCGGCAGCCGGGGAGAGGGTGAGGAGAGGGGCCTTTGTTCCTCCTCCAGATGGCTGGAGCTGGGATAGAGCCCAGCAGCTGTGTTTGGGTGGAAGGCGAGAGGACAGATGGCCTGGTGTCTGTTTGCAGACAGCCTGAGAGACTGCAGCCCTGGTGCAAGGCATTCTCCGAGGTGGACTCCACAAGACAGTGGTGAAGTAGGGAAAACGCCAGGGCGGACCGCTGTGTTAGCATTCACTGCTCAAACACTGGCCGGAGTGACTGCTGGGCAGCAAAAAGGGAAGCCTTTATGCACAAGACCCTTGTGTTTCTGGCGGTGGCTTTTAACTTTTCAATCTAAACAAAGCCTTCCCTATATAAAAACTCTCTTAATTACTATCATTTAAAAATTGGTTTAACACAAGCTAGCCTCATTCGGTTTCAGTTTGGCCTTCTGCAATTTTGGCAGCCGGTGAATTATTCATTGGTGGTAGGGGGGGAGTGAGCAGGGGTGGGGGACTTCTTCTGCTCAAAATATTTAGAATCAGAACATGATACAAGGTCTAGTAATTTGTACCAGGGAAGCAGTCACGTGTTTACAGACTTAGATGGAAATGCGCTCACTGCTATCCTTATATCATCAGAAAATTATTTATTAAAAAAAAAAATGGGTAAGATCCCCAGAGGACTAGGCTGAGAGCTGAGGGCAGTGCTATCACCACCTGGCTGACCGCTCCTCTCCGGATCCAAAGCCAGTCAGTCCAAAAGGCAAGGCACAGTGTCACACTTGTGTCCCAGGGATGTGTGTGTAGCTTCCCTAAGATGCCAGTTTGTAATGGACATGCTTATGAGACAGCCCCTTCCAAGTCTATGATACTTTGATCATCCATTTTGATGATCTTTTTCTTAATTAATCATTCAAGCCACAACTTGAAATCACTTTTTAGTTTCTGCATATAGTAAAACAGAGCATTGGAAAGATGGAATGCCATGGCGCTTTACATAGTGTGGGTATAAACTATCCCTCCCCAAATAATCTTTTTAAATAAATTTATTTATTTATTTATTCACTTTTTTTTGGTTAAAAATGTGGTGCGCAGGCGTCTCACTATGGGGGCATCTCTTGTTGCAGAGCACGGGCTTTAGGCGTGTGGGCTTCAGTAGCTGTGGCACTCGGGCTCAGTAGTTGTGGTGCGCAGGCTTAGTTGCTCCACGCATGTGGGATCTTCCAGGACCAGGGTTTGAACCTGTGTCTCCTGCATCGGCAGGTGGATCCTTAACTACTGCGCCACCAGGGAAGCCCCTACCACCATATAATTTTTAACAGTAATAAGGAATCTAGTTCTACCCAGAATCAATTGGGGGTATCCCAGTGAGGACAGTGGAATTGTCTTCTTTCTTCCCACCACCTTGCCCCTCACCCTTAAAAATTCCACATCCCCACTTAATAGATGAAGGGAATCCTTTGAAGTCTGAGCATTCTAATACCCATGATTCTTTAAGGCACCTGTAACAAAACAGAGTTGTGGCCACAGGAGCTTCCAACTCCCTTTCTTGTTCCTGGCACTTTCGAGTTCTCTTACCAAGTGTTCTTGGCTACCAGATAGGCCTTAGCCTGAGTGATCCAATATGGTAGCCACCAGCCACATGTGGCTATTAAGTTAGAAAACTAAAGTAAGTAAAATTAAATACAGTAAAATAGTCCCTCAGTCACACTAATCATATTTCCAGTGCTCGATGGGGACATGCCGCTAGTGGCTACCTTATTGGACAGCACAGATATAGAGCATTTCCATCATCACAGAACGTTCTGTTGGATAGCACTGCTTGAGACTATTTAACTAGGCAATTCATTTCAGCATCAGTTCAGGCTTGTTTGATTTTATGACTGAATTGACCCATTGTTTGAATTTATTAATAGGTTCAGTTGTGCTAACTGTGCACTCCAGCAGCTGTTGAGGAGATGGCAAGAGTGATTCGTTCCATAAAATGGCAGTGGTAAGAGTAAAAGTATGAATGATGGTAATAGCTGACATTTACTGGCACTTACGATCCAGGCACTGTGCTAAGCACTTAATCTGTGTTATCTCATGATCTTCACAACTCTATTATTATCCCAGTTTAACAAGAGAGAAAATTAATAGCAGGGATGGGAAGAGTCTTTAACATTTGTCTAATCCGACCCTCTCCGTTGACAGAGCTCAGACTCTGGAGTCAGACTGCCTGGGTTTACTTGAGTGACCTTGAGCGAGTAACCCTCTTTGTGCCTCAGGTTCCTCATCTGTAAAATGGAGGAAATGACAGGATCTATCATAAACTGTAGTGAAAATTCTACTACACGAATAGTTCATATAAACTATTAAGAACTGAGTGCGTGTTAACTGCTTTGATTGTTTATTACAGGTAGGGAAAACCCAGGGAGGTTAAAGCCATGCCCAAAGTCACACAGCTAACACCAGCTTAGCACCCTTTCTGTTATACTTGCATATAAATCCCCTTGGCCCTCCCTTCCACCTATCCACATGCTTTCAACTAGCCTGCCCCCTTTTATCATGACCACTCGGCAGCCAACTGCTAGTATCAGAGTGACATCAGCACTTTTCCATTGGCAAAGGGCGCAGTGACTGTTCCATGAAGCAGCCAATTTCCAGGGCTTTTTGGCTTGGTGATAATTGGAGAATAACCTAGATGATTGCCAAGGTCCCTGTCACTCCCGAGAGGATCTGAACCAAGGAAGTAAAGACAGGATCCCCTGTTAGGTAAAAGAGAATAAATCTTTTTTTTTTTTTTTTTTTTTTTTTTTTTTGCAGTACGGGGCCTCTCACTGTGGGATGAGAGGATGTGGGATCCTCCCAGACTGGGGCACGAACCCGTGTCCCCTGCATCGGCAGGCGGACTCCCAACCACTGCGCCACCAGGGAAGCCCCGAGAATAAATCTTTTGACACAGTTGTACGGATCCAAGTTAAGACACCTGAAATTTTTCTCTAGTAGGATAATAGTTGAAGAAGAAAAAAGAGGAAGGGAAAAAAATGTAGTTCACAAGACTGGCCCAATCCATGTGGCCACCTATCTAGGGCATAAACATTTCAGGACTTAGTTAACCGCTTGTAGGTGTGTTAGTGTGGTTCCCAGCCCCAGGCCCGGCCTGAGATACTCTCTTTGGTTTACTCCTGTACTGATCCAAGATGCTCACGTTAGAGGACATCAACTCACTGAGGGTTTGTTTGTTTGGGTCTGTCTGCCCTTACCTGGAAATTTGAGGACAGGAGAAGAAACTTCTCTTATGCATCATCATAAGTGCATACAGATCACTGGAATTCTTATTAAAATGATTCAGGAGGTCTGGGGTGAGATTTTGTATTTTTAATAAGCTCTCAGGTGATGTAGGTGCTTCTGGTTCAAGGTCCACACTTTGAATAGCAAAGATGTATAGGACTTTTATGGCAGCAGCTGGTAACTGGAAATGTCTGGACACAGAATCTTCCTGGTCAATGTCATCTCTTCCGGTCTTGCTGGTGTAGATATCTGAGGCTTAAACTCAGTTCCCTTCCAAGCATTTGCACAGGCCCCAAAATGCTTCTTGAGAACAGCCTTGTCCCAGCCTGCCCCCACATAGGTAGGCCACCTCCAGATCTTACAAGGCAAGGTAATCCTTAAGTAGGATAGCATTCACACCTACTTCTTGCTCTTTCTTGTAATTGCTAATTTAGGTGGTAAGGGCTACCCTCTGGAGGGAAGGGAAGGGAAAGCCTTGTATCCATGTATATAAAGAACTCTTACAATTCAACAATAAAATTAAAACATTCTCAACACCATTGGTTTTTCAGGGAAATACGAATCAAAACCACAGTGAGACACTACGTCATACCCACTAAGGTGGCTATAAAAAAGAGAGAATATCAAGTGTTGGCAAAGATGTAGAGAAATTGTAACCTTCATACATTGCATAAGGTAAAATCATGCAGCCACTTTGAAAAACAGTCTGGCGGTTCCTTAGAATGTCAAACATAGAGTTACCATTTAACCCAGAAATTCTACTCCTAGATATATACCCAAGGGAAATGAAAACATATGTCCACAAATAAACCTGTACACAAATGCTTATAGCTATATTATTATTCATAACAGTCAAAAAGTAGGAGCAATCCAAATGTCCACAAACCAATGAATGGATAAAAATATGGAATATTCATACAAAAGAATTGTTTTAGCCCATTCAAGCTGCTATTACAAAGTACCATAGACTAGGTGGCTTCAACAACAGACTTCTATTTCCCACAGTTCTGGAGGCTGGGAAGTCCAAGATTAAAGCACTGGCAAATTCAGTGTCTGGTGAAAACCCACTTTCTGCTTCACAGATGGCTATCATCTTCCTGTGTCCTCACATGGAAGAGGGGCAAGGAAGCTCTCTGGGGTCTCTTTTATAAGGGCACTAATTCCATTCGTGAGGGCTTCATTCTCATGAACTATTTACCTCTCAAAGGCTCCACCTCTTAGTACCATCACATGGAGGGTTAGGATTTCAACAAATGAATTTGCGGTGGGCGGGGGGGGGGGGGGGGGGACAGAAATATTCATTCCATGGCAGGAATATAATTTGGCAGTAAAAAGGAATGAAAAACTGATACAGGTCACAACATGGATGAACCTTGAAAACGTTATACTAACTGAAGGAAGTCAGTCACAAAAGGCCACATATTGTATGATTTCGTTTATATGAAATACCCCAAACAAGCAAATCCATAGGACAGGAAACAGATTAGCATGTTGCCAGGAGCTGGGGAGAGGGAGAATGGGGAGTGACTGCTACCATCCAGGGGTTCTTTGGAGGAGGATGAACATGTTCTAAAATTAGATTGTAGTGATGGTTGTACAACTCTGTGAATCTACTAAAAACCACTGATTTGTACACTATAAAGGATGAATTTTATCATATATGAATTATATCTCAATAAAGTTGATAAAACTCTCATAGGGGTGGAGGCTTGGGGAGCACATCTTGAGAAAGCCCTGCATCCACTGCCTCCATCCAGGGGTGATACTCTGCTCCCACAAGGGGGTTGTGCTTCCTCTTCTCTTTGCTGGAAAACTTACCCTCCATTATGTGCTCTCTCAGGTCTTGGTAATATGTCTATATTTAAAGCAATCTCACTGCAGATTTTTGAGTGGGCTGATATATTGAGTTTTTTCATAAGTTGTGAAACCCTAGAAAAATTTCCAGACCAAATCTGATTAAATGAGCTTTCCATCTGATGCTGTGAGAGACTGCTCTGTGTAGTGTCTGTAGTGTGACGACAAGCCTGCTAGATTTGAGTTAAAGAAGTTATACGAGCTCAGGTCAATTGGCATTTTCCATTCTGCTTTTGAACAATTCAATTCTCACTTAGAGTCCATGGACCTCTGCGAAGCCAAACCAGAAAGAGGTTCACACAAACTTTCCTTCTAGAGAATGAGGGCTTTCTTTCATTTAATAAAAATGGGCACCTACTTCTCTGTATCTGTTCACAAAGAGCTGACAGTTATAATTTGCTGCTAAATAAGACTAAAGTCCATGTCAGGTCTAGATGGCTATCAGTCTCCTTAAAAAGATGAATATTCTGTCCCAAACACAAAATTTTAAATGTAAAAAGAATTAACAATGTGCGCCTGCCATTGAACTGCTCTACCGCAATGTGAAAAATCCTAGCGAATGGATTTGTTTCACCGAAGCTGGCTTTCTGTGTGGACAGAGACACTGATTACCTACAAGGAATGATTTGCACCTGGCCAGCTGTGTCCTCTCAACCCTCTACTCCTGGCCCTTCCCTGACTCAGTCTCCATCAGCTGTGTCTGTGTTACACAGTTAAAGTTTAAGTTATTGGGACTTTACCTGTGGTCCAGTGGGTAAAAGGCCATGCTCCAAATGCAGGGGGCCCAGGTTCGATACCTAGTCAGGGAAGTAGATCCCACATGCAGGCTGCAACTAAGAGGTCACATGCCACAACTAAAAAGCCCACATGCAGCAACTAAGTCCGCATGCTACAACTAAAAGTTCACGCATAGCACAACTAAGGCCCAGAGCAGCCAAAATAGACAAATAAATAATAAATAAATGTCTAAAAAAATTTAAAGGAAGGTTAAGTAATTGCTCTATTTCTTTTTCTTTAAAATACAAACACCCTCGGGACGAGAAGCGTATTTAGCACTTTAGAATCACCGACACCTCGGCCAGCTAGATTCTCTGAATTGGTCTATCAGATCCCTTTTGTCTCCCTGATAATACAGAGCAGCGCCCAGAAAGAAAAAGGAGGGTGGGAATTCTGACTGGGGATAAAGAAACACAGAATAAAGAGCAAAGGGCTGGGTGTCAGAAGGTCTGGCTGAGCTCCTGGGATCAACAGTTACTTACTTCTAAGCCTTAGTTTCCTTATTTATAAAAAGAGACTAATGGTGGTAATGACATCTGCCCGCCAGCCTCACAGCTCAGTGCTGGGGTCATTGCGGTTGTGAAAGGCAAAGGCATTTGTAACCACTAAACCAGCCTTTGCAAATGTGCAGTCCAGGCAGCACCTGATGCACCCCGCGCTCTGTGCTGGACAGTGCTGAGGGGCCCAAACAGATCACCAAACTGCACACAGACCTGGAAGGTCCTATTTCCTACATACTTCCAGTGGAAAACACTAAATAGATCTTTTAAAGATTTTTTCCCCCAATATCTTGCTAAGAAAATTTTCAATCCTATGTAAAAGTTGTAAGAAATTTAGAGTGAGCCCACATATACCCACCACCTAGATTCTATAATTAACATTGTACTATATTTGCTTTATCCCACATTTCTCCATTTTTTCAGGATTATCTTTAAAATTGGGTTTGCCTTGCATGTCACTTATTAGGATAATTTATCTGGCCACCAACACGTACCAAGGGGGAACCAAATAAAGCTTTTTTTTTTGGCATCCCACTCGGAGCTGTTATGTCTAAGAGCCTCAACTGCCAAATCCTCTTATTCCTTTCCAAAAAAAAAAAAAATACAGGAAAGATAGATTTGGTAAAACCAGTAATATCTTAATGGTTCCCATCGTCCATCCTAGGTAAACTATGAAGGTCTTTATATTTGGGCAAGAACACAAAGGAAGGAAACAAAAGGATTTTTTTTTTTTTAATAAATTTATTTATTTATTTTTGGCTGTGTTTGGTCTTCGTTGCTGGGCTCAGGCTTTCTCTAGTTGTGGCAAACTGGGGCTACTTTTCATTGCAGTGCACGGGCTTCTCATTGCAGTGGCTTCTCTTGTTGCAGAGCATGGGCTCTAGGCAGGCGGGCTTCAGTAGTTGTGGCACGCGGGCTTAGTTGCTCCGTGGCATGTGGAATCTTCCTGGACAAGGGCTCGAACCTGTGTCCCCTGCATTGGCAGGCGGATTCTTTCTTTTTTTTCTATATTTTATTTTTTTTTAATATCTTTATTGGAGTGTAATTGCTTTACAATGGTGTGTTAGTTTCTGCTTTATAACAAAGTAAATCATCTATACATATACATATATCCCCATATCTCCTCCCTCTTGCGTCTCCCTCCCACCCTCCCTATCCCACCCCTCTAGGTGGTCACAAAGCACCGAGCTGATCTTCCTGTGCTACGTGGCTGCTTCCCACTAGCTATCTATTTAACATTTGGTAGTGTATATATGTCCATGCCACTCTCTCACTTCGTCCCAGCTTCCCCTTCCCCTTCCCCGTGTCCTCAAGTCCATTGTCTACGTCTGGCAGGTGGATTCTTAACCACTGTGCCACCAGGGAAGTCCCTTTGTTTTTGTTGTAAGTGTCATTGATGTGAACAGAGAAGAAGGATGTATTTTTTCAGAAAAAAAAGGAAAAGAAAAGAGAAAGACTTGGGGACTTCCCTGGTGGTCCAGTGGGTAAGACTTCATGCTCGCTATGCAGGGGACCTGGGTTTGATCCTTGGTTGGGGAACTAGATCGGCATGCATGCTGCAACTGAGTTCACATGTTGCAACTAAGGAGTCTGCATACCTCAACTAACAAGTCCACATGCTGCAACTAAAAGATCCCGTATGCCACAACTGAAGATCCCTCATGCCGCAACGAAGATCCTGCGTGCTGCAACCAAGACCCGGTGCAGCCAAAATAAATAAATAAATACATAGATATGTAAATAAATATTTAAGAAAAAAGAAAAGAGAAAGACTTGTCTATTATTAAAAGTCCTGAAATAAAACCAAAAACTACAAAAAAAAATTAAACAGCCCTGAATATTGGTTTAAACTGTATGCTCTGCACCTGAAGAAATGTGCAAGGAAAAACACTATCTTAAAACGAAGTAAAGCATTGTCTGCCCAACAATGGTTTCTGTATCAAAGAAAGAGAAGGTTCTGGAACACTATAAACTGGAACAGAAACTTTTTGGTAGATAACTATAAACACCTCACAATAATATTGAGCTGTGTTTCCCAAACTTAGTCTTTTAAGTATCCTTTCACTATGCTTGCCACAGCTGATTACCTCCTGTGCTCTTATACATTTTTCTTTAAACTGACTTGGTTCTTACCTAAATATATATTTTTTCAAAAGAAACCTTACATTATTTCCATACATGGAAAACCAATATTATTTGCCGTAAACTGACAGCTACTTCAAAAATAAGAGCCATGAAAACCAAACAGTGTTATTAACTTCTAGCTCGATCTTTTTCTTTGACAAAAGCTCTGAACTTGGGCCTTTTCTCTTTTTTTCAACTTTTTATTTTTATACAACTTTTAAAGGTCACTTTCCATTTACAGTTATTACAAAACATTGGCTATATTTCCTGTGTTGTACAATCCATCCTTGAGTCTATCTTATACCCAATAGTTGAGGGGGGGAGGGGCAACGTAGGGGTGGGGGAGTGGGAGAGGTCTGTTCTTATTAGAGAGTTGTTAAGATATTCAAGTGGAAACTTTCTTCTTGATTTAATCAGAAGCACTGAGGGATAATTAAAGCGAGAATTAATTTCTCAGTGTGTGATTCAACGTCCTATAATACTGAGTCCTTGTACTATTTTGTATACTGCTGTGGGTACACTTCCCACACTGAGGTCAGTGTTTAACAGTGTGTAATACACTGTCTTGGTAATACCTTCTGTGATCATTCAAATCCTACTTTTCTTTGGAATGGAGTTAAAGAGCGTTTGATCTCTGATTTCCCCAGTTACCAGAGTGCCTTTCTTTACAAATGTCCAATAGGCAACAACCCTAGCAATTCAGGGCAGAGTTATGTCATAGCCACTGAACATCTCCTGTGCTTGTTGTTCTCCAATCGTTTCCCCCAGCCCCTCATTCTCCACCCTTCTTTGACCAGTTCTCTGTCCTGGAGATCACCACCTAAAGACTGGCTTGGATTCAGCTAAAAAGAAGCAATAGCAGAAGATGGAAGCACAGGAGGAGAGTAGCCAGGAGATATCTCATCCCACTCCCTATTTTCTTGGTGAAATAGTTCTGGCAGTATCCTCACCTCTCTGTAACTGTGGTACCTGCAGAGGGCCCTACCTTCATGGTTCTAACTTTTACCAGCTTCTGTGAGCACCGTTTCCTAATTTTGTTCCTTCAGGCCTAAAAGTGATAATGACATCCTGTTGATGATGAATTAACAATAATTTAAATCCCTTGTTTGATCCCTCAGTCTTATTGATACTTTTGTAATAATTTCTTATTACATTATCTTCATATGAACCATCTAAGTGGGGGAAATGTTTGTTTCTTGCCAGATTCCAAGTGAAACAGATGGAAACTTTTCACTGCATATACTTTTGTACATGTTTCTATGTGCTTGCGTTACCTATTCAAAAAATAAAAACAAGTTTTTAAAAATCAAAGAAATAACAATATTACACATCAAAATTTGAGACAGAGCTAAAGCAGTGCCTAGAGGGAAATTTTTAGCTTTAGTTTGACAATTAATGATCTAAGCTTCCATCCCAAGAAACTAGAAAAAGAAAAGCAAATTTTAAAAAAGACAGGAAATAAAGACAGGAACAAAAATTGAAGAAATAAAAATAGAGATAGAAATAAAACAGAAATAAAGTTAAAAATTGGTTTTTTGAAAAGATCAATAAAATTGATAAACACTAAGCATAGATCAAGAAACAAAAAACACAAATTACCAATTCCAGGAATAAAAAAGGGGGCATAATTACAGATCCTAAATATTTTTTAAAAATTTAAGATGGTAATGTAACAACTTTACAACAAAAAATTTGACGATATAGTTGAAATGGAAAAATTTCTTGAGAAACACAAATTACTTAAACTGACACAAAGGAAATAGGAAAAATAGATAGTCCAATACTGATTAAAGAGTGAATCTGGGGCTTCCTTTGTGGTGCAGTGGTTGAGAGTCCGCCTGCTGATGCAGGGGATACGGGTTCGTGCCCTGGTCCGGGAAGATCCCACATGCCGTGGCGCGGCTGGGCCCGTGAGCCATGGCCGCTGAGCCTGCGCGTCTGGAGCCTGTGCTCCGCAACGGGAGAGGCCACAACAGTGAGAGGCCCGTGTACCGCAAAAAAAAAAAAAAAAAGCTGGGACCCTGAAGAGGTACCCTATGCCTTGTCTTCCCTGGGCTGCATCCTGGGAGTGGAAGCCAAGGGAATGATAGATACCCCAGAAAGTTTAGAGGAATTCGGGTGCAGAAGGTGTCTCTTCTTATCTTCTAGCTGGAACCTGAGGGGTGATAAGCCACCCCAACTTATCCTGCACTGGTCAGAGCAGAGGTAAGGAGGGGAAATGGTTATGTGGTGTGTCTAGGTCAATGGCCCACAGCAGCCCCCTAGAATTCCCTCATGCTCCCAAGCGGAAAAGGGAGACGCACCAAAAAGTGGACTCCAGAGTGGGCTGAGAGAATCAAAACGAGCCACACTTGGAGAGCCCCAGAGGTCTGCAATGGGGATGAGATAACCTCACACATGAGGACCAGGAGAGGGAATGCTGCACATCCAAGCAGGAGCCAGCCTAGTAGATGGTTATGAAGAGCCAGATGGCCCTTCCCAAACCTGTGAGGTAACATAGCCTCCTGGAGCTCAGACTCAATCTCAGTGAGAATGGGGAACCTCAAATTGACTGAGATTAAGTTTCTGCCACCAGACAGGCAAATAGGAGATGGCTGCCACCTCTGTCGGTAGGAACCAGGGAGAGAGAGGAAGGTGATTTTTTTGTTTGTTTTTTTAAAAAATAACTTTAGAGACAAAATTAATCAATGTTCATTCTAGAAAACTATAGTACACATAAGCAAAAAAGTAAAACATAGATCGCCTATAATCTCACTACCTAGAGACAATAGTTATTATTATATGAACCTTTTATTTTCTTTTACAAAAATAAGATTTTAGGGGCTTCCCTGGTGGCGCAGAGGTTGGGAGTCCGCCTGCCGATGCAGGGGACATGGGTTTGTGCCCCGGTCCGGGAGGATCCCACATGCCGTGGAGCGGCTGGGCCCGTGGGCCATGGCCGCTGGGCCTGCACGTCTGGAGCCTGTGCTCCACAGCGGGGGAGGCCACAGCAGTGAGAGGCCCGCATACCCCCAAAAAAACAAACAAACAAAAAAAAAATGATGTTATTGTGCCCATCAATTTAGAAGCTTGGTGGGGTTTTTTTTGACGTTATGATACAGCACAATCTGCTTGAGTGGTCATTACCCATTCTTCCTCGTCATCATTTTCAATAATCGTAGTAGTGAGTGTTACAGGTGTTCTATAATATTTTTTAAACACTTTACTAATTGGTGGGCATTCTTACTACTGTAATCAACACTGTAATGAACAATTTTATCCTGAATCCTTGCTCACTTCCTTGGCTATTTCATTGTTAACCTGGGGTTTTTCCACTTCCTTTAGCTCCTTGTGTTGGAGCCGGGCATACACGGCAAAGAAAACCTGGCTGGTCATGCTAGTCAATCAGCCATGCAGATTGGAACTGGTGAAACAGGTTGGGTGTACTGCTGTAAAAACCAGCCAACCCTAGTTTTGACTCTTAAAATTATTCCTGTTCCCCGGAGATTATGTCCCCAACTCAAACATCCTCTGGCATACCGAGGGAGGGAACTGCCTCATGCATTATCTAATATTCTTAAGAGAATACACTGTCATCCTTGCCTGACAAAAGGAGCCCCTGGCAGCATGGCCTACGTTCCTATTTATACAGCATTGCTTTATACGTGCTAGTGGGTACCAAATATATTAAGTCAATGAGAGTCATTTGCACGCTGCAAATGGGATCAGGATATAAAATGATTTGGAGTCCTTGTTTTGTACGATGAATCTTCTTATATAAAATCTACAGATCAGCTTCCAAACAGAATTTTTAAATATCTGGCAGAGAAGTTTCATAAGAACTACTCCTCTTCTGTTGGATCTTGTTTTATGCTCATCCCTGGTTAAACAGGGCTCAGACAGAGGTTAGTAAAGCTCCTAAATGATTGTGCCATCCCCTGTTGTTTTTTTGTTTTTTTTTTTTGTTTTTTTTGGCGGTACATGGGCCTCTCACTGTCGTGGCCTCTCCCGTCACGGAGCACAGGCTCCGGATGCACAGGCTCAGCGGCCATGGCTCACGGGCCCAGCTGCTCCGCGGCATGTGGGATCTTCCCAGACCGGGGCACGAACCCGAGTCCCCTGCATCGGCAGGCGGGATCTCAACCACTGCGCCACCAGGGAAGCCCCCATCCCCTGTTTTTAAGATGCCCCAGCTCCTTGATTGCCTACACAGGATGAAGTTCCAACCCCTTAGCACAGAAGATTTCCTTGTCCTGCCGTATATGGCCCCAAACCTTCCTCTGTAGCTTTATCTCCTGCCTGTCACTCCTTTCTTAGTGAACCACTGTGGAATATAACACTTTATATCATAAGTGGTTTAAATATCTGTCTCCCCGTTCGCATAACTTATCTCTTTAACCACAAGATCCTGTCCCTCTCCTCTGCCTACATCTAAGAACCTAGTACATGGTATACAGTAGAAAATCCGTAAATATATCAGTAAATCAGTTTGTCATAAAATAAATAGCTAACGTATGATAAGAAGGGCTAGCACTTATTATGTTCCAAGAGCTTTACCTGTGTTATCTCACTTAATCCTCACCACAACCCATCGGCTTGGCACTCTTATCATCTCCATTTCATAGGTGAGGAAATGAAGGCACAGAGATTAAGAAACTCGTCCAACATTACAGCAGTCAATAGATGGCAAAACAGGATTTGAATCCAGGCAGTAAGGTTCCAAAAGTCCTGGTTCTTCATCTACAATGAATGAAATTTATTGTAGAATGAATGGTGTTAACCATGTCACTGGGACAGAGATCACATGTGGGGAAGCAGTTCAGCTTTCTTGATAGGTGCAGGGGTTCCACAGACGGATGACTTCTATTAAAATTCTGTTGTCGCTATTTAGTAGCTTGGTGAGTTTGGAAAAGTTATTTAAATTTTCTAGGCCTCTGTTTTCCCGTCCACAAAATGTGGATAAAAGTGGCCCCATAGGGATGAGATTACAGTGAACGTTAAATGATATCATCCTTATTAAGTGCTCGGCACATCCTAGGAGCTCAGTAAATACTGTGTACACACAGCTATTATTTCCAGACTGCTATTTGCTGTCCTGGAGAGAAGATTGCAAATGCCTTGGTAAAAAGGCCATCCGTTCTCCAGTCACCTGCTTTGCACACGAGTCTGTGGGTGTATGTGTACTGATCACACAACGTGAATATGAAATGACAAGGTCCCTAATCCACCTAGAAGGCCTCCCACAGTGAGTTCCGCATCAGCATTGGTGTTACAGTTTTCCAAGGTAGCACCAAACAGGGCTTCAGGGTCACACTGCCCAACAGCTCTCGGGGACCCTCTAGTTCCAACATCCCATCAGTCAAAGATTAAGGCCTCTTCCAGACCTCAGGCAGTCAGTCACAGGAACTTGGGAGTTGAGCAAAGGCAGCTGATGGGCAGCTCCATCCATCACCCAGAAAAGAGCTCTCCCCTTCAACCCATCGCTGATAAGACACCAGCACACAGCAAGCACCCACAAAACTCTTTGGACTCTACCTTCCAGAGATTAAATTCTCACTGGGTTCTTCTCCCACCAGGAGGGAGCAGGGTGGGATTTGCCCATGATCTCAATCTCATAGATACCTACCTCTTGGATTTTTTCAGCTGTGTAGCTTGCGGAATCGACCAGGGAGAGAACCCAGACCCCCTGCACTGGAAGCGTGGAGCCCTAAGAACCGGACCGCCAGGGAATTCCCCCCCCCCTTTTATTTCTCATGGGTCTAGGCAGCTGTGCCCTGAAAATAGCTCTGGGTGGAGGAAATATTGTCTCCTTTCTTTCAGCACCAAAGCTCCAAGTTAAAGCCAAAAGCAAACTGAACTTATGAAAAGTAAATGGAGAAATCAGCCAGCACAGTTCCGCAGGGTGCTGGGAGAAAGAGGCAGCGTTAACAGCATGAAAGTCTCTCAGAGATGAGGCAGCAACTGCCCAGGACAACGAAGACAACAAAATCCCAGTCTGTACAAGTGGGAGCTCAGGTCCTCTGCTCCCAACTCCAGCCTAAATTCAGCCTTGAGTATTAGTCAGACTAACTGGTAAAGAAAAGGTTTGAGGGACATTGCAATCTGCCTGGGATAACATGAGTCAATGGAGGGCTATCAGGACCTGCAGTGTTTCCTCTGTCTTTTCAGAATTGGTTGCCGGGAGGGGTGCAATGACTCATAGAATGTTAGTGGTAGAAGGAATCTGCCCAGCCGTGTCCCCTCATTTTACCTGGAGAGGAACTAAGGGTCAGAGTGAATCCATTTGCCCAAGGTCACAAGGCATGACTGCTTGTCCAGCATTCTATTTTGTCCCCTGACACTTTCTGCCTCCTGCATCTGACTCACCCGTAGCCCTTCCATCCCACCCACTATTCATGCCTAACATGAGGCAGGGTGCGTGTTGAAGCTGTAATCCCCTTGTGTGCTGCAGAGTGGGAAAGAGCATACGACAGAGTCTCATAGGAAATATCATGGCGTCTGTTTTTCTGCCCACTTGTGGAAATCATCTTCATTTTGGACCCCACACATAGAGTTAATTTTCCACCCAAAGGAGAGACCACAGATCTCCCAGACCAGAGAGAGAAACTTCCAGGGCTATGTCACCCAGGTTATCAAACAGGGTGGGGGGGGGGGCAATCAAGTTGCCAAACACTTGATACAGCCATTCTTCGGCTACACAAGGCTAAGAATTATCATCATTTTCTTAGCAAGAAATGAAAAAGCATCATTATCAAAATGTTTCTAGTAGCTTCTACTGAGTACTTACCATACACAGGCAGTATTCCTTAATCCTCAGCAACAGCAGGAAGTTATTGTTATCCCTATTTTAAAAAAGAGGAAATTGAGGCACAGAAAAGTTAAGCAACTTGCAAATAGTAAAGAATCTGACTTCAGAACCTGACTCATCATCATGCTTTTGTCAGCTCTCTTGTAAAACTGTGCATATTTCTTGCTTCACAGCCTGGGTTCAGTCATTCTCATCAAGTTCTGTTCTCCTTATCAAGTTCTAAATGAAAGTACCCCTCCAGGTTATTATTCCTGATCAACACCTAAACCAAATCTGTTTGCAACAGTAGAGATGCTGGTGTTCAGTTAATTTGCAGTCCTTACAAAATGTTGCTTTGACAAGACTTTTTTCTGTTTGAATGTGCTATATGTTACATAAAATATACATGCTGGTATATTTCCTTTCTGCCATTTTCCTTTTTATTTAACGTGTGTGGAGGAGGAAAAAGTTTCTCCTCGACCCTCTTATGTTTAGTGTCTGGGGCTCTGCAAATTAAAAGGACAGATTAACAGGAAAATAAAAGAGAGTTTGTTTATGTGTGCAGTGCTCATACACACCGGAGAACCCAGTAGTGAGTAATTCTGAGGGGTGGTTAGAATTTGGGGCAAATATACCATTTTAACAAAGGGTGATAAATTTGTAGGGAAGCGCAAGACAAAGGAAAAGGGGGTTGGGCTCCTGGCAGTGGTAAATTGTAGGAAAGTAAATATATGGGGAAACTAATGGAAGATAAGTTATTTCAGTAAGATTTGTTTGTGCAGACTCATCTTAGGGCCGGCTTTCTGTCTCCCGTGATAATGGTGGTTTTCCTCCCGGTCCAGGAGCGAGGAGGGGGAACATCTTCGCAAAGCAAAATTTATATCCTGCTTTTAGGCAAATAAAGGAAGGGCAGAGAGCTCTTTCTGTATTTGCTGCTTTTTTATTGCCTTCAGCTCATAGCAATACTATGCCAAAGTGGCATATTTTGGGGTGGCATATTCTGATCCTCTTCACGTAATAAAAACTGCAGGGCACATTCAATTTCTTAACTGCTTCGTCCCCCCTCATTATATAATATATTGTTTGTTGTGGCTATGTAGTCTTTATAACTACCATTTTTCAATGAATAAATAACATTTCATTGCGTAGATCTATCATTATTTGCTCATGATGATAAACAAATAGGACGTATAAGGCCCTACTGTGAGATATTTGGGCTGTTTCCAAATTCCTCATGTTATCAACAACTGTAGTACACTTCATCTTTTCTATACTTACCAGATATATTTTATTCTAGGTTAGCAGAGTTTTAATTCTCTTAACGAAACTCAAAGCATGGTTTATATCTTTGTGAGTTTAGATAAGAAGAGTTTAAGAAAACGTAGATGGGCCATGAGCCAATCCAGAGTCTCAGCCAGTTCAGTGAACACCATGAAAAATCAGTAGCAACAAGAGGAGAGAGTTGTCACGTCAACCAAGAGAATATGTACAAGTGATTTAGGAAGGTTAGAGACATCACCAGGGCTCAGTGTCCCAGCTGGAGAGACAGCTCTCATATCACAGTGAACACTGGCTACCCGTCTACACTGGAACAGTTTTTCTAACATGACACGTTAATCATGATTCCCAGATCACTTGGGGGAACTCTCAGTTCTTTACAATAACCACAGTGCACAGTGTGTGCGCGCACACACGCACATACACACACACACACACACACACACACACAGTCTAGAAATGTCCATCTTTTCTGCTCATTCACGTAGCAAAGGTGGGAGACCTTGGGATTAGGAGGTAGGAAGACCTTGATTAGGATCTTGGCCTCAACCCTTCCCACCAAGTTGACTGTTATCCAACGTGACTATTTCCCAGTCTTCTCACACGTGAAATGGGAATTACATTTAAGGGAGTAATTAAATGGATTTTTTTTAAAAAGTACTTTAAAAACCACAAAACTGTACATAAATGTTATCTCTTATGTATTGTTAGGGCATTTAGAAATGCTGGCTTTGGGGACTTCCCTGGTGGTCCAGTGGTTAAGACTCTGTGCTTCCACTACAAGGGGCATGGGTTCGATCCCAGGTTGGGGAACTAAGATCCTGCATGCCCTACAGTGTGGCCAAAAAAAAAAAAAAAAATGCTGGCTTTATTATATAATTAATACCCATTTTAGGGGCTGAAGGTAGAAGTGATTACATAGCCACAGTCTGGTATTTTATACTTCCTTAACAGGAAGTATAGTTTGAGATTTTTAAAATGGGAGATATCGGTAAATGGTTTATGTCTTCTGCTATAGAAGATTCAAAAGAAGGAGCGGTATTTTCTCCTCCTTTTTGCCCAGTCGTGTTCAGAATCTGAGCTACATGCCTCCATGGGCCTAAACTGCTTTCCTGATGCTCGGCACCCAGAAGACCCCCACCTACTTCCTTGCCTTCTTTTGGGGAGGTGGGAGTGCATTTTGCTCAATTACTTATCTATTGGACCCTTGGGATCCCTGTAGACATTTGAGTTGTGAACCCCCATTCTGAGAAGTGATGATCAAACTTTGGCAATCTCTCTCACCTCCTTGCCCATATGCATGATAAATTCAGTTGTCAAATTCTCTGGTCCTATTCTTTCAGTTGAGTGTCTCTGCCCTAGTCCTCCCACTGCTGTCCTAAACTGTCCACATTACATTACCTCTTGCTTGTCTAATGTGATCATCTAACTGGCCTCCCTACTTCTAGTTTTTCCTCATTTCGATCCATCTTACACATCACTGCCAGAGATTGATTATATCCCTAAAATAATGTTCCTTTCTGCCTCAAAATAAGCTACTGTCTCCAAATTGCTTGAAAAATTAAGTACAAACTATTCTAACATGATATTCAAGGCCCTCTACAGAATGTCCATGTGTCAGAGATTGTCAATTTGTCCTCTCCCTCCTTCTTAATAAGAGACAATCTTTTCCTACTGAATATTAGCCAGCATAGGGCTGTTCTGAATAAGGACTACATTTCCCAGCCTCCCTTTAAGTTAGGGAGCCATGTGACTTAATTCTGCCAATGAGATGTGAGATGTGATGTGTGCAACCTCTGGGAAGTACCTTAGGGAAAAGACCCATACCTTTTTGCCCTCCCCTTCCTCCTTCCTGCTGGCTGGGATGCAGATGTGGTGGCTGAAACTCAAGAAGCCATCTTAAACCATGGATGGAAGCTGCATGCTGAGGATGACAGAGCCTGGTTCCCTGACCCCTTGGAGCACCACATCAGTCCTGAATTGACTATCTTGGGGCTTGTTTTCTATAGGAGAGAAATAAACTTCTATCTTGGTTGTTGTATTTTATTATATTTTCCCAAATATTCATTTTTAGCAGTTTTATTTTGGTATAATTGGTATACAAAAACTGCACATATTTAATGTATACAACTTAATGAATTTAATATATACAATTTAATAAACTGTATACAATTTAATATGCATACACTTGTGAAACACTCGCTACAGTCAAGGTAATAGACATGTCATCATCCCCAGCAGTTTCCTTTTACCTCTTTGTTGCTATTATTGTTGTTGTCATTGTAAGAACACAACATGAAATCCATCCTCAACACATTTTTAAGTGCACAATACAGTATTCTTAACTATAGGCACAATGCTTTTCATAGATTGCTATAACTTATTCACCTTGCATAACTGAAACTTTATACTAATTGAACAACTCCCCATTTTCCCCTTCCCCAACCCCTGGCAACCACCATTTTATTCTGAACTTCTATGAATTTGATGATTTTAGATACCTCTTATAAGTGGAATCATATAGTGTTTGTCCTGGCTTTTACCACTTAGCATAATATCCTCCAGGTTCATTTATGTTGTCACATACAATAGGATTTCCTTCTTTTGTTTTTCAAGGCTGAATAATATTCCATTGCATGAATATACCATAGTTTCTTTATCCATTCATTTGTTGAAGGACATTTCGGTTATTTCTGTATCTCAGCTATTGTGAATACTGCTGCAATGGACATGGGAGTGCATATACCTCTTTGAGATCTCGATTTCAACTCCTCTGGATATATACCCAGAAGTGGTATTGGGGTCCAAATATACATTTTAATAAGAGATTTATTGAGATATAATTCACATACTATAATTTTCACTTTTTAAAGGTGCATCTTCTCCTGTAATTGTTCCCTCTCCTTTGGATCCATAACTTTTTTGTTGTTTATTTGTTATGGTTGACCTTATTTTATAATTATTACACCCCTGTCACATCCCTTCTACCCATATCCTACAGTACTTGGCATTTTTAGTAGCTCAATTGTTTGTTAACTTAAGAATTTGTATGCTATTTGTGAACTTATGAAAGCACTGGTTAAGTTCAAATTCCAAGATGAACAAAAATCAAATATATTTGAGAAACCTATACGTACTTTGACGTATTCCTAGAGAATGGGTATTTTATTCAAGGCAACACATTGAATTTAAAGAAGTTTAGCAATGTTAACACAATATAGTTCAAAACAGGATCTTAATTCATAAATTTGTCAATTGTTCTTTCATCGTGCAGATTTTAGTAAGGGTCCTGCCATTATGGTTAATAAATCTTATCGATCCCATTTTGCAAATGAGGAAAATAAAGCCCGGAACTAAAAAGTGTTATTTCAGGAAATGGTATCTCATTATTTGCTATTATCTAAAGACTTTAATCATAACCAGTTTCCTGCAGCTCTGAGAATATTACTTCCCCTACTTCAATCAGCACTTCTCAAAATGTTAGCTATAGAAGACTATAGATGCTTAATCAGCATGTGGACTCTGGGGCTCCACCCTATTCCTCTGAATTAGAATCTCTGGGGCTCTGGAATCTGCATTTTTAATAAGCTCCTCAGAAGACTTTTTATGTACATCGGAGTTTGAGAACCTCAACTCTGCATAATTAATAATACATTAAACCAAATATCTCAGCCCTGGTTGAGCATCAGAAGCCCCATGGAACTTGAATTATCTTATTTCTAGGCTCCAGTCCCAGATATTCTGAGTCAGCCAGCTTTGAATCCTACTCTATTCTGCTCTCACTTCACCAAGGCTCAACTACCCAGAGGTTTGGAATAATTGTTTTGCGGACAATGCATTTAGATGAAAAATCGATCGTCTATAAGATCATCTAGGGCACTGAAGAGTATCTGGAAATAGATAAAATTCCTTTATGTTCATACTAAGCCATCCCTGCTATGGAAGAAAGTTGGAATACTATATAGATAGATAGATATAGATATAGATATATAGATATACATATACATATATATATAGACATACTTATATACAGATAGAGAGATTTTCAACAATACTGTGTCAACTTCCTTATTTTTAACCAGAAAAACCTGTTAATTAGGAAAAACTAAGCTTTACTTAGCTTTATTGTAATAAGAGAGAACATCACCTTGACAGACAAGATTGTGTCTCAAAAGGGGAAACTCAAGGGGGGGATATTTAGAGGATTTTAAGAGGGATAAATGACTTGGGGATAAAAGCCTTGGAAGGCAGGAAACGGATTGGGCAGAGCTTACAACACAATAGCTTTGGGTTGTTGGGCACAGGGAGGACAGGGTCTTAAAGAGTCTTGATGGGCAAGTTGTTAACGCTTAGTAAGTCATTTTCACTGGCCCTCAGTCTTATTTTCCAGGAGCAAATACTTCCTGGAGCAAGCAGGTAAATTATTTGGTCTGGTCCCAGGATCAGAAAGGAGGAAAGTGTGTTTGTTTCCACTCTAATTGAAATGAAAATATTTACACTGAAGCCTCAATTGTCCCTAAAAACCCACTTTCCAGAATTTTACATTCTGTGATCACTGTGGTAGAAATCCATCAATTAACATTTGTATTTTGTTTCACAGTTTACAGAAAGTGTTCCCACACATGGTGTCTTTTGATACAATAACTTGTGAAGTAGTTAAGCCAGGTCATTTAATATTCTCATTTTACAGATAAGGAAATGAAAACTCAGGGAAGTTATGTAATTTATCCTAAAAGTGAAGTGCCTTAGCTAGGAATTAAGCCCCGCTATTCAGACTCCAAAATCCATACTCCTCAATAGCACCACAAACAGGTTTTACAATGTTACATTGGAGGCTTTAAAAAGAAAGAAAGAAAGAAAGAAAGTGCTGAGGAATCTGGAGTTAGCCCTTGAAGTTTATTTAATGTAATTTGGTTATAAGAATATTGGAAGGACCTCATTATAACTTGGCCACAACTCTAACCTCCCAGAATCATGGACCCTAGAGAAGGAGCTATAATGGTCAACAGCAGAGCGCTAATTTAGCCAAGTATACATCAACTGAGAAACAGGAAAAAAAAAAAAAAAAGATGGCTTCCCGAGTGCAAAAAGCACTGCATAGCACTTTTGCCCTGGTTGCTATTGGCTCCTTAAAGCAGACAACTTAGAAGCAACTTCTGTCGGTTCCAAATTATAAATTCTTATAGTGAAATGTGCTTTTCAAGGACACAAAGCCCCACAAGCCTGACCAGGAAGTTACCCAGTTTTCAAGTGGAAACTTACTGGTGGGACTTAATGAGCCATGTCACTTCCATTAATGAAATGAAATATACCACATGTTCCAATGTCCCTTTAAATGGTGGATTCGTCTTAATCAGATAAACAAATATCACAATCCCCTCTGCACTAGAAAAGCACACTCTATGATGATCTGAAAAAAAAAAAATCACAAAGTCAAATAAGGAAATAAATCCCAGATATGGTAGTTCATTATATGAACTATCTCTTGGAAAGTGAATGTCCAAATAGCTTAAGTAATTATCTATGGCTGCTTGAAGAGTGGAAGAAATCAATTGTCCCATGTGCTTTTCTCAGGCAGGGCCCGTACTCTAAATTGGGGGCTCTCAACACTCACTGTACCGTGTAATCATCTGGGGAGCTTTGAAAATTCCTGATTTTCAAGCCTCACGCCGGACCACATGAGTTTTTTAATTTCCCCAGGTGATTCCAAAGTGCAGCCAGAACTTAGAAACAGTGCTCAACACCAGTGGTTCCCGAAATATGGTCCCCGGGTCAGCAGCAGCATCTGGGAACTTGTTAAGCATGCAGATTCTCCTACCCCACCCCTGACTCTCTGAAACAGAAATTCTGGGTGTGGGACCTAGCGATCCATGTTGCCACATGCCTCCGGGTGATTCTAGTATAAGCTACAGCACTATTCAGAAACACTGATTCACGATTCTAAATATAAGGGCTGTGGCCCTCTACCTGCAGCTTAAGGGAACACAAGCTTGACCTGCCCCAAACACTGCTTGAGACCTGTGGCTTTTTGTCTAAAGACAGAAGCCACTGTTGACAAAACACCCAGGCCTCTGGCTTTAGGTAAACTGTGAAGTACCGTGTAAGTGTAAACTGTGGGGCTTTAAGGTAAAAGGGAACAAGAAGTCCCAAGGCCCAACTCCAGGGCTGGTCCCATAAGGCAGGCTGGTCTCACACAGAGCGCTACTGAGGACCACAGTCAATAACCCATGGCCAACATTTGGGGATTTCCTCCCAGGATGCATTACACCTTCTTCCGACTGCCAAGATTTTTGTTCAGGGATTCACCTGTTCCCCTTTTAGTCCCTGAGTGGAGTCTCACTTCTCAGGAACCGGGCCAGTCACCTAAAGGCTTTGGCACTGAGGACCTTGGCCCCACCTTCCTCTCCGCTCTATCTCCTCCCATCCTCCTGGCTACATGGGCATCACCCTGCAGGATCATTCAGTTCCTCGGCCACGCACTTCCTGAACTTCATTTCCAATGACCTTTCCCTAGACTCAAGCTCACCCATCCCTGCCCACACATCTTTTTTTTTTTTTTTTTTTTTCCCGCTGTACGCGGGCCTCTCACCGCCGCGGCCTCTCCCGTTGCAAAGCACAGGCTCCGGACACGCAGGCTCTGTGGCCACGGCTCACGGGCCCAACCGCTCCGCGGCACGTGGGATCTTCCCGGACCGGGGCACGAACCCGTGTCTCCTGCATCGGCAGGCAGACTCGCAACCACTGCACCACCAGGGAAGCCCCCACAAATCTTTTAAAATCAGTAATTCAAGCATCCCATCTCCCGCCCTCAGCCTCTTCTCCTTCCAGTGCCTTTGCTTGAATGCTTTGTTGACCTCACCTGCCTTTCTCCTTCTCTCCCTCTTTTGCTCCTCCTGAGACAATGAATGCCCCTCCCTCAAGGTCAGGGAATAAAAAATGCACATGTTTCCCATCTCCAAACACTCTTTCTGTCACTGCTGTTTGAATTTCCCCATTTTCCTCAAATCTCTGCCACTCTAATATGATGGAAGGAGTCCCTTCTGCTTGCAAAGGCAAATCTCTAATTGCATCCAGGTCCCTCCCTCCACCCCTTTTCTCAGAAATTTCACGTTACTCAGTATCTGCCCTTATTTTTTTCTACTCTTTCAATCTTATTCTCAAACCTGGATCCTCCCTGTCATCTGTTAAACATGTACCAATCACTCCTGACCGAAGTCTTCCCCGTAAGAAGATACATGCAGGCACTGTTCTATTCCCACCCTTCTTGCTCATTCTTCCCACAGGAGTTGTCCACGTTTCCTCTCTTGATGGGTTCATCATTTGTTCCTTAGCCCTTCTGGTCTGGTTTCTGTCCCCCACACTAATGCTTCCTATGAACTCGGCTCCATGTGGTTAAACCCTGTGGCTACTCTTCAGTCCTCATTGTTATTGAATCCTTAGAAGCATTTCACATCCTTGACCACTCCCTTCCTCTCCTCCTTCCTTACTATCTCCACCAGTTAATCCCCCCTAGAAGATAAACCATGAAAACACAGGCCTTGTCTGTTTTGTACCTGCTGTATCTACATCCTAGAACAGTTTGGGCACATAGTAGGTGCTCATTTAATATTTATTCAATGAACAAATGAATCGATTGCATAAACTGTCATCTCATTATAGTACAGGAAGGAAAGTACAACTAGAAACGAACGTATTATGGGGAGTGGGGTCTACCCTCATATTAGGTCTGGAAGTCTTCTGGTTTCCATGAAGCCACACTCTCACACTCTCTACCTCTCTTACCTCCCTTCCCAATCTCCTCTGCCAGATGCATTGCCCTTCTCTCACCCTGATGTTGTGTCATTCTTCAGGAATTGTTCCTAGACCCTATTTTCTTCTTACCTTACATCCCCTCCCCATGTAACGTCAGCAGTGTCATTTACCATCTTCATACCCATACCACCTTCACTTAGATATCCTCAGCCTGGTCCTCTCTTCTGAGCTCCAGACCAGTATATCCAGTATATCCCTTCCTGCTCAACATCTCCACCTGCGTGAACTATAAGCACCTCAAATGCAACATGTCCAGAATTAAGCAGACAAACTAGTGTTTCCCCATATCTGCTTATTTTCCATTGCTCTGTCTCAGCAAGGGACATCACCTTCTGCCTAGTTACTCATGCTCCCTTCTCCCTTAATTCTCCTCCCCAGAATCAAGGATAATGATTTTAGACATTGTTATAATAAATGGGATTCTGTCTCTCTTAGGCCCCTCCTTCTTTTTTCCCCTTATCTACTAGATGCAGGTAAATCCCAGTTATAGTACACACACACAACTTTCCTTTACAGACTTGCTTTATCTGGAGTTACTAAGTGTCTCTTTTTCTGTTTGTTCATTTCATTTGTTTACTAGCTAGATCTTCCCTCACCTCTTCCCATACCTCGAATAGCTCTGTAAGACATTTCTCGGTTCAATGCCCCACTTTGTCAAACTTGATCCATAGTGCATTCAATCGATTTTCCTCCCAGGGATATTTCTTTCAGAGTCCTCTCTTCTCTCTTTCTCTTCTCTCCCTGTTCCCCTGTTTCCTGGACCCCATGTCTTCTTCTTTTCTTGGTTGACTCTCTCATTCTAATGAAGCATTTCCTTTAGTAGCTTCTGAGAAGCATCAAAAGTAAATTTTCGAGACAACATGTCTGAAATGTCCTTAGCTTATCCTCATATTAAGACACTAATTTGCGTGAGTATAGAATTCCAGGTTGACGATAATTTTCCATCAAAATTTTGAACTTGTTTTATTGTCCTTTATTTTTAAATGCTGTGGTTGAGACATCTGATGTCATTCTGACCTCCAATTCTTATATGTGACATGCTTTCTCTCTGGAAGATTTAGAGTGCCTCTGTTTAGCATTGGAGACCCTTAATTTTGTGATGGGCTTTGATACATAGCTCTTTTTCATTCATTCCTTAGACCTTTACAATCTGAAAACTCGTGTCCTTCAGTTCTGATAAGTTTTCTTATATTATTATTAGTTTTTAATACATCCTTTCCTTTCCAGTATTTTCTTTTTCTATTCTCTCTTTCTGGATTTAAAGTTTTATTCTGTTTTTTTGTATCATCTCTTTATCCTCTAACTTTTGGCTTCATATTTAATTTTGATTTTTCCCTTTCATACCAGAGGCTTTCCTTAAAGGGCTGTCATCCTTGGATATGGTAATTCAGCTTAAGCTACACTGTGTGTTTGAATGAAGCTTGTTGGTTGGTGGGCTTTACTGTGGGGCAATTGTATGGCCATCTGGCTTTTTCACAGCGACCCTAAAATGTCAGTTTCTGGATATCTTTATTCTGTGGTGGTTCAGTTTCTCCACAGAAGATCCTCTGATCTTCAGCTTGCTGGGAACTTCCAAGGTCTCACTTTTCAGTTAGCTGACTTTCACTTAATCCCTCACTTTCCCCAAATCTGCATCTTGGTTCCTGAATCCTTCTGGTTCAGTCTCTTCATAGGCTCTTTCTCATGGACCTCTGAGCTTGACGGAGTGATAATATGTAAAGAGCATTAAAATGAATTTATCTAGGCAGAAATTTTGGAATCTGACCTTTCTTAGGTACTGACACCATCTCCTCAGAGAGAGATGGCTGTGAATGGCTGGATACTCTCAGGATTTCATGGATATCATGTCCTTCCATTGCCTCCAGGTTTAGAGTCTCTTTACTAATTCCTGTGTTCCTTTTGCCCATAGTATTTTATGTCTGAAAGGAATCCAGCCCTATTGGTATGTAAAATTTTGGTATAACTCTTAGACAATTATTTATGTGTGTCAGACCTGTGCAGTGGGGCTCAGACAAACCTCCATTTTGTGCATTGTTGGAGTGATGGCAGGTGGAGAAGTGGAAAGAGGTTGGTGAAGAAAATGTAATGTTTGACTGAAAACATCTTTGTGGGACTGTCCCTTTGACCAATGTTTCTTTCCTGGTTTCCTAGCGCAAATCTACTGAGTAGTCATAGCCCATTTTAAAAGTCACTGGAGGGCTTCCCTGGTGGCGCAGTGGTTGAGAGTCCGCCTGCCGATGCAGGGGACACGGGTTCGTGCCCCGGTCCGGGAAGATCCCACATGCCGCGGAGCGGCTGGGCCCGTGAGCCATGGCAGCTGAGCCTGTGCGTCCGGAGCCTGTTCTCCGCAACGGGAGAGGCCGCAACAGTGAGAGGCCCGCGTACCGCAAAAACGAAAAAAAAAAAGTCACTGGATTTTGAAAGTTGTCACTAATTCTGGCAACAAAAAAAGCTTGGTATTTCACTAAAAGGACTTCAAAATCATCCCAAAAGAAGATTTTTGACGGGGTGTGGGAAATGGAGCTGATGACTCTTTACACACTTGAAATGAAACCATTAACAATGTGCTATCCATTATAATGCACATAAGTGACTTTAAATTTTTATGAGCCTCATTAAAATGGATTAAAAGAAACAGGTGAAACTAATTTTAATAATATACTTGATCTAATTCACTCTTTCCAAAACATTATCACTTCAACTTCTAATTGATATAAAACATCATTGAGTTATGCAACATTTTCAGGTGTGTCCTGAGTCTTTGAAACCCGGTGTGTGTATTGTATTCCTCCAGCACATGGCAGCTGGGACTTAGTCACATTTCAAGTCCTTAACGTGGCCACTGGTCACTGTATGGGACAGCACCGCTCTTAAATCATTCATTACCAATGGGAGGCAATGGGTTGTGACTATAATCTGTAAGCTTCCGGTGAAAAATTGCTGCATCAGAACCATTCAAATGTAAAGCAGGTGTGTCTGTCAACAAGCATTGCTCCGTTGAGCTGAGAAAATTCTGGGCCTGCTGAACATAAGGTCTTGGGAGCCACTGAATGGAAACAGGCTTTCTGTCTGGAGGACCAGCTCCCATTAGCTTAGGAGGTCCTGGGCATTTTCCTTTCCTGAGGCGTCCAGTATTTTTCCTCAGTTTACAAATTAAGACTTTTATTTTCCCATTTTCCAGCGTGTCCTGTGTAGCAACTAAGGTATATTTTATGAGTCTCTTGGGAATTTCTGGAATTCAGATGGAATTCCATCAATGGTGTGCTAATGAGCGAAGCAGAACAGACTCCATCTTCTGTCTGGGGTGGATGGGCCTGAACCCAGCTACAATTAATTTCTGCATTAATTGAACAAGCGTGAATGCAAATAATATGCTCCTTTGCCTCACAATATATTAAGCTTCTGGGGATCCCAAATGTATTATCAAGATGACCTAATTCATTCGCACTCTACAGACCGGCTGTTTGGGTTGGTAAATACCCCATTTTATCTGTCTGCTTCATTCCATGAGCTATTGTTTATTGCTCCTAAGAGAGACAAGGCTGGGGGAGGAGAGTGGGGTTACCCCCTTTCTAGACCAGCTGGGCCCTCCCGTCCCAGGTTCTAAGACTACCTTTGCTGCTCCGCCCTCCATGCTTCTCACACACAGGACTGAGAGACGTTCATGGAGACGGAAGTGCACACAGAAACCCCTGTTTGACTTTCAGAGGACCAGCAGGGTTTTTTGCTTTTGTTTTGTTTTGTTTTTTCTGTCTGCGTGAAAGATGGTACCTTGACATTTTCCAGTGCTGGCCAACTCGTCAGACAAACAGCCTGCTTGTTGTCAAATCGCCAACTCAGGCCAAGGCACCTCCTGCCCCTGGTGTGCCTGACTGCCAGCAGTCCTCCGCAACAAGCCGCTCGCACTTCTAAAAAGGTGACGTTTTAGCAGTCTGTTTATAAAACGGCCAAAGGAATATTTATCTTGAGGTGCAAACAAAAGAGGCACTGGAGAGAAATGTTTCTCGCCAGGTTTTCCAGAACCCTGAAACCTGCCTCCCAGCCTCCCGGACACCTCTTGTTTCCCCGAGCAGCCCCACAAATATCAGAAGAACACAATTCAGCAGAACCGTGGCCCTGGAAGGCGCACACACGCTGTGTGAACACTCAGGCCGGGCAGTCTGTGATGGTTAGACGTGTCAGAATCTGCCACGACTGTGTCCAAGGGATTATTAAAAGAATATGCTGAGGGGAAATTTTTCTGATTACAGCAAGAGTCCAAAAGGTTAAGGAATTGCTGAGTTAAAATATCCCTGACTGACTGGAGTTGCCCCTGGCATTATATTCCATTTTGACAGGCCGCCCATGTTGGAAAACAAACAGACACTTCCTTCAACAAGATGGTGATAAATCAATTATTCTACAGGAACAGCGGCCACTGGAGCATAGATTTAAGAGTATTATGCAGTTTTCTCTAGTGACTTATCCAGCTTGCTGTCTGCGAACTTGTTTGAACCTCTTTGGGGAAATAGCAGAATCAGAAGTTAATGTCCTGAAAAGAAGCTACCATCAGAACATTACTCATTAACTGAGAAAACCTGAAAATAACCAGAAAGATCTGGCTGCAGTCACTGATGCCAGACCAATATGGAGCCGCTGTCTCTTTCCTCCAGAGGTCACCAGCCAGGCCATCCACGACGCACTTGGAAAACCAGGGAAATAAACTCTGATGGACCACCTAGCCTGTGTTATGCTGTTCAAGCTCAGAAGGGTGCAAAGTTCCAACGGGTTCCCAGCACCACAGGATTCCCCCAACACTAACCTCAGTCAGATGTTTACGGCCAAGGTACAATCCACCCCGGATCCAAACAGCTCTGGCTGGACTAGACGCCTCTCTCTCCCTCCTCTCTCTCTTTCTTCTCTCCACTTTTGCTCTTTCTCTCTCTCTCAACCAGCAAATGGAAATGGAGATTTAAGGAGTGGGGGCAGAGACGGGAGTCAGACGAATTTCACGGTGTCCTGGGCAAGGAGAAAGACAAACCCCTTTGCCCCTAACAATTAAAAGGAGGAGCCACTTTCTGGCTGGAGCAGCAGGTGTGCAAGGGACTGAGGTAAGTCCCATACTGACATATTTGTTTACCTGACTCCTTCTTTCCTGGGCTGTGGGCACCTTGAAGGCAAGATCTATGTCTTAAGGTCTTCCTTTAAAACAATGTGTATTTTCTTCTAACTATGGAAGAAATCCATGCTCATTATAGAAAAACTGAAAAATACAAAAAGATATTTTTATATAGCTTTAGAATAGTACTTGGAACATAACAGGCACTCAATAAAATTGTGTGGGAAGAAAGGAAGGAAAGGAGAAGTCAAGGATTCAGATAACTGTGACGTCAATCTCCTCATTAAAGTGTACATAATTCAGCAGTGGTCACGTGGGGCACTGAGTCAGGAAGTGCTAAAGCCCAGAGCTGTTCAGGGTGGCACTCAGGCTCACAAGCTGCCTGTGGCTCTCGCTGCCACGCCTGTCTTTGGTCTCAGGAGTTTATCAGGAGGTATAAAGTGAATTTATTGGATTGCGAGGAACTGAGATTACTTAGCTTAGAGAGGAGAAGCCTTGGGAACCACTTAAGAATTACTACGGCACTATTATCTCTATTATAAAAAGTAGTAAAGTTTATTAGAGACAAGTTGGAAAGTATAAATAAATCCCTTGGAGTTGCAAGCCTGTTGACAGTTTGGCACGTTCTCCCCAAGCATGTTTTCTAGACATACGTTTTTGTCATTCGTTCTTTTTCCATCTTTGGGATCATGCTCAATCCGTGAAGGGTCACGAGCCGTCATTGGTGATGAAACCCATGTGGTGGGTCTAACTAAGAACTGGAAAAGACCCAATGGAAGCTCATATAAAATACCAAAATGCATGACACCCAGCATTGGCAAGCATTGCTTCCTGCAGCCGTTGTGTTAGTAATAAAAGTATGTATAAGATGTCCTGGGTCAAGAGGCAAAATGAACTGTGTGGAGATAGAGGGTTGCCTGTCATTCCAGTAAACAACAAAAGTTGGTTGCCATCAAGCCATCCACTACGGCACTACCGCCAACCACGGTGGGTGTGCCCTGCCGGGAGTTCAGGACTCAAGATGGAGGAAAAAGAGGATACTGACCCTAGATAGTTAAGATGCATATCAAAGGAATAGTTTCAATGAGCCCAGTCTCTTTCATCTTCCCATAGGTAGAAAAGCACTAAAATCATTAACTTGAGATGTCTGTGTTTTGTGATTATCAGGGATCTTTTGATGTTCCACTACTGTTCTCCCCTCCCACCCCCACCCCCACGCAAAACCTCCTATATATCCCGGCTCCTCCCTTACCTCTTTGGAACAGTTCCTCAGAGCTATCTGAGAGGCTGCCTCCCCAATTACTGTCCTCAGTAAGGTCCCTCAATAAAACATAGCTAGCCACTTTTAGATTGGGCATTTTTTTTTTTCAGTTAACTGTTTACTCTGGGTTGTGGTCAAAAGGTTTAAAAAATGCTGTACGATATTTCTTTCTGCATGTTCCACCGACCAATTTAATAGAGAAGTGGTTATATGCCATTGCATTGTTAGTGGAGACATCATTGTAATTAGTAGTCTAATATGCCAACAAGTGGATGTACTATAACTTACCTAATCTTCTCCTACTGTTGGGCATTTAGGTCACTTCATTATTATAAAATATATAGAAATTTAAAATATTTCTGCATAGTTGTTTTGTACTTTTAAGATTAGATTCCCCCAAATAAAATGATTATATGAAAGGATATGACATAGGAAATGCTCAGAGAGCTCCATGCTTAACGCCAGAGGCACAGACACTATTTTGATAAGTCATTCTTCCCCCATCCCCAGCCCACACTTTCAAAGACTCCTATGGGAGTTGAAGTGCAGCTGGCAACGTGCACTTCGGATTTTCTTATTGAGAAAAGTTATCAAGAAGTAAACGTAAGTCAAGCATAGCCTATTGAAGCTTTGTTTCTGTTAAGCCATCAATCTCTCCCGGCCTAGGACAAATACTTCCCAAGTGAGGGTTGTATGCCATTAAGATAACCTTATTTGATGGATATACATGCCATTAGACGACCTCGAATCAATACGGATATCACTCCTTTACCGTTTCTCTCCCAATCCTCAAGTATCTGTCAGGTGCTAGTATATCTTTAAACACTTGCTTTTCCCCCTGTATTAGGATGTGATTGGTTGCTAAAAACAGAAAACCCAACTCAGGATGTTCTCAAGGACTGAAATAGCCTAGAGGGCAGGAGGGAGGAGTCCTGGCTGGCCTGCTGAGCTGGATCTGGGGCCTCTAGTATCTGGCCTCACTCTCGGGCTGGCAGCAGCCCTTCCCATGACTGAGGCTGCTCCAGGGAGGGCATTTGTACTCAACATTGGCCCCAGTCGGCACCTAGAGGAAGAGATGCATTATCTTTCAGGGTCTCTCAAAAGAGAGAAAAAAATTTTTTTTCCCAAAAGCCTCCAGGAAATTTCCTCCTCATGTTTCATCAGGACAAACTGGCTCACACTGGCTTTTCTGAACAATCCTAATGGCCAAGAGTAGCCCTAAGCCTTAGACCTAGGTCTGAGGCAAGGGGTCAGTGTGCTAGGTGACTAGACAAGACTCTCCAATCCCTTGTTAACAGAGAGCAGTCCTCTGTCTGGATACCTTTAGGCAAACAACAGTGTCTGGCTTACTTTGAATAATACAAGGGTGTTTGTTTTTGCTTTTCTTTTTTCTCCCCCATTGCCTTCTCTTGATGGCAAATACTACTGATTTCTTATTTACGGTTGTAATAAAAATTTTTGTTTTTAATTATCATTCGGTTTTAAAATGTAGTTTAGGAGATGTGGATGCCTATCTGGAGCGTGGAGTCAAAAGTACCTCTCTGAGTGGGGGATGGGAATGTCCGTGGCTCAGTCACTGCGGGAGAACGGGCCAGGGTTGCTGGGGCCATGCTTAGATCTCGTGATGTTTCGGCAGCTCCAGACTAGAAGTGGAGGCAGCTTCTCGCGAGAGCCCGTGCTGAGGGCTCTGTGCGGCGCCGTGTGTGTTGGTGAATGTGAGCGTGGGGTAGCAGCCGCTGCCATTTCAGAGGGCTTTCTGCTGCTGTATCCTGAGCTGCCGAAGCTGCCGTCCTGAACTGCCCTGCGGGCTCCTCTGATCCCATTGTTTCTTGTAGATTCACTGGGGCCTGTCCGCTCTCAAGAGCCCAAAATTTGGGGTGGGCGGTTCCACGGCCTGGGGCCTAGAGACCAACAGTAGCAACAGCCAGTGGCCGCCCTCCTCTTTCTGAGTACAAGCGCCGCAGGGACCCAAAAGCCTGCCCAGGTATGTAGAGAAAATGGCAGACGATATTGATTTTGAAGCAATGCTTAAGGCACGTCAGAAGAAGACTTGCCTAACAATATCTCACCTCTACTCTCGTGAATTCACCTTTGATGCCAGTGTGAACTGTCAGAAAGATGAGAACAAGTTGAGCAGTGCTAACGGCCATGAAGAACATAGCCCAAAAGTACTTTGCGTTAAAATTTAGATCTTCTTACATGGAAGAGGTCAAATCCAGTTATAGCAAAGTACCTTTACATTAGAGGCCATATAACCAAAAAGTCCACACGTTACCGGAAAGGGGGGACCTGCTTCTAGGGCCCAAGAGTGGTCTCTTTAACTCTTGGAAGTGAATTGCCCGAGGAGACACACATACTGACAAAGCGAAAGACTTTATTGGAAAGAGGTGCTCGAGGTTAGAGCAGCAGGGTAAGGGAACCCAGGAGAACTGCTCTGCCCCGTGGCTCGCAGTCTCAGGTTTTATGGTAAGGGGGTTAGCTTCCAGGCTGTCTCTGGCCAGTCATCTTGCTTGTGCCCATATTTGGTCTAACTCACGGTCCTTCCTGGTGGTGCCTGTGCATCTCTCAGCCAAGATGGATTCCAGGGTGAGGGTTTCTGGGAGGTTGGGCTGGTGTCTCCTCCCTCCTTTTGACCCCTCCCGAATTCTCCCAGTTAGTTTTCCGAGGCAGCACCGTGTTCCTTATCGGGACCTCCTGTTGTGAGACAAAAGGTGCAAGCAGTTATTATTGTTGCCTGGCCAAGGTGGGTGGTTTCCGTCAATGGTCCCCTAAAACAAAGGCCCAGCCCAGTGGACTACTTACTTCAATGATGTTCAGTACAAAATTCCACTGCCACTAAAGACTTTGGAAAGTCCCTTTTAAGTTGCAACAGAACTTGTCTATTCGTGTGGATTTTGATGACATTTCTTTAGTTAACTTATTAAATGTTTATGGAGCTTCAAAAAAAATAAAATGTGATTTAATTTAGAGAAAAAGTTTAATTCAAGACTAGGACACGTGATAGATCCATGAATGTGGTAAAAATTATGAAGGTGATAAGAAAATGAGAACTTTGAGGAACATCATCAAGCTATTACTTCCAGGCTAACAGATGTTTGGGCCTTCTAAATAAAGAAAGTTAGATGTAACAGGCATTATCGGATCAGCTTCTCAGTTCCTATGGTTGTAGCCTGATGGGTTCTCAACCCCAGCTGGATGGCTCAGTCTGTGCGAGCTGCTGTAACAAAATACCACAGACCAGGTGGCTTACAAACAACAGATATTTATTTCTCACAGTTCTGGAGGCTGGCAGTCTAAGATGAAGGTTGGGTGAGGACTCTCTTCCAGGTTGCAGACTTCTCTTTGTATACTTATGTGGTGGAAAGGGCAGGGCAGCTGTCTCGGGCCTCAGTTATAAGGGCATTAATCTCATCCATGAGAACTTTGCATTCTCACCTCCTCACCTCCCAAAGGTCCCACCTCCTAATACCATCACATTGGACATTAGGATTTCAACATATGTATTTGAGGGGGACAAAAGATTTAGACCATGGCACTGGATTAGAATCATATAGGAGTTTTGGTAAAGCAAATTTCTGGGCTCCACACTCCAAAGATTACAGAGGGTCTCTATTGGGGTCTGAGTATCTGTATTTTTTTTAAAGCCTCACAGACTATTTTAGTGTACAGCCAAAGTAAGGACAACTGCTGAGAACTTTGGTGAATCCTTTTGAAACTGGAAGTTTAAGGGCAACGTGAATTTGGTTTGGTTTGGTTTGGTCTGCTGTCTCCACCCCAGAAATGTCATGTTTGTATCCACTATTAATCCAGTCAGAAGGAGCATAAAGATGTGCACTGTCGGCCAGAGAGCAAAGGGGACAAAAGCTCTTCTAGAGATGATAAAACTCGTTTTGAAAATACTGCTTCCCAATTAGGGTTCTCACAATAAATTTGCAAGGATAGTTATAAATGCAGGAAGATATTAATGTTAGTTTGTGATGTTTTCAATGTGTGCTTTGGAAAAAAGTGTACATTAAAGCTTGGAGTGGGCTTCCCTGGTGGCGCAGTGGTTGAGAGTCCGCCTGCCGATGCAGGGCACACGGCTTCGTGCCCCGGTCCGGGAAGATCCCACATGCCGCGGAGCGGCTGGGCCCGTGAGCCATGGCCGCTGAGCCTGCGGATTCGGAGCCTGTGCTCCGCAACGGGAGAGGCCACAACAGTGAGAGGCCCGCGTACCGCAAAAAAAGCTTGGAGTATTTGAAAGTGTTTTTAAAAAAATCAGTGTCCCTTTTGTTATTGTTTTCTTGGTGATATAAAATATTAACCTAAGGTGTTCAGCTTCAAACTTCAGGTGTTTATCTGCTCCAGAGTTTAGTTAGGTGTTTGAAGATGAGTGTTGTTCCTGAGAGGCCAGGGTTACTACATTTTCAAAGTGCACTCATTGTCAAATTTATTTGAAAGGCCATATATTTATACATGGTGTTTTTCTGCTGCTTGTGGCATTTACAAAATTAGGTACCTCACTCTTCACTAGTCAACAGTAAGATCAATGTAATTTAAGAGGTTACTAATCTTCTTCTTCCACACTTCCTCCCCATGAAATTACACTTGTACCTTTGGTCTTCCTTCTGTATCATGAGAGTGTTGACATTTTTAATCTAACTACCTTGTAGCATAAATGAATGTTAACGAAGGGGCTTTGAGTTCCTATGTAAGAGCTGTTTGAAAATGATTAAAGAAGACAATTTAGATGATAGAAACCGAACTTTATTTAACACATCGTGAAGCAGACAGTGTTTTTTTGTAGAACTGTAAAATGAGGCGGAAAGCAGGAAGCTTTTATAGGATAAAGAATAAAGAGCAAGTAAGAGAAAAACAGAAACTCTCTGATTGGCTGGTACCACACAGCCCGCCACATGGTCTATTGATGTCTGGGGTGAGAAGGCCCAGAGTTGGCTTGTGTTTGGGGATTGGCTGACTGGATATATTACGTTTCTGGTTGAGTGGAGCACTTATAGGGACACAAAAGTTATCTGAGATTCCATTTTTCTGCTCATGTTTTATTAATTCAAAATTCATTTATTCAACAAATATTTAAGCACCTATATGTGCCAACCTCGGGCACTGAGGTAACAGATGTGAATATGGAGACCACCCTTGGAGGTCAAAGTCAGGCTGGTAGGCAAGACCTTTGTCCCCAGCTAGAGAATTCTTAGAAGAATGAGGCTGACATTCAGCCCCAGAAGGACTAAACTTCTATTGGAGATAGTAACAAGCAAGGAGACCTTAGGTTGGAAAGATAGAAGTCCTTCAGAGGGTGTCAGAGAAATTTGTCCCTTGGCATGCTCTCATGTATCTGGACTGCCTCTGACCCAGCAGGCAAGACCCTGTCTCACATTTTGTCCTCTGACCCAGCAGGCAAGACCCTGTCTCACATTTTGTTTCCTCTCCTTGCCCCCCTGACCACCACTGTTCACGCCATCCGCTGGCCCAGCTTGGCCCACCTTGGCCTGGCCTCACTAAATTACCATCTGCACCTGACTGTCTGCCCTTCCTGGACCTCTGTTCCAGGAGCCCATACCCTTGGTGTGGTCCTCAAAATTTATATCTTTATTAGAATCCGTTAACATTGAAATGTTATTTAATATTCCAGAATCATATCTGAATATCACTTTTTCACTCATAATACACATTGAAACAAATTTTCACCAAAAAATTTTCTTTAAGAATTAAAAAACTGGAAGATCATTTATAACCTAGATCAGTTGTGTTCCTTGATGCAACCGTAAGTCCATGTTTGGTCTTATACCGTGATACACACAAATACTTGGACATTGAAACTAACAAATAATATGACTGTAGAGCATCGAGTATTCCTACTGCAGAGGTACCAGAAGGATGTATTATACGTATTAACATTTTTTTCAAGTTGTAAAGAAAGTATTTGAACTCAGCATCATTTGAAGTGTGATAGCACGTAAACAGGATATTTAATTCCAGAGAAAAAGCATGCATTGGCACCTAACTAGCCAAATTGTGGTGTGTGTTTAATAAACTGTTACTTATATTCCAGTTTTACTTTTTGACCCGTGTGCATTTAAATGCATGTCTTAACTAGATGTTTTTTAATACAATATTTATTTGCTACTCAGCAAAGACAAATATCCCTTGAAACTCAGCATGGAAAGTGACAGAGAGGCTGAGAAGTGGGTAAGTTGTCAGTACTGATGACTTTACGGTTAGGGTTGTGGGCAGAGAAAAAAACAGGAGAAAGTCATGCAAAACAAACTATTACCTGTCAAATTCTTTCTTTCTTTTTTTAAAAAATTTAACATTAGAGATCAGAGCCCCCCCAAAATGAATTTTTTTTTTCCTTTCTGCTTTAAAGCACTCTCCCCTAGTTGATGTTTAATGCTTACAGTGACCACAAGGGACACCTTTGTTTGCATCCGTGTAAGCGGCCTTCATTTAAGTTTAATGTTACAGCCCTGGAGGGCAATTCATTTATTTAGTTGCCTCTGGTCAAAATGGTTCCTGGGCACTTTAGAGGAGTATTGATCATTCAGCCGCTAAATTACTTGCAGAAAGGTAGATGAAACCACTTTGTGTCTTTCATAAAAATCATTTCAATGACAGTTGAAAGAGTTTTTTTTACACCTGCCAATGCTGCCTTTTATGTCTATGTTCTACTTTCTGCAGAGTTTATCTATCTTCACTCCATCATATATTTAAATAGCATAGGTCTCAGTGATTACAGTAAAACTCACGAGGAAATGTGGGACTCCCATGGGGGAAATTTTCAGTTGCTTTTTGAGGTAGTTATTAGAGCTGTTCCCAAATATTCCAGCCTCCCTCCTTCCCGACTCACCATAGGACTGTACTTCCCTGCAATGGGAGGTTGGGAGTGGTCAGGAGACTTGTTCTGATGCACAGATGGATGTGGAAGTTGTGTGTGTCACTTCCAGACAGAAGGTTTAAAAGCCAGTGTGTGCCTTTATACATTCTCTCTCCCCACTGCCATCACAACCAGTCTCAATCCAGAGACTGGCTTACTTTTCAGCCTGAGTCCCAGACAGAGGACCATGAAAAGGCCCCTCTGACAAAGCTCCTGCTGACATTTGATAGACACGTGGCATAATTATAAACCTGAGCTGTTTCAAACTACCGAGATTTGGGGGCTGTTTGTTATGGGAGCATAACCCACACTCTCCTATTTCATCTTTGTTTTTTAAGCCTCAAAGAGAAACTATCTTGTAAGTGCCAATTAAAAGGCAATTTTGTTTCACAATAACCAAATGAGAGCATTAGCTCTTATCTAAATTGAGCAAATTAAATAAAGTTCTGTATTTATATAATGACCCAGTTGCTTCTCCCTATCAGTAATCTTTTCATTCTTAAATAGAAGGAGAAATCAGGGAAGATTTGGGGCCACAAACTGTCATTGCCACTTTCATTTTGAAATTTTTTTCCATGCCATTTTATTACTAAAGAACACATGTCCCTGAGTAAGTCACTTCATTTTTCTAGACCTCGGTTTCCCTATTATGGAGAAGGAAGGTGTTGGAGGAGACTTACTGGATGATCCCTGAGGTATCTTGCGGCAGTAACATTCTGTGCTTAATGCACAGTTCACAGAAATCAATAGGAAAATTAAGTGGAAACTAGAACTCAGATCTTTCAGCTCTTCTTCTAGTTTCTGAAAAGTGTTATTAAAGCTTAAAATAATTTTGCTATGAGACTATATCCTTTTATGAGAGAGAGGCCTAAAGTGAAAGAAAGAGGATTTTCAAAGAAATAAAAATGTTGGAAATTTCTGGGGTTTTTTTTTAAACGTTTTATTTTTTGTTTGATTTTTTTTTAGTGAATGTTTACATATAATCTACATCCGGAAAAATGCACAAGTCGTAAATGAAGAGCTTGGTGAATTTTCACAAAGTGAACATGCTCTTTTTCTTTTCATCGCAGTATAGTTAATTTACAATGTTGTGTCAATTTCAAGTATACAGCAAAGTGATTCAGTTACACATACATACATACATACATACATATGTATGTGTGTATTCTTTTCCATTATAGGTTACTACAACATACTGAGTATAGTTCCCTGTGCTATACAGTAGGTTCTTGTTGTTTATCTATTTTATATATAGTAGTGTGTATCTGTTAATCCCAAATTCCTAATTTATCCCCCACCACACACCTTTCCTCTTTGGTAACCATAAATTTGTTTTCGAAATCTGTTTCTGTTTTGTAAATAAGTTCATTTGTATAATTTTTAAGATTCCACATATAAGTGATATCATATGATATTTGTCTTTCTCTGTCTAACTTACTTCACTGAGTATGATAATTTCTAGGTCCATCCATGTTGCTGTAATTGGCATTCTTTCATTCTTTTTATGGCTGAGTAATATTCCATTGTATATATGTACCACATCTTCTTTATCCATTCATCTGTCGATGGACACTTAGGTTGCTTCCATGTCCTGGCTATTGTAAATAGTGCTGCAATGAACATTGGGGTGCATGTGTCTTTTTGAATTATGTTTTTCTCTGGGTATATGCCCAGTAGTGAGATTGCTGGGTCATATGGTAATTATATTTTTAGTTTTTTAAGGAACCTCCATACTGTTTCTCCATAGTGGCTGTATCAATTTACATTCCCACCAACAGTGCCAGAGGGTTCCCTTTTCTCCACACCCTCTCCAGCATTTGTTGTTTGTAGATTTTCTGATGACGAATGGATAAAGAAGGTGTGGTACATATATACAATGGAACATTACTCAGCCATAAAAAGGAACGAAATTGGGTCATTTGTAGAGATGTGGATGGATCTAGAGACTGTCATACAGAGTAAAGTAAGTCAGAAAGAGAAAAACAAGTATCGTATATTAACGCATATATGTGGAACCTAGAAAAATGGTACAGATGAACTGGTTTTCAGGGCAGAAACAGAGACACAGATGTAGAGAACAAATGCACGGACACCAAGGGGGAAAAGTGGCGGGGAGTGGTGTGGTGGGATGAATTGGGAGATTGCGATTGACATGTATACACTAATATGTATAAAATAAATAACTACTAAGAACCTGCTGTATAACAAAATAAATAAAATTCAAAACAAAAGAGAAACTGTTCTCCACAAAGTGAACACACTCTTGTAACCAGCCCCCAGAAGCCCTCCCTGTCACTACCCCTGACACAGGGTTACCACCTTCCTGACTTTCACTAGGCTGACTTCTAACGGCAGAGATTAGTCTTGCTGCTTTTTAACATCACCGAAGAGCACCACATGCACTCTTTAGTGCCTCCCCTCCTTAGTTAATGGTAGATTCATCGGTGTCTTTGCATGAAGTTGTACTCTGTTCATGCTCATTGCTCTGTAGTGTTCTACTGTGTGGATTTACCGCAGTCCGTCCATTCCACTGTGATGGACACTTGGGATGTTTCCAGGTTTGGGCCAGTATTTTTTTTTTTAACATCTTTATGGAGTATAATTGCTTTACAATGGTGTGTTAGTTTCTGCTTTATAACAAAGTGAATCAGTTATACGTATACGTATGTTCCCATATCTCTTCCCTCTTGCGTCTCCCTCCCTCCCACCCTCCATATCCCACTCCTCTAGGTGGTCACAAAGCACCGAGCTGATCTCCCTGTGCTATGCGGCTGCTTCCCACTAGCTATCTGTTTTACGTTTGGTAGTGTATATATGTCCATGCCACTCTCTCACTTTGTCACAGCTTACCCTTCCCCCTCCCCATATCCTCAAGTCCATTCTGTAGCAGGTCTGTGTCTTTATTCCCATCTTGCCCCTAGGTTCTTCATGACATTTTTTTTTCTTAGATTCCATATATATGTGTTAGCATATGGTATTTGTCTTTTTCTTTCTGACTTACTTCACTCTGTATGACAGACTCTAGGTATTAATAGTGGACATTTTAATGCGTGGCTTTTGGTGGATATTATTTCCTTATATCTTCAAGTTTAGGGTTCAGGAGGTAGACATCCTTAGACCTAAGTAAGAGCATCTAGCTCTGTTGCAGAAGATTGCATTTTGGAGCATCTCACTAGGAATAGAGGGGAGTAAGCAATTCTGGAGTCCCAGGCAGGAGAAGGGAGAGAGGGAGGGGGTGGAGGTTCTGTGGAGTTAGAGGATTGAGTTCTACTGTTCCCAGCAGGAATGCTATATCCCTTTAGTTTAATCCTTTGAACCCTCAGGCAGTGACACCATGTGGAATTCCCTAAAAAGCATTTTCCGGAGCAGCATTGTTGTGTCAAAGTAGGAAGTCAGCAAAAAATGGTAGATGCTTAGAAGAAAAATATTTTTTCTAGACTTGCTATTCAAAATGGAAGGAATCTGTAAACAAACACAGTATGTCAAATACTAAATAAAAATGCGTTAAAATTCATAAAGGAGAGGGAGAATGTGAGCAGCTGCTGAGCACCTCATTCCCCTTCTGATAGATCTTGAAACTTGCAGCCTCCCCAAGTCCAACACCAATCCAATCTGGGGTGTGTAATCATATTAAAAAATGGTAACATACCATTAAGTATGATTTTTTTATTTGTTTTCTCCATAAAACCATGAAATTATGAGAGAATAAGTAACAGGCAGCAGGCCCATAAGCTTGTTCAAATGTCATTCTTGTTTTCATTCCTGAAACTTGGGTTTTTTTCTTGGCCTCCCAGAATGCAAAAGCCTTCTGCCATCAAACCTATCCCAGTTCACCCTGAATTTCTAACTCCTCTCTTTCGTCATGTTTTCTTTATGCATGTTTGGGTGAATTGACGCACTAGCTATTGGCCCAAAGAAAGCAGTGGTTTAGTTAAATTAATGTAACTTACTGAGTTCTTTATGTACCTTCTCCCTAATTCTCCCTGCAATCTTGAGTGTTATGGTCTCAGTTTTGCACAGGAGAAAAATGAGGCTCAGTGACCTGTGGCTTAAAAGATGCAAGATCGAGGTTTGGACATGAATCTGCACTTGACTTGCATCTTTCCACCGGGGCGGGGGTATGTCTGTGCTGCGACTTATATTCTCAACGCAAAGCTGTAGAGATTTAACAGCTTGTGCCTGGTATCCTTAGAACACTGTTTTTTATCTGAAGGCTATTTTGGCCCCCACGGGACATTTGGCAATGTCTGGAGACAAGCAGGAGGGGGATACTACTAGCATCTAGTGGTTGGGACACTGCTGAACATCTTCCAATGTGTAGGACAGCCCCACGACAAAGAATTATCTGGCCCCAAATGCCAATAGTGCTAAGGTTGAGATACCTGCCTTACAGGGGTTTTGTGCATCACAATGATGTTTATTAAGCTTAAAAGAGTGATAAATTGCATTTAAAGGGGGCAATGAGGGATAGTTGAAAATACACTAAGCGTCAGAAGATCTGTGTTCTGGTCCCAGGTCCACTGTTAACTAGCCTAACTTTATGAAAATAGACTCTGTAAACCTCAGTTACCCTATGACTGAATGATGATAATAGTATCTGTCTCATCTGTTTATTTATTTATTAATCCAACAAACTTGAATTTATTACCCACTATGTGCCAGGCACTGTATTAGACACTGAATATGCAGAAAGGAACAAAATGGTCACTGTCCCTACCTTTATATAACTTAGTGGAAAACAGAGATAAGAATTATGAGGTGCTCTGGTAATCTAGAGAAGGGACACATAATCTAGTCCCGGGCAATCAGAGATGTGACATGTAAGCTGACAACTGGAGAAGAAGAAGTTAGGTAGGCAAAAGAGAAGGGAAGAAAGTAGTGGGTACAGTGTTTGCAAAAGCCCAGAAGTGAGAAAATGCATGGGACCATCAAAACCCTGAGAAATGTTCAGTATGACTAGAGTATAGAATTCGATGGGAAGAAAGAGGCATGCCTGGGGAGGGAACCCCTGGTCAGCTCTTGGAGGATTCTGTGGGCCAGGCTAAGGAATAGCAACTTCAGCCTGGGGCAGAGGGGAGAAAATGAAAGGTTTTAAAAGCAAGGGGATGACATGATTACATTTGAGTTTTAGGAAGATCATTCAGGCTGCAGAGTGGAAAATGGATTCTAATCATGCTAGGGACTGGGAGAGTAGGTGGAAGTTTGCTGCTGCTGTCCCAGCAAGAGATCATGGTGGCCCCAACTGGGGTAGAGGCAATGGGATTGACAGCTGCGAGTGCATTTAAGAGATGATAAACCAGTTCCCGCTACTGAGGGGTTGACAGGATACCTCTGTCATGGAGCAGCAAAGCTTCCAGAATGAGGCATGACTGCCAGTGCTATGTCTAGAAGCTGGAAATATCGATTGGACTCTATGAGGACCTGTATCTTTGTCTCACTAATGTGAAGTCTTTGTGGTGTCTGATTGGCAGAGCCTAGATCACATGTCTGCATTCAAACTACAAGGGATGCTGGGAAAGTGAGTATCTGGCTTCTCCCTGAGGAGAAAGCCATTAACTTAGGAAGGATGCTTAAGAAAGAAAGACAAATATGCCCTACAGTAGCAGTGGAAAGTGATTTGTTAGAGCCTGTTTAAAAGCAAACCTGAAAATATCTTTCAAATTAAAAATAGTCTTCCTCTTACAAACCCCACTTCTCAGAATCTATTCCATAGAAGTAAAATTCCCCATACATAGCGAATATATGCATAAGGATATTATAGGAACAAAATGTTTTGCTATTCTTAGTGGCAAAAATTTTGTAACAAAGTGGGTTAGAGCTAAACCCCCTGGGACTGGGATTCTATGAAAGGCTGAGAGGGACACGCTAGGGTACCTCAAATAGTAACCTCCTCATATTTCACACAACTCTTGATTCATACCATCTTCCAAGGAAGGAGAGGAGGAAGGTTTTTTCTTAGTTCCACTGACTCGCCCGTTTTTCTTCAACAGCCCTGTCCAGCTCCAAATCACTGAATATTTTTCTCATAACAGCAGCTTCACTCAGGAATGAAGTGACCACTGATAGCTGGGAAGGTACCGAGCTTTAGTTTACGCAGCTTCCCACAAAAGTCTAACTCCTGGTCTTGGATCAACCTTACGTCACCCTTGGGCCAAGCGATTCTCTGTGACCTATCCTGCAGGAAGCAAGGTACTCACAGCGAAGCCCCTGAAATAAATCCCTGGGTCTCAGCTGAAACTCTCCTGCCTACAATTCCTTGACTCCGTGGGTAACAGCTTGGTTGTAATAGCTTTGCGGACTTACTCTTCTTGGGCTGCTGTAACACAATACCAGAGACTGGCTGACTTAAACAACAGAAATTTAAGGAATTCCCTGGTGGCTCAGTGATTAGGACTCTGTGCTTTCACTGCAAGAGTGTGGGTTCGATCCCTGGTCAGGGAACAAAGATCCCGCAACTCAAGAGAAAAGAATTAAAAAAGAAAATTTATTTTCTCACCGTTCCGCCCCTCACTGTGTCCTCACATGGTGGAGAGAGGGAAGTGTGGTGTCCCTTTCTCTTTTGATAAGGGCAGTAATTTCAGCGTGGGGCTCCACCCTCATGACCTCATCTATACCTCCTAAAAATCCCACCTTCAAATACCATCACATAGGGGAGTTAGGACTTCCACATATGAATATTGGGGGGACACAAACATTCAGTTCCTAACATGGTCTCTGAGTGTGGTCATCAAGAACACAAGCTTTGGGGTCAGACTGAATCCTGGTTCTGCCACTTACACCAGCTATATGTCCTTGAGCAAGTTAGTTAGCCTTTCTGTGCTCCAGTCTCCTCATCTATAAAATGGATTAGGTACCGTATCGATTTCATAAGGTTGTTATGAGGATAACTTAGCTAACACATGTGATATGATATAGAGCAATGTCTCAAATGTACAAAGAGCTCAAAAATGTGATCACCGTCATTCCCTTCTCAATCCAGGTATGTACTAAGTTAGTATCTTCCCCAAGTACTCAGCCTGGTCGAAGTACTCCAGCAGCTTTCTTTCTCTCCCAACCTTTGTTTGATCCTTTGGTTTAAAAACAAAACAAAGCTGTATTTATTACATAAGCAATATTATAATAATGGGGATTCATAAAGGACACATGGCTAAACTTCTTGAGGGAAGGAGGAATTTCAGGAATTCTCTAGATCCAGCCCAGTTTGGGAATGGTATGGAGGGTGTTCTACCCCAGTACTCTTCTGTACTTGCAATGTTGCTATTTTCCATTTTCTAAAGCTCTATTTAACCATCGTAATTTGTGGCTTTCTTCAAAGCTAAGTATAGAGCAAGACATAATAATGCAGAGTGGTTCCTGCTGAGCTGAAATGAGTAGTGTTCTCTCCCCAGATTCTCTTGCGAGCTTTAATAACTTCTTTAATTTCTCTGTTATTTTCCAATAGTGTATACCTGTTCCAGAAGTACTCATTTTGGCTTTCCTAAACTGGCTTTCCCCTGCTGGGAAACGACCAAATTATTCTGCTCCCGTCCTGCTGCCACATCTCTATTTTTTGGTTTTCAGCTCTCATTCTGGGTTTATAATCAATTTAGCAGTTGTTGATCATGGTAAGAGGCTATAATTGAGTAAGCACTGGAGATTGAATGACTTGTCAGGACCATCCATATGCATGGTACTTGCTTAGGAAGTAACAGAGTAGATTGCAAAGTAAAGTTAGCTTGGGTCATGTTCTTTGTTTTTTGGGTTTTTTTTAAACTTTTAATTTTATATTGGGGTATAGCCAATTAAAGATGTTGTGATAGTGTCAGGTGCACAGCAAAGAGACTCAGCCATACATATACAGGTATCCATTCTCCCCCAAACTCCCCTCCCATCCAGGCTGCCACGTAACACTGAGCAGAGCTCCCTGTGCTATACATTAGGTCCTTGTTGTATCCATCTTAAATAGAGCAGTGTGTACATGTCAGGGTCATGTTCTTTGACTCCATGACACACTTCCTTTTTTTGTTGGTTTGTTTTAAAATTTAAGATTACCCTCTAACAGAAGGGAGGAAATTTTCCCTGTCTGGGTTGTGGCATGGACACTATGTTTAGACTGTGAGCCCTCAGAAAGAGCAAAATACTAATGCTCAGCATGTCATGGGAACTCAGAAAACATGAATTCAAATCTACAGGCAGAAAGAAAGTACCATGCTTGAAAAAGACAGTGGGTTGGTCAGTGGTTACCATATGGCTGCTTTTATAGATAATGTGTGGCTATGTCTCTTTCTATATTCGGATTCCTACGAGAAGAAGAATGTCTGGCCATTTCAAAGTACCAGTGTACGAAGGGTAAGGAACTGGAGCTGAAGTTTAGGATGAAAGTGGCCAGAGAGAACTGCCTCCTTGCTGGAATGTGTGGGGCTCTGGAGTACTTTCCGGGAAAGTCTGAGATACTCTTCTACCCACATTCCCTCTGGACCCAATGGCCTACAATTCCCTGAGCGCGTTGTGTTCTTCAACACCATCGTGCCCTTGTTTGCTCTGCCTGAAGCATCTCTTCCCACAGGTGCACTCATTGCCCCCACCTAGACCGCATTCAAACGATGCCAAGTCTTCTCCAGCTAGAATTAATCCCCTCCCCCTCTGCATTCTCATAGCTCTCTGTTCATACCTCTCGTACTTATCACACTCCAGTGTCCATGCTTCTTCTAATATCAGACCCAGAGTGATGGATTTGGGGAGAATAATTTATTTGGGAAGAGATCCCAGGAAGCACTGTGACAGAGTAGGAAGTGAGACCAAGAAAGGAGAAAAGCTAATAAAGGGTATCTTAATGAGCAGGTTACTACTGTGAGCATCTGGTCTCAGCTCCATTGGGGACCCCCTGAGAGTCTGAGTGGCATGTACTCAAAAGTGTTCTACTGAAGGGCAAGGAACTGCCACCTTCATTTGATGTGAGTTGTTCTGGAGATGTTATTTCTCTGATCATTCCAGCCTGCCTCTAAGGTGCTGAGCTACTCCAAGGCTAAAGAATGCCTTCATGTGAAGTGATGCTGGAAGCCATAATTCCTGATGGAACTATCCAGAGTGGGAGGAGGGGGAGCCCGAGGGGATATGGACTTGACAAAGACAGGCTGCTACAACGATTGACAGTTGTGTAAGCTCTTGGAAGGCAGGGAATGAACTACACTCATCTTCATACACCCCAAATACCCAGTATGCAGCCTTGTACCTAGTAGGTGCTTAATCACTGTTACACAAATGAAGTTAATTAATATTTAACATATCTGATGAGCCAATGATTCATTCAACCAATATATATTGAAATACTGACCATGTGCCAGAGAGTGATCAGTCAGGCCTTGTCCCTGCCTTTGGGGAGCTGACAGTCTCACAGAAAAGACAGGCAACAAATAGTTACCGTGAGGGTGATGAGTATATTGACTGACATCATCAGTGTACTTATCACTCCTTGGTACCCCCTCTATCACCCATTGGTACAAAGCCTAACATTTGAGTCTCAGCAGATTAGATTTTTATCTTCTAAGTTATTTTTCAGATAGAGGGTAGGAACAGAGACTAATTTTGATAGAGCTTTTTCGATGTGATTCCACATTCTGGGTTGATGGACTTGGACTTGGATTTGAAATAGACATAAAAGGACATGATAAATGGAAATGTAGAAATACAAATTCCTGATTCCTTTCCATTTTTTACTTGAAAAGTGATCTGTTAAAATAGCAAAGTAGATTCTTGATTCAAGAAACCAGAAGAAAAAGGTTATTTTCTTGCCTTGCCTGATAAATAATACTCAGTGAATGCTGAAAAGAAGCTCAGAAAAGGAAGGAAAACGTGTGCCCCAAAGTGGGCTTATCTGTTCTGATTTCAATTTGAGATGAGGAGGCTGAACAATATAACCAGCAGAACTTTTGACCATAGTATTGTAGTTTTCTAGAAATTTAAAAAATAATGCCTTTGAGGACTTCCAGTTTCCAGCCTGGTGTGTAAGGGCCTTGGTGTTTACCCAGATGAAATGAAAACTTATGTCCACACAGAAGCCTGTGCACAGATATTTATAGCAGTTTTATTCATAACTGCCCAAACTTAGAAGCAGCCAAGATGTCTTTCAGTAGGTGAATGGATACAGAACTGTGGTACGTCCAGATGATGGAATATTATTCAGGCTAAAATAAAATAAGCTATCAAGTCAATAAAACAACACAGGGAAACAAATGAATATTGCTAAGTGAAAGAAGCTGATCTGAAAAAGCTTTATACTGTATGATTTGAACTAAATGATTTTCTGGAAAAGGTAAAACTATGGAGACAGTAAAAAAAAAAAAAAAAAAAAAAATCACTGGTTTCCAGGGGTTGTAAGGGAGGGAGGGAGAGATGAATAGGAAGAGCACAGAGGACTTTTAGGGCAGTAAAACTATTCTGTATGATACTACAATGGCGGAATTAGATACATGTCCTTATAAATTTGTCAAAACCCGTAGAACGTACAGCACCATGAGCGAACCCTAATGCAAACTATGGACATTAGGTGAAATGATGTTTTAGTGTAGGTTCACTGATTACAACGAATGTACCACGGTGGTTTGGGATGTTGATCGTGGGGAGGTTGTGCATGTGTGGGGATACAGAGTATATGGGAACTCTCTGTACCTTCTGCTCAATTTTGCTGTGAACCTAAAAATTAAATTTTATTAATTAAAAAATGATTGAATTGTTAGAAATACAAACCTGTATTCCGCCAAATTAAAAAGAATTCTTTTTTTGAATCATGGTACAACTAATTAACTTCTGGGTGACATAATTTGACATGAGAATTCATGGTGCCTTTTTACATTTATATTTAAACTAAATATAATTCAATAAAGTACTTATTATGGATTCTACTGCCACTCACTTTGACAAGTACTATTGAGAAATATTAATCTTAAAATACATAGTTCAGAGATGCTAGATCATCTTTATTCATGAAATTATGTTCCCAGAAACAGTCCAGATTTCATTTACACAATTTGTGCTTCCCTGCATCTCATTCCCACATTTGTATTCTCTGCCTCTCTTCATAAGCATAAGGGCTCCACAAAATGGGACGTGATTTGAAATATACATTTAGAGAATGGTCCTAAATTGCTTTGGATAGTCAGCTCAGAGTATATACTGGTGGGTAATTGTTAAACTATTATATATTATTCTAAATACAGATGATAACTGTTTTACCAGTCTTATCTATCAACAAAGAAATTTTATCCACAGGGAGATTAGGCAACTGAATGATCATCTTGTGTCAGACTTTGCAAGAATAAAAGAATGCAGCAAACTTGGGGGCCAGCTCTTGCCTAATTTTCCCTTAGATTCAGAGAACATTTCATTAGGTCTGATGACTTACCCTGAATAACACACACGTTTTTAAGTGAGATCACCAAGACTTTTGTTTTTGTTTATCTTTTCTCTCATTACTTTGTCTTTGATGAGCATGCATTAAGGATGTAATAAAAACATTTTTAAAGGGGCAGAATTTTTATTTGTTTGTTTGAAGAGCTTATGAATGAGAGATTTCACTCAGGAATTCTTAACAACTTTTGCTCCATGCTCCCCCTAGGCAGTCTGGGGAAGGTTATGGACACCTTCCCAGAGTTAGAACTGGAAGAAGAAATGTTTACTGATTTGAATAGAATGTAAGCCTGGGATCATACCCTAAGCTGAGTCAGGCAATGAATGAATGAATGAATCACAAACAAGGGAAAGGAAGCTGGTAAAGGATTTTCCTGAAGCTCATGGAAAGCTTCTGATGGAATTCCTGCTGCTTTGTTACAACAAATGTTTTTTTAGGAAGCCAAGCTTATGTTTTTCATCATATGTACATTCCAATCAAGACATTTTAAATATGAAACATCCCCATTTTCAATAAGGCTGGTTTAATTTGCAGACATTCACAGAAAAGAGGTTAGACCCTGACAGATGACATTGCTCCAAGTGCGTCCCTCCCAGTTGGAGTTGCGCAGGACTCCAAGCTGAGCACCATCAAAGGTCCTGCCAGGGGTTTATGCCTTAAGTACATGAGAATGACCTGGCCCTGGTATTTGGCAGGGCCTCAGGGTATCTGGGGGCAAGACAGGAATTCACAGTGAGAAAGTTACTTGGGGTCTGTGTTTGAGATCCTTTCAATTAAAGCTTTTAACATTTTTCACAAGCAACCTCTGGGGATTCAGTCACTCTCATCACCGGCTTTGACGGATGGCAGGCTAACACAGCAAATGGCTCACCCAGGTCACTTGCAAATACCATCAAACTCGGATACTCTGACTTCTCTAGAAATCTCCCCACGCTTCTGCTAGGGACATAGGTCAAGAAGCTTTAAGAAATGTTGATTTCACTTAAATAAGTGCATAAATGCAGTTTTCAACAGAAATTATTCCTGTGGCTTGTTTTGGTCAAAACAATGTTCATTCATCTTGTGGTCTCTTCATAAACTGGGCAGCAACCTGGTATCAGGAGCAGAACAGCCCAGCTACTTATTTTGTGACTCTAGGCAAATCACTCACCTTCTCGAAGCCACTTTCCCTCATCTCTGCAATGGGAGTAAAATACCCAGCTCATAGTTTTCATTCTGATTCAAACGAGGGTCCTAGTCAGTACCTAAGTCACTATTATTTATGAGTCTAACTCGAAGGAGCCGTATGTATGAATGGAGGTATCTGTGTTTCTATATGTGTATACATTTGTTAAGTACATTATCTCTCTATCTCTCATCTATTTATCTATACATATACATGAGCCAACGTTTAAGAACTGAAAAATTGCATACAAAAAGTGCAGATTTCCTGTTTCTTTTGAAAGTAAAATCAGAAAATCTGGCGACATTGGGTAAGTGGGGACGACTCCCTGAGCCGTGGCAAGTACACACAGTTCCCCCACTTCCTGGGCCACGCCCCTTCCTCTGTCACCAGCTCTTTGGTCATTTGACGGTGCCATTTTCTATCGGTGCCTGCCACCACCCAGCCCCCTACCACAGGTCCTGGGGCAAGAATTCTTCAGAAAGGCAGAAGCAGACTCCAGCTTAAATAGAGCGGGGATGGGTATTTACTTTCAGTGATGGACCTCCTTGGTCTATCAACTTGGTTAGTTAAACCTAGAAGAGAGGGATTCGGAGGAGATGAGTCAATTCTTTAAGTTAAAAGCTACCTCTGGGGCTTCCCTGGTGGTGCAGTGGTTGAGAGTCCGCCTGCCGATGCAGGGGACGCGGGTTCGTGCCCCGGACCAGGAAGATCCCACATGCTGCGGAGCGGCTGGGCCCGTGAGCCATGGCCGCTGAGCCTGCGCGTCCGGAGCCTGTGCTCCGCAATGCGAGAGGCCACAGCAGTGAGAGGCCCGCGTACCGCAAAAAAATAAAAATAAAAAAGTTACCTTTGGCCTAACCCTGTTCAAGCAGGCCCTCTGCTTTTCTTCATAGCTGCCCGGCTGAGCAAATGGTGTTGCTGGAGATGGGGATGAAGCGATGGGTCCCTGGGCATATTTCAGCTCTGACACTGCTTCTCCAACAGGGCAACTCCATCCTTAGGGAGTGTGTTGGTAACTTGTGAGGCTTTTTATTTTGGTTGTCACATGATTGGAGGGTACCACTTGCCTTCAGAGGACAGGGCCAGGGTAGTAGATGCCCTGCAATGTACAGGAAAATGCCCCACAATAAAGGATTTGCTCTGTCTCCCACAGCTTTGGAGTGCTCTGCCAGATATTCGTATAGGTGAAAAACATAATGATCTTAACCTAGAACCCACCTCCATTATACACACTAATACAAAGTGTTCTCAAATGATTTTAATAAGCACCTCCTTTTCTAGGAGCTCAGGTACCATACAAATTGAGGGAACAGTGTACTTTCTTTGTTCAGAAATTTACCAAGTATTGGTCTCCATTTCAGAAACTATCTGAAAGCATCACTGTTCAATGTGTTTGAGGTGACAATTCAACCAACTGAGTCACTCTGTGGGTATAGATGCTTTATTCAGGGTGTTTTTACCTATAGTGGTGAATGTCTGATTACTTCATTAAGGATAGTGTAGGCAAAAATTTGTACTTTGATGAAAAACTGTGTGCTATCTATAGCACACCGCTCTGCGTTATCTGATTCCATGGGAACAATTCTACAACTCTGTAAAATGTAGATAAGTGATAACAATGCAAGATAAGTTTTGTCTGTAGACATCTGTGTTCTGTCCTGTCTGGTAGAGGTTCAGTTAACCTCTCTTCCCCACTGCTGACAAAACTAGTTTTTCCTCCATTTATACATCATTTCAATATTCCCAATTTATAAATATATCCATTCTTTCTCTCTTGAATGGGTTATAACATTTGCCTGGTTCCTCTTTATGAGTTAATTACCATAAAGACATTTTTTATCTGGGTGAGGGCCATGATTTTATCTGTTTGTTTGGTTTTTTAAATTATCTTTTAACAGTTGCCTTGTCTGAGTATTTGTGAATTGAGAAACATCTCTTATTGAAAATTACTTTCCTTAGTTCTCCTTTTATAACAAAGTGTTTTATTTTTTAATGTGTAATATTTAAATTTCATTTCAGGATAATAAAAAGAGCATTCAAATATGTGTTATAAAAGGGAGCATGGGGTCTGAAAGGATTGCAATCACAGATTCCATCAGAAATTCTCTGAACAAGCATATGTAACTGATCAACTGGGTCATTATTTTTCCCAGTCAGACAGAAAGTTCTAGAGCTCTAAGCTATTTAGAGAAAGCAGTAAGCTGTAAATTGTTTTGGGAACCACTCTCCTTCCCCCAAACTCCAGCTTGGTTTGGAGAGATAGAACAGTTATAAAGTAGCCATTTATGGGTACCAATGACCCAAGTTTCTTTTTTCAATATTTTTCCCCAGATCATGAAAAGCGAAGAGTATTCCCGACAAACTGCATTGTCTGGCTATCTTAGGTAATATCAAAAAATATTAAATAAAGGCACTTTCCCTTATTCACCCTTCCTTGATTCATATTTTTTCATCCCAAAATGGGAACACCCCATGAGTGCTTTCCCCACATCACCTCCAGGGAATTCTGATTCTGACTTGCAGCCCTGCAGTAAGTCTTAGGCCCAACTATTGTACTACCTGTATCTGGTGTCACATTTTAGAATCCAGAAAGGGTGGAATTTCAGGCTGAAATTTCTTTAAGCTCAAGAAGAAACAGTGAAGTAGCTCACCCATCTAGACGCCATCAATTTCACCCCTAGCTGCAGGCTGAGAATGTCTTCAGCTGACAATGATGAATGAAAGAGAAAAAAGATCCACTCCTGGCTGTTTACTACTAAGATATCCTTATTTCAAGATATCACTTTTCTTTTTATTAAATAAACACTTATCCCCCCCAAAATACAGAAGAGCTTGGCAAATAAAAATAAACTTTAGAAAATTTATGAGCCTGGTTTATATATTGCTTTATTTAGAGGATAATTCTCATGTATTTTTTTCTTCCACCTACTAAAAGGAACATGCATAATAAATGAAACTAAGCTTGGCAGGAAATCCGTCAATAAGGTTAATTTAAAGTGTAGGCAGGATTGCAAGTCTCCATATGGATATCGAGGGGTTTGTTCTTGTTTCAAAAACCAATTGACTCCCAGACATCTGAACATACCTCTCTGAGGAACCACCAGATAGAAGGAAATTCCAGCAACTTAAACATCCACGTCCACATCCTGACGGTACGTTCTCTGAGAATTCATTTTTAGGATCACTTAAAACACAAAAGTAAGGCTTAGGCTAGATATTGGGCCATTTGCGATAAGCAGGCACTCAGGACTTGGGCTGCCGGGGTTCTAAATCTGGCACCATTACTCACAAGCTCTATGACTTTGGATAAGATGTAAAAATTTTCTGGGCCTCAATTTCCTCATCTGAAAAATAATGACAGCATACAGTGCTGTATAACATCATATATCATATATATGGTTGAAATGACTGTATTGGAATCCATAAAAAATTCTTAGCATTGGCTGTGCATTCTAACAATTATGAAATATTTAAGACAATTTTTAAAGTATCATAACTGGTGAGGGGGGATATGTGCAGAAATATGGGAGAGTCTAATTTTAGAGATTATTTTAAAAGAGCAGCTCTTTTTAGAGGAGGTAAGGACATAAGGCCTCAGAAAATGGTAGAAATAATTTGTTTTTCAGAATGAACAAACTAAGTCCTCCACCAGAGAGGACCTAGCACCAGGGAGGACTCTGACCCCTGGGTAAAAGACAGCTTTCCTGCTGATTCCATCGAGATTAAGTGTGTGCATAAAACATGAAAAACAAGAATCTTGGGAAATGAAGGTCTTAAATGTTTGCAGTAGTAAGACATTTCCTAACACCTTAATGTTTTAATCCACAAACTGAAGAGCATTAAAGCCAGAGCACTAAGGCAAGGGAAAGAAATAAAACACATCTAAATTGAAAAGGAAGAAAAAAAGAATCTCTTCACAGATGACATGATCTTATATGTACAAAGCCCTAAAAATTCCACACAAAAAAAACCCCTGTTAGAACTAATAAGCAAATTTGTCAAAGTTGAAGGACACGAAATCAAGACACAAAAATCAGTTGTGTGTCTGTACTCTAACAATGAACAACGTAAAGAGGAAGTAAAGAAACAATTCTATTTATAATAGCATCAGGAAGAATAAAATACTTAGGAATAAACCTAACCAAGGAGGTGAAAGACTTGTACACTGAAAACCACAAAATATTTCTGAAAAAATTAAAGAAGACACAAACAAATGGAAAGACATCCCGTGTTCATTGATTAGAAAACTTAATATTTTAAGATGGCCACACCACCCAAAGCAATCTACAGATTCAACACAATCCCTGTCAAAATTCTGACAGTGTATTTTGCAGAAATAGATAAATTCATCCTAAAATTCATATGTAATCTCAAGGGATCCTGGATAGTCAAAACAATTGTGAGGAAGAAGAACAAAGTTGAAGGACTCACACTTCCTGATTTCAAAATATATTATGGAGCCACAGTAATCAAACAGTTTTGTACTGTCATAAAGACAGACAAATAGACTAATGGAATAGAACAGAGAGCCAAGATATAAACCTTTGCATAAATGGTCAAATGACCTTTGACAATAGTGCCAAGAGGTGTCCTCTTCCCAATGGGGAAAAGACAGCCTCTTCAGCAAATGGTGTTGGAAAAACTGGAAAACTACATGTAAAACAATGAAGTTGGATCCTTATCTTACACTATACACAAAAATTAACTCAAAATATAAGACCTAATATAAGACCTAAAACAATAAAACTGAGGAAAAACCAAAGGGGGAAATTTTCATGACATTGGGTTGGCAGTGATTTCTTGAATATGACACAAAAAGCACAGGTAACAAAAGCAAAAATAGACAAATGGGGCTACATCAAATCTTAAAACGTTTATGTATCAAAAGACACAGTCAACAGAGTGAAATGGCAACAGCAGAACAGAAGAAAATATTTGCAAGTCATGTATCTGATAAGGAGTTAGTATCCAGAATATATAAAGACCTCCTACAGCTCAGCAACAAAACATCAGATAACCTGATTTTAAATGTGCAAAGAACTTGAATAGTTGTTTCTCCAAAGATGAAATGTAAATGGTCAGCAAGCATATGGAATGATGCATAATGATGACTAATCATCAGAGAAACACAAATCAAAGCCACAATGAGATATTACCTCAAACCCATTAGGATGGGTACAGAAAGAAAGAAAGAAAGAAAGAGAGAAAGAAAGAAAGAAAGAAACAGAGAAAGGAAAAAAGAAGTTTTGATCTTCATGTGGACAAATTGGAACCCTTGTGCACTGTTGGTAGGATTGTAAAATGGTGCAACCACTATGGAAAACAGTTTAGAGGCTTCAAAAAATTAAAAATAAAACTACCATATGATCTAGCAATCCTACTTCTGGTTATACATCAAAAAGAACAGAAAATGGGGTCTTGAAGAAATATTTTCACACCCATGTTCATAGAAGCACTATTCATAATAACCAAGAGGTGGAAGCAAACCAAAAGTCCATCGACAGATAAATACATAAACAAAATGTACTATATACACATAATGGCATATTATTAAACCTTAAAAAGGAAGAAAATCCTGTCATATGCTGCAGAATGGATGAAGCTTGAGGACATTATGCTAAGTGAAACAAGCCAGTCACAAACATAATTCCACTTATATAAGGTATCTTAAAATAGTGAAATTAATAGAAACAAAGTAAAATGCTGGTTATTACTGCCTGGGGGAAGTGGGAAAAAAGGAGTTGTTATATAATTGGGTATAGTTTCAGATTTGCAAGATGAAAAAGTTCTGGATATCTTTCACAACAATGAAAATACATTGCTGAACTATACACTTAAAAATGATTAAGATGGGGCTTCCCTGGTGGCGCAGTGGTTGAGAGTCCGCCTGCCGATGCAGGGGATGCAGGTTCGTGCCCCGGTCGGGGAAGATCCCACAAGCCGTGGAGCGGCTAGGCCCGTGAGCCATGGCCGCTGAGCCTACGCGTCCGGAGCCTGTGCTCCACAATGGGAGAGGCCACAACAGTGAGAGGCCCGCATACCGCAAAAAAAAAAAAAAAGGTTAAGATGGTAAGTCTTATTTTTTTAACACAATAAAAAAATGAAGAGAGTTAAATGAGATGCATATGAAGGATTTGTGAGGGTGCTTGGCATGTAACAAATGCACATTAAATACTAGCTATTAGCTATTAATGGGGTTATCAAATGCAAGTTCTCCAACATGGTTCTTTCTGTACCACCCCCTCTTCAGCCTTTTCTCCATAGGTACAATGTGTTCTTTCTCAATCTGCACTTGTATTCTGTCCTGTTTCATAGCTACGTTTATACCTTCGTACTGTCAAAGACAGGAGCAATGAATTGTTGAACACTGGGTTCCCTGCTGAGTTCTACCCACTGCTAGGAATATAGTAGATACACATGTTTTTAAAAGCTAAGATTTAGTTTGAAGTCGGGGAGCCTGATTCCTCCAGCTCTGTTTTTCTTTCTCAAGATTGCTTTGGCTATTTGGGGTCTTTTGTGTTTCCAACGAACTGTAAAACTTTTTGTTCTAATTCTGTGAAGAATGCCATTGGTAGTTTGATAGGAATTGCATTGAATCTGTAGATTGCTTTGGGTAGTACAGTCATTTTCACAATATTGATTCTTCCAATCCAAGGACATGGTATATTTCTCCATCTGTTTATGGCATCTTTGATTTCTTTCATCAATGTTTTATAGTTTTCTGAGTACAGGTCTTTCCCCTCCTTAGGCAGGTTTATTCCTAGGTATTTTGTTCTTTTCATTACAATGGTAAGTGGGATTGTTTCCTTAATTTCTCTTTCAGATTTTTCATCATTAGTGTACAGGAATGCAAGAGATTTCTGTGCATTAATTTTCTATTCTACAATCTTACCAAATTCACTGATTAGTTCTAGTAGTTTTCTAGTGGCATCTTTAGGATTTTCTATGTATAGTGTCATGTCATCTGCAAACAGTGACAGTTTTACTTCTTCTTTTCCAATTTGTATTCCTTTTATTTCTTTTTCTTCTCTGATTGCTGTGGCTAGGACTTCCAAAACTACATTGAATAAGAGTGGAGAGTATGGACATCCTTATCTTTTTCCTGATCTTAGAGGAAATGCTTTCAGTTTTTCACCATTGAGTAATGAGGTTTGCTGTGGGTTTGTCATATATGACCTTTATTATGTTGAGGTAGGTTCCCTCTATGCCCACTTTCTGGAGAGTTTTTGTCATAAATAGGTGTTGAATTTTGTCAAAAGCCTTTCCTGCATCTATTGAGACAATCGTATGGTTTTTATTCCTTAATTTGTTAATGTGGTGTATCACATTGATTGATTTGCATATATTGAAGAATCCTTGCATCTCTGGGATAAATCCCACTTGACCATGGTGTATGATCTTATTAATGTGTTGTTGGATTCTGTTTGCTAGTATTTCGTTCATGATTTTTGCTTCTATGTTCATCAGTGATATTGGTCTATAATTTTCTGTTTTTTTTTTTTTTTTTTTTTTTTGGCGGTACGCGGGCCTCTCACTGTTGTGGCCTCTCCCGTTGCGGAGCACAGGCTCCGGACGCGCAGGTTCAGTGGCCATGGCTCACGGGCCCAGCCGCTCTGCGGCATGTGGGATCTTCCCGGACCGGGGCACAAACCCGTGTCCCCTGCATCAGCAGGCGGACTGTCAACCACTGCGCCACCAGGGAAGCCCCCTTTGATTTTCTTTTTCTGTGATATCTTTTTCTGGTTTTGGTATCAGGGTGATGGTGGCTTCATAGAGTGAATTTGGGAGTGTTTCTCCCTCTGCAATTATTTGGAAGAGTTTGAGAAGGATCGACTGCAAACTATGAGCAATCTAAAGTGTAGAAAGTCATGTCATTTACCCACGGTTATATGGCTGATAAGGTGGCAAAGCCAGACAGGGTTTCTCTGACCAGTCTAAATGCCAAACAGGAGTGTCTCCCTGGCTCTGGGCTTGGTGAGGGTGGAGGGAAGGGAGTTTTGCCATGAAATGGAGAGTGACTCCCTCTTGATTCTGAAGTTCCTACCAGGGCTTATAGGAATCACGCTGGAGGGTGACTGAAATGATCTGAAGATGAAAGAAAGTGAACCACTGGGTCCTCGCCTTAGAAAACCAAAGGGTAATGAACGCTGGACACAGAGTCCACAAGAATTCAGATTTGCTTCTGGAGCCAAATGCCAGCATCATCCTCAAAGCCTAACTGAGGAAACGGTTGGAGCTTTCGGAGGGAAGCGCTCCAAGTGCGCTATAACATTAGTATTACTGGGCACTTTCTGAATTACTAGTTACACTAGTTACAATTGAATAAATGCTCCTAAATGCAATTAAGAATGTATTGTATGTTAACTTCCTGGATGAGCTAAGAAAAATACTCATTGTCTTGTCTCTCAGGGAAATACTACACATTCTTAGAGGATTGATCTTCTTGCCACAATTGTAGGGGACAAAAAAAAGAGCGGAGAGCTAGAGCTCCCCAGCCCAGCTGAGGGTGCCACTTCAGTCCCCGCTACCGCCCCACTCCCCCCGCCCCCCCCCCCCCCCCACACACACACATAGAGCTCGTCACCCCAGCTCTCTTCCTCAGCTTGGAAGTTTCACTGAGAAAGTCCAGTGTGGTGAGGTTGGGAAACACAGCTTCCTGCCCGGTGCCAAATGCACTCCCCGAAGCAGATGGCCTTCAGGGACCTCCAGGTAATGGCTACCTGGGAGCATGTGGCCCCAGAAAAAGGAAGAGGCCTCAGAAAGGGCATGGTTGGAAATCCTCGCCTCCCAGGGGAGCCCCTCAAACCAACCCTCATCCTTTCCTCAGGTGAGTGGGATAAGCCCACCTGCTGATTTCACAGTTGCAAGGTGCTTCCATAGTGGACTGAGTGTAGTGGGTTTCAGCTCCCCTCTGCAGAGTTTTGCCTTTTGTTTGACAACTAGTTGTGCCAGGTACTGTGCTGCTTGGAAGTCCTCACCCTTGGTGTAGTCATTCAGAGACAACTCTGCAGCCTCCTTACCAGACAGAGGTCCCTGCCTCAGCCGTGTCAGCATCGCCTGGGGGCTTGTCAGATAGGCAGAACCCCAGCCCTGGTCAAAGTCTACTGAAACCAACTCTGCACTTTAACTGGACAACCCCCCACCCCCGCCGATCCCACCTCCTGCCGGGTGATTTGTGTGTGTCTTAGTTTGGGAAGCACTGATCTAAAGTTCAACAGATCCGAGATCACAACCCAGCTCCACCACTTACAGGCAAGTTACTTCACTTTTCTGAGCCTGAGTTGTTGCTCTGTAAAACAGAAAAGTAGGTCCCACCTCACAGTCAAGGAGGCAGTGTGATCCTGTACATAAGCCATAATACCTAGCACAAAGTAAGTGCTCAGAAAATGTCTGAGAGTCATGTGGCATTCCCCCCACAGATAGCCTGCACTGCCACATTTGTGTACTAAAGGTGGTCCCAACCTTCCTGGCATCTTCTGTTTTCAGCCTAAATTCACAAAAGGCTGATTAATAATATAATACTTTATCTGGGGGTGAGAGCAAGAGGTAGCTTTGGTACATCTCAAAGACCACCAATGGGATTCACCGACCATTTTCTCTCCAGAAGTGAAGAAAACAAAATTCAGTCTTTGGCGAGTCAACCACTTTGGTAGTCAGCCTCTAAGATGGCCCTAATTAGCCCCTAATTATCTCCCAGTCTTCATGCACCTGTATGTCTCCTCACACTTGAAAAGGCCTGACTGTTTAACTAATAAGACATTGCAGAAATGACAAAGTGCAGCTTCCAAAGGTAGGTCATAAAAGACATTGCAGCTTCTGCTTTGCTTTCTGCTAGATCACTCATCCTGGAGTAAGCCAGCTGCCATGTCATGCGGATACTCAAGCAGCCCTAAGGAGAGACCCACGTGGCAAGGAACTGAGGCCTCCTCCCTGCAGCCACTTGAGTGAGTCATCTCAGAAGTGGATTTCCAGCTCTAGTCAGGCTTCAAAAGACTACAGCCCTGCAGCCCCAGGCAGCATTTTAATGACAATCTCGTGAGAGATCCTGAGCCAGAACCACCGACCTAGGCTACTTCCAAATTCTTGACCTGCAGAAACTATGTAAGATAATATTTATTGCTGTTTTAAGTCACTGCGTTCAGAGTAACTTGTTATGCAAGAATAGATAACCAATACATCCACTATATGTCTGTCGATGGGCATTTAGGTTGCTTCCATGACCTGGCTATTGTAAATAGTGCTGCAGTGAACATTGGGGTGCATGTGTCTTTTTGAATTATGGTTTTCTCTGGGTATATGCCCAGTAGTGGAATTGCTGGGTCGTATAGTAATTCTATTTTTAGTTTTTTAAGGAACCTCCATACTGTTTCTCCATAGTGGCTGTATCAATTTACATTCCCACCAAAAATGCAAGAGGGTTCCCTTTTCTCCACACCCTCTCCAGCATTTGTTGTTTGTAGATTTTCTGATGACGAATGGATAAAGAATGTGTGGTATATATATATGCAATGGAATATTACTCAGCCATAAAAAGGAATGAAATTGGGTCATTTGTATAGACGTGGATGGATCTAGAGACTCTCATACAGAGTGAAGTAAGTCAGAAAGAGAAAAACAAATATCGTATATTAACGCATATATGTGGAATCTAGAAAAATGGTACAGATGAACTGGTTTGCAGGGCAGAAATAGAGACACAGATGTAGAGAACAAACGAATGGACACCAAGGGGGGAAAGCGGGGGCAGGGGGGATGAATTGGGAGATTGGGATTGACATATATACACTAATATGTATAAAATAGATAACTAATAAAAAAAGAAAAAAAAATTGAATTGAGAGACGGGAAGAGAGACCCTCATATCCTGCCATGATAGTAGAGCCCAACAGGAAAAAAACTCCTCTTCTTCCTTGGCAATAACTCAACCAGTGAAAACCCATGGACTCTTTATTTACTCCAGCCCTCCCAACTTCCTTTCCCCTTGATAAGAGTTCTCCTTTCTTCACTGTGCTGGCACTTGCATGTGACTCACCATGGTTACAGACCCCAAATTAAAATTCTCTGCTGATCCCAAATAAACCCATTTTTGCTGGAAAACTACCTGGCCATCTATTTATTTTAGGTCAGCATTTCAAAGCAATTTTCTTCAGTATTGAGATCCTATAAATTATTTAAAATAAAAATTTGGGAGAAAAAAAAGCCTGTTAAAAAAAATACATCCGGGGCTTCCCTGGTGGCGCAGTGGTTGAGAGTCCGCCTGCCGATGCAGGGGACACGGGTTCGTGCCCCGGTCCGGGAAGATCCCACATGCTGTGGAGTGGCTGGGCCCGTAAGCCATGGCCACTGAGCCTGCACGTTCGGAGCCTGTGCTCCGCAATGAGAGAGGCCACAACAATGAGAGGCCCGCATATCGCAAAAAAAAAAAAAAAAAAAAAAAAAAAAAATACATCCACTATAGTAGTCAAGTATCTATACATCTATATCTACCTATCTGTCATCTATCTATATATCTTTCTGTGTGTATAGGCTTTACCTACAAATTTCTCATATCTAAGATCAATTGAAAGGAATAAAAAGCAGAGAATAAAATTCTCTTTCACCCTCATTTGGTAAAACATTCCAACAGTTCCAGGCAAGCATAAAGCATGAAGATCCAAGATAACAAATGTTAGCTGGGGGGCCCACTTCCTCCCCACCTCCCCTTAGGTTTCCATAGAAGGAAAGGATTAACCACTCCATTTCCCAGGAGGAGAGAGGAGGGGAAAAAATGTTTGAGAGTTTCCCTTCCAGGAGCTTCTTTTGTCCCTCACTCTCTCTTCCCTGGGCTACCAGACTTATCTGAATGGTACATTTGGGAGAAGGAACTCAGCCCAGTGCCCCCACTACAGGGGAAGAGGCTGACTCTGCAACTCCACAAGTGAGCTTAGAAAAGCGGGTCCTTGTGGGGATGGCCCACGGTGGTGCAGCCCTTCTGAGGGAGCTGTGCGGAGTCTTAAATTAGGTGCCATGTTCCGTGTGCTTAATCTCTGCCCTCCAAGCCAGCTTTATGAGTAGCAAAGTCTCAATTTGATCTCCATGTATGTGACTTTGTGTCTACCTCTCAGTGGGTTCCAAATTTGGAACAGGAAGGAAGGGGTGTTATCAGCCTCCGAAACCTCAGCGCGAAGCATACACTCAACATCGCTATGTTATTCTAAATTAGTTTTTCTTCCTCAGTCGTCCTCAACATCTTCCGAGCTATCACTTCCCCATGCCATCACCTATATAAGAAACCTGTGGTACCTCCTAATTCTGGTCTCACTTTCTCAACATAATTCCTTATCTTCAAATTCTAAGTAGTGCACAGTAGAGGGAGAATCTAGGTGGCTGAGGAAGTCAGACCATCTCATTAATCATAATAACGATAATGACACCTACTAGCACTACCGTACTATTTATATTTAGAGTCTCTCCTTTAATCCTCACAGTAACTCTCTGATATAACTATCACTTATTTTCATTTATTGAGGAGGAACCTGAGGCTCAAAGTGATGGTTCACATGGGAAGTGGCAGAACATCCTATGGTTTGTATGCATGTCTGGCTGGCTCTCAAGCCTCTGTTGTTTCTAATATACAATATTACATTGTAAGCCCTGCTTTGGAGCCCAGTCCTTAATTTAAGAAACATTATTTTAGATGGCTTGGAAAATTTTCTTTAAGTTTTATACCTTGTTAATGGTAAGGTGAAGTACATTTTTAGGATCGTTATCAAATTTGGGAAGTTCTCTCCCAAGTTTCTTTCATATATAAGCTATAAAATTTCAGAACATTTCAAGTTTTCTTGGGTAGTGACTAGTCTTAAATACTCTTTAAATTAATGACCCCTCTTAACTAGTTTGTTACTGATGCCCAGGATGTAGTGGCATATTATTAGTTTTTGTTATCTTAGTTGATGTCAGTATTTTGTATGAAACTGGCAAGAAATTTAAATCTTTTTCAACGTGGTCAGATATTTTAGTTTTTATTAATTTCATGTTCAAGCTGTCCAAGAATCCATTTCTACTTTTATCTGAAATTTATGTCTTTCTCTTAATCATTTACTGCTCTTGGTATAATCTAAAAACTTTTTTGCTGCTACTTGCTTCTTTAAAAAAAAAAAAAATTTCTATCACCCATACTAGAGTGGAGACTAAATATCTTTATGTTCCCCATATAGAAAGTTACATTACAAAATCACTGTCATATAAAAAGCCAAAAAAATTGGGGGAAATGGTTCTATTGAACCAGTCTTTTAATAAATAAAAATAACTTATTTTTCTGAAAAAAAAAAGAAATATTATTTTAAATTCTGACCTAAAGAGTCAATTCAATCAGTAGAGTTTCAGAGAAGCATGGAATTTCTGGACTGGAAAGGTCTCTGGGTATCATCAAGTCCTACCCCCATACCCCTTCATTTACAGATGAGGAAACTCTCAGAAAGATTAGATCACTTCCCAATAGTTTAAGGGCAATTTGTAAAAACTATGGGTAGTCCCAACTGCTTATATGATTACGAAGTTAACTGTGCAGAGATTTTCTTCCCCAAGGTCTCTTATTTGACTATCCAGTTGTTGAAATATGCCCTGGATGACCAACTCAAATGTATGGCTTGAGCCCAGGAGAAACAAACAAACTGAATTTATAACCCAAAAATGTGCTATTCCCCCCACTCCTGCCCAATTGCTTTGGGAGATAGTTTTAAAGGGGACACATATAATTCTTTCATAGAAGAACAGAAACATTGGGTTTGTCTCCATCCAAGCTTTGGGTTTCACAGTTTATAGTTAGTTATGGGATGGTGGTATACACAATGAAAATTTATTTTCTAGACCCAAAGAGAATTGCATCCATGTCACAATTACAGATGTTCAAGAGGGCTAGTTTGTCTTGGACGCACACTCTGACATTTTGTAAGCATTTTGGATTTGGTTCACATGAGAAGCTGTCAATTACTGCCATAAAACCAATCTTTCTTAACTAGAAATACACTTAGAAACTCTATTTCTGACACTTTCAGGAATTTTCTTGGCATTTTGCCAAGAAATATCACATACTTGGAAAGGAAAACAACTCGCATATTTTCTGTTATAAATGACCCTTTGCCACGCGAGGAAGCACATGCCTACGCTGTCCAACGCTGTTGGGCGCTATGTGTACCACAGGGGCCAGTGAGCCCACTGCAAGCCCAGGCTCAGCCCAATGGGGGACCAGTTGGAGATAAGGTGGGGCATTCTGGACTTCGCCTTTCTGTTCTGGTAATACTGCTATGCCTTGCCCCAGTGACCAAACTTCAGATGGTCCCTGGCGCCTTCCCTTGTCTCCTTCTTCTTGGCCCAATGCCCTCTTCTGATGCCCTTCTTACAGGATACTTCCAGATGTAGTGCAAAGCAGCGAAAAGAGCGCTGGCCTCGAAGTCAGACGGTCCCAGGTTAGGTTTCCAGGCTAGGATCCATCACACTGGTTGGTGACCTTGGAGATGTTTCTTTATCCTCTGATCCTTGATTTCCTTACCTGTGAAATAGGGATAAAATAACTAATATGTAGAGTTGTTGTGAGGACTGAAGGAGATGGTATTTGTCTAACGTCGAACACAATACTTGGCATGTAATAGGTGTCCATAAGTCAGAGTTCTCCCTCTTGGTTACACTTTGGAATCACAGGGAGCAGTTTTTAAAAATACCCATGCTCAAGACCCATGACCCAGGATTTGACTTAATTGTCAATTTTTAGAAGCTCCCCATGTGAATCTAATACACAGCCAGGATCATGCGCCCACTATTATAAATGTTTCTCTCTCTCTTCCTTGCTTCTCCAGTTCCTTATAGAAGTGAAAATTTAATCATGAATAATCTAGAACAGTTCTATTTCTGGAGTCTGACTCAGGACATGGTACCCCAGGTTCACAGTCTTTGTGAAGTATTTAAATTATTCCCTGGTACATGGTTACTATAACTGCACATGTTGAATTCCTTCCAGTGTGTCTAACATTTTAAAACATTTGTTAACATATTTAAATTTCAACTCATCTTAATTTATCCCTATAAGTTATATTATTGTCCCCATTATACAGAGTAAGAAACTGAGTCATGAATGTACATTCATTTTCTTCAACAAATACTTATTGCATGCCGTAATTATGTGCCAGCCACTGCCTCTAGGTGATACATCAAAGGGATACCTCTAGTTGAATGAGCTTGCCTGAGTCACAACATTTTAAGAAAGAAAGGAAGCCCGGACTTAACCCCAGACTGCCTGACTCAAAGTGCACTTTCCACTACAGCTCTTTGCCACACGGTGGAATTTCTCAGCCCAGTAGCAGGTACCAGAGGGGTTCTTATTTATTCATTCATTCATCCCTCACCCTCCAGGTGGTGCTGCTCACATCGTACTCTGCCTGAATGATGCTCCTGGGAGTTGTGCAAGCCAGCGGCTTCTATCACTGCCATTCTACAGATAGGGAACCAAGGCACACTGAGGGTCTTAGAATCACAGTGTTAATAAGTGCCTCCCAAGCCTCAGGCTGGTTTGCAAGCTTCCAAAGGACAAGGTGTCCATCTTCTGTGTGGGCCATTGCCTTATATGCTGTAAGTGTTTGAGCCACATTAAACAGCTGAGCAATGCCTGGCTGGGCCCACCTGACAGAGTCAGTGCCCTGAGGGACTAGGACAGGTAGTGAGTCTCATTGTGGATTCCGAGCGGATGCCAGCCCTAAGCGTGTGGTGACTGTACGTCTCCATGATTATATTTAGCTTGTGTTGCGTCACATACTCAACCAAACATATGAAAACAGTACCTGCACCCAAAGAACTAAATATACAAAAAGACAGAGAGAAAAGGGAATGTGTCGGGAGGAAGAGTGAGTCTCTTCTTTCCATGCTGGTTTGGAGTTCTGGTTTGTACTGAGAGTTGAGATCAGGTACTGAATCAATACTTAATGCTTTTTGTTTTTCTTACTGGTAGGTACAGTGGAAAGACACAGCCTTGAGAGGCTGATAAGGTGGTTCTCTGTTCACTGATTTCTCAGGTACATTGACCTGGGGGCAGCCAGCAGCCTTGATCGGGTGAGGCCAGCCTCATTCAGAAAGGCTAGAACGCTGGTTCTCCAACTGTAGTGTGCATCGGAATGATCCAGAGAGCTTGTTAAGACACATATTGCTGGGCCTCATTCCCAGAGTTTGTAACTTATTTGCATTTCTAACAAGTTCCCAGGTGACGCTTTTGCTGCCTGTCTGGGGACCGCACTCTTAGAACTTCTGGTCTCCGAGAACAAGATAGTTCCATGGATGCTAGAAGGGGGTCCAATCTAAGACTAAAAGGCAAGGGGAAGCAGGGGAAGGGTTCACTACTATTTATGTAGAAAATGAGCTGACATGTACATAGACTATTTCTGGATGGTTATAAAATACCACGAACAATTGTTGCCAGGGGTCGGGGGGGTTATGTTGATTGTTCTCTGGGTCTGTCCCCAACCCCAAGAACACCTCAGCTCATTTTCCTTTCTCTACTCTGTTCCTTTCAGAGAGCCTGTCCTCCACAGCCGCCATCATCCAGTTCCCCTTGATGGTTGACTTCCTCTTGGATTTGGCCGGTGGGAGGCACCAGCAGGAGATCTGAGGCTGGGAAGAGAGAAAGAGCGATTTCTTCCATGCTCTCTCCCCGCTTTGTTGCAGTGTCTGGAACACAGCTAGTCGAGCTCTCACTGGGCTCCACTGACAACGTTTCCTTCTTAGGCTGTGGCTAGTCTGCACGTCCCTTTTTGAATCCCCTTAACCCTACCCACACCTCTGTGAGCGGCCCCTCTATTAACGTCTCTGAATTTGAGTCTTCTGAAGGTAAATTTTGTTTCCTGACTCCGAAAAATGGGAAACTTACTAGTTACTGGGTATCTTTTTCTATCCTTTAAATATTTTGCCACGTGCCTATAATATCTGTTCAAAAAATACAAATATTAAAAGAATAAATCATAGAAATGAAAATTCAATCTTGAATAACCTAGATCAGTAGGTTCCAAAGAGAACCACAGAAGAATTGGTCTACCTCAGTGCCTAATGTTCTCTCATCTTTTTTTTCTTTTTTTTTTTTTTGCGGTACGCAGGCCTCTCACCGTTGTGGCCTCTCCCGTTGCGGAGCACAGGCTCCAGACGCACAGACTCAGCGGCCGTGGGCCCAGCCGCTCCACGGCATGTGAGATCTTCCCGGACCGGGGCACGAACCCGCGTCCCCTGCATCGGCAGGCGGACTCTCAACCACTGCGCCACCAGGGAAGCCCTATTATTTATATTCTTATACATTCCAGCCCTGTCAGTATAGCTAAGCTGAAAGCTATACTGGACAGGGACTGCAGCTGACGTCTCTTTGCAATGCGCGTGGTATCTGAGTAGCCAGGGTATAATACGGTTGCAAGAAACTTTTAGCTTGGGAATCACATGCGCTAAATTCATATCACGTCTCTATGCTACTCGGTTGTTTTGATTCCATGAGTCTCCTGTCCCCCCTAGGTCCCTAAAGGGGACTCATCACATCACTCAAAGGGTCTGTACTGTTTGGACATGGCCTCCTGGATGCCATAAACGTTAATACTTTTACATTCTCTCATGAACCTGAGAAGCAGAACATTAAACCCTTAGCTGTCTTCATTCCCATACATGTACACAGCGTACCCTTACCCCATGCCCAAGTCACAGCCCTACTGGCTGGAGGAGGGGTGGCCCAGGGGTCAAGCATGCAAAAAGGCTTGGACCTAAGGCACTGCGACTTAGAGGGCACAACAATCGTAAATAATGATTTTGAAAGCGTAACATCTAGTTAGCAAGAGTAATGGTTTAAAGTGGAAAGCCGCCAGATGGTGTGCACTGTTAATAATGCCCATCTGTTTGTCCCAGGTGACAAAATGTCTCCTTATAGCTCTGGGGGTCAGGTATGGGGTGAGGCAGGTTGAGGTGCATGTTGCTGAAAATAATACTGTATAACATTTTTATATAACCATATTAAGAAAACCTTGAATGCTAATTTATTTTAGGTTACAGACTATCTGTCGCATCCAGAAGACCATGTCAGAACTTCCTGCCTCACACACAAGCATGCCTCTAGGAGCACGGACATGCCTTGCTGTAGGCAGGGCTGCCTGTCTCCAGTGTTGCACTGGGTCACTCCTGACCTTCTGCTCTGGTTCTGGTGACCTTGGCTTGTGAGCCTCTTCACCTTGACCTGACTTCCTGACAAGGGCATCAGGTGCTCTTGCATTAGAGGTCAGTTTGCCTCTGCTTCTCCACCTCGACCCTGCAAACTCTCCCCACCGGTGTCACAGCTGCAGATTAACAGGGGTTCCCTCCTTCCTCCTCGGGCCCTCAAGACCAGGTCACCTGGATGCCTTGCCTGAATGCTCTGGCGGAGGGGGGACTACACACTGAGCAGCTTCCTAAAATCTCTGAGGTGCAGTTTCTTCACCTGTAATGATACTTCACCGAGGGGTTCCAGTGAAGACTGATGTAAAGCATCGGTGGAGGGTGGTGATGAGGGCAGAGTTGGGCAACCCGCAACCACAGCCCTGGTGCAGTCTGCTCACTATTTTCATACCCCAAGCACACTCCTTCCCTTGCTTTCTGTCTCACCTGCAATGAACACCCTCCCCTTGCTCACCACAAAGCTCCAACTCAACGCACCCCCTGTAGGAAGCCTCTTTACTATCCATACCCACAGGGGTTTCCAGAATCCTTATAGGCGTAGCATCCACCTAACTATGCTTTGCCTTACGCGGCACTCAGTTATCTTCACTTGTGCTTGTCTCTCAGATAGGATAGAAAACTCTGGAGAGCCATGTCTTCTGTGTCTTTACACCTTCTCGCATGGTGTGTCTGACCCAGAGTTGAGAGGACAGAGCGAGTTTAATTATTTCTACTCACTGTGTAATGCATCTTGCCCTATTATTTCAGTCGTCCTCAACCCTCACAATGCACTAGAATCACCCGGGAAACTTTAAGATACGCAGATTCTCAAGCTCATTTCACTAGGTCTAGAAAGGAGCCAGCTTTGGATGTATGTTTAAAACCTCCCCCAGCGGGCTTCCCTGGTGGCGCAGTGGTTAAGAATCCGCCTGCCAATGCAGGGGACACGGGTTCGAGCTCTGGTCCGGGAAGATCCCACATGCCGTGGAGCAACTAAGCCCGTGCGCCACAACTACTGATCCTGCGCTCTAGAGCCCTCGAGCCACAACTACTGAGCCCGCGTGCTACAACTACTGAAGCCCACACGCCTAGAGCTTGTACTGCGCAACAAGAGAAGTCACCGCAGTGAGAAGCCCGCGCACCGCAACGAAGAGTAGCCCCCGCTCGCCACAACTAGAGAAAGCCCGCCCGCAGCAACAAAGACACAGTGCAGCCAAAAAAAAAAAAAAGAAAGAAAGAAAGAAAGGAAGAAAAACCCTCCCCCAGTGAGTTTAACTAAGGTGCAGCTGAGAGCACTGTGTGAACAAGGATGAGTTTGTCCTCGGCTGTACTTACTTCCCCTGCCACTTCAATTTGTCTGCTGGCTGCACTTCCTCCGTTTTAATATTTCAAATTATATCTTACAAGTTAAATTGCAACCCTCAGCTCCTTTTTGATATAATATACAAGGAGTCATCTTTAAGGCAAGTGAAAACTTTCTGCCATTACCTCATTGGGCAGAGAGTCAAGCTGTAAAAATCCAGCCGAGTAATTTCTTCAAACTGAGACTTTCATTAATCAGTGAGCCGTCCTCCAAGCACCTGTGTGAAGCCAGGCGGTCACCATTTGTAACATTCTGCTTCCTTCCCCCAAACAAACCAGACAGGAGAGCTAGCAATCAACAAAGACCGAAGGTACTTTTACCTATTGGGGGGGGGGGTCACCAATAAGTAATGACAAAAGAATAGGTAAAGAGGGAAAAAACAAGAATGATGAATTAATGAGGCTATTATGACAAAATGATTTACTGGCAAATATGTGAAAGTGAATTAATGAGGCTTTGATGGCATTTACAAGTTTCGTTTCCCTTGAGTATCTCAGTGAATTCAATACCTCCTGAAAAACTTTAAGAATATTCTATTCTGAAGACTTTCTGCTAACAAGACAGGAAAAACAGCCCAGAGAAATATTTTGCTCATTCACTTCTTCCTGGTTTACTGCAGTTTTAATTACTGGTAAAATGAAACAATGAGGTGAAAAGAAAACAAAGGTATAATCCACAGAACTCTTAAGGAGCCAACGTGATTTAAAATGAATATTTTTGTAAGATGGTTAAAAAAAAGAAAAAACGGAAACTGTGAGGCAGTGTACACTATATTAATGGAACTGTCTCTAAGTTATGTTTTTCAAAAATTTCCATCAGGCATCAATAAGTTTTTAAATATCCTGTCAGATGAATTTTCTTAACAGTTGCTTTAAAGGGAACTCTGTTTATCTGTTCAGAACTAAGAGAGCCGTTACACATTTTATAAACTGTGGAGCTGATTTACTGGGGATTTATTACTTCAACTTTGTCTCTGCAATATACAGTTAAACTAGGCTCTAGAATTAAATAATTTCCTTCTGCATCTACCCAGTTATTTTTTTCATGAGCAAAATTTTCATTATTCATGAATCTTTGGTATTGAATGGGTTACTTTTTCCTTGGAAATCATTGCAGGACATTGTTTCTATTAAAATTTGCCATTTTTCTTCTACAGAGAAGGCCACTAGGTGACACACACTCTGCTCATACACACAGAACCGCCACACGTCTTAATTCTTCCTCTAAAAGATGAACAGAGGCCAAGGATAGCCAACAGTGAACAAATCATCCAGTATGAAGGAAAGTGACCCCCAAACAAATATACAGCCTCAAGGAACGTAGATCAATGAGAGATGATGAAGAGAGCAGAAGAAAATGTTGAAACAATTAGAATTCACAGCCTCTAGGAGAAGAGAGGAGCTATTGCACACATAAAAAAAAAAAAAATCAAACCTGGAAAAAAGGAAGAAGACCAGGGGAAAGAAACATGGGCTAGAATGGTTGGCTTCGAGGAAGAAATGGGTCTTAAAGCTTCTTTACATGTTAGGGGTGAGCATTCCATAGTGCAGGGACTGTATAATCAAAGGTGTGGAATCAGGAACAAGCGGTGTGTCTCAAGGACAGAAAAGTCACTCTGAGATTAGACTGAGAGTAAAGATAAATGTCGACCAGTTGTGGGAAATAAGAATGGATAAGTAAGATGAAGCCACACGGATGAGGGCTTTGACATGGGGATTTTGGATTTGGTTCCATAGGCAATAGGTACACTGTAGCTGGGAGTGAGGAGATGGGGTGGATGTGAGGTTGGGAGCTGGGCTATCGAAATGCAGTTTCCATAGGCTTCTTCAGTTTAGTGAGGGGGTAGAGAGAGAGAAGTCAGAAAGATAGCTTAAAGTTTATAGGAAACATCCAAAAGCTAAGTGATGTTATCTTAAAATAAAAATTTACATCTAATACAATTCTTAAAAGAAACAGAAAACTGGGTATTTGCCTCCATAGTCTCTTGTTTGGTTCTCACTAATACCCTGAGTTAATTTTTTTTTTTTTTTTTTTCTGGTACGTGGGCCTCTCACTGTTGCGGCCTCTCCCGTTGCGGAGCACAGGCTCCAGACACGCAGGCTCAGCGGCCATGGCTCACGGGCCCAGCCGCTCCGCGGCATGTGGGATCTTCCCGGACCGAGGCACGAACCCGTGTCCCCTGCATGGGCAGGCGGACTCGCAACCACTGCGCCACCAGGGAAGCCCCTGAGTTAATTTTTTAAATAGCATTTCAAAAAAAAAGCATCATGACAATAATTATTGCGAGATCACTGATGAGCGTTGTCTCTAGAAAAAACTCCTCTCTACACAGGAATGGTTATGATTCTGCCACTGTTTGGGAAAAAGTTTAAACAGCACTTTTATGCTTTACTTACATAGAGAAGCATTAGAACATAGTAGTCTGGGTTCAAATTCTACCTATGCCATGTTAGAGAAGTCATTTAACCTTCCTAAACCTCAGTTTCTTTATCTGTAAAATGGGGATAATGATGATTAGAAAAATATCTGTCGCATAATCAATGTTAACTGTTATTATCCTGTGAGGTAAGTGTTATGTTTATAGACTCATTAGCATATTGGCTGATTAGAGCTAATTTATATTAGAAAGAATATCGTCATTTATTGTGGTGGTAAACGAAGAGTTAAAGGATGTTGTAAGTAACAATTAAGTAATGAACAATGGGAAACGTAATCAAAGGCACCATCTAAGGACAAAGCGCCATTCTTTGGTTTTGCATCTATTGTAACTGTAGTATTATTAATAGTAATAAAGTGCTTGGCTTCTATAGAACCCAGGACTTGGAAACAAAGCCAAGTGACATATGTATATATTTATTTAATGGTGGGAGACCCGGCACATTTGGCGACAGGCATGGTGTTCCACTCAGCGGGATGAAATGTGTGCCTCACGCCAGCTTCTTTAGAAGGACTGTTATTCATCACAGCTGTAATGTTCCCTTCAGAAAGCTCCCGCCAGAATGGAAAAGAAGCATTGGCAATTTATACACAAAAGCCAACCCACGTTTGGCTTTGCAGATTCACTGGGAAAACTGTATGCAGCCTGTTAGTTATTCATGGACATGCTCTGGTTTCTGATGGAAGTGCTGTGGTTTCGTTTGTTATCATCACAGTAAAATTAGAAAGCAGCAAAGAAAAATTAAAGGACTGGCATGTAGACATCTTCTAGCCGACAAATCGCTATGCGTAAGTTTTCATGGTTCAGTTGCCATGTAAAAATAGTCATAATTCACACAGCCCTGTGTCTGGAGTGTGCAAACTGGTCTTTGTCCTGACTGTTCGGCCCTGTCCCCACCTTCCTTTATACAGTCATCCTCTGCCTTAGGAATACTCAGCATGCCCTGAAGAGCTACTAAGGGTTTGGGTCGCACTAACACCCTGCCTCTCTTTAACAGCTAATGAAATGGTGTGACTGAAAATATAAATGTGCAGATTGCTTCACAGCTGAACCTTGATTCAAAAGGAATATTATCTCCAGTTAACCTTTCAACCAGAATAGTTTCCCACCCCTTGCTTAGATAGGTGCCTAAATCTAGACACCAAGATTTCTCCCCAAATAACATACGATTTAACATCCGCAGAGGGATGAGATTCTGTTCTAAAAGCACATTCACATCTACCGTCACGACTGATCTGCACAAGAAGTGTGAGAGGGAGACAGGCATCACAATGCCCATTTTACAGATACAAACACCAAAGTCCAGGAAAGTGAACTACTTTGCCCCACATTTCCCAGCTACTAGGAGGGGCAGAAGTAGGGTTTGAATCCAGGGCTCAGTAAAGGGTCCAACACTTATGCCACTTTCCTGAAATGTGTTTTGCAAGGGAAATAGGACTTTGTCTCCTATTATGATGAGTTAAATCTGAATTTATGTAAATGATAAAGAGTAAGAATACATAGTTTCTTTAAGTCCCAGTCAGAAAAGCAAGCATAATACTGGAATGCTTAAGTATGGAACATATAAGAAATGTGATGCTGTCATTTTGTTGACTGATTTTTTTCCCATGGGATCAGTCCTGTACTCATTTTAGTTCAACCAACCTAGAACTGGGCAACCGCTATGTAGCAAGCAATGTGCTAGACATTGAAGACACAAAGGGTTAAATTCCAGCCTTTGTCTCGATAGTCCTTTGTGGAGACAGACAAACAAACAGGTAATACCCCACAGTACTCTGAATGCTGTGATAGAGAGGTACACACAGGCAGCTAGGGGAGGGGTTGGGTGTGTCAATTAAGAAAGATTTTCTGCAGAAGGAAACATCTAAGATTAGTTTTGAAGGATGAATAGGAGTTCTCCAAGCAGAAAAGAGGGGAAAGGCATTCCAGTAATGTTCAGAGACATAGAAGACAACAGGAGTAAATACCGTTTCTGCTGACAGACACAGGGGCACTTTAAAGCAGAATAGCATGTAATCATAAAGTTCGCATTGTGCTTGCCACGTGCCAGGCTTCTACGCGCTTTACATGTACAAACACATTTAATCCTCACACCCACCCTGGGAGGTATGTGCATGTGTCATCCCCAGTTTTGCAAACAGACAACTGAAGCAAAAAATATTAAGCAACCTGGCCGATAGTCCATGGCCCATGCTTTCAACACTGTGCTATACTGCCTTTCAAAAAGGTGGGCATATAGCAGAGAGAGGGGGAGAGGGAGAGGGAGAGGGAGAACACAGGAAGCTTCCAGACGAACAGAGATGAGAAAATTTTTGGAAAATTTATAAATTTTAGAAAAAAATTAAACCAATAGAGGGGTTTTATTCTGGAAAAGTGGGCCGAGAAGGCAGATGAAGAAAATGAAACTCAGTATTATTAAGGAGCCTACAAATTAAATTCAAGTAAGAATTTTCTAAGCCACATCAGACCTGCATCACGTAGGGGGCTTGTCAACGAACCTTCCTGCAGGTTCTGCTCCCCATAAATGTCTTGAGTAGTTAGAATCCTGCCAGGCTATTAGGGCAGCACATGAGGAAGGTACATGAGTTTATTGGAATGCGTGAGCCCTTTGAGTACAGATGTTCGATAAATATTGGTAACAAATCATAGTTAACGCTACAACTAAGGTTAGTAAGATTAATCGGAAACACTTTTAATGTTACCATAGTTGTTATGACTCATGGCTAACAGGTGAAAATTCAACAAGTAAAGTTTTACCCTTTTTCTCACTTTTAAGAACGTTAGTGTAGATAAGCTGTCACTAGCTAATAAGAAGTTCAAATTTGCAGTCTACTTCTGTCGAGGAAGAAAGAACTTTGTGATATGTATTCTAATTGCTAATCTTGCCATCATTTTATCGTAGTTTTTCAATGCTAATTTCCTCTCCATATTCACTATTTCCCTTTAAACAATTTTACTGCACTCTATGTATCTTTGAAAATGCCCACAAATTCTTTTGCAATGAGGTAAGATATAATTAAATACATACATAAACCAGATGTTACTTGAAGACCCCTTGGAGGGTTAGTTAAAATTAGTTTACCCCTGATTGGAGGACCTCAAAGAATTCCCATGATTTCCACACTCTTGTGGCCCACATCAATTCAGGCCCACTTATTCACTTTTCTACTCATTCTTTCAACAAGCATTTTACTGACCATCTACTACATCCCAGGCATTATTGCAGGCAATAGCATCACAGCCACAGGCAAGCCCCTGTCCCAGAGGAACTTACATCCTAGTAGGTGAGAGGCAGCCAAAGAAGTAAACAAAAATAAAAGAATAACGTGCAAGAAAAGATAGTTTCAGGGAGTGAAAAAGTTTGATGAAGAAAATGAGACAGGGCGGTGTGAGGCCCTGTGAGGCAGTGAATTTCCCCTGGGAGGTCAGGGAAGTCCTCCCTGAAAGGTGACCTCTGACTGGGACCCAAATGGCTAGCTGGATGGCCTGCAGATCCTGGGGAGGAATTGCGGGCAAAGACAACCACCAAGCCCAAGGCTCTGAGGTCGGGCCGAGCTGGACGTGTTGAGGCAGATGCAGGGAGGCTGTGTAGCTTAGGTTCGCTGCGCTCGGGAGAGGGGCTGGTGATGAAGATGCGTGGCCAGCTGGGGCCAGGTCACGACAGGCTTTGTGAAAGACAAAGGGAGACGAGCGTTTATTCTTAGTCGGGGTCGGAAGGCATCTGCTTTATGGTTTTTAAAGACCACTGTTTCTGTTTTGTGGAAAGAAGATTGCAGAGAAGCAGGAGACCCATTAGGGGGCCCTTGCAATTGTCCAGGGGACAGAGAGTGGCCCTGGAACTACGAGGTACTGGGCGCCAAGATAGAAGTACAGTGGATTCTTGAACAACAGGGGCTTGAACTGTGCAGGTTCACTCGTGTGTGGATTATTTTCAGAAGTAAATACTGCAGTACTACGTGATCTGCGGTTAGTTGAATCCGTGGATGCAGAAGCATGGATGTGGAAGAATCTCGTATACAGAGGGCTGACTACAAATTATATGTGAATTTTCCGCTGCGTGGAGGGTGGGTGTCCCTAACCTAGGTACTGTCAACTGTAGATGGAGGTGGATTCAGTTTTAGAGATGCTGAGAGAGAGGCAAACCTCCCTCCTCAATCCCCCACCCACTCCCCTTGCTGACTTCTGCAAGAAATTCAATTGCACCAAAACTGTAACTTTTGGGATTTTACTTAAGATTCAAGGAGCCAGAGGGAAGGCCTCACTTTGGGGAACGTAGGGGCATCTTTGATAGGGCCCCCTTTGTCTCACTCTGCCCCCCTTTAAGGGTCTGTGGTGCCCACCCATGAGCCCTCCTCTCTATGCAAATCCTCTGGCACTTGTAATCCTATCCCCACTGCCAGCTGCCAAAGAGGGAGCAAGCCCCTTTGCCTCAGTGCTGGTCGAAGATCCTTGCAAACGTATTAAATCAGATGGAAATCCACCCACAGTCCACATTAAATATTAGTTACATGTGAGTTGATTTGTGGCTGACTAGGTGATATGCTCTTACGGTTTGTAAGCATTTCATTAGACATTTATTTTTAATTTCTGGTTTTATTTTTCCGTAATCGATTTTCTTTTCAGGCCTTGAACATTCTGTGGGCCATTACAAAGCTCACGTCCTCTGTGCCCGTGGAGCTTCGTGATTCAAACGGCCGTGACCTGACCTGTCTGGCTGGCCAGGCTCACCGGCAGTGTGGTGAGTGACTATCTCCTCGTGACTGCACACGCACACGGAAGTACAGACTGCAGCGTCAGCCGGCTTCCGGGACCCCGCCCGTGACGTCAACACACGTTTCCCCACACACCTGTTACAACAGGACTTCCTGAGCCATCCACCTTCCTCTTACTCACAGGTTCGTCTCCACTCCACACTCTTCCACTCCCTGGACTTTGGGCGTAGAAAGGTCAACTCAGAGCTTGAGGTAGTAGAAATTCTGGGCCTTGAATTTTCCATGGCTCACTAAGGGTGACAGCATGGCCTCCACTCAAAGGCCCTGAGGCCAGAGACGGGAGCTGAGGGTGGAGCGCAGGCTGGGAAGAGAGAGGAAAAGGATTCAGGGCCCCCCCAGGTGCAGGAGTCTTGGGGCAAAGAGATGGAGACAAAGCCGGGAGGAGAGGGAGAGAGTGGAGGGGGCAGGACCACAGTGCAGGGCCGAGGCTGGGAAGTTGCGGGGAGGACAGGCCGGCTCCTGGTGGATTCTAGAAGGCAGCCTCATCTCCTCGGCTCCAGTAGGCACTGCAGTTTGTGTTTCAGCACTCACACAGCTCACCTGGGCCCACCCTTCCCGGCATCATTCCCACGCCTGTCCTCCCCAACTTCTTTGTCCAGCTCCTCTGGGAGATACAAGAGGTGTCCTCCCCACGTGTGGAGACTTTCAGACATGAAAATCACAGCAGATTTGGGGGCTGAACGTGTTAGCTCTGGAGCCAGACTGCCTGGGCTCAAACCCCGACTCTGTGCTCGATCACCTGTGGGTGTTGCCGAAACTCGGCCTCTGTTCCCGAGGGCTGAATAGAACCACGGAGCCAGAGTTTGGGGCGAAGTAGAAAAGAGTAGCTTTTATTGCTTTGCCAGGCGAAGGGGGCCACAGCAGGCTCATGCCCTCAAAACTGTGTGTCCCCCCTGAAGGGGGTAGTGGGGAGACTTACAGTGTCCAAGGAGCAGGGTGTGATCATCTCGTGGGCATTCTTCTGACTGGCTGGTGGTGAGGTCATTGGAAGTCGGCATCATCAAGCCTGTCTGGGGTCTACGTGCTTGTGGGCAGCGTACAGTTACCTTCTTCCACCCGGGGGGTTTCAGTATCTGCAAAACGGCTCAAGAGACATGGCTCAGAATATTATCTATAGTCCTTGAGGATGAACTAAAGGTCCATGACTTTGTTTAATGGCTAAAGTATTATTATTTTGCCTTGCTTGACTGTTTTCCTTTCTTTCTGCATTTTCTCACTTCTCTGATTAAATTTATTCTCTGACTAAAGTTTTTCTACAGACAAAAGGCAGGCAGAGGACGTGGGTGGGGATCTATTCTGAGAAGGCCTCGTAGGGTCCTGCTCGGTTACATGGGCCCTGGGCCTACTTCTCATCAGGCCTCAGTTTCCTCAGTTGTAAATGGGATAAATGGAACGGGAATACTTCCCACTTCACCAGCTTGTCGTGATGTCACCTGCAAAGTGCCTAGCATATAAGGACTCCACAAGTGCTTCGTTATTGTTACTTTAAAGTATTGTCGAAACAGGATCACAAAATTGTGGCATATATTAACGTTTACACTAACAAGTTCTGATTTTAACTCAAAAACCACAATGGTATATAACTGTGCTATTCTCAGGTAATTACAAGTTCGTTTGTTTTTCTTTAATTAATTCGCAGCACCTGAGAGGTGGTGTGGGCACATCATGGGACACAGATCAGAGGTGAATGAGAAGCATCTGTGTCCTTGACTCTATAGTAAGCCTCATCTGGAGATAATGTCGTAAATCTAAATTTGAGATCCTTTGTGAATGTTTGTCTCCAGGCCAAACGCTTTTCCTTGTCCCTCTGTGACCCCCATTGCCACTCCCATTCATATCTTAAAATGACTACAGCAGATAAGTGTGGGAGTTGGATTAAACTCCACTTCCTAGCTCTCTGATTTCAAAATTAGATTAACAGGGTACGAAGAGATATATTCTATTATATTCTATAATTGGGAGATATATATATATATATCTTAAGATGCAAACGTAGAGGGAGAAATGATGCAAGGCTAAAACTCATATGTCCTATAAACAACTGAAGTCAGACCAGTCTTTGAGGAGGTGAAGGCCCACAGGTCCCGGCCACAAGAGAACTGTGGGAGGAAAGGCAAGCTCTCTCGACCGCACAATTTTGTTATAACTCATCTTGTTTGTGTGCCCAGCAGAAGCTGTGTGTAAGACTAGCGAGGAGTGGACGATTTTCAACCAAACGGTACTTCAGGGCTACAACATGACTCTAAATTACAGCAGCCCACAAAGTAGGAGCCTGAGGGGGACGCAAAGTGAACCCCGCCCCACGGTTTCCCCTGGAAACACCAGTGCGTGAAGGGCTTTGCGGCTGCTACTCAGGGAATGTTGCTTGCAGATCTTTAAAAACAGGAGCCTTGGCAGCTCTCTGGGCAGCTGAGATGAAAGCCTACCTAGACTGGAGCAGACTGGCTGACCTTTCAAAGGCCCTTTTATCCTTGAGCGCCTGCTTTTGATGTGGTGCTGAGTATATTTCAACTTCCTATCAAGAAGAGTCAGAGATCATATGAAAAATAATGTCGGGCTGTACACTCATTCCCTCATGCATTTTTAAAAGGTTTTATAAATGGATAAATATTAGAGTCCGTTGATAAATCATAATTTCAACAAGATGAGAAATTTAAATGTGTCTGTTTTGCAAATCTAAGAGTTCAAAATTCCTATGAAGGAATACCTGAGGGGGGAAATGCCATTTTTTAAAGGGGGGAGACAAGTCATTGTTGATCCCCCCCATAGTAGGAACAAAACACATTTTCGTTGCGTGAATGAGCTATTAAGGAGCACAGCTTTTCATGTCTTAATGTTTATTATTTTGGAGGAAATAAAGTCAATGGATAATGATGACAACTTTAAAAAATTAGCTGACATTTATCGAATGCACTTTATCTCAGTTACCTATTGTTGTGTTAAAAACCGCTACGAAATGTAGTGGCTTAAAAGACTATTCTATTATTTCTTAGGAGTCTATGGGTTGATTGGGCTCAGCTGGGTGTACTTCTGCTCCACACGGTGTCTTTTGGGGCTGGAATGTCCAAGATGGCTATCTGGAGCCTTGGCCGGGATGGCTGGAATGGAACAGCTAGGGTTTCAGTGGGCATTTATCTTTCTCTCCGGGGGTGGGGGGGGGGGGGTCTCTCCAACAGGATCGCCTAACTTCTTCATATGGTGGCTCAGGGCTCCAAGAGCAAATGTCTCAAGGGGACAAACCCTTATGTGCAAGCACTAGTTAAGACTCTGCTTCCATACCACTTGCTAGTAACCCATTGGGCAAAGCAAGTTATCCAGCCACGTCCAGAGTCAGTGTGGGAGGGCATTACACACAGGCTTAGTACTGGGAGGCGTGGTTCACTTGAGGCCACCAGTGTAAGTCAACCACACAACCCACTTGCCATACCTGTGTTGGACATTTTACATTAATTTATCCTCTTTAAAAAATAAAATACCCTATAAAGTGGATACTACTTATAATCTTCATTCTAAGATGAGAAAACAAAGGCACACAGAGGTTATTGACTTCATTACCCAAAGTCACACTGGTGAGAACTGACAGAGCTGGCATTGAATTCAAGCCATCTAACCCCAAAACCTGAACTCACAAGTCTTAAAGCAGAAGCACAAGAATAGGAAATTATTAACTTCCAAAAGTAAATAATATCTCAGAAATATTTAGGTAATATTTGATTTAGAAGTTTATACATTCAGTAGCATGTATGAGAATTTTGTCCTCCTTTTTTTTTTTTTTTTTTGCGGTACACGGGCCTCTCACTGTTGTGGCCTCTTCCGTTGCGGAGCACAGGCTCCGGACGCGCAGGCTCAGCGGCCGTGGCTCACGGGCCCAGCCGCTCCGCGGCACGTGGGATCTTCCCGGACCGGGGCACGAACCCGTGTCCCCTGCATCAGCAGGTGGACTCTCAACCACTGCGCCACCAGGGAAGCCCTGTCCTCCTTTTTCTAACAGAGGTCATATGCATCTTATCTCCTAAAAGAACTGTGAACCAGGAGAGGTAAGAGCACTGGCTTGATGAGTTCCATTGACCTGGGTTAGAAATTTTCTTCTCCTTACTCACTGAGTCACTTGATGACTTAATTTCCTCAGCTATTAATTGGGAATGCTAATCTCTAACTTGCAGAGCTGCAGTGAGGATTAAATGAGATAATATAGTGAGCACAAAGTACCTAGAATGTTCTTGATGTATAGAAGGTGTTCATACCTATGTATAGCATACTGGACGGAGCTAAGTGTGATGGGACACATGGGGAGCAGATTTTAGGGGATTCATGCTCTCCTACATGGGCTCACTGGAGAGTAATCAGGGCGGTGAGTTTTAACCATAGCATAGGCTGTTACGCTCACCCACAGCTGGGAGGCATGGACCAAAACAGAGTGGGAGAAATTACAGGTCTGAACATCCCAGCCCAGAAACAAAAGAAAAATAGACGCCACACTCCCCAGAAGACTCATGGCTGGTATCCTCACAGAACGAGTCTAACTGATCCAACCCAACTTGACCAGGCTCTATGATCTGCAAATTTAATCCGGTTCTAAGAATCTTTGGGGGCATCCCCCAAATTTGGAGAGTCAGGTACTAGCTGAGTACAGATCAATGATCTAGTCCTGGTCACCTTCCAATACAGAAAACTATTTTGACTCTAGTGAAGATGTGGAAAAGGGGAGAAAGAAAACACAGTTCATCACGGGTAACTTTCCAAACCTTAGTTTCCATTGTCTGGCTATGCCCACAGCTGTCTGCAGGTTTTGAGGCAATTTACAGCTGGAAGAAACAGGACTCCACATTTCTTCCCTCGGGGTTTGAATGATGACTTTTTCCATGGTATTATGGTCACAGTTCTTCACATGAGTTATGGCAGCTTTAAATTACAGCCACAATATTATGGGAAAAAGGATAAATCCCTCACTGCCTTCTTTTATCTCCAAAGCAGTTGGGAAATGGGGAGGAGGCCACTTACCCAAAAGGAATAAAATGATGTTGGGGGATGTGTCTCTGTCAGAAGAGGCAGCTGGCAGCCGGCTTTGCTGAAATGCTCTCAAATGCTAACACGTTATTATACAAATCTCTCTTTCCCAGCTGCAAGAGGAAGGACAAAGTAAAAGAGGATAAGTGAGGAAGATGAGACCAGGGCAAACCCTCTTAAAATCTGCTCATTCCATTTAGGTCACTGGCGGTAACTGCGCAAATACTGCTCTCCAAGGACTCAGGGATACTCTCTTCCCAAAGCAACTTTTTGGTTTTTTAAAGATAGTTTCCGATAATCCCTTAAATGTGTTTCTCACTATCTTACATGTCTGAGTAATCGCCGAGCGTGGTGCCTCACTACCATGGTATGATTTCCAGCATATTAACTAGGAAACTCGTGTGAGTTAATTTAACCTCATTAGGCTCAGTTTTGCCATCTGTGAAATGGACACCACAGCACATACATCGCTGTGTTATTGGGGAAGAGCCAGAAGAAGTTGTTTGCACCTTCCTTTCTCTCACCTTCCAGACTATTCACTCTGCATCCCACGTGCCCCTGAGATGGATTCTCTCCTCTCCATCATCTTACTGACGCATTCTCTCTCTCCTGAACCATGGCAGGGTCCCCTAACAGGTTTCCCTACCTTGGACAATAGAGAGATCTCCAGAATGCATACTGACCGTCCTTTGCTCGTTCCTGTTGGCTGTAGCGTAAGGTCCAGACTCCAGAGCAGAGCGCCCAAGTCCCCGAGATCTGGCTGTGTGGATCCCCCTATTCTGCCTCCTCCCTCACCTCATTCTCTGCACACAGGTTCCAACTTAGTGAGATGATTGGCAGGTAGCATGGCCTTTGAGAGAGGAACAAAATCTATTTGTCAGATGGCAGGATCGAGAATCCAAAAGATTCTTGCAACCGTGTGGTCGAATGAGCACTGGCCAAAGCTGAAGTTTGGGGTTGTAGTTTTTGTACGGATTTGTGTTTGGACTACATATCATTGTCCTTCGAAGACCTTTAGCAGCCAAGGCTTCTTTCTGAACACGGTACATTCCCTTGTATTCTTCCCCCAGCTTAAGAATGTGTCTGCTAATTATAATTTAAAAGAAAAAGCAAGCAGTATTCCCTTGCTTTGATTAAAAAATTCCAAGGGGGCTTCCCTGGTGGCGCAGTGGTTGAGAGTCCGCCTGCCGATGCAGGGGACACAGGTTTGTGCCCCGGTCCGGGAAGATCCCACATGCCACGGAGCGGCTGGGCCCGTGAGCCATGGCCGCTGAGCCTGTGCGTCCGGAGCCTGTGCTCCGCAACGGGAGAGGCCACAACAGTGAGAGGCCCGCGTACCGCAAAAAAAAAAAAAAAAAAATTCCAAGGAATTCTAGTCCTGGGATGAGTCGGAGGTACTTTGAGGTGAGGGGAGCCAGTTCAGTGAGTGACAGCTCCGATGTAGCAGTGTGGCACACTGATGACACTTCTGGGGTCAAACAGCCTCCCTCCACGTGTGCTCCTTCACTGGCATTACCAGTATTTCAAGGAAGAAGGAAAATTATCTGAATGGAAGGCTTCATGTGCTATGCAGAAAAGAATCAGAAGCTGAAGGGCAACTCTGAAAACCACACAAGAACAAGAGACTTCTACTCAGCAATAAAAAGGAACAAGTTACTGATGTGTGCAAAACCATGGATGACTCTCCAAAGCATTAGGCTGAATGGGAGAAGCCAGACACCAAAGGTTACATACAGCATGACTCCATTCATACGATGTTCTGGAAGAGGCAGAACTTTAGGGCCAGAAATCAGATCAGTGGTTTCTGGGAATGGAGGTGGGGGGAAGGGACTGACTCCGAAGGAACGGGAGGGAATCTGGGGAGTGATGGAGCTGTTCTGGGTCTGGACTGTGGTGTTATTACAAGACTGTGTCAAAACTCATCTAACTGTATACCGAAAAAGGGTGAATTTCTGAATGCAAATTCAAACAATTTGAATGCAAATTATACCCCAGTAAGCCTCGCTTACACATATGCACACACAGGAAGACTGATCAGCTGGCTAGAATCAGGGCTACCGGGGTGTCTAGGAAATGTCCACTGGGATGTCGCCTGTGTCATACATTATGATTTTGTGGCAGATTTTGTTTATAAAAAGAGTGGTGCTGCTAAAAACATTTAGAAACCCCTGGATGAGATTCATGTCAGTGGGGGCAGCTGAGGCTTCCTAAGAAAGCAATGCCCTGTTGTTTTTTTCAGATGTATCTTACTACAAGACAGAAACCAGGAGAGGGGGGAGAAAAGGCTATATATACTTACTTTCTCCGAGAAAACACCCAGAGTGTTTTCTTTCCCTGGAATTGAGTCTCACTAAGAACTCTGTGCTTCTCTGCACTAAGGAGTAGAGGGTTGGAAGCCATCTGTCTTTGCCAGCCTGGACCAGCCAGTTGACAAGTGCCCCTTGGTGTGAGCAGGTGCAAGGGAGTGAGGCCTCTGTTCAGCCCAAACCAGCACCCGACGGGCTTTCATGGGGTGATGGGAACACAGCAGTAAAAGGACTTTGGAAAGTTTGTCGAGCCTGGGAAGCTGGCTGAACAAACCATCCCTGAAGCTGGGGTTTGGCTCCAGGTACCAGACGGCTCTCGTGCGTTCACCTCCATAACTCCTCAGTGGGAAAGCCCTTCCGTGGGCTGGCATCCCCCCTTACCTCAGTCCCCACATCTTGTTCTTGGCTTCCCCCGAAACTCCCAGTTCCCTGACCCAGCCCTGAAGGTGTTCACGTTTAAGTAAACTGTTAGGATTTGCTGAGACATTCTGGGACTAAGGGTAATCATCGGAAGATGAAATTCCTTCTTCCCAGCCTCTCTACTTCACATCACAGGTGCAGGCGGCTGGGTGCCCAGTGGTCCTTGAAGTCCAGACCTCCTGTGTCACCCACCCTCCCCAGGACTCAGCCCCCAGGGCTCAGGATGTGCCCTAATCCGACTTCATCTCCACCCTCCAAACCTTCCTAACAGCCTGGGGGAGTCGCCAGCCGATGCAGCTCCCATCAGCGGCCCCTCTTTCACGGCTCCTTCTCTCCCCAGATGCCATGCCAGTGACGGCTCCCCTTCCTTGTCCCCTCCAGGTGTAGGGCTGCTAACAGCTTCTCTCTAATGCCAGTTCCCACAAGCTTCACCCCTTTATTAGTTCCCTAGCCCTGACCACACCTACGTGAATAGTCCTTTTATCACGTTCTCTTCAGCTAAACCCTTTCATGGTTTAATCTGATTTCTATTAGGACTGTGGCGCTTACAACTCCCTGTCCCAAATTCTATGATGACTTCTCAGTGGCCTTAGGATAAAACCCAAACCCCCTCGTGCCCTCCCTCCCTGACCCCTTCTACTACTACTCTCCTCTGGTCTGCTAGGTTCCATGCTATTCAAACACTTCTCCATTTGGGGCCCTTTGCATCTGCAGTTCTGGAATGTTCTTCCTCCATATGTTGGTGCGATTGCCTCATTCTCATCATTATGGTGTTCATCGGGGTCCCCTCTTCAGAAAGGCCTTTCCAGGCCTCTCTAGGATACAGCCTTTCTCCCCTAGATGTCGGTCAGGTCGTGCTCCTTTTTGTTTTTTGAAGAAAATAATTTATTCATTTTAAAACCAGGGAATTGACATGAAAGTAGCAATGTGGATACATGATCTAAAAAAAAAACAAAAGACAGGAGGAAGGAGGTGCTCTGCTGAATACGGCTGTTAAGCGCAGGGAGTGGCACAGAGTCAGGTGATGACTCCATCCCATTACCCCATTTTACTTTTTTAGCTTTATCGCTATCTAAAATCATATAACGTATATTTGCAGATGTGTTTGCCGCCTGTCTCTTCTCCATGCTAGTGTTAGTTCTGCCTTATTTACCGCTGCGTCGGTCAGGATTCCAGCGAGAAATCAATGATGACACGCTCGAACTGAGTCACCATTAAGAGAGTTTCCTAGAGGAACCATTTAGAAAGATGAGGGTGACAAGGGATAGCGCAATCCCCTGGGGCTTGTGACGCCGGGGTAATCAGAGTGCTCGCCAGAACTCTGAGAAGGAAGGTGACTGATTGGAGAGGGCTGGGCTGCCTGACAGGAGCTGCAGCCCTTGGTTGCAAACCCACAGCAACCTGGCAGCGAAGCGGGTTTGCTGGTACTTCCCTCCTCCCAATCTCCTGCCAGTGGGAAGCTGGAGGGCAGAGGTGTTGAAGCCATGCATACGGGTCTGTTTCCTGGGTCACAGAGCAGGGTGGGAAGCTCAGAGAGGGCCTCTGAAGGAGCAAAGACATGCAGCACAGCCAGTGGCCTTGCTGGGTGCAAGACAGGGCTTGGTATCAGGCCTACCACATTTCACGGCCCCAGGAAGCACCGTTTACCTGGTGCAATGTGGCAGCCCTGCCTGGCGGTAGCATCTCTGAGCAGGAGACATGGAATGCATCCATGAATTCCCGTGGGTTTGGCTCTAGGTTCCGGGGACTGAATAGGGAATGTTTAATCCCTCCATCACACAGGGCCATCAGGACAGGGAAAGGATCAGTGCGTCTTGGGCTTCCTGAACACAATTACCAAGTTCTCAGCCCTGGCCCTGTAAGATGGAGAGAGAGAATTCCTGTGACTGGTAGGCTCGGACATTCCGTGCCAAGGACATTTCTGAAGTTGGAGAACAATATCTATTTATGTGCAGCATGGAAACGGGAGCTTGTTTTGTATTGTGTTTGGAGGCAGAGAGGAATCAGGTAGCAAGCTGGCAACATTTCTGATTTTTCTTAGGCTTGGTGGGGGGTAGGAACAAAATCATCCATCTACAGGATTAGTGGCTGAATGGGGACGAAGCCAAGTCATTACACACTGCTGCCATCAACTTTTGGCAAGGTGGGGAGCTACTGCTGTGACATGTGGGCAGTAGATATATTTAAGTGGGTTTTAATCAGAAATCCCCCTCGAGTGCCTACTAGGTATGGGACGGGGCAAGAATTTGCAATGAAGTGAAGAAAGAGAGTTTGCCTTTAACAACAAACAGCAAGAGGAGCTGTAGGTACATGATTGAGACCCAATTACAAGAGGACATATTCCATCACTAAGGGTGGAGTGGGAGATGCTTGTCCAAAGGGTTTAAACATTAAGCTAGAGAATATGATGGGACGAAAACTGCTGCCGAAATAGATTTCCCCATTTCCTCAGTGTAGGACAGATGGAAAGAGGAGGTGACCTGGGATGCTTGTGAAAATAGAGAAGCAGGGTCAAACAGGAAAGACTGCAACTCGGTCATCCTGCTTATGCCTGAGGGTTGCACTGTTGTGTGAACACAACGAGTGGCAAAACAGCTGTGAGCTCTGTGCTACTGCCTTTATCTGGTACTTTCAATTTCCCAACACATCTTTTTGTTTGATCCGTCCTATACCACTTGCATGAAATAACGCATCATTGCCTTCGTCGCTTTGCATTAGCTTTGTGACAAAAGGAAACCAATCGCAGACGCGTGTTAATTTCGAGTGGGAATTCTGCACCTCCCCCCCCACCCCGCCCCACAGGGGAAGCTGCAGCAGGCTTGTTGACTGATGACACACTGATCCAGCAAGAAAAGAATAGAGCAAGGAAGTACGTGTCCTCTGGAGACGGTAACTTCAAACTCATAATGCTGAAACTTGTTCTTTCTTGCCATTAGCCACCCTGAGGCATCAGCTGATAATAGATGGAGAAATTACTCTCTATGTGAAATCGGCATTTGATCAGGGGGCTCCTTATTCGCTCAATATGGATGGAGCCCTTAGCACGTGCTAGGCATGGAAGACACCAAGACGCGTAAGACGTGGCCGATGCCCCCCACGGAGCTCACAGTCTAGTGTGTGTGGGGATGTGGGAGCCTGAGCAATGCTGTGATGGTGAGACTCACAGGGTGTTGTGGGACCTAATGGGAGAGGCTGCTGCTAGAGGCTGGGGCTGGGGCTGGTCAGGGTGTCTTCCAGGCCCACTCTCCACCCTGCTCTGTGCCCTGGGGCTGGCTCGTCGGGACTGCAGCAGTAGGCCCCCACGCCTGCTGTGTCCGCTTGGCTTCAGCCAATGGAGAGATAAAGCAAAAGATGAGTGGAAAGGAGGAAAGTCTGGGGTGCCAATTCTCTCTGGGATTTCTCCTCTCAGGATCATTGCAGACTGGCTGCCTCTGTTCCTGAAAGACGCAGCCCCTGACAGGTAGCCCTTGCCACACAACTCTTTCCTTGGGGTTCTAGAAACCATCTCCTCCCTGGTCCTTTCTAGCCTCTGGGATGGTAACAGTACGACTAGCCATGGGGTACGGCACCATCAATTTCTGGTTTCCTTAAACCCTCCTCACACCTTTATAACTAGTCCCTTTACTGATTCCCCCTAAGTGCTCAGTGATAACGTGCTCTCTCCTTCCGGCTAGATCCTGACGGATAGGGAGGGTTTCCAGAAAGAGGTGATGCCTGAGTTCAGTGGCAATGGTGAGCAGAATCATTTGGGTGAAAAGGGAGAAAAGGTCCAGTCAGAAGCAACAAGCAACCAGTGCAAAGACACGGAGGGCAGTGAGACCACAGTGTTCCAGAAGCCAGGGAATGATCACTGCACTCTTTTCCCTTCATGCTGGCACCAAGTCCTGGACTTTCTACTTCCTCACCATCTCTCCAACCTGCCCGCTTCTCTCCATCTCCACCACCTCCATTACTATACCAGCTTTGGCCTCATTCTCATATGCCTGCTAACAACCCTCCTCACAGCCTTCAGGATAAATGCAAACCCCTGCGCAGGGACCCCGGCCCCTCCTCGAGGATCTGGTCCCTGCCTACCTGTCACCTGCCCCAGCCAGACTGAACCTGCTGCCTTGGCCCCCAGGGCGGAGCACCCTCTGCCTTCACCACTCCACCTCCCCCCATTTGTTCTCTAGGCTCACCGTCCTCATCCCAAGGGAAGCCTCTGGCTTTACCCACCTGCCCTCAGGGACGAGCTCTCCTCCCTGTGGGGTTAGGTATCATTGCCGTGTCCTGGGCTCCCATAGTACTGCATGCTTTTCTGTATTTTCGTCCTACTCACAGAATGCACAATGTTCCGTTTGCTCTTCTGTCTCAAGCTGTAGGCATCTAAAGATCAGGGACTGGGTCATCTTCTTTATACTCTGGCATGTTACACAGAGCACGGCATATAGTAGGTGCTCAATTAATGCTTGTTGACTAATGAAGAATGACAGTTAGTTCATTCACTAGGAATGGAAAGTGGTGAGCAAGGGAGCGAAAAGAGAAGGAAAATGAGGTGAGGATGGAGGCAAGCCAGAGCCACATGAGAACAGGCCTGACAAGCCAGGTTGGAGAATATGGGCTTTATCCTGAGGGCAATTGGGAGCCATGGAGGGTCTTAAACAGGGGTGAGGACCAGACCAGATGGGCATCTCCGGCAGCACCCGTGAGTTAGACAATCGTGGAAGACTAAGATGACAACACTGGGGACAGGAGGCATGCCGGTCTTTGCCGAGGCAGGGCAGGGTGAATGGAAGAGGGATCCCCAATGGAAGAGCCTTTGAGTCCATGGGAATGAGTAGCTGTGCCTTAATTTCATATGCAGAGGCAGAGAGGTAGGTGAAATTCTGGCCAGGGTCTTGACCGTCCATTCACAAAACATAGAGCCCCTCACCGCTTGTAAAACTTCAGCCCACAGAATAGGAGAAGCCTACAAGCTTGACCTGGGGCACAGGAGTCAAGTGCACAGGCTTTGGGATCAGGCTGAGTATGAGGCTTCACAAGGGCAGGGACTTTGGTTTGCTCATTTCCTAGTGTCCAGGACAGCGCCTGGCACACAGCAGATGCTCAAGAAGTATTTGTGCAATGAATGAAATCCCAGCCCCACCATTTATTAACCATATGAGTTTGGCTTTAATTTTGTCCCAGGATGCCTGGGTTACTTTTTCTGTAAAATGAGAAATAATTGTAGTAATTAACACAGAGGGCTGGTGTGGTGATTACATAAGAGTAATTCACATAAGCGGATTCCTCGGACTATAGCAAACTCTCAATGAATAGCACAAAAGTAAAAACCTGGCCAATTCCAGAAGGGGAATTTCCCTCTAGCATCACATTTCTTTTAACTTTCAAAACTCAGATGGGCACCTTATCCATCAGGCACAGTTCCTACAAAAAGATTTTATTTCTTTTAAAATCAGAAGGGAAAGTAATAAAATAATGATGAATATGTAATAATAAATCCAGCCTGGATTAAATTAATTTTTCTATCAATGCAGTTTGTAAAATATAGTTTTAAGTCTTTTCTTTAAAGTGGAGGAAAGCCCCAGGAAGGCAAAAATGCCTAATGGCCAGGAAAGTCATCTGTTCCTATTTCTCTCATCATCCTGCTCTTACTAATCTGGTGGATAATTTGCTTCAAAACTTGATTATTTAAGCAGCTACTATAAGGCAGATACAGTGCTATGCAGAGTGAAGTCTAAAGAAGAGGGAGAGAGGCTCTTTGAACTCAGGGTTCTCACCAGGCACAGTCCTGGGTGACGGAGAGGCATAGGAGGAGAAGAATAAAACGATGGAATAACCCAGAGAGAAGTACTCTTTCCTCAAAAAGCTGATGATGTGGATGAGTGGGAAGTTCCTACCACATGATCCGAGCAGGCTGAACTCTGTGTGTCTGGAGGAAGGTGACACAGCATTGTGGCACCGTATCCAGTTTCCAAGGCAGGAGCCAGAAGCTAAAAAAAAAAAAAAAAATTAAATATATAGTTGATAGGACACAGCAGTAGAGGTATAACTTTCCCTCTTGATACATTTGTAATGTATCATGTCAGAATTAATCTTTTTTTTAATAAATTTATTTATTTTTTTATTTTTGGCTGTGTTGGGTCTTCGTTTCTGTGCGAGGGATTTCTCTAGTTGCGGCGAGCGGGGGCCACTCTTCATCGCGGTACGCGGGCCTCTCACTGTCGCGGCCTCTCTTGTTGCGGAGCACAGGCTCCAGACGCGCAGGCTCAGTAGTTGTGGCGCACGGGCTTAGTTGCTCCGCGGCACGTGGGATCTTCCCAGACCAGGGCTCGAACCCGTGTCCCCTGCATTGGCAGGCAGATCCTCAACCACTGTGCCACCAGGGAAGCCCCCAGAATTAATCTTGATTTTGCTGAGACACCTAACATATAAGCTCGAAAGAAAAACAGTAATAATGTGTAAAGTGTAAAGACATCAATGACTATCCAGATAAAATTTCAACCACTTGGGCAAACAGGAAAATAGAAGGAAATGATCAGAATAATACAATAAATGTTCCATCATCTCCAGGATGGAGTGCTATGGAAACCTAGCTATAGTTTATCGCTAGGGGATGGAATTGTGAGTTATTTTATCTTTGTTTTGCTAATCTCTCTATTTTCTTCTATTTTCACAATGAACACCTGCAAATTTTGTCTCTAAAAATCAATACAATTTTCCAAACTCAACTATACAAACTATTATGTCCCACATTGAGGAATTTCTTTGAAGAGAATAATTAGAGGTACATGATGAGGTCGTTTACAGAACTGAAAAGTTGAAATAAGCTAAATATTCATCAGTATAGGATTGATTACATACATTTTAGTTTACCCTTACGTGGTCATTAAAAATTATTATTTAGAGCTATGTTCATTGCTGTGGAAGACATTCACAATATATTGTTGAATATAATGTATAAAAATGTCTGAAAAGAGTATGTGTGACATCATTTCTTTTTAAAACATTTAAAATGCTCTTTTAATTTTTTTTTTTTTTTGGGCTGCGCCTGTGCAGCAGGTGGAATCTTAGTTCCCAGACCAGGGATCGAACCCGTGCCCCTTGCAGTAGAAGCTTGGGGTCTTAACCACTGGACCGCCAGGAAAGTTCCTCTTTTTTTCTAGTCTTTTTAAACTTTATCCTTTTATTCTTTATTCTTTTCTAACTAGAAAAAAAACAATCAAACTATTTCTACTTTTAAAATTAGAGTAAAAGAAGATTGTCAGTTTTAAGAAACATTTCCCCTGAACAACATTTCTCTCATTGAAATCCAATGTGATTTTGAAAGAATACCCCCAAAATGCCATTGCCACAGATTTGACATCTCCAAGGTTTACCAAATCATTCCCCCATCAAACCTGCTTCCCCTCCCAGCTTCACTTATTGTAACCATTCTTAAGCTCAGAAATTCAGGCACTTGTTTCCCAGACCAATGAGATGCAACGGCTGTAACAACCGCATGGCAAAAATGAGGGTGTGTTTAGGATGGGCTGAAGGGAAAGGTGTGCTGGGCAGGAGGAAGGACATGGACCAAGGCTAGGAGTTGAGAATATGCACATCGTCTTTGGAAAATAGTGGTGAGAACTTGGTGGATGAGTGAAGAGTTTGTGAGGGGAATGATGGGAAGTAAGATAAAGTGGGCCAGATAGGAGGGTCTTGTATATCAGACCGAGGGGTCTTCAGTTTATCTAGGTGATGGGGCCATTGAGTTTTTGAGTAGCAAAAAGACAAGAGGTAATTGGAATTTTAGAAAGACTCATCTGAGGGCTGAAAGCAGAAAGATCAGTTTTGCTACTGTTCATATTCTGGGATGAGAAGCCTCTGGATTAAGACAGAAGCAGTGAGAGAGGAAAGAGTGACAAATGAGAGACTTTCTGTACTAGTCAGGGTTCTCCAGAGAAACAGAGCCAGTAGGAGAGAGAAAGAGAGAGAGAGAGAGAGAGAGAGAGAGAGAGAGAGAGGTGAAGGACTTATTATAAAGAATTGGCTCATGTGGTTATGGAGGCAAACTGGAGACCCAGGAGAGCAGATGGAGTACGTTCCAGCCTGAAGGCCGGTAGGAATCAAGACCCAGAAAGAACTGATGTGTCCGCTCAAGTCCAAAGGCAGGAAAAGACCAATGTCCCAGCTCAGAGACACTCAGGCAGGAGGAATCCCCTCTTACTCCCTTGAGGTTTGGCCTTTTATTTCTGTTCAGACCTTCCTTGGATGGAACGCAGCCCATCACACTTGGGCGGGGCGATCTGCTTTACTCACTCTACCCACCCCCATTCAAATGTTAATCTCATGTAGAAACAACCTGACAGACATCTTAGAATAATGTCTGGGCATCCTGTGGTTCAACCAAGTTGACACATAAAAATTAACCATCACGCTTTACAAAGGAAAAGCAATTTACTATTTCCCTTTAGGAGGTCCGCCTGCGAGGAGTATGCCCTCAGGCTTGTCCCACCTCTGGGGAGACGCACGCTCTGACCCCTTTCAAACATAAGCCAGACACTCTTGCATCCCATAAGGGCAATGGCTGTGAGGTCAGCCCCTGAGCCCCTGGTCAGGTCTCACAGGGGTGGCCATCGCCCATAACCACAGGTACATGTGTCCGGACACCTCAGACCATCCCAGTGAGCAAGCATTATTGTTGTGTTCTCCTTCTACCCAATTTAAAGATAAGGAAGACTGATGCCAGAAACATTTAAATGACTTGCTAAAAGTCTCCCAGCTATTCAACTGTAAAGCCAGGACCAGGAAGGGAAATAATCTCTTGAGCACCTACAATGGATTAGGCGATAGGCCAGCTACTCATTATGCTTTATTGTGGTTAATCTTCACAGTAACCCTGGATGCTATTATTATCCCATTTTACAGATGAAAACACTGAGGCTTATAGACATTAGGAATCTCACCCAAAGTAGGCAGGGAGATTTAGGATTGGAGCTCATGTCTGTCTGATTCTAAAGCCCTATGCTGTGATTCACTGGTATATGACAAGTCACACGAGAACAGAGGAAAAAGTTAAAGACGACCAAGGGCAATAAGCCAACCCAGTCCAGATGATGGGAGTAAATGAGCCAAGAAATTCCGATTCACTCTTCAGTGCCTAAAAGGGTAAGCCCCGTTCTCCCACGACCCAGCCCTGCAGTTTAGCCCAGACCTGTCTCCTAGCAAGTTTCCTCTTCCATCCCACACACAGGCCTGTGTTCAAATCCTCAGTGCTACGCAGAACCACAGAAGGGCTGGACTTTTTTGATCACACCGGAGAGGAACTCAGTTGGGATTTCTGCTTTCAAAGGAACTGAAAGCAGAAATCCCAGCTGTCAGAGATGCTTACACTTTGTACGATTCCTATTCCCTTAAAAACCAAGCAGCCCTAACTCACCGGCTGTCTGACTAATTAGCAGAATATTCTTTGGACTGACAGAGCACGGAAGCCTCCAACAAAAAGGTGAGATCAGCTCTTTGGAACGGCTTTTTGTCTCTCTTACAGGACAAAAGGTCTGAAAGGAATGCTTTGCGGCGGAATTTCACCAGGGTCTTAAATATAATTTCTTCAAGGTGGAGAGATGAGTAGATGAAGAAAAACAAAAGAACTAGAAACTCCCTTGGGAATTTTGTTCATCTTTTCTGCTGGTTTCTCTCCTGTGCTGCAGAGGAGGGACGAGAAACTAAAAATCAATAGGTTTTGTTGGGACCACATTGTTCAGGTTTACGTTGAAATTAGACATCTGTTCCACCCCTCACCTGCATTTATCTAGTTTCCTGAAGGTTCCATTTATAATCCTAGGATCTAGCTACCCCAAAATTTGAAAATTAAAAACAAAAAACTCGGCTAACATTTGTATGACATAAAAATGAATCAGACCAACCATAATGAAAGGTATTCTGTCCCAGTAGATGAGGCTTTCCTATACCCTATACACCCAGGTCATGTGTACATTACCTACATTGGTCTACACTTTTCCCAAAAATGTGAACAGAAGGCTCTCTATGAGCCCCACAAGAAGCGATATTTTATTTTCCTGAATCGTACCTCTGAATCGGCACTTACGTCCACACAGGCAAGAGGAGAAGGCCTCTCAGTGAGACTAGGGGACAGAGAACTGTGTGCCTTAAGAGGGGGTTAAGTGCATATTCCTCTCTCTCCAGCGGATTTGCCTCGTCCCTACGTGCCGGCCCCTTTTGAGACGCCCCAAATAGAGTGCAGTTTATGGTAGACCTCCAATGGATAGGTTAGAGTCAGAGCCCGAGAGAGAGGTCGGGGAGATCGCTAGGATGGCAGCAGAGAAAAAAAAAGCCAAATACGGAGGAACATCTAAACCCCGAGAACAGGCTGCTTCTGCAGTCCCCATGATAACGCTGACTTGGATCTGATTTTGCCACCGAGTTCCAGTAGGGCGGGAACAAAGCCCAAAGCGGTGTCAGGTGGCTGCAGTGGGAGAGGAGGCCTCAGCCTGCTGCCAGCTAATGAACTGGCCGGAGCGGAAAGAGAGAGCATTCAAAGAAAGCAGAGAGTGGCGCCCACCACATCCTGCCAAGGCCTGATACGCCTGGGAGACAATGGGTGAAGTTGCAACAATTACCAGCAGCCCTCAGCCCCTGGGCGGTGGGTGGCACCGACCTATGACACAGCTAAGCTGTGAGTGCTTCTTTATGATGTTCCTCTGTAGTTGACACTCTACGTCGTAAAAGACACTTTTCTGTTCTTTGCCTCAAGAAGTCACCCACCTGGATATGACTCCATGGTAATGATTATAAAGCAGAATATACGTATTTAATGTATAGGTAAGCAAGAAGCCAGGGCCACTAATCTTCATGCTTGTTGCATGTTTGTTGCATGCTTGTTTGCATGGTTGCAAAAACCGTGCAGCAGTTTACAGAATGCTTAGTGCTAAGGCGACTCCAGAGTTTCCAAACAGAAGGGGGCCAGGGGGCCAGTATGTTTGGAGTCTGGAAGCTGCATCTTCATGGCTCCTTTCACAGTACCGAGCAAACCTCAGTTGTCCGTATCAAAGAGCGAGTGGGGACTTTAGTCCTAACTACGATCCCCATCCCCCCAGCCGTCCTGCTTAGCTTAATCCTTCATTTCATCAGGATCCCCAATCTTATCCCACTCCCCGCAAGGAAAGCCTTGTTTGGTGTTAGCATTATACTCTCAAATCAACTTTGCTGATTTTCAATATGTTTACTTCAACCTCCAATTTAAATAGCAATACAAGTCAGCTTTAGCTCCTCTCTTTTGAGCCCACCCTCTCCTTTCCATCCCCTGCAGTCCCAGCTTAACATCAGGTCCCCCTCAGCTCCCTCCTAGACTATTGTAAAATCCTCCCACCTTCCTCCCATTCATCCTGATGTCTGAAGGGACTCTCTTAAGGTATATTTGAGACAGTCACTCCCCTTCTGGAACAGCTCTCTGCAGTATCCGGTCTGAATTCCCTAGCGTGACAATGTGACCCCTACCTACCATTCTTAGAAAAATGAATATAGTTCTTTCCATTTTTGTGGAGGTTAACAATGTAATGAAGGCCTTTGTAAAGGACCTCCAGGATGAGGGCCTGCTGAACACTCTTCAGCATTTTGCAGCTGCCCAGACTACTTCCTTTTCCAGGGAGCAATCTCCGCCCAAGAAACAATGAACTCCCTTAGGATCTTCCCAAGGTCAGTCCTACAAGGGGGTGTGGCTTCAAATCAGGGCAGGTCACAAAGACATTCCTTTCCCAGGTAAAATACCTTTACCCTGGCAGCATTTGCATTTTAACGTTGGAGAAAATACAAGCCATGAAAGAGGAATAGAAATACCGGGGAGCTTCCGTCTCTTGGTAACGTCAGGCCACTGAAGGAGACTGCTTACCTGTGCAGTTTTCCTTTGCAGGTGACTTTTTCCCTGGGATGAGTGAGTGCTTTTTTGAACCCTAACCAAAGAGTTCTTTGGAAGAGCAGCCTCAGTGGCCCTGGGGACTGAGAGCCTGAGGCTGCAGGGTGGGTCCTGGTCCCAGGAGCACATTTCTTCCGAAAGATCACGCTGGGGGGCCTTCTACCAGGAACACTTCTGTGCCTTCTCCTGGCACCACCCACGCTCAGCCAGCTGTCTTACTTTCTCAGAAGCTAGAGAACAATCTGGAAGGGCCAATTTTGTGAGTTTTCTCCAACCTCACAGATGAATTCAACAAAACCTTTAGCAGAGTACAAGAAATTCTGACCCACCTCCCATCTTTTTTAGGGAAGCTCAAAAAACAAATCAAACATAAAATAATGGCATTCTTACCATTCACCTTCCGGACATGGTTACTGGCCTTGCATAACTTATGTTCGGTTTTTGGTATGAGCTGCTGCTTCCAAAGGGAAGCCCTCACTCCAGGGGACTGCTCTTAAGTAATATTCAAAACCACCATCCCTAGAGAAGCCAGTAGGATTTATTTTCTAGAAGACCCAGTTCCTGAAATGAGAGGCCTGTGTAGCCCATCATAACTCCTCCTGTAGGCTTTGCTCCCTTCACCCTTCCCTAAGGCATCAATTAAAACCATGTCAAAAACTAAAAGCAGAAAATCCCATTCAGTTTGGCAATAATAACAATAATAATAATAAATGTATTTTTCATGTATCTGAAATCCAGTAGTAATTGGTGTTGCAGGTCAGGTTTGATCCAGCTGCTAAGACAATGCCACTAAAGTCATCACTCTTGCCTTCTCACAACATGGGCTCCACATGACACGAGCTGCAGCCCACCTGGTCTCATACCCTCCACCCCATGGATACAGCCAAGGTGAGGAATGGGTGCACAGCCTCAGTTACTCTAATAACTTAGCATAAACATAAACCATCCCAGTCTGTTCCAGACCATCCCCCTTTGGTCCCTTCCAGTTAGCTGCCTGGCTTCCAGCTCCAGCCCGTAACGAAGGGAAACACTGGTAATGAACGTGATATCTGCTTTTCCATTGAGGGCTTCTCCAAGCAAGTCACCTCTTTGCATTTCTCTCTAGGCAGCCCATGCAGAGACGAGCTCTAACCAGGATAGGATGAGAATAAGCCCCTGAAAGCAGGGCAAAGACCTGTTTTCCTGTTCAAGTTCCCCAGAAGCTCATGTGGACTCCCTTCCTTCTTTGTAGGCATCTGGATTCATGAGCCTCTTCATGTCCCCTTGGGGCCCACTGCCCATCCCTGTGTGATGTGCCCTAGTCTGGGCACCATCTCACCCCACTTCACTCGTAGGCCACATCAGAGCTCAGCCTGACAAGCCCACAACTAAGGCTTCCTCTGACCCTCAGTAACAGCTCAGCCAACCCTGGGAACAGCTCCCATGTTTGTGCTACTTCTGTGAGCTGCATGACTGATGGGTCAATCAAGGTGCAGGTGCTCCACGTACCTGCCTGAAAATCTGCCCGTCCTCCCCAGCTCTGTCGCTGGAAAATCTCAATCGGCACACATGAGTCCTTTCCTACTGGAGCCCCGTATCCACTCCTTGACTTTTTTAAAAATTTATTTTATTTATTTATTTTTTTGGCTGTGTTGGGTCTTCGTTGCTGCCCGCGGACTTTCTCTAGTTGCGGTGAGCAGGGGCTACTCTTTGTTGTGGTGTGCGGGCTTCTCATTGCGGCGGCTTCTCTTGTTGCGGAGCACGGACTCTAGGCATTCAAGCTTCAGTAGTTGTGGCACGTGGGCTCAGTAGTTGTAGCTCTCAGGCTCTAGGGCACAGGCTCAGTAGTTGTGGCACACAGGCTTAGTTGCTCTGCGGCACGTGGGATCTTCCTGGACCAGGGCTTGAACCCGTGTTCATTGGCAGGAGGATTCTTAACCACTGCGCCACCAGGGAAGCCCCACTCCTTGACTTTGAAGCATATGCAGCATCCCCAGGCACAGTGGTACCCCAGGATTCTGGCCCATGAAATTCCCTAAACCAGCCTCCTGTCTATTCTAATCCTAAAACCACTCCTCTTAGATTGACCTCTAGCTCCGTTCAGTATATCCTGCTTTCCTTCCAGCCCTCTTCATTTGCTTTTCCTCCTAAAAGCCAGAATATTTCATTAAAATTTCACACTCTACTGTCTTCTCCTATATTCCCATCCCAAAATTGCTGAAGAACAATATTTCGCCCCTCCCTTTTAATGTTTAATGTACAAGTACTATTCTTTCCTCTGATCATTAACATGTTTGAAAATCCGGCTTTATATTTTTCACTGCATCTCATTGCTCTGTGGTGCCCGGCACTAGAGAGTATAAGGCTGACTCGTGATCTGATCCCCATGGTTCTACTTTGCACAAAAGATGTTCGAGACTTTAGAAGGGCCTAAAAAATAAATTTCCTTCCTTTGCATTGAGTCCTTGGGTAACCTTTGTACACAGCCGTGTTATTATAGGTGAGCATCAATGCAGGGATTTTCTGAAGGAGATATTTGGATGAAAACAAATATAGTGAAGAAAGGGGGGAATTCCCTGGTGGTCCAGTGGTTAGGACTTCGTGCTTTCACTGCTGAGGGTGCGGGTTCAATCCCTGGTCAGGAAAATAAGATCCCACAAGCCACGCAGCGAGGCCAAAAATAAATAAAATAAAATAAAGGAAAAAAGGGATAAAATATTGCAAGCAGCCTCTTATTTTAAAAAAAAGAAAGAAAAGGAAAGGGAACCCTTGTACACTGTTAATGGGAATGTAAACTGGTGCAGCCACTGTGGAAAACAGTATGGAATTTTCTCAAAAAACTAAAAATAGACCCAGCAATTCCACTCCTGGTATATATCCCAAAAAACCGAAGACACTGATTCAACTGATACATGCACCCCAATGTTCATAGCAGCATTATTTACAATTGTCAAGACATGGAAACAACCTAAGTGTCCAACAATAGGTGAATGGATAAAGAAGATGTGGTATATATATATATATATATATATATATATATATATATATATATATATATATAGTGAAATAATACTCAGTCATAAAAAAGAATGAAATTTTGCCACTTTCAGCAACATGGATGGACTTGGAGGGCATTATGCTATGTAAAATAAGTCAGATAGAGAAAGACAAATACTGTGTGGTATCGTTTATATGTGGAATCTAAAAAATACAACAAACTAGTAAATATGGAAAAAAAGAAGCAGACTCACAGATCTAGAGAACAAACTTGTTACCAGTGGTGGGGGGAACATAGGGGCGGGGGAGTGGGAGGTAGGAGCTATTGGGTGTAAGATAGACTCAAGGATGGATGGAAAAACATGGGGAGTATAGCCAATATTTTTTAATAACTGTAAATGGAAAGTAACCTTTAAAAATTGTATAAGAATAAAAATTTTTTTAAAAAACATAGCGGACACTACCCTTTCTGAAGCTCCAGTCCTGGAAGTGGCTCTTGCAGTAGAACTCTAGGCTGGGGAAGAGACTCTTAGCACAGTGTAATTCAGGAGACAGCCTAGCAGGAAGGGATGGTGGTAACATAAGGACTGAGGGCTTGAGGTGGGCGAGGAAAGAGAGTGGGTGTGAGGGAGAGAGTCTATGGAGGATGCTGCCTGCCCACCAGGGGTGGTCACGAATGTGCCTGATGCCTGTGACCATGGCCAGGATCCGTGGCAGTGACTCGACCGGTGCCACCACTCCTGAACCTTCTCCCCCTGGTGCTCTCTGGATGGACTGGAAACGTCCTTGAACCTGAAGTGAACAACTGTTTGACCCTCCTCTGAGTCCCACCTCCCTTCTCTAAGAATGGCCAGGATGTAAGAATCAAGGCAGAGAAGTTTTACTAGCCTTGAAAAGAGTCAAAAAAGTCTGCCAGCCAGAAATGATGTCCAATTATCTCTCAGCCTGTTTGTCAGTCAGCATTTACACAGCTCTCCATAGTCACAGCGTGGGGAGCTGATGGCAGTCAGCAGTTAGCAGTCGGAACAGAGAACAAGACTAGGGTCATGGGTCCAGTTTTCAATTCTTCTTAAGATCCTGATTCATAGCCTGAATGGATCAGCCCCGAGCCCATTGCCTACAGGTCCAGGCCTCCTGCACAGTTGCAGGGCCGAATCCAAAACTTGACATCAGCTCCTCCTGGCCTATCAGGCTTGAGTCTGCAGCTCAACGATTTCTCCTTTCCTCTCATGAGTCCTGGCAGACACAACAAACAAATCAAATCCTAAACAAATGAGAACGCCAAAGCTTACTTGACCATTCAAAGGTCAATGCAATTATAAACATCTCTGTACTTTTGACTGACTGCTTCATTATTAATATGAAAGTAAAACTTGTTCTGAGCTCTCAGTGTGGTAAGTGTTCTGTAATGGCATTTACTGATATGGCCCTGATATAGAACACTTGGGAACAGATATAATAAATAAAGCATGTTACAAGTATGCTTACTTTAGGTTTGATTACTTTCCAGTCGGACAAGCATGGGTTTGAACGCTGCTTTGCCACTTGTTTGAAACGCTTCAATTCTCTGAGCCTCAGCTTCTGCATCAGAAAAACAAGGATATTACACCAACACCTAGGATTGTTGCAAAGATTAAATGAAATAAGATTTGAAACAGGCCTAACAGAACATTTGAAAATGTAACACGTGAAACTATAACATTCGAAAATATAAATAGTAGCTATTATTTATGCTGTGTTAAATAAAAGTTGCAGCATGATGTAATCAGAAGATCCAGATAAACAGAGGGACTCTTAAAAAGTTTTTTTCTTCCTTTTTGCAGTCAACAGTGTTCAGTGGGTACATACGCTGTACCAGACACCATTCTAGAAGCAGGAAATACAGTAAGGAACAAGACAGGTAAGGTCCCAGCTCTCCTGGAGGTTACCTGAGAACGGCAGGGAGACAACAGAAAAATAAATAATTCATAAAGAAGATAATTTCAGATATTAAACAGGGTGATACAATAAATAGACAGCAATTGGTGGGTTATCAGGGTCTAATTAGGGAATAAAGTTCACAATTGAGGTGACACCTCACAGAAGGAGGAGCCACAGGAATGTGTGTGTGGGGGGAAAGATAGAGGAAATGTCAAGTGCCGAGGCTTGAAGGGGGATCAAGCCTGGTCTGGTTGGAGAGAATGGAGACGACTTTTCTTAGAGTGTAAGGAGGGAGAAGGAGAATGGTGTGAGATGAAGTTGGAGAGCTAGGCAGGACTTTTGAATTCCTAGCTCAGCTCTGCCACCAGCAAGCTGTTATGCCTTCGATAGAGAGCTTGAGCTCTTGGAGCCTCAGTTTTGCCATCTGTAAATTGGGGGGAAGTGGTGGACCTTGGTATTGTTAAGGTCATTTCAACTCTGTGATTTGCACAGTATATAGGTTGAATGCTGTGTTACTCTTTCTATGATGACAACACTGGGGTCAGTTATAACTCTTGCAAACTGCCTGGTTTTGTTTGTTTGTTAGTATTTTGATCTTTAGGAAAGGGTTACCCTGTAAAACCAACCAGGCCCCAAGATGTGGAACGCTTTACTCCCCTGATCTCAAAGCATCCTTTGAATTAGTTGTGGCCAAAAGACTAACTGACCACAGATGGTTTTTGGTTCCTGGTTTTGTTTTCGGCAAACCACTAGCAGCTTACAGACAGTACCAGGAACCTAGTTTTCAATTTTTTATTTTAATTGTTCTGTACTGTGTCTTCTTGACATGTTTCCAAACAACTGGGGAGCATGTATTAAGACACACAACTGAGTTTAGGAAAACTTTAAGACAGTTTCTGTTTTGTTCAATAGCATTAACTCACATGGAAAATCATCCTGAATGGTCACATGAGTGTTGAAATGCTCTTTGTAAATCTTCATCATCTAGAATACGAAGAAAACTTTAATGATATTCTAGTAGCAGTCTCTTCTCTGGGGATTGCATATGCAGTTGGTCCACCACCAGGACAAATTTAGCTTTAGGAAATGACAAACCATTCACCATCATCACCAGCGACATTGCTAATTTAAAGTCAGAAGAGACAACTAAATAAAATTCCAAGCCATCCAGATCAAGATGGTTGGCACTCATCTGAGATGCCTCTAGGGTAACAAATTTACACCAAAACTATGCTGATCAAATTAGTAACTAACTACCCTGCTTAAGAGGCATTTTTCAAGTCCTGGTAACTTCTTTGGTGAACTACTCCAGAACTTAAAAAACAACAACAAAAACTTTCCAAGTTCTTCCTTATGCCTAACCTGAATCCGTTATATTGATTTCCAGGTTGTTCCCTCCAATTCTGCCTATGTGGTGGAAGGTAAGTTGGTGATCTTGGCCTGTTAACCTTTTACAATAAATAGCAATAAAAAGCAACACACATAATGTTTACTAATCTAGGTTCTTGACAGAGTACTCATTTAATACTCACAACAATCCCGTGAGGTAAGTACCGTTATAAACCCTACTTTACAAGGAGGAACACTGAGGTGCAGAGGCCAAACTGAGGCAGAGCTGAGATTTGAATCCATGGCATTTGACTCCAGGGTCCGTGCTTTCAGCCACTCCACCATTTTGCCTCTCTCATAACCTACCTAGGTTGCTCTTCACAAATCTACCTCTTTTTTAATTTAAGTGATTCATGAAGAGAAACCAGAAACATTCTTCTTTTTTCTCTCATAATTTGATAAATAAATGTATCATTTCCTTCTTCCTGAATGGAAGCCTAAGATCTGTGCTTTGTCTCAAAACGTTCAGAAAGTGTGTTTGATTTATTCATGCTTTGTCCTTAATGGAGAAAAAACCTTGCTGGGTCAAACTAAGCCCATGCATCTCCCACCATCTGACTGTTTCAGAAAGTGCGATCCAGCACTGGAGTTACAGTCGAAATTCTGCCTGTCCTCTGGGAGAGCACAAGAGGCCACAAGATTAAATGCACAGCTGAGGCTGGCAAAGTGGATTGAAGAAACCTGATGTGTTGTTCAGGTTTATACAAAAGCTTTAGAGACAATCTGGCTTTTCCTCTTCATTAAAATAACTGCTCTAGGCAAAGAGGTGGTAGCTTAATATTTCTGTCTATGTGTCTATCTACACCACACACACACATGCACACGCACACGCACACAAACACACACATCTTCTTTTTTGTTTTCTTACTGTAACTACAGTTATATTGTGATAATTTCCTGTTTAGTCTCCCAAGTCTCCATCATAAATAGAAGAGCCCACTCTCCTAATCGTCTGTGTCCTCAGCAAAATTCCAAACTAGAAACCTAAAATAGAGAATGTATGTAATTTAAGTATATGAAAGATTATATTTGATATCTATCTATCTATCTATCTATAATGGAACTGTATTTCAGGCCACAAACTTAGTGGCATAAAATATATAACTTTGTTTAGTCGCTTTATAACCATACTTGGTATATCTTATGTGGAAACACCTCAGTCGAGGGAAGTTTCCCTCTCCCTCCTAAGTTGCTGGGCCCAGGTATTGGGTAGCAGGAGGCATCTGGTCTGGGTCATTGTCTATCCAATGATGGCTATTCCTCCAATGAATAAAATCCTCATTCCTGTCTGCTATCCCATTGCCCATGCAGGGAGGCTGCAAGGCTCCCAGGGTTTGGCGCTGTCAGAGGTCAGGGCATAGCTCTGTGAGGCTGCCTGGGGCCATGTACCCAGCACTCCGGCACATGCAGGTGTTCCAGGTGACCCTGTGTCTGGCTGCCTCCCCAGCCTTCGAGTGGGTTGGAGGGGCAAGGGAGTACAGATGCTCACCACTTTCAGTGCCTATGATCTCATCCGTTTTTTTTTTTCCACCCTTTTCTTCACCTTTTGCCCCGGTCTCAGCCTGGAGGAGGGAGCAGCCCTTGGTAACCCCCTGTCAAGGCACACTAGAGTTTAGTTAACCTCCCCTCACCTCCTCTCCAGTTCTCTTCTTTTTGCTCGCTCCCTAAACTGTGGATCTTTGGGGAAATGATGAGTTGAAGGGAAGACTCACTCTCTAGGTTTTTTTTATGATAGAGCACTTGCACTTTTGAGAGGCAAAAGACTTTCTCTGCTATAGGAGCTTTAAGCTGAGGTCTGTGTCTCATTGACGGCAACAGGCAAAAGGAAATGGAATGTGAGATACATTGGTCTTTTCATCCAGTCATGTGTACTCATTTAGGAGTATGTGATAAAGGCCTACTATATGTATCCCAACATGATATATACATATATGTATGTAATACGCAAGAAGGTATATAGGTATGATTCATATAGGTATGATTCAGCCATGTGGTTTTAGTCTAGGGATTGTAGCTTTTGGGAAAAATTAAACCGTGGATAAATACTTCTATCCAGTTTTTTTTTTAAATTAATTAATTTATTTATTTTGGGCTGTGTTGGGTCTTCTTTTCTGTGCGAGGGCTTTCTCTAGTTGCGGCGAGCGGGGGCCACTCTTCATCGCGGTGCGCGGGCCTCTCACTGTCGCGGCCTTCTCTTGTTGCGGAACACAGGCTCCAGACACGCAGGCTCAGTAGCTGTGGTGCACGGGCTTAGTTGCTCCGCGGCATGTGGGATCTTCCCAGATCAGGGCTCGAACCCGTGTCCCCTGCATTGGCAGGCAGATTCTCAACCACTGCACCACCAGGGAAGCCCTTCTATCCAGTTGTTAAATATTTAAGTCACAGCATTTTTTATTTATGTTTTTAATTTAGGGTTTATAGGATGTTGGGAGAAATGGAGAACCAGAAGAGTAGAAAGATGATAGATAGAGATGTAGAGGTAGATATCTCATCACCAATTGCAGAAGCAAGTTTCTGACTCAAGCATGCTGTAATAATCAATGTATATAACCCTAGTCATGTCATTTAGCTTAACTAACAGCCTCATTTTCATTATTAAGAGTTTAAAAGTGTTCAAATACATGGCAAATATAAGATCACAGATTTCAAGTAATGAAGTTGACTGTGCTTGAAGTCTAAAATATTGGCTTATTCATGAATAAGACATTTTAGAACACTAATCAGACATAAAGAATTCCCAGTCCTTGCACCAGATGCCACAATTCAGTATGTTTTTCTTGGTATGAAATTGCCTTCAAGATGACTCAGACACACTTAGCAAAAAGTCAGATCATATAAGATCTTTCTAACAAACTGTGTGAAAGGAGTTATTGAAAAGGAAGCAAATCAATCTTTGATTGGATTGGGCGCATCTTTAACTTATCACTACTAGTCTAAGGCGAGAATTTAATTTTTATTTCTCCCTAAACATGCAAAGAGAAGTATTCCTCCTGTGGTAGTTTTTGATTCCCTGTGTGGAGGAGACAGCTGCTTAGAGAAAAGAGACCCGCATCTTTCTACATAGCCTGAACCGTGAAGGGACAATATTCTTCTTCCAGGTTGTTGGACAGGAGCCTGTTTTTGTTCCTGGATGTGTAAACATATTGTCACTGTAAACCCTAAGTGATAAGATTCATGGAAAAGATATTCTCAGGGGTTACCTGGGACAGACAGTAGGTGGAATCCTAGGGGAAGTGGCCTGAGGTAAGTGTGGCCACATTTAACAAGTAAAAATACAGGATGCCCAGTTAACTTTAAAATGCAGATAAATGGTGTAAGTCCCAAATATTGTATGGAACACCCCTACCAAGGTGGAATCATGTGAAGACAGGAAATGGCCCCTGGGCAAGGACTCAACAACCAAAAGAGTAAACAAGTGATCACTGAGGCCATTCTAGCCTCAGAAAATAGCGGAGAGCCAAATTCCACCAAATTCCCGCCCCCACACACAGGATGCTGGCAAACTGAAACAGTAATGCTAACATGAGCCTACCTTGGAATTAACCTGAGCAGGTCGGCACGGCATCCAAGCAAGACCAAAGTGGGACAGAAAAGGAACAAGGGGCCTGTGTACCTAGGTTGCTGCGTCTGTCATGCCAATCTGTGTCTTTTCATTAAGTTTTCTTTAAACCATGGTTTATAACCATGAATTCAATTTCTTTAATAGTTATAGGACTATTCAAATATTTCATATTGGATGAGCTGTGGTAGTTTTATACTTTTCAAGGAGTTGGTCCATTTCATCGAAGTTGTCAAATTTATGCACGTAGAATCCTTCATAGTGTTCCCTTATTGTCTTTTTGATGTCTGCAAGGTCTGTAGTGATATCTCCCTCTTCATTCTTGATATTGGTGATTTGTTTCGGCTCTTTTTACTTTGTCAATCTTGCTGGAGGTTTGCCAATATTGATTTTTTTTTTTTCAGAGAACTGGTTTTTTGTTTCAATTATTTTCTCTATTGTTTTGCCATTTTAAATCTCATTGATTTCTGCTGTTCTCATAAATATTTTCTTCTTTCTGCTTGCTCTGGGTTTAATTTACTCTTCTTTTTCTAGTGTCTTAAACTGAAAGCTTAGAGACATTTCTTCTTTCCTAATATGTCTCTAATTCTATAATTTTCCCTTGAAGCACTGTTTTAGCTGATATGCTATGTTTCATTTTCATTCCATTAAAACTATTTTGTAATTTACCTTGTGATTTCCTCTTTGACTGGTGGGTTTTTTAGGACTGCGTTTTAGCAGAAGCCTACATCAGTGTCTACGCAGGCAAAGGTGAATGGAGAGGTGAAGCGAGGGGTCTCCACAATCCCTGTGCAATGCCGGAATCCCACTCCATTGAGGAAAATCCTCCCTCTTTTGTGTTGGGGCGCTTCTGAAGGAACTTTACCCCTTTCCCATGGCCGGCTGGGTCCAGCCATCCAGGGCCAGCAGCCCTCTCAGTGGTCTGTTATGTCCCAGGCCCTGGGATATTTATTGTAGCTAAAGGCAATGAGGTTGGGGTGGGAGAGGAGGGTCCAGGTCAGGGACTGGAGAGGCGGGGATGGGCCAGGGCACATCCTGTGGGTCCTGTAATTATGTGTAAATATCTGTACAGTGGGCTGCTATCTGCTTTCTCTGTCCACTGGGTGTGCACTGATTTAGACTTCTCCACTTGGGGAGACTCTGTGAAACCGTCTGATGGTTTGTGTGGAAGAAAAGATAACCTGTCTCCCCGCACACTCCCCATTGGTGTCAATTGAATAAATGTACTTAACTCCAAAAAAAAAACAAAACATTAATTTTCAAATATTTAAGGATTTTCCAGATACCTTTCTGTTACTAAGTTTTAGTTTAAATCAATTGTGGACAGAGACCATAATTTGTATGATTTTAATACTTTTTAATTTGTTGAGGTTTGTACTATGGCCAAGAATATCGTCTATATTAGTGAATGTTTCATGTATACTTGACAAGCATGTGTATTCTGCTGTTATATCAAGTGTCCTAAAATTACCAATTAGGTAAAATATATTGATAGTGTTTTTAGGCCTTCTATATTCTTTTTAGTTTAAAACCTTACTTAATTTTTTAACTGAAATACAATTTAATACCATAAAATTCACCATTTTCATGTATACATTTCAGTAGTTATTAGTATATTCACAAAGTTATACAACAATCATCACTATCTAATTCTAGAACATTTTAATCACACCAAAAACAAATCCCATATCTCTAGCAGAGTCATTCCCTATTTACCCTACTGGCAACCACTAATCTACTTTCTGCCTCTGTCACTTTGCCAGTTCTGGACATTTCATAGAAGTGGGATCATACAGTATGTGGCCTTTTGTGTTTAGCTTCTTCCACTTAGCATGTTTTCAAGGTTCGTTCATGTTGTAGCAGGTACCAGCACTTCATTCTTTTTTATGGCAAATGAGATTCCATTGTATGATATACAGTTAATCCTCACTATTCCCAGATTCCACATTTGCTGATGCATCTACTCACTAAAATTTATTTGTAACCCCAAAATCAATACTCACAGTGCCTTCACGGTCATGTGCAAACATGACAGAGTAACAAAAATTTGGAGTTACCCTATGCTTTAGCTCTCATACTAAAAAGATGTGTCCTTTTCATAGTCTACTTAGTGCCATGTTTTTTTGTTTTTTGTGGGGTTTTTTTGCTTTTTTGTTGATGATTTTACTGTTTAAAATGGCCAAATGGGCAGAAGACCTAAATAGACATTTCTCCAAAGAAGATATACAGATTGCCAACAAACACATGAAAGAATGCTCAACATCATTAATCATTAGAGAAATGAAAATCAAAACTACAATGAGATATCATCTCACACCGGTCAGAATGGCCATCATCAAAAAATCTAGAAACAATAAATGCTGGAGAGGGTGTGGAGAAAAGGGAACACTCTTGCACTGTTGGTGGGAATGTAAATGGATACAGCCACTATGGAGAACAGTATGGAGGTTCCTTAAAAAACTAAAAATAGAACTACCATATGACCCAGCAATCCCACTACTGGGCATATACCCTGAGAAAACCATAATTCAGAAAAAGTCATGTACCAAAATGTTCATTGCGGCTCTCTTTACAATAGCCAGGACATGGCAGCAACCTATGTGTCCATCAACAGATGAATGGATAAAGAAGATTTGACACATATATACAGTGGAATATTACTCAGCCATAAAAAGATCTCTTCACCTCTTGGCGCTTTGCTCCACAGGCAGGTTTTCCCACACTGCTGGGGAGATTGCCTGCAGCAACTCCAGCCTTACACAATCCCTACAACTAGAAATCCTAGAATAAAATAGATACCTTCTCTCTCCCAGTGTCTGTGAGTCATGTCACAGGGAAGGCTAGTGCCCTGAAGGATTAATACTTCTGATTGGTCAGATAGTATCATAGGGAGGTGGGGAAGATCATGGGAGAACTTAGCCCTTCCAGGACCACATGGAATGTGAGAGGCATAGTGCCCCAAAAGGAAAGGAGAAAGAATACCAATCAGGTGAAATCAGCCAACATCCATGCCATCCTGAAATGCTCTGCTCTCCCTCCTGATGCTAACCCAGAAATCCCTCTTATTCACGCTATTCAAAAACTACCATCTCACGTGCCAACCACCCTGCATCAGTCTACCCAGAGCTCTCAACAGGTCACATGTCTGTTTTGCTATTCCCCATTTTCATCGCCTCCTTCTGATTTAGAAGAACATATCAATCATTTACATTTTAATGTGATTTTTTCCACTAATGTACCATCTCCAAATAATATTTGGATTGAAAGCCTAAGCGAGTCATTCAAGCCTTTATTCCCAGCTTAAATTAATTTTAGCATAGGCAAACGGGGAAGGAGGCCCTTCCTTGTAACACACCGAAGTCCGGCAGTTGTCCATTTTTCCGTAGGCAAGCCATTGTCACACAGAGCCACTGATGTTAAACCCTTCTGCGGATCACACACCAGATCACCAAGGTAGGAAAACAGAATCTGACAGCAGCCTATGCCCAGAGAATTCCTTCCACAAACAGTCATAAGGTTTCTTTTAGGCCTGGGACACAGAGGCAGTCACTTTCCACAAGGGGATTTTCTAGGACTCAGAATGATCTTACCTTCTCTGTTTACCCAAACCAAATAGTTGGCTGGACCACATTTCATCTCATGTTGCCATATCTGAGCAGCCCTCTTAAATATCCTTGCACAATTCTTTTTTTTTTTTGTTTACTTCCTCTCTCAGTCTTAGCAAAAACACTTTCTAAGCCCTCACCTTAGTCATTTTTGACCACTTAATGCCTCTTCTTTTATCTGCAAAGCAAATCTTTTGGACAAGGGCTGCCTACAGCTATGAAAGAGGGGAGAATTATATTGGCAGGATGATGGAGCCGTATCCCAGATGCTACAAACAGCAAGAATAAATGGAACACGACATTTCTTTCCCAGCACTGGGCAGAGGAGGCTATTATTAAATTGACTAAGAATTCATGCCTGGAGCAGCAGCCACGCACGAGATCTCCACTGCTGGGCCAACCTTTGTTTTTTAAATACATTCTGCCCACAGGTGGCCCAGTGTTTCCTCCAAATTGTTTCTTGTCCACAAAGGAGCTCACCCCTCACCCTCCCACTTTCCACCCCAAAGTGTTGCAAGTTCTACTTTGACCCTACAAGTAAGACAAAAGTGTGGTTTTCTAGCAGAAGGAAATGCACTATATATTCCTCTATTTCTTCCACATGCTTCTGGTTGTATTGGCATTGATTCATGTAGAGAACTTATTCCCCAGGGGAAAGACTTTGCTAATACAGGAATGCTAAACAATACACACATCAAGAGTTTATTTTCTTCATTCCGTTGGTGACATTGGCCCCCATGGGCCCATAATCAATAGGTGCTTGCTATTTCCTTGCTGTAAAACACTTTGCCATAAAATATTGCCTTCCCATCCTTAGGGCAATGTTTCTCTGTCAACCAATACCATTGTAGCTGGGGTCCCAAGGCAGCTTACGTTGTGTTTCCAGGAAAATTCAGGCCTGTCCAGGGACCTCTGGAACACTGTGGTTAAATAAGAGGAGCCCATTTGTAGGTCGTTTTACCTGTGGGTCCAAGAAGCTAACAGGAGGAAACTCCTAAAAGAAGAATTGGCGTGTGCGCTAATGTTGAGTGGGGGGTGATTTTGCGTACAGTGGAGGGCGCAGCGCTCACATTGCCCTCCGCATCGGTCTTCCTGATGCCCTCCACGCTTAGCTTTCCCCTATACCCCCTCTCCCCAGTCTGGCTAGAGCTGGGGAAGTTGAAGCACAAAAATAAAGGAGAGGCTGTATTGTTGGACCACTCAAGATGGCTGCTCTCTTGCTCTCCGTACATCCCCTGCTTGATCAGTTCCTGCTTCACTCACATGACTATCCAATCCTCTTAATTATAAGGCTTAATTGGCCCTGGTAACTTCTGTGCCCACCTGCCGTCAATTCCCCCTATAAAGGGCAGCCTCCTTCTCCCCTGCGTAGTGAAGGTTTCTGCCACATCCTGCCTACGTTCTGCTGCACACTGGTGTGGTGTCGCTCCAGGACCCTTTGGGTAAGATGCCCCTGTCCAATTAACCCTTGAAGTGTCTCTCACTGTCTCTGGGCTCTTTCTTTGGTCCCAAGTCTGGGCAACTAAAACAGTTGTGGGCCTGCGGGGTGCAGCACAACAGAGATGTTTCACTAAAATTTCTGGAGAGCAGAAAGACGCACTCCCTCGTGGCCCGTGTTACAGGCCGTAACACAATTGGACAACAGTGTATTTTCCCCACTTCAAAGGGGACAACCTGGGAGCCCCCATTGCCATCCGGAGCAGTAGAAAGCCAAGGCCACCCGGCATAGCCCAGTGCTACCTGGATGGAGAAGTCTAGGAGGACATCGCAGGGAACAGTCGCAGGGAGCAAAGCCATGGAGAGAGGCTATGATCATGTCTCACTGAGGTTGCCATGATCCTGCATTATTTGGGAACAATTTAGTGGGGAGTCGGGAATGGGAAGGATGTGTATCTAGAATTCCTGGAATTCTGTGATTAGAGGCTCAGTCAATAAAAAATAACTTTATTACTAATTCTGTAACCCTATTTTCCCCTATGTTTGGTGTGGGGAAATGAGATGCACAGTTATGATAAAAATGCATTTGTTCGATCGTTTGTACTTCTTTTCCCCCAAAGATAATTTTGACTTTAAGTTACTTCATTTTCTAGGTCCTAAATGATCTGCCGTTTGGGATCGGTCTGGGTTTTCGTTGGTCCTGTAATGTACACCATTTCCAAGAGGCCCCTAGAAGTGTGGAAAGTCAAGGTAGGTTCAGAGATTATAATATTGGTTTCAAATAACAAATATACTTCCACTGGGAAAAAAAGAGAGCGGCCAAGTCTTCAGCCAAGCTTCTACTGGGTGTCCCTTTTATAAAACTGCAATTCGGATGCCTGCAATTATTTGCATTTTTGTTCCTAATTGCTCCTACCATTGGTGCAGCCAACCACTTTGGGGTGCAATTACCCCCTCGTGGGAGCAATTACAGATGAAAACAGTTCTGCACGTGCAGCTAATTGTGACAAAACAAAAGGCGGCTGGGGAGGACAATGTGCCTCATTAAGTCACAACTCCAGCTTCAAACGCGTGCCAGCCCCCAAAAGGCAGAACAGTGGGACGGGTACGAACACCTACTCTGGGTGTTATAAGCTGGAGCATTCCTTCCACTGTTTACTAATGTATTTTGGGAGGGTTAGATTGTAGACTTCTTTAATTAGAAAAGAAGAGCTCAGCTCGGTTACACATTGGCCTTGGGCTAAAATGGGTTCTAGATACCAAATCAAGCCCAAGAGCCCTCTGACTAAGCACTCAGACTCTCAGATAATGCCAGCTTCTAATGAAATTCTTTTTTTTTTTTAACAAAGAACACTGACATATCCGTCCCACTGAACTATAATACACATCCAGGTGTCCCTCCCCACACCAACATAACGGCTTCAGCTCTAGTATTGGGAGTGAGTGATGGTTTAATGAGCTGACACATGCGGTCCGATGACCAGGGGCAGCGACTCTGATTGGCCAACTGTATCAAGCATTCTACCCAAACCATTCTAGGGTTTCCAGGCAGCCCTCACAGCACACAGTTGTTAGATCTCATTGCCTGATTCAAAATTTAGATTAGAAACGAAACATGGGAGTGTATCTAAGTCCACCATCACCCTGCGTCCCTTCTTCTGTCCAATTTACAAACGCACACGTATCCTACTGGACCCTCAGCTGTTTTTTCACGGGAGGCAGTGAAGCACACAGGTTCTGGAGACAGACTAGCTCAGTTTCCTGCTCTATAAAATGAGGACAGCAATAGCTCCTGCCTCGAAGGTTTAAGACAGTGACTAAAAGAGCTAATACATGAAAAAACAGAGACCGGTGACTAGCACCCCACACACGTTAGTTGTTTTTATCATTACCGATGATATTTTCTTTTCCCCAAAGGGATTTTTTAAAATATATCTTTATTGGAGTATAAATGCTTCACAATACTGTGCTAGCCTCTGTCGCCCAACAAAGTGAATCAGCCATATGCACACATATATCCCCATATCCCCTCCCTCTTGCGTCTCCCCCACACCCTCCCTATCCCACCCCTCTACGTGGCCACAAAGCACCGAGCTGATCTCCCTGTGCTATGCGGCTGCTTCCCACTAGCTATTTTACATTTGGTGGTGTATATATGTCCACGCCACGCTCTCACTTTGTCCCAGCTTACCCTTCCCCCTCCCTGTGTCCTCAAGTCCATTCTCTATGTCTACGTCTTTATTCCTGCCCTGCCACTGGGTTCATCAGTACTTTTTTTTTTTTTTAAGATTCCATATATATTCGTCAGCATACGGTATTTCTTTTTCTCTTTCTGACTTACTTCACTCTGTATGACAGACTCTAGTTCCATCCACCTCACTACAAATAACTCAATTTCATTTCTTTTTATGCCTGAGTAATATTCCATTGTATATATGTGCCACATCTTCTTTACCATTCATCTGTCGATGGACACTTAGGTTGCTTCCATGTCCTGGCTATTGTAAATAGAGCTGCAATGAACATTGTGGTACATGTCTTTTTGAATTATGGTTTTCTCAGGGTATATGTCCAGTAGTGGGATTGCTGGGTCATATGGTAGTTCTATTTGTAGTTTTTTAAGGAACCTCCATACGGTTCTCCATAGTGGTTGTATCAATTTATATTCCCACCAACAATGCATGGGGGTTCCCTTTTCACCACACCCTTTCCAACATTTATTGTTTCTAGATTTTTTGATAATGGCCATTCTCACTGATGTGAGGTGATACCTCATTGTAGTTTGGATTTGCTTTTCTCTAATAATTAGTGATGTTGAGCATCTTTTCATGTGCCTCTTGGCCATCTGTATGACCATCACCATTCCTTGGTGAAATGTCTACTTAGGTCTTCTGTCCATTTTTTTTTTTTTTTTTTTTTGCGGTACACGGGCCTCTCACTGCCACGACCTCTCCCGTTGCGGAACACAGGCTCTGGACCTGCAGGCCCAGTGGCCATGGCTCATGGGCCCAGCCGCTCCGTGGCATGTGGGATCCTCCCGGACCGGGGCACGAACCCATGTCCCCTGCACCGGCAGGAGGACTCTCAACCACTGCGCCACCAGGGAAACCCCATTCTGCCCATTTTTTATTGGATTGTTTGGTTTTTTGGTATTGAGCTCCATGAGCTGTTTATATATTTTGGAGATTAATCCTTTGTCTGTTTTTTCATTTGGAAATATTTCTCCCATTCTGAGGGTTGTCTTTTTGTCTTGTTTATGGTTTCCTTTGCTGTACAAAAGCTTTTAAGTTTAAGTCCCATTTGCTTATTTTTGTTTTTATTTCCATTATTCTAGGAGGTGGATCAGAAAAGATATTGCTGTGGTTTATGTCAAAGAGTGTTTTTCATATGTATTCCTCTAAGAGTTTTATAGTGTCTGGTGTTACATTTAGGTCTTTAATCCACTTGGAGTTTATTTTTGTGTATGGTGTTACGTAGTGTTCTAATTTCATTCTTTTACATGCAGCTATCCAGTTTTCCCAGCACTACTTATTTTTATTTTTATTTTTATTTTTTTCGGTACGCGGGCCTCTCACTGCTGTGGCTTCTCCCGTTGCGGAGCACAGGTTCCAGGCACGCAGGCTCAGCGGCCATGGCTCACGGGCCCAGCTGCTCCATGGCATGTGGGATCCTCCCGGACTGGGGCACGAACCCGCGTCCCCTGCATTGGCAGGCAGACTCTCAACCACTGTGCCACCAGGGAAGCCCCCCAGCACTACTTATTGAAGAGGGTGTCTTTTCTCCATTGTATGTTCTTGCCTCCTTTGTCATAAATTAGGTGACCATATGTGCATGGGTTTATCTCTGGGCATTCTATCCGGTACTATTGATTTATATTTCTGTTTCTGTTCTACTACCATAGTGGCTTGATTACTGTAGCTTTGTAGTATAGTTTGAAGTCAGGGAGCCTGATTCCTTCAGCTCTGTTTCTCAAGATTGCTTTGGCTATTTGGGGTCTTTTATATTTCCATACGAATTGTAAAACTTTTTGTTCTAGTTCTGTGAAGAATGCCATTGGTAATTTGATAGGGATTGCATTGAATCTGTAGATTGCTTTGGGTAGTATAGTCATTTTCACAATATTGATTCTTCCAATCCAAGAACATGGTATATCTCTCCATCTGTTGGTATCAGCTTTAATTTCTTTCAACAGTGTCTTATAGTTTTCTGCATATAGGTCTTTTGTCTCCTTAGGTAGGTTTATTCCTCGGTATTTTATTCTTTTTGTTGCAGTGGTAAATGGGAGTGTTTCATTAATTTCTCTTTCAGATTTTTCATCATTAATGAACAGGAATGCAAGAGATTTCTGTGCATTAATTTTGTATCCTGCAACTTTACCAAATTCATTGATTAGCTCTAGTAGTTTTCTGGTGGCATCTTTAGGATTCTCTATGTATAGTATGATGTCATCTGCAAACAGTGACAGTTTTACTTCTTCTTTTCCAAGTTGTATTCCATTTATTTCTTTTTCTTCTATGATTGCCATGGCTAGGATTTCCAAAACTATGTGAATAAGTGTGGTGAGAGAGGACATCCTTGTCTTGTTCCTGATCTTAGAGGAAATGCTTTCAGTTTTTCACCATTGAGAATGATGTTTGCTACGGGTTTGTCATATATGGCCTTTATTATGTTGAGGTAGGTTCCCTCTATGCCCACTTTCTGGAGAGTTTTTACCAAAAACGGTGTTGAACTTTGTCATAAGCTTTTTCTGCATCTATTGAGATGATCATATGATTTTTATTCCTTAATTTGTTAATGTGGTGTATCACATTGATTGATTTGTGTATATTGAAGAATCCTTGCATCTCTGGGATATAACTCACTTGATCATGGTGTATGATCCTTTGTTGGATGTTGTTGGATTCTGTTTGCTAGTATTTTGTTCAGGATTTTTGAATCTATGTTCATCAGTGATATTGGTCTATAATTTTCTTTTTTTGTGATATCTTTTCCTGGTTTTTGTATCAGGGTGATGGTGGCTTCGTAGAATGTATTTGGGAGTTTTCCTCCCTCTGTAATTTCTTGGAAGAGTTTGAGAAGGATCAGTGTTAGCTCTTCTCTAAATGTTTGATAGAATTCGCCTGTGAAGCCGTCTGGTCCTGGACTTTTGTTTGTTGGAAGATTTTTAATTACAGTTTCAATTTCATTACTTGTGATAGGTCTGTTTATATTATCTAATTCTTCCTGGTTCAGTCTTGGAAAATTGTACCTTTCCAAGAATTTGTCCATTTCTTCATGGTTGTCCATGTTATTGACATATAGTTGTTTGTAGTAGTCTCTTATAATCCTTTGTATTTCTGTGGTGTCAGTTGTGATTTCTCCTTTTTCATTTCTAATTTTATTCATTTGTGTCCTCTCCCTTTTTTCCTTGATGAGTCTAAGGGTTTATTAATTTTGTTTATCTTCTCAAAGAACCAGCTTTTAGTTTTATTGAATTTTGCTATTGTTTTCTTTGTTTCTATTTCATTTTTTTCTGATCTGATCTTTATGATTTCTTTCCTTCTACTGACTGGGTTTTCTTTGTTCTTCTTTCTCTAGTTGCTTTAGGTGTATGGTTAGATTGTTTATTTGAGATGTTTCTTGTTTCTTGAGGTAGGATTGTACTGCTATAAACTTCCCTCTTAGAACTGTTTTTGCTGCGTCTCATAGGTTTTGGGTTGTCGTGTTTTCATTGTCACTTATTTCTATGTATTTTTTAATTTCTTCTTTGATTTCTTCAGTGATTTCTTGGTTATTTAGTAGTGCACTGTTTAGCCTCCATATATTTGTGTTTTTTACAGTGTTTTTTCCTGTAATTGATTTCCAATCTCATAGCATTGTGGTCAGAAAAGGTGCTTGATATGATTTCAGTTTTCTTAAATTCTCCAAGGCTTGATTTGTGTCCCAAGATGTGATCCATCCTGGAGAATGTTCCATGTATACTTGGGAAGAAAGTGTATTCTGCCACTTTTGGGTGGAATGTTCTATAAGTATCAATTAAATCTAACTGGTCTACTGTGTCATTTAAAGCTTGTGTTTCCTTATTTATTTTCTGTGTGGATGATCTGTCCATTGGTATAAGTGAGGGGTTAATGTCCCCTACTATTATTTTGTTACTGTCGAATTCCCCTTTCACAGTTGTTGGCATTTGCCTTTATGTATTGAGGTGCTCCTATGTTGGGTGCATAAGCATTTATAATTGTTATATCTTCTCCTGGATTGATCCCTTGATCATGTGTCTAATTTTAGACCTAAAATGATCTAAAATTAGACCTAAAATGATCTAAAATTAGATCATTCCTTATCTCTTGTAACAGTCTTTATTTTAAAGTCTATTTTGTATGAGACAAGTATTGCTACTCCAGCTTTCTTTTGATTTCCATTTGCATGGTATATCTCTTTCCATCCCTTCACTTTCAGTCTGTATGTGTCCCTAGTTCTGAAGTGGGTCTCTTGTAGACAGCATATATATGGGTCTTGTTTTTGTATCCATTCAGCCAGTCTGTGTCTTTTGGTTGGGACATTTAAGCCATTTACATTCAATGTTATTATCAATATGCATGTTCCTATTACCATTTTCTTAATTGTTTTGGGTTTGTTTTTGTGGGTCTTTTTCTTCTCTTGTGTTTCCCGCCTAGAGAAGTTTCTTTAGCATTTGTTGTAAAGCTGGTTTGCTTGTGCTGTATTCTCTTAGCTTTTGCTTGTATGAAAAGCTTTTAATTTCTCCATTGAATCTGAATGTGATCCTTTCTGGGCAGAATAATCTTGGTTGTAGGTTTTTCTCTTTCAACACTTTAAGTATATCCTGCCATTGCTTTCTGGCCTGCAGAGTTTCTGCTGAAAAGTCAGATGATAACCTTATGGGGTTTCCTTTTATGTTATTTTTTGTTTTTCCCTTGCTGCTTTTAATATTTTTTCTTTGAATTTAATTTTTGTTAGTCTGATTAATATGTGTCTTGATGTGTTTCTCCTGGGGTTTATCCTGGATGGGACTCTCTGTTCTTCCTGGACTTGGGTGACTCTTTCCTTTCCCACGTTAGGGAAAATTTCCACTATAATCTCTTCAAATATTTTCTCAGACCCTTTCTTTTTCTCTTCTTCTTCTGGGACCCCTATAATTCAAATGTTAGTGCATTTAGTGTTGTCCCAGAGGTCTCTGAGATTGTCTTCAATGCTTTTCATTCTTTTTTTTTAATTCTGCTTCTTGGCAGTTATTTCCACCATTCTGTCTTCCAGCTCACTTATTCGTTCTTCTGCCTCAGTTATTCTGTTATTGATTCCTTCTAGTGTATTTTTCATTTCAGTTATTGTGTTGTTCATCTCTGTTTGTTTGTTGTTTAGTTCTCCTAGATCTTTCATAAACATTTCTTGTATTTTCTCAGTCCATGCCTCCATTCTATTTCTGAGATTCTGGATCATCTTTACTATCATTACTCTGAATTCTTTTTCAGGTAGATTACCTATTTCCTCTTCATTTATTTGGTCTTGTAGGTTTTTACCTTACTCCTTCATCTGTGACATATTTTTTTTGCTGTCTCATTTTTTCTTTCCTTTTTTTTATGGGTGGGGTTTTGTTCCTATCTTACTGGTTGTTTGACCTGAGGCTTCCAACACTGGAGTTTGTAGGCTGCTGGGTAGAGCTGGGTCTTGGTGCTGAGATGAGGACCTCCAGGAGACCTCACTCTGATGAGTATTCCCTGGGGCCTGAGGTTCTCTCTTAGTCCAGTAGTTTGGACTCAGAGCTCCCACCACAGGAGCTTCAGTCTGACCCCTGGCTTGTGAACCAAGATCCCACAAGCCATGCAGAGAGGCAAAAAAAAAAAAAAAGGGTGGGAGAACAATAACAAAGCAAAAAATAAAATTAGACTAGGAAACTAACAAATATATTAGAAAAAATATAAAAATAAAAATATAGATGAAACAACAACTGGAAGGTAAACAGAGCCACAATAGTAAAAAAAGAGGAGGAGGAAAAATAAAGTTGGAAAAGTCCTTGGCTGTGGAAGGCGGGGCCTAAGCAAGGGTGAGGTTTGGGCAGTGAGCAGGGCCTGTGCTTAGGACCCACAGGGCTGGAAAAGGCCCTGGGTGTGTGGATGGTGGGGCTTAGGCTCAACAGAACAGAAGGGGCCCAGACGTGCCTCCCGCCTCTGGTCTCAGAGAGTGGGGAACCCCACGTGAGAGCTCAGTAAGTTTCCTGGGCTCAAGTGGGTGGGACCAATGCCCTCCGCTCCTCTCCCACTCCTCCTGTCCTGGAGGGTCCCTCCTGCCTACCTTTCCTGTTCTCCTTCTCCCCCCAGTCTCCCTCCTATGCTCCCAGGATGCACACAGCCCAGAGGGGGCCTCTGAGGGTGTAGGACCTGGCCCGAGAGCTGGGCAGACTTCTCCAGCTGAATGGGCAAGGGGCACGCTGGGTGTGCTCCCTGCTGATCTGAGCCCCCAAGGGTCCCTTCAGGTGTGGGAACCCCTCCCCCATCTCAGCCACCCCCTCAGAGGCACCAGTCCTATCAGCCCTCCACTTTCCTCCCCCCTCAGTCCCCCCACATCCTACCAGTTTGCTTGGGGGTTCCTCCCAACACCTTGGACATTGAGGTCCCCCACCAGCGTCCTGCAGGTGCCCTAGTCATGGGGAGACACGAACTCCATGTCTTCCCACATAGCCATCTTGATTCCACTCCCTACCTATGATATTTTATTGCAATTATTGATTTCTCAATCTATCTCCTCTCTGAATTTTTAAGAAATTATCCCAAACTTAAGATAACCATCTAGCCTTTCAGGTAACACTCAAGCATTATCTGATATGCAGGCCTAAAGGGAAAGTAACTTTTTTTGACTTATTACTTTCTTTTATTTTTTTTTTAATTTATTTATCTATTTTTGTCTGTGTTGGGCTTCATTGCTGTGCGCGGGCTTTCTCTAGTTGCCGCGAGTGGGGGCTACTCTTCATTGAGCAAGTGCGTGGGCTTCTTCTTATTGTGGTGGCTTCTCTTGTTGCAGAGCACGGGCTCTAGGCACGTGGGCTTCAGTAGTTGTGGCTCACAGGCTCTAGAGCGCAGGCTTAGTAGTTGTGGCACATGGGCTTAGCTGCTCCGCAGCACGTGGGATCTTCCCGGACCAGGGCTCGAACCCGTGTCTCCTGCATCGGCAGGCGGATTCTTAACCACTGCACCACCAGGGAAGTCCCTATTACTTTCTATTGATTAGAGACCAGGTTCAGGAAAGTTAGATGTTAATTTGTAGAAGACTGATAATTTGCAAATGATTTGTATCTCAGTAAAGGGGCAAACTATTTCTTTCCAATCAAAAAATAAACACACAGTGGTATGGGATTAAGAGATACAAACTACTGTGTCTAAACAGATAGGCAACAAGGATATATTGCACAAAAAATGAAATATAGCAATTATTTTATAATAACTTTAAATGGAATATAATCTATAAAAATACTAAATCACTATGCTGTGCACCTGAAACTAATAATATTGTAAATCAACTATACTTCAGTATAAATATGTTATAATAAATAAATAAACTCAAAGGTTAAGGTTTTTAGGTTGCTGTAGGACATTAACAGGTTTTATACTGGACTTTGCAATCTTATTCCAGCATTTTCTTTTTCCCATTGACAAAATTTAGCAGTTTTTCCTATCCTCTTTTGAACCAGTTTTGCCATTTTGTCAATCTCATGGTTAATGTCTTAAATCTTTGGCACATCCTCATTATATTTTTCCAAGATCATGTTTTTACTGTTTTTCAAAGTGAATGAAAGATTCTTTAAATTCCATAGTGCTTTATAATTTTCAAAAGTTTCATACACATGATTTCATATAATACCATAATAACACTTTTTTCCCCCTACCCCTATATTGCCCCTCCCTGCTTCTCTCTCCCCATTGGTAACCACTAGTTTTTTCTCTATATGTGGAAATCCATTCTTTATTCATTAGTTTGTTTTATCTTTTAGATTCCACATATAAGTGATAGCATACAGCATTTGTCTTTCTGTCACACTTATTTCACATAGCAAAATACCCTCCAAGTCCATCCGTGTTTTTTCAAATGGCAACATTTTTTCTTTTTTTATGGCTGAGTAGTACTCTGTTGTATGTATATGTATGTGTGTCTGTGTGTGTGTGTGTGTGTGTGTGTGTGTGTGTGTATAATGTCACAGTTTCTTTATTCATTCATCTATTGATGGACATTTAACATGTGTTGGTTGCTTCCATGTCTTGGCTATAACAGTGCTGCTATAGACATTGGGGTGCGTGTATCTTTTCGAATTAGATCATGTTTTTACCTTTTTAAAAAAAAGTATTCTTTGCCAGAAGCCAGGAGCTCCTTACAGATAGCCATCTTTGAGTCCTTGTCCTGTGTTTCTCAAACTTAAACGTGCATCCAAGTCAACTGAGGATTCTATAAGTCTAGGGATGAGGGGATCCTGAAATTTAGAATTTCTAGCAGCTGCTGTTGGCCTTAACCCTGAGCACAATGCCGGGACTTGAAAAATGCAGGTGCTTAGAAAATGTTACTGTAAACATCAACCTGTATGGGTAGATGACATGTCTTACTCCTCATGCTGCCTCCCTCCAATACCTATCCTTTATTTTCACAACTTATATGCAATAATACAGAGGATCTAATTTTGGTGGGGACACAGTTGGTACACCTTGCTTATCACAATGACCAGAGTTTAGTGAGAGGGTGAGGGAAAATGGAAGAGGGCTCACCAACAATTGGAAAACGTAGTCAATTTGGATGTCAATTAGGGCACCTAGGATGGTGAGGGTGCTCCCATCCCTACAGAGTACGTCACCACAGGACCCTCAGCAAGAGGGTAACACCAGCAGCATTGCACAACCTCATTCCCCACAGGCCAACTGCATCTCCCCCTAGGCAATTTGGGCTGCAGAGAAGTGAATCATGGCCGCCGCACCTACACTTCGGGGGCTTCTGACCTACAGAGTGGACAGTGTCCAGCTCCTGTTGTCTTTGGGCCTCTCACCTTCACGTGCCATCATGTTTATACAGTTATGGGCAGTAAACTCTCTACGACTAGAAAAATAAAATAATCGAGTGCCTCCTCTGTGGATTCAGGAGGGATTATGAGTGTCTTCCACAGCGGTTCTCAACCCTGGAGGTACGTCAGAATTGGAAGCTTGAGTAAAAACACGCTTGTGCTAGGGTCCCACCTCCAGAGAGCCTGCTGTCATCAATCTGGGGTAGGACCCGAACAAGAGTATTTTTAATATCTCACTGCGTCTTTAGGGGAAATAACAGCCACATTAGCTGCCCTGTCATTTAGAAAACTGGGAAGTTGTTGGCTATCGACTTCTTTAATCATCCCAGCGGCACTAAGGCCAAGTGTCTCTAGTCATCTTAAGAGCATTGCAAGATTTCAAAGAAAGTGGTCCTACTTCTCTGTGCTTTATAATGGGAATGTGTTAAAACTGCTTTTGAGAAGAAAGCACTAGGTGGTACAAAAGGTGACATGCGATGTAGATGACATGTGAAGCCTGGCAAAGGTGTGACTTCCCCAAGCACCTGGGAAAAAAAAGGAAGGATGTTCCACCTGAGGCTGAATCTAAAAATCCACACATAATGGAAACAATGAAACGACTAAGAAATTGTAAATCGAAGATTATGAAGTTTTCTTTGGTATTTTTTATAAAATACTTATGTATTGAAAGAAAATACTTCTAAAAATAAATTACTTTGGAAAAGTTATATGAAGTAAGAACATAAAGTTTCACACTTCTGCACCCTCGTTCCCTCCGTGTCACTGCTTCTCATCCTTTACGTGGAATCCGACTGCTGGCTTAGAAAGGAATGAAGGAGAATTCAGCCTGAAAGATGATCTGCATCAGTACCTCTGTTCATGAAGAGGATGCCTTTGGACTTTGCCCATCCTCATCCAGAAGGTTTCTTCCAGAGGCCAAAACAATTGGGAAGGCATGAGGGGCATTGAGAAATAAGATCTAACACTATGGGAAATGTCATTAAATACCAACACAAATGTTAAATACAGATACCTATTTGTAAAGTCTAGAAGAAGGAGGAGGAAAAGGAACAGAAGAAAAGCTAAAATACAGAAGACAAATGTAAACAAGCCATGACAAGTGAATAGTGGCCGCCATGTGTTTGTACTGTGTGCCGGGTACCTTATATGTGCTATTTTGTGGAATTCTCAAAAGAGCCCAATGAGGCGGAGTCATTATCTCCATCTCTCAGATAAGGTCTCTTTTCTGTAGTGGCGGCTGAATCAGCATCTTTCCCCTCTTGGACAATTTTAAATCATTTCCAAATTTGATGTCAGGAAGGGAAGGGCACATCAGGGGCCTCAGGCTAGCTGCTACTGGGGGGATGGAGAGGACCCTGAGCATCTCAAGGAGAGCAGAGCCCTGAGAAGGAAGGAGGCTGGGACCCTGAACGGGCCCAGGGAAAACCAACAGACCAGGAGCACCCACACTGGACAATGAGAAAGAGTGAGCATTTTTTTTTTTTTTTTTTTTTTGCGGTACGTGGGCCTCTCACTGCTGTGGCCTCTCCAGTTGCAGAGCACAGGCCCCGGACGCGCAGGCTCAGCGGCCATGGCTCACGGGCCCAGCCGCTCCGCGGCATGTGGGATCCTCCCGGACCGGGGCACGAACCCGCGTCCCCTGCATCGGCAGGCAGACTCTCAACCACTGCGCCACCAGGGAAGCCCAAGAATGAGCATTTTGATTCATTCATTTGCTTATACATTTATTCGTTCATCCATTCAACAACCACTTACACAGGTTACTATGTACCAGACACTGTTCGAAGTGTTCTACAAATATCAGCTCACTTAATACACAAAACAATATTGTGAGGCACGTGCTAATACGATTCCCATTTTACAGATGAGGAAATTGAAACACAAGCTAAATAACTTCCCAAAATATTGTTATTAAGCCACTGATTAGGAGTTTTATTTGTTACAGCAGTGAGGTTGCCTTGACTAATACAGTATCACTACATAGATATTTTCTGTTCAGACTTAAAGATATTGGACTTCAAAGGTATTGGAAAGGAAGTTCAAAAGACATCTCACATTTTGATGTGCCTCAGTTCAAAACATTGATGAGAAGGATGAGTTTATTTGGATGGTGTAGGGGGCATTAACACCTTGACTGTTAATGATCTTTTTGAAAGTATCTATACAAGTTTATCTACAAAATCTCTTGTGAAATGCACTGTCTTTTAAATAAAATAAGTAAGTTTATCTCTCAGATTCAGGTGCCTGTGTGTTCTCATCTGTTAAATGAAGGGTAGGGACGGATAAGCTTGGAAGTACCTTCCAGCAACCTTCAGCAACAGCATTAAATTCCCCATGTTGAGGCCATCCCAATATGAGAAATTTAACTTAAACTAGGAGTAATTGCTTTTCATAACCAGTTCATAAACTCAAGGCTGAATCCAAGCCATTGATCCCAGTCTTTTAACTCTGAGCCAGGAGCAGAAGGCATGAAGAGTCTGTGTAAGAACGTGAGCATTTACAGACACCGGCTAATATAAAAGAACTGTAACTACACTTCAATTTGGCTATCCTTTGTTCGAAAATCACACGGTGTATGATTCTACGATAAATAAAGTGATAAGTAAAGCACTTTCCTCGGAGGCATGGATACAGCACTGCCACATCCTGGAAAGGTTTCTCTGAGAAAATGTCAGATCAACGGAGACGATTTGACCTCCTCTCCTTTCCATCATTTTCTACTCCCTATTGTTCTCTGTCCCTTTACTTCCTCCTCATTAGAGCCTCTGGATCTCTCATTTTGCGCTTCCATCATTTGACATTGAATTCACCTTTCCTTTTGACAGGACCTGCTGCTTTATATTTTTTTTTTTGCAACTCTGCAAAGATAAAAATCTCATTTCTTAATGAAAACTGAGACTCAGATACAAAGTATACTCAGGAATTGGTTGAATTGGCAAAGAAAAAAGGAAATTATTGAAAGAGCTGATAACTGACCCGAGCCCAAACCCAATGTTAAATCTGGCGTAACTATTCTCTTTTTTCAAACCCAGAGCTGAACCAAAATCACTCCTTTTGGAAGGTTTTGTGAAACTTAATCAACACTGCCATGGGGTATGTGAATGATGACATTTACAACATCAATGAAACAACCTGCACTGTCACTGCCCTGAACCTAAACCAAACTGGAACAACCCTGGGTGTAACTAGAAGCTAAAACCCAAGTGGAACGTTTTAAAGTTCTGCTCCATGTAGGGCTAGGGCAGCAACCACCGTTAATTTTATCGGGTTGACTTAGTCGTCTCTAAAAATAGACAGATCTGCACATTTGATTTTACCCTTCAGGCAAGTGGGTTCTTACTTATGCCACAAGCTACGGTTATGTTCCCAAACACAAGTTCATGTGCCCGACACACAGTGAGGCCAAACAAACCTAAAGGTCGAAGTTTGGGGCAGAGAAAGATTTATTGCAGGGCCTGGCAACGAGAATGAGTGGCTTGTGCCCAAGAAAACCCCGAACTGCCCGAAGGGTTTCAGCAAAGCATTTCTAAAGGCCAGGGGTGCGGGGTGGAGGGAGGGAGTGCTCAGGGTATGTGATCAGCTTGTGAAGAGTTCTCTGGTTGATGTTGAGGTAACAGGGCGGTTAACGTTATCCATCCTTAGGTGCCAGTAGGTCAGGGGGCCATGTGCTCATGGTCATCAAGTAGTTAATCTCTTCCATTTGGTGGGGGGGTTAGCATCTGAAAAACTCAGGAAATATGCACGAGATACTATTACCTAGGTACTTCCGAGAGGAGCTAAAGCAGAGGCTATGAGGGAGGGGTCTGTCCCAGGAAGGCACCGTAGGGTCCTGCTCAGTTGCACTTAGATACCAAATCCTCTCTCTCTCTCTCTCTCTCTTTGTCTCTCTGTCTCTCTCTCTCTCTCTCTTCTCTTCCTCCCTCCCTGCCTCCCCCTCTCCCTCTGCACCCCCTTTCCCTCTATCCTTCCCCCTTCCTCTTTACCACTCTCTCTCCCTCATTCCTCTTCTCTCTTCTTTACCTTTGATGAGTGGAGAGGGGTGAGCAGAGATGTCCTCCAAGTTTCAACCTTCTTACAATTTCTCCCTTAAGGGACCTAATTCATCTCACGAATTCAACTCCTTATCTCTGTCTATGATTTCTACTTTCTGTCTCTAGTTCTATCCTTTCACCTAAATTCCAGGTCTACGGGACACATTCATATAGAGGATGTTGTACATTGTCTCCAAGAAAACTGCATCAGTTCTTTCCCCCTTTGAGCGGTACAGCCTGTTCCTTCACCCCCGGTGAATCTGGGGGGGCCTGTGACTGCTTTGATAACAATAATGGGTGTGATGCTGTGAGACTTCGAAGACTAGGTTTTAAGTAGCCTTGCAGCTTCCACCTGGACCTCTTAGAACACTAATTCTAGGAGAAGCCAGCCCTGGGGGAAGCCAGCCACCATGAAAGAATCCAACTACCCTGAGACTGCCATGTTGTGAGGAAGACCACACCAGCCACAAGGAGAAGCCATATGGAGGGAGCGATGCCCAGCCAGTCCCCGGTGGCCCAGACACTGCAGCTCAAGCACCAGACAAACATGAATTAAGAAGCCATAAGGGGCTTCCCTGGCGGCGCAGTGGTTGAGGGTCCGCCTGCCGATGCAGGGGACATGGGTTCGTGCCCCAGTCTGGGAGGATCCCACATGCTGCGGAGCGGCTGGGCCCGTGAGGCATGGCCGCTGCGCCTGCGCGTCCGGAGCCTGTGCTCCACAACGGGAGGAATCAATCCCAAGGGAACACTAGCCAGTAGAGCTTATCAGGACCACAGAATTGTGAGACATACTAAGAAATGTCTGCTTTAAGCCACAGAGTTTCAAGGTGGTTTGTTATGCAGTAATAAATAACCAGAAGAGACGTCTAACTTTCATTCAGTTGCTGATTCTTTCATCTAGCAATTGTCCATTGAACAATTACTTCATGTGCAACAACTTGCAAGGTACCAGGCATAAGCAACGAATAAGACAGATCCAATTCTTACTTCCATGTGGCTGACAGTCCTTCCGAAGGAGAGATGTTGAACAATCATTGATCCATCATTTCAAACTTCTAATACCTCCTCCTCTGCTCTTGTGCTCAGCTGGTTAAATTTTCTCATTTTTCATTGAGATAACAGAAATAATCAGGGAGGGACCCCTTCACTTAGGGACCTAGGATGTAGACTCCTAACATACCAGCATCTCTGTGGAACTCTCCACCCACCTTCTCTCTTGTTTCTCGGAATGAAGTGTCCCCGGAGATCACCACAACCACTTGAGCCCTGGATTCCATCTCCTTCGCGATGACTTCTCCATCACATTCGTCAGAAAGCAAACAAGCTACAGATGATCTCGACCAAGTCCTTGGCTTGAAATACCATCTTTCGGCTGATGGCCCAGGGATCTGTATCTCTGGCCTGAATCCCTGCCCAGAACTACAGACTGGTACATATCCAATAGATACACCACCTGCTTGGTCCCTCCACTTAGACATCACCTGAGGTATCTTAATAAGCTTCTCAAACTTAACATGATGCCCACAGAACTCTAGATGTCCTCCCTCCCCTCTCTCACATTCTTCTCTGTCCCAGTAAATGGCTTCCTCACAATTCCATCCCTAAGATAGGTTAGTGGTCCTTGATTCCTCTCCTTTTTTCACTCCCGCCTCCAATCCAGCTGGGACCCCTAGTGTCTCTACCTCCAAAACATACCCTGAGCCTACCCTTCACCTTCAGCCTCTCCATCTCAGTTCAGGCCCCCATCCTCTCTCAGCAGACCGCTGACATTTCAAGCCTCCTTATTTCCACCCTCATCCTTCCACCACGCATTTTCCTTACAGCATCCAGGGTATCTGTTAGAAATATAAATCGTGTCACGTGATTCCTCTGTTTAAGGGCTTCCATTGTGCTTAGAAAGTTTGTGTCTTCGTACCCTTGTTTCTAAACTCTGTGTCCTTATTTCCGTGATCTGGCCTCTCAGACTTCATTTCACGTGACTCTCACCTTCATCCACCACATCCTAGCCGCAGGTCTTATTTCCCTCGTCGGGACAGGCCAAGCTCACTCACCCCAGGGCCTTTGCACCAGCTCTTGGCTGGGCTGACTTGCTAGTCAGCCTTCAGCTTCAACGTCTCCTTCTCAGACTACCCAGCCTAGTATGCTTTCTGACATTGTTCATGATTATGTATTTTTTAACTTATTTTTTCCATCGCCCTGCACCTAGAGAGTAAGCTCTGTGAGTGTAGGTGTTTTGTCTTGTGCGCTGCCACCTCCTCAGCTCCCAGAACAGTGCTTGGCCTATAGTAGGTGCTGAGTAAATGTTTGTTGACTAAATGAATGAAACGATCACTAGTGTGATGAGAATGATGAAGAAGAGTGCCAGCTACTATGGGAGCAAACGGTGAATGGACTAACTTAGTTTCAGGGGTGCGGAATGGGAACCATCTTCCTGAGAAGGTAGCAGTTTAGCGAAGACCAAAGGAGAAAGAGGAGAAAGTCAGATATCAGGGGGGCAGGGAGGAGAGCAGAAGACCATGCAGAAGATCCCTGAGGGCAGGAAATGCCTGGCTCCTGGGGAATCTGAGAGAAGTTCTCAGGGAAGGGGGCTGGCAGACAAGGCTCTGGGAAGGGTTTCCATGCTTTCAGGTCACTCATCTCCATCTCGCCTAGACCTGGCTCATCTTTTTGCCAATCCAGAGTCTTCATGAATGTGCCTCTTCCGGGGGTTCGCCTATTCTCCCACAGGGTCCTGGAACCCTGAGGTTGCCTCTGCTTCCTCTCACTCAGAACTTCATGTCCCTTGGCGGCTGGTGGGGGGGGGATCCCTGTCCAGTTGACCACCCTCTCAAATCTCTCTCACATCTGCTCTGTGGTCGCCGTTCTCACCACCCACGTGGCAGAGAGGAAGAGCTTTGCCTCGTGCCGGTCCTCAGGCCTCTGTCTCAAAACCTCAGCAGCCTTCCAGGGACCCCCTGATTCTAGCCCCACCCACACAAGTCCTACCAAGCTGTAGCCCGCACACTAAATCTTCCTGGGAAGTGGGCTTCTTCACAGCACTTCTCCACCCAAAGACTTCAGTGGCCCCTTAACTCCGGCAACACCCTCTCTCAACCCCATCACCAGGCTCCACACCTCCCATCCAGCCCGATTTCCCAGCACCCCTTCTAAGACTCCTTCTTCACAGGGCAGTGAACACACCCACCTCCTTCCCTCCCGCATGTTTGCACACGCCCCGGCATGACCTCCTTTCTTCTCTCAGCACCTTGAGCCCTCTTCCTCCTTCATAAGACATCTACCCATCACTCAGTATGTGGCCGGTAAAGAGCTCAGAGTCTAGAATCAGATTGCCCAGCTCCACCTCGCACCTGCAGTGGAACCGTGGGCAAGTGAGCCACTTCGCCTCTCTGTGCTTTGTCTTCCTCATCTGCAAAATGGGAACAATAGTAACCAATTCATCAGGCTCTTGTGCAGATTATATGAGTTAATATATGTAAAGTACTGAGAACAGGGCCCGGTACGTTGAAAGCACTAAAAAGTGTTTACTATTATTTTTGTTGTTGTTATTATCACTCCACCTTTTCTGTCCTGAACTCATAAAGCACGCAGGATAATCCATAACACAAATTTAATGCTTAATTTTATACCAAATTGTATTTTTCCCTTTTGTTTCCGGAGACCCCTGGTAGGATCCTAGTTTCTTTGAAGACAGAGAAACAACTAAGGCTGTGTTACGTGCCAGCAGCCCCAGGGAAGGCTGAGATGAATCAGACAGAGTCCTGGCCCTCAAGTTGCTCACAGGCTAATAGAAGGAGACCAGCCTGTGATCATCATTCAATACCATGGGGCGTGGGGGTGTGATAACAAGAAATGCATGGGAACTCTGGCAGCACCAAGAAGGGGCTTTCTGGAAGCAAGGCTGCCCGAGCTGTAGGTTGAAAGAATGAGAATCAGATCTGTAAAGTAGGGAGCGGAGGAGACTGGAAGCATTTCACACTGACCCACACCAGCTGAGTCTCCTTTCCTTTCTATGGAAGTACTAGCTCAACATCCAAAAAGCACTGAAAAGGATTTTAAACTCTACTGAAGTTTTAAAAGCAGGGCCTAAATCAAACTACATTGCATAACGCACAGCAACTTATCCTAAAATCCCTCCTCAGCCATCCGTGCCCGTCTCCACAGCAGCCACTTAGAAATCTCCCCTGGCTCCTTTCCACACTCTCTCTTTGCAAACTTTCTCCACAAGTTCCTCCAGGGTTGGCTGGTTCCCTCTCCCCTCCCCACTTCTGCTCAGCTCTTCAGTAAGGAGACACATTTAGCTTTCCTAGGCCTCCTTCAATTCATCTTTTCTTCTCAGCAGCAACAGAAAGCCAGGCTCCAAGGCCTCCCTGGCAAGGAAGGAGGAGACTGCAAACATTTATTGCACTATACTTTCTCTTCTGCCCCGTCACAATCCTCCCTAGTGAAAGGTTTGCTCTCCTCTCAGAAGAGGATGTCTCGCATCCAGGTCACCTTCCAAACTCATAACCCACCCAGCAAAGTCCCCCAACCCTTGTCTCCTGTTGGACTGAGCCAGATTCTCCTCTGCCATCCGTGAGGTGGGGTGGGAGAGGATGCTGAGGCTGCCTGTGAGGACTGGGTCCTTCAGAGTTTCTTCTAGAGCAATGACTATTGAGCTTTTCTGAGACTCATTGTAGGAAATACATTTTACATTGCAGCCAAGTGTACGCATATGCACACAGACACACACACAGCTGAAACGAAAGCTTAATAAAACATTACTTAACCTTCCCGTGCTATTTTCTAGTCCTTGTATGTCATTTTAAAGTGGGAATAAGCATCAGCTTTTAGGGATACAAAGTATTTACAGCTAACATGACATGAGGTCTGGAACTTGCTTCAAAATAGTTGAGACAGAGGGCTGGGGTGTAGATGAAACAAGATTGACCACAAGCTGATAATTGTTGAAACTCGGTGAGACGCACGTGGTACATGGCGGTTCATTATACTGTTCTCTCTAATATTTCATATATTTGATATCTTCCATAATAAAAATTTAAAACAGAACAAAAATATTGGTCATGCCCCACTAAATTGATTTCACAATCCACGAATAGACCAAGAACTACAGTTTGTAAAATACCTTCTAGAAAATCCAGGAGTTTGAAACTAGATGGCAGGGGAGAATGTCAACATCTAAATTTAATCTAATACACACACACCCCAGCCCCCAAACCAGGTCTACTTCTTCTTCTAAGATTGGGAGGTGGGGTGTTTGCTGAGTTTTGTTTCTCCTCAGGGTACCGTCGTTTTCAGATGTCTCTCTTTGACAAACAGGAAACCTACATGGCAGTTATGTCCACCCACCAAGATTCAAGTCCGTTTCTCATTAGCTGAGATCTCCTGGACACGGGAGGATTTTGCCCAAGGCCCTCAGCAATCCTGTCTAGGACCAACCCAGTCGTATTAGGAGCAAATTAGGGGACACTGTCTGTGAGCAAAGCCCTGCAGAGACTCAGAGAGCATCCTGGACGGGGCATGGAAACCTGCTCATCCCTCCTCCACGACCAGCTTGTCACCACTTCTGGCTCCTCAGGTGCACCTTGGTGCCTCCCTGGTATTCTCTGAGGAACTCCATGGTCACTCTATCCTCTTCTTCCTTTTTACTTAGTTTAGTAAAGTGAGATTTCAGACGACCCTTTGGTTCGTGGCCAAGTGTAAGGTTGTTTATTATCTGTTGGTCACAAGGCACTCTGAACTAGCTTCAGCTCTGCTTCTCCAAATCTCTCCATCGCACTGTGCTGAGTGGACGCTGCAGACACCCCTCGTGTCTGAGAGCACACGTGTGCCATTTCCTCTTCCCTTTGGTCTGCAGCTATGAACTCTATATGTTACCAAACCAAACTTGGGCCCACCCGCTTGTGCACAGTAAAGCCAACCTACCAACACCAGCTGTGGTGAAGGAAAGTGCAGCGTGTGTCGTAAGGCGCCAGACAAGGAGACCAGGGCAGCTCGTGCTCAAAAACCCTGAACGCCTTGATGGTTTTCGGGGAACAGTTTTTATAGGCAAAATATATGGGGGGAGGACTGAGGGTGTGTGACCTTCCTCAGATTGGTTGGTGGTGAAGTAATGGGGTGGTGCTCCAGGAATCTCAGTCATCGGCCGTTTGGTTCCAACCAGTCTGGGGTCCACTACTTGTGGCCATCCCCCACCTGCATGGGGGCCTTTGTTCCTGTAGAAGAACTCAGAGATGTGTATCAGACTGTTATGTATATCCCTTGAGGGGGAACCAGGACCCTGCCCCATCACTGCGCTGTTGTTTCCTGACTGTCTTTCCTTTGTTTCTGCATTCCCTCACTCCTCTAATTAGTAACTGAATCTGCCCTTTGGAACTCAGGGAATGTCGAGGAGGCTGAAACCTTTTCTCTACAAACAAGAAACGGGGGACATGGAAAGGCTTTTGTACTTGGGAGGGTCCCCACAGTGTCCTGCTCAGTTTCATATCTAGAAACCACACTTTGGTGAAAAATCTTTCCATAGCTGAAGCAATTCTGCCACACAGAAAAACAGAGGCTTCTAGGGTTTGAATCCACAGTGTTGACCCTGAAAGCCCGCATTTCTCTCCACCAGAGTCCTGTCATCTTTATAACTCAAGATTCTCTTCTCCCAACCTGCCCACAATTCCTCACGTTTTTAATAGTAAATAATCCCTACTAGTAGTTTCTAAGCCTTTATCACTCGAACCACTGCAGGAACCCAACACTACTAGTATCTGTACGGATTAAAAAACTAATATGGCAGTGTAGGGAAAACACATTGAAAAGTTGGTAGAGACAGCCATAGCAGTCCTGTAGGGTGTCTGCTTCAAGTAAACAGAAAGGAAGGTGATTGTTACATTCAATCTAGACAGTGAGCATAACCAGAAGTAGTGCCAGTGTGCTCATCAGTTGGTGTTCCCTGAATGCTTTATAATGTTTATATTTGATGTCAAGTTGCCAGCCTCTCGTGCTATGGTCTCCATTGTGGAGGTTACTGCCTTTATGAAAGCTCCTGGTTGAGGAAGGGTGGGTGATGCCTATTGCCTATAATATAGAGAGTGTGGTTTCATGTCCTGTCTAGACCAGATGGCTGATGAGCTTATTCTAAGGCTCCCTCTACCCACCTCCTTGGCTCTCCTGAATGGCATTTTCTGGGCACTGGTAGACCTGCCTCAGGTGGGTCCTGGCTGTGCGGGGCCTGACTGTATAACTGCAGTACCAGTTGACCTCTTAGATCTGCTGGGTGGGGGCTGGCACGTGACCCCAGCATCATCATTCCTAGAAGCCATCAGCGAAAAGGTCCAGTCTCAAGTCCTCCAAACTCTAACCAGTACGTGGAAGAGGAGGCCCCAAAATACACTATTGAATTATTCTGGGATTATTTAAACAAGATTTCAGAACAGTACTCCTGGCTATAAATGCATAGACTACCTTCTAGAAGAAATTACACACCATCTCCATTCCCATAAAGTGGACTCCATTCCCATAAAGCTGACTTTCTTCCTAATAACGTACGTACGGCGGTTAGAGATTCGGGTGGTGACCTTCATCAGCACGTTGGGAAATGCGGCAGCCCACCATGGTGGGATGACAGTGAACCCTCTTTTACTCTTTACTGTGACTCCTTGCAGGTACCTATTCCCTATAACCAGCCCTTGAGCCACCCCTGCCAGCTTTCTTGGAGATGCCCCCTATTGCAGAACCCTCGTGGAGTGTCTGTTCCTCCATCTGGCTAAGAGAAGGAGAACTGATCCATTCATGATGGCTCTGAGGATTAAAATTCCACACTCCAGTCCAAAAAAAAAAGAAAAAAAATCACACCCACGTACACACTCATGAAGATACTTCTACAAGCTGTGACACGGCTGCTTCTGTTGCTTAAAGGGGATTCTAGTCCAGCCTTGCTGGGTCAGATACTGGGCCTCTGGGGTCTCTATACCCTAGAGGAGGGGACTAGGTCTGGTCTAGGACAAGGTCATAGTACAGTCCCATGGCTTCAGGAAACCCTGCTGTCCGAGTCTGCGATCACTATGGCAGACACTTGCCAGGTGGGGTTGCTAGGTAACGCCGCAGAGTGGGATGAGTAGCTCGCTGAGCAACTGGGTACAGGCATCCTCTGCACTGTGTACACTACTCGTACCACCCATCCCTGATAGCTACCTCTGACTTCCTTTCTCTTCTGGAATGGATCTGCATTTCAGAGACTGTTCATGGGGGCTCAGATCAAAACAAAACAAAACAATAAAATTGCCTGCAGCCTGTAAGCCAACGAGGGAGTGGACCCTCTCAGTCTCGGGCAGTGGCCATGGGCAAGCTGGATTGTTTATCAGTGCAGCCAGCCCTGGGTTAGACATTTCCCCAAAGGTTGGTTCCACAGCTTGGAGTGCTTCAGAATGGGTTCCAGCATTTCCCTAGGATTCTGAGGTGCTGCTCCGCAGAGAGAGTTTGCTGTACTGAGTCCATGCCATCTACTTGGCGCGCTAACTCCATCATTAGATGCACTTGGTGACGGTGCCCTTGAAGCTCAGTTTGGGGGGATATTTAACTCAGTGGATTGCTGGACCTCAGGGCCAAAGTCTAGGACAGCTTCTCCCTCTTTTGCTGGCTTGGCCACAGAGTGGCTAAAACCAAAGGAATAAGGCTGGGAAGGACTAAGAGTTTAGAACCTATGTTTTCTCCTTTTCCTTTGCAGCTCATGACAGAGAGTCGAGGACCTAAAGAGCAGGGCCCCACGATAACTTTCGAGAGCCCTAGGTACTTCTATCTTCATGGGCCTCTTCCTCCATAAAAAACATTTTAAATTGTATTTTACCGATGGATTGCTATAAAGGACAAATATGTTAGTATAATATACGAAAATATTTTCTTCAACCTAAAAATTAAATTTCTCTTTTGATTTTAGGAGAAATTAAAACATTTTTATGGACCTTTAAAAATATTGTGGGTCCTGGGTACCGTGCCTGTTTTGGGCTTAATGGATGTCAAGTCTGGTAAGAGGTCCACTGAGTACCTGTGGATTGATAGGAAGATGAAGGGCAAGAACACGATATTCAGGAGGGAGGTTTGCAGAAAATCCTTCACTGTGTCTCCTTCCATCTGCTTCCTGCTCTCAGCCGTGATGATTTCGGAATCTCCAATTCACTCTGAAGGGTGGGAGAGAGTATGTGGAGGGAAGCATCATTTCCCACACACAAGTCACCACAACACTGTAGTAACAGAGGATTACAGTTTCCAATTTTAAAGAAAAATTTATTTAAGCACACTAACAGAAATATCAAGAATAAATTTTGTCCTTCACTACAAACATCCCTGCCGAAGTCCTAGCATTAGTCGTGAGAAAGACTGTTTTAAAAGATGTTTACAGGGCTTCCCTGGTGGCGCAGTGGTTGAGAGTCCGCCTGCCGATGCAGGGGACACGGATTCATGCCCCGGTCCGGGAAGACCCCACATGCCGCGGAGCGGCTGGGCCCATGACCCATGGCCGCTGAGCCTGCGCGTCCGGAGCCTGGGCTCCGCAACGGCAGAGGCCACAACAGTCAGAGGCCCGCATACCGCAAAAGAAAAAAAAAAAAAAAAGATGTTTACAAAGCTACCTTCAGAAACTTGGGCTTTGCTGTCATAATATTTTTCAGCTGCCGATGAACTGAGTCTCCATACTTACGATCCACCGAGTCACAAATAGAAGGACATAAGATTGGCAATTTCTCCTACAATATTTCACACTTGTCAATTTCAGAACTTATCACCTAGAGACAATGTATTACAATTTTCTTAGTCCGTGTGGTTCTAATTCACTTTCCCCTACCTTATTCTACAGGTCTGCAGATGGCCAGAATCTCAGATGGAATTGTGAAATTTTCCTATTCTTTTCAAAAGATATTTTTAGTTCACTTTCCCCTAACACAGAAATGCCAGGCGGCACATTTAGCAATAGACTGTGTGTGTCCTCGAACGAGAATGGAGTGTTACAAAACTAGAGATTGAGAAATGCTCTTAATATTGCCAAGTGAACTGAATTATTATTGTTGGAGAGGAAAAGTAATTTTCCCTCTACCCTTTTAGGTTCTTGGCCAAGACTCCCTGTAATTAAAAGACAGATTAACAAGAGAAAAACAAATTTAATTACATACCTAGGGGAGCACCACAAAGATATAAGGCCCAAAGCCACCCAAGCAATTGAGCCTTGTGTACCAGCCTGAGCTAAGGAATGAGATAGGAGCCTGGGGCTTCAAAAGGGGAGGAGGGGAATTCACAGGAGGATGCGAAGAGCAGGTGTTCGGTAAACAAACGTTGCCCTGCCACACAGACAGAAGTCTCTCAGATGATGAAGTTCTCTCTTGTAGTAGCTCTCTTCCTGGTACAGGCTCCCTTTCTAATTTCTTTTAGGCAGTTAAGGGGGAGGCGGGGAGGGTATAAAGCTTTTCCTGAGTCTGCTGGGTCTTGAATGTCTTCAGCTTAAAATAATCCACCTGCCAAAGTGGCACGTTCTGGGGTGGCTTATTCTGAAGCCCCCTCATTATCTTAGAGTAGCAGTAGGCGAACTACAACCTGTCAGCCAAATCCAGCCCACCACCTGTTTTTATAAAGCCCAGGAGATAAGAATGGTTTTCATATTTTTAAATGGTTGAAAAAAAGACAAAAGAAGAATATTTCGTGACGTGAAAATTATGTGAAATTCAAATTCCAGTGTCCATAAATAAAGTTTTATTGGAACACAGCCATGTGAATTCATTTACAGATCGCCTATGGCTGTTTTCATGCTAGAGGGCAGAGTTGAGTATTTCCGGCAAAGACCATTTGTCCCACAAAACTTAAATGTTTACTCTGGGGCTTTTTATAGAAAATGTTTGTATGTCCCTGGATTAGAGCCTAAGAATTCTTACATAGGATCACAGCCACCACATTCCTTCTAGTAATCACAGTACAGGAACTCTTAGTCATGACTAATATTACTACTTAACCTCTGTTGACCTCTTACTGTGTGCCTGGCCCTGCGCTGCGTGTTTTTATCCGTTATCTCATTTAATCCTCACAACAATCCAGTGAGATGGACAATGTCATGGCCTCCACTCTATAGATGAGAAATGTGAAGCTCAGGGAGACCAACCAACTTACCTAAAGTCTTAGCAAATCTCCTGACTGGGTCCAAATCCAAGACCTTCTAGCACCAAAGTTCATACCTTTACCTCTGGTGTCATTGTCACTCCCAAGCCTCTCCTGGCGTCATGGATGTTTGCCACTAGTACTCCATTTCTTTTTTTTTTTTAATTGAAGTATAGTTGATTTACAACGTTGTGTTAAATTCAGGTGTACAACAAAGTGATTCAGTTATACATATATATTTTTATTCAGATTATTTTTCCTTATAGATTATTACAAAATATTGAGTACAGTTCCCTGTGCTATACAGTAGGTCCTTGTAGATTATCTATCTTATATATGATAGTGGGTATATGTTAATCCCAAATTCCTAATTTATCCCTCCCCCACCCCTTCGGTAACGATAAGTTTGTTTTCTATGTCTGTGGGTCTATTTCTGTTTTGTATATGAGTTCATTTGTATCATTTTTGTTTTAGATTCCACGTATGAGCGATATCATATGATATTTGTCTTTCTCTGTCTGATTTACTTCACTTAGTATGATAATCTCTAGGTCCATCCATGTTGTTGAGTGCCCTATTTCTGAGTAAAGACTTCCATAAAACTTCACTGCTTACTGCAAAGTAAGGCTTCCTTTTATTTGTCCTAATTTGCACCTTTTCCACCTTCACAAGGGAGCTCCGGGTCTGGTAAACTTGCTCTTGGTGAGTGTGCGTTGATACAGCCGTAGCCTCTCCTGTTATGTGTATTTGACTCCCATCTGCCTCGAAACCTTTTTTGGGGGCAGGGGGGTGTCTCTGATCTCTGCATATGGGAATGTCCTCTGCTCTTCTTCAAGCCTGCTACTGTTTTCTTTAACTGCAAAAACCAGAGCAACATATGATATTCCCAGGTTCAATAAACTGGCAGGATAGGGCTTCCCTGGTGGCGCAGTGGTTGAGAGTCCACCTGCCGATGCAGGGGACACAGGTTCGTGCCCAGGTCCGGGAAGATCCCACATGCCGCGGAGCGGCTGGGCCCATGAGCCATGGCCGCTGAGCCTGCGCGTCCAGAGCCTGTGCTCCGCAACGGGAGAGGCCCGCGTACCGCAAAAAAAAAAAAAAAAAAAAACTGGCAGGATAATGTTTCTTTTCTTTTCTCATGTCTTCCTTAATGATTCCCACCATTTCTTTGTTGTTTTGTTTCATCTTCTTGGGGCCACGGAAGCAAGAGAGGGCAATGTTTTCAGTTTACGGTACCTTCCCAAGCACATTCCTGGAACATAACTTTGTTTGTCCTGCGCTAAGGATTCTATACATTGTTCACATTAGTTTTCTCTGAATAGTTTGAATATCATTTTCCTGCATAGTTCACATTCTTTTAGTTCTCATTCTAAAGGGAAAGAGAGGCACAGGACAAGGTGTGTGTATGTGTGTGTGTGTGTGTGTGTGTGTGTGTGTGTGTGTGTGTGTCTGCAGTGGAGACGGCTGCCCAGTGAGGTGGAAGGCCTACATTCCTTTACAGGAACTGGAGCTTCCAAACATCTTTCCAAGAATACCAGATATGATCTACTCTCTAAATTGGAAGTCAGCAGACTGTTCCCATGACTCATGACTCCAGATACATCTTTCAACAATCAGGCCTTCACTTCATGGCGGTGGGAATATCTATACCTAAGCAGTGTGGATAAAGCAGATCTTTAGGAAATGCTCCCATTTCTTCCAAAGAGTAGGAACAGATATATTTATATTTAGTTATTTATTTATTAACATCTTTATTGGAGTATAATTGCTTTACAATGGTGTGTTAGTTTCTGCTTTACAACAAAATGAATCAGTTATATATATACATATGTTCCCATATCTCTTCCCTCTTGCGTCTCTCTCCCTCCCACCTCCCTATCCCACCTCTCCCTCCCTCCCACCCTCCCTATCCCACCCCTCCAGATGGTCACAAAGCACTGAGCTGATCTCCCTGTGCTATGCGGATGCTTCCCACTAGCTATCTACCTTACGTTTGGTAGTGTATATATGTCCATGCCACTCTCTCACTTTGTCCCAGCTTACCCTTCCCCCTCAACGTATCCTCAAGTCCATTCTCTAGTAGGTCTGTGTCTTTATTCCTGTCTTACCCCTAGGTTCTTCATGACAATTTTTTTTTTTAAATTCCATATATATGTGTTAGCATACGGTATTTGTCTCTCTCTTTCTGACTTACTTCACTCTGTATGACAGACTCTAGGTCCATCCACCTCATTACAAATAGCTCAATTTCGTTTCTTTTTATGGCTGAGTAATATTCCATTGTATATAAGCGCCACATCTTCTTTATCCATTCATCCGATGATGGACACTTAGGTTGCTTCCATCTCCGGGCTATTGTAAATAGAGCTGCAATGAACATTTTGATACATGACTGGAAAATATATTTAAGAAGATAGGACCAAAATATATTTAGATTTAGATATATTTTTGTCCTATCTTCTTAAATATATTTTCCAAAACATATATTTCTGCCAGGCTTATAGGTAAATGTTCATGTAAGCATTATTTCAAACACCTCGGCATAATTGCCACTTGGTAGTAGGGGGCTTGACCCAGACACAGTGCCTGACAGTGCATTTCTAGGTTCTCCAGGGTCATCAGTTTCACAGGTTGTGTGATTTGAGATGTCATTCATCAAGCTGGATGAGAAAGATGGTATAATTACTGCCTGGCAATTTTTCTAAAGAATGAAAGATTCTGGGCTTCCCTGGTGGTGCAGTCGTTGAGAATCCGCCTGCCAATGCAGGGGACACGGGTTCAAGCCCTGGTCTGGGAAGATCCCACATGCTGCGGAGCAACTAAGCCTGTGCTTCACAACTACTGAGCCTGCACTCTAGAGCCTGCGAGCCACAACTACTGAGCCAATGTACCACAACTACTGAAGCCCGTGCACCTAGAGCCCATGCTCCGCAGCAAGACAAGCCACCGCAATGAGAAGCCTGCTCACTGCAAGGAAGAGTAGGCCCCACTCGCCACAACTATAGAAAGCCCGTGCGCAGCAACAAAGACCCAATGCAGCCCAAAATAAATAAATTAATTAATTTTTTTAAAAAAAGAATGAAAGATTCTTTCTGAACATTCATGCAACTTTTTCAAAGTTTGCGTGAATGTTTCTCATTACTTCTCTGTGATACTCATGCTTATTCTGTCTAATCAGCTAGTGCCTTCTGAACTAACTCCTCTCAGTTCCTTTGGAGAACCTCACAGAAATTTCATTCACCTTCACTATCCAACACAATTCCTAGTCTATATTTGTTTTTGTTTTTTTCATTTTCTTTCTTCCTCCTTTCCTTCCTTCTTCCCTTCCTTCCTCCCTCCCTTCCTTCCTCCCTTTCTTTCTTTCTTTCTTTTTTTTTTTTTTTTTGAGAAAACCAAGTCAGAAATACATAGAACTGAAGGCAAGAAAATACTTTTGGGATAAGCCTCCCCAAGTGTGTGTTATCTCTGTCAGATGTGCTTGGCACCCTTGCTCAGCTCCGATGAGCATCAACACTGTGCTGGGTTCTCCCATGTTCCCAACACCTCAAGGCAACTAATAAAGAAAGGTGGTGCCCTTTTGTCCCCGCATAATAGAAATAAATTATAAAAGATTAATAGTTAGGACATTGCCTCAGGATTTAATTTTATAACCATTGTAATAAACAAATATAATAAATTCATGTATGAAGATAAACAAACTACAAACAGAACACATTTTACTTGCTAATCAAGAATCTTAAAGAGTAGAATCTTATCTTACCTAGAACAAAGATTCTAAAATCAATATGTAATTTTAAAAACCACATATAATCTAACATACTCTTTTATCTTTTTTTAAATTGAAGTATAGTTGATGTACAATGTTTCAGGTATACAGCAAAGTGATTCAATTCTACATTTTTATATATATTCTTTTTCAGATTCTTTACCATTATAAGTTATTACAAGATACTGAATATGGTTCCCTGTGCTATACAGTAGGTCCCTGTTGTTTATGTATTTTATACACAGTAGTGTGTATATGTTAATCCCAAATTCCTAATTTATCCCTTCCCGCACCCCTTTGGTAACCATAAGTTTATTTTCTATGTCTGTGGGTCTATTTCTGTTTTGTATATGAGTTCATTTGTATCATTTTTGTCTTAGGTTCCACATAGGAGTGATATCATATGATATTTGTCTTTCTCTGACTTACTTCACTTAGTATGATAATCTCTAGATCCATCCTTGTTGCTGTAAATGGCATTATTTCATTCTTTTTTATGGCTGAGTAGTATTCCATTGTATATATGTACCACATCTTCTTTATCCATTCATCTGTCAATAGACATTTAGGTTGCTTCCACGTCTTGGCTATTGTAAATAGTGCTGCTATGAACATTGGGGTGCAGGTGTCTTTCCAAATTAGAGTTTTCATCTTTTCTGGGTATATGCCAAGGAGTGAGATTGCTGGATCATATGGTAACTCTATTTTTAGTTTTTTAAGGAACCACTATACTGTTCTCCATAGTGGCTGCACCAACTTACATTCCAACTAACAGTGTGGAAAAATTCCCTTTTCTTCACACTCTCTTTAGCATTTATTATTTGTAGACATCTTGATGATGGCCATGCTGCCTGATGTGAGGTGATACCTCATTGTGGTTTTGATTTGCATTTCTCTAGTAATTAGTGATGTTGAGCATCTTTTTATGTGCCTGTTGGCCATCTGCATGTCTTCTTTGGAAAAATGTCTATTCAGATTTTCTACCCATTTTTTGATTGGGCTGTTTGTTTTTTGATATTGAGCTGTGTGAGCTGTTTGTATATTTTGGAAATTAAGCCCTCCTCAGTCACATCATTTGCAAATATTTTCTCCCATTCCATAGGTTGTCTTTTTGCTCTGTTTATGGTTTCCTTTGCTGTGCAAGAGCTTTTAAGTTTAATTAGGTCTCATTTATTTATTAATCTAATATACTTTTGAAAATAAATCCTATATCCCATAAAATACACAGCATACATAGCTTTGTGCCTACAACTCTTGGCAACATGTGCAGGAATGTAGAGAATAACAGAAAGAGTACGTGTGCCAAATGTGTTTACAGAATTTTAATTCCATGAGAAGGAGATAGTTGAATTGGATTCACAAAATGTACATATATTATATCTTCTCTGATTAAAAGATAATAATAATGTTAAAAATCTGCACGTGGCCATTGGTGGACACTAAAGTCACAGCCCTGCTCAAATACCCTGCCATGTGGAGTCAACCTTAACCAAGGACAAAATGGTAGTTTAAGCATATTTCAAAGGTCTGAAGGTAATGGCCAACCCAAACTTTGGGTACCTCTAGTCCATTGATTTTCCAGCATTCCACATAATTTTCTGAGATTGGGCAGCCCCCTTGGTCATCTCCACATCTCATCAATTGTCTGAGACAGGACTGTGCACAGACTGGAGAAGCCGCTTCCTTCAGCACTTTTCCCTGTAGCCTCCCCTTCCCAGTGCACACTTCCATTCGCAGGGCCTGCTTGTCCTGCTGCCTGCAGCTGAGGTGTTAACCTCAGCTCAGCTTCCTGTGTGCTTTGTGAGTACAGATTCCTCATTCCACCCACCCCCCCACAAGAGATTAGGTAATTTTGGAATTATTAACTCCTATTCCTTACTTTTTATTAGCTGAGCCAGAAAGAGGAAAACTAGAATTAAGTATTTATATTCCTAATTCACACACAAGTCGCTGGGTTAGACTATCTAGGAGACACAGTTCAAATCTGGATTGCTGAGGACCAGCTTGCACGTCTCTCAGGAGGTCAGGATTCCACAAAAAGGGGCTTGCCTCACCTGGCTTTTTAGAACTGGTACAATTTCGTCAATAAAATGGCACATATTGACAATCGGTTTATTCAAATTTGGTGCAGATATCGTGTCTCAGAGCCAGGCTCAAAACAGGTCCTACAGGAGATAGCCTGAAACTGGACTAAAGCCTGGTGAAAGTAAGAACAACCAGCCACATCTGAAACTTGTGTCAGGGTAGAGAGGCCGTAAACCTGGCCAAACTGGAAAAGGCAAATTAATGCTTTTAGCCGGGTCAAAAATAATTGAGGAACGTGAGTCTCTAATCTTGGAATTACCTATACTGAATAAAATTCTCTGGAACTGGATAAATGAGAGTATGTGCTCCTGAGCTGTCTGCACATGCAGAATGTGCAGTTAGATGACTGTGAAAGAAAAGAAAGGATGAAAGGTTATGAATCCCAGGGTTGTATCATTTAGAGAAGACCTTCGTATCCCTTTTAAGAATCACAGAATGTTAGCTGTCACCTATAGACACAATGTGGATGGGGAGCTTCAAACATATTAAGAACCCAGGGAACCAGACAATCTTACATTAGAACAGTCGAATTGCAGAGAGCCATTGGAACAAAGAATTTCTACCATCAATGTTGGTAGCACCCTGTTTAATTAAAATACAGTATACATTTGAACACTTATAGGTTTAAAAAATTCTCAACTACAAAATACCACAATAAAAAGGGTAGAAAGAAGAGGTTAAAAATGCAACCCTGTGTTTTGTCATATGGTCATTCTGGTTTCTACAAACTGGATAAGAAACAAATTGAAATTTATCAAAGACACTTACACATTTCCAAAATTTCTATTTCTTATTAAAAGTGTTTGTTTTTTAACAAAAAAGAAGAGGACTCACAGAAATAGAAAACAAAGTAGTGGTTACCACTGGGGAGTGGGGAGGAGCAATGCAGAGGTAGGTGAGCGGGAGGTACAAACTACTGGGTGTAAGATAGGCTTAAGGATGTATTGTACGTCATGGGGAATATAGCTAATATTTTGTAATAACTGTAAATGGAAAGTAACCTTTAAAGTTATAAAACATAAAATAAAAATGTTTGTTTTTATATCCTCATTAACTGATTCCCTAGATCAACCTCATTGTTGATAGTACTATGGTATACAGACAGGGAAATGTAGTCATAAATATGTAACAGTTGTACCTAAAAACCTGGTCCAAACCATAACATTTTCATACAGTATGCTCATCAAAATGTAGTATCACATGTCATAATCTGCCCAGTTTTAGAAAGAAGACTGTTTTTGTCAAATTGCAACAACCCTTTTTTTCTAGTTGAAATCTTATTTTTAAAACATTTGATACTTAACATATTTCACACAATCTGTTGATTGTTCAGTAAGGCACTTCAAGGGCAAACTTAATATCCAGAATTTAGTGTTGTATAACATAATCAAAATTAGACATTTTCTTTAAAAAATGACTGAATCAAAAATTAACTTGCTACTTTAATATCAAAAATTCACTCAGAGATATGGTTTCTCTGATTTTTGTTTAGCAAAATCCTTTCCAGTATTAATATTACTAACACCTCTATCAATTACTTATTTGGATAATGTCTTAATAAAATGCAATTTAGAGTTCTGGTCCTGGTAATGGCAGAAAGCTTGTATCAGACTAATCTTCCTGCATATAACAGTAAACTTTAGACAAAATATAAAAAACTGCTTATTGGGCTTCCCTGGTGGCGCAGTGGTTGAGAGTCCGCCTGCCAATGCAGGGGACACGGGTTCGTGCCCCGGTCCGGGAAGATCCCACATGTCGCGGAGCGGCTGGGCCCGTGAGCCATGGCCACTGAGCCTGCGCGTCCGGAGCCTGCGCTCCGCAGGGGGAGAGGCCACAACAGTGAGAGGCCCGCGTACCACAAAAAAACCAAAGAAACAAACAAACAAAAAACTGCTTATCATAAGGCATCAAAGCAACCAAACTCTGGCAGACACTGAAGAGGTTAAGGAGAGAGCCACATTTATACGGATTTGCCCTGAAAGCACACCCCAGCCTAAACTCTGAGAGTGGCTAGAATTCCAAAGGAAAACTGCAATTTTGTTGGCTTGAACTGTCAAAGAATGGAGCTCAAAGCTGCTAAAACATCTGGAAAGTAAGGAAGGAAATCTCAGGAAGGAGAGAGACAGAGGGGGAATGCTAAAATCTGTGTAAAAACTTCCCTCAAATCCGTGGCTGATTTCTGAACTCTGCATGTATGGGAGAGACTTCAAGGAGCCCAGAGGAAAGCAACAGCCAGAAGGTCATGGAGCTAAGCACGTATTTCTTCTGCTGCTCAGCGTAGGGAGGCTGGATTTAAAATTTGAGTCCTGCAAAATTGGAAGAACTTGGAAAATACCTTAACCTTTCCATTGAAATTCCAGAATTACTTTATGAAAAAAGTAATGAAAAATGAAAAATGACTATGTCACAGTACTGGGGGATTTGCCTAGAATACAGGCAAAGCCGAAAGAGAACTGTGCTCACCAAGTATAAAACCAAGTCTATAGAAATTCAAGGTGATGAGTCAATAATTAAACTGGTGACTAGAACAAAAATCAATACTATCAGAGGAAAACAACACAATCCAGAGTCTCTATATCATGTCGGTAATAAGGTCCAATATACAATTTAAAAGTTACTAGATAGGTTGTTTCAGTCTGGGTCTAATCAGGGGATAGAAACCACACAGTAATTGTGACAAAAAAGTTTAATATAAAGAATTATTAAATTATGACAGAAGAGTAATTATGAAGATGTAAGGAGAACTAAAAAGGGTACTCTGGGGCTGAAGGAGAGTGCTCAAGGAAGAACAAACTTGGAGGGGTTTTCCTACCTAAGACTGGGGTTCAGACCTCCTTGGAGAAGGAGTGGTTTCGAGACAAGAGATGGCAGAGAATCTTACTGGTGGCTCAGTCCAGAGCTTGTCCACATCAGCAGGCAGCAGAAAGCAGCCTTCCAGTACACAGGCAAGCTGATACTGGCAGATGGGAACACAGAAGGAGTCAGTGTTAGAAGGCTGCTTGCTGGCAGAGTGAGGCAGGCTGTGTGCAGCGTCCATGTTTAGAGGATCTTGGGAAACAACTCTGAGGTACAGGCAAGCCAAGGCAGTCGGAGCACCACTGCCAGCACAAGGTCTGAATCACGGTGGTGTCTGCATCAGGAAGACAACAGGAACCAATTCTTGGGGATGCAGGCAAACTGACACTAGTGGGCGGCAGCACAAAGAGAATTGGGGTACCTTTCCCAGTACAAGGCCTGAAGTGTGCTATTGTCCACATCAGGAAGGCTGCAGCGTGGTGGTTACCAGGCCTGGGATAGGACTGCCAGGTCACCAAAGGACTATGTGCTCTAGGCACACACTTGGGGCAGTGCATCACTAGATATTCTCACACACACACACACACACACACACACACACACACACACACACAATACTGCTGGACTCTGCAGCAGGAGCAAGTGAAAACAATGCAGCATAGCAGAACCAGGAAGAGAATTGCTCTTTAGCCTGCAATGTGCCTCTAGCCTCCTCCACTAATAAATCTTAACATCGGGCTTCCCTGGTGGCGCAGTGGTTGAGAGTCCACCTGCCGATGCAGGGGACACGGGTTCGTGCCCCGGTCCGGGAAGATCCCACATGCCGCGGAGCGGCTAGGCCCGTGAGCCATGGCCGCTGAGCCTGCACGGCTGGAGCCTGTGCTCCGCAATGGGAGAGGCCACAACAGTGAGAGGCCCGCGTACCGCAAAAAAAATAAAATAAAATAAAGCTTAACATCATACTAACTATATAAAGAAGTGCTTAAAGAGGCAGTCCATTTTCACAGAGCAAGTACAAAGAGTGAATTTGGAATTACGAGACAATAAATTGATAGGCACGCATGCAAAGAAACAGGAAAATGTGATCTAAAGCTAAGAAGAAAAGCCATCAATAGAAATCAACCCTGGGATTAAATGTTGGAATTAGCAGACAAGGACTTTGCTGCAGCTATTATAAATATGTTCGAAGGCTTAAAGGACAAAATGTCACGGTGACTGAATATCTGGGAAATACCAGCAAAGAACCAAATAGAAATTCTAGACCTGAAAATGAAACATCAGAAATGAAAAAATTACTTAACAGCGTATTTGGAAGTAGGAGAAGAAGGGCTAATAGAAATCATCAAATCTGAAGAATAGAGAGGAAGACTTTGAAAAAAAATTAAAAAGCCTCAGTGACCTATGGGAAATATCAAGGGGTCTAATATATGTGTAATTTGGAGTGTCAGAAAAAGAGGAGATAGAAATGAGGCAGAAAAATATATTTAAGGAAATCATGATGTAAAGCATCAGTTTAGAGATCCAAGAGTCTCAGCAAACTCCCACATCTAGTAATATCATAATCAAATGAAAACTAAAGATAAAGAGAAAATCCTGAAATCAGCTAGAGAAAAAAGACATATTACGTACCGGAGGAAATCAACACAAATGACAGCTCGCTTCTGATAAAAAGAGAGAGAGAGAGAGACAGAGACCAGAAGACAATGAAATAGTATCTTTGAAGTGCTGAAAGAAAATAAAAACTGCCAACGCAGACATTTTTAGATGAACAAAAGGTTGTTACTAACAGACTTGTACTACAAGAAATATTAAAGGACGTTTTTCTGGCTGAAGTGAAGCCACACTAAACAGAAATTTGAATCTATGAGAAGGAATGAAGAACGTGGGAAACAGTAAATATTTGGATAAATACAAAATACCACTTTTTCTTCTCTTTATTTAAAAGACAATTAATTTTAAGGTAAAAATTTATAACATTGTAAGGTTTATAATCTATATAAATGTAAAATATATGACAATAATAACACAAAGAATGGGGTGGCATAAATGGAATCATACTGTTGCAAATTCTTATATTTTAAATGAAGCGGTACGGTATTAACTCTAAGTAGACTGAGAAGTTAAGATGCAGTAATCCCTGGAGCAACCAATAAAAAATTACAGAGGTATATCTTAAAAATGGAGGAATCTAAATGGAATACTCAAGTAGACTTGATTAAGTCACATAAAGGTGGAAAAGGAGGAACAGAGGATGGGACAAATAGAAAACAGCTAGCAAAATATAGACCTATATCCAACTATATCAGTAAGTACATTAATCTTAGCTGGATTAATACACTCCGATTAAAGGCACAGAACTATTAGGCTGGATTTTTAAAAAGCAAGACCCAACAATATGCTCTCTACAAGAGATAGATTAACATCCAGTTTACCACTGAATAGATGTCTCTAATTTGTATATCATGAAATTAGAAGTAGTCCTGGTTTTAACTAAACAGGCTTAAAGTATTTGGTAGTTCAATTAAACTGTTCCTCTAAGAGTCACAACCCACTGAATGTATGGAATTTGGGGATTTCATGAGATAATTTTGTTTCAGCTCCTGCCACTTGATCATTTTGTTACATAACTTCCTGTTCCTTCTATAACTATATGTTCCTTCTATAACCTGTTCCTTCTATAACTACATGATGTAACTAAATACATCATGTTTAAATATTAGACATGATCTAATATTTAAAACCACTTCTTAAGCATATAAAATCACAGTTTGAAATTCTAATTGTCTTTAATGAAGACAAAAATGATCAGTTAAAGATACAAGACAAATGCTCTGAGATTATATTCATTCAATGAGAATCCAGTGTTCCACAGCGGCACTGTTTGCTAATAAATTAGAGAGGCAATGTGGAGTGGTCAGAGACAAAGGGGCACTGGAGTGCAACAGACCTTGCATTTGACCCCTGTCTCCTCCACGTACTGGCTGGGAGACAAGTTAGCTAAGTTTTCATTTTCTCACCTGCTTCCTCTGCTCCTTAGGAGGTTGATCAGGGGCCAGACTGTTGAGGTTCTAACCAAACCAACTTCTTCTCACTAAGTAACTCTGGGCAAGTTACTTAACTTCTCTAGGCCTTAGTTTTCTCATTTGTAAAATGAGTATAATAACGGCACCAACCTTATACAGTTTCTGAGGATTGACTGAGTGAATATTTGTAGAGCACTTAGGAGAGTGTCTGGCACATAGAAAGCATTGCATAACTGCTTGCTAAATAAAATAAATACCTCCTTGTTGGGTTCTTATAACAATGAATTAAGATGAGTTAAGTAAATCACTTAGACCACTGTGTCTGACAAACTGAGTATCAATCAACAGTGGTTGCCATTACTGTTACTGGAGGTCCTAAGGGTGATCGTTGCTAAACATTAGCAATTATCTCACTAGTACAGGTCTTACCAGGCGCTGGGGAGAAGTCTTGGTTTGCTAATTAATAATGAGTTGATGACCTTTATAAATAGTTTATAGACTATATAATCAAGTATAAAAAGGGTGGTAAGGGAAAATTTGTTTACAAAGAGACCCCCTAAGAAGTTAAAAAATAAAACTTGGGGAGGGGGTAGATAATGCTAATAGATATAAAGTTGTAACTGTCAAGACTGTTCAAAGCTGATGAAAATGTTAGTGAAGAATTAAAGCTTTAGAAACTGTTACCTTTGGAGTGGGTATAATTTTTTTTTAACATCTTTATTGGGGTATAATTGCTTTACAATGGTGTGTTAGTTTCTGCTTTATAACAAAGTGAATCAGTTATACATATACATATGTTCCCATATGTCTTCCCTCTTGCGTCTCCCTCCCTCCCACCCTCCCTATCCCACCCCTCCAGGCTGTCACAAAGCCAATATCCCTGTGCCATGCGGCTGCTTCCCACTAGCTATCTACCTTACTACATTTGTTAGTGTGTATATGTCCATGACTCTCTCTCGCCCTGTCACAGCTCACCCTTCCCCCTCCCCATATCCTCAAGTCCGTTTTCCAGTAGGTCTGAGTCTTTATTCCTGTCTTACCCCTAGGTTCTTCATGACATTTTTTTTTCTTAAATTCCATATATATGTGTTAGCATACGGTATTTGTCTTTTTCTTTCTGACTTACTCCACTCTGTATGACAGACTCTAGGTCTATCCACCTCATTACAAATAGCTCAGTTTCGTTTCTTTTTATGGCTGAGTAATATTCCATTGTATATATGTGCCACATCTTCTTTATCCATTCATCCGATGATGGGCACTTAGGTTGTTTCCGTCTCCGGGCTATTGTAAATAGAGCTGCAATGAACATTTTGGTACATGACTCTTTTTGAATTTTGGTTTTCTCAGGGTATATGCCCAGTAGTGGGATTGCTGGGTCATATGGTAGTTCTATTTGTAGTTTTTTAAGGAACCTCCATACTGTTCTCCATAGTGGCTGAACCAATTCACATTCCCACCAGCAGTGCAAGAGTGTTCCCTTTTCTCCACATGGAGTGGGTATAATTAATGGAAGCGGAAATCGAGCTTTCAAAGACCTTGGTCTACTGACTGGCAGCAGCGACATCCCCGGAGAGCCTTTCTAGAAATGCAGAATCTTAGGCTCTACCAGAATCAGAATTTATAAGATCTCCAGTTGATTCTGAAGCATTGTTGTAGAATATTTTCACTTTCCAGTTTTTCCCTGGAGTTTAAGTATACCATATTCATAATATTGAGATTGGGGTAATATTATGTCTCTTTAGAGTGATACATTTTTCTCTGATGATACGACTTTACAATTTGGCTACATACCTGATTTTATTATGTCCTGGGGACAAATTTTTCTAATCAAAAGCCACTTGTGGTTTTATAATGCAAATCTATGTGAAAGGAGTCACCAAGCAGGTTTTATAGTAAATGTCACTGGAATTTCTCAGTTTCATTACCTCAGGGATGCATGTTTTTGAAAACTCATCTCTAAATCAGTAGAGTTTGGAATTTTATCACTTTTCACAGTTCACCCTTGCTTAGCCTGAAGATGAGAAATGAAAGATGAAAACAGGGCCCTGATTCATGCCTCATCTCCTGTAATGAAGTCACAAATCACTGACTTTTAAAATAGAAAGTTTCAAAACCAAATATTTTATTTGGATGTATCTGGAGAGCTAAAATATTTCTACTGAAACTCTCCGTGAGAAAACATTCTAGATATGAAACATCTGGTTTTGGTCATTTCAGTTAAAGACTAATATTTGCACAGGTCAGGGAGGCCCGTGGTGATATTGTGCTGTTCTAAGTACAATATTTCCATGATGCAGTATTCTTGAAGGATTGGGTAGCAGTATTCACCCTGCTAACATAGTTCAAACATTCCCAACATATTTGCGAATATGTATATCTGCAAATATCAAAAAATAGCTTCCTCACTTCCTTCTTTCTTCTTGGAAATAGATGGTGAGGGTCGGGGGCTGGACACAGCTATGGAAACACACTGGGGGCTCAACATCAGGGGCAAAGTGCCTGGGAAGAGTCAAGGGAGAGCCGAGTATTGGCCTTAGTGTTTGTTAGGAGGGATCATTCCAAGCAGTGGCCCTTTCGTAGAATCCCCCGGCCCAGAGTGAAGATGACCAAGGGATCTGCCATTAACTTTGAGTGGGGCTGGGGGCCATCAGTCTGAAAGTGACACCTTAGAGGGTATAACTAATGTGGCTTGTGTGAGTACTGGAGCTCTCAAGAGCTCCAGTGATCAAATCTTTAGGCTTTCAACCTGGGTTACACAATGGGAATCACCTGGGAAGCTTTACAATTTATTGGTGTCCAAGTCTCACCCCCAGACATTCTGATTTAATGGTTCTGAGGTATGACCTGGGCATTGAGATGTTTTAAAGCACCTTGGTGGGAGCTTCCCTGGTGGCACAGTGGTTAAGAATCTGCCTGCCAATGCAGGGGACACGGGTTTGAGCCCTCTTCCGGGAAGATCCCACACGTCACGGAGCAACTAAGCCCATGCGCCACAACTACTGAGCCTGTGCTCTAGAGCCCGCGAGCCACAACTACTGAGCCTGCGTGTCACAACTACTGAAGGCCATGCACCTAGATCCCGTGCTCCGCAGCAAGAGAAGTCACTGCCATGAGAAGCCAGTGCACCAAAACGAAGAGTAGCCCCCACTCGCTGCAACTAGAGAAAGCCTGCGTGCAGCAACGAAGACCCAACACAGCCAAAAATAAATTATTTAATTTTTAAAAAATAATAAAAATAAAGCACCCTGGAGACCTATGTGCAGTGAGGGGTCTCTATGCCACAACCTTTAGGACTCAATACTCTCTCCCTCCAAACACCCCATCCTGCCCGATTCCAGCTCCTCTGATCATTCAATTCCTTCTCTCCCTCCCCCAAAGTTGCCACCTCAGCAACTTTCCAAGGCTGGGTCCTTCTGCCTGCACTGAATGAGCCCCAGACTCTGGAATTTTAGAAATTATGGGCTGAATTTTGTCCTTCCAAAATTCATTTGCTGAAGTACCTCAGAATGAGACTATTTGGAGATGTGGCCTTTAAGAGGTAATTAAGGTGAAATGAGTGCATATGGGTGAACCCCCAACCAATATGGCGAATTTACAAGGAGAAGATTAGGACGCAGGTAGGCATAGAGGGAAAACCACATGAAGACAGAGGGAGAACAGTGCCATCTACGAGCCAAGGAGAGAGGCCCTCAGAAGAAATCAACACTGCTGACACCTTGATCTCGGATTTCTCACCTCCAGAACTGTAAGGAAGCAAATTTCTGCTGTTTAAGCCCCCCGGTCTGTGGTACTTGTTTTGGCGGCCTGAGCTAATGAAAACAGAAACCTTTCAGTGCCCAGGGTGCCTTGTGAGTCATGGTCCTTCTCTCGCCAGAGGTTGATTATGCTGGGCACGCGGATTAGTCTTTCGTATCTGAGAGGTTTTTGCACACAGAGGAACACTCACAGTGATTTGAACTTTACTTAAGTCTCCACAGCTTGAGCATTTAAGCAATGATATAAAATTTGATTAAATTACCTTAATTTAAACTGAAATTGCAAATCCAACACCTTAAATAGCAGAGAAAATACACACATATGATAGCAAAACTTACTACAATATTTAACTTAAAACTATTCTAAATATCAAATACCATGTGTTGCATTGATTTCTTCATTAAGGTTGTTTCATATCTCCCTAGGATTACGGATGAATTTATTTTGACATCTTCCTAATGTTCCAGTAATATCAGTTTGATACCCTGTAGGTTACAATTCTCACCAGACCCCGAAACTCACTGAAGTTCTGGATTTTTTTATCTTTTCTTGGTTGGGGCACAGAATTGTTTTTTCCCCCTAGGTGACTCAAAGCCAACCCAATAGTTACAAAGCTGAGCATCTTTTTCTTGTAAAAGTAAGTCCACTCCTTTTTCTAGATTTGAGTTTGTCACCAGAACTTGATGTTTGCCTCTGAAAATAATGTCTTTTAAGACTTGGCCAAGATTATACAATGAATTGCCCTATATAGGTTGATCTGGTCTATTAAGTTTATATACAACATATGTGTCTTTATTGGTGTTTTTATTACCATTAGTGGAACCACTGGGATTTCATTCCCTGGAAGTTGAGTCTCTGCTCAGCAAACCCTTGCAGGGTATTTGGGGAATTGATCACCTTGGAATATACCACCAAGGCCTCTTTTTACCTGGCTATTGTGATGGACCCCTGGTGCTGATTAACTATTAGGCCTCCTTTCCATCTAATTATTCTACACTTTCTGTTAACTCATTAATTAGATGCTCATACCCCTTCATAGACTCCACATGTTTCAATTAACCTTAATTATATCTATACTTGAATCATCACATCATGACCGGTGCCTGAGCTTGAGTCACATGAAAAGTATCTTCCAATTAGTTAAACTTGGAAGGTGCCTTCTTCAAAGACTCCAACCAACCCAGGGCTTCTTTTCATCCTCACTCCAGGGAGAAGGGCAGTCCCCGCCACACATGCATGAGGTTGTTTGCGATGAGCAGATGAATAGATCTTTTGTGATGAGCAGACAGGATGACTTCTCTTCTCCCTTGACTGATTTTCGAACACTCTGGTGGGGTTAAAAACAAATACAGGGGCTTCCCTGGTGGCGCAGTGGTTGAGAGTCCGCCTGCCGATGCAGGGGACGCGGGTTCGTGCCCCGGTCCTGGAAGATCCCACATGCCGCGGAGCGGCTGGGCCGGTGAGCCATGGCCGCTGAGCCTGCGCGTCCGGAGCCTGTGCTCCGCAACGGGAGAGGCCACAATAGTGAGAGGCCTGCAAACCGCAAAAAAAAAAAAAAAAAAAAAAAAAATGCAGGTCGTCAAGAGGCACTTTGTGAGACCAGACCCAAGCTGAGATGCTCTGGAGGTTCATGAAACAAAGCCTGGCTGGGAACTGGGAGGAAGGCTCCCCCTGCCCATGGTAATGAGGAAGATAATGACAGCAACGTTGATAACAGCCTTATATTATCTATTTACTTGTGCCAGACCCTGTGTTCTTACTCTCTCTATATTATATACGGTATCTCATTAAATAGTCCTCAAATTAATCTTTTGAACAAGTATCATTTATCTTTATCATATAGATCAGGAAACCTCAGCCCAGTGAGATTAGGTAATATCCAGCAAGTGGTATGGCAGGGATTTTATCTAACTGCCACTTTTTTTTGGTTTGTTTGTTTTTTTAAACGCCCCTCCTGCCGCCTCTCAGCCTCCTTGCTATAGGGTCCCAGCCGGGCTCCGTCATGGATGCCAGCCCCTGCCCTCCCCCACAGCGAGCAGCTCTGCCTCAGAGTTGTTTTATAACGTTAAAAAGTCATTAGAGTAAAATGCACATACCAAAAGTGTTATTTATCACAAGAGTGCAGACTGACGAATTATCGCAAAGCGAATAACTTGTTATAAATAACCACTGTGTGGAACAGGGAGACAGAAATTTCCAGCAGTCCAGAAGTCTTCCTCATTCCCCCCTCTTGATTACAAACCCTCTCCCACAAGTTTAGCTGCTACTCTGACTTCTAACACCATAGATTAATTTTGTCTAATTTTTAAACTTTACATAATTGAAGTCACATAGTACATATTCTTTTGTGCCTAGCTTCTTTTACTAAACATTACGTTGTGAACTTCTATTGCTAGTGTTGTGTGTAGCAAAATTTCACTTATTATCATTACTCTATAGCATCCCGTTGTTTGAGTATAACACAATTTTTCTATTCTTCTATTTTTAAAAAAATTTGTTTTTTTAATTTATTTATTTTTGGCTGCGTTGGGTCTTCGTCGTTTCTCTAGTTGCGGTGAGCAGGGGCTACTCTTTGTTGAGGTGCACGGGCTTCTCATTGCGGTGGTTTGTCTTGCTGTGGAGCACGGGCGCTAGGCCCACAGGCTTCAGTAGTTGTGACATGTGGGCTCAGTGTGGCACGTGGGCTCAGTAGTTGTGGCTCGCGGGCTCTAGAGCGCAGGCTCAGTATTTGTGGCGCACGGGCTTACTTGCTCTGCGGCATGTGGGATCTTCCCGGACCAGGGCTCGAACCCGTGTCCCCTGAACTGGCAGGCGGATTCTTAACCACTGCACCACCAGGGAAGCCCCTCTATTCTTCTATTGATGGGCATTTGGTCTGTTATAAAAATGACACTCTTTTTAAAGGTCTTTTGGTGCAAAATGAGAACATGCTTTGTCGGATGTAAACAAATGGATGGAATGGATCAGTCCTAGGATATGGGCTCAGCTTCAAATGTTTCACATACATCATACATATCATATCAGGGAGCACATGGTATCGACATGACTTACTATTTTTAAAAAAATTATTTATTTATTTGGCAGCTGTGGTGTGCAGGATCTTTACTTGCAGCGTGTGGGATCTAGCTCCTGGACCAGGGATCCAACCGGGGCCCCCTGCATTGGGAGCACAGAGTCTTAACCGCAGGACCGCCAGGGAAGTCCCCAATGACATGACTTACTGCTAGTGATACTAACTTCGACCAGTTCTTAAGGTCATGTCTGCCAGTTTTCTTCACTGTGAAGTTGCTATTTTTTACCCTTTCCATACTCTCTTCAGTAAAAGCAAGTCACTAAGTCCAGACCATACTCAAGGAAGGGAGGGAATTAAGCTTCACCTCTTGGAAGAAGGAGTGTGAAAGACTTTGTAGACTGATGTTAAAACCCCGGGAATTAATTAGTAAATGTTTGGGGGGAGATACTTTGAGGCTATGAAAATATCTTGTTTCTCTTAAGAGTTTCATCCACTAATTTTAGCATTCATCAGTGGATTTTGTATGTAGTAATTATTATTGTGGTTTTAATGGTAATTAAACATTTTGGTGTGTTTTAATGGTAATTTTCTATTTCCCTCATTTCTTCTACATTTAGTACCTGAAATTCTTCCATAAGGAAGATTTGTCCCCTCTTCTGTATGTATGTATGTATGTGTATATGATGTATTTATGTATTTCAGTATGGAAGCATGAATATTTTATTTGGGAGGTTATAATACAATACTATCATTATTTAATTTTTTGCTCAAATTGTTCCAACTTTGGCCATTGGGTACTCTTTCAGTTGGTTCCTGTGTGCCTTTGACATACCCCATCCTTTTTCTTTTCTTTCTTTCTTTCTTTTTTTTTGAGCACTTTCTTCTTTCTCTCTCTCTTCTTAAGCAGCTTTATTGCGATATAATTTACATGCCATAAAATTTACCTGTTTTTAAGGTTATGTGCATGTTCAGTTTTAGGAGATTTCATGCTCATCACATCATCCCAGGGGGTACATGATATCAGTATAATTTTTAGTATATTTACAGAATTGTGCAACCGTTAAGAGAATTTAATTTTTAAGTATTTCCATCACCCCTCACAGAAACCTCATGTCCATCTGCAGTCATTCCCCACCACTCTCCGCACTAGGCAATCACTAGTCTCCCTTGTCTCCGTAGTTTTGTCTTTTCTGAATACTTCCTTACTTTCTGACACTGTAAGATGCTCCAGGCTCATATTGTATTTTCCCTGCCCTAATCCTAGAAATAACCATTTCTTCAAGGAGCACTTGTTCTGTTTGTTGGAGAATGGTATTTAGACACCAAGATTTGGGTACTCAGTGTGCTTGTTGCTCCTTGAGAGTCATTGTTTCTGGCCTCTCTCAGTGGACAGAGGTAGGAAATGTATGTATGTATTTATTTCTGTTATCTCTGCATACATAGTGATATAAATATAAGGTCATGCTGATACCTGCAACTCTAATCTAGCACCACAGAGTTCATTCTAGCTGTTCCCCCTTGCTTATTTTTTTCTCTGACAGTGAGAAACCTGGCTCTCTTTATTTACAATATATTTTCTTATTCAATTTTTATATACATAAGTATTGGGTTGATTGGTGCCCTCAAAAAGACATGTTCCTGTTCTAACAACTGGAAGCTGTGAATGTAACCTTATTTGGCAGAAGGGTCTTTGCAGATATAATTAAGTTAAGGACCTCAAGACCCTTACCCTGGGTTATCAGGGTGGGTCTTAAATCCAATGACAAATGTGCTTAAGAGAGACACACGGAGGAGAGACACATAGAGAAAAGAGGAGAAAGCCATGAGAAGACAGAGTTTAGAGTGATGAATCCATAAGCTAAGGAACACGCAGAGTCACCCGAAACTTAAAGAGGCTAGGAAGGATTCTCCTGGAGAGATTTCAGAGACTTTGGTCTTGACAACACCTTGATTTTGGACTTTGGTCTCCAGAGTAGTGAGAGAATAAATTTCTATCATTTTAAGCCACCAAGTCTGTGGTAATTTGCAGCAACAGCCCTAGAAAACTAATACAACATGTGGAAATAGTTTCAAAATTGCTAACCGTACCCCTATGAGAAAAACATTTACCAGCTAAAGAATAGTGTTTGTATATTGCTTTCTTTGTTTGCCTTACGCTATCCAATTAAACCATTGTTTTTCTAAGCTACTTAAGTCAACTCCATTAGTATGTACTCTGTTTTTTTTCTTTTTTGGTCTGGTTTCTACCATTTCGCATAATGATTTGAGATTCATTGTTGAATGTATCAAAAATGTGTTCCCTTTTATTGCTGAATAGTATTCCATTATATGGCTATACCACAATTTGCTAATCCATACACCTGCTGATGGACATTTGGGGGTTTTGTTAGTTTTTTGGTTTTGTTTTTAATTTTTGGCTATTACAAATAAAGCTGAACCCGGGCCCCAGCAGTGAAAGTGCCAAGTCCTAACTACTGGACCACCCACCAGGGAATTCCCAAACTTGAATTCTTATGCAAGTCTTTGTGTAGATACATATTTTTAATTTAATTCTCTTACTTAAATACCTAGGAGAATTGCTGGGTCATGAGGTAGGTATATGCTTAAATTTTTAATAAATTGTCAAGTTGTTTTTCAAAGTGGTTATAGTAATTTATTATCAGTATATGAGATTTCCATTTATAAAGAGAAGAAATTTAAAACTTTATAATAAAGTCCAATGTATCATTTTTTTCTTTTTTTCTTTTTTTTTTTAAATTTTATTTATTTATTTATTTTTGGGTGTGTTGGGTCTTCGTTTCTGTATGTAGGCTTTCTCTAGTTGCGGCGAGCGGGGGCCACTCTTCATCGCGGTGCGCGGGCCTCTCACTGTCGCAGCCTCCCTTGTTGCGGAGCCCAAGCTCCAGACGCGCAGGCTCAGTAGTTGTGGCTCACGGGCCTAGTCGCTCCGCGGCATGTGGGATCTTCCCAGACCAGGGCTCGAACCCGTGTCCCCTGCACTGGCAGGCAGACTCTCAACCACTGTGCCACCAGAGAAGCCCCATTTTTTTCTTTCATAGTTCATGCTCTTTGTGTTCTAAGAATTATTTGCCTAATTCAAGGTCACATAGATTTTCTCTTGTTTTCTTCTAGAAATTTTATACTTTTAGCTCTTACGTTTTGGTTTGGGATCCATTTCAAATTAATTTTTTCAGAGAGTAAGATTAAGGGTAGAGGTTCTTTTCTTTTCTTTCTTTTTTTTTTTTTGCATATCGATAATCAATTATTCCAGCAATATTTGTTGAAAAGACACTCTCTTCCCCCACCCATTAGCTTAATTACCTTGACATCTATGTTGAAAAATTGAATACATGGGTCTATTTCTGTAGTCTCGATTCTGTCCTATTGACATTTATGTACCTGCACCAATATCACACATAGTGTAGTCTTGATGGCCAAGAGTAAACATTCTCCAGTCTTGTTCTTCTTCAAGACTATCTTGATTCTTTGCATTTCCATATAAATCTTATAATCAATTTATCAATTCTCTCTCTCTCTCACCGCCCCCACCCCCCCATACACACACACACAACTGCTGGGTTTTTAAAAAACTTTTGTTGTTGTTGTATGACAAAAATACAGAAAAGTACATCAATCATAGGTATACAGCTTGATGAATTTTCAGAGTTAACACACCTGTACAATCAGCACCCAGATCAAGAAATAGGACTATAACAGCACCCCAGGGCAATCTTCAAGTAATCCGTACCCAAAGGATACACGTTTTCTGGCTTCTTTTGCTTACCTGTGTGTTTGTAAGGTTTACCTATATTGTTGAAAATAGTTGTAATTTTGTTCATTGTCATTGCTGTACAATATTCCATTGTGCAAGTATAACGTAATTCACTCATCCATTCTACTGTCACAGGCATTTGGGTAGTTTCTAGTGTGTGACTACTGTGAATTGTGCTGTGAACATTCTTGTAGTCTTTAGGAAAAGGCGTGTAAGCATTTTCACTTGGATATATGCCTAGGAGTAGAATTGTGAGGTCTTAAGGTTTGTATATGTTCAGTTTTAGTAGACACTGCAAATAGCATTCTGAAATGATTGTACTATTTTACACCCCTAATAGCAGTATATGTATAGTTTTGTTGGTAATGCTTGATAGTTTCTATCTTTTTTATTTTTGCCACTCTGGTAGGTTTGTAGTGGCATTGTGGGGTTTTTTTGCTTTTTTTTTTTTTTTCCAGTTTAAAAAAAATTGTGGTAAAATACACATATCATAAAATTTGCCATCTTAACCATTTTCAATTTTACAGTTCAGTGGTATTAAGTGCATTCACAGTGTTGCACTACCATCACCACCATCCTTCCACAGAATTCTTTTCATCTTGCAAAACCAAAACTCTGTACTGATTAAATAATAGCTTCCCATTTTCCCTCCCCCACGGCCCTGGTCAACCACTATCCTGTTTACTGTCTCTATGAATTTGACTACTCTAGGTACCTCATGTGAATGGAATCATACATTATTCATCTTTTTATAACTGGCTTATTTTACTTAGCATAGTATCCTCAAAGTTCATTGGTGTTGTAAGATGTGTCAGAATTTCCTTCCTTTTCAAGGCTGAATAATATTCCCTTATATGTATATACCACATATTGTTTATCCATTCAATCATTAATGGACAGTTGGATTGCTTCCACCTTTTGGTTACTGTGAATATTACTACTACGAACATAGGTGCACAAAATATCTGTTTGAGTTCCTTTCAGTTCTTTTGAGTACATATCCAGAAGTGGAGTTCCTGGATCACATGATAATTCTATTTTTAATTTTTTGAGGAACTGCCATACTATTTTCCATAGTGGCTACACATTTTACATTCCCATCAACAGTGCACAAGGGTTCCAATTTCTCTACAACCTTGCTAACATTTGTTTTGTTTTGTTTTTTAATATTAGCCATCCAAATGGGTGTAAGATGGTGCATTGTAGTTTTAATTTGCTTTTTCCTGGTGACCAAAGCAGTTGAGCACCTTTTCCTGTGGTTATTGGCCTTGAGAACCCCTTTTGTAAAATGCACTTCAAACCTTTGCTAACTTTTCTTACAGGTGTCACTGTTTTTCTTATTGGTTTAACTATATATATACTGAATAAATATTTTGCTTAATATATGCTTTGCAAATACTTCTCTTACTCTGTGGGCTGCTTTTTCTAGTAGGAGGGGAAACCTGTAGCTTCTGTGCTTTCCATGATTTTGAAAATCAAACCTCACTCCTACCCATTCTTTAAGGTTTAACAATTGAACACTTTCTATGAAACACCCTTTTATTACTTTTCCACAACTCCATCCTCCATTAATTTTCTCCATCTCTGCCCTTCTAGAGTACTTAACGGTCTGATTTTGTGGTCTAATAGTATACAATCCTATCCTTATTTGTCTCTTACATATCCTCTAGCCAGACCATATTGCTTAATTTCTTTGTATATATTACTTCCCTGACTAGACTTTAAATCAGAGGACAGGGACCCTTTTTTAAATATATATATTATACTTAGCACATACCAATATATACAGCTATGGCAAGAGCTCAATACATGATTTGAAAAATACTAACACTGTAAGGAATATCTGCTCTCCACTAAGAAGAATTGATAGCAAATAAATTGTCCAAATTAAATACATTGTGTTACACAGTTCTTAAAAACAGAGACACAGAAGTATCCCTCAGATGGGTTTAATCTCTACAACATAAAGGAAAAGTATTGGGAGAGTTTCACTTTACCCTAGATATTATTTGGAACTCCAGTCTTTAACAGTTCTGAATCTAGTCATGTTTACTTATTCACCACTGAAATCACTTCCTTTTCACCTAGAGTTGGAATAATTATCCTACTCCCCATTCATGTGTTTCTTTATGCTTTTGTTTTGCTGTTGGTTTCTTTGGTCAATGTACATCCATCCAGGAGTCCGGAGAAGCCTGAAATGGTAAGGCAATGTAGGGAATCAACATGGTCTTTGAGAGTCTTCTTATGCCCATAATTAGCTACCTACTATATGTTTCTCTATAAAGATGAGGGTGCTGCAGGTGGTGGTGGTGATGATAATGTTCTTCAAATATGAAAAGATATTTTAAAAACACATATATTTGGGCTTCCCTGGTGGCGCAGTGGTTGAGAGTCCGCCTGCCGATGCAGGGGACGCGGGTTCGTGTCCCGGTCTCGGAAGATCCCACATGCCGCGGAGCGGCTGGGCCCGTGAGCCATGGCCGCTGAGCCTGTGCGTCCGGAGCCTGTACTCCGCAACGGGAAAGGCCACAACAGTGAGAGGCCCGCGTACCGCAAAAAGAAACAAACAAATCAAAACAAACAAAAAAAACCCCACATATATTTATCTGTGGACTTCTGGAAAAACATTAAACGCACCAACATTTGCATTATAGGGGTCCCAGAAGGAGAAGAGAGAGAGAAAGGACCCGAGAAAATATTTGAAGAGATTATAGTCGAAAACTTCCCTAACATGGGAAAGGAAATAGCGATACAAGTCCAGGAAGTGCAGAGAGTCCCATACAATATAAACCCAAGGAGAAACACACTGAGACACATAGTAATCAAATTGGCAAAAATTAAAGACAAAGAAAAATTATTGAAAGCAGCAAGGGAAAAATGACAAATAACATACAAGGGATTTCCCATAAGGTTACAACTGATTTCTCAGCAGAAACTCTACAAGCCAGAAGAGAGTGGCATGTTATACTTAAAGTGATGAAAGGGAAGAACCTACAGCCAAGATTACTCTACCCAGCAAGGATCTCATTCAGATTCAATGGAGAAATCAAAAGCTTTACAGACAAGCAAAAGCTAAGAGAATTCAGCACCACCAAACCAGCTCTACAACAAATGCTAAAGGAACTTCTCTAAGTGGGAAACACAAGACAAGAAAAGAACCTACAAGAACAAACCCAAAACAATTAAGAAAATGGTAATAGGAACATATATATCGATAATTACCTTAAACGTGAATGGATTAAATGCTCCAACCAAAAGACGCAGGCTCGCTGAATGGATACAAAAACAAGACCCATATAGATGCTGTCTACAAGAGACCCAATTCAGACCTAGGGACACAGTCAGACTGAAATTGAGGGGATGGAAAAATATATTCCATGCAAATGGAAATCAAAAGAAAGCTGGAGTAGCAATACTCATATCAGATAAAAAAGACTTTAAAATAAAGAATGTTACAAGAGACAAGGAAGGGCACTACATAACGATCAAGGGATCAATCCAAGAAGAAGATATAACAATCATAAATATATAAGCACCCAACATAGGAGCACTTCAATCCATAGGCAGCTGTTAACAGCTCTAAAAGAGGAAATAGACAGTAACACAATAATAGTGGTGGCCTTTAACACCACACTTACACCAATGGACAGATCATCCAACCAGAAAATTAATAAGGGAACAGAAGCTTTAAATGACACAATAGACCAGATAGATTTAACTGATATTTATAGGGCATTCCATCCAAAAACAGCAGATTACACTTTCTTCTCAAGTGCTCACGGAACATTCTCCAGGATAGATCACATCTTGGGTCACAAATCAAGCCTCAGTAAATTTAAGTAAATTGAAATCTTATCAAGCATCTTTTCTGACCACAATGCTATGAGATTAGAAATCAATTACAGGGAAAAAACGTAAAAAACACAAACACATGGAGGCTAAACAGTACGTTACTAAATAACCAAGATATCACTGAAGAAATCAAAGTGGAAATCAAAAAATACCTAGAGACGAATGACAGTGAAAACATGATGATCGGGGCTTCCCTGGTGGCGCGGTCGTTGAGAGTCTGCCTGCTGATGCGGGGGACGCAGGTTCGTGCCCCAGTCCGGGAGGATCCCACCTGCCGCAGAGCGGCTGGGTCCGTGAGCCATGGCCACTGGGCCTGCGCGTCCGGAGCCTGTGCTTCACGGCCACAGCAGTGAGAGGCCCGTGTACCGCAAAAAAAAAAAAAAAAAATGTTGATCCAAAACCTATGGGATACTTATATATTCTAAGAGGGAATATATAAGCATCCCATAGGGAATATATAAGCATCCCATAGGTTTTGGTTCTAAGAGGGTTCTAAGAGGGAAGTTTATAGCAATACAAGCCTACCTCAAGACACAAGAAAAATCTGAAATAAACAATCTAACCTTACACCTAAAGGAACTAGAGAAAGAAGAACAAACAAAACCCAAAGTTAGCAGAAGGAAAGAAATCATAAAGACCAGAGCAGAAATATATGAAATAGAAACAAAGAAAACAATAGCAAATATCAATAAAACTAAAAACTGGTTCTTTGAGAAGATAAACAAAATTGATAAACCATTAGCCAGACTCATCAAGAAAAAGAGGGAGAGGACTCAAATCAATAAAATTAGAAATGAAAAAGAAGTTACAACGGACACTGTAGAAATACAAAGCATCCTAAGGGACTACTACAAACAACACTATGCCAATAAAATGGACAACTTGGAAGAAATGGACAAATTCTTAAAAAGGTATAACCTTCCAAGACTGAACCAGGAAGAAAGAGAAAATATGAACAGACCAGTCACAAGTAATGAAATTGAAACTGTGATTAAAAATCTTCCAACAAACAGAAGTCCAGGACCAGATGGCTTCACAGGTGAATTCTATCAAACATTTAGAGAAGCGCTAACACCCATCCTTCTCAAACTCTTCCAAAAAATTGCAGAGGAAGGAACACTCCCACACTCATTCTATGATGCCACCATCACCCTGACACCAAAACCAGACAAAGATACTACAAAAAAAGAATATTACAGACCAGTATCACTGATGAGAATAGATGCAAAAATCCTCAACAAAATACTAGCAAACAGAATCCAACAACACATTAAAAGGATCATACACCATGATCAAGTGGGACTTAACCCAGCGATGCAAGGATTCTTCAATATATGCAAATCAATCAATGTGATACACCATATTAACAAATTGAAGAATAAAAACCATATGATCATCTCAATAGATGCAGAAAAAGCTTTTGACAAAATTCAACACCCATTTATGATAAAAAAAAAAACTCTCCAGAAAGCGGGCATAGAGGGAACCTACCTCAACATGATAAAGGCCATATACGACATACCCACAGCAAATGGCATTCTCAATGGTGAAAAACTGAAAGCATTTCCTCTAAGATCAGGAAAAAGACAAGGATGTCCACTCTCGCCACTATTATTCAACATAGCTTTGAAAGTCTTAGCCATGGCAATCAGAGAAGAAAAAGAAATAAAAGGAATCCAAATTGGAAAAGAAGTAAAGCTGTCACTGTTTGCAGATGACATCATACTATACATAGAAAATCCTAGAGATGCCACCAGAAAACTACTAGAGCTAATCAATGAATCTGGTAAAGTTGTAGGATACAAAATTAATGCACAGAAATATCTTGCATTCCTATAAACTAATGATGAAAAATCTGAAAGAGAAATTAAGAAAACACTCCCATTTACCATTGCAACAAAAAGAATGAAATACCTAGGAATAAACCTATCTAAGGAGACAAAAGACCTGTATGCAGAAAACTATAAGACACTGTTGAAAGAAATTAAAGCTGATACCAACAGATGGAGAGATATACCATGTTCTTGGATTGGAAGAATCAATATTGTGAAAATGATTATACTACCCAAAGCAATCTACGGATTCAATGCAATCCCTATCAAATTACCAATTGCATGTTTTACAGAACTTGAACAAAAAAAATCTTAAAATTGGTATGGAGACACAAAAGACCTTGAATAGCCAAAGCAGTCTTGAGAGAAAAAAAACGGAGCTGGAGAAATCAGACTCACTGACTTCAGACTATACTACAAAGCTACAGTAAATAAGACAATATGGTACTGACACAAAAACAGAAATATAGATCAATGGAACAGGATAGAAAGCCCAGAGATAAACCCACGCGCCTATGGTCAACTAATCTATGACAGAGGAGGCAAGGATATACAATGGAGAAAAGACAGTCCCTTCAATAAGTGGTGCTGGGAAAACTGGACAGCTACATGTAAAAGAATGAAATTAGAACTCTCACTAACACCATATGCAAAAATAAACTCAAAATGGATTTGAGACCTAAATGTAAGACCAGACACCATAAAACTTTTAGAGGAAAACATAGGAAGAACACTCTTGGACATAAATCACAGCAAGATCTTTTTTGATGCACCTCCTAGAGTAATGGAAATAAAAACAAAAATAAACAAATGGGACCTAATGAAAGTTAAAAGCTTTTGCACAGCAAAGGAAACCATAAACAAAACGAAAAGACAACCCTCAGAATGGGAAAATATATTTCCAAACGAATCAATGGACAAAGGATTAATCTCCAAAATATATAAACAGCTCTTGCAGCTCAATATTAAAAAAACAAATAACCCAATCCTAAAATAGGCAGAAGATCTAAATAGACATTTCTCCAAAGAGGACATATAGATAGCCAAGAAGCACATGAAAAGGTGCTCAACATCACTAATTATTATAGAAATGCAAATCAAAACTACAATGAGGTATCACCTCATACCAGTTAGAATGGGCATCATCAGAAAATCTACAAACAGCAAATGCTGGAGAGGGTGTGGAGAAAACGGAACCCTCTTGCACTGTTGGTGGGAATGTAAATTGATACAGCCACTATGGGGAACAGTATGGAGGTTCCTTAAAAAACTAAAAATAGAATTACCACATGACCCAGCAATCCCACTACTGGGCATATACCCAGAGGAAACCATAATTCAAAAAGACACATGCACCCCAATATTCACTGCAGCACTATTTACAATAGCCAGGTCATGGAAGCAACCTAAATGCCCATCGACAGACAAGTGGATAAAGAAGATGTGGTACATATTTACCGTAGAATATTACTCAGCTATAAAAAGGAACGAAATTGGGTCATTTGTAGAGACGTGGATAAATCTAGAGACTGTCATACAGAGTGAAGTAAGTCAGAAAGAGAAAAACAAATATTGTATATTAACGCATATGTGTGGAATCATACAGATGAACCAGTTTGCAGGACAGAAATTGAGACACAGATGTAGAGAGCAAACATATGGACACCAAGGGGGGAAAGTGGCGGGGTGGTGATGGTGGTAGTGTGATGAATTGGGAGATTGGTATTGACCTGTATACACTGATGTGTATAAAATGGATGACTAATAAGAACCTGCTGTATAAAAAAATTAATTAAATAAAATTCAAAAAAAATTTTATTGATTTATAGTTGATTTATAATATTGTATTAGTTTCAGGTGTACAGCAAACTGATTCAGTTATATACACACACACATATATATTCTTTCAGATTCATATATATATATATATATTCACATATGTATATATTCTTTTTTAGATTCTGTTCCGTTATAGGTTGTTACAAGATATTGAATAATAGTTCCCTGTGCTGTACAGTAGCACCTTGTTGTTTATATATAGTAGTATGTATTTGTTAATCCCAAACTCCTAATTTGTCCCCTCCATATTTTAATATTCACTTTAAAAGTTACTTTTAAATGCAATGCATCATTGTTCAGTTTACACTTTTAGTTCTCTACTCTTCGGTATGTTTGGAGACCCAGAAACATTTCCCCTAGAAGTGAAATCTGAGCTTTATTAGAGAAAAACAACAACAACAAAATTTTAAAGCCTCCTTTTAAAACTTTTTTGGAAGACTGTTTAATGAAATTAAATTTCATTGCTTGCCTTCTGGGACTGAGATCAAGAAAAATTAGATGTGTTATCTCTTTGGGGAGTGTTGTGCTAGAGTGGCTGCATTTCTCTCATAGATCAGATAATGAGATGGCCAGTGCTTTTACAGGCTTTGTCCTCTTCCTTCCCCTGAGAATTCTACAACAAACCCCTCAACTTCAAGCACAACTTGCTTGGAATGAAATGTTTCACCTATGATTCAAGAATCCTCTTTGTGCATGTGGTAAATCAGAGAAAATAAGTCAAAACTCATAGGGAATTCTCCATCAGCTGGTGTGACATTTAGGAAGGGACATGAAATCCTTGAAGCCTCTAGGGCACTATTTAATGTATTACTGCAACAAAACTGGAAGAGCAATTTTCCGTGATATGGTCAATTCAGTCATTGTTACAATAGGGATGCAATAACTGTAAAGCATTTCCTCAAGTGCTTAACTCATTATGGAAAAACAACACTGGATAAAAACCTTAGGGACCTGAGGTGGGGTAGGAAAATGGATGTTCTGGTTAGTACAGGGTTTGGTTGCACTTAACAGAGGCTGATTGTATTAGCTTAACCAACTAAGGAGTTTATGTAACAAGAGTCTGGGGTAGGCTGTGCAAAGATGGTGAAGCACTTGAGAAAGCAGGTCCCTTCTCCCTTCCTGCTCTACCATCCTCAGTATAGTCACAGATGGCTGCTCTGTCTCAACACTGCATCATCACGGTCTGGACAAGGGGGAGGAGGACAGGTTAAAGGCAGAAAGCTTACACTGGCCGTGTTTTTTTTTTTATGTATCAGGGGGAAAGTAGCTTGCCATGAAGTAACTTTTGGCCACCGGAGGACTATATGCTCACCCTAGCTTTTGGAAGTATTTTAAATTCAATTGTTACACGGCCCCCTCCAAATGCATTTATGATTCTGTTAGCAAGGAAAAACAGTTGAAACTGGTAATGTCTAGCCCATTTGATTAACTGAGTTAAGTACCATGCTTTAAATTTTGCTGTTAGACATTTTTCTAAAAATATGTTTCTATTTCTATGCCTTTGAAAGCTTACCGCCACACAGATCACGACTAAATTTTCTTTTATTATTTCTCAACTTACTTGATTTTTCAAAAAGAAAGGACAACTTAAGATTTTTTCAAAAAGGAAGGACAACTTAAGATACACCCACTTGATGAACTGCTACGCTGTCAGTACTACTGAAAGCACTTCACAAAAAAGTGTCCAAATGACTAAGAAACATGAAAAAGATACTCACTGATAAAGATTTGCCATTGGAGATATACAGATTAGAGCCATAATAAATTGTCATTACATTCCCAGCAAAATGTTTAAAATTAAAAAGAGATCATACCAAATGTTGGTGAAAATGTGGAGTAACTGAAACTTTCCTACATTGCCAGCACCTGGGTAAAATCTCTTCAGAAGGTTGTTTCATAGTTATCTACTGACCCTAAACCTATGAGCAATCCCGTTCCTAGGAATGTGCTCACCTCTGCTCACCAAAACACATGCGCTGAAGTGTTTATATTCATAACGGCAAAAACCTAGAACTCACCAAATATGCACCACAAGCGGAAGGAATAAACTATGCTTTAGTCACATACTGGAATTCTATACAGCAACGAGAATGAGCAAACTACAATTACATGCAAAAATATGTATGACTCTCACAAATAATTGAGGGAAAGAAGCCAGAAAGCATCACAAAAAAAGAACAACTGTGTGAGGAGAAATTTATATAAAGTTCAAAAATAGGCAAAATTATCCTATGAGTTCTAAGAAGTCAGAAAAGTAGTTAAAACCCTGAGAAGAATAGTTGACTTAACATGGGCAAGAAGAGATCTCTTGGGCTCCTGATATCATCCTGTTTCTTGATCTGGGTGTTGGTTAACCGGGTGAGTTCACTTTGTGAAATTCATCATGGTATATATTTATGATTGATACTCTTTTCTGTATATATCTTATACTGCAGTAAAAAGGTGAAAAAGCGACAATTATATATACTGCTGTTAAAATGAAGTTGTCCCATCTTTTGTCTAAGGCCAATTCTATCCAACTGTACTTTTTTAAGTCTTTAAGGCATTTATTTCATCCATGGATTTTGGGATGTAATTTATGAAGTTGAGAATCATTACAGTACAGTGTATTGGGTTGGCCAAAAAGTTTGTTCGGTTTTAAGTAAAAATAAGACATTTTTCATTTTCACGAAGAACTTTTGATTTTATTCACTAAGTAAAGGAAATTTTTGGCCAACCCAATATTTCTTTTATTTTTTACATTAAAAAAATTGAAGTGTAACTGATTTATCATGTTGTGATAGTTTCAGGTGTACAGCAAAGTGATTCTGTTAGACATATATATATCTATTCTTTTCCAGATTCTTTTCCATTATAGGTTATTACATGATATTGAATATAGTTCCCTGTGCCATACAGCAGGACCTTGTTTATCTATTTTATATATAATGGTGTGTATCTATTAATCCCAGATTCCCAATTTATCCTTCCCCCTTCCCCCTTTGGTAACCATAAGTTCGTTTTCTATGTCTGTGTCTATTTGTCTTGTAAATAAGTCCGTTTGTAGCATTTTTTTTTTAGATTCCATATTTAAGTGGTCTCATATGATATTTGAGCACCTTTCAATCCTCCTCTTATTTGACTTCTCAGCATTATTTGCTACTCTTGTCCATTCCTACAATTTAGAGAAACTCTCTTCCTTGTGCATTTATGATTTACTGGCTCCTGATTTCCCACCTGACTTCTCTGGCCACTCATTCTGTTTTCATGGTGAACATCTCTTCCTTTACTCATTTTTGAAATGTTATCTTGAGTCCAGACCCCTCTTCTGAACTACAGGGTTCTATATCTAACTGCCAAGCAACATTTTCACTAGACATCGCACAAGTACAGAAAAGTCAACTAAGCTTAATATCTCCCTCCTTAGTGTTGTTCATCTTTCCAAATTCCTTGTCTCAGTAAATAGCACCAACCAGTACCCAACCCAGAAACCTATGTTCAATTTATAGTTATTGAATGAAACACAGAAGATGCAAAATTGTGGGTACGACTTTTGCTTCTCATCACAGTGGACTAGATATAGTGAAGGAATCATCCTGCTACAAAACTACATGTGAATCAAAAACAGTTTTTGATGTTTTGTTTGGCTCTCAGAAATTAGAAAAGTCTTCAAAGACCTTCTTCCTACCAAATAAAGAGAAATAAGTCTTGAGCAGAAGTTAGAGCAGGGTTCTTTATGCATGCTGGAGAGATGGAGTTGGTCTGACTGCAAATGCCAATAGCAGTTCTGTGTGAGGAGGTAAATCTGACACTCCTGCATTTAGGACAGGGGTCCCCAACACCTGGGCCACAGACCGGTACCGGTCCACAGCCCGTTAGGAACCGGGCCGCACAGCAGGAGGTGAGCGGAGGGTGAGTGAGCAAAGCTTCATCTGCCGCTCTCCATTGCTCGCATTACCGCCTGAACCATCACTCGCGTTACCGCCTGAACACCCCCCCACCCCCGTCCGTGGAAAAGTTGTCTTCCACGAAACCCGTCCCTAATGCCAAAAAGGTTGGGGACCGCTGATTTAGGGAACACCTGCTTTAGGGGACACCATAGAGAGGTTTAAAGTGGCCCCAGGTTGCTGGCACTCCTGGACATGCAGTAGCAGATGAAAATCATCTTTGAAATGAAGTGTCTTCAATTTAAGCCATTTGAATTCCCACTTATGTAAGATCCAGAAAATATAAATTCATAATCTAAGATCACCAAGTACACAAGGAGGCAAGACACCATGCGTGAGAGAAAAAAATAACACAACTTATTTAGATATTGGGATTGTCATATACAGAGTATAGAATAACTAGGTAAGAAATGTTTAAAGAAATTTAGTATGGAACCACAAAGTTGGGCAAACAATGAGACTATCAGGAACAATGAGATCTATGTGACAATAAAGTGGAATTTCTAAAAATAAAAAATAGATTTTTTAGGAATTAATAAAACTCAATGTAGGGGTTTGCCAACAGATGAAACATAGTCGAAGAATGAACTGGAACATGTGACTGAAGAAATTTCCCAGAATGCAGCACTGAGAGGTAAGAAGATGGAAAATATAAAACAAGCTAAGAGATATGGAGAACAGAAGAGGAAAAGGAAACATTTATTTGAACCCTAAAAGAACAGAGTAGAGAGAACTGAGGAAAAGGAATAATTGAGGAGGTGATGACTGAGAATTTTCCAGAAGTGATCATAGATATAAATCTATGTTTCCAAGTAGAAGAAAAGAAACCCAGGTATAGATACATCATAGTGGAACTGTGGAACAGCAAAGACAAAAAGATTCCAAAAGTAGAGAAAAAGAACAGATCATAAAGTACAGCAGCAATGATGAACACCAGAATGAATGAAATAATACCATCTTCAAGGTGTCAGTCTTGCATTGTAGATCCAACCTATTTTTTTTAAGAATGAAAGTCATACAAGGATATTTTCAGATGAACAAAAAGAGAGTTTACCATCAAGAGACCTCCACTAAAAGAACTTCTAAATATTTATTTTAGAAAGAAGAAAAGGATCATAAAGTAATGGTCTGAGATATGAGAAGGAATGGTAAGTAAATAAAATAGGAAACATATAAATACATGTATATAAATACCTGTGTAAAAAGTCTGGAGAGGCGTGACCAGACTTAAAGTGTTCTAAGGTTCTTGGATTGTCTGGTTGGAGGGTTTAAGATATTATTTAATTTAAAGCTTTGTTCTATTAAATATGCATGGTAAAATTTCCAGGGTAACACTAGAACAATAGAAATTGAACATACAAGTTCCACATGAATAAAAAATTAAAGGATAAACGCTACTCCCAAGCCCTCTATTTAGGAGCCAAGGCCATTCAGCTGAACAGTAATAGTGTTCAAGCTTTGCTACTTAAGGGAGCAGCATTTAGAAACATGGGCAGAGTCCAAGAAGCAATAATCCACTTTCGGGAGGCTATACGTCTTGCACCTTGTCGCTTAGATTGTTATGAAGGTCTCATCGAATGTTACTTAGCCTCCAACAGTATTCATGAAGCAACGGTAATGGGTAACTATGTTTACAAAACTCTAGGAGCCAACGCACAGACCCTTACCCTTTCGGCCACCATTTGTCTTGAAGACCCAGTGACACAGGAGAAAGCAAAACTTTATTAGATACAGCCCTGACCCAAAGGCTGAACTACATTAAGGCTGCGGAGAAAAAAGCAGAGCTACTTACCAGAGAACAGAAATACGAAGTTGGAATTGCTTTGCTGCGGAACACGCTAGCTAATCAGAGTGACTGTGTCCTGCCTCGGACCCTAGATTTCCTTGTAGCTGTCAGTGAGTATCAGGAAGCAATGGACCAGTACAGTATAGCACTAAGTGGTGGACTCCCTCAATCCTGCCTATGGAACTGGAGTTGTTTGGAGAGGCCAGGCATTAGCAGTTTCTCTGTGACTGGGTGGTCATTTCACTGCTGTGCCAGGGAGATGACGCATTAGCCAGGAAGAAGCAAGGCAGAGATTCAGGCCTTTCCTTTGTTTGGTTGTCCCCTAGTTTGGACCCCAGTGACCAGAAGTCTCTAGAGGGGATGCAGAAGGTGGAGAAGGAGAAGAGTCCCGCGGATGCCACTCAGGAGGAAGACGTGGACGACATGGAAGGGAGTGGGGAAGAAGGGGACCTGGGGGGCAGCGACAGTGAGGCGGCCCAGTGGGCTGGTCAGGAGCAGTGGCTCGGCATGCAGTGAGGCAGGCACAGCTCCGTGGCCACCCTGGCCCGCCCCGCTCTGAGCACTTCCATGGACTGAAGGAACCTGTAAGGCGCCTGCTCTCTGGGAAGTCAATGATTCAGCATGTGATTGCACCAGGGGTCTCTGCCCCTTGCTCCATTTTTCTAGTAGTGACTTCATTTTTAAAAACTGAGACTGACCAACCTTCCATATATCTCCATCCTCCTCTGCTCCAGCCAGGGAGCACAAAGGGAGCGCTCTGAGAGGCCCGTAGACGTGTCGGGGCTTCTGGGACAGAGTGCTAATTTGCAAGCTCGAGGAATAGACAGTCGGACTGGCTCTATCAGAGGGTTTCCTGTCCCAGAAATCATTATCCTGGGGTGTCCACACTTCCCTAGTAACCTTGCTTCCTTCGGCAATGTTAGTAATGTCTTAAGCTGACAGTTGCTGTTTTGCAGAACAGTTCTCCTATTTGCTAATCTGGTAACTTGCCTATGAGCCTGGGTCGAATCTGAGAAACAAGTGTGACCTAGAGCATGAACAGAGGTGCAGTTGGGGTAATAAAACCGTTTTTTGTACAGTAAAGGAAAAAAAATTAGACTGCATATTAGACAGAAAGCCAAAATCCAGCTAACTGAAGAGACATGTAAAATTTAAGGACAGAGAAAGTGAGAGAGAGAGAGAGAGAGAGAGAGAGATGGAAGAGAAGGGAGGAGGGGAGAAGGAGGAGGGGGAGAAAGGGAGGGGGAAGGGGAGGGAGACGGGAAAGATATATCAGATAAATATCCATAAAAAGAGAACTGGGATAATTACCTTAATATTTGACAAAATAGATTTTAAGACACACACAAAAACAACAACAACAAAAAAACAGTACTAGTGATAAAGAGGGCCTCTACTTAAAAGTTAAATTTATCAGAAAGAAAAATATAACAATTTTAACTTGTATTAAATAAACTTAAGCTATAAAAATCAAAAATTCATAGTTTCAGGGTAAAATTGACAAATCCAGAATTGTAGGTACTCCTTGTTTTTTTACTGTGAAAATCACAAAACAATGGGTAAATACATTTAAAAGATAACATGTTTATTGCTTGTGGCATTAAGGGTGATTTTGCTCCATTTTCTAAACTTTCTTGATTGTTGTGACAATTGCTTTTATAATTAAAACACCTTTTTTTTTCAAAAAAATGAAGTATGGAAGTTAAAATTTTAGTTAATTGAGGACTTGAGGTGGGCTTAGTTAATTAGTGTTTTACTGTTTTGGGGCTAATTATATAGTTTTAGTTCTTACCCCAATGTTTATCAGGTTGAGTACATCTTAATTACAACTTGTTTCTTTGTATTTTGCTAGAATGTCAAATGATTTACACATGGACTTAAAATTGCTCAGGCAATCCTTGACTGATACATTAAAGAATCTTAATTTACCACAGTTACTGTTTTCCTAAATAAGAATAAAAGATTTTGCAAAGAATGCATAATAATGCATTCCACATTTAAACATGCTACGACTGATTGTTGTTAGCTACATCTGGATATCTGTATCAACAACAGAGCTTTGATTTTTCTCTGCTTCTGCCCAGACATCATTATTATCACTGTAGGGGATCAGTTACTCTGAAAAAAAGGAAAGATACAAATTGGTATTTTTTTCTCATATTGATACTCTCTTAGACTTAACTTTCCAGTTCCTAAAACTCAGTGTTCTACTTCTACATACGCCTTTTGAAACACTTTGTGGTAAGCACTAGTTACAGGAAATAGGAACAGATCACTGTATACAAATAAAAAGTAAGGCAGCATGCTCTGAGTCTGGTTCTAAAGAAAACAGGCACAGGATTTTTTTTTTTTATTACAGGACTGAAAAGAGACAGTAAATAGACTCTCTTTGAATGTATCATCTCAAAATCTAAACCTAGTCTATTATACAGATTTTTTTCATAGTTGATTAAATTTTACTGTGCAATTCTGGGAAAGAAATAACACCATGTTGGAAAAGTATAACAGTAATTTTAAAATACTGTTATATTTTGAAGGATATTTAAAAAATAGTGATAGGAATTCTAAATCTTATGTTTTACCCAATCAATGTGATTTAGAATCTTTTGAGATTTGAATACCAGAATATTCAGTTAATGCAATCCTTTTGCTGTTTAGACAACAATAAAAGAATAAGAATGGAATGCATTATTTGCATCTCTTTGCTATTGAAGATAATAGTGTCAAAATTGAATCTTAAAAACTTCAGAGTAGATTAATAAATAAGTCAATTTCAAGCTATCATTATTTTTCTTTTTTAGTTTATTGAATTATAACGTGTACAAACAGCACAAATCAAGAAGTGTACAGCTTGATGAATTCCTACAATGACACTTTGTGCTATCAGCACATTGTGATCATTAACTTTTAAGTTGATAAACTGGTAAGAATGAAGGATTAAAACCATCAACAACTACCACAAAAAAGCAGAGTACTAAAACAAGAACCAGTAAGTGTGACTAAACCAGGTGGGAGGCACACCTGCAAAAATGAAACACGTTTTGTCACATTTTATACCACACAGGTTTTCTGTATCATCAGAACATGGGAGAATACATTGTCTCAACCTGATAGGAGCCAGACTTGGAGTTTCTCTTACTGTGCTTTTCTTCCCTTGCTTGCAGGAGTTGTACATTTCAAAGCAAACTGCAGAAAAAACAGAAAACTTCAGAACCAATTAGATTGCTTAGCAACGTTTTTGTCTTCTTTCCTGAGCTACTTCTGTGTAATCCTCCTGTCACAAACTGTGACCTTACACAGTAACTTTAAAGTTGAAAATCAACTTTTCAACGTTTTGAGACGCTCTCTTCCCTTGACTGACAGATCGTTTTGTTCACTTGAAAGTGTTGGACGTCTCCTAATTCCCGGTCTAGTCATAACGCCCAGAGGTTACTAAAGAACACTCAAGATTCACAGGGACTCCACCCATGGTTTAACTTGTAAATACAAGCCATTCTGAGATCTGGGTCCTGAAATTATTTCACCCTTCGAGAGCAGAAATATTACCATGTTCATACAGTGAACTCTTAGATCTTAAAATTCTTTACATATTCAGCGACTTCTTCGACCCACCAGTAACTTTCCCAGTTACCAACCAATAATTTTACATAGGTTGCTATCTGTTTTGTTCGCAATTTACGAGCAATTTAGCCACACGTAAGCAACCTTAAGGGGAAGAGGGGTTCTTCCTGTCAAAGAATCCACACAATGAGAGGCCCGTGGTACCCAAATGAAACAATAATGAAAGATCGGCAAAGCTCAGAAATGTTCCTTAAAGCCACGAACGCCAGCTCTGATTTCAGGTTGTCGGAGCGCGCCCGCTCGGTAGCCTTTGTGGCCAAGAGGCAGAGGGGTCCAGGGAAGAGGGTCCCACTGGGGACGCTTAAGATGAGAGTGGGTGACCCTACTACCAGCCCGGCCCCACCACAAAGAGGAGTAGACGCTCCGCATCCCCGTCACCAGGGCAACTCTGCAATCCGACACCTAGGCGCAAGATTCCGCATCCCCAGCCACCGGACGCAGAACAGAGGCGTTTCACAGCCCGGACGCAGGGACTCCGAGGCTTCCCACAAGCCGCCGTCCCTGGGGTGCGGAGTGCGACGAGGGAGACGCCCTCTATGCAGGCCCGGGGTCCGAAACTCAGCCACCCACAGCGACGCCGCCGCTCCCAGGTCTAGCTGTCCGCACGTGGCGGCTGTGATTGCCCCGGACGGTATCCCTCCGCGCCCCTCCCGCTCAGTCTCCCTCTCCCTCGCCGGGACCCTCCGAGTCGGCGCGCCGCGGAAGGATCGCACGCACGCGCTCGCGCACGCCCCGCCGAAACGGCGGAGAGCTGCGGAAACCGCGGTAAGGAGCAGTCGCCGCTGTAGTCGGTGGCACAGCAGCTCCGCAGCCTCCCGCCGTTGGTTAGTCAGTCCCGCGGTTGCGGGCGGGAGGGCGGCCGGCCGGGCGCGCCCCGCAGCTTGTCCCTCACCACCGTCCCAGCGTCCTCCCGCCGCAGCTCCTCGGGGAGGGGGGCGGTCGGTGCCTGCGCAGAGCCGCCTCCTCCCCGCCCCCGCCCCGCCTCCACCCGCGCCGCCGCCGCCGCCGCCGCCCGCGACCGCCGCCGCCGCCGCCGCTGCGCCTGCTGCTCCTCGCCGTCCCCGCTGCAGTGCGAAGGGCTCGAAGATGGCCGGTTGGCAGAGCTACGTGGATAACCTGATGTGCGATGGCTGCTGCCAGGAGGCCGCCATTGTCGGCTACTGCGACGCCAAATACGTATGGGCAGCCACAGCCGGGGGCGTCTTCCAGAGCATTACGGTGAGAACCGGCGGTGGCCCGGGGACCCGAACCCGAGCGGGGCCGGCCGTGGGGGCGCCGCCGCGCGGAGCCGGGCCACCGGGAGGGCCGCGCCGGCAGGTGTGCGGGGCGGCCGGCGCCAAGGATGCGGCTGCCGGGCGGGCGGGGAGCCGGAGGCCCGGGGACGCCCCCTCTGCGGGGCTGCGCTGACTGGCGGGGGCGGCGGCCCGGCTCCCCGGCGTTCCCAGTGCCTGTCCGGGTGAGGCTGGGGGAGGGGGCACTCGCCGGCTCGGGGGTGGGGGCCCTTTTCCCCTTGTTCGGTCCTCCTGGGTCCCCTGGAAGCCCTGAGGCTCGCTTTGTACGTCCCGGGGTGGAAGCGGGGACCGGAGGGGCCGAGCCGGGGCGCGCTGGGCCCGGGCGGGGGTCCTCCGGCGGCCGGGCCGCCCCTCGCTCCGGGGACAGCGCGCCGCCCGCGCCGCGGGCTGTGAGAGGCGGCGGTTGCCCGGCCCCCGGGATCCTCGCGGCGACTTGGCGGAGGTTTGCCGGTGTCCAGGCCTCCGAGGCTTGCGAGAAATATACACCGACAACGTAGGTGGATTCGTGAATCTCGACTACAGCTCAGGCTCCATAGGATTTTTTTTTTTTAATTCTCCAAGATGGCGAACTGCCATTGATTTCTCTCCTTCTCCTATGGAGATTCATCGATACACCGTTATCCCCAGTTACGCAACATAGCTCCAAAAAAGGGGGTGCTTAAAGGGGCTTTTAGTAATCTGCGAAGACCAAGGGGACACTTAAGTTCTCCAAGTCCCTCCCTCTTTAGTAATGGTAGTAAAGGCACTAATGCAGATTTATGCTTCACGGTGCCTGATTTTTTTGTGACTTGGTGGTTTGACTCGGTTGCCACATGTCTGGGGGATAATTGTCACTAAGCGTCCAGTGCTGCTTTATTGTTTTGCCTCTTTCTAAACAAGGCTCTTTCTATAATTGTGACGATTATATCAAATACAGCACCATTCTCTTAATTTCTTAAGCTTCACGCCCCCTTCCTATCAAACGCCCAAATCCAGGCCCCCTATTATGGGTGCTACTAATTATTCTTGTACTGCTTAGCATGGTTTAAGATCTAGCAGTGTAGAACTCAGTTCTTGATACAAGTACTTTCAGGTTTCCTATTACCGCAGTGGGCTACAATTCTTACAGAGAATTGGCATCTGGTGATCAACTTTTTTTCTGCGGTCCTCTTGTCTTTGTGTGAGTTCCCGCTGTCTGGCCGGGAAGATTGCAGGAGTGTGCTTGGAAATGGCTGGGGCCTGCTATGACTCTGCAGTTCTGATGGGGGCGACGCCTTCCTTCTTATTCATGGAATGTTAGAATGCACGTTTTCTCCTTTCCGGTTCTGGTCGCTACCTCAGTTTCTTTCCCAGTCTCCCTCCATTTTCTCTGTTCTTTTACCGTTGCCTACTGCAGTGCTGCGGACAGAATCCTCTTTGCGTTTGCCCAGAAAGAAAACTGATTACTGAGGTGGTAGGGTAAGGGAAGTTGCAGAGAAAAAGGAGTCAGCGGCTAGAATAATAGAGAGGAGGGAAATATGAATTTGGGGATGCGCTGAAGTCTAGGGCTTGAAGTTCATATTAATACTATGGGGGATATTACAAGCTGTTTGAAGCGAGTAGAAGTGAACAGGTCTGCCAAGCATGGGCGTTATTTTAGGAGACTTTCAAACAACTTTAAATTTGACGCTACATGACTGTAACGTGACTGATTATGATAGATAAGCTTCTGTTGAAAGTTTTTAGGTGGATCTTTACCATTACGTAAGTACTTCAGGTACCACCTGATTTGAAACAGGTTATAAATAACTCTTAAGTTTGCAGTTTATCTAGTGTCAACTAACAACTAGAGATTCTTTGCGTAGACTGGTTTTAGTTACCAGACTACACTCTTAACTGTGAAATCTAATTAACTGACTGACATAAAACATGTCACCATGTAGGATTAAGTAATTTTTTAGAAAAGACTGAAACTTGATTTTACATTGTTGAAACGTGTATGTCTTGTAGTGGTAGTACAAACTTGGCAGTCTTTGCTGTTATACCAAGGCAAGGAATTAACTACAACTTTTTTCTTTTTTCTCTTTTTCTTTTCCTTTTTTTTTTTTTTTTGGTTGGGGGCTGGGTGGGGGGTGGTGGGGGGACAGCCAGTAGAAATAGATATGATTGTAGGAAAAGACCGGGAAGGTTTCTTTACCAGTGGTTTGACTCTTGGCGCAAAGAAGTGCTCAGTGATCAGAGATAGCCTATACGTGGATGGTGACTGCACAATGGACATCCGGACAAAGAGTCAAGGTGGGGAGCCAACATACAACGTTGCCGTCGGCAGAGCTGGTAGAGGTAAGCAAGGCACACTTTTGGTTGAAAGTTGCATGCCACGTTACAAGTGATTAAGCAGTCTCTTTAACATTTTGAATAAAGTGTTAAAAGAGTCCATAATGGCTCTTAAGGTGGTTTTTGTGAACTGCTCAGCACTGAAGGAGGCACTGCTGTAGATATACTTCCTCTACAGCAGCTGCATACACAACCTAACCTCTGAGATCCTGACTTTCTTCTCAAATAGAATGTTCATATCATCTTTTCAGTTTCAACTTTAGTAAACTGAACATCTAAATTTGCCTCTTCTATATGGATAACTTGAGTCACTTTGCTGTACACCTGAAACTAACACAACATTGTTAATCAACTATACTACTCCAATATAAAATAAAAAGTTAAAAAAAATCAATTTGTCTCTTCAGCTGTTAGTTATTCAGATTGTTAAATCATTCAGATTGGTTACTTTAGTCCCTTTGGGTCTTTGACCTTTGGATCTCTTCCTTTCTTGCTCACATTTTAGTCATTCACTATTCAGCATAAAAAAGGAAGAGTTAATATTGGCTCATATTTCTATTAGAAACATTGCTGGGGAAGAGAGAAATAATTAGAATGAGGGTTTTGAAGTAAGTTTTCCACTTACTAAAATATTTTCAAAGACTAAGTGTGTCTGATTTATTCAAAAAGTAGGAAATTATATTTCATTTATATACTGGTCCAGAAATTCTGGTGTTTCCTGACTATTGTCAACATTGCAGAAATTCTTACTGTACTAAATAAATCTCACTACTTTTTTGAAAGCAACTTTTAAAACTGAGGTTTATTATAACATCTAGTTGATTTACAGATACATTTAAATGTGTTAACCTGTGTAAATGTTTTGTAAATAAAGAGGGCTTATGTAGCCTCATATAGCAGACTTGGCACATCTAATTTTAAGACCACATCTACCATGGGAAGAAACTTGAAGCTACTCTGAGCCATAATTTACTGCAGTGGTCCTACCAACTCCCTGTGACTGTCCTAAAGGTTACTCTTGTTCTGATGTGAGTTGATGCTTATGAGTATTTCTCTATAGGAAAATTAGATGACTGTGAAATAGTAGACAAATCTCTAAAACATTACCGGAGCTCAGATAAATATATTAAAAAGAAGCATCAACCATGTGACGTAAAAACGAGAATGTTTTCATACCATACAGCACTACTGACATCTAGTGGCAGTGAATATAACATCTGACATATGTACATATGTTAATATTTTCACGATAGACCTTTGAACTACATCATAGAAGAACCTGTTTTTGGAAATACTAAATCTATTTTAGGATTTTAGACTCAATTAGAAACAAAGCTAACACAGAGAGGATATAGTAAGCACAGGCCTTTGGTACTTTTAATTTGTCCTTTCATGAATGGCACTGAAAATGCTATTTAAAATTTGGTCTTGGTTTTCCTCTGGAAATAATAGATACATTTAGCCCCACTAGTAAGACTTAATAGTTGGTACTTAATCAAGCAGTTAAATTTGGGGAGAATTTTATAAGTAAATAATTACCTAATTTATTTTTAAGTTTATTTTTTGGGGGCCAGTTTAATATGTATTTGTCAGACTAATCAGAAGTTTTTTGCCCTGTATAAAAGATAAATGTCCATTAAAAGGAACGAAATAATGCCATTTGCAGCAACATGGATGGACCTAAAGATTATCATACTAAGTGGAGTAAGAGAAAGAAAAATATCATATGATATCACTTATATGTGGAATCTAAAAAATATGATATAAAGGACTTATTTACAAAACAAGCAGACTCACAGACTTAGAAAACAAACTTATGGTCACCAAAGGGGAAAGGTGGTGGGGGAGGGATAAATTAAGAGTTTGGGATTGAGAGATACACACTACTATATAGAAAATAAATAATCAACAAGGACCTACTGTATAGCACAGGGAACTCTACTCAGTATAATAACCTAAAAGGAAAAAGAATTTGCAAAAGAATAGGTGTATCTATATGTATAACTGAATCATTTGCTGTACACCTGAAACTAAAACAACACTGTAAGTCAGCTATACTCCAATATAAAATAAAAATTAAAAAAGATAAATGATCACACTTCTTTTTCCCTAGCTAGTGTAAAGATATCTTTATAGAGCATTGCAGCTGCACTGATTGGACTTCCAAGATACAGTTAATAGTCAAAATGTTTTCAGCACATTACTAGTTTGAAAGTTCTCCTTTTTGGAGACCTGGCTGACTTCAGTGCTTCGTTGTTCATGGAAAACTAACTTAATGTAACTTACTAATGGGGTTCTGTCTGCTAAAACTTATGGGACTCTCTTGATTAACACTTCTTTTGAAACACTTTTCTTCTTTCTCTTTCAGTCTTGGTCTTTGTAATGGGAAAAGAAGGGGTCCATGGAGGCGGATTGAATAAGAAGGCATACTCAATGGCAAAATACTTGAGAGACTCTGGGTTCTAGCTGCTAGGCAGACTGTTAAGTATTAGGGAAAAATTGCTCTTAAACTTTCCTAGCTGTAAGCTTGAGTCTTAATTCTGGAAATTTTATTAGCAATGCAGGGTGATGGGGTATGAACCTGTGTCTCCTTTGTATCCCTCTGTTGGTGGGGAAAGGTGTCTTTCTTTCTGCCCTCCCCCCCTTAAATAATTCTGTTCACTTTTGTTTTGTTTCCTTGTGTACTCCAGCATTGGTTATAGTCATGGGAAAGGAAGGTGTCCACGGAGGCACACTTAACAAGAAAGCATATGAACTCGCTTTATACCTGAGGAGGTCTGATGTGTAAGCAGCCTCTCCCCATCTACCTAGCAACTGTCTTCATCACCACCCCAATTATGGTCACAGTGCTACCAGACTATAGATGGTAGCTAATTTTTCTTTACCTATTTTCTAATGTCACGATTCCTTTTTGCCCAATGGATCATTTGTATGTTAACCACTGTATGTAACCAACCTTATCTGGCAACATAATTGCAGCACAGTAATGATTTGCATGATACCTTGAAATTTGGGGGGAGGGGGCATTGCAAGTTGGGCATCACTTTGTCTTAGCAATTAATGGGATATTGATTACTAAAATAAGTTAATATTAAGCAAGGTGCCGGTTGTACAATCTCTAATTTGATCAGTGTCTTTCAGCACTTTGAGCATTTACTTAGCTCATTTAGTCTTCCTTTTGTAGCGCATGGTTGGGAGGAAAAAGTGCATGCATCTTTCCTTCACTCCTCTTTTCCCACCCCCTCCCTTCGCACATAGGTATTTGGTTTGCTTCCACCTTCTTTTATGCAGTGCCTGGTTTATTTAACCAATTAATATTCCTTTTGTTGATGAGCTATTGAGAGCTACAGTAGTTTGCTTTTAGTATTGCTGTTGCACTTGAGTCAAGACAAATCTTTTTTCATAGTGTCTACAGGACATAATGACAAGTGCAACTGCAAAACAAGAGCAAAGGCACTTCCTCCCATGACCTTACAGTAACCATACTGATTGAATCCCCAGGGACATTCCATCATTGCAATAGCTCACATTTTTGTTCCTGTCTTTTTCTTTGCACACCAGCTCTACTCTTTAGTAAAATTGTAAAAGGCTGCCATTATGGACATCTGGTATCCCAACATAACCATCTGGAGTGTGTCCAGTTTGTTCTTCATAGGACCAATTTTTATTTGCAGCTTGAGTTTTTATATGAAGTTGCATTATTGTGGACTTGGCTGTCTTGTGATGAATTTTTTTTCATATGTATTCTGTGCCATACTATTGTTAAAATGAACTGTTGCTATTGTGAGATGGATTTTAAATGACCTCTTAAAGGTTTCTTTCGAATGGCACTACTTTAGGGACATTCTAGTATTTGCTTCTATTGTTTGGGCCTTGTGGATAATGTACAGATTTAAAAACAAATCTTGTTGCTGATTTGTCCATTTCTTTCCCTGCACTTTGTTACATCTGGGATACAGTCTAACTCATCTGATTTAATATGCATTTAAAAAAATGCCATAACTATTAAACACCTTGTTTACAGACAGATGAAATAAATTTATTCCAACCAAATATTCTGGACTCCTGTTCTTTATATAAATTGTTAGCTTACTGTTACAGTTGATTTTTGATACAATGGGAATATACTCTGCTACAAGCATAAAATTTAAAAAAAAATTCAGCTAATGGCCTACTCCATTTCCTTTAGTATTTATCATAAAATGAGTACCTGGGAATTTATTTTCAGTAGGCTTTGCTTTATTAAAAATGGCTTGTAGTTATTTCAGGCTCATTTTCAGGCTTATGAGGCAAAAATTGACTTAACCACTAGAAATTAAATATTTTTGTCTTGTTGCTGGTCTCTTGATGTGAAATCTAATGGAGCAGTAAGGGGCCCAATTCCAAGAAGGGTTTCTGCATTGTGGATTCTTCTGTGTTGAACTGTCACATGACTTATTTCAATTTGGAGGCTATGTTGGCAGGCCGAAGTCAGCCAGCTGGGACTCTCACATAAGGGAAGACATTCCTTAAAAAGCATAAAAGATAATTGGGATGTCTTGCCGTTTCTGTCTGTGGAGTGACATGTTAACTATGACTAGGTAATAGTTTAATCCCAGATGTTGTAAGGTCCCTGAGATGTACTGAAATTTAGTAAATATGTTTAATACTATTCAGATAAATGATTATCACGAACTGTCAAGCAGAAGCTCCAAGTTCAAAAGCTGGTGGGTCTAAGCAAAACTGGGGGAGCTGGTTATCATGCAGATTCTGGGCTCTGGATTTCTACCCTGGAGATGAAGATTCCAGAAGTCCCTTTAGAAACAGTAGATCGGCCTTGATCCATTTTAAGTGAACTGTATGCTACCCCTTTGGGAAAGGGTGGGTTAGGGAATGGGAGTTAATCTCTTTGCCTTACTTAAAATACACTGTGCATAATTAAATTTTTTTTCTTTGACAGTGTTGTCAATTCTGAATTTGATTGTCCATACAGGGATGTAAAGATATGGAAGATATGGATTTGGGGCTACTTTGACAGCTGGGCATACCTTAGAATTGTAAAACAACAATAAAACTTCTTGACCTGTTACAAGATCCTTGTTAGGAACAGGAGGTGGGTCAAATGAAAATCTGGTGGTTGGGTTGTGATGATTTATGATTTTATGGTAATATATACATTTATACTTTAGTTGTAAAGAACTGTTAGGGTAACTAATTAGAAAGCAGTGACCACACTTGTGAAACCCTTACTGAATGAACCTGTAGTAAGTAGGTGAGGGGACTGTGTATGATGCTGGAGGTGTGGGTAGGGGAGTAGAAGATGGTAGAGGGCAACTGTATCATTAAAATAATGAATGAAACTAGTCATTGGCCCCCTTCCCACAATTTCACTTGAAGGACACTTATGAAAATATATACATGTGTCTTTGCTTTGTGTATTTAGTTCTAGGAATTTAACCTAAGGAAGTGGAGCTATATAAATTCGTATAGCAGAATGTTGCTACCACAGCATTACTTAGAATAACTAAACTTGGAAAACTACAAGATTTAACTTGCAGGGTTATGGGTCGAATAAATGACTGTATGTCCAAAAGATAAAATAGTCATTAAAGAATTACATAAGAAAATGCTCACCAATGAATTTTATATAATAGGATAAATGTATACAGTATATAATGTATTTTACATATGCATTTCTGAAGGCAAAATATAAACTTTTCTCTCAGGTAAGTTTCCAGGTGACTATACTTCTAAAATCGGAAAAATTTTAAATTAAGAATATATTTTTTAATAGAAGTGGGATTTTAATTTTATTCAACATCTTATTTAAAAAGCTGTATAGTTATACCAGAGAAATTATAAGAGATTTCAAATGACTATTAAGAGAACTAGTAACAGTCCTAGACAGTGCTGTTAAGTATATATATTTTTAACAATTAAGAGTTTGGAGTTTCCAAAAAAAAATTATTTTTGCCTCAGAAAAACTCGTAACTTAAATTTGAAGGAACCAAGTCCTTGATTTGAACTGTGGATTAAAGAGTGAGGGAATAGAACATCTGATACACGTTACACTGACTTTTAACTTTTTCCCTCTTAAAAAAAAATAGTATGATGTTTTTATTATTTACTTTAATAATTATAAAAACTATTACTTATATTTATGTGCCAGGCACTGAGCTCAGTGTTTTGTCCTGACACCCTACTTTAGGATAAATGAAATTAACACAAATGACCAAACAGGTTTAGAAAAGTTAGGATCATACAAGTGTGTCAAATTCCATAGCTTTCGTTTAACTACCATAGTAAACTAAAACTCTGTTTCTCAGGCGTGTTTTTATTTCTGTGGAGCAGGGTGGGCGTGGGAGTATGATGAAGAATTCAACTTTTGATTTTCCTAAGTGGAAATAACTCATTTTTTGTTGTTGCTTATAAGAATTTTTTTAAAAAGTTCAAAAAGTGAAATTGCCCCAAATAGTGTTACACTTTTTAAAAATTTATTAAAATTTTTCTTTTTACAACAAAAGGCTAATATAACTAGTATACTTAACTATTCTCGAATATGCTTTTGTTCACTATCAATCAGTCAGTTTCCCATGTCAATACAAATACATCTAGATGTTTACCTTTTACTGTAAGGGATGTATCATTGCAAGAAGGTACCGTAATACACGCTATTGTTGGAATGATTTGGCTGCAGTTTTAACTTTTGGGGGGATTACCTAATTGCTTGTGAGCAGTTCCTTTGTAGAAAATTCTAAGGTGATGTGCATTTATCTAACCTAAATTACCTTAATCATTATACCGTTCAAAAGTGCTGTGCATATAAATACGGTTAATTTTGGTAATACTATAGCAGAACAAATATTTGCCAGTTCTTAAAGTGGAAAACGTGTTTATTAACATTCAAACTCCCTTCATACAAGGCCATATAAAAATTCTTAACATTTTGATTATACATAAGTCTATATTTTCTACATAGTTACAATAATGTATAATTTAGCTTTTCATAATACATTGTTTAAATACATCATTAGTTCTGTTAAAATTAAGCAATATTTGCAAATCCAATACTTGAACAATTTCCTCTGTACATAGTTTAGCAGGGCTAATTAGCATAAGATGCTCTTTATTAAGAGGTATATGATCTGAGTATTAACAGTTACTGAAGTCTGGTATTTTTATACAGCATTTTCTTTTTCCTTTGATCACAACAACACAAAATCTCTAAGGATACTGAAATTCAGTAAGTAAAGTCCAGAGGCATTAGCCAATAAGTCAAGTTCATACATAACACTATAGTATTAAAAACCTTAAAAAAAAAAAAAACCTTTTGCAATCTGCCCTAGTACAGACTGTTCCTATCAGGATAAGACTACTTGGCAATAGAAAGGAAAAAGACAGCTTTGCGTCTCCGTGGTGCTGATTGATAGGAAGAAAAATGCTAACTTACCTTGTCGCCTCTCACTTAATGACGGCAGAAACGCCAGAACAAGCATATTCCAGCTCAACAGCTTTAGGTAACTCTATGGAGATCGGGGTTGGCTTAGCTCATGCTAGGTGGTCACAGCACTGACCTTGTGTGTAAAAACATGAAACAGTTGCATACTGTGATCTAGGTTTTAATTGTAAGCTATAGTGAGGAATTTTTTTTAATGTTTTGGCTATATTTCATTCCAAAAGAAGAGTTGATTTGATGCTTGACTTACAGCACCAGTCTATATTAGTTATTAGTGAAACGAAGTACACTCCTGCAGGTAAATACCAGATCAAAAAAACCTGTTTCAGTAATTTGATTAACCTGTAGAATACTAAAAAATAAGTTATTGCTACAGAAATCTCTGAAGGGAGCAAAAACACTATATGCCTAAATAAACATTTTAAAGGGAAATAACGCAATACCCTCTGAAGGTCAAACAGTGTTTGCCATGTTGTAATCCTGTTCACCATCAGGCTGCAGTTGGACCACAACACTCTGTTCATTGATTTCATTTTCTGCATCACTACTGTCGGTATCTTCATTGTCCTCTTCCTCATAGTCTGAAGATTCTGTCATGTTCTGATGTGAGCGGGATTCCGACAAAGCCCCAAATGACTGGGTGCTGACAGAAGCCAAAGGTCTGAGTAAAGGGGTATGTTCTGACACTTCATTTTCTTCTTGACTACTGTCTGTGTCAGAGTCTGAATCGCCTTGAGAAGGAACAACTTTTTGCTTGCAGACTGGACAGGTTTTTTTGGTTTTAGTTAGCCAAGGATCTACACACTTGCAATGATAAGCTGTTGAAGCAAAATATACATCTTTTAGGTAGTATACTGTAGTTGAGAACATTATTTTTAATGTTTATTCATGTTCTGATCTATATGTATCATAGGAACAAGAGAAGAAAAGCTTGTAAATTTTTATAAACTGCTCCATCCCTTAATGAGATCACTGATTAGTACAGGGCCTGGCTTATGGTGTGCTAATAACTATCTCCTGTCTCTCTAATACTGAACCGAAGTATAAATTACTCTATACAGAAATTCAAAGCAGTATGTAATTATTCATACCATGGGAACACGGAAGGATTCTGAGCTTGTCTCCATCTTCATATTCATCCAAACAAATGGCACATACATCATACTCATCTCCTATGACAGAAAATAGTAAAACTAATTAAAACATGCAGAGAAGTATTCTTAACTTTTCAAGTTCTTCCTCAGTCACTTATATTAAATGCCTTCTGATTTATCTTTTAAATGATACCTCTTTGTTTTCTCTCAGATCAGGGAGCTGCTTCAAGTTCAAGTTCAGGAACCTGAAGTTTTAAATTAAATAATTAACCTTTTACCTACAATAAGAAATTAAAAATGGATGTCAAATTTGTTTACCTTGATTACCTCTGCAAAAGATTTTAATAATTCATTAGTTTTACATAACTATTAAGATGCTAGTGTGGAAATATTTTATGCCAAAGATGACAAAATTTCACTATTTAGATATCTTAAGGTCTCTGAGTCGTTTAAGTAAAAATGGAAGCATATTAGAACATACTCAAATTAAAAAATACATATTAGTGAATAAAAACGTTTAGAATGAGATATACTGAGCTTCAAATCTCTTCCAACATTTATGAGTTTTGTGGTGCTTGGCAAGTTACTTAGCCTGTAACATACAATTGTTTTATCGGTAGACAGTTTCCATCTACCTTGCAGAATTGTGAGGATAAAATGAGATAAAGGGCCAAGCACAGAGGTATTCACTAAATGGTGTTGTTTTGTTTTGTTTTGTTTTTCGGTACGCGGACCTCTCACTGTTGTGGCCTCTCCCGTTGCGGAGCACAGGCTCCGGACGCGCAGGCTCAGCGGCCATGGCTCACGGGCCCAGCCGCTCTGCGGCATGTGGGATCTTCCCTGACCGGGGCACGAACCGGTGTCCCCTGCATTGGCAGGCGGACTCTCAAACACTGCACCACCAGGGAAGCCCTGGTGTTTGTTATTAATATCACTGCCTTTTTAATTCCTTATTGTTGAGCTGATCACCTTTATAAACAAAAGACAGTTAAAGTCATTGCCTATCCCACACTCAGGGCAACCACATTGGAGGCTTGTCAGAAATAAAGCACTGTCTGGATACATAGGCTGGATGAACATAACGCATTCCCTGGTGGTGCAGTGGTAAAGAAAATGTGCCTGCCAGACAAAGACTTAGCTAATTCACTAGTGGACAGATGTTCAGAAGCTGCAGGAAGGGTGAGATTCATGTCTGTTATGTGCAACAATATGGAAATGCTTCTATCTGGAACGTTATTCATATTATTGTTATTTGAATACTGTTTCAGAAAATTTTCATCAAGACACTTAAGTCTCATCAATCTAGGAATGTTATAATATGTAAGTGGACAGAACTTTGATATTCCCCTGTAAACCTGCTCCTCCCTCGTTTTTCCCCAAAACCTTGGGTCGTCAGATACAGCAAAGGCACCAACCCATCAGAATAGGAAGCATTCAAGACTTAAGGCAGCCACTGCAGTAGCATGAACTATCAGGCCTGGGCATGTCCTTGATGCTTCTTTCCCTTAGAGTTTACATTCAGCATCACCAAGTCCTGTAAACTTTTATCTGTAAAACATCCTCAATCTGTCCCCTTTTCTCTTGTTTCCTCAATTATGCTGGTCCAGTAGCCTGGATTACTGTTAAGAGCCTCCTCTGTTCCTACCCTTCTATTCCTGCCCCATATGGTTTTTCTCCATAGCAGCCAGGGTGATATTTTTAAAACTTCAGTCACATCACATCAGTCCTACTTAAATGGTCCCCCATCTCACTTAGAATAAAATCTGAGCTCCTTGTCGCGGCCTTCATATAGCTGAATATGATCTGATATACAGATCACCCATCTCATCGCACACCACTCTTACCCCCCCCCCCTTCACTCATGCTTCAGCCACACTGGCTTTCTTTCAGTCTTGAACAAACTAATATGAAAGTCAGGTGTGCACCTGCATTTAGCCATGTTATGACAAAAAATTGCACATAAAAATAGGTATAGAAAGAGAAATCACTATTTCCAAAGATGACTTAAGAAAGGAACTAGACTTCAAAAATGAACAAAACGAAAAGACAACTACTGAATGGGAGAAAATACGGGCAAGTGTTATGAGTGATAAGGGGTTGATATCCAAAATACATAAACAACTCATATAACTCAGCATCAAAAAAAAAACACGATTTTAAAAAATGGGCAGAAGACCTGAATAGACATTTTTCCAAAGAAGACATACAGATGACCAACAGGCACATGAAAAGATGCTCACCATCGCTAATCATCAGAGAAATGCAAATGAAAACCACAGTTAGCTATCACTTCACACCTGTCAGAATGGCCATCATCAAAAAGAACACAAATAACAAATGTTGGCAAAGATGTGGAGGAAAAAACCCTCCTACACTGTTGGTGGGAATGTAAGTTGGTGCAGCCACTGTGAAAAACAGTACGGAGGTTTCTCAAAAAACTAAAAATAGAACTACCAAATGATCTAGCAGTTCCAGTCCTGGGTATATATCCAAAGAAAACAAAAACATTAACTCAAAAAGATATATGCACCCCAGTGTTCATAGCAGCATTATTTACAATAGCCAGGATATGGAAGCAACCTAACTTCATCAAGAGATGAATGGATTAAGAAGATGCAGTACATATATACAATGGAATACTACTCAGTCATAAAGAATGGAAATTTGCCATTTGCAACAACATGGATGGACTTGGAGGATATTATACTTAGTGAACTAAGAGAAAGGCAAACACTGTGTGATATCACTTATATGTAGAATCTAAAAAATTAAAACAAATATAACAAAAAAGGAAACAGACTCATGGATATAGAGAACAAACCAGTGGTTACCAGTGGGGAGAGGGAAGGAGTGAGGGGAAGATAGGGGTAGAGGATTAAGAGGTACACACTACTAGGTATAAAATAAATAAGCTACAAGGATATATTGTACAGCACAGGGAATACAGCCAATATTTTATAGTAACAAATCGAGTATAACCTTTAAAAAGGTGAGTCACTGTATTGTACACCTGAAAATTATATAATATTGTAAATCAAATATACCTCAATTAAAAAAATAAGCTACTTTGAAATAATGTAGTAGTAGTGTATACAAATTGATGTAAAGCTTAATTCAGTTTTTTTTTTTTGCGGTACGCGGGTACCACTGTTGTGGCCTCTCCCGTTGCGGAGCACAGGCTCCGGACGCGCAGGCTCAGCGGCCATGGCTCACGGGCGCAGCCGCTCCGCGGCATGTGGGATCTTCCCGGACCGGGGCACGAACCCGTGTCCCCTGCATCGGCAGGTGGACTCTCAACCACTGCGCCACCAGGGAAGCCCCCCTGATTATTTTTAAACCCTGAGCAAAGGAACTAATATTTACTTTTAAGGTTAAAGGCAGTTAAATGCAATAATAAAAATTAGGCATGTCTTCATAGATAGATTTAAGAAATAAAAAATTATAAAAATTAAATATTGCCCCATTTTTCTGTAATCTGCTATAAAATGTTATATTCCTTTTTTCAATCTCTGAAATGAAAATCGTTCTCCTACACATATTATCTTGGAAAACCTCAATGATTAAGCTGTAAAAGAAAAAAGCTGGTAACTTAAAACTTCAAATACAAAAACCCACTTTTTTATCATTTACATCTCAGGGATCTGGCTCCTTCACATACTAATGGGGTAGGGAGACAGCTCCCACAGAGACTACCTTAAATACTCAGTTGGGGGACTATTAAGTGAAAACATAAGGATTTTTCATCTGCTATGAAACATGGTATGTGGTAACCAGTCCTTAGGGGTATAGACTTGGAGAAATGCGTTAGCTGGTACAGGAAACTCAGGAAACCACAATTTCAACTAAAGAGCTATTTTTGAGGACCATAACGAGTGATGAATAAATTTATAACGAAGTTGGTGGCTTCAAAAGCAAGAAAATAACTAAAAGGCTATTCCTATTTTATATGTGCTAGAAATGGCTAAATCAGTATTTAAAACATTTAAGTGTTAATCAGCACAACCTTTTCTGAACAAGTTGCAAAGATGAGGATCACTAAGACAGGAAGATTTAAGATGATCCCGTTCCCACAGTACGGTAAATGAATAAGAGTGCCAGCTAGCCTTTACAGATATTTCACTTGTGCCAGGGCCTCAAGTTGCTGACTTCTGTGGGTCTGATTACAGACTATGCCTATGAAAGACTTCCAAATGCCAAATTCTTTTTAGTTTGTTGGTAAATATTTCCAAAATGTTACAGATTCCCCTAACATAAACATTAACTTTTCCACTATATTCTAAACCTGTAAGAATTCTTTTAGGACTTCACGGTTTGGTGCTATGACTCACTGGGAGTGATGAGTACCCACAGAAATATTCTACACTTCCCTTCATGTTTTCAATCATAGTTGTGTCTACAACTATGAAAAACTGCAGTAATTAATTGAGATTTTTTTTTCTTTCTAACATCTACGCATACTTTGTCAAAACCATTAGAGTACACTAAAATGCATAACAAATATACCTCTTTCTTTTTACTTTAGATGTCAAGTCTCATGATAACCAAAATACTCTAAAACAAAAATACAACTGGCTCAAATTTATGGTTACTGGGAAGAAATTTCAAGAGTAATATAAAGTTACATACTTTTAAGCTGCTTCATTATTCTGGCAATCTTCTACTTTTTCATCATAAAAGAAATGTTTATGGACTAAATATTGATGGCACTAATATTTTATTTATGATTGTTACTTAAGGGGTTGTTTTGTTTTTTATAATAATTGCTATCACTTGTTGAGCTGTAGCAATGCTGAGCTGTTGCTATGTGCCAGGCACTGTTATAAGCATATTTCACATATTGATTTATATCTCCTCACCCACCTTACGAAGTAAGTTTTTAGTCACATTTACACATGAAGGGATGTATGGAGAGGTTAAGTAACTTGTACTAGGTCACACAGCCAATAAAATGGATGATCTAGAATTCCAGCCCATGTCTGTCAGACTCTACTGCTGGTAGACCTGAACCTTTAGGAAATTATTTTTTTCTCAAAAATGTTCTTTCTCTTTGACATAGTGAATTGAGAAGGAGAGGGTAAGTGCAGGTGGCGGTGGGGAGAGGAGGATTAGAGAAGGGGAATGGTAAGGATTAAATCTAGGAGGTAACTGATTTCATTTTGAAATGGTAGTGACTGAAGAGGAAAGACAGGGTTGGGTAATATTTACAAGCCCAATGTTTGGAGTCGAGAGCCCTGCTACTTACCTAGCTATGCACCCTCAGGTAATTTACTTGACTTTTTTTTTGGTCATGCCCCATGCATGGGATCTCAGTTCCCAAACCAGTGATCGAACCCGCACCCCCTGCATTGGAAGCGCAGAGTCATAACCAATGGACCACCAGGGAAGTCCCTACTTGACATTTCTGAGTCTCACTTTCTTTTTCTATAAAATGGTCATGACAATACTTTTCTAATTGTGCTGCTCTGAGAACTAAATGAGATCATTTATGCAAGGTGCATGGTTTGCTTTTATACTAAATAATAGGTGTGTTATATGCTTATAGGATTATCAGGTTTTTTTAGTTGGGTGCAATGTCCATTCCAATCCAATCTAATACCGATTAATTCATTTAGTATAAATTACACTGACTTCTTCAGTGAGAAGTAAGTTAGGAGACTGAAGGTACAGTTCTCTATAGAAATCACAGCTACAGGCAAATGATAAAGGTCAAGAGTGCCATGATACCAACCAACCTAAGGATCAACTCTCTCAATCCCCTTCAGTCCATCTCAAGACTACAGTGCAGACCTCGGGCATGAAATAATAAAATAGTTCATCTTCAAGTAACTCAGGAATACCGTGATCTCACAGGAGCCACAGCCGTAACAGTAACTTCTACCCAACTTGCAACCTCATTTTACTGCTTTGTGGCCATTATAAAAAGTACTCCTTTAGAGGAACTGAGGATATTCCCTTTTCTGATTTGCTTTTTAAGAGTAAATTCAGAACATTTTCCCTTGAAATAGTTCAACAAAGAACAAACATCAACTATCGCTGGTTGGACTGAACTCTGGTTATAGATTCTTAGTGTATGAGGAGACCGACTATGTCCTTTACTCACCATTATGTCCCTAGTATTTAACACTGTGCCCAGTATAGAGTAGGCTCCCAATAAATACAAGCAGAATAACAAATGCCGCAAAGCATTTGTTCATTTCCTGATGGAGAGTTAACAAGCATCTACCTCTCACGTGGAACCTGCCGCATGGACTCTTCCCTGCTTCACTGTCAACCCCTAGTCTGCTCTCCATTCACCAGCGTGAGGGATCCGTTTCCACAGTAATCTTAGCATGTCATTCTTCTGCACAAAACCCATCCAAGTTTTACCAAGACACGATAAAATCACAAGTACTTACCATGGCACGATCTAGCTCCCCATGTGTCTCTCCGATCTCATCTCTTAACAACTCTCTCTCTAGACCACTACATATATTCTAGTTACGTGCTCTTTTTACTGCTCCCTGAATAAATCAAACACACTGTTGCCTTCAAGCCTCTGTACTTGCGGTTCCCTCCTCTGCCTGCAGTGTTCTCCCCTCCCCCTTCCCCCCACTGTTTAATCTCTCACTTCATTTGGATCTCTGTTCAGTGTCCTTCTCAGAGAGGTCTTCTTCCTGGTCTTATCTAAAACAGCATCCCGCCCCTCCCCCGTCACTCATCATTTGTTTTCCTCGTTGCACTTATTGCTGTGTGACGTTACTGCTTTCCTTGTCTGTCTGCCCCGCAAAGCTCCACAAAGGCACGAGGTCTTTTTTTCCGTTTTATTTACTGCTGTTTCCCTACCACCTAGAACAGTGCCTAGCACATAGTAAAAGTACTCAGTAAATATTTGTTGACGTAATTAATGTATGAATAACTACATAAGTTATTCCCAGGAAATCCTGACTTCTGCCTCCAACTGCTAATCAGAGGACCTAATCAGACACATCTAAGTACAAAAAGCTAATAATGTAGATAAATTCTATATAGATCCTGACTGATTGGCCTCAATCAGTCTGGCCTCAGCCTTCCTAGTTCAATGTTGAATATTCTGGCCAACTCTCAGGACACCAGAAGACCATATACAACAAAGTACTATAAGGAGTATAATGTTTGCACAGTGGCAATATTCGATACTGTGTCTACTGATAAGCAGAAGATATCCAAGAAAAGAAGAGTTCACTGTACCAGGAGATACTGGAGAAGAGTGCTTAGAGAAGAACTAGGATCAAGTCTTAAACTGAATTTAGAAAAACTAAGGAGGAAAAGACACTATTGGGGGGGCTTCCCTGGTGGTGCAGTGGTTGAGAGTCTGCCTGCCAATGCAGGGGACATGGGTTCGTGCCTCGGTCCGGGAAGATCCCACATGCCGAGGAGCCTGCGCGACCGGAGCCTGTGCTCCGCAACGGGAGAGGCCACAGCAGAGATAGGCCCGCGTACCACAAAAAAAAAAAAAAAAAAAAAAAAGACACTAGTGGGAAGGTAAATGATTGAAAGACTTTTGCAAGGGGAAATAAACATGGCAAAATCAAAGTTACGCAAAGCTAGAAACACAGAGCAGTGGAAAGTAAGGGTGGATGAGTTTGGTGGAGCCAAATGATGAAAAGCTTTGAATACCAAGATGCAGACTCTGATCTTGGAATAACTGATGTATGAAAACCACATCTTAGAAATTTTTCATCAGGTGCTGAAGGGACCCGGGCCTGTGAAGTAGAGGTGAGCCTAGAGACTGTTAAACTGACCTGATGTTTAGCACTCCCAAAACTCAAGTAATAAACTGAGGTTGGCTTGCATGATAAAGTGACCACAAGAATGGAAAGAAATTATTAGATCCAATAATCATTTTGAAAGAACAACTCATTGCATTTGGAGACTAGACACTGGTAATAGAAGAGGTGAATCAAAGATAATGCATGTAATCTTATGGGATGGCTATTTTCATTTAATAGAAGTTTAAAAACTTAAGTGTTTTGCTTGACATTATTAAGATACAACATGTAAAAAGCGTAGGAGAGGGACTGGGAGCAAATTAACTATATATAAGCTGCTGATTTTTTTTTTTAACTAAGAATTGGTAAGTTAATTCTAAATGTTAAAGAGATGGTTAGTGTTTTGTGACTATATTTTATCCTGAAATAATGTAACTATTACCAAAGACTAATTATAGTCTGAACAATATGTGCACTTTATTTAGACTACAGTGTGTCAGAATGTAATGTCTCTCCAAAGAAGGAGTGCTGGGCTTCCCTGTGGCGCAGTGGTTGAGAGTCCGCCTGCCGATGCGGGGGACACAGGTCGTGCCCCGGTCTGGGAAGATCCCACATGCCGCAGAGCGGCTGGACCCGTGAGCCATGGCCGCTGAGCCTGCGCGTCCGGAGCCTGTGCTCCGCAACGGGAGAGGCCACAACAGTGAGAGGCCCGCGTACCGCAAAAAAAAAAAAAAAAAAAAAAAAAAAAGATGGAGTACTCTTTCTGGACCACACACTTTACTGTAACACAAGAAATACAGTACAGGTTTCCCCTGCTATCTGAAAGTAGAGTTTTATGAAAACTTTCATAAGCCAAAGTGGCATAAAGAAGCAGTTACCTTAGGACACATTTTGCTAACGGATGCACATAAGTTGAGATAAAGCACAGATGCTCACAGAGACAGTTCACACTGGCTTGATGCTGAGATGTTGAGTGTAGTTCCAGGGGAAGGCGCTGGGGGTACCATTCTCAATGCTCGGAGTGCATGCTGCCCTCTACAACAGCTCGTTGCAAAACAGGTTGAACACTAGTTTTGCTTTTCACCCTTTTTTTATAAAAGCGAAAATCCTCTTTGGATTTCTTTCAGTTAGCAAAAACAGATACTAACATAGGTCTTTCAAAGAAGCAAAGTGGCATTAAGCAAACTTTCAAAAAGCGGGGGATACCTGTTTTGTGATGGAAAGTCATACTTCTATGGAAATATATATAAATTACATTTGCCCTATCTCCACTGGATTGGAAATTCCTTGAGAATGAGGGTCACATTTCTTGGTAAGTTTTCTAAAATGTCCATTACAATAACAGATACATATTGACATTTACTTGGCAAATACCATGAACTATACTAAGGCAGAGCTTAGACGAAGAACTGGGACTTCAAGGTTAACAAAGCAGGGAAAGGAATTAAAACTCCAAAAAAGCTACACAGAAGTATGTGGGTGGGGGAACAGGAGGCAGTTCCTCAGGCTAGAATGTAAGATGCAAGGAAGCAAACAGAGGGTGAGGCTGGGGGTGGAAGCAGGGGTCAGACCATGAGGTCCCTAGGCCGTGCTAAAGTGTAAGTCTGACTTTATTCTTACATATAAATGAGGCTCAGAACAAACCACAGAAGTTCTCTTACTGTATATAATTATGGACAGTAAGCTGCTATCTCTAACGCCAAGCACAATGGCTGGTCAAATACATGCTGACGAAATGCGGAAAGGAAAAGCAGTTCTGGACATACTGAATTTGAAGACTGTGTATCCAGGCAGAGATGTCTATTAGTTAACTGGATATGTGGAACTGGAGCTTAGGAGAAAGGTCTAGGCGGGATATAAAGTATGCAAGCCGCCAGGAAATAGCTCACTAGGAAAAGGCAAGGGCTAAGGAGATAATAACCTGAGATAAAACCCATAGATCTGTGCCTGACACACAGAAAGCTCTCAAACGTGTGCTATCATTTTAAGCAAGCAGTGATCCAAAGGGTAAATGGCAGCAAAGGAGATTCCTACTTCACGGAAGAAGAGGACTGAAAAGACTGGTGACTGACTGTAGCTGCGCTCCTGAGTGCCTACCCTACCCACAGGCATCCAGGGTTGGAAACACGGCGCAGAAGAAGAGGGGTTACTGAGGGCAGTGAGTTGCACGTGTCAGTTCCAGGGAGGCAGAAAGCAGAAAAAAGCTGAGACTATCTGAACCACAAAAAAGTTGAGACTATCTGAACCACAACACACCTTTTTTTTTTGAGGGCAGAGACTGTAACCTAACTTTATAAAATAATTCTTTATTGCTTCTTTCAGAGCGTAGCCACCATGAAACCGTTTAATAAACATTTCTAAATTAGTAAAATAAGTCTTAGAGGATGATCAGCCTATGAAAATTTGTTAATATAATACCATTTGGGAGAAAACATCTTTAAATAAAAAGTCATACAATAGGTCATGGATAAAGAAGCCAAATGAGGCAATACATGTGAAAACATTTCCCATAACACGGAGTATTAAAAAAATGTAATTTTACAGTTAGAAAAAGTATAATTCAGAGTAACTGTAAGAAATAATCCAGTAGGACACAAAGGAGACACTTATATAACAACTTCAGATTTCTTTTTCTTCAGAAGTTAAGGCATCCTGAACATCTAAGCTGGCCGGTGAAACTGCATAGATTTTATGGCTAGCATGCGACTACACTTGCTTAGTTTGGGTCCATAATAATTTGTATTTGAAAAGACATGATTTTGCATTACTTTCTTCTCATATCTTAGTGAGGTACTTTCAGCAGGTATTATCAGAGAGGTAGGTTAAGTGCTCAAGTCACACATTTAATCACTAATAGAACCAAGTCTTTTGGTTCCATATCCTGTATTCTTTCCACTGTATCATTTTGCTGATCCTCTAAAAGTTAACTTCCTCACTGCTGTGGGGTTCGTAAGAACTACTTACATCACTTACATAAACCCACCCCTCCAACTAGTATAGCTTTGATACGAATTGCTAAAGTTTACCTGGGGTAGAAGGAAGCCTAGGAACCAGCTATAGGAAAGGAAATGACTTGTGATTCTAGTGGAGTTTTAGAGCTGTCTATAATTCCTAAAATGGAATGATTTCTACCGGGAGAAGAGGTAAAATAATTAACATTCCTCACTGACTTCTACTGGATTTCCCTTTGGACATAAGATCCAGTGAGAGTAGGTAGTTTCTTTCTTTCTTTTACTTTTTTTAAATTAGAAAAGTTTCAAACATACACAAAAGTATAATGATATATACCATTATACCACCTCATGTACCATCACTGAGTTTCAACAGTTTTCAATATTCTACTATTTTTGTTAGCTCTGATAACTTCCTCTGCTTTTTTCCCTGAAGTGTCAACATTTAAAGCAAATTCTGAGACATATCATGTTACCAACACATACTTTAGTATATATGTCTAAAAGATAAGGATTTTTAGAATTTGTAATCACAATACTATTACACACCTAACAAAATGAACAGTAATTTCTTAATATCATCCAATACCCAAGGCATATTCAAATGTCCTCAGTTGTCTTAAAACTGTCCTTTTGCAGATAATTTATTCAAACTAGGATCCAAACAGGGTCCAAACATTGCATCTGGCTGATGACTTGTAAGTCTCTTTTAATCTAAAACTGCCCTGCCCTCTTTGTACACCTTATTTGTAAAGAAATGGATCATTCGTCCTGTAAATGTGTCTGCATTTGGGATTTGGGTGATTGCATAGCAGATTGTTAAGATGGCTACAGCACTACATCAATCATTCTATGTTCACACCAAAAATTCTACTGGCCTCAATGACACCCTGAAGCAAATCAGGAAAAAAGCAACACTTCCTCAAGGTACTTTATTGCTCTTTGCCCCTCAAATAATTGTTATCACAAATATAAAAATCTCTGATAATGAAGAATGAATGAAAACCTCCCAGAGTTGTGCAATGTACAACCTGTACAATCGTATGTTGCAGCCTGGATTGAGAGTTCTTGGTGAGATAACTTCCGACAAGTAAGAAAAAGTGGGTGGGATATCTTTTGGATAAACTGGATTATTTCAGTCTTTACACTTGAAAGGCATAGAGAACATCAGTGTTCAACACTATCATTATCCTTTGACAGTGATGAACTTGACAGGCTTTTCATACTTTCAAACTGTGTAGTGCCAAGCATCTGGACTAAGAAAAAAAATTCAAGGTTAAGGCTTTTGGCAAAGGATTAACTTTTTAAAAAAATTTAAATGGTCTCCAATGCTATGTTCATGTGGAAACCATTTGATTTTATCCTTTTCATAATTATGACAAAATAGTTGGACTTTTTCCCAGACAATAACAACGATCAAAATGTGTTTAGTCTGCCACTTCTAAAAAATTCATCCAGTGATTGGTTCTAAATTTCTCATAATTTGCCTTACAATGAAATGATCATAGGTATGCTGAGAACAAAGTTCTACACTGTCAAGTCTTTTGTGCAAACTGAAAACTACTGTCAGTGGATACAAAGGAGGGCATATTAGCAAAGGTTTGGAACTCTACCAGCTGCTGGAAAAGTTTAATATTTTTAGGACTAGGATAACTGAATTTAAATGGTTTGTGACTTAATTATAATTTGGAGCAAGTAGCAAATATCTGAATTCCTACTAAGTAAGTGCCATGCTAGGTATGAATGTTTCTTAAAAGTTAAAAAATAATACAACCTATGCAAAGAAAAATATCTTCAAGATGTAGACTAATAACAAATAATTTAAAAATGTGAGACCCAACTCATTTATGTATTAGGAATTCACAAAAAGATGCATTAAGTCAAAATGTTTTCTAAACTATTAATTCAATAGTTAAAGAAACCAGTGTGAGATCTTTTGTTAAAACTTGGAATGACAGTTCCTTTTTGACTTATGCTCACTACTGCATCCCCAATGTTTAGGTAGAACAGTGTGTCCAGAGCACAGCAAGTGCCCAGTACATATTTACTGAATGCATGAATAGATATTTAAATCTGGAATTTACCATACAAGTTAAGGTATAAGTTACTTAAGGGCAGTATTTCTTAAAATACTTAAAAGTATTAATACTTTAATACTTAAAAGTATTTCTTAAAAGCAGCTTTATATATCAAAAATAATATTAACAAATAATTTTGTTGGCACTAAACTAAATGAAGGCCTCATGAAAGACAGGTAGATCTCATCAGGCCTAAACATTGCTAAGAATACTGGACTGACCTGGAAATGTGTAAAGTAACAGGAATTCTCATTTACCTCTTGTAGGATGGCAAATTGGTATAAACACTTTGGAGATTAACTTGGCACTATGCAGTAAATTTGATGATATACATACTCTATGACTCAGCTGTTTCACTCCTAGGTAAATAAATGATCTAGAAACACACCTACAACCAAGGTGGTATGAAGCAGAAGTAGTAGTAGAACTAGAAGGGCAAAGGGGAGACTTCCAGTTTCTGGTGTGGCACCTAAGGATCTCGGAAAAAGCTCACAACAAGGAAAACGCTAAAAAAACCCCTGAAAATCAACAGCTCTTTTTAGATCTATTGAAGGACTAAGGTCACAGAGAAAACTGCCTCCTCCCGAATTGGACAGACAGATTAGCAGATATAGAGAATCACACCCTGCTAGAGCAGAAGCCCAGGAGCAAAAGACTGGAAAACAGCACCAGGTAGAAAATCGTAAACTGTAACTGATAAATTGCTGGAGGCTCAGTGTAGATGAGTTTGAGAGTTTAAAACTCTAGGGGAAGTTTTCTGGTCTCGCACGTGAGAAGCAGAAGTCATGATTCTGCCATAACAAGTAAAAAACTGAGCAAACTGAAACATCAATAATTCTTCTTAGATCCATCAGAGAAATGAACTCACAGGGCAAACTACTGCCCCCTACACTGGAGATGCAGACAGGTAGATACAGAGAATCACAACTTATCAGAGCAGAAACCCCTGAGCAGAAACTTCACAGGAACCAGTACCAGGGTAGGAAAAACTGAACTGTAATTGATGAACTGCTAGAGGCTCAGTGTGTACATGTCTGAGAGTTTAAAACTCCAGCGGAGCCTGAACATTTTTTGTGAGTTTTATCTTGTGGTGCTCTACCAGGTTCTCACAGTGAATGGTGGAGAAAAATCCCCTTGGGCTTCTGGAAGGGGAGGAGAAAAGCAGCCACTTTAAACTATGCCAGGGCATTCTGTTCTTAGTAAGCCTGCCCTCAAGGATAAACTATCACAACCTATTAGGGTTTTTATCAGAGTCTAACCAACATGGAGGAAGGGAAAAACCCAACTCCAACCTCTCCAGCCATCAGGTCACACTAAAGGCTGGGAAAAAACCGAAAGGCACTTGTGAAGTTCACAGCCCAAAGCCGACAGGCTCACAAAAAGATTGAGACCTACTCACAGGATTATAGAATGCTTCCTGTCCCCCACATCTCACCACCACACCACCAATGGCCTACTTAATGGAATTCCTTTCACTCAGAATATCATGCCCCACTTTTCCAACAAAAAATTACAAGGGATACTAAAAGGCAAAAAACACAGTTTAAAGAGAAAGAGCAAGCATCAGAACCAACCTCAGATTCGGCAGGGAGGTCAGGATTATCAGATCATAAATTCAAAACAACTCTGATTAATACGATCAGGACTCGAATGAATAAAGCAGACAATATGCAAGAACAGATCGAGGTAAAGTAAACAGAGAGATGGAAAATCTATGAAAGAATTAAAAAGAAATGCTACAGATCAAAAACATAAACAGAAATGAAACATGCCTTTGATGGGCGCATTAGTAGACTGGACACAGGTGAGTAAAGAATCGTTGAGCTTGAAGATATGTCAATAGAAACCTCCAAAACTGAAAAGCAAAAGAGTGGAACAAAACAAAACCCAATATACCCAAGAACTGCAGAACAACTAAAAAAGAAAGGTGTAGCATGTGTGTAATGGGAATACCAGAAGGAGAAGAAAGAGAGAGGGAACAGAAGCAATATTTGAAGAAATGACTGAGAATTTCCCCGTTAATGTAGGACAAAAACCCACAAATCCAGGAAGATGAGAGAGCACCAAGCAGGGAAATGTCAAAAAATATGAAACCTAAGCATATCATATTTAAACTGTAGAAGATCAAAGATTAAAAAAAAATTATCTTGAAAGAAGCCAGAGGGAAAAAAACACCTTACCTTTACAGGAACAAAGATAAGAATTACACCTGACTCTCCTCAGAAACCAGACAAGCAAGAAGAGAGTGAAGTAAAATATTTAATGTATTGAGGGGAAAACCCCCCCACCAACCTAGAATCCTGTACCCTGCAAAATTATCCTTCAAAAGTGAAGGAGAGGAGTGATGCCAGCAAGATGGCAGAACAGGAAGCCTGCCCTGGGTCTGCCTGCCACCATGGAGACTTAACATTAACAAACAGACCAAATGCCTCTCCGAGAAATCCAGAAAACAGTTAAAAGGTTCCTGCAACAAAGGCAAGGGTGAAGCCAACAACATCAAAGCCCGCTAAGAAAATTCATTACACTGTCCACTCTCTTACACCAGAACTTCTCTCCCCTGGGAGGTAACCCCCAACTCCTGTGTTCTACCTGGTAAGGGAAAGGTATAGAATGTATGCCTAATGTCAGAATTTTAGAAGGGCTGCCCAAGGGAGCAGTTTCTATCTTGATGTATCCAAGTACTGACAAGAATGGGGTGCCAGACTGGGGGTCTCTGAGAACAAAGATGATAAACTATGCACTAGGGTCTGCAGTACCACAGACACACACTAGATAGAAGCTCCAGTATCACAATTCACTACAGCTCCAGAGAGGCTGCAGTCTTACATGCAGACACCGGGGGAGTTCCTGAGTAGACCCTAACCTTCCTCACTTGAATACTTAACTATAAGGCTACCACAGTCACAATATGGAACTGGTGAAAAACATACAGATAAATGGGGCAGAATAAAAAGCCCAGAAATAGAGCCACATAAATACAGTCAACTGCTCTTTGACAACAGAGCAAGAAAGAAAGGATAATCTTTTTAAAAATGGTGCCAGAACAACGAGGCATACCAAAAAAATTCATCTAGATAAAAGAGAACTTTAGGGCTTCCCTGGTGGCGCAGTGGTTGAGAGTCCGCCTGCCAATGCAGGGGACACAGGTTCGTGCCCTGGTCTGGGAAGATCCCACATGCTGCAGAGCGGCTGGGCCCGTGAGCCATGGCCGCTGAGCCTGCGTGTCCGGAGCCTGTGCTCCGCAATGGAAGAAGAGGCCACAACAGTGAGAGGCCTGTGTACCGCAAAAAAAAAAAAAAAAAAAAAAAAGAATCCACCTGCCAATGCAGGGGACACAGGTTCGATCCCTGGTCCAGTAAGATCCCACATGCTGTGGAACTAAGCCCGTGCACCACAACTACTAAGCCTGAGCTCTAGAGCCCATGAGCCACAACTACTGAGCCCGTGTGCCACAACTATGGAAGCCCGCATGCCACAACTACTGAAGCCCGTGCACCTAGAGCCCATGCTCTGCAACAAGAGAAGCCATGGCAATGAGAAGTCCGTGCACCGCAAAGAAGAGTAGCCCCCACTCGCCACAACTAGAGAAAGCCTGCACGCAGCAACAAAGACCCAACACAGCCAAAAAAAATAAAATTTTAAAAATTCACCTTTAAAAAAATAAGAGAGAACTTTATCATTGTGATAAATGGCATTTTTTCATTTTTCTCATACTGAATATAGTTCCCTATGTTATACAGTAAATCCTTGTTGCTTATCTATTTTATGTACAGTAGTTTGTATCCGATAATCCCATACTCCTAATTCCCTCCCTCCTCTCCCTTTGGTAACCAGAAGTATGCTTTTTATGTCTGTGACTCTGTTTTGTATATAGATTCATTTGTATTATTTTTTAGATTCCACATATAAGTGATATCATATGATATTTGTCTTTCTCTGCCTTACTTCACTTAGTATGATATTCTCTAGGTCCATCCATGTTGCTGCAAATGGCAATAGTTCATTGTTTTTTCATGGCTCAGTAATATTCCATTGTATACATACACCACATCTTCTTTATCCATTCATCTGCTGAAGGACACTTAAGTTACTTCCATATCTTGGTTATTGTAAATAGTGCTGCTATGAACACTGAGGTACATGTACATTTTTGAATTAGAGTCTTCGTCTTTTCTAGATATATGCCCAGGAGTGGGATTGCTGGATCATATGGTAGCTCTATTTTTAGTTTTTTAAGGAATCTCCATACTGTTTTCCATAGTGGTTGTACCAATTTACCTTCCCACCAACAGTGTAGGAGGGTTCCTTTTTCTCCCCTGCCAGCATTTATTATTTGTAGACTTTTTGATGATGGCCATTCTGACTGGTGTGAGGTGATAACTCATTGTGGTTTTGATTTGCATTTCTCTAATAATCAGCGATGTTGAGTATCTTTTCATGTGCCTGTTGGTCATCTGTTATATCTTCTTTGGAGAAATGTCTATTTAGGTCTTCTGCCCATTTTTTCATTGGATAAATGGCATTTTTGAAAATTATACAACTAACATCATACTCAATGGTGAAAAACTGAAAGCTTTCCTCCTAAGATCTGGAACAAGATAAGGGCGCATGATTTCACCACTGCTATTCAACACTGTACTGGAGGTTCTACCCAGAGAAATTCACAATGAAAGGAAATAAAAGGAATCCAAAATTGTAAAGGAAAAAGTAAAACTATGTATATTCGCAGACGACATAATCCTATGTATGGAAAATCTCAATGAATCCACAAGAAACCTACTAGAGCTAATAAATTCAGCTAAGTTGCAGGTTACAAAATCAACATATCAGTTGGGTTTCTATACACCAGCAATATACAATCCAAAAAGAAAATTAAGAAATTAATTCCATTTGCAATAGCATCTAAAAGAATAAAATACGTAGGAAAAAAATCTATTAACAAAGGAGGTGATAAGACTTATATACTGAAAACTGTAAGACACTGACGGAAGCCACTAAAGAAGACCTAAATAAATAGAAAGACATCCCATTTTCATGGATTGGAAGATGTAATATTGTTAAAGTTTCAATCCTACCCTAAGCAATCTACAAGTTCAACACAATCCCTGTCAAAATTCCTACAGCCTTTTTTGCAGAAATGGAAAGCTCAAACCTCAAATTCAGATGGAATTCGCAAGGGATCCTAAATAGCCAAAACAATCTTGGAAAATAAAGAACAAGGTTGGAAAACTCATACTTCCCAATTTCAAAATGTAGTGCAAATCCAGAGTAATCAAAACAGCGTGGTACTGGCATAAGGACAGACATAGAGATCAATGGAACAGATTTGAGAGTCTAGAAATAAACCCATTCATCTATGGCCAATATTTTTGACAAGGGTAAAAGACCATTCAATGAAGAAAGAATAGTCATTTCAACAAATGGGGCTCGGACAATTGCATTTCCACATGCAAAAGAATAAAGTTGAAGCCCTACCTCACACTATATATAAAAATTAACTCAAAACTGATCAAAGACCTAGTATGGGCTAAATCCATAAAACTCTTAAAAGAAAACATAGGGGTAAATCTTCATGAGCTTGGAATTGGCAATGTATTCTTTTTTTTATTTTCTTTTATTTTATATACAGCAGGTTCTTATTATCTATTTTATGGCAATGTCTTTTTTTTTTAACAGATCTTTATTGGAGTATAACTGCTTCACAATACTGTGTTAGTTTCTGTTGCACAACAAAGCAAATCAGCCATATGCATACACATGTCCCTATATCACCTCGCTCTTCAGCCTCCTTCCCACCCTCCCTATCCCACCCCTCTAGGTGGTCACACAGCACTGAGCTGGTCTCCCTGTGCTATGCTGCTGCTTCCCACCAGTCAACTATTTTACATTCGGTAGTGTATATATTGTCGATGCTACTCTCACTTTGCCCCAGCTTTCCCCTCCCACCCCATGTCAGGTCCATTTTCTATGTCTATTTCTTTATTCCTGCCCTGCAACTAGGTTCGTCAGTACCATGTTTTGGGGGTTTTTTTAAGATTCCATATATATGTGTTAGCATAGGGTATTTGTTTTCTCTTTCTGACTTACTTCACTCTGTATGACAGACTCTAGGTCCATCCACCTCACTACAAATAACTCAGTTTCGTTCCTTTTTATGGCTGAGTAATATTCCATCGTATATATGTGCCACATCTTCTTTATCCATTCATCTGTCGATGGACACTTAGGTTGCTTCCATGTCCTGGCTACTGTAAATAGTGCTGCAATGAACATTGTGGTACATGTCTCTTTTTGAATTATGGTTTTCTCAGGGTATATGCCCAGTAGTGGGATTGCTGGGTCATAAGGTAGTTCTATTTTTAGTTTTTTAAGGAACCTCCATACTGTTTTCCACTGTTCACAGCCATTGCACTGTCTTACATTCCCAGCAACAATGCACAAGGGTTCTTATTCTTCCACATCGTTGTCAATGTTCTTTGAAGCACAAAACCTTTTAATTATGATGAAGTCCAAATTCTCTATTCTTTTTTTGTTCATGCTCTTGGTGTCATAATTAAGAATACACTGTGGAACAGTATGGCAGTTTCTCAAAAAGTTAAACACAGAATTGCCATATGATCCAGCAATAGCTCTCTTAGGTACTTACTCAAAAAATGAATGCAGGAACTCAAATATACTTCTACACCAATTTTCAGTGTTATTCACAATGGCCAAAAGGTGGAAGTAACTCAAGTGTCCATCAGCAGATAAATGGATATACAAAATGTGGTAAATTCATACAATGGAATATTATTCAGTCATAAAAAGCAATGAAGTTCTGATACATGCTACAACATGGGTAATCCTTGAAAACATTATGCTAAATGATATAAACTAGACATAAAAGGACAAATATTGCATGATTCCACTTACAAGAAATATCTAGAATAGGCAAATTTGTAGTGACAGAAAGTAGACTAGAGGTTATCTGAGACTGGTGGGAGGTGGGAACAGGAAGAAATTGTTTCAGAGGTACAGAGTTTCCAGAATGATGAAAAAGTTTTAGAAATAGATAGTGGTGATATCTGCAAAAACACTGTGATTGTAATTAATACCATTGAATTGTACCCTTAAGATGGTTAAAATGACAAATTTTATGTTATATACATACTTTACCAGAATAAAAAGAAATATCAAAAAAAGAATCTGGACATAGATGTTACACCATTCCCAAAAATTAACTCAAAATGGATCATAGACCTAAACGGAAAAGGCAAAACTCTAAAACTTCTAGAAGATAACAGAAAATCTAGGTGACCTTGAATTTGACAGTGAGTTTTCTTTTAAAATATTTTTCAACTTTATTGAGGTATAATCTACATACAAGAAACTGCACCCATTTAAAGTATACAATTCTATGAATTTTCACAGATATGTACACCTGAGAAACCATGTCCACAATCAAGATACAGAACATTTCCATCATCCCCCAAAAGTTTCCTTGTACTCCCTGTGCAATCAATCAATCTCTCTCTCCACCCCTGGGCTCCAGGTAACCAGTGATCTGCTTTCTGTCACCATAGATTAGTTTGCATTTTTTGGAATTTTATATAAATGGAATCATGCAGTATGTGCTTTTTGTGTCTGGTACATAATCATCTGATTGTTTCTTCTTAGACCTATTAACATAGAGAATTATGCTGATGATTTTTCCTAATATCAAGCCATACTTCTATTCCCAGAACGAGTCCCATTTGGTCACTGACAGTGAGTTTTTAGGTACAACACCAGAAGAATGAACCATGAAAGAAAAAAGCCGATAGGAGGGACTTCATTAAAATCAAAAACTTCTTTGAGAAAGACATTGTTCGAGATTGAAAAAACAAGCCACACACTGGGAAAAAATGTTTGCAAAATACGTATCAGATAAAGACTTGGTATCCAAAATATACAAAGAATTCTTAAAACTCAAACAAGAAAACAACCTGTCTTAGTCCATTTGGGCTGCCATAACAGATACCATGGACTGGGTGGTTTAAACAACAAACATTGACTCCCCACAGTTCTGAAGGCTAGGGAATCCAAGATTAAGGGGTTGGCCAATTTGGTTCCTGGTGATCGCTCTCTTCCTGATTTGCAGATGTCTGCCTTCTTGCTGTATCCTCACATGAGGGAGAGATCATGTCTCTTGTGTCTCTTCAAGTACGAAGGCACTTAATCCCATGCATGAGGGCCTCATCCTCATGACCTAATGACTTCCCAAAGGCCCCTACCTCCAAATATCATCACACTGGGGATTATGGCTCTAACATATGAATCTTGGAGGAATACAAACATTCAGTCAAGTGTACAACCCAATTAAAACGTGAGTAAAAGATCTCATCAAAGAAGATATACAGATGGCAAACACAAATAAGCATATGAAAAGCTGCACAACATTATATGTATGAGACACCACTACACACCTACTAGAATGGCTACAATACAAAACACTGACCACACCAAACGCTGGGGAGGATGTGCAGCAACAGAACTCTCAGTTATTTCTGGTGGGAGAGCAAAATGGTACAGCTACTTCGGAAGACAGTTTAGCGTTTTCTTACAAAGCCACACAGTGTCTTACCTCATGATCCAGCTATCATGCTCCTTGCTGTTTACCCAAATGTGTTGAAAACTTATGTCCACACAAAAACATGCAGCACACAAAAGTTTACTGCAGCTTGATTCTTAACAGCCAAAACCTGGAAGCAACTAAGATGTTCTTCCATAGACAATATGGAATAAACATACTTTGGTACAGACATACAATGAAGTATTATTCAGCAACAAAAAGAAATAACCTATCAAGCTACAAAAAGTCACGGAGGAGCCTTAAATGCATATTTGCTATTCCAACTATATGACAGTCTGCAACAGGTAAAACTATAGAGACAGTAAAAGATGAGCGGTCGCCAGCGGTTTGTGGGAAGGAAAGAGAAAGGGATGAATAGATGGGGCACAGGGGATTTTCAGAGCAGTGAAACTATTCTATATGATATGGCAGATACATGACATTACACATTTGTCAAAATGCACAGAATTGTACAATGCAAAGAGGGAACTCTAATGCAGATTATGTACTTTAGTTAATAATATTTCAATATTTATTCATCATTTGTAACAAATGTACCACACAAGTGAAAGATGATAATATTAGGAGTATTTTAAGAGGGGAGGGGCATATAAAAGCTCTCTATACTTTCTGCTCAATTTTTCTGTAAACCTAAAACTGCTCTAAAAATAAAATCTGTTAAAAAACAAAAATGTTTTTTAACAAAAGGCAGGGGCACTGTGTTATTCTAAATGTCAATGTCACAAAAGACAAAGGCTGAATAAAAAGTCCAGATTAAAGAAATCCAAAGAAATATGATAACTACATGCAATAAGTGATACTAGATTGGATACTATACTGGAAGAAAAATTATTATAAAGGAACCTATTGGAACAACTGACAAAACTAGAAAAAGGAATGAATTAGATTAAAATCGTCCATCAACAAATTTCCTGAAGTTGGTGACTTACGTGCAGTACCACAAAAGAATCTCATTATTCTTAAGAAATACACATGAAAATATTTAGACATAAAGGATCATGATGCATATAACTTACTCTCAAATTATTTAGACGAAAAATTTTATATACATACATACATACGTAAAGAAGGAGAGCAAAAATGATAAAGCAACAGGTTGCCTCCAAAAACTCATGTCCACTTGGAACCTGTGAATGTACCTTATTTGGATATAGGTTCCTTCCAGATGTAATCAAGTTAAGATGAGGTTACAATGGATTTGGGTGTTCTTATAAGAAATGGAAATTTAGACACACATATATATACAGGGAAAAAAGCCATGTGAAGATGGAGGCAGAGATTGGAGTTACGCTGCCACAAGTCAAGGAAAGCCAAGGATTGCCAGCAACCACCAAAAACAAGGAAGAGGCAAGGAAGACTCCTTCCCTAGATTAGGAACAAAACAACCCTGCCAACACCTTGAGTTTGGAATTCTAGCTTCTAGAAATGTGAGAAAATAAATTTCTATTGTTTTAAGCCACCTAGTTTGTGGTACTTTGTTATAGCAACCCTATGGAAGCTAATATAGTAAGTAATAGGTAAATCTGGGTAAAGGGTATATGGGTGTTTTTGGACAATTCATGCAAAGTTTTTTTGTCCTCTTAACAAACTCTTTCTCAGAACAAAAGTTTTTTAACTTTGAAGCAAAGTTTTTCTAAGTTTGAAATTATTTCCCAAAAGGTTAAAGACAAATACAACCAAGGACTTGAACAGACATTTCTACAAAGAAGACAAATGGCCAATAAGCACATGAAAACATGCTTAACATCATTAATCATTAGGGAGATTCAAAGCAAAACCACAATGAGATACCATTGGCAAGGATGTAGAAAAACTGGAACTCTTGTGCAGTGCTGGTGGGAATGTAAAATGATGCAGCCACTATGGAAAATGGTATGGTGTTCCTCAAAAAATTAAACAGAGAATTACCATTTAATCCAGCAATTCCACTTCTGGATATATACCCAAAAGAATTGAAAGCAGAGACTCAGACAGATATTTGTACCTCTATGTTTATAGCAGCATTATTCACAATAGCACCCAGGTATCTAGCAACACATGAATGGATAAACAGTATGTGGTATATGCATAGAATATTATGAATATTACCCAGCCTTAAGGAAAGAAATTCTGACACATAATACAACACGGATAAACCTTGAGGACACTATGCTAAGTGAAATAAGCCAATCACTTATTATTTTACTTACATAACATACCTATAAAAGTCAAATTCATAGAGATAGAAAGCAGAATGATAGTTGCCATGGGCTGGTGGGAGGGGAAAATGGAGTTATTGTTTACTGGGTGCAGGGTTTCAGTTTGGGAGGGTGGAAAAGTTCTGGAGATGGATGGTGGTGATGACTGCACAACAATATGAATATAGTTAATGTCACTGAACTTTACACTTAAAAATGGTTACAGTAGTAACTTTTATGTTATGTCTATTGTACTACAACAAATACAATAGTTGTATGTATATGTTTAGAGGTATGGTGGCCTTGACAAGCTGATTTTAAATTTACATGGAAATTCAAAGTGTCAAAAATAACTAAAAATTGTTGAAGAAGAGCAAGGGGGGAGGATTAACTTGATCAGATATCAACATTTACCATAAACCTACAGTAACTGAGATAGTGTGGTATTGGTATAAGGACAAACAACAAGACCAACAGAAGTCCAGAAACAAACTCACACACAAGACCAACAGAAGTCCAGAAACAAACTCACACACCTCTGACTGCGTCAGAGGTGACCAACACTGTGAACAGTTTATTTTTAATACTTAGCTCTGGGACAACTGGATATCCTTATACAAAATATCAAATTGGAAATAACTTAAATTGGGCCTCCATTTTACATAATCAATTTAGGTAGACTAAATACCCAAACATGAAAGGCAAAACTATAAAGCTTTCAGAAGATAATATAATATCTATGTGACCTTAGCGTATGGAAGAAGTTCTTTTAAAACATGCAAAAACACTACCATAAAAGAACTTTAGGGGACTTCCCTGGTCGTGCAGTGGTTAAGAATCTGCTTGCCAATGCAGGGGACACAGGTTCGATCCCTGGTCCAGGAACATCCCACATGCCGCAGAGCAACTAAGCCCGTGCACCACAACTACAGAGCCTGCACTCTAGACCCCGCAAGCCACAACTACTGAGACCACGTGCCACAACTACTGACGCCCGCGCACCTAGATCCCATGCTCTGCAACAAGAGAAGCCATCGCAACGAGAAGCCCGCGCACACCAACAAAGACTAGCCCCCGCTTGCCGCAACTAGAGAAAGCCTGCACACAGCAACAAACACCCAACGCAGCCAAAAATAAATAAATATATATATTAAAAAAGAACTTTAGTCCTATGAAAACATAAGCGACAAACTAGAAGACAGTTAAGACACAAAAAATCAGTGAAGAACTGATTCACCACACACCACAACTCCAGGGTGGGTTTGTGAGAACATCTGAAGAATTCCTCCTACATGTAAAAAGCAGGGGAGGATAACCCAACAGGAAAATGACATGAAAGGTGCTTCACGGAAGTGAAAATCTAGCTAGTAAATAAAAATATAAACAGGCACGTTATAACCTCACAGACGAGAAGGGAAATGTAAATTAAAACCACTATGAGCTATCTTTATAAACCCATTGGATTGGCTAAAATTTAAAGGGCTGTCAGTACAAAATATTGGTACATATGTGGGACAACAGGAACTCCTATACACTATTGATGGGAATATAAACTGGTACCATCATCACTTTGAAAAAAACTTGGTATTATCCAATAAAACTGAAGACATGTATATCCTAAGCCAGCTAATCTACTTCTAGGTATATACTCTAAAGAAATTCATGCTCATATACACCAGAATATATGTACAAGAATGTTCTTAAAAGTATGGTCTGTAATGGCCCCAAACTGGGGAAACAAAACAGAACATTGAATATCAACTATACTTCAATAAAAAATAAATAAAAAACAAAACAAAAAACCCCAATGTGTATTAATAGTAAAAAGGATAAATAATATATTTATACAAAGAAATAAAAGTGAATGAACTACATATACATGTAATAAAGTGGGTTAATTTCACCAAAAAAACTGTTAATAAAACAGGTAAGGGGCTTCCCTGGTGGTGCAGTGGTTGAGAGTCCGCCTGCCGATGCAGGGGACATGGGTTTGTGCCCTGGTCCAAGAAGATCCCACATGCCGCGGAGCAGCTGGGCCCGTGAGCCATGGCCGCTGAGCCTGCGTGTCTGGAGCCTGTGCTCCGCAACGGGAGAGGCCACAACAGTGAGAGGCCCGCGCACCGCAAAAAAAAAAAAAAAAAAAAAAGAGGTAAGGCCGAAAACACAATTCAAAAATAGGAAAAATTAAATCATATTGTTTTGGAATCCATACATAGGTGACAAAACTTAAGATAAAGGCAATGAAATGATTGTCATAAGCCAGCATAGTGATTACTTCCAGTGAGGAGGAAAGGATTACAATCTAGAAGGGGACACAGTAGTTTCTGCGATGCTAGTAATGTTCTGTTTCTTGAATTGGATGGTTCCAGAAAAATGTCTTATATACTTTTCTGTATACATGTCATACTTCACATTTTTTAAAAAATGTGAAGGTATGGTAAGGATAAACACCATACAGATGAACATGGCTAGAGAAAAACACACAGTTATGCTGATTGGTTCATAACTATGAACCTGAAAGGGAGGTTCAGGCTCCCAGGCAATGTTTTATATTTCCCTAGTCCATCTGCCCATCTACTCTCCCAGAATAACATTTTATACCTTTCTGTTCTTAAACCTCCAAAATCTCCTCCCCCATCCTCAGCTTTCAGTTGATGATTGTGTTTCCTACTTCACTGAGAACAATGGAAGTAAAGAATATTTCCACAGCCTGACCACCATAAACACTACCAGGATGTTGCACCCACATATTCTACTTTCCCTTAGCTCAACTCTCCATGCTCCTATCTAAGGCCAATCCACCTATTTGTACACCAGATCCCATGCCTTCTTGCCTTCACAAAGACATTATTATAGCAATTCTCCCATCTATCACCTACGTCATCAATTTCCTTCAGCAATATGCTATTATTTCTTAATGAAACTTCCCTTACCAGCTACTACACTATTTCTTTACTCCCCTTTGTAGTTAAGTTTCTTGAAAAAGTTGTCTATAGTTACTGTTCCTCTCCTTCCATTCTCAAACCCACCACAATCGGGTTTTTGGACGGACCACTCTGTCAAAACTGTACATCATGATAATAACTTCTAATGGTCAATTAGTTCTCATCTTACTTATCTATCAGGAACATTTGACACAAGTTATCTATCACTCCTTGCTCCTTAGAGATTTGCATCACTTGGTTTCTGATAAACCACTCCTTCTGATTTTCCTCTGTATAACTTAGTCACCCCTTCTCAGTCTCCACTGCTGATTCCTCTTCTTCCTTACTCCATGTTGGGATGCCCCAATATGTCTTTAGTATTCTGTCCATCCATACTCATTCTCTTGGTAATCTTACCCAGTCTTATGATTTAAATACATCTTTTTGTATCAATACTTCCAGTTCAGACCTCTCTCTTAAACTCCAGTCTCATTTAAATGTCTAGTGAACATGTGAAATTCCACATGTCCAACACTGATTTCCCAAATCTCCTCCCCAAACCTGCTCCACCATCCTTATTTCTATTTAAGGCAATGCCATCCTTCCAGTCACTGAGACCACAAAATCTGGAGTCATCCTTGTTTCCTCTCCCCATAACTAGTCCATCAATAAATCCAGTACATTCCATCTTACAAATGTATCTAGAATCTAAGATTTCTTCACTCCCTCTACGGTTGCCACTCCAGTCCAAGCCACATGCATCTTTCACTTGGATTACTGTGACGGCCCCCATCTGGTCTCTGCTTACACCCCGACCCTCTGCATCCTATTCTTAACATAGCAGCAAGAAAGGCCCACTCAACTTTTAATTTAGATCTTATCTTTTCTCTGCTCAAAATCCTACAACGGCTACTTACCTTACTCAGAAGAAAAGCCAACTATGCACGCCCTTTTTAGCCTAGGACAATATCAACATCATTTATTTTACTCTTTTTTTCCCCCTGGTTTTAGGAAACATAAAAATTAACATACAAAATGGAGCCTAAAAAAGTGATTCCTAAAGCCAGTCCTCAAATTGGTTTATGAATAACTTTTACTTAATCCGCACTGTATGATGATAGCACACTGCATTTTTACGAATGTTATTTATTTTTTAACGTGTGATTTTCCTATTTATTTGTTTTTATATTTTTCATAAAATATGGTTATTATAAATGGTAGGTTTTTTAAACATTTTGTTACTTGGAAAAATAAAAAATTTGCAGAACTAAGTTTTTTTTATTGAAGTATACTGAAGTATATATTGAAGTTTATTGAAGTATATTTTATTGAAGTTACAGAATTAAGTTTTAATGCCTTCTCTACTTCTCCTTTCCACTCTCTATGCATTTTCTCTGCTGAATTAAAAAACAGAACATTTTTACTTGTACAGAAATTGAAAATTCTGGGGACTACTGGCCAAAAAGATTTAATAAGCATGTACCTACACTAAAAGCTCACCAAGCATAAGCAGGAGAAACTACATTGGCTAAAGTATTAGACCCATGCCCCTCCCCAGCTCTGTTAGTGCTGGCTGTGAGACATTAAATTTTTTGCCTTTCTGACCCACTATTTCCTCATATATAATGCCCATTATAGTACCCATTTCACAGAAATATGAAAATTAGATGATACATTTACAATATATTGACACATAATAGCTATCTACTGTGTTTAGTTAACACAACACTATAAACTATGTGTTTAATTACTGCAATGTTAATACAGTGGTGGTGTAGGGTGGGAGAGAGAGTGGGAGCAGACCACCCTGGTGGAGATAAGTATTTTACCTACTGATGTTTAGAACTTCTGGCACATGGGGATAATAAAAAGCATTTTGGTCAGTTTCACTATTGTTTTTAAATTCTCTGAAGACCATGTACCCCCTTCTTGCCTTCACCAGGATAAACCACAGCAAAAGACCATCTTCCACATTCACTCATTCATTATTAACTGAGTGTTAGGCATAGGGTATGGCAAGGACTCAGAAGGTTGCATTAGAGTATAATCACCATGTACTATTAAATAAACTAAGGGTTTTTATTTAGAAAATAAAAATATTCACTTACCTTTTTTGAATTTATGTATAGGGAGTTTCTTAAGTTGATCTTTACGAAGTCTGTTTCTTCTAGCTCTATGTCTATCCTGGACAAATTTTGTGATCTAAAAATAAAAGAGAAAAAAAAGGGAGTCAGATATTAAACATGCAAATAGAAAATGACCATTAAAATAACAAAGGTCTTTTATGTTTCTAGATAGCTGCTACAAATCAATTCAATTTATTTAAACCCTAGTCATGAGACTATTAATTAAAATATCCATGATTAGTTATCATTAGTGATTAGTTAGCCCATAAATTATCCTTTGAATTTTTATTCAGTGACCTAAATTATCTTTAATTTACTCTGACAAAAACATTATAAATAACATGTAACTATTTGTTGGAAAAATATAAATGGTAGATTCCAGGTTACAAAGATCAAAAATGGGGGGGTTGGAATTTCTGTAAGTTACAAACTGATAAAATTTTCAAACATAACATGCACTAAAGCTGCACTTTCAGTGGTTCTAGCAGCAAAATGGACAGAACTAATACAGAACACCTGTACTATAAATATTCAGAAATATCAGATAAAATATACAAAGTATTTTAAAGTATAAATTGCTATCCTTGCAAGAATAAAAAGGAAGTCCATGGGACCAGAACCAAATGCCACAAACGAAGTCCATAAAAGAAAATCTTGACAAATTTGACTACATCAATGTTAAGGACTTCTGTCCCCAAAAGATACTGTTTAAAGATAAAAGACAGTTCACAGACTGGCAGAAAATATCTGCAAATTGCATATCTCATAAGGGATTTCTATCCAGAATACATAATGAATTCAAAATTCAATAATAAGAAAACAAGCAACCCAAGAGAAAAAAATGGGCAGAATATCTGAATATACACTTTGCTACTGAAGATATACAGATGGCAAATAAGCACATGAAGAGATGTTCAACATAATTAGTCAGGAGAAAAATGAAAATTCAAATCACAAATACCACTATATACCTATTAAAATGATTAAAATGAAAAAGACTGACTATACCAAGTGTTGGCAGGGAAGTAGAAGAACTGGCACTCTGATACACTACTGAAAGGATTGTAAAATGGTACAACCACTTTGGAAAATAGTTTGGTGGTTTCTTATAAATTTAAACACATATTTACCAAAAGACCTAATCATCCCACTCCTACTTATATTTAGTGAATAGAAATGAAAGTGTATATCCATATAACAACTTATATACAAATGTACAAAAAAGTCTATGTCAGCTTTATTTGTAATAGCCAAAAACGAGACACAACCCAAATGTTCATCAGCGGGTATGTGTATAAACAAAACGGTGGTATAGTCATACAATGGAATACAATTTGGCAATAAAAAGTAATGAATATCAATATATTCAATAACATATATGAATCTCAAAATAATTATTCTGAGAGAAGGAAGGCAGACACAAAAGAGTATGTAATTTATGATTCCCTGTATATAAAGTGGTAGAAAATGCACATTAATCTACAGTGACCAAAACCAGAGCTGTGGTTGCCCAGCAATGGTGTGGGGGGAGACATGAAGGAAAAATTTGGAAGAGGTGAAAGGGAGTGATTATCACAGAGTATGAGGAAACTTTTTGAGCTGATCCGATATTTTATTATCTTAATTGCGGTGGTGGTTTCTCAGGTATACATACGTATGTTAAAACTTACCAAACTGTACAATTTAAATGTGCAGTTTATTAATATATTAATCAGTAGATGTTTATTTTAAAAATTTAATAGTAACCACTAGAAAAAAACAATATAAGCTTTCAAACTAGTAGGAAAAAGGGAGAAAGGGAGACAGAAAGAGAAAAAAAGTTGAGTAATCCAAATCTGTGTAGTAGAAAAAAAAAATAGAATAAAAAGTAAACAATAGAAATTAGTCCAAATCACAAAAATGCAAATGGGGTAAATTCACCAGTTTTTTTTTAAAAGAGTATATCATATTGGATAAAGAAAAAATTCCAACCATTCACAACACACAAGATTAAAACTTAATGACACATTAAGACAAAAGTAAAGGTAAAAAATACAGGGATAGATAAAATTATATCATGACAGTACTAAGTAAAAGTTGGCATATAAAGTAAAACAGGATATAAGACGAAAATCATTAGGAAATAGTTATCACAATGATAAAAAGGACACTTCACCTAAAAAATAACAAAATTACGGGAGAAATACACAAATTCACAAGCTCAGTAATTTCTAGATTAAGCAGACCAAAAAAAAAAAAGTAAAGACCACAGACCTATGATGCCCAATATGGTAGCCATTATATACATGTAGCTACTGAGCACTTGAAATGCGGCTGGTCTCAATTGAGATTTGCTGTAAAAGTATAAAATACACACCAGTTTGCAAAGACTTAGTACAAAAAGAATAAAACATATTTTATAATTATTTATATTAACTGAATGTTGAAATACATTTTAGATTTATTAAGTTAAATAAATACAGTATTTAAGTTAACCTCACCGAAATATTTCCTTTTACCGTTTTTAATTTGGCTACCAGAAAACTTTAAATTACAGTAAATGTGGCTCACAACATCGTTCTATTGCACAGCACTGCTTTAGAAAACAGAGGAGTGCGAAAAACCATGGACAACTGCAATTGAACAGTTCTGTGAATATACTGAAAACCACTGAACTATATCATTTAAATGGGTCAATTTTATATTATGTGAATTATATCTCAATAAAAATGTCTTTAAAATAATATAAAAGAAAGAAAAAAAAGACTGAACAAGACAAATACCCAAGCTCAAACTAATGGACATATATAAAACTTTGGACCCTTGTCACATATATGGTAGGGAATGTTTACAAAATTTAACCACAATTACCATGTCTCTTCACCACCTGGATTCTAAATAACTTGAAAATAAGATCATGAACTGGCAGATGGAAGCAGGTGGAGCACCTAACCCGGTGAAGAAAGAAACAGAACCTTCTCCTTAACCACTGAATTAGACTGCCTTACCCACCCAGATATAGACAAAGACAACCAGGAATGGCGTAGGCCTTTCCCTCACCCTCCCCTAGCACTGCAGGACCAGTCCTGGAGGAGCTGAAGACAGGTTCACCTCAAGAGAAAGATGAAGCTGAGCCAGCATGCCCTAATTTATTCTTCCCAAATGTACCACACAGATAAGGTACTTCATCTCTCCTAAGACCAACTGAGTAGAAGAGTAGGGAAGGGCTAGGAGTATTAGTAACTGAGTTTCCCATTCACATGGATGGATACATCAAAAGTGGTAAAGAAATATCCCATATAACAGTGAAAAAAATTTTCTCAATTTAAACCAAATTAAAATAAAAATATTCCTTAACAAAAGTAATGAGTTACATACAGCTAAAGTGATTGTTAAAGAGAAATTTATAACCTAAAGGCATATACTATAAAGAAAAATGAATAAGTATTTAGCTGATCAAGCTAGAAAAAGAAAAGCATCGTATCCAAAACAAGTAGATGAAAGAAAATAATACTGCCAAGAGCAGAAATTCATGAGATAGATTAAAAAGGAGAGTAAATACATTAGAATATAAGTCCTACTGGAATGTAAAATACTTGACATCAGGGATGTTTCCCCATTTTGTTCACTGAGGAAACTTAACACCCTAGAGCAGTGCCTAGGTTCAGAGGTGCAGAATAAATATTTGTTGAATGAAAGAAAAAAAAGAAAATCTCAAAGTCCACTTCTCTGAAAGACAAACTTTATTTTATGAATTTTATTTTATTTTATTTTTATACAGCAGGTTCTTACTAGTCATCAATTTTATACACATCAGTGTATACATGTCAATCTCAATTGCCCAATTCATCACACCACAATCCCCACTGCGCCGTGGCTTTCCCCCCTTGGTGTCCATACATTTGTTCTCTACATCTGTTACTCAACCTCTGCCCTGAAAACCGGTTCATCTGTACCATTTTTCTAGGTTCCACATACATGCGTTAATATACGATATTTGTCTTTCTCTTTCTGACTTATTTCACTCTGTGTGACAGTCTCTAGATCCATCCACGTCTCAACAAATGACTCAGTTTCGTTCCTTTTTATGGCTGAGTAACTTCTTTATCCATTTATCCACAACTTCTTTATCCATTCATATGTCAAGGTGCATTCAGGTTACTTCCATGACCTGGCTATTGTAAATAGTGCTGCAATGAACACTGGGGTGCATGTGTCTTTCTGAATTATGGTTTTCTCTGGATATATGCCCAGTAGTGGGACTGCTGGATCATATGGTAATTCTATTTTCAGTTTTTTAAGAAACCTCCATACTGTTCTCCATAGTGACTGTATCAATTTACATTCCCAGCAACACTGCAAGAGAGTTCCCTTTTCTCCACACCCTCTCCAGCATTTGTTGTTTGTAGATTTTCTGATGACGCCCATTCTAACTGGTGTGAGGTGATACCTCACTGTAGTTTTGATTTGCATTTCTCTAATGATTAGTGATGTTGAGCTTTTCATGTGCTTCTTGGCCATCTTATGTCTCTCTGGAGATTTTCTACTTAGCTCTTCTGCCCACTTTTGGATTGGGTTGTTTGTTTTTTTAATATTGAGCTGCATGAGCTGTTTATATATTTTGGAGATTAATCCTATGTCCGTTGATTCGTTTGCAAATATTTTCTCCCATTCTGAGGGTTGTCTTTTCGTCTTGTTTACGGCTTCCTTTGCTGTGCAAAAGTTTTGAAGTTTCATTAGGTCCCATTTGTTTATCTTTGTTTTTATTTCTATTACCCTAGGAGGTGGATCAAAAAATATCTTGCTGTGATTTATGTCAAAGAGTTTCCTTCCTATGTTTTCCTCTAAGAGTTTTAGAGTGTCTGGTCTTACATTTAGGTCTCGAATCCATTTTGAGTTTATTTTTCTGTATTGTGTTAGAGAGTGTTCTAATTTCATTCTTTTACATGTAGCTGTCCAGTTTTCCCAGCACCATTATTGAAGAGGCTGTCTATTCTCCATTGTATATCCTTGCCTCCTCTGTCATAGATTAGTTGACCATAGGTTCGTGGGTTTATCTCTGGGCTTTTTATCTTGTTCCATTGATCTATGTTTCTGTTTTTGTGCCAGTATGGTATTGTCTTGATTACTGCAGCTTTGCAGTATAGTCTGAAGTCAGGGAGTCTGATTCCTCCAGCTCCGTTTTTTTCCAATACTGCTTTGGCTATTCTGGGTCTTTTGTGTCTCCATACAAATTTTAAGAGTTTTGTTCTAGTTCCGTAAAAAATGCCATTGGTAATTTGATAGGGATTGCATTGAATCTGTAGATTGCTTTGGGTAGTATAGTCACTTTCACAATATTGATTCTTCCAATCCAACAACATAGTATATCTCTCCATCTGTTGGTATCATATTTAATTTCTTTCAACAGTGTCTTATAGTTTTCTGCATACAGGTCTTTTGTCTCCTTAGGTAGGTTTATTCCTAGGTATTTTATTCTTTTTGTTGCAATGGTAAATGGGAGTGTTTTCTTAATTTGTCTTTCAGATTTTTCATCATTAGTGTATAAGAATGCAAGATATTTCTGTGAATTAATTTTGTGTCCTGCAACTTTACCAGATTCATTGATTAGCTCTAGTAGTTTCCTGGTGGCATCTTTAGGATTCTCTATGTATAGTATCATGTCACCTGCAAACAGTGACAGTTTTACATCTTCTTTTCCAATTTGTGTTCCTTTTGCTTCTTTTTCTTCTCTGATTGCTGTGGCTAGGACTTCCAAAACTATGTTGAATAATAGTGGTAAGAGTGGACATCCTTGTCTTGTTCCTGATCTTAGAGGAAATGCTTTCAGTTTTTCACCACTGAGAATGATGTTTGCTGTGGGTTTATCGTATATAGCCTTTATTATGTTGAGGTAGGCTCCCTCTATGCCCACTCTCTGGAGAGTTTTTATGATAAATCGGTGTTGAATTTTGTCAAAAGCTTTTTCTGCATCTACTGAGATGATCATATGGTTTTTATTCTTCAATTTGTTAATATCATGTATCACATTGATTGATTTGCATATATTGAAGAATCCTTGCATCCCTGGGTTAAATCCCACTTGATCATGGTGTATGATGCTTTTAATGTGTTGTTGGATAATGTTTGCTAGTATTTTATTGAGGATTTTTGCATCTATATTCATGAGTGATACTGGTCTGTAGCTTTCTTTGTTTGTAGTATCTTTGTCTGGTATTGGTATCAGGGTGATGGTGGCCTCATAGAATGAGTTTGGGAGTGTTCCTTCCTCTGCAATTTTTTGGAAGAGTTTGAGAAGGATGGGTGTTAGCTCTTCTCTAAATGTTTGATAGAATTCACCTGTGAAGCCATCTGGTCCTGGATTTTTGTTTGTTGGAAGATTTTTAATCACAGTTTCAATTTCATTACTTGTGACTGGTCTGTTCATATTTTCTCTTCCTTCCTGGTTCATTCTTGGAAGGTTATACCTTTCTAAGAATTTGTCCATATCTTCCATGTTGTCCATTTTATTGGCACAGAATTGCTTGTAGTAGTCTCTTAGGATGCTTTGTATTTCTTCAGTGTCTGTTGTAACTTATTCTTTTTCATTTCTAATTTTATTGATTTGAGTCCTCTCCCTCTTTTTCTTGATGAGTCTGGCTAATGGTTTATTAATTTTGTTTATCATCTTAAAGAACCAGCTTTTAGTTTTATTGATCTTTGCTACTGTTTTGTTTCTGTTTCATTTTTTTCTGCTCTGATCTTTATGATTTCTTTCCTTCTGCTAACTTTGGGTTTTGTTTGTTCTTTCTCTAGTTCCTTTAGGTGCAAGATTAGATTGTTTGAGACTTTTCTTGTTTCTTGAGGTAGGCTTGTATAGCTGTAAACTTCCCTCTTAGAACTGCTTTTGCTGCATCCCATAGGTTTTGGATCGTCGTGTTTTCATTGTCATTTGTCTCTAGGTATTTTCTGACTTCCTCTTTGATTTCCTCAGTGCTCTCTTGGTTATTTATTGACGTATTGTTTAGCCTCCATGTGCTTGTGGTTTTTTTATGTTTTTCTCCCTGTAATTCATTTCTAATCTCATAGTGTTGTGGTCAGAAAAGATGCTTGGTATGATTTCAATTTTCTTAAATTTACTGAGGCTTGATTTGTGACCCAAGATGTGGTCTATCCTGGAGAATGTTCTGTGCGCACTTGAAAAGAAAGTGTAATCTGCTGTCTTTGGATGGAATGTCCTATAAATATCAATTAACTCTATCTGGTCTGTTGTGTCATTTAAAGCTTCTATTTCCTTATTTATTTTCATTTTGGATGATCTGTCCATTGGTGTAAGTGAGGTGTTAAAGTCCCCCACTATTACTGTGTTACTGTCGATTTCCTCTTTTAGAGCTGTTAGCAGTTGCCTTACGTATTAAGGTCCTCCTATGTTGGGTGCATATAAATTTATCATTGTTATATCTTCTTCTGGGATTGATCCCTTGATCATTATGCAGTGTCCTTCCTTGTCTCTTGTAGCATTGTTTATTTTAAAGTCTATTTTATCTGATATGAGTATTTCTACTCCAGCTTTCTTTTGATTTCCATGTGCATGGAATATATTTTTTCCATCGCCTCATTTTCAGTCTGTATGTGTCCCTAGGTCTGACGTGGGTCTCTTTTAGACAGCATACATATAGGTCTTGTTTTTGTATCCATTCAGCAAGCCTGTGTCTTTTGGTTAGAGCATTTAATGCATTCACGTTTAAGGTAATTATCGATATGTATGTTCCTATGACCATTTTCTTGTTTTGGGTTTGTTTTTGTAGGTCCTTTTCTTGTCCTGTGTTTCCCACTTAGAGAAGTTCCTTTAGCATTTGTTGTAGAGCTGGTTTGGTGGTGCTAAATTCTCTTTGATTTTGCTTGTCTGTAAAGCTTTTGATTTCTCCATCGAATCTGAATGAGATCCATGAAGGGCAGAGTAATCTTGGTTGTAGGTCTTCCCTTTCATCACTTTAAGTATATCATGCCACTCCCTTCTGGCTTGTAGAGTTTCTGCTGAGAAATCAGCTGTTAACCTTATGGTTTTCCCTTGTATGTTATTTTTCGTCTTTCCCTTGGCTGCTTTCAATAATTTTTCTTTGTCTTTAATTTTTGCCAGTTTGATTACTATGTGTCTCGGCATGTTTCTCCTTGGGTTTATCCTGTATGGGACTCTCTGCCCTTCCTGGGCTTGGGTGGCTATTTCCTTTCCCATGTTAGGGAAGTTTTTGACTATAATCTCTTCAAATATTTTCTCTGGTCCTTTCTCTCTCCCTTCTCCTTCTGGGTCCCCTAAAATGTGAATGTTGTTGCATTTAATGTTGTCCCAGAGGTCTCTTAAGCTGTCTTCTTTTCTTTTCATTCTGTTTTCTTTATTCTGTTCCGCAGCAGTGAATTCCACCATTCTGTCTTCCAGGTCACTTATCTGTTCTTCTGCCTCAGTTATTCTGCTATTGATTCCTTCTAGTGTAGTTTTCATTTCAGTTATTGTATTGTTCATCTCTGTTTGTTTGTTCTTTAATTCTTCTAGGTCTTTGTTAAACATTTCTTGCATGTTCTCGATCTTTGCCTCCATTCTTTTTCCGAGGTCCTGGATCTTCTTCACTATCATTCTTCTGAATTCTTTTTCTGTAAGGTTGCCTATCTCCACTTCATTTAGTTGTTTTTCTGCAGTTTTATCTTGTTCATTCATCTGGTACATAGCCCTCTGCCTTTTCATCTTGTCTATCTTTCTGTGAATGTGGTTTTTGTTCCACAGACTGCAGGACTGTAGTTCTTCTTGCTTCTGCTGTCTTCCCTCTGGTGGATGAGGCTATCTAAGAGGCTTGTGCAAGTCTCCTGATGGGAGGGACTGGTGGTGGGTAGAGCTGGGTGTTGCTCTGGTGGGCAGAGCTCAGTAAAACTTCAATCGCTTGACTGCTGATGCGTGGAGCTGAATTCCCTCCCTGTTGGTTGTTTGGCCTGAGGCAACCCAACACTGGAGCCCACCTGGGATCTTTGGTGGGGCTAATGAGAGACTCTGGGAGGGCTCATGCCAAGGAGTACTTCCCAGAACTTCTGCTGCCAGTGTCCTTGTCCCCACAGTGAGCCACAGCCACCTCCCGCCTCTGCAGGAGACCCTCCAACACTAGCAGGTAGGTCTGGTTCAGTCTCCCCTCGGGTCACTGCTCCTTCCCCTGGGTCCCGATGCGCACACTACTTTGTGTGTGCCCTCCAGGAGTGAAATCTCTGTTTCCCCCAGTCCTGTCAAAGTCCTGCAATCAAATCCCACTAGGCTTCAAAGTCTGATTCTCTAGGAATTCCTCCTCCTGTTGCCGGACCCCCAGGTTGGGAAGCCTGACGTGGGGCTCAGAACCTTCACTCCAGTGGGTGGACTTCTGTGGTATAAGTGTTCTGCAGCCCACCCAGCAGTTACGGGATTTGATTTTACTGTGATTGCGCCCCTCCTACCGTCTTATTGTGGCTTCTCCTTTGTCTTTGGATGTGGGGTATGTTTTTTGGTGAGTTCCAGTGTCTTCCTGTTGATGATTGTCCAGCAGCTAGTTGTGATTCTGGTGTTCTCGCAAGAAGGAGAACACATCCTTTTACTCTGCCATCTTGGCTCCTCAAGATAAACTTCTGACAACATTGTGCAAGGCATGGATGGATATGAATAAATAGAACTCATCCCACATATAGTAGGAATTCTCTTTAAATTGTTATTTGAATATATAAATATTATAAATCACTTTATACAATACTTGAAAACAGTCAAAATAGACAATTTCTTCGAAATATAATTTAGTATTATGAGGTAGACAAGCATTTATACGTCCAAGTAATTATGAAAAAGATCAGCAGATCTAGATGATTTTACAGGCAACCTTCACCAGAAATTCAAGTAAACGATAATCCCAATTTCATTTAAAAAAACTATTTTCGATAGTAGAAAATAAAAGAAAGCTTTAATTTTTTTATGGGGCTAGCTTTATCTTGTCTAATTATTTTAAACTGTCGTAAAATATACATTTAACATCAAATTTACTATCTTAACCATTTTTAAGTACACAGGTATGTGGCAGTAAGTACATTCACGTTGTTGTGCTACCATCACCACCATCCATCCACCAAACTCTTTCCATGTCCCAAAACTGAAACTCTGTATGCATTAAACAGTAATTCCCCATTCTCCCCTCTCCACAGCCCGTGGCAACCACCATTCTACCTTCTGTCTCAATCTGACTACTCTAGGTACCACATGTAAATAGACTCATACAGTATATGTCCTTTTGTGACTGGTTTATTTCAGTTAGCATAATGTCTTCAAGATTCATCCATGTTGTAGCATCTGTCAGAATTCCCTTCCTTTTTAAGGCTGAATAATATTCCATTGCATGTATATGCCACATTTGGTTTATCTACTCATCCATCAATGGACAATTGGGTTGCTTCTACCTTTGGCTTATTGAAAATAATGCTGTTATGAACATAAGCATACAAATATCTGACTCCCTGCTTTCAATTCTTTTGGGTATATACCCAGAAGTGGAATTGTCGGATCATATGATAAATTTATGTTTAACTTTTTTGAAGAGTTGCTGTACTGTTTTCTATAGTGACTGCTCCATTTAACATTCCTACCAACAGTGCTCAAGGGATTGTCTAGTTTTGATGTCAAGATTATTCTAGCCCCATAAAACTAAAATTTTCCCCTTACCTGGACATTCAGATTGCTAATATTTTATTTAGGATTTTTGCACCTATGTCCAAGTGTAAAACTGGCAGATCATATTAGAGAAATTTGAATAACCCAAAATGCAAAGACAAACTTCATATATCATGATCAAAGAGAGTTTATACCCAAAATACAAGGATTTTTAGAATTTACAAAACAAATTCATGTAATCCAGCATAACAATAGAGTAAAAGAAAAAACAATGATTATTACAACAGATAGAAAAAAAGACATATAATGCAGTACCCGTTCATTATTTTAAAAGAAAAAAGGCAAATAAAAATTTATTTTATCTCTAATTCTTATACCATTTTTTTTGTTTTACCAGAAAATATAGCACAACGTTAAACAGGAGGTACAACAGGCATCCTTTGTTTTTTGTTCCTGACTTTCATGGAAAGGCTTCTGATAATTCAGTATTTTATAATGTTCATTTTAAGTTTTTAGTCATTAATCTTTATTGGCTTAAGGGTATTTACTTTTAATTTGCCAAGGGTACTTTTTGCTTGTTGTTTGTTGTTCTAACTGTCCATCCTTGCTTCTACACTGAAAACCCAGGAGAATCAACAAATTCAAATTACTAGAATAGGAGAACTCAGTAAGTTTGCAGAGATAAGATTAATATATAAAAATCAATAATGTCCAGTGTCCAAATGTTGGTCTCTAAATACTACTCTTCAATTAAAAAAAGCAGAACTCCTTGGAGAAATATCTGATTCCAGGGCTGGGGCAGAAAAATAAACAATGAGCCTGGAGTTTCTTATAGTACCAAACACTAAAGAAGTACTTACAAAACAAAAGGATGGGTCGAATCAAAGGAACCCAAGACCCAGCCTGCAGAGCTCCCAATCGCCAAAGCTCAAACAATTTAAACAACAAAAATAATGTAGTATTGGATTATTACCCAAAGTATAAAATAAATATACAGGGTACAAACTAATATAAATAAATGACTGAACAAATAAATGCCAAGAAGAGACAAATCTTTCTTACAAAAGAATTCTAAATAATAAATGTAGATACTTCCCTACTCCCAGGAAGTGGAGCTTAATTCCTGCCCCTCCCCACTTTTAGGACAGGCTATACTTAATGCCTCACTTCCAAAGGAAGAATAGAATAGAGAAAGAGAAAAAATATTAACTTTAGAGTGGAAAAACCTGGCAAACATTACCTAAACCAAGGGATGAAGGTTATCATCATCGGTGATGTCATGCAAATATCATGTACCCCCCTGGCATGTTAGGATGAGAAGGGCACTTGACTTTGCTGATACTCTTTTTAAAAACCTATAACCAACCCAGTCTACTAATCATAAGAAAAATATCAGATTAAGGGACATTCTACAGGATACCTGGCCAAGACTCTTCAAGGCTGTCAAGGTCATGAAAAACAAGGAGAGATTAAGAAACTGTTCAGAGATCAGAGGAGACTGGGAATACATGATAATTTAAAACAATGTGGTAACCTGGACTGGGTCCTGGAACAGAAAGAAAACATAATGGAAAAACGTAAAATCTATCCAGTCTGGAATTTAGTAATAGTAATGTTACCACTGTCAGTTTCTTAATTTTGACAAATGTATCATGGTAAAGTAAAATGTTAACAATGGGGGCAACTAGGTAAGGAATGTACAGGAACTCTCTTCTTTGCAATTTCTCTGTAAATCTTAACACTATTCCAAAATTAAAAGTTTATTTTAAAAAATCAACAATGTTCTTATACCCTAGTAATAACCAATTAGAAAATGAAATTCCAAAAAGGTCTAACAAAATACATGCAAAATGTTTACAGAAAAAAATTATTGAACTGATGTATATGAAAAACCAAAACAAATTAAAAGAAAGACCACAACATCATAGGAAGACTAAATATTTCAAAGACAGTGTTTAATCTTTAATCTATGAATTCAATACAATAATAAACTCACTGGATGTTAATATACTCTTTATGAAAAATAAAAAGGTTAGAGACAATAATGGGATTGTTTCGTATCTTTGTAAATCTCTTTTAATATCTATCTTAATAGAATACAGAGGGATTCTCATATCTGCTTCTGCATTCAGTTTGTTTTGATATCACATACCATGTAGCCTCTAGCAACCTCTTCTATAAACCCTAAGAGAATCCCACTGTCTACCCATCAATACATCTTTTTCTCTTTATTTTTTACAATGCATTTCAAAGTAAGCTGCAGATATCAGTATACTTCCCCTCAAATACTTCAGCATATAAACTCATTACTTAAGAGTTTAGCATTTTTATTAGTTCTTTTTTTCTTTTTATGTAAAATTTACATACAATGAAATGCACAAAATTTAAGTATGAATTTGGTGATTCGGACATTGCGCAACCCAAACGTCTCTCAAGATACAGAACGTGACTCTCACTCCCCAGGAAATTCCCTTATACCCTTCTGAGTAAATTCCCCATCCCTCTCTAGTCCCCCAAAGCAATCACTGTTTTGATTTTTTTTCTACCCAGATTATCTTTGCCTTTTCCAGAACCGGTCATATAAATGGACTCATACAATACGTACTCTTTTACGTAAGTCTTCTATACAGTGTGTTTTAGAGCCATTCATACTATTTTTTAAAAAGTATTTAAAATTATTTTACCTACCATGAAAATGACTATCAAGATGAGACAGATGCCCACTATGATAAGGAAGGGGATTAAGTAGTATTCCAGAGGAAGGCTAAATTCTGGAACTAAGATAATGTGGCCCCTGGAAGAAAAGAAAAATTAATAGTTGGGAAGTATTAAAAGTTGCCAAATTATGATGTTAATTGAAAACAAAAATATTTTAAAAAGGCATTTAGACATTATAATTCAATCCACTAGACACATCTCATTTTCTAACATATGATTTCTAATAATTTAAGGGATGCTTTTTCCAATGTTAAGTCAAGTTTACATACCGGCCAAAATAATTTGCCTATATAATTAAAAGAAACTTTTAGACTGGGTAGAGGAAATCAGCCAATCAATACTTACTGTGTCCATCCTGGAAACACGTCTTTACTGAGTTTAGTAACCTGAGTAAAAGTTAGCATATTTTACATGCAAAATCAGCATTTAAATAATGGCAGTGCCTCGGGCAGCATGCCAGCAAGAACCCCCTCCCCAACCAAATCACTGTTCATCAGTTCCTCCCATGAAAAAAATCTCTGGAGCCACTATTGACGAAAATATACTCCCCCTTCCCTTTATGCGTCACATGAGCTTGTTGTACCAAGTACAACAGATAGAACCCCTGTATTCCACATTCATCTGTGAGATATGGAATGAAAGAACCGGCAACAAAATTCTCAGGAGTTGTAGCTTCTCTCTTCTCAACCTTCTCCACAGCTTGAATGAAAAAAAAAAACAAAACAAAAAACCTACAAAATTGTGTATGTTGCGTGCGGGGACAGGGGGGTAGAGAGTACCACAAGATTTATTCTACTCTGTTACTAACCATGGTTAATACGGTTATATGGTTATTAACCATACAATACTGCTATTATAAAAATTCACCGGGACTCATGAAATGAAACGGAACAGAATAAGCACACTATCTGTGTTGCGTGAGCAAATTTTACATGGCAGCAAAATCCTGCAATAGAAAATACCCTCAGTCTAGGGAAGGGTCTGTAAATGGTCAGTGAGATGACTGATTTCTCCATAATATTCCTGTGCAACTCAACTAGTATGGTGCTAGCAACACTACTTCGTTACCCACTGCTGGCTGGTTTTTTAAGTAGTGACTCCAGGTACTTCATAACACAAGGGTTAAATGCAAAACAAAACTTCTCAACGTAAAAGGAAATGAAAACAAGTTGACTCCTTCCCCCATGTAGAAATGCTTAGGATGCCCTAGTACTCAAGAAAAATAACATGAAAACAAATTATTTCTATTCCCAAGCAATTTTTAAGTCTTCATGCTATTAACAATTTTATTCACATCCAAAGAGTTCCATCAATCTTTAACAAAAAGAAGAACAAAAAAACGAAATACCAGGAATTTCCCCCAATAATTTAAATATTTTCCAAAAACTGCTAACATTGCTAAAAGTAGCTTTTTACTTCACTTTCCAGTAGAATGACAAAAGATTTATATGCATTTTTGTAACTTTATATAAAATACTGAAGTGACTGATATATCATCAGTATAAAAAAGAGAAAAGCAAGCCTGGGCTGCTCTATTTGATACCATCTCTTCCAGCATGAGGCCAGCTCTGTAAACAATGTCCCTGTTCTTGGTACAAACCCTCTGAAACTGCCCCAGGGCCACGGCTGAGTTACAGTAACAAATGGTGCCACTTTTAAGTAGAAGAGCCTTTCAATGAGATGCTGATCCTCTGCAACCTCCCTAACTACTTCCACCAAACTGCTATAAATTAACACTGTTAGGGTTTAGAAGCCAGATTAAACTATATATAGATAGAGATATGGACACTGAGCTTTTAAGATACTTAGAGCCGTCTATCAACCGCAGACCCTTTAAAGATCTTCACAATATATCTTGACAGTAAACTAAAATGGTTTGAGATATAGCAGGCTATATAAACGAGACAGTTTATAGTTTACTGCGTTTTCTTAACCAAATTGCTAATGGTGAAGGTGGTGACGGCGATGATACAGGGTGGAGAACTACAACAGAATATCAGTCTCCCAGCTTTATTTCTATTCCCTCTGCCCAGGTTCCCACAGCTGAGGCTGCAGACTCATCCCTGTCCTAATCCCAGATCAATCTGTACTTGAAGGAGGAGATATTTAAACAGCTTTTAGTAAGAATCTTCCCATACTACCTCCATGTCCACCCCTCAATATAGTACATTCCATGTGCTCTGCAGCTAAGACTCCATCATTGAAGCAGAGTCCTAGGCAACCTAGGAAATAGTGTCTCATTCTCCTTTGCATGAGTTCCCAGGTTATTTTCAAACCAGGTGTTAGGCCTAAACTCTAACTTCAATAATAATCTAACAGTAACAGTAATCTCTAATTTCCCAACCCCTCTGTTGACACAGGAGGTCTTGCCTTGTCTGTTTTGTTATCCAACCCCCATCATGAATTGGGAGATGGGGATTGACATATATACACTAATATGTATAAAATGGATAACTAATAAGAACCTGCTGTATAAAAAAATAAAATTCAAAAATTCAAAAAAAAATACTTTAAATATATATATTCAATCATCTTTGGAAGATGCTAGCAAACCAAATCATTTTAAAAACAGTAAATAAAGGGAAAGAATCAAATGTTTATCCTATCTTTCCTAAACAGACTGCACATCAAGGTAATCAAATAATTGATAAGGTGTGAGTCCTCTTTATAGAAGTATTTCAGCTAATAAATGAAGAAGGAATTATAAAATTAGATTACTTGCAAATCCTAAAGAGCTAAATGGATCTAGACAATGATCATTAATGATTGCTGCCCTCGCAAAGAGAGAACCAAATATTATGTCTCCTGATGGAAATACATAATAACACACATAAATTACTCCTGCCTCACCTATCCTCCTGGCCCCCCCAAGCACACCTGAATTTGAACAAACCTCTAGGTCTAATGAGCAATTTACAGGGAAAATAAATAACAAAGGAATACTCTAGGCAATACACCAAGGATGCAGTCAGGAAAGTTTGGACTGTGGTTAAAAACTGTACAGGACAAATGACCCTGTTGCTTCAATAAATAAATGACTAGAAAAAAAAAAGAGTCATAGCAAGTGTATGGATTAAAAATAGGGTGATCACATGCCCTGATTTGCTCAGAAACAAATCTAAAGACTGAAATATGGGTTGATATTGAATTAATGTTTACTTTAAAAATAAAAGGTAAAATAATGATAATATCATTATATTTTTTATATATAACCTATCTTCTAGTGATATATTCTGAGATATTTACAGTTGAGATGATAGGATATATAGTACTTGCTTTAAAATAATCACGGTGTGGGGAAGAAAAGTGGCGGGTGGTGCTTCAGACCGGACAGTCCAAACAAAATTGGCCATGAGTTGATAATTCTGAAACTGAAGGATCAGATTCATTCTACTCACCTCCCTACTTTTAAACAGTAGAATAAATTAATGGGTAGGTAGGCAGGCAGGCAGGCAGACCAACCAGCCAGCAGATGGATGAGGCAAATCAGTATGAACAGGTCCACAATCCGTTAAGCACAATTCTGAAACCTAAAAAGCTTTAAAAAGTAATGTTTGCAATTCATTTGCTAGTCAACCTGAACCTAACTGACATGATAAAATACTCATACATTTATTGCAGATATATATGTAATGTGATTATGGGATGCTGCCTCAAATCCTATTTGGATGTTACATAACTTAAAAATCTGAAAATGTTAAAATTCCATGTTACATCTGTCCCCAACAGTTGGGATAAGGGATTTTGTGGCCTTGCATTAACACGGGAAGGGTCTAAATATTAAGTAAATAAAGTATGTTACAAAATACTAAGTATTGTATGGTACTATTTTACGAGCACATTATCCCTAATTAATGTCAGTATTCAAACATGCAGAAAAAAAATTAAAAGCTTTTTAAAAAACAGTAGCTGTTGTTAGAGAATAGCATCATAGGGACTTTTGTTTAAATGCTTTATATTTCTGAATTTTTCCACATTTTACCAGCAGGTATGTATTACTTTTTTAATGTAAAAAGATATGACTTTACCATTAAAAACAAAAAAAGACTCTTTAAAATACATATTAAAATATACAGACTTTTTCTAAATGAAGCAATAATACTGAGGTAAAAGCAAGTAGTAGTTCTCCACCTCCCATTAACTACATAAATATGGCTGACAAAATAGCATCTTGCCTAACTATTTTTAATACAACATCCAAAATTATATTCCCTAACTTAATAAAATTTTTCTGAGCGCAGAATATGTGAACAGTATTTTAAATATCAAAACTGTATAGGGAAAATGACAAAAATCATAAACAAAAAATCTTTCCCTCTCTTTCTTTTATTCATATCCAAACTCAAATATTCCTGGATTTCTTCCCCCCTAAATAATTAGAATTCCATTTCATTGTGCCAGTTTCCTCTTTTGGCAAATGCAGATAGTAAGAGATAATAATAACCTCTAGAGGGTTGTTGTGAGAATTATAAATGTAAAGGCCTCGTTTCATGAGTGCCTGGCACTTGCTAATTCCTCAATAACTACTACTGCTTTTATTATTAATACTGTTGTTATTGCTCCTCTTAGTCAAAAGGCTGTTCCTGTCCACTATGCTTTGGGGAGCTGTTTCATGGAAGAAGCTCTGAAGTGTTAATTTAATTGCACTATTTCTATATAAGATAAGACAGTTGTGCCTTAAGTTAGTTTCAGTCTATTTGTTACCATGGTAATGAGATTTGGGGGAGATGTTCCATAAGAAGTTTCTAATTCCAAATCAAACTTTTTAAACTTGAAAACAAACTTTCTGTGTTTGTAAAAGTTAGCCACTTAACACACTGTGTTTTGGATTCTTTGTTTATAAAATAACATTTCTTTTTAATAAAATACAAACATGTCTTAATGAAAAGTATCATATAAATGTAAATCAGGGACTTCCCTGATGGTCCAGTGGTTAACAATCTGCCTTCCAATGCAGGGGACAGATGCGGGTTTGATCCCTGGTCGGGGAACTAAGATCCCACATGCTGCGGGGCAAATAAGGCCACGTGCCGCAACTACAGAGCCCACACGCCCCAACGAAAGATCCTGCGTGCTGCAGCTAAGACCCAACACAGCCGAAAAAAAGAAAGTAAATCACATTGCTTCTAAATACCAATAGTTTGATTAAACTATAAAAGGGAAAGTTTTTTTATCTTTTTAGTAACATGGGTGGCTTAATCTCTCTAGCATAAATGTATTTGCAATATGCAATCCTACACAGAACAAACAGTACAATACAGTAAGTCTTAAAATCATGACATAAGAAGATATAGTTTAGCACGATAGAGTACATTCTAAAACAGAACTTTGATTACAACTAATCTTACATAATTCTACCCTAATAAAGACAATAATTTTTAGCTACATGATTATTTCTTATATCCATTACTTACCCTTTTTCATATGTGAACTCATCTTTCAGGGAATTAGCTGATGATTCGCCAATAAAGACAGATGGAATGTCAATTTTCTTTAGTACCTCAACTGTATAAAACAATAATAAAATTATTCTTCAAAGCCCATACTTAGTGTAAAATCAACTTAACCTTCTTCATAATAACAGCAAATACAACTGGAAATAATTACAATCAACTTGAATTATCTATTAGTTGATTTTCCAGATTGCACATTTATACCATCATCAAAATGGTTGAGAAACATTACTACATTTACAGTAATAAAAGCTAACATTTTGCATATAACATTACCACACTACCTCAATAGTCCTGAGATTGAAATATAACTCCTATTTTGATTATTTCCATTTGATTTATTTGATTTATTCCTCTACAAACATAATTAACTATTAGAAAAGGAAGAAGAGGAAGAAATGTAAAGTGTTTTTTCCACTCATAACTTAATTCCTAAATGAAAAAGTGAAAAAAGCTTTTTGTTTACATACCCATTCCCACGAGAGGTGTAAGCCAAAGAATGTAAGAAGAGACCATTTTACAACAGTCTGAAAAATGACACCACACATCTAAGGCTTTACAGAGTGAAGGGCTGACAGTTCCAAAAGGGCACAGGATAGGGAAGCTGGGTAAAGTTCTACTTCCTCCTAAGCCTGGAGTTCATGATAAAGTATTGTGTTTTGATTCGTGTCCTACGAAAGTTTACTTTTATATCTATGGTAAAAAAAAAAAAAACTAAAATCAAATGCCAACAAAAAAAGAACTTTGCAAAAATTACCCAGTACTCGAGAAATAAAAAAAATCATCTTACTCTTCCTATAGAAAACGCAGCCATATTTTTAACTGTGAGTTATTTTAACAGATTTGGCTTTAGAGGAAGTCCATTTGCCTGCTTTTGTTACATTTTTTGCAACAACTTTGTTCTACATTTCTTTTAAAAATGTATATTAATTATTTATTTAAAAAAGGGGGGTGGATACAAGTAAAGAAGAACAACACAGCCATAATCCTTCCCACCCAAAGACAAGGCTTTCATTTGAAGCAATATAAATAGTTCTTTAAGTTTCGACAAATGCATACAATTATGTGAGCACCACCACGATCAAGATAAAAAAATGTTTTATCATCCCTCCAAATTCCCTCATGCCCATTTACAGTCAACCCTCACCACAACTTCGGCAACCACTAACGTATTTTTCTTTAATTCTTATAAAGACAAGTTTTAAAGTTTTAAAATCTTGGTATCCTTAGTAGAGTACATTTTTTTTTTCGTTTTCAGATTGTTTGGATATATGCAAATAAAATCATTCATTCCGTACGTTCTCTCTCTGTCTCTCTCTCACACACACACCTACATACATGCCCATATCATATAAACCCTAAGAGGGAAGGAACGAAAGTGGTTAGCAGAGGAACACTTAATCACTATCTTTATATTACTAAGATCAATAAATATTTAAATCTTTGTATTAATGGGATCATCTAATAATGGGGAAAAAGTATAGGCTTTTTCCACTCAATGGTATACCTCAGATATCCTGTCATGTCAATAAATAAACATCTACCTCATAATTTTTAATAGCTACAGAGGTACTGTTATATAACCATATATATTTTAGGGAGATATTTTCTGTCATGCTAAGAGATCTTTCTCTTTCACATAAGTTTAAATTTTAATTTATTTGATAATTAAAACTTGGAATTGTATACCTTTGTAAAATGCTTTACTCTTTCATGAAGATACTCTGATAAACTCGAGAAGGAATTTTTGGCTTGTAACTACTGGCTTAGAATTATTGGAAGCAACATAACTTCCCTGAGTTATGATATCTAATGAGATGTTAAAAGCTCCTCACTTTAGTCAGAAGATTAAGAAGGGGGAAATGATGTACACAAATATAAACAGCCATCCTGGAGACTCTGCAACATCAGTTATCTACTGAAAACAAAACCAAATGTTTTAGTTCACAAAATACTTTAAAAACACGAAATCTTAATTCTGATCCACAAAACAACTCTGTGAAGTATGCGTGCCAAGTAGTATTATCGTATCACAGACAGATTATAATTGAAGCAGCCAGCCCCAACCTCTCCAGACACACATGTCCAACTGCCGGTTCAGTTTTCCCATTTGACTGCCTAGCAGATGTTTCAACCTTAATGTTTCTCAAACGGAATCCTCAATATCTCTTTTCCACTAATCAGTTTTACTTCTGCTCTTTCTCATCTCTGTAACTAACTATTCACCTAGTTTCTCAAGTTAAACATCTTGGAGTTTTCCTTGTCTCCTCCCCTTCTTTTATTCCTTATATCAAACCCTATCAACCTCAAAATATATCCATAATCCTATCACTTCCCATCACAGTCACCGCTAATACTCCAAACTGCCATCGCCTCTTGCCCGGCTGCTGCACCGATGTTCTAACTGGTCTCTCAGTTGGCACTCTTGCCCATCTCTCACCTTCAGTCTATTCTCCAAAGAACAACCAAAGTGATCCTTTAAAATCTGTCAGATCACCTCACACCTCTGCTTAAAACCCATGTAAAACAAATCCCAAAGTCCCACAAGACCCAACATGATCTAGTCCCTGGCTCCCTCTCCAACTTCATCCCCTGCAACTCTCTCCCTCCCTTGTTCATTCTACTCCAGCCACTGTGATTTTCTGCCACACCTTGAAAACACCAAGTATGCTTTATCTTTGAGCATTTGCATTTGCCTGCCGTTCCCTTTCCTCGGAATATCCTCCTCCAAAAATCTGCATGGCTCAGCCTCTCACTTTAGACCTATGCTCAAATGTCAAAGCCTCATAGCAACCTTCTCTGATCACCCTATCTAGAATAGCTATCCTCCTCTCATCCCTGTCACTATGTATCCCTTTAACCTGGCATGTTTTTCTTCATAGCACTTACCACTACTTGACATATACCATACCTCTTTGATTATCTGTTCATTTCCTCTCTTCCACCCTAGAATGCAATAATAACAATAACTGCAGCAATAATAATAGCAGCTAAATAACCATTAAATAATTACTAAGAACCAGGCAGTCCTCTAGATGTTTTATATGTCATAAGCAACAAACCAGTGAGTTGAGTACTATTATCATCCCCATTTAACATATCAGAAAAGTGAGGCACAGAGATGTTAGGTAATGTTCCCAAGGTCACAGAGCTGGTAAGTGGTGGAGCTGGGATTCAAACCTTGTAAGGCAATACTCAGAAACCATACTCTTTAACTACTGCATTCTGCTACCTCAATGAAAAGTATGAGCAAAGCCTTGAAACTGTATCATTTCCTGCTGTAGTCATGATGCCTAAAAGACTGCTTGATGCAGAGTAGCCTGTCAAAAAATATTTGTTGAAGGCAGAAAGCAAGGAAAAAAGGAGAAGAAACAAACCCATACTGGTAACTTGCTCTATTTATACAGCTAGAAATTTGCACAGCCTAGACCCAAACTTGAGGCTGAGACTCCTAATGTAGATTCTTTCCACTCTGCTATGGCATGGGTTTTCTCATATACCTTCTTTCATATGATCTTCAAAACTTTGTCAGGTCAAATAAAAATTAAAATTATTCACACTTTTACAGATGAAAATAAAGGGCCTGGAAAGGTTAGTAACTTTTCCAGCAGCACAGGTCAGTTCATATATCAACTAACTTGGAATAAACCCACATTTCCTGGTCTTGAAGTTTGTATTCTTCCCCACCACATTCTGCTGCTGCCTCCTGAAGATGACAAATGTGATTGACTCACTGAGCTAACCCATCCTATGTCATAGTTGAAATAAGAAACAGATACATTCCTGTATGAAATGTTGGCAAGAGGCCTTTAAAACTTCCTTTTGTGTCCAGATATTAGAACCTCTGCTCTTAGGGGAACACATGTGGCTATGATCTAAGCCTAAAAAAGAGCGATAGATACATGCTTCTTTTAATAAATCTGTGCTTTCCTTTCCTCTACCAAGTAACAGCAAAGATGAAAATGGTAAAGATCTTTACAACATGTTGGATATATGAAATGTTCAAACACATACACACTCAAGGACAGAGCAAAATGTCATGGAAAGTAATCCAAGCAATGAAGTCAAGAACCAAAATTCTGAACAATCTTTGAAATATAATAACTCAGCTGGAATATTTCCATAGCAACAACAGGATTATATGGTCATGTGCTACTTCTAATATTTAGCACACTTCCCTTAGGAACTGATATGATAATCACAAAAAGGTTTTAGTACAAAGACAAAACAGGTGTTATGGGGAACTGACACTTTCATCTTGCAACTTTTTTATTAAAAGCGTGTCAAAAGAGTAAATAGTTTACAAATACTAATCATTGTATTCAACCCAGAACCCTTGAGAAGGTCTTGAGGGTTGCTAAAACCTAGGCCCAGGCCTTCAGCAAAACACACAAAGAGTAGGTAACTTGCTCGAAATTATACATTCAAAACAAGTAGGAGCTCACATTTGAATTCAGGCCTATTTTCAGAGTGTGTACACTTTCTGTTTTGCCAGTAATGTATACAGGTCACAAAAGTGACTAGCCTGGGAGGTACTGTGTAGGATAATAATTGTTTTTTATGGGAGGTGATTAAAGGAAGAGAAGACAACTGTGTCAAATCTGTAGTAAAACAGTACTAGTTTATTTGATAAGTAAAATCCCTTCATCAAGTCCTCTAATTCCTAAACAGTGGTTATCAAACCTTTTGTGAAATGCTAGAACCTCTTAAGGGTACTTCATGCATTCTACAGTTATGATTTAATCAGCTAGAAGATTAGAATAATAATTTAAAATATAAAGAAACTAATGGACTTATCGCTAAGTTTTACTTTTTATATATTGTAATTTTGCCCCAGATTAAATTAGGGGTAAGAAGGAAAAGAGTTCAACTCAACAACAACAAAAAATACTGTCTCATGTTATAAAAAGATTTTTTTGGTCAAGGAATCCAAAATATTTCCTATTGAGGATGCAGTTATTTAAAGTCCTAAATACATTCCAATGGAGTATATCAGTCCATAGCTTTAGGGCTGCTCTTTGTTGCAAACTCTTTCTTGCATATATGACTCAATTCAACTTAATAACAAGAGGTATTATTGTTATATACTAAAAGGAAAACAAAAACAAAATATTTAATCCTGAATGTTGGCAGTGTATTTATTTAGTGTATTCTGGGCTCTGAACCCAATTGCCAATGTGTGTGTGGATCTTCCCACACCATCAAACAACTCAACTCAATTCTGACATTGTCTACCTGGAGATATAGCATCAGATTCCACAGGGTAAGGGTTCGGTCTCACAAGAATCCCCATCCCTCACTTCAGACACCAGCCACAAGTCCAAGCTGTTACCTGTGCTTCTGACCCACCCACCAGCTATGGACTGGAGGTTCCAACAACCCTTACTCCATGGGTTCAATTAATTTGCGAAAGCAGCTCACAGAACTCAAAGAAACATTTTATTTACTAGATTACCAGTTTGTTATAAAAGGATATAATTCAGGAACAACCAGATGAAAGAGATGTATAGGGCAAGGTGTATGGGAAGGGGTGCAGAGGTTCCATGGTCTCTCCAGGAGTGCAACTTTCCCAGCATCTCCACGCTTCCACCAACCCAAAAGCTCTCTGAACCTGTCCTTTCAGGTTTTTACAGAGGCTTCATTACATAGGCATGACTGATTAAATCACTGGCCACTGAGGTCAGGGGGTGTGACTGAAAGTTCCAACCTTCTAATCACCTGGTTAGTTCTCCTAGCAACCAGCCCCATCCTTTGGTGGAGTCCAAAAGTAGTCTCATTAACATAAAAAGACACCTTTAACACTCTCACTAAATTAAGTGAAAGGATATAGCTTAAAAATCAGTCTGATTAAAGCCAGTTATTTCATTAAAATTGGCTCATTTTCCCTACGAGCTAATATTTAGTAAAGAATAAGGAAAGACATTCCCATTTTGAATGGAAAGCTACAGGCATGCCAATATATGTTAAGGGAGTAATAATAACCAACTGGCATTAAGAGAGCACAAGTATGTGGCTTTGAAATTCCATAAGAATACAGTAGCTACTTAGTATTTCTGCATATCCTAAAATTTAACGTTGTGAATCTCTAAATAAATCACAAAAATTCTCCTATGGCATCCTTAACTCAATATGCTTATCTTTATTTAAAGCTTTGGCTTTCCTTTGGTTTTTTACCAAAATAGCAATACATCCTATAAAATGAAACACATAGGTTAAAAAACAACAATGACAAACTTCAGAAAAGAACAAGTCAATTCCACTTATATTGTGAACAAAATTATCTCAAGAGGATTATAAACTGGAAATTATCTTTCTGATGGAGAAGAAATTTTGCTTTTTAAACAGAAAAGAAAAGAAAAGAAATTCTGGTAAGTTTTAGTTTCGAATGATTGGTCAAACAGGAGAGAAGAAAAGTGATACCTGTACTTACTGTCGTTGGATCCCATGCTAATGAGGTCATCAGAATCAACATTGTGAACTATGGCTGCTTTGTATCCTGCTCTCTGTGCATTTAAAACCTGCAAGTCAGAAAACAGTCATGATATGAGCAAGAAAGTGCTTCGTCATAAGGCCCCTCAACTTCAGCAAACATAAATCAACGAGCCCATAACATACAACTAGAACTAGATTATGTATATATACAAGAACAGATCTCAAGTGTGTTCTTGAAACATAATGTGTTTTACAATTGATTATCAAGGACTTCTTTAGATATCTTCTTGATTTCACTCATGGTACTAAATGAAATGAGAGGCAAATAAAGGACAGAGACACAAGCTACCAAACCAAAAGGATCCAAAGCAATAAACCTGTCTGGCTCTAAAGAGGTAGAGACTTGTGATCAGGCTCTTGAGAGTCGTCAGCCCTTGAGAAGTCAAATCTACCTCTGCTACTTACAAGTGCATTAAACTTGGGCAAATTCTTTTTCTTCCTTAATCCTCAGTTTCCCCAACTTTAAAATGAGAATGGCAACAATATTTTTCACATATGTAAAACAATTTTTTAAATGTTTAATACCATGCCTGATACATAGAAATGAATCAAATAAAAGCTATTCTTATTATTAGCATGATCATCAACGATTTTCTTTAAAAGTCCTTACTAAAGCTTTGAAAAAATTAAAAATAACTCCAGCTTGAAGTTGCTTACTTTGGTTCTACTAGCTATATAATCTTTCCTAAAACTAGTCTCCAAAATAGTAAGCTTCGCACCATAAGAATATGGCTAGATGTGTGGAAGGATTTTCTTACATGAAAGATCTGAAAAGTATCCACACATGTTACCACACCTCACTTTTAAAATAACAATCTGTTTTAAATAAAAATAAACCCAGACCTAACTCCTTTGGACTGTTTGGTAAAAATGAAGGATCAGATCATTATTTGCATACTGGTTAAATAAAATGAAAATTGGGTATGCAAATATATATATATATATATATATATATATATATATATATATATATATAAAATAGTTTTGAATGCTTGAAATACTTTTGAATACTCTGAAAACTATATACATATAATTCTGGATACTTAATATGGTAAGAAACCCTTGAAACTCTGTTTTAGTTATCAGCATAATAATGATTCAAAATTCTACCGTAATTCAATAAAGATAAGACCTGAGTCAAGCTCCAAAGAGGAAGGGAAAGCCCAAAACGTCGAGTTCCTGAAAGTAAAAGGAATGCCCAAGTGTTCAGCAGACTGGATTTGAATGCTAAGTAAGAAAAATGAGGCTCATGTATTCAACCCCAATCAGGTAAGAGTAAAATTCTCTTCTACATTACCACTGACTTCTCTACTACTACCTCATAAATGAAAGCTGGAATTCTCAAAGAGACAATAATGTGCATTAATCAGGATATTTTTATCCTACCACCAAAACCCCCTGAATCTGCAGTGCCTCAAAGAATTAATATTTTGTTCAACTTTATAGTCTCTACAGGACCTATGAAATAATATCCTGACAGAACAGGCACTCATTACATATTACTAGAATGAGAAAATTTATAAAATATGTGGTTAAATAGCTCATATTATAACATTACAAACACAAGAGAGAAAATAAGGCAGTTTTTTTTTAATGAATTAAAATAGCATAAATAGTTCACCAACATAGGACCTACTGCTCTAATGTTGGGAATAACAGCAAGAAAACCAACCAGCCAACAAAATTGTTACAAGGAATGTTTTGCAGTCATGCAAAGAAAAGTCAATAATCAAAAAAGTAAGTTTACTATCTTTTGCCTATGTGTACATGTTTTATTTTTAGGTGGATTTTGTTATACAACTAAAATTTAAGAAAATGCCAGCCTCCACAGCCTCTTCTCCGTAGATTTTACTGCTTTCCAAGGGGAGGGGAAAAAAAATCTCTCAAGAAGAATAGAATAGCTTCTAAACTTTATTTCTTATTTATTACTTATATATTAACCTATTATTTATTCATTATATTATCACAGTAGAACAGACTCCAGTTAGCTTTTACTGAAACAAAAGTATACTTGGTTGGGGTTGCTATTAGTTTATCTGATGCTTTAATGACCATTTAACTGTTCCCAAAAAAAGCTAATGAAGTAACTAAGGAGAAATGTTTCTTTCACAAATCCAGAAAACAACTGTTTCCAGAGATACAATTTAAGAAATATAAAACTTATATCGAAAGTTGTTCTCTCCTAATATAAAACTTAAGTTTTACATTTCTTTTTAAAGCCAACTAATACACAAAGTCATTGAAATTATACATGATTTAACTTGTTTCCCTGAAAAATATATATTTGTGAGCAAAGATACATGTTAAGATACAGGGTAGGTGGTCTCAGGAACCATGATAAAGTGTATGTAAAGAAACATAGTTCAATTCAGTAAGTGTTTGCTGAATTTACATAACAAGTAAGGTATTGTGTGTTGGGCACAATGCAGAACTCAAAGGTGAATCAGAAACAATCACTATCCTCAGAGAGCTGGACACTCATGGATATCCAAACAGATCCGGTGCTTTCTAACCTATCTGCTCATGCTATCATCTCTGCTTGGAATAGGCTTTGTCTTCTGAACGCTTAATCAGCCCTTTAAATTCCATTACCTCCATGAAGCCTGCCTGTCCTGTTCCATGCCCTGTTCCACATGCTGTCCCAAGCACCCATATAACTGCTTCCTGCTTAGTATTTATATCAATTTGTTATCTTATATAGTGCCTTACAGTTGTTAGGGGAAGCACTGACAGAAACCGCCCATCCTAGCCAGGCAAGGTAATAGCCACTTGCATGAGTTATCTCACAACAGGAGATTCTGGTTAGGAACACGGAACTAACAAGCTACCACCAACAGGAAGAATTCGGGAAAGGTCAAAAGGACAGAAGAGACGCCAGTCCACATGTCCTACCAACCTCCCAGAATCCTTCTTGATGGAATTCATCTTGGCTGAGTGATGCATGTGCCACCAGGAAGGACCCTGAGTCAGAATGACTGGCCGGAGACAACCCAGAAACTAACCCCATCACCATAAAACCCGAGACTGTGAGCCACACGGCAGAGCAGTCCTCCTGGATTCCCTGACCCTGCTGCTCTCCTCCCAGGCACTCCCCCCCCAACCCCACGAAAAAGTCTCTTGCTTTGTCAGCACGTGTCTCTTCAGACAATTCATTTCTAAGTGTTAGACAAGAGCCCACTCTTGGTCCCTGGAAGGGGTCCCCCTTCCTACAACATACTTACGCATTATATGTACCTTCCCATTTACAAAACAGGCCTTCATGGGGTCCTTAAATATTCTGCAGTCTATGTGTGAATTTTTCCAGTAAGAAGGGACAAAATAATCATCAATTTTACAAGAGGCTTTCTGAACTGCAAATTGTTAAGAATGTAAATTAATGGATTTACAACAATCTGCTATGTAACTAAATCTAGTCATTATATTCTTAAAACTGCATTGAGCAGCTGAGGAAAACTGTTTCTTTCACACATCCAAAATGCAATTGGTTCCATAAATATGATATAAAATTATATCAATATCAAAAGCTGTTCTCTAATAAAATAATAAAATTACTTAAATAGAAAATGACTAAAATAGGAAGGAATTCTGTAAGCACAAATGTGAATTACAAAAAATAGAAACATGTTTTCAAAATTTTAACAAGAAGGCTTCCCCAAGGTTTTTGTTGTTGTTATTGATTTTTTAAATAATGAAATTAAATAAAAGAAACACATTAACATATGGATCAACAGGCTTATGAATACAAACAAGGAAAATATATCCATGTTATGAACTATAAAAATCATGTGTCAGTCAAATTAAATTACATTTTTAACTAAGCAGCAGCTGGTATTTTCAAAAACACATGAGGCAGAAATAAGACCTAAATCATTCAGTATGCATGTGCAAGGTTTCACATTCATAAAATGCAACCTCAAACACGTTGTCAGATGGAGGCAAAGAACTCAAAGATTCATAAATAAAAAGCGGGCACAGTTAACAAACCTAAATTCTAAAACAGCCATCAACACTGAAAATTGCATGAAAAGGCCTTCTGAATTGAACTACAAATCTGCCTTTTTAAGGAAACTGATTAGGGAGCCATTAGCTCAAATTGTGGTAAATGTACTAGTTTACATCTAATCAACAAATTAGCTGCAATTAAATTACGTAGACCAGGTAGCACCTAACCAAGAGTTTTAAAGAAATATGGGACTGCTGTCTTGTTATTGTAAATAGACAGTATGCCAGAAGATAGCGGACTGCTAATGGAAGAGGCTTCAATAAGACATGTTCTAAAAGGAACCCTGGGAATGACAGAATAATTCATCTTATTTCCAGACTGGACGAATTGGTAAAACACTAATAAAAGAGGCATTGTAAGAAGAAAAAACTGATTGCACTGTCAAGATGTCCATAGTTCATTAATGACATAAATGTACACTAATCTATCCTTGTTCTCAAAAAGATAATAAAACCAAAATCCTGCTGCCTTAATGGAAATCACAATACTAGAAATCTAAATTTATATTTTAAAGTATTGCCTTAAAAATTAACAAAAGATAATTTTTTCATGCATCTCAGTAAAAATGGTAATTATCAGAGAACTAAGCCTGACATCATCTTGAAAAAAGAGGTGTGAAAAATAACAGAGCATTATGAATGCCAGACTTCATGTTTCTTAAGGAACTACCTTGTTTATTGGTATATATCTCAAGCCTACAAGAATCTCTCTCATATAAATACTTGTTTAATCAAACTAAACTACAGCTAAGATAACTATTACCCAGTCTTACCCAGAAAGATATATGCCACAAAAATGAAATTTCCTTGTATTTATTGCTTAGTTCCCCCTTAAAAACATGCCAAAAATTTTACTTCAGTCATTATAGATAAAAATTTTTCTAAAACATTTTCCATTTTCCTAGCTGTCTCAATTAAAAGACACCAAATGCGATTTGACCTTTTCCAGTGACTTGGGGATCATCATGAACATGCTTTACTGGACCCTAGCGGGTTTTTCTCCTTCATGTTAAGTGTCAATGTCACTTCCTCTCTCTCTGTGCTTAGACTACCAGTAGTCATTCTAACCTTGCTCCACCCTTATATTCTTTTTTTTTTTTGCGGTACGCGGGCCTCTCACTGTTGTGGCCGCTCCCGCTGCGGAGCACAGGCTCCGGACACGCAGGCTCAGCGGCCATGGCTCATGGGCCCAGCCGCTCCGCGGCATGTGGGATCTTCCCGCACCGGGGCACGAACCCGTGTCCCCTGCATCGGCAGGCGGACTCTCAACCACTGCGCCACCAGGGAAGCCCCACCCTTATATTCTTTTCTATAATAGAGAAACAAAGAAGTAAACCTGATAAGAATTCTATTCTTTAAACAAAAAATTAAGTACATAAAAAGTTCCAAGAAAAATCGGGAAAAGTATATGGTTTCAAAGCTGAAATTTTGTGACATTTGTTATGGTGGTACAAAGGCATGTTTCCGTCTCTTATTTTAGGTTATGTTCGAGAGCGTTGACCTTTTGATTTATGGCATATTACAAATGTACATGTTTATTTATTATTTAGGCTTAAAGATAAGTTGTATTTATTTCGTTAGAAATTCTGGTGGTAGGGCTGGTAAAATCTGTGTTTGTATGCAAAGCCATACTTACCTGTTTCAAGTAGAACAGAAAACAGAAGCCAGAATCCTTGGAACTTTAAAAATTAATTAAAGATTTTATGTTATGTCCCAGTGGCAGCATTTTAAAGTCAATCTTAGTACATGGGAAAGCAATTTTTAAATATCGAGGGTATTGAAAACTGTAGGTAATAAAACAATTTAGTGGACCTGGGTGAACTTTTTTAATAAAAGGAAATTTCATTTACCAGAGTATCATAGCTAATACAGGTAAGGACTGTTTCATGAAACTTTATTACAGGCTGCATGTTGTATATGTACTGAGGCATGAATAAAAATAAATTTCTTAATGTGGGTTGCAGTCAAAAAAGTTTGAAACCCATATAGTGAGTTTTTAATGTTCTGTAGGTTGTCTGCAATCAGAAAAGAGATTTGTGCTTTTCCACTCATTGCAACAATATTATTCTGTAACATACCATCACAAAATCAAGGTCATTAACTTTCAGGTCTTTGAATGTGGCTGTTTCTAATGAAGTTTTAATATTATGTCTAGTACATGGTTAATACTAAAGATTAAAACCAAAAATGATCCTTTTTTCTTAGTGACATTAAGAAAACCCAAATAAACCTTTATGTGTAGCTATTTCTGATGTTTGCTATTGATTTAAAGATGTTTTTCTTAAAAAGAAAAACTTTTACTTTTATATAATGAACTAAACCAGTTAAAATAAACTATATCAGTTAAAAGCTGTCTAGATTTTTACTTTTGAGAATTGCAATTTAAATTTAACAAAGGTATCCATAAAATATTCTCTAGTTACCTATGTACTGACTATATTAAAGTGCAAATTAAAATGAAGGATCCAACCTAAGTTCATATTTTTGGATACTGATAGGATTCATATTCCAATCAAATCTTAATTATTTCTCATCCTAACACAGCAGAAGCTCCATTTTAACCCACCCACCACTGTTAATAAAGCTTTTTGGAAGAAACTGTTGTGCAACAAAAGGATAAATCGAAACTTGCTATCAGCCTACTAGGAATTTCCAAGTAATGACAAGGATTCATACTGCACTTGAAAAACAACTGATGAGGCAATGAGACTTTGATGCTCAGCGCCACCCAGTGACAGATCTCTGAGCATACTTCTCCCTTTACTGCCTACTCATTTTGATGTTCTAAGCACTATACTGTAAGCTCAGCACACAGAACTGCATAAAACATTAAGTCCTACTCCCAAGAAACTGAAGTGAGAAAAGATATACCCATGGTGTTTTTTTAGGCTAGAATCAAGCGAGAGAAAGAAAATATTACAGGGCAAAAAGAAAGAATCTATAGTAAAGAAATAGGAAATGCATAGTACTGTTGGCTGGGGTTTGCCCTGGCCTCAGCAAAGAATCTTTCCTATCACAAGCTTTTCAAACACAAGACAGAAAATGAGCAGCTTTAGTTAGCGATCACTTTGTGGTACACTTGACATCACTTTATTAAAACATTTGAAATTATTGTAAAAATATCCCAAATAGGAAGCTCCTTCATGAAAATACGATATTAATACCAGTTTAACACAATCTGTAAATAAAATAAAATCTAAAAGATTTACCTAACAAAGTCTTCAATGAAGTCTGGTTAAAGTAATTAACAACATTAACTAATTAACATTAGAAATAGGTCTCTCTTAAGCTGAAGAGTACTCAGATATTTATTTTACTATTTAAATTGTACATACATACATTATGAATACCTTTTCTGTGAATGCTATGTTTTAAAACACAAAGGTAAAAAGCCAAAACAAAAAAGCATAACACAGATACTGATGGTTTTGGAGCCTGGCCTCTTCTGTCCATCTTGGCTATACAGTGGGTTTTGGCACTTCCAGCAATCTGAAAACTGAAGCTTCACTTTACTGTCCAACCTCTATGGATCCTCTGCAGAAAATGTAGTATAACTCTGCTTCTAAATCTTTCCAAATGCCAACTGAAAAAAATTCTCTGGAAAACATTTTCTTTACTTTCAGAACTGGCAACAGAAAGCAACCATGACTCAACCATCAGCCTGGGCACAAACTACCCTTTTTCCCAACTTGGATATCTAACACAGAAAGAAAGTTGTTTTCCCTATAAGGGAAAGAGATGAATTAAAGAAATTAATGGGGGACTTAGAGAATAGAGATAATTTTCAAAACCTAGCTATGATCTTCTTTCATCTGAAGTAAGAAGAAATTAAGAAGTAAAATCTCTTTCTCAAATGATCAAAGCAAGGCAGATGAGAATGGAACAACAGTAGAGAATTCAGAGTGTGAATGTAAAAACTGTTAATTCTATCTACAGGATAAAAATTCCTGGAAACATTACAGTACAGTAGGGAATAATCAATTGTTGAAATAAGATCCAGAACTGTGGCAAGCAATCCTGCCAAGATTAAATCCAACATAATTCTTTCCTACAGGTTATTTTAGGATCACTACAGGCCATGTTGGGAAGAGCTACTCTATGGAAGACGGTATTAGACCCTAATGACGTTTTCACTCTCATTAATAGGAATTCAATGACATAAGCCATCTTTCCCTCTTTCTTTAGGTCCCATCTTTCTTCCTTAACTAGACATTCTTCATTTAATGTGTATCTGAGTAATATGAATAACTTGATTTTGAAGCAAAACAATGTGTGTGGAATCTATGACAAAGGAGGTAAGAACGTACAATGGAGAAAAGACAGTCTCATAAATAAATGGTGCCGGGAAAACTGGACAGCTACATGTAAAACAATGAGATTAGAACATTCCCTCGTACCATATACTAAAATAAACTCAAAATGTATTTGAGACCTAAATTTAAGAACCGAAACCATAAAACTCCTAGAAGAGCACACAAGCAGAACACTCTTTGACATAAATCAGACCAGTATTTTTTGGCTCTGTCTCCTAAGGCAAAAAAAATAAAAGCAAAAATAAACAAATGGGACTGAATTAAGCTTAAGGCTTTTGTACAGCAAAGGAAATCACTGATAAAACAAAAAGACAACTCACTGAGTGGGAGAAAATATTTGCAAATGATATGATTGATAAGGGGTTAATATCCAAAACATATGAACAGCTCATACAACTCAAAATCAAAAACAAACAACCCAATTTAAAAGTGGGCAGAAGACCTGAATAGACATTTTTCAAAGAAGACATACAGATGGCTAACAGGTACATGAAAAAATGCTCAACATTGCTAATTTTCAGGGAAATGCAAACGAAAACCACAATGAGATATCACCAAACACCTGTCAGAATGGCTATCGTCAAAAAGCCTACAAATAACAAATGTTGACAAGGACATGGAGAAAAGGGAACGCTCCTGCACTGTTGGTGGGAATGTAAATTGGTGCAGCCACTATGGAAAACACTATTGAGGTTCCTCAAAAAACTAAAAACAGAACTACCATATCATCCAGCAATTCCACTCCTGGGAATATACCCAAAGAAAACGAAAACACTAATTTGAAAAGATATGTGCATCCCGATGTTCACAGCAGCATTATTTACAATAGCCAAGGTATATAAGCAACCTAAACGTCCGTCAATAGATGAATGGTTAAAGAAGATGCGCTATATAACTGAATATTATTCAGCCATAAAAAAGAATGAAATTCTGCCATTTGCAACAACATGGATGGACCAAGAAAGTATAAAGCTTAGTGAAATAAGTCAGACAGAGAAAGACAAATACTCTATGTTATCACTTATGCATGGAATCTAAGAAAATAAAACAAATGTATATAACAAAACAGACAGATTCACAAATATAGAGAACAAGCTAGTGGTTACCATTGGGGACAGAGAAGGGGCAAGATAGGAGTATAGGATTAAAATAGATAAGCAACAAAGATATATTGTACAGCACAGGGAAACAAAGCCAATGTTTTATAATAACATTATGAAGTATAATCCTTAAAAGTTTTGAATCACTATGTTGTACACCTGAAACTAATATAATATTGTAAATCAACAATACTTAAAAAAAAAAAGAATGTGTGTTGAAGAGCTATGTAAATTAAGTTACTGGCATTACATTCTTTCATGAGGTTAGGGTAAAGTACATGTAATTTACTGTTTTTCATCTTTTTTATTTATTGAATGTTACTTTCCCAGTAAAAGAAGAGAATTTGCTTTGTTGTTTTAATACTGAATAAATTTGTATATAAAGGAATCTAATTATTAAAACACAGATATTTTTATCAAAGGGTAGAAGAAAGGAATAAATGAATAAATTAAAGAACTAGTAGCACAAAGCTGTTTGAACCATATATGGGTAGAAATGTTTCCATCCACCGAGTATTATTTAATTAATGAAAACTTTGATACAGGATTCTGAAGTAGATTAGTAACAAATGCTATAAGTTACTTTGTAGAAATACAGAAAAGAGTAAGAAAACTTAAATAATTATATTAGATGATTCTGAGATATTTGAGAATTTAATTTCTACTCAAGCTCGTATCTACTTGCTTATTAATACTACTGAAATAAAAGTGCAGTTCTGAGAATACCATGTAATGTATCAGCCTGGAGGCCTGAGAGAGAATAAAGAAAGGTAAGCCTAGAAAGAAAAACTGGATGCCTATTTTGTAAGATGATAAAATTTCACTCCAAAAATTTTATTCCTTGTTATTATGATAATAAAGTCACATAAATAATCCAAAAAATGTTTATTTTAACTTTTTAATTCTCATAAAAATTGGGACCTAGAGAAAAATGTTTGTGGAATAAATGAATATCTAGGTTTAGAAATATTTCCAAGAGCATTAAGTGAAATGAACATGAAGCCAATAAAAGGTTCCAATAATACTGTTTATTCCCTAATCCAGTTAAATTTAATTGTAAGCCCTTAGGATTTTCTTAATTAGTTCATTCAGCAAATATTTATTAATCATCTACCAAGAGCCATACAATGTATTAAGCATCTGAGTTGTAGAATCTAAAACACTCTCTTTTCCCTCACAGAGACTGACATGGGATTAAATAAGTAATATATAAAAGAAGAAGTGATCTATTCTGCCTTGAAGAAAATCAGGGAAGGTTTCAGATAGGAGATGAAACTTCATCTTAGACCTAAAACAAAGTCAGATTTCCCAGACAGACAAGCAGAGGGAAGATATTCCAGATGAAGGACATGGTAGAAACCAAGACAGACAGGGAGAGACTGCTCAGCACATAAGGGGATTTGTAAAGTCTTGACAATTAAGGTAAGGGGACAGGCAAAGTACAGATGTGACTTTAGACAGAGACAGAAGTCAGGTCAAGTAGGGGTTTGTACCCCAGCTAAGTTTGGTAAAAGTCACATTCCAACAGAAAATGAGTACCAATATATTCCTTATCATCTTTAATCCAAATGTAACTCCATCTAAGCCCCCCCTCAAAAAAATGTAGAGGGAATAATATCTAAGTCCTTTCAGCCTCCTGCAGCTATATTTTTCAAAAATAATCACTAGGAAAAAAAAAATAATCACTAGAAAATGGTAACATAGAAGTAAAGAGGTCAGTTTTAAATGTTGGTGAGTCACATTGATTAAAGAAAAGGGCCAATTTGCAGATAGTCATACAAAGAGAAGACTATTGAAATGATTACTCAACAGCACATTTACTCTAAAACGTAACCTCACGTGAGTTGAATTTTTAAGATCAGAGTATCATAATTTTGATCAAAATTTTATACCTTAGGTAACTTAGAGCCAGGTTTAACATCATGTGGCTTTGTCTCTACTACCAACATGTGGAACTGTAACCAAATATATTGTTCTTTAAAAAGTAACTTTCGCTTGTTGATTGCAAAATACAGTTCCATAAACAAAACCCATATATATATATATATATATATATATATATATATATATATATATATATATAAATGTTAATTTTATTGCAGAAGTTTGGAGATTATAATGACAGCATTTAATTTAAGTTTGAGTCTGTGTTGGACAAATAAGCACTATGCTTTACAAATGATTGGAAAATCAGTTTTATTTGCCTCCTTTTTTGACATTGGTTTGATTTTTTGTTTGTTTGTTTAAGTAAAAATCACTAAACTTGTGCAATGGTAGCATGGAAATTACCTGAGGTGTCTTGTATGATTGTGCTTTGACAAAGGTGGACATAGCTTAAATTATAAAAACTAAAGATTAAAGAAAAAGGAAGTATAAGTTTATGCTGCCTATTTAGAAGAGAACTTTCATTCTTCATAACTATATAACCTTATAATGCCACTGATTCATAAGGGCTTTAAATTAATTCTGTAGGGTAGGACACCGGCATTATTAGTGTTCATTTTATATCTCTAATGTTCTTGGTCTTACTGAAACATTTCAGTATACAAAAATACTGCAATATTAATACCCAAGAGAAAAGCCATCATAATGTGTATGCTGCTCATTATGATCAGTGTGGTACAATTTTTTTAAATAAACTATCATGCCCTTCAAAAAAACAATCACTAGAGCGTAAAGTGGTAATAAAATTCAGCAGAAGTACATGCATTGCACCATTTCTGTTTACCAAGCTTCCCTTGAGTTCAGTTAAAATAAAGTAAATTGACTATGTGAAGAAGTTGTTGACTTAGCATTAAAACCATAAGGTAGAAATATCTTGGACTACAATGACAGATTTCTGATAACTAATGTTTATTTGGCTATAAACACAGAACTCTGTATAGTTTAGAAAAGTTCTAAGTGATTATTTTAATGTTCTTGAAATAACCAGGTATTTTTACAAAATTTAAAAAAATTTTACTTCCCACTGGGATGCCAATTCAAGTCTTCTGAGAACTCTCTGCCTCAGAATGCTACAAAGTCATTTTTATAACTAAAAGATTTAATGAAGCCTTGACTTATTTACCAAAGAGCCAGCAATGTTTTCTTAATTTCAAATACTCACCAAAAACTAACATTTCCAAACAATTATATTTTGGCACAGTGAAGAACAACTGCACAAAGATAAACAAAATAACATCGCTTTGCTTTTCCTCTAAAGCCAGCGGTCCCCAACCTTTTTGGCACCAGGGACCAGTTTTGTGGAAGACAACTTTTTCACGGCTGGGGAAAGGCGGGGTGGAGGGGCTCAGGCGGTAATGCAGCGCTGGGGAGCGGCAGATGAAGCTTCACTCCCTCGTCCTCTGCTCACCTCTTGCCGTGCGGCATGGTTCCTAACAGGCCTGGGACCCTGTCCACAGCCCAGGGCCCTTGGGGACCCCTGCTCTAAAGAGCTGTATTTTTCAGAAGATACAGTTTTTGTCAGTGTGAGTAAAAGTGACTGCTTTCAGATTAAGCAGCTGGCATGTAATCAACAGTTCTTCTTACTGCCCTTCTGGACATTCCACATATCCAAATACTGACTCTGAGTATGAGTTTTGCTGTATCTCTCCAAGGCAAGACAGATTAAAAGGTTCAAATGTGCTTCTCTTGACAAAAGGTAAAAAAATTAAAACAGTATTCTATCTTAAAATGTTACAAATGATTCAATTTCCTACCCTCCAAAAACTGTTAATTGCATTTCAGCTGTATTATTGGCTACCCTGAGTCACAAACCACTTGGGATAGTTTGTATATAGAAAATCTGCCATTTCCTTTATTGTTAACACATAACTTTCACTTCATCATTTACTTTTAAGAAAGAATAAGAGAAGTCTAGGTTTCTTTAATTACAGCATAATATTCATCTTCAAAAAAATCTAAAGAATTATAAAAAGTAAACCCTGAAATGTCCATCACCATTAATCATTTGAAATATCTTGATACAATTTTATTTCGTACTTCTTTTCCCTTCTGCTATCTACAACGGAAAGAGTTCCCTTCTCCAAGGAAAGCTCTGTAAAATAGGGCCAATTCTTATTTGTCTGAGATAATCTGGGTATCACTTTGGGTAGCAGGCATGACAAAAAAAACAACCTTGCAACTACTCTCAACTGTAGCACACAGTATGGTGCTGAATTAAGCTTTTCTCAGTACTCAGTCTCAGGATGCTACATCAGGAATAAGAAAATGAGCTATTTTCTTAAGTCAGTGTATTCACATAAAACTGTGGCTAAATACATGAATGAACCACTATTGATTATCTACAAAGAGCTATTTATTTGCAATTCAGAAGAGAAGCAGCATACATAAATTGTAAACAGTTAGGTTCCGTTAATACAAAACTTAATCATCAATTTAGCCCAAAAAAATACAGTCATAGATTTCTGATCTGAAGATTATATCTCATAAAGCTAAGAGCCAATCCACCAGTAACCACCCTTAGAAAGGAAATTTTCTTTGGGATGAGACTCCAGATGTTTCTCCAGTAATCATGATGAATTTATCCTTATCCACTCACCCTACACTTGACAGGTGATTCATAATTCTTATCCTTGTATATTTATGAAACTTATTTTGTATACATTACACACTGGCATGATTAAACTGTCCTTTATAAGCTAAATTAAAAATTTTACACATCAACTGACATGAGTTACTATATCACAGGGTGACTTATCAGCCAATGATTTCGTTTCTGAAAGGTTCGAACTAAATTTATGTCTCAATTTGACTGGGCTAAGAGATGTCCAGATAGCTGGTAAAATATTATTTGGGGGTGTGTCTGTGAGGGGCTTTTGGAAGTGATTGGCATTTCATTCAGTAGACTGAGTAAAGAAGATCCACCCTCACCAATGTGAGTGGGCATCATCAAATTCCTTGAGGTTCCAAACAGAACAAAACGTGAAGGGAGGGTAAATTCCCTCTCTCTCTTCTTGACATCCACCCTCTCCCGCCCTTGGACGTCAGAGCTCTTGGTTCTTGGGCCTCAGGACTCCAGAACTTAACACCATCAAATACCCGGGTCCTCAGGCCTTCAGACTCTAACTGAATTATACCACTGGCTTTCCTGATGCTCCAGCTTGCAGACAGTAGATTATGGGACTTCTCAGCCTAATACAGTCAGCATCTTTGCCATCTTTACCCTCATTCTATTTTACACCAGTAATGAAAAAAATCACTAAAACATTAATAGCTATTACCTACTGCCTACTTACTGTGTGCAAGGCACTGTTTGATAAGCATTTAACAGTGATTATTTCATTTGATTCTCATAACAATCCTCTGATGTAGGGAACATTTAAAATTCTATTTTACAGATAAAGAAATTGAGGCATACAGGGATAAAACAACTTGCCTAAGATCACACTGCTAATGAATGATAAAGATGGGATTCAAATGTATGCAGCCTGTTTCCAGACCTTGATTAAAACCAATGTCTCCCTTGTAAATTAATGTCTTGTAAACTTAATATAACTGAGACAAAGACAGAAATCATTAGGAACAACATGAGTATGAAATCTTTACCCTTAAATGGCTATAACAGACCGTGCTGTATATTTGTGAAGGAAAAATAACAAAGTTAAAGAAAATGTATAGAATAGAACTTTATCCATTGAGACTACGTCTACATGGTCAGTTATAATAAGAAAATTTTTAACATTTTCCTTTCTAAGATGAGAATTCTCAATCTAAACATTTTTACATATTTTTTACATGTACATACTTTTAAAGAATGCAATATACATGTAAGTAGAAGGCTTACTACACTACATAGTTTGATTTAACAAACCTTTATTGCTCTCCTACTATGCACTATGATACAAATTAGATATTTAAATATAATTCAAACATGAACTCTAAACACAGTAAGCTCGCATATAAGTGAAATATATATAATAAAAAATAATATTGTGATAAAGAGATACAAAGGAGGTATTTACAAAGTGGAGGGTGGCACATTGAACTGGAATCATTCATTCTGCCAGAGAGAGGGTAGAAAGAAAAGTAAGGCTTCCAGAAGAGGTAACTTTCTCAGCTAGCACTTAAATGATGAAACAGTCAGAAATATAGGTGATAAAGGTCATCTTGGACAGAGAAAATAATGTGTGTAAAGGCACAAAGACACAGCAAGTTGAGAGATTTCAGTAGGTTCTACGGCTACAGCATAAAATTCAAGGCAGGAAGTGGAAAGAGATGAGCTGGAGTAATAGCTAAATCAGGAAATTCCATTAGAAGTACTCAAACTCATGATGAGGATCCAATAAAGGGACAAGAGAACAAACCAACCCTCCTATTCATTCCTGGGTTGGGTTTTCACCCTCAAAAATAAATATTCAATGGCAGTATTTCCCTAAATTTTACAGTGAACCACCTCCCTTCCCCACCTAAAAGAAGAAAGTTACTTAAAAAAAAAAAAAAAAGAGGTATATTCTAGTTTCTAGTTACCAAAGACTTGACTGAGACGAAAATTACATACCTTAATGATGCAATAAACCTTGAAATCAGCAGAATTAGCTTACTTTTAGTTTCTTAGTGAAATTAATGAAATATTACAATAATATTTCATTTTTGTTGAAACAACCTGTAATTATTATAGTTTAGGTCTGGATCAAATCTTAAAATGGTTTAAATTCAAAAGACATAACAACCCTGAAGAGAAGGAAATCTAATACATTTGACTTCAAGCTCTATTTTCCCATTTAAAGGCAATTGAGAGTTTAAATTTGGAATTAATATACAATAGTAACAATACTTATTATTTACAAAGTGCTCTACATTTTCAAACCCTTTTACAGTTATTACTTTATTAATTTAGTAAGTTTATTATGGAGGTGTCATTTCTTTCATGAAATGAAAGGAGCAGAGACAAAAATTCAGGCACAGCAGGAGTCAGGGCAGCCTTTCCTAGTTAATAGACAAATCATCTAAGATCAAGCATGGAAAGTACATGAAATAATATCCCACATCTGTTCTCTAAGATACATGCGAGACACTCAGGTTTGAGATAGTCAGGTAAAAGTAACAGGCCTCAATCTGGCTCTCCTAACAAGGCCAATCCAAAAACAGAATTGTAAAGACAGTACTAAAAGTATCAAAAAAAAAAAAACCCAAAACTAAAAACCCATACCTTCAGAGCGGCACTGATGATAGTGAGGGAAGTTCTATGGCAAACTTTGTTTTACTATCTGAAATGCCAGCTTAACCCACTCCATGGAGACAAACTTTATACAAGTGACAGAGTCAGCTTATTACAAGAGAGAAATCCCAATATCAACAAAGATACAGATACAGATGCAGTAATTATACTGGAAGGGTGAAGGCATGAAACTATAGATTAACATTTCCATTCCTAGGTTAGATCAAGCAAGACCACTATTAAACCACAGTTCAAGATGCCCAACCACCACATGAAAATTCTTAGAACCAATAGTAATTATTTATGTCCTAGTCTATTTATTTATTTTCAGTCTTACTAAAACTGCGAATCATAAAACTGATGGCGTTTTCCTCTTTGTACTGGCAGCTAAAAGCTTAGAGTAAATTTTATAGCAAATGAATAAGAATTAAGTAAACTCACTGCTGTCTTTCTTGCCTTCACCATCTCCTCATTTTTTTTGTCCTTACTCGTTTATTTTTTTTAATCTGAATGAATTGTGTAAACTTTCTTAAAGGCTTTCTGAAATAAGGGAGTATTTAAACTAGCTAACTAAACAAACAGTAACAGAAAAATGAAAAAAGAAACATTACCTTTTCATCAAAATTACAATCAAGTCTTCTAATCAACACGATGAAAGTGCCAGATGAATTGTCTCTTAGTGGCGGAGGCACTATGGGTTCACAGGCATTCTCTGGTTTTGAGTTAATCAAAAAGCCCTAAAAAAAGAATGAACAGTAAGTTTTCTCTCTGTTAAACTCAAAAAAATGAATTCAACTTACTTCTATAAACACCTTTTGAATCTGTTCCATGTGTTTTGCATTATGCTAGATGAATTATCTGGCAACTACAACATTTCCTACCCTCCAATTGCTCACAATCCCAGAACTTCTAAAGTAGTATTTGGCTTCCTAAGCAATTTTTTTTTTAAGTAAGTTCCATTTTTACTATTAAAGTTAAAAAAAAATCACACATAAGCCCATCACCCCGGAGACAACCACTGTTAGCATGTTGGTATATTTTCCAACAATGACTGACATTTCTAAACCAAGCGAACACTTCTTAAACATTAACTTTTAAACTTCTTTCCTCAGGGGCTTCCCTGGTGGAGCAGTGGTTGAGAGTCTGCCTGCCAATGCAGGGGACAGGGGTTCGTGCCCCGGCCCGGGAAGATCCCACGTGCCGCGGAGCGGCTGGGCCCGTGAGCCATGGCCGCTGAGCCTGCGCGTCCGGAGCCTGTGCTCCACAATCGGAGGCCACAACAGTAAGAGGCCCGCGTAACGCAAAAAATTAATTAATTAATTAATTTCCTCAAATAATGAAAATGCACAGCATTTCTAGTAAGTTATTATATAGAAACATTAGCCTAGGTATATAAAGGTATATGTAGAAAGATGTCCCCTGCTACATCATTTTTAATAGCAAAAACTGGAAATCATGCACATCGATAAGGCAGCCATTTAAAAAATTATAGTATATTCATACAATAGAAAAATAATAGAATCATTAAAAAGAATAAGATAAATCCTTACATAATAAACTGAAAAGACGTCCACAAGATAACTACTAATTTAAAATGAAATAGCAAGCTGCTTTCCCAGAAATATAGGATGGTTTGACATCTGAAAATGTATTAATAGTTTAAAACAGAAAAACCAAATGACTATCTCAATAGGTGTAAAACACTGAATAAACACATAAAAAGATTATCAAAATCATTAAATTCATTTATAAGGAGGAGTGAGCAATTAAAGTTATGACACAGTGCCCAACAATAGTCCTGTATGGCGCATGAATTGGTCACACCAACCATCTATTTCACAGGATTTGGCAATTTTGTCAAGTTGCATTGCTTGGCTTGTGATAGGGAATGCTTTCGCGCATGTTTCAGGAATAAAATGCAGCATATCTTCACTTACTCAAAGAATAGCTCCCATTCTTGATTCCATAAAGCGCTTGGTTTTTACTTTGCAAGGAAACAGAACTGTGGTTATCCTTCCAATAATGAATATTTGCTTCACTCATATTAAATTTACTCCTTGCTGCCTTTTCTGTGCCTTTCTGCACACAAACTAACTTTTTGCCTTAAAGCCAAGTCACATAGTGCAGTTCTTTTCAAGACACTTATAACAGCAATTAAATTCAAGCCATGTAGTACCAACAAGGTATATAACTCAACTGAAGTGAAGACAATACGAACAGCTATGACCAAATTTCCCATGTCCAGGAGATGACAACTCCATCATGACTGCCACCTAGCGGATAGCTAGGGAAAGACACATCCCAATTTCAGATATGTTAAAATATGGGATAATAAAATGCATCTTCGAATCAATAAATTTATGGTATGTACAGACACAAAAAAGGGTCTACAAGTGGAACCAGAAAAAGCTTTTTGTTTTTTAATCCTTTCTGTATTGATGAATCTGTTATGACAAGCATGTATTATTTTTAGACATAAGAAAATTTATAAAAATTAAATACACATAAGCTTAAAGTTAAAAAAAAATCTATTTGCATTAATGGAAATTGAAGCCTAAAAAAAACAGGTCTTTTTTTTGTTTTCCCCGGCCACGCCACACAGCTTATAGGATCTCAGTTCCCCAAGCAGGGATCGAACCCGCACCCTCGGCAGTTGAAAGCGCAGAGTCTTAACCACTGGTCCGCCAGGGGATTCCTAAAAACAGGTCTTAAATTCTTAAATATTATCTTTCCTGTGGACTATGCTAAAAAGAATAACTTGATAAAACAGCCTACTAATTCCTATCCTTCCCCCAGATGTAAGTCAGTTAAAACAGTGCAAATTTACTTTGTTTCATCCACAAAGTCTACAGAGTAGTGTAATGGGTTTTGTCAATTAATTTGGCAGAACTCTCTGGTCCCTTAAATAAGAGTGACCAAGAAGGTGCTGCCTTAAGCCAGGCCCACATGCCTCATGTCACCCTCCAGGGCCAATCCTTTTTATTAAAAAGGATTTTAAAAGGATTTTTATTAATCCTTTTTATTAAAAGGATGCTTGCTCTGCGATCAAGGATCCTCCTCATCCCTATTTACTGACAGGGGCAATTTATGCCAATAAGTAGGAAGCTCAAGAAAACTACCAACGTCCAGGAGACTCAGAAAGGATGCCCACCTTTCTGCCCTTTGTTGTTATAATTCTCTGATGATTAAACAAGGATGCTGGGGACTTCCCTGGTGGTCCAGTGGCTCAGGATCTGCGCTCCCAATGCAGGGGGCCTGGGTTCCATCCCTGGTCAGGGAACTAGCTCCCACATTCTGCAACTAAAGTTCCCGCTTGCTGCAACTAAGACCCGGAGTAGTCAAATAAACAAAAAAATATTGAAGTGTTTAAAAAAATAATCAAATAAACATAACAGATAAATAGGGGTATGGGAAATTAAGAAAAAAAACAGCTCATCTAAATTAAGAATTCATCTGTGACTATTAGATTTCCACAACTGTATTCAATTATGTTCAAGTCAAATTTATTAAAAACAAAACAAAACAAGGATGCTGGACAAAAATAGTGTATGCAGACTGGTACCTCAATATCATCGAATGTATAATGCAATAGGTTTGTGGTATATATATTTGTGGATTTTTAAAAAACTTTTATGACTATACATGAAGCAAAGTACACAAAATATAATTTTTCAGCTTGATGAGTTTTCCCAAACTGAACACACCTGTATCAGGAAACAGACTATTAACAGCACTGCAGGAGTTCCCTTCATCCTCCCTGCCAGTCACTACTCCCCCACCCTATCAGCAATGTCACTACATGGACTTCTAACAGCTTAAATTAGATTTTGCCTAATTTTATAACTGACATAAACAGAACCAGACATACAGCAAATTCTCTTTTAGACTTCTTTCTCTCAATACTGTATTTGTGAGAATCATTCCTACTATTCAGCAACCATACTGTGGAGATATACTTGGCAGATCTTTCAATTTTCATTTCTCTATAGTATTACATTGTGTGAATATACCAAAATTTATTCTACTGTTGGTGAGCATTTGGGTAATTTCTAGTAGGCACTATTACAAATAGTGCTGTTATAAACTTTCCAGTACAAGTCTTTTCATGAACATATGCATGATGTTTATGTACATAGAAGGAGACCCATAGGATATCAAGCTGGATCATAGAGTATCAAGCTTTAGTAAATACCACCAAGCAGTTTTCCAAAGTGGTTTGGGTTACCACTTTTTAACTGGAATATTCAAATAATCTAAACTTAAAAATCACACTGAGGGCTTCCCTGGTGGCGCAGTGGTTGAGAGTCAGCCTGCCGATGCAGGGGACACGGGTTCGTGCCCCGGTCCGGGAAGATCCCACATGCCGCAGAGTGGCTGGGCCCGTGAGCCATGGCCGCTGAGCCTGCGCATCTGGAGCCTGCGCTCCGCAACGGGAGAGGCCACAACAGTGAGAGGCCTGCGTACCGCAAAAAAAAAAAAAAAAAAAAAGAAGAAGAATATATGCAGTGATAATGTCAACAAAAATGCTGAAAGCAAGGCAGCAGTGCCTTTTTCCCTTTGTAAGAATATAAAAGTAAAAGCAGGAAGAGAGAGAGAAAAGTGGTAAGTTGTTCTATTAGTGGATACCTGAAGTTATTAATAATTAATAACTGCAGCAACAGCAAGCAGTTGACATTTGTTGAGCCATAGCACTTAGCACTGCATGTTAGGCACTATGCCCTTTAAATGCGCTAATTCAGTTAATCTTTGCAATAATCCTATGAGGTTAACTACTATTGTTATTATCCCTATTTTAAAGAGGAGGAAACTAAGTCTCAAAAGAGTTAGGTAACTTGCCTAAAGTTATACATAGCACGCATGTAATCCCAGGAAGTCTAACTCCAGACCCTACATTCTCAACCACTATGCTACACTGCCTCTGCCAGATAAAAAAAAACACAGGTGAAGAACAAAATGGGCAACAAGAAGAGAAATGGACATCTACAAAAATGAACAAACCAAAATGTTAGTCTAAAAGGCAGTTAAGGTTGATTCCAAAATTTGATACAAATATTTCAAATGATAAGTTGTCAATGGAATCTGTCATAATTTTTACATTCAAACATAGACCAAAAAGAGTTACACTGATAAATCAGACTTTACCAGCTAACATTCTCCTAATGTGTGACAGATTCATTTGTTTATATCAACAACTTTCTAGAATGTTAAAAAATATCCACTGCCCTTTTCTCTAATGCTTTGTTAGATCATTCTTCTAAAATCTACCAGTAACATTCACATACAGGCCACATTTAATTCCTTTTTCACAAACAGTTGGAGATTACTCTCCTCTTATGCAATAAAACATCCTTACCATTCATTACTCATTATTTTAAGTTCCTTTAACATTCTGCTCTGAATACACTTGTCTCATTTCATGTGGGGTCTGTTTAAGTACTAGGATGGATAAATAAGAACTGAGTCCCCACTCAAGTAATTAATATCTGGAAAGAACTAACTGATCCAATTAAGACAAGAGAAAACAGAGTAAAAACAACATGCAGTACAAATGCACAGAACAGAGAAAATTATCCTATGTGAGGCAGTAACAGAAAAGGTGATGTTTGTCTTGGTTCTTAAACTTTACTATACTTCACTTTGGTGCCAAAAATTAAACATACGACTGTAAGTGATCTGACCAATATAACAACAGATAGGAACAATCACACTTTAACCTGTTCTAGATATTATATGTCTATTGGTGCACTGTAAAACTAAATTAGGTTTCTAGTGAACACATTACAGTCATTTCAACAAATTTTTGACATGTTGCTACTAAGCTATATTTCTCCTCTTTTCAGTACCTATCTTTTAAGACTCAAGGGCAAGGGACTTCCCTGGTGGCACAGTGGTTAAGAATCCGTCTGCCAGTGCAGGGGACACGGGTTCTAGCCCTGGTCCGGGAAGATCCCACATGCCACGGAGCAACTAAGTCTGTGTGCCACAACTACTGAGCCTGTGCTCTAGAGCCCGTGAGCCACAACTACTGAGCCCGGGCGCCACAGAACCCGTGCTCCACAACAAGAGAAGCCACCACAATGAGAAGCCCACACACCACAACGAAGAGTAGCCTCTGCTCGCCACAACTAGAGAAAGCCTGCTTCCAGCAACGAAGACCCGACACAGCCAAAAATTAATTAATTAATTTAAATTAAAAAAAAAAAAGACTCGAGGACAAAACATTAGTATATTAACCATTCCAAACTTCAGGACATCTGCCAATTTGATAGCCAAACCTTGCATGTCTTTCTGCACATCACTGAGAGTTATATACTAATTAAAAGTTAAGCCTTTAACTGGATTAAAAGGAAAGGTTTTTAAAATCCTCCTCACAAATTAGCTATTACATCTATAGCATTATTCAGAGCAGTAACTAAATATCCTTCATCTCAAAGTTACATCTCACTCTGTACACTCTGCTAGAATTCTCCCCAATAACCTTTTCTGGTTATATATTTTATCAGTGACTTAGATTTTAGATTTAATAAAATCTGATTAAAAGATGTCATAAAAATATAATAAGCTCATTAATAAATAAAAATGTTAAAAGAATACTTAAAAGTGCTAAGTCAGCAATGTAATAGTTTAGACCAACTTTTTTTTTTTGGGGGGGCTGCACTGGGTCTTCGTTGCTGCGCCAGGGCTTTCTCTAGTTGTGGCGAGCGGGGGCTACACTTCGTTGCGATGCACGGGCTTCTCATTGCGGTGGCTTTTCTCTAGGCATGCAGGCTTCAGTAGTTGTGGCTCGCGGGCTCTAGAGCACAGGCTCAGTAGTTGTGGTGCACGGGCTTAGTTGCTCCGCAGCATGTGGGATCTTCCCAGACCAGAGCTAGAACCTGTGTCCCCTGACATTGGCAGGCAGATTCTTAACCGAGACACCAGGGAAGTCCCAAGACCAACTATTTTTAAAACATTATTTCTGAAAAAGGTCACAAGCATTAGAAACAAAATTTAACTCATTTTAATATTCTAAAACTGTCAAAGTTTTAATTTTAAAAAGTCCCAGACTACTATACTTGTTTATTAATTGCACTGTGATTAAAAGTGAACAAAAGAAAGCACATTTACACAATGTTGATACATAGTTCTAAAATCACTCATCTTAATAATTTCCTCAAATGAGAATTTTTGAGTGATTTGTTTTAATGGATTTGATAATTAACCTTTATCAATTACCTACTGGATGCTAAGCTGAACTTCCACTTCCCAGCCATGATGGAATAACACGGGCTAGTTTTAACCTCTTGCTTTAATTAACTAGAGAACCAAAAAAAAAAAGATATGAAACATCAGCTTTCAAACACTGGACAACAAACAGCACAACAGTGATTCCTGAGAAAAGGAAACAAATGAGATGAGCCCTATAAAATCCTTAGCTCACTGCCTGGAGAGATTCCAGGCCTCAGGACAGGGCAGGGGAACACAACAGAGTCTGGTAGTCTCAATAAGTTGAGGAGACAATTCATAATTTGGGGAGGTCAACACAGCTGGATTTTGTGGGACACAACATTGGGGAGGAGCGAACTGCAAAGAGAGCTCCAGATATATGTAGAGGCATCCACTCAAGTCGTTGGCTGAGTAGTAATCTGCACACGTATGTGAGGGAACTACCAAAACTAAGAAAGAACCATGAGAAAGGAGTAAACAGAACAATCTCCGGAGTTCACACAGGGCTGGGAATAGTTTTACACATAGCATGAAATAGAGTCCTCAGAAGACTGCTGCCTCAGAAGTAAGCCACATTAGCCCTAAACATTTGAAGCAAATGAAAATAAAGATACAACTTACCAAAATTTGTGGGACACAGCTAAAATAATACTTAGAGCAAAATTTATAGATCTAAATACCCATATTAGAAAAGAGGAAAGGTTTCAAATTAATGACCTCAATGTTCATCTAAAGAAACTGGAAAAAATAAGAGCAAATTAAACCCAAAATAAGAGAAGGAAGGAAATAATAAGTAGCCACTTTCCTCACACTAGTCTACTGGATATGTTCTATTACAGACAAATAGGTAGACCTAAAGAAGTTGAATAACTTGCCCAGTGATAGAACCAGAATTTGAAGTCCAGTAACTCTGACCCGAAAGTCCAGCTTCTTCCCATTTTAGTACACTGCTCATCGTCACAAAGATATGAATTAAACCAAAACTAAGTTCCAAGCTTCCCTATTCTCAGCACAGCACTCTATAATTTTGGCATTGTGCTAATATTATCACCACTTCTATGACAGAACTTATGTGCTTATTAAAAGCATTAGCACTCTGTTTATATTTTTTTCTTCTTTTTCTTATACCTTCCTATTTTCTCCTATAATCCCAGCATCTTTCATGAGACTGTATAAGTCCACAAGGTAGTTTATAGACAACTGGTGTTCCAAGTTATTTGTTCCTGTTGTTAACTATCATTACTAAACTGAAGTCCCAGAATACACAGATAGCTTTACAGTTACAACTGAGGATCACAGATCACAAAGGCATTATCATTCCCATTTTAGAGAAGAAACTTAAGCATCAAAGAAGATAACATACCCAATTAACATTCCACTGTTAATTTGAGTCAAACCCAGAGCTGACTCAAATGATGGTCCTTTTCTTCAAAACATTGTCTTTCAAATTTAATATAAACACAAAAAGAAAATGATTTTGGTGAGATTAGTGGGACTACAGATTATTCCTTAAAGTTATTATTTCCATTATGATATTTGTGCTACACAAATATACTTGGAAAAGAAAAAAAGCTCAAACCATTTAAAGAGGAAAATACCAGGTGTCAAGAAGGGAAATGGTAGCATCGAACCATTTCGATATAACTAAAGTACCTGTTACTCTCGAGTACATCCTAGTGTAACATTCCCCTTCCTGGTTTTATATTTATCAACTTTTCAATTTATAAATACTGAATATAACTCATATCTACTCATATTAAAATTGTTCAGATAGGACTGAGAAAAAAAACTCTCACAAAACTGCAATGATTTTGAGTGTACATACTTCCACAGTATTTGATATGGTTGGTAATCACTCAATTTTTATAAGGTGAATCACATAAAGGCTCAAATTAGAAATCCTCTTAACTAATGGGACCTAATCAAACTTAAAAGCTTTTGCACAGCAAAGGAAACCATAAACAAAACACAAAAACAACGTACAGAATGGGAGAAAATATTTGCAAATGATGCAACTGACAAAGGATTAACCTCCAAAATACACGAACAGCTCGTACAGCTCAATATCAAAAACAAACAACCTAATCAAAAAATGGGCAGAAGACCTAAATAAACATTTCTCCAAAGAAGACTACAGATGGCCAAAAGGCACATGAAAAGATGTTCAACATCGCTAATTATTAGAGAAATGCAAATGAAAACTACAATGAGGTATCATCTCATACCGGTCAGAATGGCCATCATCAAAAAGTCTACAAATAATAAATGCTGGAGAGGGTGTGGAAAAGAGGGAACCCTCCTACACTGTTGGTGGGAATGTAAACTGGTACAGTCAGTATGTAAACTGAAAAACAGTATGGCGGTCCCTTAAAAAACTAAAATTACAACTACCACATGACCCAGTAGTCCCACTCCTGAGCATATACCCGGAGAAAACCATAATTCGAAAAGATGCATGCACCCCAATGTTCATTGCAGCACTATTTACAATAGCCAAGACATGGAAGCAACCTAAATGTCCATCAACAGAGGAATGGATAAAGAAGATGTGGTACATATATAATATACAATGGAATATTACTCAGCCATAAAAAAGAACAAAATAATGCTACTTGCAGCAAATGCGTGGACCTAGAGATTGTCATACTGAGGAAGTTAAGTGAGACAGAGAAAGACAAATATCATACGATATCACTTATATGTGGAATCTAAAAAAAAGGTACAAATGAAACTTACTTACAATATAAAAACAGAAACAGACTCATAGACATAGAAAACAAACAAGGTTACCAAAGGGGAAAGAGGGGGAGGGATAAATTAGGAGCTTGGAATTAACAGATACACACTACTTTCTACAAAATAGATAAACAACAAGGTCCTACTGTATAACACAGGGAACTATATTCAATATCTTGTAATAACCTATAATGGAAAAGAATCTAGAAAAGAATACACACATACATATGTATGTATCTATGTGTAACTGAATCACTTTGCTGTACACCAGAAACTAACACAACATTGTAAATCAACTATACTGCAATTAAAAAAAAGTAAAAATACAAAATAAATTTAAAAAATAAAAAACAAAAAGGTACTGGCAGTTCTTTTCAGGGTAGTGAGGGGGAAAAAGGAAAAGGCATCCAAATTGGAAAGGAAGAAGTAAAATTATCTCTATTTGCAGATGGTACGATCTTACACATAGAAAATCCTAAGAAATCCACTTAAGAATAATTAGAACTAAAAATCAAGTTCAGCAAGGTTGCAGAATACAAGATCAATATAAAAAATCCATTGTATTTCTATATACTTACAATGAGCCATCTGAAAAGCAAACTAGGAACACAATATCATTTATAATAGTATTAAAAATAATAAAATACTTAGTAATAAATTTAATAAAAGAAATGCAAGACCTGTATACTAAAAGTTACAAACCTTGTTAAAAGATATTAAAGAAGATCTAAATAAATGGAAAGGGTTCATGTTCATAGATCAGAAGACAATATTGTTAGGATGACAATATTCCGTGAATCCACAATTTCGATGCAATCTGTATCACAATCCCAGCTGGATTTTTTTTTTTGCAGAAATTGACAAGGTGATCCTAAAGTTCAAATGGAAATCCAGGGTACCCAGAAAGGCCAAAATAATGTTGAAAAGGAGAACAAATTGGAGGACCCACACTTTCCAGTTTCAAACTTACTAGTATATAGCTATGTAATCAAAACAGTATGGTGCTGGCATATAGACAGACATATAGATGAACGAAGCAGAATACAGACTCCAGAAATAAACCTTCATATTTATGATCAACTGACTTGTTTTCTACCAGGGTGTCACGATAATTCAATGGAAAAAAATAGTTTTTTCAACAAGTGGTGGCGAGGCAACTGGATATACACATGCAAAAGAATTACATATGTAATTATATACTATATATAATTATATATTATATAAAAAAGAAGTACTATATATAAAAGAACTATATACTATATATAAAAATTAAATCAAAATGAATTAAAGATATAAATCTGAGAACTAAGACAATAAAAGTCCTGGAAGAAAACATGAATAAATCTTCATGACTTTGGATTAGGCACTGGTTTTTTAGACATGATACTACCAAAATCATAAACAGTAAAAGAAACAACAGACAAACTGAATTTAATCAAAATTTAAAACTTTTGTACTTCAAAGGACACCATCAAAAGCCACTGAAACAAACTAAATGGATGAATTGTATGGTATGTGAACTATATCTCAATAAAATTGTTACTTAGAAAACATGAGGACGTGAGGCTGGTCACTGAATCAGACGGCTTTTAGTATGACTTATGATTGTACCTTAAATACTCCTTTTTTTACTATTAATGTTGTTTGTTAAATTCTTACCCAAAAAAGTAATATCTGTTGAATATATATATCACCTAATATAAGGTCATCTAGAAACACATGTCTCATGAACATGAATGCTCTTGAAGTGGACAGCCCCTTTGCACAGGCTCCGGTCCACTGTAACCCGTGATAGCTACTGTTTTTGCAGATAACAAGACATTTTTATCTGATGGAGATGCGTTCCTCTTTTTTCTTTTTTGTTTCCTAGATCACACTGGGTAAGTAGAAATATATTCCAAACGCTTAATTGATCACCTCTTGGTTTTAGAGTATTGGCCATCCTATCTAAATATAATTTATCTTGCTAAACATCTACTATATCTTTCCTTATATCATCAAAATAACATTAACTTGATTGTAAATAGAATTTCACATTTAATGTAAATTAACAAATATCTTCTCCCAAAGTTTACTACTTCAAACTAATCTGCAGACTTAAATAATTTGCTAGTGATCTTATCGTTAAAAAGAAAAAAAGGAGAGGAGGGGCAATAAATCATGGTGTCTAGCATAAAGCTAGGAAATAAGATCAACAATGCCTTTTTCACTCAAATTGATGTTGAAAGATTTAAATAAAGAGAAATCATAAGAGATCTGGTTGACAATCCTTTGGTTTTTCTATTATCAAATTTAAATCTTAAAAATTACAACATAATTGATAAAAATTTAGACTAGAGCCTTGAGTTTTACTTAACATAGAAGTAGTTGTCAGGATTTTGATTTTACAATATTCAAGCTCTATGAAGAAAAGTCCATCTGGTACATGCTTCTCATTCAGCATATACAGATACTGCTTCACTCAGTGGATATTATCTTGACATTTTAGAAAACAAAATACGCCCTCTGGTGGACAATACCTTTTAGTTAATATGTTACATACGGCTCCACCAGCATACCCACGCACACCATTATCATTCTTAAGAAAAAAAAAAAAAAATCAAGAATTCTCGCTTCAGTCTGAACCAACAGACTGAAACTTAGAAGATCAAAACACTGGTATACTTGTAGGACTTGCTACATCCAACAAGATAGTATCTTTAAAAACAAGAGGAATTTTAAGTGGATTGAGCTTACACTGTAATTACATGTCCTTTACGATGGCCTTCTAAACTGCCATATAATCAATACACGCCAGTAAGGAATATTTATTAGTATTTTGTATTCTGTAGTGCTTGGCAGATCCTCTAAGAACATAAAAGCTTTAAATGTGTTAATCAGTTACAGAATTCTTAACAAAATCTTTGATAACAAAAAAGTTCGGAAACAAATACATAAAGTAAATCTGTGAAAACTTAAGAGACAGTAAAGAAATTCTCCTTCTGTTTTGCAAACAAAAGTGAAACCTGAGTAAAAGGAATTCTTTTGTAATGAAGCCAAAAACACACTGTTTTCTAAAAAAAGAAACAAAGACCTTGGAGCATTCATTACTCACTATATCATCTGCTGTTTGCAATTTGTTATAATCATAACTCAGTCATAGTTGAGCACAATCTATTGACAGTTAACTAAAGTTGAATATAATCTGGTTATCAATCTGATTAAGGGGGTCAGGACTTAAAATTACTGATGGAAATGGTCAGATCCTAACTACAGAAATTATTTCAATATTCGGTATTCAAAGAGAATGGCAAATAGCACGAAGGGGTAGTGCAGGTAAACGATAAAAGTAGGGAGAACAATACAAAATAGTAAGTGTTAGTACTGGTATTAGTTTTTCTGTTAATTTCAAAGGTGATGATCACTGACTTATTTATTAAATGAAATAAGAAATATATTAAATGTGGGAAAAATAAATTATTTCATCATGGCAAACTCTCACTTAGAGAAGAAGGAATATACTATCAAAATCTCCAAATTGGTCAGAAACTCATATACCAGCCATATACAAGAATACTTGGTTTCCCATTTCCTTGCTAGCCACTGAAAGGCTTTTTTTTTTTCACTAACCTGATGAGTGTGAAATGGCATTTAGTTATACTGTACACAAGGTCACATTTTTAAGGACGTTCACTGCAACACTATATAGCAAAAAACTGACATCTTACATATCTACCAACAAAAGAATAAAAAAATAAATTGTGGCATATTCATAAAATGGAGTACTATTCTTTAAAATGAATTAAGACTATGTAACAACATAAATTTCAAATATAGTGTTAGATGAAAAAAGCAAGTTTAAAAGCCAGACCAGGGCTTCCCTGGTGGCGCAGTGGTTGAGAGTCTGCCTGCAGATGCAGGTGACACGGGTTCGTGCCCCAGTCCGGGAAGATCCCACATGCCGCGGAGCGGCTGGGCCCGTGAGCCATGGCCACTGAGCCTGCGCGTCTGGAGCCTGTGCTCCGCAACAGGAGAGGCCACGACAGTGAGAGGCCCGCGTACCGCAAAAAAAAAAAAAAAAAGCCTGACCAAACAAAGTTTAAAAGCAAGCACAATAGTGTTTATAGATGCTTATATAAGGTAACACGTTTTATAACATTAAATGGAAAATATATACATAAATATCAGGGTAATGATTATCTATGAGGGGGAAGATAAGGGAATGGAATTGGAAGGATAAAAATAATGTTCCAATGGAATTGGTAACATTTTATTTCCTCTTTAAAAACTGGTAAAATATTAACATTTAAGTATCAATAGTAGATATATTGGATGTTCTATTATTCCCTTACTCTATTCTATGTTTGCAATATTTCATAATTTTTAAAAATTAAAAGCAATCCAAATGTCCAATGACACAGGGAATTGGTTACAGTATGGTAAAATTCAAGTGTTACAATAAATTGCAGAATTTCTACTGATGATATGAATACATATATTTTTACACGAAAAGATATCCATGATATTGGATATGCCATGATATTGCCAAATTTTAAAAAGTTGCAAAATAACATATATAAATGCATAAAATAAAGTCATAAATGTATCTATGAAAACTCACATAGTTGGACTATAATCTCTTGGTTGTGGAATTATGTATGATTTTCATATTCTTCTTTATACATGTCCTATATCATCTTAATTTTTATAGTGACCATATATTACTTTTATAATCAGAAAAATATTTTTTCATGGGCAAAAGAATTCAAAAATTACCTTTTTACTGTATCAGACTGAGAAAGCCAGCAAGAAAATCTAATGAAAACTACTAAGTGAACAAACAACAAAAATGCCCAGTAATGAAACAGGGATGTATGCAGGGGAGCTGTGCTGATTTATGGTATCAGATACCTAAGCCTCTGCTGACTTCCAAGGTGATAGGAGAGTAAACAGAAAAAAGCGGGTAGGTCCAAGGATGGTGGAAGAGACTAGGGACCAAACTGTGGAACAAAGGAAAAGAAGCAAGGTTGGATTTTGGGAATTCCAGATAAGATGGGTGGGATACGTGTAGATTTTCCCATCCATTCTTTTCAGGCCCTCCACTTTATGCTCTCTCCCTACCTCCCCACTTCTAAGTGACAAACTGTCATAATGAAATAATTCATTATTTTCTATATCTCTGATTCATAATAAATGAATGAGCAAACATCACTTTTGAAATTAACAGGAAAAGGTTTATTTTATAAGTTCAAAAGTCACTGAAGAAGCATTATTTGAATATGATCTAAGTTGATACATTTGAAAATGTCTTTATATTTTAGAATTCTCATTTTATATATAGCCAGCTGGTTTACTCCTTATTTTGATGGTGCTATTTCCTTATTTTTCCTTTGAAAAGGAGACTCTGACCTCTGTTTTAGTCTACAAATAGAAGGTGACACTGCAATAGTTAATAGTTCCTAGGAGTGAGGAAGCCAAGCACATTCACCCTTAACCAAGACTTCTTTCTATCACAAAACTGTCAAGGGTTCTGGGAGGGAAAATACAGTAGCTGGTACTGAACATCTTCCCTACAAAGAACGCAAAGGGAGTCTCACAAATAAGGCACCCAATCAACCACTTTTCCTTGCAATATTTGCATTTTCCTTCATAGCAAAAAAAAAATCTCTCTTCTAACCTCAAGCCTTTGCATTAAACAAAATCATTTCTTATAAAATAATTCTTAAACTAACTAGTAAATTAACTTTCAAAGAATAATACAGTTTGTGAAAAATTAACTGGTGATGATATAGGGTATTAATTTAAGAATAATGATGAGGAAAAATAAATCATTTATCATATAAGGAACCTTTTATTTGTACCTTTGTTCTGTATATTAGGAATGATAGTCAAGGACAAATCTGCATGTCATGACCTTTATCCTCTATGCCTTCTCATCCACATGAAGAACTTAGGCTGAGTACCAGATTACAAAAACACTGTATACAATGATCATGGTAAATCTAGCCCAAAGGGTATTTTGCTGAAAACAAGATTTACCATTGATAGGAATACTCAGGAAATCTGATACTAGTCTTACTTATCAGAGATAAACCTTGGTTTGAATTTTTAATAATCATTATTATTCCTTCTACCTATCAAGGCACTTCTTAAAAGTACAGAAACAAGAAACCTAGAAAAGCTTTATCTTCCTGAGACTGGTCTTCAATGTATAACTGAATTACTCCATAATATTGATAATACACACAGAGTCTAGCAAGAAACCTTGCTAGCATTACAAATCTACATAGTAAAATCTTGACTATGCAATAATGATGCTTTAGTAGTTGGTTATTCATTTCAAAAAGGTAAAAATAGAGGCCTATTTTACACTATACAATAAAATAATTCTGGGTACATTAAAGACCTCCTAAGCAAGGAGTCGGGGGCATGGGAAAAACTTACAAATTTTGGACTAAACAGAGGAAAATATTTCAAGACCTCAGGGTAGGAAAGGATTACTTAAGATACAGAAAATGCAAAACATCAAAAAGATGTCTACATTAAAATTTAAACTTCGGCATAATTTTAAAAGGCAATTTAAAGTTAAAAGGCACAGCGCTTCCCTGGCGGCATAGTGGTTAAGAATCCACCTAGCTGGGCTTCCCTGGTGGCGCAGTGGTTGAAAGTCCGCCTGCCGATGCAGGGGATACGGGTTTGTGCCCCGGTCTGGGAAGATCCCACATGCCGCGGAGCAGCTGGGCCCGTGAGCCATGGCCGCTGAGCCTGCGCGTCCGGAGCCTGTGCTCTGCAACGGGAGAGGCCACGACAGTGAGAGGCCCGCATACCACAAAAAAAAAAAAGAAAAAGAATCCACCTAGCTAATGCAGGGGAGACGGGTTCGATCCCTGGTCCGGGAAGATCCCACAAGCCGCGGACTAACGAAGCCTGTGCGCCACAACTACTGAGCCTGTGCTCTAGAGCCCGTGAGCCACAACTACTGAAGCCCACGTGCCGCAACTACTGAAGCCCAAGCACCTAGAGCCCGTGTTCTGCAACAAGAGAAGCCACCACAATGAAAAGCCTGCGCACCATAATGAAGAGTAGCCCTGCTCGCCACAACTAAAGCCTGTGCACAGCAACAAAGACCCAATGCAGCCAAAAATGAATAAATAAATAAAATTTTAAAAAATACATTAACCAATTTAAAAAAATATGAGCTGTTATTTAAAAAAAAGTTAAAAGGCCCAAAGAAGAAAATATTTATAAGGAAATATAAATAAAGGATTAGTGTCTGGTTTCCTACAAATCAGTACTTTAAAAATTAACAAACCAATACAAAAATGAGTTAAAAAAAAAAGACAATTCAAACTAAAAGAAACCTGATTGACCAATAATACTATAAAAAAAAGCTTGATCTCACTAATAATTCAGGAAATCCCAAGTAAAAGCAGTAAGATACCACTTCATATCCATCAAGTTGATAAACAATTCTGACAATACCAAGTCTTGGCAAGGATGTGGCAAAAGAGTAACACTTACATGTAGGTTTTTCCTTTAGTGAGGGAGGAGGGGGAATGGGGTTACATCACCAAACCTAGAGGTTAAAGACCTTCTGAAGTGTCTCTTCAGTCCTTCTGAAGTGGACTCTCAGTAATGAACTCCTTGTGAGTATCTAACTCTGGACAATGGCCACACTATATGACCGTATCATATTTCATTGCCAGGTCTCTTATAAGGTATTTAGATTTAAAGGAACATACTGATGCCATACATCTTCCCTTTTGACCTGAGCCATTTTTAAAGGAAAAAAAAAAAAAGGTTTTCTGGAAAAGGTACCTGCCAAAACATCCAATTAAAATGTATAACTGAAAACAAAGAGCTTCCCTCAGGTAAAAATATCAAATCTTTCTTTTAAAACTTCTACAACACTAACATGTTGTATTTTAATTCTTGCAAGATTCACATTTTTACATTAAATCTCAAATAGCTAAAATTTTCTTTGCTTACTATTAGCTTAATACTGGGGCATATGTAAATGGAATGTAAACCCAGAATTTCAACTGATATGTGTTATATATATCTGATCTCTTATAAATGGTGGAATCCAGTGATACTCTAAAACCTACAGAATACAGAACATAAGCCTACAAAAACCATCCCAACTAAACACTCTGGCCAAAGTTTAAAAGTTAAAATATTTCTCAGCTATGTCTCTTAATAACCATATAATATTTTTAAATTAACTTGGTTATATTTTTAACACAGTCATTTAATTAGTTTTATAGACATTACACTACAGTAAGCCATTCCCACTTTATCATCAAGTCCTCCTTTTAACGATAAGAAGTGGGCTAGTATTTGTGAATTCTGATTCTGGGCAATGGCAAGCCAGTCACATAAATATAAAAGCTACCCATAATGATCCAACAATTTGTTAGAATACTCTCTTTACTATCACTGTATTTTACCTCCTGGGCTCACCCTATATTGTCACAGTACAATAGCAGGCAGATATTTAACACTATTTTTTCTCAGGCAGTGAATAAATACAGTTGACAAAATTCCTTTTAAATGTAAACTAAATTTACAATAACACAGAGGAGCAACAATAAGAATATGGTTATCAGGAGTTTATGGAACTCTTTAAAACAAGCTTACTAAGCAGAAAGTTTCTTCAGTGAAAAGGGATTGTCTGATTCCTTACGCTGAATGGAAGAAAGGATGCCAGTTCAAAATCACTGGTAATCAGAGAAATGCAAATTAAAAGAAGATAATCCTTTTTGCCCATCAGATTGGCAAAAGTTAAAAAGACTGATAATATCCAGTGTTGGCAAGGGTGTAGGGAAATGGGTATTCTCATACCCATTAGTACAGCTTTCTAGAAAAGTAATTTAGTGTATCTAAGAAAATTTTAGATATACATACCCATGGAATCATCAATTACACTTCCAAACCTCTATCCTAGAGAAATAACTGGACTTTGGATAAGAAACCGAAATATCTGTTAATAGAAAATGACTAATAAACTATAGTCATGCATATTACAGAATACCATACAGTGCTCAACAGGAACATTCTTTTTTTTTTTTTTTTTTTTTTTTTTGGCGGTACGCAGGCCTCTCACCGTTGTGGCCTCTCCCATTGCGGAGCACAGGCTCCGGACGCGCAGGCTCAGCAGCCATGGCTCACAGGCCCAGCCGCTCTGCGGCATGTGGGATCTTCCCGGACCGGGGCACAAACCCGTGTCCCCTGCATCGGCAGGTGGACTCTCAACCACTGCGCCACCAGGGAAGCCCAAGGAACATTCTTTCCACAGCTGTGGAAAACTCCCTAAGACACAATGCTAATGTGGGGAGTGCGGGGTGTCAGATGCAAAGTAATGCCGTAGTGGATACCTTCCATTCACAGTACCCACATCTTTCCCCATGCTAGGAACCCCACCTTCCCAAAGCAGACTAAAACAACAAAAATAACAACAACTACTACTATGTATTGCCCACCCTCCCTCATAGCCAGGTATTTCACTAAAGTATATGGCTAACTATGGAGAACAGTATGGAGGTTCCTTAGAAAAGTAAAAGTGGAACTACCATAAGACCCAGCAATCCCACTACTGGGCATATACCCTGAGAAAACCATAATTCAAAAACAGACATGTACCACAATGTTCACTGCAGCACTATTTACAGTAGCCAGGACAACCTAAGTGTCCATCGACAGATGAATGGATAAAGAAGATGAGGCACATATATATACAATGGAGTATTACTCAGCCATAAAAAGGAATGAAATTGAGTTACTTGTAATGAGGTGGATGGACCTAGAGTCTATCATACAGAGCGAAGTAAGTCAGAAAGAGAAAACAAATACCGGATGCTAACGCACATATATGGAATCAAAAAAACAAAAACAGTACTGATGAACCTAGTGGCAGGGCAGAAATAAAGATGCAGACATAGGGCTTCCCTGGTGGCGCAGTGGTTGAGAGTCCACCTGCTGATGCAGGGGATGCGGGTTCGTGCCCTGGTCCTGGAGGATCCCACATGCCGCAGAGAGGCTGGGCCCGTGAGCCGTGGCCACTGGGCCTGCGCATCCGGAGCCTGTGCTCCACAATGGGAGAGGCCACAACAGTGAGAGGCCTGCGTACCGCAAAAAAAAAAAAAGATGCAGACGTAGAGAATGGACTTGAGGACACAGCAGGGTAAGGGGAAGCTGGGACAAAGTGAGAGAATAGTACTGACATATATACACTACCAAATGTAAAATGGATGGCTAGTGGGAAGTGGCTGCATTGCACAGGGAGATCAGCTCTGTGCTTTGTGACCTCCTAGAGGGGTGGGATAGGGAGGGTGGGAGGGAGGCTGAAGAAGGAGGGGATATGGGGATATATGTATACATATAGCTGATTCACTCTGTTGTAGAGCAGAAACTAACACAACATTGTAAAGAAATTATACTCCAATAAAGATATTTTTTAAAAATGGGTGAAGAAAGGAAAGAAAGGAAGGAAGGAAGGAAGGAAGGAACGAACGAACGAACGAACGAACGAACGAAGGGAGAAAGGAAGAAAGGAAGAAAGAAAGAAAGAATATGGCTAGTAACTATGTGGTCTAGAGTCTGTCAATTAGAAAAATCCAGGTGTTAGATCTGAGGAAAACAGTTTGGCAAAGGGTATCTCTTTGATTAACTTGGGTAGCAATAGAGACAGATTGTTTTAAGACCACAGAGGCTTCCTGATCAGAGACAAGGTGATGTGTTTTTCTCTGGGAGTCACTGGCTGCCATCAATCTTTCATCAAGCCAGTTCTACAAGGTGCTTCTGGGTTTTATTCCTGAAACAGTTTGGAAAATGCTTCTCCAGGCTATGATACTCTGAACATCTTTATCCTTTCATAAATCCCCTTCTAGATAAATTAGCTAGAATGGGTTTCCTTATAAAAATTAAGAAACCTTTCTTATTCACAAATGATAACCATTTATGAACTTCACAAGTTCATAAATTTATGAACTAAAAAGCACTACATATTTATAAAAGGATCTAAGAACACATTTAACACCCTGATGCTGAACTCTGAAGAGGAAGTGGTATTAATATGTATAGATGAGGAAGGGGTATAGGAAGGTTTTTTCCTTTTTCCTCTGTATACTTCTTTTCTGTTTAAATATTTTTACAGGTGGTCCAGTGGTAGAGAATCCGCCTTCCAATGAAGGGGATGTGGGTTCGATCCCTGATCAGGGAACTAAGATCCCACATGACGCAGAGCAACTGAGCCCACGTGCCACAATTAGAGAGAAGCCCGTGCACTGCAATGAAAGATCCCGCGTGTTGCAGCAACTAAGACCCAACACAGCCAAAAATAAATAAATAAATGTTTTTTAAAAATTTACAATGACAAATAGTTATACAACGTTGGGAATTTTTTTAATAATTTAAAATTTTTAAAAAATTAACAACTGATATGTCCCTCTCGGAGACGCCTGCTATCCTAAATGAGAATAACAGTTTTATAGTACTTAAATAAGTAATTCTAAGAAAGTTAGAATAGGAATCCATCTTGGCTGAGAGATACATGTGTCACCGGGAAGGACCCTGAGTCAGACCAAATATGGGCCAAGCAAGATGACTGGCCAGAGACAACCCTGAAACTAACCCCATTACCATAAAACCTGAGACCTCGAGCCAAGTGGTTGAGCAGTTCTCCTGGGTTCCCTTATCCTGCTGCTCTCTACCCGGGCGCCCCTTCCCAATAAAGTCTTTTGCTTTGTCAGTTCAAAAATAAAGAAAGAACAAACTGAAAACTTTCTGTGGTACATATATACACAATTTCATGTATTCTAACTTACATAACATAAAAATCTTATATTATCTTAGAATAGGGAAGGAACTTCTAAGCATGACTCCAGAGGTAGAAGGGAAAGATAACAATATTTAACTACATAAACAAAACTTCTGACACTTTAAAATTAAAAGATGGAGGACAAACTGAGAGAAATGATCTGAGGCATATATGGCAAACAATAGATTGGCACTTTTAATATATAAAGTATTCTTACAAATCAATAAGAATGGACATCTTAATTTAAAAATGGGCAAACTGTATTAGCAAAAACTGGACAAGCTAAATATCCACTGTAAAAAAAGTTAAACAAACCAATGTTCAAAAATATACAGTATTTCATGATACGGCAAAACCATGCAGCCACAGCAAATAAAAATGCAGATCCTTGTCTATTAGCATGAAAAGATGTTCTAGATTTACAATAAAGTAAAAAAGGCAGGTAACGAAGTGGCATATTTCTATTAGTATTAAATACAGATTCATTATATATGTACATAAATATATATGCACATAAATATATAAGCACATATATTTGTACCTATATATGCACATGTGTATCTACAAACACACACATGGCACATATTCTAGCAAACAGGTCTGAAATATCATATACCAAATGTTAACAGCAGCTAGTTCAGAATAATACAATCATAGGTGATTTTCACTTTCTTCTTCATACCTTTTGAATAGTCTTTACGAATGAACATGTATAAGTTTTATGATAAGTAATAGAAATATTTTCATTCTTTAAACAAATAAAGAGAAATAAAGATCACTTTATTAAATATCCTGTACCTTTAATTATATATTACTATTTTCTTACCTTTAAACCTTCAGCTGGAAGTCTATAACCAAATCTTGCTGGAAGGTCATCAAATGTCTGAGACACGTTTTCAAAATTATACTAAATATAAAATTAAAAACAATCAAGTTACAACCAATGTACACATAACATTAAAAACAAAAAGTCTGTCAAACTATTTAAGTTGTAATTTCCACGATTTTGATTTACTATCACAGCTTATCATAATAAAATCAACTTTGTAAATGCACATCCACTAAAATAGAAAGGAATGTATACAATTTACTGCATAAACAACTGCTTAAATTGGATTCTGATTTCATGTATTATTAAACAGAAGCAATAATTCTATAACATTAAACCACCTACTGTTTATCTGAGCTTTTCCCCATAGACAATTCCCTAACAAGAAATTTTCTAGACAGATTATTTTCCAGCAGGAGTTCCATTTTATTTTCTCTCTAAGGGTCTGATTTAATAGAAGAGATTTACAGGATTTCTGACAATAGCTTTGAAAGATGCCTTTCCCCCAGAGAAAGAAGGAGTATCAAATCATACTTTTAAGATACTGCCATTTTTTAAGTAATCTGAACACTTTTATCCAGGGCTGAACAATGAAAGGACTAAACTCAATGAAATACATACATAGAGAGAGCTGAAGGTATCCAAACTCTTTAACAACTTTCCCCTTCCTTACGGATACAGATTCCTATGCTACAATATTTATCAGTCCTCCACCTCTGCTGTGCTTTTAGAAGATAATATAATAATTGTGAAGTGAGCTTGCTGTATTATTTAAGATGCTATATTCAATGTGCTTTAAAGAAAACAAGAGAAACAAGGAAGATAGATGAACTAAGCAAACATAGTAAACAAGTAATTTTTGAAACACAGGTGAAATTTATATGATATATCAGAAGTTAAGATACTTGTCAGTAAACTATAGGCCAAAGACAGAAAAACTAGAACTCATTTGTTTTGAATATAGATTAAAAGGATGGAACAAAGCAAGAATGTTATGTATAGACAGCAAAAGATAGAAGGATGAAGCAAACCTTAAATATTCACAAAGCATGGATTAGGTCACACATCCAGATAGATAGCTATGTGGTCCTTAAATCAAACACCCACTGCTGATCCTTATTCTAGCCTCATGTGCCATCTGCCTGAGACACCCGGATAAACAGCCCTGTAGGTTAACAGCCAACTACAGCTGCGTTCAGATGTAAGTACCTCAAGCCTCTCCAACAGAGCAAGCAAACACTGGATCCAGACACCTTCCATCTGTCAAGTCCCCTTGCTCATCCTCAACTCAGATCCTGGTAACCACACTGTCACCAGGGAAAACTGATGCAGCAAAGAGACTAGACAAACTAAAAACAGAAAATGCAGGATTCAGGTAGTGTGGCTCTTGCCTCCCACTTGCATCCTAACCTGAGTGTATTAACATACCCATCTTTTACCTATGCTTCTCACTGTATGTTTGTAATTAATTCAATAAATCGTATGATTCAAGCATCTGAATTTGATTGTTGAAACTAGCCATTCTTTTACCTCTGGGATAATCAGCCTGGCAGTATACCTGGAGGCCAGCAATGCTTCAGAGTAATTTCCTACTTTAAAAATAATTCATATTTGCAGAGTGCTCTATGGTTTACAAAATGCTTTAGAGTCAAAAAGTGCTTTCATATTCATTACCACATGTATCATTTAAACTCTTAATTAAAACATCTTTCTTAATTGATTCAATTAAATTATGATCAGCTTTGAACTTGACAAAGTCATTTAACTCCTCCAAGGCCAAAGACAACACTGTAAAATAAGTAAATAGATCTAGATCAACATAGACAAACCAAAAAAAAAAAAAAATACAGATGTGTACAGGCAGTACTTTTTTAAAAATGTACTTTTAAAATTTGGAAATGGATAGGACCTGCGGGTGGAAGGGGAGAGGCAGCACATCTGAATGGGGGCCTCTGGAGTATGGAGTTCCGGAGTTTGGAAGTTGATAAATAATTCATATGGTCTTTGCAGAAACTTCTCCAGGTGACAAACCCAGATTGCACGCAAGCAGTCACTTTGGTTGTGGAAAGCTGTGTGGCTGACAGGGTATTGGTGCTCTGGCCGGGTGTCAGGCCTCAGCCTCTGATGTGGGAGAGCCAAGTTCAGGACTTTGGACCACCAGAGACCTCCCAGCCCCATGTAACATCAATCGGTGAGAGCTCTCCCAGAGATCTCTGTCTCAAAGCTAAGACCCAGCTCTACTCAACAGCCAGCAAGCTCCAGTGCTGGACACCCCATGCTGAACAACTAGCAGGACAGGAACACAACCCCACCCATTAGCAGAGAGGCTGCCTAAAATCATAATAAGTTCACAGACACCCCAAAACACACCACCAGATGCGGTCCTACCCACCAGAAAGACAAGATCCAGCCTCATCCACCAGAACACAGGCACCAGTCCCCTCCACCACGAAGCCTACACAACCCACTGAACCAGCCTTACCCAATGGGGGCAGACACCAAAAACAATGAGAACTGGGAACCTGCAGCCTGTGAAAAGGAAAAGGAGACCCCAAACATAGTAAGTTAAGCAAAATGAGAAGACAGAAAAATACACAGCACATGAAGGAGCAAGGTAAAAACACACCAGACCAAACAAATGAAGAGGAAGTAAGCAGTCTACCTGAAAAAGAATTCAGAGTAATGATAGTAAAGATGATCAAAAATCTTGGAGAAAGAATGGAGAAAATACAAGAAATGTTTAACAAGGACCTAGAAGAACTAAAGAGCAAACAAATGATGAACACCACAATAAATGAAATTTAAAATTCTCTAGAAGGAATCAATAGCAGAATAACTGAAGCAGAAGAATGGATAAGTGACCTGGAAGATAAAATAGTGGAAATAATTACCGCAGGGCTTCCCTGGTGGTGCAGTGGTTGAGAATCTGCCTGCCAATGCAGGGGACACGGGTTCAAGCCATGGTCTGGGAGGATCCCACATGCCGTGGAGCAACTAGGCCCGTGAGCCACAACTACTGAGCCTGCGCGTCTGGAGCCTGTGCTCCGCAACAAGAGAGGCCGAGATAGCGAGAGGCCTGCGAACCATGATGAAGAGTGGCCCCCACTTGCCACAACTAGTGAAAGCCCTCGCACAGAAACGAAGACCCAACACAGCAAAAATAAATTGATTAATGAACTCCTACCCCCAACATCTTAAACAAAAAAAGTCACTGGAATCAGGACAAAAATATAATAATAATAATAATTACCGCAGAGCAGAATAAAGAAAAAAGAATGAAAAGAATTAAGGACAATCTCAGAGACCTCTGGGACAACATTAAACGCACCAACATTCAAATTATAGGGGTCCCAGAAGAAGAAGAGAAGAAGAAAGGGATTGAGAAAATATTTAAAGAGATTATAGTTGAAAACTTCCCTAATATGGGAAAGGAAATAATCAAGTCCAGGAGTGCAGAGAGGCCCATACAGGATAAATCCAAGAAGAAACACACCAAGACACATATTGATCAAAATATCAAAAATTAAATACAAAGAAAAAATATTAAAAGCAGCAAGGGAAAAGCAGCAAATAACACACAAGGGAATCCCCATATGGTTAACAGCTGATCTTTCAGCAGAAACTCTGCAAGCCAGAAGGGACTGGCAGGACATATTTAAAGTGATGAAAAGGAAAAACCTACAACCAAGATTACTCTACCCAGCAAGGATCTCATCCAGATTTGACAGAGAAATTAAAACCTTTACAGAGAAGCAAAAGCTAAGAGAATTGAGCAGCACAAAACCAGCTTTACAACAAATGCTAAAGGAACTTCTCTAGGCAGGAAACCAAGAGAAGGAAAAGATCTACAATAACAAACCCAAAACAATTAAGAAAATGGTAATAGGGACATACATATCAATAATGACCTCAAATATAAATGGATTAAATGCTCCAACCAAAAGATACAAACTGGCTGGATGGATACAAAAACAAGACCCGTATATATGCTGTCTACAAGAGACCCACTTCAGACCTAGGGATACACAGAGACTGAAAGTGAGGGGATGGAAAAAGATATTCCATGCAAATAGAAATCAAAAGAAAGCTGGAGTAGCAATTCTCATATCAGACTAAATAGACTTTAAAATAAAGACTATTACAAGAGACAAAGAAGGACACTACATAATGATCAAGGGATCAATCCAAGAAGAAGATATAACAATTGGAAATATTTATGCACCCAACATAGGAGCACCTCAATACATAAGGCAAATGCTAACAGCCATAAAAGGGGAAAACAACAGTAACACAATAACAGTAGGGGACTTTAACACCCCACTTTCACCAATGGACAGATCATCAAAAATGTAAATCAATAAGCAAACACAGGCTTTAAATGACACATTAAACAAGATGGACTTAATTGATATTTACAGAACATACCATCCGAAAACAACAGAATACACTTTCTTCTCAAGTGCTCATGGAACATTCTCCAGGATAGATCATATATTGGGTCACATATCAAGCCTTGATAAATTTAAGAAAACTGAAATCGTATTAAGTATCTCTTCCGACCACAATGCTATAAGACTAGATATCAATTACAGAGAAAAAAATTGTAAAAAATACAAACACATGGAAGCTAAACAATATACTACTAAATAACCAAGAGATCACTGAAGAAAGCAAAGAGGAGGGCTTCCCTGGTGGCACAGTGGTTGAGAGTCCGCCTGCCAATGTAGGGGACACGGGTTCGTGCCCTGGTCCGGGAAGATCCCACATGCCGTGGAGCGGCTGGGTCCATGAGCCATGGCCGCTGAGCCTGCGCGTCTGGAGCCTGTGCTCCTCTGAGGGGCCGCAACAGTGAGAGGCCCGCGTACCACAAAAAAATAATAATAAAATAAAGAAAGCAAAGAGGAAATTTAAAAAAAACCTAGAAACAAATGACAATGAAAACAGGATGACCCAAAACCTATGGGATGCAGCAAAAGCAGTTCTAAGAGGGACGTCTATAGCAATACAATCCTACCTCAAGAAACAAGAAAAATCTCAAAAAACCAACCTAACCTTACACCTAAAGCAATTAGAGAAAGAAGAACAAAGAAACCCCAAAGTTAGCAGAGGAAAGAAATCATAAAGATCAGATCAGAAATAAATGAAAAAGAAATGAAGGAAATGATACCAAAGATCAATAAAACCAAAAGCTGGTTCTTTGAGAAGATAAACAAAATTGGTAAACCATTAGCCAGATTCATCAGGAAAAAAAGGGAAAAGACTCAAATCAATAGACTTAGAAATGAAAAAGAAGTAACAACCGACACTGCAGAAATACAAAGGATCATGAGAGATTACTACAAGCAACTATATGCCAATCAAATGGACAACCTGGAAGAAATGGACAAATTCTTAGAAAAACAAAACCTTCTGAGACTGAACCAGGAAGAAATAGAAAATATAAACAGACCAATCACAAGCACTGAAATAGAAACTGTCATTAAAAATCTTCCAACAAACAAAAGCCCAGGACCAGATGGCTTCACAAGAAAATTCTGTCAAACATTTAAAGAAGAGCTAACACCTATCCTTCTCAAGCTCTTCCAAAATATAGCAGAGGGAGGAACACTCGCAAACTCATTTTATGAGGCCACCATCACCCAGATACCAAAACCAGACAAAGGTGTCACAAAAAGGGACTTCCCTGGTGGCACAGCGGTTAAGAATCTGCCTGCCAATGCAGGGGACACGGGTTCAAGCCTTGGTCCGAGGATGCCACATGCCGCGGGGGAACTAAGCCTGTGCACCACAACTACTGAAGCCCGTGCACCCAGAGGCCATGCTTCGCAACAAGAGAAGCCACCGCAGTGAGAAGCCTGTGCACAAAGAGTAACCCTGCTCGCCGCAACTAGAGGCAGCCCAAGAACAGTAACAAAGACCCACTGCAGCCAAAAATAAAGTATAAATAAATTAATTTTTTAAAAAAAGACGTCACAAAAAAAGAAAACTACAGGCCAGTATTACTGATGAACACAGATGCAAAAATCCTCAACAAAATACTAGCAAACAGAATCCAACAGCACATTAAGAGGATCATACACCATTATCAAGTGGGGTTTATCCCAGGAATGCAAGGATTCTTCAATATACGCAAATCAATCAATGTGATACACGATATTAACAACTTGAAGGATAAAAACCATATGATCATTTCAATAGATGCAGAAAAAGCTTTTGACAAAATTCAACACCCATTTATAATAAAAACCCTCCAGAAAGTAGGCATAGAGGGAACGTACCGCAACATAACAAAGGCCATAAATGACAAACCCACAGCCAACATCCTTCTCAGTGGTGAAAAACTAAAACCATTTCTACTAAGATCAGGAGCAAGACAAGGTTGCCCACTCTCACTACTATTATTCAACATAGTTCTGGAAGTTTTAGCAACAGCAATCAGTGAAGAAAAAGAAATCAAAGGAATCCAGATCGGAAAAGAGGAGTAAAACTGTCACTGTTTGCAAATGACATGATACTATACACAGAGAATCCTAAAGATGCTACCAGAAAACTACTAGAGTTACTCAATGAATTTGGTAAAGTAGCAGGATACAAAATCAATGCACAGAAATCTCTTGCATTCCTATACACTAATGATGCAAAATCTGAAAGGGAAATTAAGGAAACACTCTCATTTACCATTGCAACAAAAAGAATAAGATATCTAGGAATAAACCTACCTAAGGAGACAAAAGACCTGTATGCAGAAAACTATATGATGCTGATGAAAGAAATTAAAGACGATACAAACATATGGAGAGATATACCATGTTCTTGGATTGAAAGAATCAACATTGAGAAAATGACTATACTACCCAAAGCAATCTACAGATTCAATGCAATCCCTATCAAACTACCAATGGCATTTTTCTCAGAACTAGAACAAAAAATTTCACAATTTGTATGGAAACACAAAAGACCCCGAAGAGCCAAAGCAATCTTGAGAAAGAAAAATGGAGCTGGAGGAATCAGGCTCCCTGAATTCAGACTATACTACAAAGCTACAGTAATCAAGATAGTATGGTACTGGCACAAAAACAGATATATAAAACAATGGAACAGGATAGAAAGCCCAGAGATAAACCCACACACACATGGTCACCTTATCTTTGAGAACGGAGGCAAGAATATACAATGGAGAAAAGACAGCCTCTTCAATAATTGGTGCTGGGAAAACTGGACAGCTACACGTAAAAGAATGAAATTAGAACACTCCCTAACACCATACACAAAAATAAACTCAAAATGGATTAAAGACCCAATGTAAGGCCAGACACTATAAAACTCTTAGAGGAAAACATAGGCAGAACACTCTATGACATAAATCACAGCAAGATCCTTTTTTGACCTACCTTTTTTGATAGGGAGCGTGGGAGGGAGCCGCAAGAGGGAGGGGATATGGGGATATATGTATACATATAGCTGATTCACTTTGTTATACAGCAGAAACGAACATAATATTGTAAAGCAATTATACTCCAATAAAGATGTTTAAAAAAAAGGTGTACATAATATATATTTTTTAATTTTAAGTTTTGGAAATAAAAACTAAGAAAACTAAAAAGAGTTCTTCCCACTTTCCTTGCTTTATTGATAGAGAAAGAATCTATGGGTGGGTTTTATAAACTTATGAGCTTTAGGTCTCTTTTTGGTGATGGAACTAACTCCTTTTCCATGTCGATGTTTCCCTGAGTTGCTGAATTTGACTGACTTTTTACTGCACCTGAGGATGGATCAAGGGAGGTCGTTTGGTGGGAAGGACAGCCTATAGATCACAGGACATAGAGCAATGATTTTAAGTGAGTCTACTAGAAACATTTCTAATTGTGTGGGGTAAAGTTATCTTTTTCATTTTGGTTTCAATGGATTGAATGACTTTTCACACTTACTATTGATTTGAAATTAGGTCAGAGAATGTTAACTAGATTCTTATGTAGATTGCTGGTTTGGGTTATAGCTCGAGAATTAGTACTAATGCATTTGTTTGATTATCATGATATTATACTCTTTCTTCCCATTTTAGGAAATTATTCCAGAGACAAGAGCATAATAAATTATGTTTAAGTTGAAAAATAAACAAATTAGGAAATGGAAAATCTACAACTGTACTAAAGTACTCTTTTATCACTTCCTATTACTTTTATTACTTCTTATTACTGAGTTCACTTTTTTGGTTAGAATTTCAGAAATAAAATATCTAGCTTGAACTACAGTACTTGTAACACTGACTTGGAACAAGTTTTGTTATCGAGTGAGACTCATTTTGAAACTGCTTTGCCTTTCCTCAGGAAGGCAGTTGTTAACTTTGCTCACACTGCTTTTTACAATCACATTGTTTAAATTAAAAAAAATAAATGTTTCTATCATGAACAAGACAAACAGAAACATCTTTAATACAAAAGTGCTTTCTTTTTTAGTATGGTGGGGGGCAGGAGGAACGCTGCTGCTCATGAAATTAAAGCACACTCATTGTTAAAATTTTTGAAACAGAAAAAAAATTATTCCTCTCTGGAATCCCACTCTCAAAGATTACCATGTTGCGACTTTACTTATTTTGAAGAGGTCTTCTCTTAACCAGTTCTCCTCTTTGACAGCAGCCTTAACAGAAGATTTAATTCAATTCAGAAAGTAACAAATAGCTAACAATTATGGAGCATTTATGACATCATGCTAAACACCTGACAGGTATTCACTTATTTAAACCTTATGACAATCCTATAAAGTCAGCCACTATTATCATCATCCTCATTTTACAGATTGACTACAGAATAAAAATACTCCGCTTGAAAATAACTTGCTCTAGTAAATAAGAACCAGGATTCTAATCCAGGCAGTCTGGCCTCAGATCCCTGGCTCTTAACCCATTGCCCTACACTCTCTCTCCTCCAATCTCATTTTCATAAGTAAACTGAAATTTAAGAGATGTTAGGTAATTTGCCCAAGGTCATGGAGCTACAGAGTGGTAGAACTGGAATTCAACCCAGACTGTAACTCCCATTGCTGGAGCTCTTAACTACTTTGCTATATAATCCAATCCATTCACACCACCAACCACTGGGTGCTTCTCTCCTAACTCTGCCCACTGACCCCCACAAACACCTACCAAGCAACGAAATCTCTAACAAATCCCTACAACAGAATCAAGCATGCCCCTGCCAATTCTAAAGCTCCATGTTTCTAAATATGAACCTATATAATTAATAATTTCATATTTCCTTTAAGGGTTAAAGAAAAGAGAAGCAATAAGAGATGAAAAGAGAATGAATTGCTAATTTAAAAAACCCAATAATCTAAAGTTCCAAGGAATAAATGCTATTAAAAGAAAATATGAAGGACTTCCCTGGTGGTCCAGTGGTTAAGGCTCTGCACTTCCACTGCAGCGTGCACAGGTTCGATCCCTGGTCAAGGAACTAAGATCCTGCATGCTGTGAGGCACAGCCAAAAAAATTTTTAAAAAAAGAAAAGAAAAGAAAATATGAAAGAACTAAATCTCCAAGGAAAAGCTATTAATCAACTCAAATATTTATTGAATTCCTACTGTGTAACTCTTACTAGGTACCGGAAACAAAGTTTAGTAAGACACAGTCCTGCCTTCCAGGTACCCATGATCTAAGGGGCTTACTGACTAGTCAGCAACACACTATACAGTAGCATCTCCATATCCTCTTAAAACTCACCAACCAGTTGGACAAATACTGTTGTCAGGGAATTAACAGTCAAGTGGGAGAATTCAACTGCCAAAAATAAAAACATTTGGCATACCAATAGCATGACTGAAACTGACTTTATCTTTTCAAAAGCAACATCCTAATACCTGTCCAAAATAGAACTAGAATCAACCTGATATCCAACATACTTAAATTTTATTATTACAAACCCAGATTTCAGGGGTGTTCTTATTCAGCTAAAAGAAAGAGCTAATATTTTCTACCTCTTGACTCACTTCCTTTGAATGACTGTGTTACCACATCTAGTTCCTCTGCCTCAATTTTTAGTTCGCTTTTTTCCTAGTTACATGACTCCACAGCTCACTTCCCACCAGCTATCTCTGCATTCCTGTCAGCCTCTATCTTTAGTGTCAACATAAAGACCAGATTTAAGCAGCTCTCAGGGATAGTTCCTTTCACTGGATGACAACATACATTCCACACCTACCTGCCTGAGGCACAGGGAACACTGCTGGCAGGGACTGATTATTCTTCTATATCTTTTTGTTTTGTATCTACGTTAAAAAATACAACTTAGGCAGTCACATACACTGCTCAAGTGAGTGAGTGAAAGATGATGAGAATGTTAATTATAAAGAAGATAACAAAGATAAAACATTTACTATGTGTCAGATACTGTTCTAAGCAGTTTACCTTATTTAATCATCACTACAACACTACAAATTAGAACACTACAAATTAAAAAACGGAGGTATTTATAGTGGCTAAGTAATTTGATCCATATCACATAGCTAGTCAAGTTCCCAGAGCAGTCCACTGAAAATCATTTAACCCATCACGTAGCTGAACCACAGAATAACAGTTCACTTCAGGTGAAAAAGAAAGAAGACAAGGAGTGGCAGATGTTAGAATCAACAGAGGAAAAAAAGAGAGAGAGAATGAAAGAAAACAAAGGAGAAAAGAGAAACAAGGAGAACTCCATTCCCTGTTCAGTCTATAAATCCTCTACCTCATTTCAAAAGTCATCCTAAGACTATTCCAAGGACTTCGGGGACCAATTTGAAGAAGAGATCTGAATAGCAATGGACTCAGTCCTTTAAAGGTTCTACTTCCACTCCATCTCAAAAAGATCCAGACTATTCTAGAAAAATCTAATCAACCAGTTTCCTACTAAAGAGGGTAACACAGGGTGAGAAATCTCATAGGGATTAGATTTGCTATGCCCTCAAAAAGCTACGGTATAGAAAACAGCCTGGCTCTCTCAAGTTCTACAATGATTCTAGGCCCTTCCACAAGAGCTACAGTATGAAAAAGCATGGCTGAGGACCACATTAAGCTTTGGTCAGCAACAATTCTGACCCTTCTATTTCTCACTTAATGTCATTAAGCAAATCGCTTGCACCCAGAAAGAAAAACCAGTAAATCCTTTGCATGGCACCTAGAGTATAGGCGTACACACACACACATCACACGTACAGATACAGTTAATTCTTCTTTTCTAGCTTCACATAAATGAGAAATAGGAAATATATACACTTTCTAGTGTAGAGGACAGTAAGACAGTAGCCCAGAAAGGACTACAAAGGTTTTGAGGAGCAATCTTCTTCTCTAAAAACTCTGCTATCCACCATCAAACATAAGGCCATTATGCTGCCTGCATCTGCCTCACAAGATGCGGTGTTGCTCCAGGACCTTGCTTCAGACATACATCATGGGAGACTTACAGAGGAATACCCAAGCCCCAACTCTCCTACCCTTTCCCCAAGTTCAGAGGACTTGGCTTAAGTACCTACTGTTAAGGACTGAATGCTTGTGTCCCCCCAAAATTCATATATTGAAGCCCTAAGGAAATGTGATAGTCCTAGGAAGTGAGGTCTTTGGGAGGTAACTAGGTTTAGGTGAGGTTATGAGGGTGGAGTCACCATGATGGTATTTGTGTCCTTATAAGAAGAGGAATATAGATTAGAGCTTCCTGCTTCTGTCACCACATGAGGACACAGCAGCAAGGTGGCCATCTGTAAGCCAGGAAGAGGGCCTTCACCAAGAACTGAATCTGCTGGCACCTGGATCTCGGACTTCCCAGGTTCCAGAACTGACCATATGGAGGAAATGTCTGAGGAAATGGTGAAATGAAAGAGATAATTTGTGAACTTGGCTGAAAGGCTACACAATTGGTCTGAAAGTTTTTTCAAACTGTCACAAATCTAAAAAAAAAAAAAATTCCAATATATTCACTGGAAAAAATTTGCATGTAAGTGGAACCACGCAGTTCAAACCTGTGCTGTTCAAGGGTCGACTGTATAAAGAAAACTCCAGGTTCAGAGTGGATTGATGGCAGAAAACCAGAGTGAACAGTCTAGATGCAAGCCAAGCTCTCAAGATTAAAAAGTCAAGATGGAAGGAAAAACTCATCAGGTTTTTGGTGACCCTCAGCAGAATTCGTCCAAATGGAAGCCTGTCCAATAAGAAGAGCAAATCTACGGGTCTGTGAGGAACCATTACACCAGTTTCCATAGTGGCTGCACCATTTTATATTCACACCAACAATACCAAGGGTTCCAGTTTCTCCACATGTTTGTCAACACTTATTTTCTGGGTTTTGATAACAGCCATCCTAATGGTTATGATAACAGCCATCCTAATGGTTATGATATGATATCTCATTGTGGTTTTGATTTGCATTTCTCTAATAATTAGTGATTTGAACATTTTTTCCTGTGCTTACTGGCCATTTGTACATCCTCTTTGGAGAACTGACTATTCAATTTTTTTGTCCATGTTTAAATCTAGTTGTTTATTTTTTTTGTTGTTAAACAGTAGGAGTTCTTTATATATTCTAGATGTTACCCTCTAATTAGATATATGATTTGCAAATATTTTCTCCCATTCCATGGGTTTCCTCTTCACTCTCTTGATACGTTCTTTGAATGCACAAATGTTTTAAATTTTGATGTAGTCCAATTTATCTATTTTTTTTCTTTTTATACCTGTGTTTTTGGTGTTATAGCCAAGAAATCATTGCCAAATCCAAACTCATGAAGTTTTTCCCATATGTTTTCTCCTAAGTGTTTTTTTAGTATTAGCTCAGCTCTTATGTTTAGGTCTTTGATTCACTTTAAGTTAATCTTTTGTATATGGTGTAAGGTACGAGCTCAACTTCATTCTTTTGCATGTGAATATTCAATTTTCCTGGCACCATTTGCTGAAAAAATATGGAACACTTTACAAATTTCCATGTTATACTTGTGCAGAGGCCATGCTAATCTTCTCTATATCATTCCAATTTTAGTTTATGGGCTGCCAAAATGAGCATTAGATGTCTTTCAAAGTTAAAATTTTCTTTTGGATTTCTCAAAGAGCCCCTGGAAAATCACAATGATTTATACATTTATTTTACAAAAAGAGAGATGCCAGAAATATTTTAGGTTATTTTGATATACTTTATACTCCTGAACTAGCTCATCACTATGTAAGGAATTCATGAGAATTATCAAATGAAAAGATAATTTTGTACAGATTAAATGTTATTCATATAAAATTTTCTGAGATTGTACATCGTGCAAAATAAACTGACAGGATCAAGAGATTTGTTAATGCCTTCGTTGTCCATGATGTAATCTAAACCAAGGAAAAGTATTAATAAAACTCTTAAGAATGGAAAAGAAAAGAGATAAGACCATTATGCTTCTCTTCTGACTCATTAATGTTAACTTCAGGTTGAAATTTTCTATGGACATCTTGTACAATTTTTTAAAATATCACTATCAAAGTCATTACAGATACACCAATTACCAAGAAAAACAGTAAGATTCTACATAAAACACACAGCATTTAAATACATGTGCTCATCAGCACTCAAGACAGCACACACTCTCAAGAGCAACAACATTTATCACGTACTTATTGTACATGAGACCTTATTAAACATCAAGCAATAAAATAATGAGCAAGGTCCCCCACTTTCAAGTAATAGCTATGCACGTGCACCTGTATGTTTGTAAACACTTTGTAAGATTCCATTATTTTGTTATTGTATAACACTCCATTATTTAGGTCTTTTTAAAAACTTTTAAGAGATGTTTTTAGGCATGAATAAATTTTACTGTTTAAATTTACTTACTGCTAAAATGTCCGCTTCTACAGGCAGTAGGTTTAGGAATGCAAAGAGCTGGACAGTCAAGATGGTATAGACTTGCGTGGCCGACAGCATGAGCATCCCGATGGAGAGCAGCATCTCGCTGTAAAATCACCTGGAAGACAAGTAGATGAATAACAATAAGTTCTGGTACATTGTCCTTGAAAATAAGTTATTTGATATATTAGTTCCTGATGTCCAAAAATACCTCTTAATTACAAACATGGATTAAGATTAAAATGAAACTTGTATTTCAAAAGCACAATTGTTTACACAGATTTGGACATTTAGGTAAATACCCAGTGTTAGTCAATACCTACATAACTCATGGTGACTAAGTTCTATATTTTAGCCACAAAATAAAGATCCTCCCACAGTTCTCAGTTTATAGTACAGCTTGTCTACCAACTCAATTATGGGACAAGCAAGATTTCAATCAAAATAATGATTAAAAATGCACAAGCACCTTTGATTTAAAATTTTTTAGAAAGAATTTTATAATTTGTAAATTTACTTTTTGTTTATTCTTGAATATTGTACCCACATTAGCGTACTTTTTTTAAATGGCCATTTATTATAAAGTAATACTTTTTGCCCTTTTCCTCCTAGCAATATATACATACCTTTCTGCCTCTCTACATCCCAATGGCAATAGTGCAGCTACCTCTCCCAACCTCACCCAATTCTCTACATGAATCCCTATCTATCTTACAGCAAAAAGGCACCATGAAAGAACTCAATGTTAACCAAGTAAGTAACAAAATTCTCATTGGTAAGCCTCAACCAATTGTATAACATACTTCTTAAGTGGTGAGAATGAAGTTTACAAAGACAAGAGCCTTTATAATAAACTATTTCATTAAATACCACAAATTCATGTAATAGCAATTTTGATGATGATTGCTGTTGGTAAAGCTCTGGACTTAGAGACTACCAGAGAGACTCACAATGACTCTTTGACACACACTGAAAGAGAGATACCTTGAATAATTTTTGAACCACCATCTTACAAAGCCATTAATAACAGAGATGAAATAAAGGTGAAAATACGTTAAACATATAGATCTATCCCAGAGACAGAAAGTAAATTAGTGGTTGCCTGGGGATGGGAGTAAGAATCAGGCAGAGAGGGGGGACAAATAGAAATGGGAATGACCACTCATGGAAATGGGGTTTCTTTTCGGGATGATGAAAATGTTCTAAAATTAGATTGCGCCGATGATTGCACAACTCTACAAATAAACTAAAAATCACTGCACTTTTTACTTTAAATGGGTAAATTTTATGGTGTATCATATCTCAATAAAGCTGTTTTTAAAATGCATAGATTTGCTGGTATTAGTTTCTTAAGTAAAATACATTTTATAATATAGCTCTGTTGAGAAAAGAGTTAACACAGCAGGTCTGAGACTGCTATCCTTAGAAAGGCCTGCTTACAAGGTTGGCCCTTTGCTGGCATCTGAGGACTTAAGATTTCAGGAGGGTTCCCATCATTCTCTGATAAGAACAGCTCATTGTGCCTGAATTCTGCAAACAATGTGGTTTATGTTGAATACCTACTTTCTTTCTGGGAGTCTGAAATTTTGGTATATGCTAGGTGGAGGGTGCCTACCTGAATAGCCCCCAATATAAACCCTGGGCACTGAATCTCTAATGAGCTCCCCTGGTAGACATTTCACATGTGTCATCATAACTCACTGCTGAGAAGTTAAGCGTATCCCCTGAGACTCCACTGAGAGAGACTCTTAAAAGCTCACACCCGGTTTTCTCTGGATTTTACCCCATGGGCCTTTTCCCTTTGCCAACTCTGCTTTGTATCCTTTCACTGTAATAAATCATAGTCATGAGTACAATCATATGCTGAGTCCTGTAAGTCCTTCTAGTGAATCACTGAACTTGGGGGTGGTCTTGGGGACCCCCATCATAACCACATTATACAATTTCTAGGCAGAAATCATACCATAAAAACATATAAATCCTTATAAAATAAGGTATAGTTGCTACTAAATTTTGCTAGAAAAAATAAATACACAGTATTTTGACCACTGACCTGTTTGGGAAACTTAACCTGAATAAGAACTATGACTTCCCTTGTAAAGTTTTGGAATTCCCAGCTAACTTTAGGGGAGCGAGATGAACTGAGAGTTTAGAGGTGAAATAACTCTTAAGGATAGGAATGATAATAAGCACAACAACTATAACTCACCACTTACTAACCGGACATTGCTCTAAGCATGTTATTGAATTTAAGTCTTCTAATCCTAACAACACCCTATAAGGTATCATTTCATAGTTGGGGAAAACTTAGGCCCTATTAGGGAACTTGTCCAAGATCAAATAATGAATAATAGCAGAGCCAGTATTCAAACCCAGGCAGTTGATGTCCAAAAGGTAGAGTAATGGATCTATGCTTCCACGGGTACTCAAGGGCTTCAAACCAATGTTCATGGGACAGCAGCCACTGGAGTATTTACTTCTTTTGCTCTGTGCGTGCGTGCGTGTGTGTGTGTGTGTGTGTGTGTGTGTGTGTGTGTGTGTACTTAATAATATGCAGTGGGTTTTGGTTATACTTTTTATTGCCTTTTTTAAAATAACACATTCAGGACTTTTTAAAGTCTCTATTTACAAAACTAATTCTTGTTCATTGTAGAAAATGTGTGAAAAATTAAAATCACTCATAATCACCAAATAAAAGAATAACCAGTGTCCATATTTTGATGTATAACCTCCTATTCTTTTAGTTACGTGTAAATTCAAATATATATTTAGCAAAGTTGGGATACACTACAGATGTTTTGTTAACTATTCTCTTCACTTACTGTATTATGAATATTTTCCTAATTCATTACTATATTTGAAAAAATTAAAACTTTCAAACCCTGTACCATAACATTCCCTCAAGAACCTTTACAGACAGCAGTGAGACCCGCTAGGGCTTCCACCCCTTTCAAACACTACTTTTTTAAAAAATCTATCTCATATACTGGGTTCCCATATATGACTTTGATATACAAAATGAAAACTACTGGTCTAAAACAGGATGTATAATGACCACATGATATTTCGTATAAATGTTCTATAATGGATTTAATGGAATCCATATTGTTGGAGACTGAATTTGCTTCTTCTTATAAACTCTGCAGTAAATATTCTTATAGTTAAACCTTACAGGTACAGTAGTAGTATAACTGTGGTAAGGAATATGAGATCTAGTATTAGACAGACCTAAGTTTATATCTCAGCACTGCCACATGCTAACAGTGTGACTCTGAGGCAAAATTATTAAATTGCTTCATCTGTAAAAGGAGATTATTTAGGATTTAAAAGACAACTGTGGTGAATAAATACAAAAATGCATATAAGAACTTAACACAACAGTGAAATACAGGAGGAAAAGAGTTTGGGTGGTGATGCCAGTAGATGAGAGAGAAAATACAGGAGAACTACAGTTAGTGGAAGTGAGAGCAATTTGGTAATTTTTTCACTTAATGTTTATAAAACATTCTAGTGGACATGTAAACAGTGATAAATAGAAGTCAGGAGCTCTACCCAAGGCATAAGAGAGATTTAGGAATCATCAACAAACAGGTGATAACTAAAGTGATCTTAATGTAAAAGTAAAAATTAAAAAGAGAAGACGGCTAAAGAAAACCGTCTAAATTTAGGTAGAAACAGAAAGCAGAGAAAAGAAAGAGAGAAAGACATTGATTTCACAAAAGACTAGAAAAAAAAAGAACTTTAAAATGAATGTGGGGGAAGGCAGGCAGTTAGTCAACAGAAGTAAATGTTGGAGAAGAGGCAAAAAGGTCTACAATTTTCACATTTTAAGAGTCTGTCCAGGGAATTCCCTCGCGGTCAGCGGTCAGGACTCCGTGCTTTCACTGCTGAGGGCCCGGGTTTGATCACTGGTCGGGGAACTAAGATCCCACACGCCGCGCAGTGTGGCCAAAAAGAAAAATTGTTTAAAAAAAAAAAAGACTCTGTCCAAACTAAACAATTTAAGTTTCCAGTAATCAAACAGGTGCCCTTGCTCTTGCTCTGATCAGCTCACTGTTTCAAGAATGCACCCTGCTGTTGCCAGCACTAAATCTTTATTCGTGTATTATCCAGAAACTAAAATATACTCTACCTACAAAGGAAAAACTATGAATCCTATAAAATCGCATGCAAAATTTTATGTATGTATAGATACATGCAGTTTCTTGGAAAAGGTCCATGGTTGTTAATGCAGTCTCCAAAAAAAAGCACAATAGGGTTTTTTTGTTGTTAAATCTTCCCTTCTCCAAGAAGTTTTCTGCAAGGAAAGGTTAAACAAGCTTAAATCCTTTGTTACTTTCTCCCAGCACTTAAACTACTGGGTTGGGATAAATATAGACTGTCAACTGTATCACTAGGCAACATTATTTATTGTAAAAATGACTTTCTAATTGGTGAAAACTGTAAAGACTGTATGTAGGTTAACTGTAAAAATCCTTGAGAGACACCAAACAGGTTTCTAGAGATGTATCCATTCCCACCATCTCTGATCATACCTAATTTTGCCTTCTATTTGACAAAATTGTACTACTACTTATAAACAAACATTTTATCTTAAATTAGCTACTTGACTCTGTCTAAAGGGTTTTCCAACTGGCAAATTCTCATTCTACTTTTCGTCAGTCTATATCACCTAAGATGTATTCTTGCCAAAATTATTTTAACCCAGTTCTAACAAGTCTTTAGCTCTAACTTCAAGTTTACAAGAAATACATGGAATAGAATTAAATAAGTAAAATAAAATGGATGTGTTACTTGAGGGCACTGCACCAATTCCTATAAAATTAAATGGAATAAACAAAACAGTGTAGGGGGACAGAATGGGAGAACAGCATGAGACTGTTGTACATTAAAAGAGATAAAAAACATTACATCCAAATGCCAAACACAGGTTCAAGCAAACCAACAATAAAAATGCAATTTAGTAAGAAGAGGGACAATGTGAATGTAGTCTAGATATTAGATAAATTTTTTTAAATAATTGTTGATTTTCTAGGTATGATGACAGTATTGTGGTCATATGAGAAAGTCCCTATTTCTAGAGCTGCCTACTGAAATGCTTAGGAATGAAATGTCATGATATCTGTAATTTACTTTAAAATTCTCCAGCCAAAAAAAATAAATAAACCAAAACACTAATCAACGTTAAATCTAGGAGAAAATTATATTGAGGTTCATTATACTATTTCTCTACTTTTCTATATGTTTGGTAATTTGTATAATAAGTTTTATTAATTCAGTGAATAAATAACTGTTTTAACTCTTCAGTGACCTTTTTATAGAAGGCCTTCAGCCTCATTTTTTTTAATATGGTATAATACACACAACATAAAATTTACCATTTTAAACATTTTTAGGTGTAAGGTTTAGGTTAGTGACATTAACTACATTCAAATTGTTGTGCAACCATCGCCACCATCCATCTCCAGAACTTTTCCCTCTTCCCAAAGTGAAACTCTGTACTCATTAAATACTGATTTCCCATTCCCCCTCCCCCTAGCCTCCAAGCAACCACTATTCTACTTTCTATCTCTATGAATTTTACTACTCTATATCAGGTAACTGATATAAGTGGAATCACTTTATGTCTATTTATGTCTGGCTTATTTCACTTAGCATGTCTTTAAGATTCGTCCACGGGCTTCCCTGGTGGAGCAGTGGTTGAGAGTCCGCCTGCTGATGCAGGGGACATGGGTTTGTGCCCTGGTCCGGGAAGATCCCTCATGCCGCGGAGCGGCTGGGCCTGTGAGCCATGGCCGCTGAGCCTACGCGTCTGGAGCCTGTTCTCCACAACAGGAGAGGCCCGCATACCACAAAAAAAAAAAAAAAAAAAAGATTCATCCACATTGTAGAATATGTCAGAATTTCCTTCTCTTTTCAGGCTGAATAATATTCCATTATATGTATTTACATTTTGTTTATCCATTTATCTATCAATGGATGCTTTGGTTGATGCCACCTTTTGGCTACTGTGAACAATGCTGCTTTGAACATGGCTGTACAAATATCTGAGCCCCTGCTTCTTTTGGGTATATATCCAGAAGTGAAATTGCTGGATTATATGGCAATTCTATATTCAATTTATTTGAGGAATCACATACCATTTTCCACAACAGCTGCACCATTTTACATTCCCACCAGCAATACATAAGGGTTCCAACTTCTTCATATCCTCGACAGCACTTATTTTCTGTTTGATAACAGCCACAGTAATGGATATAAAGTGGTATCTCATTGTGGCTTTGATTTGCACTTCTCTAATGATTAGTGATGTTGACCTCTTTCCATATGCTTATTGGCCTTCTGTATATCTTCAATGGAGAAATAATTATTCAAATCCATTGCCCATTTTTTAAATTGAAGTATACCTGATTTACACTGTTGTGTTAGCTTCTAGTACACCAAAGTGATTCGGATATATGTGTGTGTGTGTATGTATATTCTTTTTCAGATTATTTTACATTATAGGTTATTACAAGCTAGTGAATATAGTTTGCTGTATAGCCCTATACCGTAGGACCTTGTTGTTTATCTATGTTATATATAGTAGTGTGTGTATGTTAATCCCAAACTCCTAAGTTATCCCTCCCCCTCTACCTTTCCCTTCTGGTAACCATAAGTTTGTTTTCTATGTCTTTGAGTCTATTTCTGTTTTGTAAATAAGTTCATTTGTATCATTTTGTTTTTTAGATTCCACATATAAGTGATATCATACGATATTTGTCTTTCTTTGACTTACTTCACTTAGTATGATAATCTCTAGGTCCATCCATGTTGCTGCAAATGGCATTATTTCATTCTTTTTCTTGCTGAGTAATATTCCATTGTGTGTGTGTGTGTGTGTGTGTATATATACACACATATATATACACACCACATCTTCATTATCCATTCATCTGTCGATGACACTTAGGTTGCTTCCATGTCTTGTCCTTTGCCCATTTTTAATTGGGTGGTGGTTGTTGTTGCGTTTTGAAAGTTCTTTATATATTCTGCGTATATTTCCCTTATGATATATATGATTGAAATATATTTTCACCAATTCCATGGGTTGTCTTTTCACTCTGCATAGTGTCCTTTATATACCCAAGTTTTTAATTTTGAGGAACCAACTCTTGATTTTGTTACTTTTCTACTGGCCTTGTGAATTTGAGAACCTTTGAACTGGGGCTGGTACATGTGGTTATCCACAAGGCTTAAGAGCACAGATGCCAGTTACTCATCTAATGCTGTTCTGGTAGTTGCAAAATTTAAAAACTTCCCCAAGCAGCAGAGTAATCCTAACCTCACATTTAAGTTTGTGACAATACCATGCAACTCATCTACACAAAACTATATTCTAAACTTCATTTTACAGATGGGGATGCATTTAATAAGTGTTTAAGACCAACATTACTTTCAGGAATTTGCTTTCCAAATAATCTTTAATTCTGAAGATGACTCACATTCTGACATCAACTAGTTCAGTAACAAATAACACTCATAAAACAGCTAACCATCGCCATAAGAAAGCCTCTGAATAAGCTCATATTCCATTGGTTCTCAAGCTACTCTTGTGTATCAATGGGATTTCAAAAACTTGACCAAAATGCCCCACTGATAAAATAATGGTAATCTTTTCCTAATTTGAAAAAAGATTTAATAGGTAGTAATTTCAATTTATTTTTCTCCATAAATGTATCTTATACTACAAAACGCATCAAAAAGATATGTACTATAGAAAGCACTAACAGAAAAAAATACCTGAATAGCTACTTAACTATTTTAGTGTAAAATTTATAATAGCCAAATCACACTGCATTAAATAGATGGTTTTTTTTTTTACAAATGTGCTCATGGTCATGTATGTTTATTATATATATATGGTACTATAAAATTTCCTCAAAAACAGTGTTCTCAATTCATACAAGTGTATATAACAATAACTTCATAGTATTCCTTAAAAAGCATCATGACTTCCAAGAGTTCAACTGAGAACTACTAATATATACTACAGTTAAGTTTCCATAAAGCATAGTTTTTAATGCTTTTAATGAAATGGTTGAGAGACTGTCATGAGAAAAAGTAAAAAAAACGACAACAGGGCTTAACTTTTTAAGCAAAAATAAAATACCCAATAGTTCTTTGCAAGGAAACTGAAGGTTGCCCAGCTAATTTCTCTAACATGAAGCCATCTAAACTAAAAGCAAGCCTCATCTAAGATGTTTTACTTTTACTGTCAACCAATGTTTTTCAGATTCCACGACAATTTGATTTTTCCAACAAATGAAACAAAATAAGCAAAATTTTAATTTTAAAAGGTTAGCAAACAGGTTTCTCCAAAACATCAATTCTTTCCAACCTCTGAGACTCACACAAACTATTCCCAATGTTTAGTGTGTACCATGATCCCCAAACCAGACAAGGACAACACACACGCAAAAAAAATTATAGGCCAGTATCTCTGATGAACATAGATGCAAAATCCTCAACAAAATACTAGCAAACTGAATACAACAACACTTTAAAGGATAATCATAATCAAGTAGAATTTATTTCAGGGATGCAAGGATAGTTCAACATTCACAAATCAATGGGATACATGACATTAACAAATGAAAGTTAAACATCATTTGATCATTTCAACAGATGCAGAAAAAGCATTTGACAAGATTCAACACTCATTTATGTAAAAACTCTCAATTAAGTGGGTATAGAAGCAATGTACCTCAACATAATAAAGGCCATATACAACAAACCCACAACTAACATCACACTCAAAAGTGAAAAACTGAAAGCTATCCCTCTAAATTGAGGAATAAGACAAGGATGCCCACTCTTGCCACTCTTATTCAACATATCACTGGCAGTCCTAGCCATAGCAATTAGGCAAGAAAAAGAAATAAAAGGCATCCAAATTGGAAGAAGTAAAACTGTCACTATGTGCAGATGACATGCTTTTATAGATAAAAAACCCTAGGGGACTCCTCTGGCAGTCCAGTGGTTAAGACTTCACCTTCCAATGCATGGGGTGCAGGTTCAATCCTGGTCAGGGAGCTAAGATCCCACATGCCTCACGGCCAAAAAAGCAAATCATAAAACAGAAGCCAGATTGTAACAAATTCAATAAAGACTTAAACAATGGTCCACATCAAAAAAAAGAAAATCTTAAAAAAAAAACCCTAAAGACTCCAACAAAAAACTGATAGAAATAATGAACTAATACATAATACAGTAAAGTTGCAGAGCACAAAATTAATATGCAAAAATCTACTGCATTTGTATACACTAAAAACAAATTAGCAGAAAGAGAAATTAAGAGCACAATCCAATTTACAATCACAACAAAAAGAATAAAATACCTAGGAATAAATTTAATCAAGAAAGTGAAAGACCTGTACACTGAAAGACACTGCTAAATGAAACTGTAGACACAAAGAAATGAATATATATTCTATGCTCATGGACTGAAAGAATTAACATTGTTAAAAGGTTCATATCATCTAAAGCAGCCTACAGATTCAATGCAATCTCTATCAAAATCCCAAGGACATTTTTCACAGAAATAGAACAAAAAATCTTAAAATTATATGGAACCACAAAAGACCGCAAATAGCCAAAGCAATCCTAAGTAAAAGAACAAAGCGGGAGCTTCCCTGGTGGCGCAGTGGTTGAAAGCCCGCCTGTCGATGCAGGGGACACGGGTTTGTGCCCCGGTCCGGGAAGATCCCACATGCCGCGGAGCGGCTAGGCCCGTGAGCCACGGCTGCTAAGCCTGCGCGTCCGGAGCCTGTGCTCCACAACGGGAGAGGCCACAACAGTGAGAGGCCCACATACCGCAAAAAACAACAACAACAACAAAAAAAAACAGAACAAAGCTGGAGACATCACACTCCCTAACTTCAAATTATAATACAAAGCTATAGTAACCAAACAGCACAGTATTGAAAGAAAAACAGACATAGATTAATGGAACACAGCTGAGAGCCCAAGAACAAATCCATACCTACATGGACAATTAATTTATGACAAAGGAGCAGAAAACCACAATGGAGAAAGGATAGTCTCTTCAATAAATGTTGGGAAAACCAGACAGTCATATGGAAAAAAATGAAACTAGACCACTATCTCATACCATACATAAAAATCAACTAAAAATAGATTAAGGACTTAATGTAAGACCTAAAACCATAAAACTCAATAGAAGAAACCATAGGTAGTGCACTCTTTAATATCACCCTTAGCAATACGTTTCTGAGTATGTCTCATCAGGCAAAGGAAACAAACAAAAAGAAATGGGACTACATCAAACTAAAAAGCTTCTGCACAGCAAAGGAAATCACCTATAAAATGAAAAGACAACCTACTGAATGTGAAAAGATATTTGCAAATCATACATCTGATAAGAGGTTAATATACAAAACATATAAAGAACTCATAAAACTCAATAGCAAAAAACCAAACAACCCAATGTAAAAATGAGCACAGGACCAGAAACGTCAATTTTCCAAAGAAGACACACAGATGGACAAAAGGCACTGAAAACATAATCAACATCACTATTACAGAAGTGCAAATCAAAACCACAATGAGAAGAGTAGGAACCAAGATGGCAGAGTAAAAGGACGTGTTCTCACTCCCTCTTGTGAGAACACCAGAATCACACCTAGCTGCTGGACAATCATCAACAGGAAGACACTGGAACTCACCAAAAAAGATAACCCACATGCAAAGACAAAGGAGAAGCCACAATGAGATGGTAGGAGAGGTGCAATCACAGTAAAATCAAATCCCATAACTGCTGGATGGGTAACTCACAGACTGCAGAACACTTATAACACAGAAGTCCACCCACTGGAGTGAAGGTTCTGAGCCCCATGTCCAGCTTCCCAACCTGGGGGTCCAGCAACAGGAGGAGGATTTCCTAGAGAATCAGACTTTGAAGCCTAGTGGGATTTGATTGCAGAACTTTGACAGGACTGGGGAAAACAGAGACTCCACTCTTGAAGGGCACACACAAAGTAGTGTGGGCATCAGGACCCAGGAGAAGAAGCAGTGACCCCGGGGAAGACTGAACCACACCTACCTGCTAGTGTTGGAGGGTTTCCTGCAGAGGTGGGCGGTGGCTGTGGCTCACCCTGGGGACAAGGACACTGGCAGCAGAAGTTCTGGGAAGTACTCCTTGGCGGGAGCCCTCCCAGAGTCCACCATTAGCCCCACCGAAGAGCACAGGTAGGCTCCAGTGTTGGGTTGCCTCAGGCCAAACAACCAACAGGGAGTGAACCCAGCCCCACCCATCAGCAGTCAAGCAGATTAAAGTTTTACTGAGCTCTGCCTACCAGAGCAACAGTCAGCTCCACCCACCACCAGTCCCTTCCAACAGGAAACTTGCACAAGGCTCTTAGATAGCCTCATCCACCAGAGGGAAGACAGCAGAAGCAAGAACTACAATCCTGCAGCCTGTGTAACAAAAACCACATTCACAGAAAGACAGACAAGATGAAAAGGCAGAGGGCTATGTACCAGATAAAGGAACAAGATAAAACCCCACAAAAACAACTAAATGAAGTGGAGATAGGCAACCTTCCAGAAAAAGAATTCAGAAGAATGATAGTGAAGAAGATCCAGGACCTCGGAAAAAGAATGGAGGCAAAGATCGAGAAGATGCAAGAAATGTTTAACAAAGACCTAGAACAATTAAAGAACAAACAAACAGAGATGAACAATACAATAACTGAAATGAAAACTACACTAGAAGGAATCAATAGCAGAATAACTGAGGCAGAAGAACAGATAAGTGACCTGGAAGACAGAATGGTGGAATTCACTGCTGCGGAACAGAATAAAGAAAACAGAATGAAAAGAAAAGAAGACAGCCTAAGAGACCTCTGGGACAACATTAAACGCAACAACATTCACATTATAGGGGTCCCAGAAGGAGAAGAGAGAGAGAAAGGACCAGAGAAAATATTTGAAGAGATTATAGTCAAAAACTTCCCTAACATGGGAAAGGAAATAGCCACCCAAGTCCAGGAAGGGCAGAGAGTCCCATACAGGATAAACCCAAGGAGAAACATGCCGAGACACACAGTAATCAAATTGGCAAAAATTAAAGACAAAGAAAAATTACTGAAAGTAGCAAGGAAAAAACGAAAAATAACATACAAGGGAACTCCCATAAGGTTAACAGCTGATTTCTCAGCAGAAACACTACAAGCCAGAAGAGAGTGGCATAATATACTTAAAGTGATGAAAGGGAAGAACCTACAACCAAGATTACTCTACCCAACAAGGATCTCATTCAGGTTTGATGGAAAAATCAAAAGCTTTACAGACAAGCAAAAGCTAAGAGAATTCAGCACCACCAAACCAGTTTTACAATGAATGCTAAAGGAACTTCTCTAAGTGGGAAACACAAGAGAAGAAAAGGACCTACAAAACCAAACCCAAAACAATTAAGAAAATGGTCATAGGAACATACATATCGATAATTACCTTAAACGTGAATGCATTAAATGCTCCAACCAAAAGACACAGGCTCACCAAATGAAAACAAAAACAAGACCCACCTATATGCTGCCTACAATAGACCCACTTCAGACCTAGGAACACATACAGACTTAAAGTGAGGGGAGGGAAAAAGATATTCCATCCAAATAGAAATCAAAAGCTGGAGTAGCAATACTCATATCAGATAAAATAGACTTGAAAATAATGAACGTTACAATAGACGAGCAAGGACACTACAAAATGATCAAGGGATCAATCCAAGGGGAAGATATAACAATTATAAATATATATGCACCCAACAGAGGAGCACGTCAATACATAAGGCAACTGCTAACAGCTCTAAGAGGAAATCAACAGTAACACAATAATATTGGGGGACTTTAACACCTCACTTACAGCAATGGACAGATAATCCAAAATGAAAATAAATAAGGTAACAGAAGTTTTAATGACACAACAGACCAGACAGATTTAATTGATATTTACAGGACATTCCATTCAAAAACAGCAGATTACACTTTATTCTCAAGTACAAACAGAACATTCTCCAGGACAGATCACATCTTGGGTCACAAATCAAGCCTCAGTAAATTTAAGAAAATTGAAATCATATCAAGCATCTTTTCTGACCACAATGCTATGAGATCAGAAATGAAATACAGGGAAAAAAAGTAAAAAACACAAACACATGGAGGCTAAACAATACGTTACTAAATAACCAAGAGATCACTGAAGAAGGCAAAGAGGAAATCAATAAATATCTAGAGACAAATGATAATGAAAACACGATGATCCAAAACCTACGGGATGCAGCAAAAGCAGTCCTAAGAGGGAAGTTTATAGCTATATAAGCCTACCTCAAGAAACAAGAAAAATCTCAAATAAACAATCTAACCTTACACCTAAAGGAACTAGAGAAAGAAGAACAAACAAAACCCAAAGTTAGCAGAAGGAAAGAAACCATAAAGACCAGAGCAGAAATAAATGAAATAGAAACAAAGAAAACAATAGCAAAATTCAATAAAACTAAAAGCTTGTTCTTTGAGAAGATAAACAAAATTGATAAACCATTAGCCAGACTCATCAAGAAAAAGAGGGAGAGGACTCAAATCAATAAAATTAGAAATGAAAAAGGAGAAGTTACAACAGACACTGCAGAAATACAAAGCATCCTAAGAGACTACTACAAGCAACTCTATACCAATAAAATGGACAACCTGGAAGAAATGGACAAATTCTTAGAAAGGTATAACCTTCCAAGACTGAACCAGGAAGAAATAGAAAATATAAACAGACCAATCACAAGTAATGAAATTGAAACTGTGATTGAAAATCTTCCAACAAAAGTCCAGGACCAGATGGCTTCACAGGTGAATTCTATCAAACATTTAGAGAAGAGCTAACACCCATCCTTCTCAAACTTCCAAAAAATTGCAGAGGAAGGAACACTCCCAAACTCATTCTATGAGGCCACCATCACCCTGATACCAAAACCAGACAAAGATATTACAAAAAAAGAAAATTACAGACCAATATCATTGATGAACATAGATGCAAAAATCCTCAACAAAATACTAGCAAACAGAATCCAACAACACATTAAAAGGATCATACACCATGAACAAGTGGGATTTATCCCAGGGATGCAAGGATTCTTCAATATACACAAATCAATCAATGTGATACACCATATTAACAAATTGAAGAATAAAAACCATATGATCATCTCAATAGATGCAGAAAAATCTTCTGACCAAATTCAACACCCATTTATGATAAAAACTCTCCAGAAAGTGGGCATAAAGGGAACCTACCTCAACATAATAAAGGCCATATACGACAAACCCACAGCAAACCTCAGCCTCAATGGTGAAAAACTGAAGGCATTTCCTCTAAGATCAGGAACAAGACAAGGATGTCCACTCTCACCACTATTATTCAACATAGTTTTGGAAGTCCTAGCCACGGCAATCAGAGAAGAAAAAGAAATAAAAGGAATACAAATTTGGAAAAGAAGAATTAAAGCTGTCACTGTTTGCAGATGACATGATACTATACATAGAGAATCCTAAAGATGCCACCAGAAAACTACTAGAGCTAATCAATGAATCTGGTAAAGTTGCAGGATACAAAATAAATACACAGAAATATCTTGCACTCCTATACACTAATGATGAAAAATCTGAAAGAGAAATTATGGAAACACTCCCATTTACCATTACAACAAAAAGAATAAAATACCTAAGAATAAACCTACCTAGGGAGACAAAAGACATATACACAGAAAACTATAAGACACTGATGAAAGAAATTAAAGATGATACCAACAGATGGAGAGATATACCATGTTCTTGGTTGGAAGAATCAATATTGTGAAAATGACTATACTACCCAAAGCAATCTACAGATTCAATGCAATCCCTATCAAATTACCAATGGCATTTTTACGGAACTGGAACAAAAAAATCTTAAAATTTGTATGGAGACACAAAAGACCGCGAATAGCCAAAGCAGTCTTGAGGGAAATAAACGGAGCTGGAGGAATCAGACTCCCTGACTTCAGACTACACTACAAAGCTACAGTAATCAAGACAACATGGTACTGGCACAAAAGCAGAAACACAGATCAATAGAAGATAGAAAGCCCAGAGATAAACCCACAGACCTATGGTCAACTAATCTATGACAAAGGAGGCAAGGATATACAATGGAGAAAAGACAGTCTCTTCAATAAGTGGTGCTGGGAAAACTGGACAGCTACATGTAAAAGAATGAAATTAGAACACTCCCTAATACCATACACAAAAATAAACTCAAAATGGATTCGAGACCTAAATGTAAGACTGGACACTCTAAAACTCTTAGAGGAAAACATAGGAAGAACAGTCTTTGATGTAAATCACAGCAAGATCCTTTTTTGACCTACCTCCTAGAAAAATGGAAATAAAAACAAAAATAAACAAATGGGACCTAATGAAACTTCAAAGCTTTTGCACAGCAAAGGAAACCATAAACAACACGAAAAGACAACCCCCAGAATGAGAGAAAATATTTGCAAACGAATCAACAAAGGATTAATCTCCAAAATATATAAACAGCTCATGCAGCTCAATATTAAAAAAACAAACAACCCAATCCAAAAATGGGCAGAAGAGCTAAATAGACATTTCTCCAAAGAAGACATATAGATGGCCAAGAAGCACATGAAAAGGTGCTCAACATCACTAGTAATTAGAGAAATGCAAATCAAAACTACAATGAGGTATCACCTCACACCAGTTAGAATGCGCATCATCAGAAAATCTACAAACAAGAAATGCTGGAGAGGGTGTGGAGAAAATGGAACCCTCTTGCACTGTTGGTGGGAATGTAAATTGATACTGCCACTATGGAGAACAGTATGGAGGTTCCTTGAAACACTAAAAATAGAATTACCATATGATCCAGCAATCCCACTACGGGCACATACCCAGAGAAAACCATAATTCAAAAAGACACATGCACCCCAATGTTCACTGCAGCACTATTTACTATAGCCAGGTCATTAAAGCTACCGAAATGCCCATCGACAGACGAATGGATAAAGAAGATGAAGTACATATATACAATGGAATATTACTCAGCCGTAAAAAGGAACGAAACTGGGTCATTTGTTGAGACGTGGATGGATCTAGAGACTGTCATACAAAGTGAGAAGTCAGAAAGAGAAAAACAAATATCGTATGTTAACGCATGTATGTGGAACCTAGAAAAATGGTACAGATGAACCGGTATGCAGGGCAGAAGTTGAGATACAGATGTAGAGAGCAAACGTATGGACACCAATGGAGGAAAGCCCTGGGGGGGTGGAGATGGTGGTGTGATGAATTGGGCGATTGGGATTGACATGTATACACTGATGTGTATAAAACTGATGACTAATAAGAACCTGCTGTATAAAAAAATAAAATTAAATTTAAAAATTAAAAAAAAACTAATACTAAACTTTCTTTGGTTATTTGTATGGAAATATGTTAATATAAATGTTTCAGACATTATATGAAATTCCTAAAAATCTTATATGTTCTGGTATAATGTTATAAGTCATAATTCTAGTTATTTTTTTTAAATGTATATCTCAGAAATAACTCAATTTCCTTGTCAATTGCATTATTATGAACTTTCATCAAATCTTTAACCGTGGTCATTTTTAAGTCTTTTGTCATTTACAGACAGTTCTGGATGTACTCTGATGCTTTTGCAAAAATGCTCCTATAAAAGGGTTTCATCTTCAAGTAATTCATGGAAAAGACTCTGACAAGCACAGGTTTCTGGTAACTGACTATACTGCTGAACTGAATGAATAAGCATTTTCAGAACTCTAATGGAAAACTGATGAATTCATATAAGTGCTAACAAAAGATCAAGATTAAAAAAATTAATTACATGGGACTGAGTGAACTGATGAGGATGATTATAATTTTTGTGACTGTTTGAATAGAAAAAAAAAGACTATGCAAAAAAAAAAAGACTATGCAGTAGCTGGAAACCATAAAAATAGAAAGTCCTGCATAAATATTTTTGCTTTATCTTAATACTGAATAAAATATTATAAAGCATTTCATTCAGGAGGAAAAAATACCACAATGACGTAACAACTCACACCCATTAGAATGGCTATTATCAAAAAGGCAAGAAATACTCAGTGTTGGTGAGGATGTGGAGAAAAGTGAACCCTCAAACACTGTTACTGGGAATGTAAATTGATGCAGCCACTATGGAAAACAGTATGGAGAGGGCTCAAAAAATTAAGAAGAGAACTACCACATGATCCAGCTACTCTACTTCTGTATGTTTATCCAAAGAATATGAAAACACTAGCTCAAAAAGATATATGCACCTCTATGTTCATTGCAGCATTATTTACAATAACCAAGCTATGAAACAACTTAAATGTCTATCAACAGATGGATAAAAAACATGCAGTAAACATGCAGAATATTGCTTGGCCATAAAAGAATGATGAAATCTTGCCATTTACGTGACACACCTAGACCTTGAGGGTATTATGCTAAGTGAAATAAGTCAGATGGAGAAAGACAAATACCATATGATTTCATTCATATGTGATTAAAAAACTAAATAAATAAATAAAGGAACAAACCAAACCAAACAAAAACACGTAGATATGGAGAACAGATTAGTGGTTACCAGAGTGGAAGGGGGTTAAATACACAGTGACAGACGGAAACCAAACTTTCAGTGGTGAGCATGCTGTAGTGTATACAGAGATTGAAACATAACGTATACATGAAACTTAAATGTTATAAACCAATGTTACCTCAATTTAAAAATACATATATCAAACATAATTGAATCAAGGATATTTCTACTGTTAAGTGGCAAAGGTCATGCCCTGTTCTTCCCCAAAATATAGCCTCCCTTGTCCTTATGCAGACATAGGCAATGAGTTACCCTTTTTGATATTAAACTTTATTGAGCATTATGCATTAAAGTAGAATTAATATATTTTTGCATGTGCATATAATGTAATTCTCTACAACAATGAAAACAAATGACAGCTATGTGACCAATATACATGAATTTCCCAACAATAACCCTAAGCAAAAGAAGCAAGTCACAAAGAATGCAAACACTACGATTCCACATACATAAAGCTCTTTAAAAGGCAAAACAGATATTATGTAGAGATTCACAATTAAGAGGTAAAAATGTAAAGAAAAATGAGGAAGTTATCATCATAAAAATCAAGATAGTGATTACCTTGAGGGTAAGAAAGGTAAGGAAGGGGAGTGTGACCAGGGAAAAGGTGCTTCTGGGATGCCAGCAATATTCCACATCTTGACCTGAGCTGTGATGAGATGGGAGTTTGCATTATAATTGTTCTTTAAACCATACACAAATGTTTTATGCATTTTCCTGCATCTATGATAGCTAACTATTTTCAAAAGAAAAAAAAAGAATAAAGCAACCTGTCACTCAAAACAAGATTTTTTTGTTTTGTTTTTCTGACTACATGGAGATATTATGAAAGGTTGCAAGCAGGAGCCTGCCAAGATCAAACACAACACACTAAGCGAGTCAACAAATAAGCAACTATTAAAAACCAGACTCATGTTCAATGCCAGAGTTCTATCTTCTCATTCAGTCGACATGAGATGGGATCTAGCAATAGGTATTAAGTATATAGCACATACCCAGGGGCTTGCGGTAAAAATAAATGTTCCCAGGTCCCTCCCCTGGAGATTCAGACAGGAAGCCTATAACTTTACTTTTTAAAAATGTCCCCTAGTCACTATGATCAAGCCAAATTTGGAAAACACTGCTCTCGACCATAGATTGGCAAATGGTATACCAAGTGATTATTCATAAACATTTTATAAGTCAAAGAGGGGTAGGGTAGAGGGTCAAATTAGAGCAAGGAAAAAAAGAGAGAGAGAGAAATAGGAATGTTAACAAAAATACACATCATAATCCTCTCAAATACCACTGCTGTCACCAGTGCCATAGGTTGTCAACCTCAGCAAGAAGTCATGCAGCGAACAAGGAAAAGACAATTGACAATGAATTGCTTTCATAATATTAGAATCTTAAGCATCATTTAGGGAAACATGCCAGAAAATTCTGTTTTTCTAGGTTATCAAAAATATCATGCCCAATGTACTTCAAAGTATCAATCTCCTGAACCAGAATTTTTTTTATGATGCTTCACACAAAAATCAGTACCACCACTATAAATAAATTGGTACAGAACTTATCAATTTGGAGCCAGGCACTCTGTTATGCATTTGATGTGAATGTTGCTCTGTCTAATCCTCAGAACAACCTTACCAAGTAAAACAAAAACAATGCAGGGAAAAACTTTTTCCCATATCATTCCAGTTTTCCTATTTTAGGGGACTCAATTTCTGTGTGTAAGTACCAGAATAAATGAACCAATTCCCTTATTCCCTTACCCATTATCCCCACCCCCATCCCTTTTTCTTTAATTTATGCATAATTTGTGAACAAAAAGCTGAGCATGCCCAATGCCTCATACATAGTTTGGGTGTTAAGCATGACATTTAGCCTACTATATTAATGGTGGAACAGTATGGGGTGCTAGATCAAGTTATGCCATTCCCACTGATGATTACAACTGTTTCTTTAAAGTATCACCCCAAGACTCTGTTCCTGGCCTCTTTTCTGTATAGTAACATTAAAAATATTTCACGTATACATTAAAAAGATGCATAGATATTCTGAAACAAAACAATTTGTTAACATGTACATGTAAACTCTGGGTGGGGGACTCTATATGATTTTTTTAAAATATTTATCTGCATATTTCAGAATAAACAATTAAAACTTTCTAAAGCCTATTTCATTTTATATAACATATACCAAACAAAAACCTAGAAGAAAACACACAGAAATCGTAACAGAAATCTGTTCCACCTATATAAGTTCTCTAAGCATGCATTACTCTCATACAAACAAAACAAAACAACAACAACAAAAAAAACCAATGTTTTCTTAATGAGCAAGACACAAGGTTTTATAATTCACAAGTCTATTCACAATCTGGAGAAGATGAAATTATTTCTTCTTAAGTGAAGTGTGCAATAAAAAACTAGTGAAAAAAAGGGCAGATCTTCAGCTATGAGTTAAATCCAAGCCATCATTTTCTCTCTTTAAGCACTCAATTACACTCAAAAGATTCCGTCCTACACTACAGTCCTTATACTTATCATTATTGCTGTAAAGTAGTAGCAGCCATGCGGGCTCCCAGGCATTTGGGTCAATTGGCAATATATCACAATCTGTCAGAGATGATACCTTTATTAATTATGATGCCATGGATTACTAGCATTCCCTTTCCATTGGTAAAGAACTCAGCACTGTGCTCAGGTCCAAAGGCATGACCAAAGCAATACCAAAACCTCAAATTTTTAGGTCTATTTCCTGGAACCACTCCAGGCACCAACTCTACATCAACAGTTCAATCAGGAGAGAGAAACTATAGTAAATTAAACAGTGTTTAACACAAATAATAATTAAACTATGATAAGATAGTAACTATAAAGATATAATGAGGGGTGGCAAGAGGCAAGAGAGAGGGATTCCAAAGGGGCATGAGGAAACCTCTGGGAGCAACAGATATGTTCACTAACTTCATTATGGTGATGGTTTCAGAGTTATATAAATATGTCAAAGCTAATAAGCATAAACTTTAAATATGTACAGTCTGGGACTTCTCTGGTGGTCCAGTGGTAAAAAATCTTCCTTCCAATGCAAGGGACACGGGTTTGAACCCTGCATTGGACAAGGGTTTGAACCCTGGTCAGGGAACTAAGACCTCACATGCCACGGGGCAACTAAGCCCGCACACCACAACTACAGAGCCCACAAGCGCTGGAGCCTGCGTGCCACAACTAGAGAGAGAAAACCTGTATGCCACAACTAGAGAGAAGCCCGCGTGCCTCAACGAAGAGCCCACGTGCTGTAACTAAGACCCGATGCAGCCAAAAATAAATAAATAACTATGTACAGTTTATTATATGCCAGTTATAAGTCAATAAAGCTGTTTTTAATTTTTTTAAGATAAATAATTATTAAACTCTGATGGGAAAAATAAGGCTGAGGGAGAGGACCCAAAAAGGATAAACTTCGAAGAAGGGTCCCCTCTCCTCAAGGCTGGAGTTTCTCATTGGAGAAGCTATGGTTGTAGCACGCTAGATAACAGAGAATTTCACTGGATTGTCCAAACCAGAGCAGGTCCAACGTTGCCAGACTAGCAGGAAACAATTCTCTGGAGTGCAGCTGTTGAGGCTGGTGAGCAGGTGTGCAGACGTAGTCAGGACACTGCTGCAGGCACAAGGCCTAGAATGCACAGTATCCATGTCAAGAGAACTGCAGGAAACAACTCCCTGGGGTACAGGCAAGCCAAGGTTGGTGGGCAGGCACGTAGAGGTCCAGCCAGGCACTGGAGGCGTGAGGCCTGAGGTACGTGGTGTCCACTTCAGAAGGGCAGTGGCAAGGTGGTCACCAGGTCTAGACTGGGACTGCAGGATCAGTGAAGGCCTGTTTACCCTGGGCACATGGCTGAGGCAGAGCACCACCAGATGTCCCCAATGTCCCTAGAAGTGGGGGGGAGTGTGTGGAGGAGAGGGGGACCTGGGTCAAGGAACTGAGATCCCACAAGCCACACAGCGCAGCCAAAAAGAAAAAAAGAAAACTAAATATTGTTAAGATGGCAATACTACCCAAAGTAATCTACAGATTCAATACATTCCCTATCAAAATTCCAATAGCTTTTCATGCAGAAATGGTGAAGTCAATCCTCAAATTCATATGGAATTGCAAGGGGCCCTGAATAGTCAACGCAATTTTAAAAAAGATGAACAGAGCTGGAGGACTCACACTTCCCAATTTCAAAATCTTACTATAAAGTTACAGTAATCAAAACAATGTGGTATGGGCATAAGGATAGACATATAGGCCAAAGGAATAGAATTGAGAGTCCAAAAAAATCAACCTATACTTCTATGGCCAATTGATTTTCAATAAAGGTACCAAAATCATTCAATGAGGAAATAATATTATACTTTCTTCAACAAGTGGTAATGGAACAACTGTATACCACATGCAGAACAATGAAGTTGTACCCATAAACTCACACTATATGCAAAAATTAACTCAAAATAGTTCAATGACCTAAATATAAGAGCTAAAATGATAAAACTCTTAGAAGAAAACATAAGAATAAATCCCCATGACCTTGCATTCCACAATGGATTCTTAGATATGAAACCAAAAGCATGAGCAACGAAAATAAATAAATAAATAAATAGAGCTTCTTCAAAATTTAAAACTTTTATGTGTCAATGGATATTATTAAGAAAGTGAAAAAACAACCCACAAAATGGAAGAAAATATCGGCAAATCATACATCTGATAAGGGTCTAGTATCCAGAATACATAAAAACACTTACAACTCAATAATAGACAAACAACCCAACTTAAACATGGGCAAAAAATCTGAATAAACATTTCCACAAAGAAGATATACAAATGGCCAAACCACCACATAAAAAGATGTTCAACATCATCAGTTATTAGGGAAATGCAAATCAAAACCACAGTGAGATATCACCTCATCATGACACAAGGATAGCAACAGCATTAATTTTTTTTTTTTTTTTTACTGGAAAAGAACAAGTGTTGGTGACAATGAAGAGAAATTGGAACACTAGTACACTGTCGGTAGGAATGTAAAATGGTTCAGCCACTATGGAAAACAGTTTGGTAAGTCCTCAAAAAGCTAACCATAGGATTACCATATGATCCAACAATTCCACTCCTTATATATACCCAAAAGAAATGAAAACTGGGACTCAGAAAAACCCTTGTAAACCAATGTTCAGGGCAACAATATTCACAATAGCCAAAGAATGGAACGAAACCAAATGTCCTTCAACAGATGAATGGATAAAGTCTGGTGTATACACACAATAAAATTATTTAGCTATAAAAAGGAAGAAGTATTCATACATACAATAATGTAGCTTGCAACAACATTGCAGAACCTCGAAAACATTATGCTAAGTGAAAGAAGCCAGATGCTAAAGTTCACATATTGTATGATTCCATTTATATGAGATTTCCAGAATAAGTGAGATATCCAGTAAATCCATAGAAACAGAAAGCAAATTAGTGCTGCCAGGGGCTGGGGGCAGCAGAGAATGGTGAATAGGTATGGATGGGGTTTCAGTTTTGAGTGATAAAAATGTTTTGGAACTAGACAGAAGTGGTGGTTGCACAGCACTGTAATTTACTAAATACCACACAATTATTCACTTTAAAATTGTTAATTTTATGCTGTATGAATTTTGCCTCAAAAAATTTTAAGCAATTAATATTTATAATACATGTTATGTAAATGTATAAATTACAAGCACAGTTCTTCCTTTTTGAAGGTCAAACATGTAAATTACAAGCACATTAATTAGGCAAATAAACTACTCTTCATATTTAATGAGTTGTTTTACATCTAAGCAAAGTAGAAATTCAACTCCTACTCTCTTATGACTTGATTTAGAAATATTCACCTATCATCAGGTGGGATTATTTCCCCTTATTGCCTCTAAAAGTTTAACTGGATATCTTGATCATTAGAAAATGAGCCTGGGGCTTCCCTGGTGGCGCAGTGGTTGAGAGTCCGCCTGCCGATGCAGGGGACACGGGTTCGTGCCCCGGTCCGGGAAGATCCCACATGCCGCGGAGCGGGCTGGGCCCGTGAGCCATGGCCGCTGACCCTGCGCGTCCCGAGCCTGTGCTCCGCAGCAGGAGAGGCCACAGCAGTGAGAGGCCCGCGTGCCGCAAAAAAAAAAAAAGAAAAAGAAAATGACCCTGAACTAGAGTCATATTCAATCAATTAACTTCGACAAATTTCTAGCCCCTCAGAAATGATTCTAAATCATAATTCTTGTATCTGACTGGAAGCTCTCTCATTTCAATAAGCAGAATACCCTAAATTTTCAGTTGTCTTCTCAATTTACATTAATGTGGCTGTGAACATATAAATGTTTTAATGTCCAAATATTTCATGGTTACTGATACCCTAAAACCACAAAATTAACACTGTTCCTCAGACTTTGTATTTCAGAGTTAAAAGACAGATTTCCTCAAGCAGGACTACACAGTTGAAATAACTGGAAATAACATAAGTATCTTCCTCATGGATCGTTCTCTTAAAAGGAATGTAAAGGTAGATATAAAAATGCCTGATCAGGACTTCCCTGGTGGTGCAGTGGTTAAGAGTCCTCCTGCCAATGGCGAGGACACGGGTTTGATCCCCGGTCCGGGAAGATCCCACATCTTCCTGCGCAGAGCAACTAAGCCCGTGCGCCACCAACTACTGAGCCCGCGCACCTAGAGCCCGAGGTCCACAACAAAAGAAGCCACTGCAATCAGAAGCCCGTGCACCACAATGAAGAACAGCCCCCGCTCGCCACAACTACAGGAAGCCCGCGCGCAGCAACGAAGACCCAACGCAGCTAAAAATAAATAAATAAAATTTTTTTAAAAAGCCTGATCATGTTACTCCCTGCATAAAATTCCTTAACAGATTATACAACTTTCAGAATAAAGTTCAAAACTAAATTGTGACTTAAACTGTCTCTGCCTATGTCTCCAGCTTTGTCCCTTGCCAAGTTCATAAACTGTCTCTGCCTATGTCTCCAGCTTTGTCCCTTGCCATTCCTCCTTAGTCTTTCTTCTCTAACCAGTTGAACTTTCTTTTCTGTCAGCCTCTCATTACGTGCCTTCTCTGTGCCACCGCGGTGTAACAAAACGTTTAACTTGTTCATCACTCCTTGAAGTTAGGGACCATACAGTTTCAGATTTGGTATACTCAGCACCTAGCACAATAATCAAAGGCTGTTGTAAAATTAAAGTATGAAAGTATGGACAACTGGTAAGATCCATTACTGGGGTCTAAAATACTGTGGCTTATTTTTCCTTCATAATGGCAAAAGGGGAAACTACATATTAGGTTATATTTTGCTTTATTTTTTAAAATTACAATGTAGTCTTATTAGTAAATAACATCAAATAGATAACATTAATTTTGTGGACATTTTTTAAACATCTAGTTTGTTAACTAAAAGCATAAATTTAGTCTGATTATTATTCAATGGAAGCTCATGATCAGCTCTGTTTTGTCTACATTAGTAAAGTGAAACTGCAATAGACATTTTGTAAGTCTTAAAAGACTTTTTTAACAGGAAAATTCCTCATTTTACAAATGAGGAAATGAACTGAGAGGTTGAGTTATTCATGCAAAGTCACACAGCTAATTATTGGGCAAGTTGGGGAACACCCAGATACCCAGATTCCCTTAATGGTGATGCTTTCAGCTACAATATAACCTTATTTCCACTTCAACCTCATAGGCAAGCCATGCACTGCAATTCACAGCACACTTCTCTTTCTTCCTACCCTCAATCTAGTGAGGACATGAGCCCTTAATACTTGTTACATTTAACTGATTTCTTTATCTTTAAGATCTGGCCCTTGCCTTAACACAACTTTCTTCTTTCCGTTATAAATATTTAATGAGTACCTACATTTGCTGAATATTAAATGCATCTAAGTCATTTCATTGGGAAAAGGGTAAATAGGGAGACATACATGAGTCAGAATGATATAGTCCCTTCCTTTAAAGTGCTCTACAAAATTAGTTACAATCTGGTATAGTACTCTTATTGTTATCTGTTTAGAATTGTTATTTTATAAATACATAGTATAAGAAAAATCTAATTACTTTCCACTATTAAAATAAACCTTGGGCTTCCCTGGTGGCGCAGTGGTTAAGAACCCGCCTGCCAATGCAGGGGACACAGGTTCGAGCCCTGGTCCGGGAAGATCCCATATGTCGTGGAGCTACTAAGCCCGTGTGCTACAACTACTGAGCCTACGCTCTAGAACCCGTGAGCCACAACCACTCAGCCCACAAGCCACAACTACTGAAGCCTGCGCGCCTAGAGCCCGTGCTCCGCAACAAGAGAAGCCACTGCAATGAGAAGCTCGCGCACCACAACGAAGAGGAGCCCCCAGTCGCTGCAACTAGAGAAAGACCGCGCGCAGCAACGAAGACCCAACACAGCCAAAAATAAATAAATAAGTAAATTTATTAAAAAATAAAATAAAATAAACCTTATTTCTCTCACTAGAAAATAAGCTCTATGATGGCAAGGATTTTGTTTTTTCTTGTTGTTGACTAATGTAGTCTGCATGCCTAGAACAGTGCCTGACATAGAAAATACTTAAATATTTGTTGAGTGAAGAATGCTATAGAAAAATGTGTAAGTAGTAGAATCTAAGTAACATTTCCAACAATGGTGTGACAGATGACAGAATATGTAAACCTTCCTTGTCCTAATGCTTGTGCCTAATATCCAATTTTTTATTTGATTGGTCATCATCATCATTTTACAGAATGAGGAAACAAGCCAGAGAACGGGTGGCACAAGGATTCAGTCATAGAATCTCTATTCTTCCTACCACACCTTCTCCTCTCATCCTTTGAGGTTCTTCTCCCACAGTCTCAGCTATAAGTAAAATACAATCTATCTAGGTCGCCTCTTCACTGCTGCCCCATAACAAGCACACAGACTCTCTGGTTTTAAAAGTTATCCTATTAATCAATTCAGGGTAACAAAGGGGATGACACAAATAAAAACTCTGGAGACGTTCCAACAATTCAACATTCAACATGTGTGTTTAAATGTCTGGCACTGTATAAAAATCACAGCGTCTTTCCAAGTTCTTAATGTGAGAATCCCTAGGCTCCAATTTACTGGCTCTCTTTTGAAATAATAAATGGGAGGTTTGCTAGGTTTCCAAAATTTTCCCTCCCCACTACCATATTCCTATCCTCCCAGGAATATGTTACAGGGAAAAATAGTGGATATAACCCTATCAAGTAAGAAATCTGCATTTCTGAGGACCTTCTGGAGTCACATCCTTCCTGTGAAACTTTGACCCACAGGGGGATGACTGCTTTAGATCATTTCCTCACCATGTGAGCAATTGGTCTCTTACCTTTTTATGGAATACACAGAGCTCCCACCTTCCATCTTACATTTCCAAACATCTGAACAAACCCTCTGCTCCCAAACCAAAGACTGTATCATAAATCCTTCTCCTAAATCCCCTTCCACCAACATCTGTTCTTCATCATAATATCCTCCCCAAAATAAGGCCCATACTTATGTCATTTCACAATGTCAATGTTAACATTTCTCAATTCTATACCCTTTACAACAATCCCACCATCATTACTTCCTGCCTCAACCAGCCTCGACTGTAATTAAACTCCACGACATTCCCACCTCCAGGCTTCCACTCCTTCACTGGACTTAGTTCCAGATTAATATTTATAAGGAGGGGTTCTTCTCAAGTAAGAATCAGGTACAAAATTCTTAACCTGGTTCCTTTAAGTATTCCTGTAATCTGTATCCATCTACCTTTACCAGCCTGTTCCTTAAACATACTACCTTGGCAAACATCCTCTGCTTTTGCTTTAGCAGTGTCCTGAGGTTAAAATCTTCTCCCATCCTCCTCTAGTTGCTAACAGATTTTCCAAATGGCCACATCCTCAGTATGAAAGGAAAAAGGCTGAGGCATATGATTTATTGAACACATATTCTGTCTAGGGCCTTACAAATTATCCTTATCCCCACAAAAATATAATGGCTTAATACTGTATTTTTGAGGAAGGAGTTGAGGAACCCAAGGACCAAAGGAGCTCACCCCAGGTCATCCACATCAGCAAGTAAAGAAACCAAAATAACCCCACAGTATTCTGTATTTTTAAATAAAACATGATACAAGACAGGCTTTATAGTCAAGATGCCTAGGTTCAAATTCCAGTTGCTCCACTAACCACCTGTGTGAACTCAAAAAGTTATGTATTTTCGATGCCTTCATTTCCCCATCTATAAAAAGAGGATTACAAGACAATATTAAGTGCTTAGAACTGTTTGGCCTATAGTAAACAATCAATGTTAGTTATTATGTCTGTTATTGTTATCTATGTACTATGATATGTAAACTGACAATACCAATTATATGTTCTCATTGTTCCTAAATTAACTTTTCTGTAAAAGGATTATAAAAACTTCATATTTTTTTATATATGCTTAGTAAATATTTGCAGAATACATGAATTTTTAAACAGTGATTACCCACGATGCTCTAATTAAAAGAAATGTCTATTAATTCTGTTTCTTCTTTTGAGAAAACTAACAATGCTTACTTTCTTCCCTTTTTTATGTCATGTGAAACTACTACGTGCAATACCACATGGTAGTAATATGTCAAACAGTACAAAATACTATTTTGATCTGAACTCATTTTGACTTCTGCTAAACATTCCCAGATTTTAAAATGTCCAAAATCATACTTTTTACTTAAACACCAACCGTTTTCAGGTCATACCAACATGAAGTAAGCATACCACGATACTTGACCAAGCCATTTCATTTCATACATCTTTATGGCAAAAACTATAAAACATAAAATGCCTTCCTATCCAATTTAGTTCGAAGAGATAAACCTATCATTCCCTTAGTCCTGCCCTTACTTTGCTAAAATTAGTGTCTGAAAAACTTCTGATAGGGCTTCCCTGGTGGTGCAGTGGTTAAGAATCCGCCTGCCAATGCAGGGGACACGGGTTCGATCACTGGTCCGGAAAGATCCCACATGCTGTGGGGCAACTAAGCCCACACACTGCAACTACTGAGCCCGCACGCCTAGAGCCCGTGCTCCACAACAAGAGAAGCCACCGCAATGAGAAGCCCAAGTACCGCAACGAAGGATAGCCCCCGCTCGCTGCAACTAGAGAAAGCCCGCGCGCAGCAACGAAGACCCAACGCAGCCAAAAATAAATAAATAAAATAAAATAAAACCAAAAAAACCTATCATTTAATACCTTGTTCACCCTTGGCAAAATCTTGATTAAAAAAGCAGGCAAGATGGCAATCAAATATTTAAAAAAAAAAAAACTTCTGATAAATCTATGTTATTCTGGGATGCAGAAAAATATCAAAGGAAGGGTGCTGAATGCTAATAACAGTTTAGGCCCCTGCAAAATGTGTGAGAGAAATGAGCTTTAAACAAGGATAGATGAGAACTTACTCCAAATCCTTCAATATTAAACCCTGCAAATTAACATTTTTGTCCACATGATTTACTATTACACATGGAGACATGAAGCTGCTGGCTTCAAATAAAGGGAGAGATAAAAAATATATTATTAAACCAGTTGTCATTCCTGACACAGAGAGAAATAACTGGGCTTCTAGCCAAACATTTCCAAAAATCAACAACAACAAAAACAACTACTTTGAGGCTTAACTATGTAAACAGACATATTTTATTTCAATTAATTCTTACACTTCTTCCCTTATTTACAGATAATATCACAGAATTAGTAAGTGGCAGAGCTGAAGGGTGAACCCGGCCTGACTCCCAAATTCAGGATACAGTGGTTTGCCATAATCCACAATGATATGGTACACATTTACATCTTCCTCTTCACACTCATATATTCTTTTTAAAAACCTGAAACAAAAGCTTCATGAAATAATATTTACTCTTACTCCATAGGATATTCTCTGATATTTTTTTCTTTCTTTCTAATGTGAATGCCAATGCACTAAATTGATTCCCAAATCCCCATGGGCCCTGCACGACACTTCCTACCTCCTGTTTAAAGTTCTTTTAAACTGCTACCACAGTCCAGTTTTGCTACTCTGAAGTGGAGCTAATCTCCTCGACCCATTAAAATTTGTCCTTAAATAGATTAAATCCTTGAAAGCCCTTCCTTAAACCTTGAATTGATGTTTCTCTAACTAGAACTCTTCGGTGGCACACCCATCTTAGCTATTTATATTGTATCGAAAACTGCAGATGTTCTCCTTGGAGAACAACAGATCATTGTTGAAAGGAATGCATTAGTTTTCACTGTTCCTGCTGCATCACTGACAAGAGTTGACAAGTGTGGGGCAACAACACTGGACCTGAGCAGCTGCCCACGGTGCTGAAACTGAAGATGAAACGATAGTTTTGGAGATATACCATTGCCAGATTAGGACAAAGTGCAGGAATTTACCAAAACGCTGGCAGAGAACACTCAGTGGCTGCCACCAAATACGCGTGAGTGCTTCTGGGATCGCTTGGCTTCGGTGTCGATCCACTCCCTCTCTGGGACAGAGTTCTTTTATCAGTGCGGGTCAACTCAATAAGGGAGAGCTTCCAGCTTTAAGGGGGCAGGGACGCGGTATCTGTCCCTAAGAGAGTCACGTCCCACCTTCTATCCAGCTTCCGGGGTGGGGGTGGGGGGAGGTTAGAAAGAAAGGAGGCGCCTGCCCTCTTTTTTCCAAAAACTAAAGAGTTCCCCCAACTAAAGTCGAGCGACTTCGCCCGGGGACGCTGCGGCAAGTGCTGGACCAAGAGAAGCCCTCCGAACGTCTTCCCAGGTTCCAGCCACCTCAAGAGGGGAATGTAAGAAGCAAAACGAATAACCGAACAACTTCAGATATACACAAACTCATGGGGTGGGAATGCAAGGGGAACTCGGCCCTCCAAGAGCAGGGCTTTTTATTTTACCTTTTGCAAAAAAAAACACCTAGTTTCTTCCGCGCCCAGCCTGGGGAGGAGCAGCCAAGAGCTCAGCGTTGGAGCCGCCTCGGAGCTCCAGGGCCGGAGAGGGGGTGTGTTCTCTCGGCCAGGCCCCACGGGGAACAACCCGCCGCCCGGCCGCCGCGACGCGGGAGAGGCTCTTACCTGGAAGCCTGACCCCGCAACACAAATACGCTCGCCAGCCGCGTCGCTGCGGGAGAAGTCCCTACCGCGACTTCATGATTGAATCTCCTCACCGACCCCCACTGCCTGGAGTCGGAGCACAAACGACAACACCGAGGCGAGGCGGAAGTCCCGCCCCGCGCGCCTCATTGGTCCGCACCCGAAGGTAGAGGGAAGCCATTGGGCCACAGAGGTGCTCGCTAAGGCTCCTTCCCAGTCTCACGCCGGGTCTAGCTGTTTGCTCAGGTCCAACTCGGAGAGATGTCCAGTCCGCGGAGTCGCGTTCTTGGCCTCGTGACCGGTCCTTTCTGGAAGGGAAGGGCAGGGCAGGGCAGGGTGGCGCGGGCTTCTGGAGCGAGGCTGAAGGATCTGCTTTTGGCGGGGAAAGGGGTATGATGGCTGAGGGGATTGGCTGTGGAATACTGCCGCCTGCCGTGTGCTCCGCAGGAGTGGAGGCCGTGGGGTCAGAAGGGGATCGGACCGAGAGGCCAGAGCTAGCTGGCCTACCCCGTTCTGGCTGTTGGGCCGAAGCATCCCGAGGCCCAGCAGGCGGGCTACTCCTCGGCGGGCCTGGCTTTGGCGTCGTCTCGCCGCTTTCCTGCACCGCACTCACCCGACCCGCAGAAGAGGTGAGGACGAGGCCTCATCCCTTCCGCACCGTGTCCAGGCGGAGATCGAGATGGATGGGGCCAAGGCCAACGCCTTAAAGTCCGAGTCGCGTTGTTAGAGGTGCGAGCAGCCCGAGCGCTGAACACTAGTTCCCCGACGCCTGAGTGGGTCCCGTGCCGACGTCAGCACTCTGGGCCTGACACGTGCGCGCCATCCCCTAGACTCAGCAAAAGTCAAACAGTGTGATTAAACCCTAGGTCAGCCTTTTAAAACCCTTGCATCCTTTAATGAACCAAAAAATCTCGTTCCCTACCGCCTTTCTGGTAAGACCTCCGCACCCCTGGTATTCCAATTTCAAACCAAGCTACTTTTAAACTTAAATTACCCGGAGTGGAACATCCATACTGATAAACCAGTTACCAGCTAAAACTTTTAAAGAGGTAATGTGGCTTACTGCAAAGATTACAAAGACTTATGAACTAGAATGTCAGGAAACCTAGATTCTGGCCCTGCTTCTGCTTCAAAATAAGGCGCCTTTAAGAGCCCACTACAGGCTTCACATCCTTCAACCTCATCTTTTAGACAAAGGAGCGACAGGAAGCTATCACTTAGAACACCTGTAGAATAGGCTTGGCTGTAACTTGTAACCTTGACTGATCTGGGGAGACCTGAGGAATAGGAAGAAGACTCCCTATGGTGTATCTTTTTGTGCCTTTAGAATTTTAAGCCTTTTGAATATTACCTACTCAAAATTTAAATACAAAAAAACTTTAAATCAAATTACACTAAAATAAGTAAAGGCCATCAAAGGTACTTTCCTATTCTGTGTATCCTTTGACTATATATTCTATATATCCTTAGACTTTCATTAGTTGTAAAGATAGTCAATACTTAATACAGTCCTGCCTTTAAGAAAGTCATAAGTAAAAGTCAGAATTGGGAATATTACTATGAAGGCTAGTGTAAGCATAGTTAGAATATCTCTATAAGCATTTCTTCATTAAATTATCTGAAATTGGCTTTATATTAAATCAGAGATTTCTTGCATGACATTGAAAAAAGTAAAAAGTAACATCCACATTTTACAGGTTAAAAAAAAGTTTTGTTCATTCCTTAAATAAAGACATGTTGAGTACGGAACATTTTAATCTGACTTTATTCTGCTCTTCAGATCACAATAGGTATAGTTCTTTCAGTTACAAACAAGGTAATGTGTTATTTGTACTGCATTTAGGCAGAAGAATTGTGCTACACCCTGCAGAAGCATTTATTCTCCCCACTGTGATGAATGAAGTCAAACCGAAAGAAAACAGATTGGGAAAATGTACTAATTTTTTTTAAGTAGGTTAGACAGTAAGGTTGATAGACATCTTAATTATGGTTTTCAAGAGCATGAAGGGTTAATATGGCACATGATACTAATAGCCACTAATTATCTCCTTGGAAAGACGAAAGAAAATTAGGACTTTGTGTCTGACAGTTTTTTATTTTTTATATCCTCCTAAAAGTACAAATAGCATATAAAATTGTAGAATTTCCTACCTCCAATATATTGTAAGACAGCAACAACAACTAAAAAGACAAGACACCCAATTACCTAATTGTCTAAAATGGTTTAGAAGTAGTTTTCCCTGAATAATGAAAAGAATGCAGGCAGTTTCTTTAATCACTGAGATCAACTAGAGACATTAAAATTACTCTAGGCATTATTATATTTAGAACCAGAAAAAAGTAATTTTAGACAGATAAAACGATAGTTTCATTTTGAAAAGAAAAAAATAAAATTATTACTGTGAAAAAGAAGAAATAGAATCCATAAAGAATCCATAGGAATCCATATATGTATGGAATACACATATTTGAAAAAGTACTAAACAGAACTTCTAAAAATTGTCTCAGGGAATTTTTGGCCGAAGATTAGAAAGTCTCCCATTTCTTTACCACATTCTAAGTTAATGAATAAATTCATCTTGTAAGAAAATAAGTGAAAAGTTCAGAACACACAAAAAAAGATATCAAAAGGATTTTTCAACAAAGTTTAAGGAATTGAGAAAGGTCAGACCAAAAAAACAAACAAAAGAAGTTCTGTTTAAGTCTAAATGCCTTAAAAAATGACCTGGTCACTGTTTCCCTTGAGACGAGTTGCTTCCCAGTCTTATATATAAAATGACTAACATACAATTTCAACTTTTCCTTTCTTATTTGGTTCACTGAGAAGCAGTCTCACTCTATTTGCTTACAAAGTTATTACAAAATAAGCATGCAGAAATTCAGATGACATAATGTAATATAAAGATGTAAGAACTCAGGAATGTGGATCAAGACAGTCATTTTGGGAAACAATTTGGCATTATCTGAAAAGGCTGGAAAATAACATTTTCTATGACATAGCAATTCCCATCCAGGAATATACCCTAAAGAAACAAAAAATAAATTCATAACTAGTTACATTGTAGTGAAATTTAAAGAAGATCAAAGAAAAACAGAAGTTCTTAAATAAACAAAGAAAAATAAAATACAAAGGAATGGCAGCTGACTTCTCAATAGCCACAACAGAAACTAGGAGTCAATGAAATATCTTCAAATACTAAAATAAAATAATTGCAATTGTCAACCTAGAATTTGTGCCAAGTTAAGCTACCATTTAAAAGTGAAGGCAAAATGAAGACATTTTCAGAGGAAAAACAGCATTTATTCCTAAGACACTTTTATTGAAAGAACTTCTAAAGGATGTTTTCAACAAGTTGAAAACTGAACCCAGGGATAAGGGGTGAGATGCAAGAAAGTATGGGGAGCAAAGAAGTTGAATATAATTTTCAAACAAATAGATGTAAAAAGGGGAATGAAGAAAACATAATTATTAAATAGAAAACAGGGGAGTAGGGATGGGAAAGGAGCAAATTAAAGGTATTGTAAATGGCAAATACAAAATGAGATAGAGGAAATCATCAATAATCTCTAAAAGAGGTAAATGGGGTAAACTTGCCAATTAAAAGATTGTCCGTTGTATTCTTTTCAACAAAACATGATATAAAAACTTAAAGGACACCAAAAAGTGATAGTAAAATGAGGGGGAAAGATATGCAAAGGGAATAACAACCCAAAGAAAACTAGTGTAGCTTATCCAGGGGGGGAAAAAAACAGACCTAAAGTCAAAAGCATTGTTAATCAGGATAAATAGAACTATAAAAGAATGATAAGTGGAAAAATCTGCAAAGAAGTTATAACCATCTTGAACCAGTATGCATCTAGAAACAGCCTCAAAATATTTAAAGCAAGAATTGACTAGCTTACAAAGAAAAGTTGGCAAATCACAATCAAAGTAGAATTTTATACTCCATTTTAAGTACCTAATAAATCCAGCAGACAAAACATTAGTAAGAATATAGAATATTTAGACAACACACAGAACATGTAGAGAACCCTGTAAATATTCTTTTCAAGCACATATGGAATCTTTCCCAAAATAGCAGCATATTATGCTATAATGCAAATCTCAACAAATGTAAAAGAATACGTGGCATATAGCCCATGTTATACGACCAAAATATAATATTAGGTATCAACTATTGATAGAGTATGTTTTTTAATTCTAAGAAAATACTATGAACAACTTTAAATAATAAATATGAAAAAATACCCCCCCAAAATACCAAATAAACAATTTCCTAGGAAAAAAGTTTTAATTTACCTAAACACCTGAGAAAATATAAGAAACCTAAGCAGGCTAGGGAAATTGAAGTAGCACTCAAAAAAACAAAACAAACAAACAAACAAAACTACAGGACTTCCCTGGTGGCGCAGTGGTTAAGAATCTGCCTGCCAATGCAGGGGACACGGGTTTGAGCCCTGGTCTGGGAAGATCCCACATGCCGCGGAGCAACTAAGCTCGTGTGCCACAACTACTGAGCCTGTGCTCTAGAGCCCATGATTCACAACTACTGAATCCTGCGCGCCTAGAGCCCGTGCTCCACAGCAAGAGAAGCCACCGCAACGAGAAGCCCGCATACCACAACAAAGAGTAGCCCCCGCTCGCCACAACTAAGAAAGCCCGCACGCAGCAACAAAGACCCAACGCAGCCCTAAATAAATTTATTCTTTTAAAAAAATCTACAACCCTTCCCTCAAAAAATCAACTCCAGAACGTTTTAAAGGTAAGTTCATCATACCTTCGAGGAATAGATAATAAAAGTTTTACAAACCATTTCATAGAATAAAAAGTGAAAACTATTCATCTAATTTCATGAGGGCAGTATACTGTTGATACTAAAACTGAACAAAGACAATACAGGTAAGAAAAATCATAGGCCAATCTCACTTTGAATGAATATGCAAAAATCCCAAATAAAACATTGGTAAACTAAAACTAGCAAAGCTTTAAAAAACAAAAAAACTATGACCAAACAATGTTGAATTTAAGATAACATTATAAAATCTATTAATATGATTCACCATATTAATATATTTAAACTAAAAGCTTATCTTAATATATGCAGAAAAATCATTTGAGAATTAAAGGAGGGACCTATATTATACATATTGTCAAAGAAACCTTTCTGAAAAGCTGACATAAGTTGTGACTTAAAGAAGAAGCTTCCCAGGTTGTGAGCCACAGGAACCAACTCTAGTCAATTTAGGTTAAAAAAGGCAATTTACTTGAAGAATATGATGATACTCCCAGCATTAAAAGGATGCCAGTAGTACAGTCTTGTAAAGATCAATAATCGGTGACTCTTATTGTCCCACAGAACCAGTATTCTCATCCTGGCAGTACTACTCTGGCCATTTTCATCACTCTGCTCACAGTTCAAATTCCAGGGAGGGAGTCTTCCACTGGCTTATCTTCTGACACATGTTCATCCCTTGAGGCCTTAATTAACTGTTTCATCAGATCACACACCAAGGGAGAGAAGTAAGGAAATCAGGATGATGTCATCAAAAGAAGATAGAATAAATGCTAGTAAGGGCACCCAGAATGACTTGAAAAGCATGTTCAAAGGCCCTGAGACCATAACAAGCCTAGCATAATTGAGGATAAGGAAACCAGCGGGGCTGGAATGTAGTGAGGTAAGGGAAGGGTGGTAAGAGATGAGGTTTAATTGGGCATTACTATTCAAGGTGTGGTCCTTGACTAGCCAGACCAGCCTCATCTGGGAGCTTGTTAGAAATCTCTATTCTCAGCCCAGGCAGAGAATCAAATTTTCTGGGAGTCAGGCCTAGGAGTCTGCATTTTAACTCCAAGTGATTCTTAAAAATGCATAAGTTTGAGAATCACAGATGTAGAGGTTTGTAGAGCATAGTAAAGGTTCCAGTTCTTTTGCTGTTGTTTTGCTTGTTTGTTTGTTTGTTTGTGGCCACACCACATGGCTTGTGGGATCCTAGTTCCCCAACCAGGGATTGAACCCAGGCCCACGGCAGTGAAAGCGCCGAGTCCTAACCACTGGACCACCAGAGAATTCCCGAAAGGTTCTAGTTCTATCCTAAGGGCAATTAGGAATTTCAAGCCGGGAATGACATTATCTAATTTGCACTTTAAGAGAACCATCCCGCAATTATGTAGGAAACAGACTGAAGAAAGACATGAGTGAAAACAAGAAAGCCAGCCAGGAGATCGTTGCAATAATCCAAGAAGAAAAGAATGGCCAGGACCAAAGCCATGGCAGTAGGGATGGAAAGAAATGGTCAGAACGAAGATATATTTTGGAGTTCAAATAATAAGGATTTGATGATGGATGTGAAGGATGAGGGAAAAAGAAAGAACGATGACTGCCAGATTTCTGGTTTGAGCAGCTGGGTGACTGGTGGTATCATTTATGACGCAGAGAAAACTGGGTGATGAAGAAAGAGAAAAATTTGGAGAGAAAAAAGCACAAGTGCATTTTTGTATATTTTATGATTGAGATATCTAAATGGAGCTGTCCAGGAAGCATCTAGATATAAAGAGGAGCGGTTATAACACGAGATATAAATTTAGGAATCTTTATTGTAAAAGTAGCATTAAATACACAGGAATGTATGAGATCGCTTACAAGCAGCCTCCTTTGTAGTATTTTAACTAAACAACTAAACTAATATTTAGAGCTAGCATTTAGCATAAATCAAGCAGGTGGCCATCTACATATTATGTTCTGAGGAATCCTTGGCTCCTGCCCCCCAGTTTTTTCCATATGGAACCCTTACAATGGTATCTTAAATTCCCACACTAATTATTTTCCTTAGATTCAAAAAGAAGGGCAGATATTAGAGATTTAATTGTCAGCCACTGACACCTCATATTTCAAAAATTCTCCCCTCCCCTGCCACTCTCTTGAAAATTGCAAGATCAAATACATTTTTCGGGCAGAGAAGGAAACTCTCCAGAACGGAAAATACAACAGAAAAGATGAGAACCTGAGAGGGCACTGTCCTAATCTGTGGGGCTTGAATGAAAATGTAAAAGTTTTCTCCACGATTTAGACACAATACAGGAGAAAAAACAACAGCATGTGCTAGCAGAAGGGAAGAGACAAGCATGATACGTTTAATTTTACTAAATGGGGCAGCGGTTAAAGTTAGAATTTAGTTTAAAAGATCCGTGTTCATATAAAACATTCCAGTCAACACAATGGTACTTAAATGGTACTTTAATTAGCCTACTGTTTGTTCTGTTTCAGTTAAGTTCACAATAAGCTGTGTTTTATAACTGCTATTTCCCCCACTATTGCTTGTTTTCCTAACTGTAGATTTCTCTTCTGTTCACTGCGTGTTATTTCCTGTTTCATGCATGAATTTATTCCAGCCATCAATCGCACAATTTCACTTCCTTGAAAAAGGCTTCGCATCTGGTGACGAGCTCTATAGTCTGGAAATTCTCCCAGCTTCCATCCTGATTATGGTAAAGTCTTATCTATCTTGGCAATTTAATGAAATGCCTCTGCCACTAGTTTGTTCATTTCCAAAAATAAAGATGTGGGGAAACTGCTGAATTACACTTGCATGTGTTCAGATGATAAAATTAAAGCACTAGGTTTGTCAGATAGTAATAATAACCAGTTAACGGAAAAAAAGACAGACATTGTATGAGAATTGCTAGAATTGATTGCTATTTTTAGACTCCCATTTTTACTTACAGTCTTCCTTCTCTGTCTTACCTCTCTGCTACTTCATAATTTTACTTCTTATCATGATCTCTTTACATTCAGTGCTAAGTAAAATGTTTAATTAGGCATACTTTACTCTCAAGCCTTTCCAATCTTTCCTTTCAACATTGTTATTTCCCATATCAGACTCTCTATCCCCAGGAGACCAGGGCTCTCAAAATATGCCCAGACTTTTCCCTGTTCCCCCTGCTCTCCTCACTACTAATAGTATCAATAGCAGTAGCAGCAACAACACTGTACTAAGCTCTTTTACACGTTATTTTATTAATCTTCATGACAACCTTAGGTCCTACTATTGTGTTTATTTTTACAGATCAGGAAACTATGGTTCCAAGAAATTAAATAACTCATCCAAACTCACACAGCTGGTGGGAAATGAAATAGACCTCTTGGGCTCTGGAATTGGGATTTGAATGCAAGTCCATCCATATCCAGAGCCTGAGCTTTGAACCAAGATGACAAACAATGAGTAGCCAGTATAACGAAAGAGAGGACTCAAGTTGAAACCAAATGACCCTCTCCTGTATTATCTGGGGCAAGTAATGCAACCTCTTGTTCCTAGATTTCACCACATTCTATCTATGCCTGGTTGTCCTGCCTGAATTGTACCCTTTATCTGAGCCTACCCTTCGCTCTCCAACACCTAAAATTTACCTGTCTTAGACCTCCAAAGCTCTGCTTCCAGCTAACTGTCACTTAGAAAACTTCTTAGTAAATGAATACAAGAGTATTAGCCTTGTTAAAGATACATGTTTTATAGAGTAGCTTTCAAAACCACAAAACCTTAAATGAAAATGAAATTTTAGATACTGAAATGAATGAGTGAAAAACTTGGCGGTGAAGAGAAGTCTTCCTAGTATCCCTCAACTATGACATCATGTAGACCAGTGCTTCTTAAACTATTATACATAGGAACACCCGGGCACTTGTTAGAATGTAGATTCTGATTCAGTAGGCTGCAATGGAGCCTGAGATTCTACAGTTCCAGCAAGTGCCCAAGTGATACTGATGCTGCTGATCTCCAGACCAAACTTCTAAATCATCCATTCCTTTTAGAGTTAAGTCCATCTTCTTTAGTCTTTGATTCCGTTCCTGTTTTTCTTTGCTAAATAGCAAATGTGGGAAACTGTAAGATCTGATTTTTAGTTTCCTCTTTGTTTGACCCAAGAGGATATCCCTTACTGTTTTGCAAGCTCTGCACTTACGAAGATGTATTATATTTAACTAAATATCTCTAGGTGTTTTAGGATTGCCCAAACCTGCGTGATTGTTTTTCCAGTTAAAATAAAAATAGTAATAAATTACTTTCTTAAAAAAACTAAAACGGTACTTTAAAAGAATCAGGAATAATACAAGGACAGAAAGAATATTGAGAATTAAGAACTCTATTTCATTTTTTCAAACTTGTTTTTATTCTCAAAAGGCTGGCCTATTGCAACATAAGGTCCATCCTGGCACTACAGACAAATGCTTTCTATGAAAGCCTTTTCCAGTTAACAAGAGTTACTCAAAAGAGGTAGCAGTACAGTAAATCATCATACCTATTCATAGTCAAAACAAAGACTACTAGTTCTTAAACTTTTCAGGGGTTGAGAAATGTGAAACAAGCTTTGTGGTCAAAATAAGCTTGCATCTTTTTTTGATAAAAAAATTATCTTTTAATAAACATGACTTTAAAAACTCATGAATTTTAAATTGAAGGTAGCTCATTTTACTTTTATTAATTTACAAATGAAAAATGCTTATTGGTATCAGTCATATCAAAATAGATTGTTTTATTCATATCTTTTATCATATTCAAGAAAATTAAGGAATGCAAGATTGTAATCACTGTTTTGTAAGATTATTTTTAACGAAATTTTAAATAATAATTTTCTTTTGATTTTCTTTGTAGTTAATTGGGAGGCTGCTGAATCAAAATATGTTTTTCTTTATAATTACTTTTTTAAAAATCTCCATATAGTTTCTAGTTCCTGGCCATTTAAAGTATAGTCCAGGGAGTCTATTAGAACTGAAAATCTCAGGCCCACTTTAGAACTACTCAATGAGAATCCATATATTAAGAGGATTATCAGGTGATTCAAATACACATTTATGCTTTCTTAGATGAAATGGAACTCAGTGACAAATTTTAAAAGTAACAATCATAAAAGCATAATTGTATATTAAAAAAAGATGCTATAAATTTTTCTCAACACATCAGCATTGAGCATTTTCAACCCAAAGCAGATACTCCTAAGGCAAAAATTATTGTAAAGGGCCACCAATCACTCAGCATTCCTTTGCAATACTATTTACCATGTGACATTAAATTATATTTCTTGTTATTTTGGATATATCACATAACATGTATGACATGTATCAATATATCATAAATCAAAATATATTTTAAAGTCAATTCAAATATGTAATTATTTCAGAGCTTTAAAAGGAAACTAAAGTAAAGGGTTAAACTGTAATAGGGAGACTACCATAACTTTCAGTACAGAAATAAGACTGAAATCACTGATTTTCATCTTTGAAATATATGAGAGATCAGAGGACTAAAATATATTCGTCACTGATTGTGACATAGTTGTTTCTTTTTTACCCTAGTCCTCATCTTGTAACATTACTGTTCTCTTTCTCTTTCTCCCTTGGTATGTGTCATCTTTCTATTTACTTGTTTTCCCTGCATATAACCTAATTCTTTCCTACCATTATTACTAGCAAGCAATTCCTTTCCTATTTCTCTACATTTATATTATCTTATTTATTTTTACATGCTATCCCTACTACCTGATCATTCTCTTTAAACAAGCTTATTTATTTGTTGCTCCACTCTAAATACATGCACCCATTCACACTAGACTGGAAGCTCCATGTCTTGTTCACTGCAATAGTCCAGCACAGAACAGTGCCTGGCACATAGTAGGGCTTCAGTGTATATGTACTGAGTTAATAAACAGTATATCTTCATTTCAGATCAAATGTCTTTTCACTTTCATATTATTTATTTTGTTTGTGCTGCTTTTCACACTTCATCTTATAGTACAGTTTCTGGCCCAGGTATTTTAGACAACTACCGTCTTCCTTACTCATGGCATATCCCTTAAGGTCACATTCATCATCAAATCTTCCAAAGACCTAGCATATCCCATTTGGGTACCAAAGACCTAGGTACCCAGTAGGATAACTAAATTAATTTAAAATTCCTAGAAAATGAAAAAACAAAAAACAAAAAGGGCCTCTAGATGCTAAAGCAAGCTGTTCCTAGATTTCAACTAAGAGTATTTTTAAGTCTAATTCTTATCATTTCAAGCTTTCCCTACATTCCTAAGAGAGTTTCAAGGCTACTTATCATTTCACTGTTACAAGGCAATTTTTAATGATATCAATCTACAATAACCTATGTTGTTTATTCAATCACTGCAAGGCACTGAGCTATGCCACTGGGTATTCAAAGGTGATTAAGACACTGTCCCTCCATCAAAAAGCTCCTAGTCTAATGGGGAAGGCTGACACTGACATAATAAGTGGAATGCAGTATAAAAGGTTCTACGGGTAAAGAATATATGATGCAGTGGAAGAACAGATGTCAACTTTCCGGGGGAGATAAAGAAGGCTTCTTGAAAGGACTGAGTTGGGCTTTTTATTTTTGGATTTTATTTCTAACTTAATTTTTTGACTGGTTAATGCCTCCACATGGTTCAAAATTTTAAAAGAATTAAAAGATAATACAAGCATTGACAACACCAAATGCTGGTTAGGATGTGGAGCAAAATCATTGCTGGCAGAAATGCAAAATGGTACAGCCACTCTAGAGGACAATTGGCAGTTTCTTACAAAACTAAACATATTCTTACCATACCATCCAGCAATCACAATCCTTAGTATTTACCCTAATGAACTGAAAACTAATATCCACACAAAAACCTGCACATGTATGTTTATAGCAGCGTTATTCATAAGTGCCAAAACTTGGAAGCAACCAAGATGTCCTTCAGTAGGTGAATGGGTAAACAAACTGTAGTACATCCAGATGATGGAATATTATTCCCCACTAAGAAGAAATAAGCTATCAAGCCATGCAAAGACACATGCATATTACTAAATATTACTAAATGAGAGCTTATCTGAAAAGGCTACATACTATATGATTCCAACTATATGACATTCTGGAAAAGGCAAAATCATGGAAGCAGTGAAAAGATCAGTTGTTGCCAGGGGTTGGAACAGGAAAGGATGAATAGACAGAGTAGAAAGGATTTTTAGGGCAGTGAAACTATTCCATATCATAATATAATGTTGGATACATGTCATTACACATTTGTCAAAACCCATACAATGTACACCACTAAGTGTGCACCCTCATGTAAACTATGAACTTTGGGTGATGATGATGTATTAGTGTAGGCTCATTAATTGTAACAAACGTACTTCTCAGTTCAGGATTTTGATAGTGGGTAAGGCTGTCCTGTGTGATGGCAGTAGGTATGTGGGTACATGAGAACTCTATGTACTTTCTGCTCAATTTTGCTGTGAACCTAAAAGTTCTCTAAATTAAATCTATTTTTAAAAATGATAATACAGTGAAAAGTACTGTTCTCATCCTTGATCCCTGGCTGCTCAAGTCTCCTCTCCATAGGCACCAGGGTGCTTTCTAGTTTCCTGAGTGTATTAGCAGAGATTTTGAGGTATATGCAAACTATATCATATATCATATCTATAGATCTGATTTCCCCCTTTTTTCCTCAAATGGTAGTGTATTACATACTCTGTTTTGCACCTTACTTTTTGCCTTATTATAAAACTAACTTTTCATAGTTCTATTTTTTACATTTAAATCTTTGATGCATTTTTAATTTCTCATGATGCTAGGTAAAAAAGTAGAGCTCCAGTTTTTTTTATTTCAGGTAACTACTGGGTAATTCAACACTATCTTATTTCCCCACACCATCACCACTGATACAATATGCTACTTTTTTTTTATATTCTTTTTTCCTTCCATTTTTATTGAGATATAATTGACACACAGCACTGTGTAAGTTTAAGTTGTACAGCGTAATGATTTGACTTACATACATCATGAAATGTTTACAACAATAAGTTCAGTGAACATCCATCATCTCATATAGATACAAAATAAAGAAAAAAATATTTTTATCTTGTGTGATGAGCACTCTTAGGATTTCCTCTCTTAACAGCTTTCATATATAACATACAGCAGTGTTCATTATATTAATCATGTTGTACATTTCATCTCTAGTACTTATTTATCTTATAACTGGAAGTTTGAAACTTTTGACCATCTTCATCCAATTCCTCCACCCTATGGTAACCACAAATCTGATCTCTTTTTAAAAAGGAACCCTTTTACACTGTTGGTGGGAATGTAAATTGGTACAACCACTATGGAAAGCAGTATGGAGGTTCCTTACAACACTAAAAATAGAGCTACCATATGATCCTGCAATCCCACTCCTGGGCATATATCTGGAGAAAACCATAATTCAAAGAAGATACATGCACCCCAATGTTCATTGCAGCACTATTTACAATAGCCAAGAAATGGAAGCAACGTAAATGTCCACTGACAGATGAATGGATAAAGAAGATATGGTATGTGTATGTATACATACACATATGGTATGTGTATGTATGTATGTATGTATGTGTGTATACGTACACACATATATACAATGGAATATTACTCAGCCATAAAAAAGAATGAAATAATGCTATATGCAGCAACATGGAGGTTATCATACTAAGCGAATTAAGCCAGACAAAGACAGGTATCACATGATATCACTTATATGTGGGATCTAAAAAAAATGATACAAATGAGCTTATATACAAAAGAGAAATAGACCCACGGACATAGAAAAGAAACTTATGGTTACCAAAGGGGAAAAGCAGGGGGGAGGGATAAATTAGGAGTTTGGGATTAACATACACACACTACTGTATATATAATAGATAACCAACAAGGATCTATTGTATAGCACAGGCAACTATACTCAATATTTAGTAATACCCTATAAGGGAAAAGAATCTGAAAAAGAATACATATGTATGTATATATATATATGTACATGTGTGTTTATATATATACATATATATGTATATATATATGTATATATATACACACACATATATATATACATATAGAACTGAATCACTTTGCTGTACACCTGAAACTAACACAACATTGTAAATCAACTGTACTTAAATTAAAAAAATCTGATCTCTTTTTCTATGAGTTTGTTATTCGTTTTCTGAAGTATAATTAATTGACCTACAACGACTATATTAGTTCCTGGTGCACAACATAGTGATTCAATACTTCTATACGTTTCAAAATGATCACCGTGATGAATCTAGTTACCATCTGTCACTATACAAAGATATTACACTATTACTGACTATATTTCCCATGCTGTACATTTCATTCTTGTGACTCAAACTGGAAGTTTGTACCTCTTAATTTGCAAGATGCTACTTTTGTCATATAGTAAACTCTTGTGAGTCCATTTTTATGCTTTCTATTTTTCCATTGATTTTTCTGACTCTTCCTATGCCAGGATCACACTGTTTTAACCTTATTGTAACATTATAATATATTTTAACATCTTGTAGGTGAGTGCTTTTCACTACTCTTCCAGAGCTTTTCTAGCTATACTTGCTTATTTGTCTACATTAATTTTAGAACATCTTGCCTAGTTTGGAAAAATCCTGTTGGTTAACAATTCTGTACTGTATAATTGAAAGTTGCTAAAAGTAGTTTTTTTGTTTTTTTTTTTTGCGGTACGCGGGCCTCTCACTGTTGTGGCCTCTCCCGTTGTGGAGCACAGGCTCCGGACGCGCAGGCTCAGCGGCCACGGCTCACGGGCCTAGCCACTCCACGGCATGTGGGATCTTCCCAGACCGGGGCACGAACCCGTGTCCCCTGTATCGGCAGGTGGACTCTCAACCACTGAGCCACCAGGGAAGCCCAAAGTAGATCTTAGGTGTTCTCACTTCCAAAAAAAAAGGTAACTGTGTGAGGTGATGGATGTGTTAACTAATCTTATTGTGGTAAGCATCTCACAATGTATACATATATCATCACATTGTACACCTTAAACTTACACAGTATATATGTCAATTATATCTCAATAAACCTGGAAAAAGATCCTGTTGGGATTTTTAAATTTATATATTAAATTTATATACTAATTTAGGAAGTTACTTTTATATTGACTTAAGAAGAATTGATGACTTAATCGTTTTGAACCTTCCTTCCAAAGTTACGGTATGCCAGCCCACTTGTTCAAGTCTTTTATGTTTTTTGGTTATGTTTTTACATTTATTTTATACATTTCTTACATGTTTCCTGCTAAGTTTACTCCTAACATATTATCTTTTTTCTCTTTTATAAATGGAGTATTTTCTTCCATTTTATTCTATATCAGTCATTTGTTTCTAGAAAACTATTCATTTCTGTGTATTAATTATAAATACAGCCACCTAGTTGAATTATTTCATTATTTGCAGTAGTCTTAAAAATTTGATTGCCATGATTTATTGGTTTACAATTATGTCTCCTATGATAGGGATAATTTTACTTACCCTTTTCAACTTTTAATTCTCATGTCAGAACATTTTGGCTAGATGGTCAAGATGGTAGAGTAGGAAGACCCTGAGCTCACCTCCTCTCATGGGCACACCAAAACTAGAACTATTTACAGAGCAACTATTGATGAGAAAGACCAGAATCTAGCAGAAAAGATCTTCTACAACTAAAGATACGAAGAAGGAACCACAAGGAGATGGGTAGGAAGGCTAGAGATGCGATATAGTCAAGACCCATACCCCTGGGTGGGCGACCGACAAATGGGAAGATGATTACAATTGCAGAGGTTCTCCCCAGGGAGCAAGGGGTTCGAGTCCCACGTCAGGTTCCCCAGCCCGGGGATCCTGCACTGAGAAGACAAGCCCCCAAAATGTTTGGCTTTGAAGGCAGTGGGGCTTACTTTCAGGAGAGCCAGAGGGCTGTGAGAAATAGAGACTCCACTCTTAAAGGGCACACACAGAATCTCACACAGTCCAAGACCCAGAGCAGAAGCAGTAATTTGAAAGGAGGTTGGGTCAGACCCACCTGCTGATCCTGTAGAGTCTCCCAGAGAGGCAGCAGGCAACTGGAGCTAGCCCTGGTGGCAACCATTCTGGGGCACTCCGTTTGGCCAGGAGGACACTGGTGCTGGCAAGTGCCATTTTGGAATCCTCCCTCTAGCTTACCAAAACTGGGACCCAGCCCCACGCACCAGCCTGTGAGCACCAGTACTGGGACGCCTCAGGCCACACAGCTAGCCTAGCAGGAACACAGCCCCACCCACCAGTAGGCAGGCTGCCTTAAGGAACCCTTGAGCACCCAGCCACCCTGGGACACACCCTGTCCATCAGAGGGCTCAGGACCCAAACCCACACACAAGTGCACCGGCACTAACCCCGGGACCCCAAGGTCCCTACAGCCAGAGACCACAGGACTTGGCTCCACCTACCAGAGGGCCAGCATCACACAACAGTGGACATTAGCCCCAGAAACCCCTGGGCCTCAGCTCTGTCCACCAGCAGGTTAACACCAGCTCCAAGACAGCTTGGACCCCTCAACCAGCTGCCCTGGGATCTAGCCCCACTCACCAGTGAGCCAGACCAGCTTTAGGACACCCCAGAACCCACAGGCAACCATTTCAGGAACTGACCCCAGCCACCAGCATGCCGATACTAGATCCAGGAACCCTGGCCCCGCAACCAGTTACTCCAGAACCCGTTTCCACCCACCAGTGGGATAGCACTAGCCCTGGGACCCCCCTGGGGCTCTGCAGCCAGCCACCTCAGGACCCAGCCCACCACCCAGTAGCCGGCAGCTCCATACACGTCAGGACCCGGCAACCAACCAGACCAGGGGCCAGCCATGCCTACGAGAGACGGGCATTTACTCCAAAAGCCAAGTTTACTGCAGAATATAAAAATATACATGTATAAGAAAATATGCAGCTCAGGAAGCTATAAAGCATTTGGTTGTGATTTCTTAATGCCTACGAGTTTCTTTAAAATCCTCTGCCCTAGGGGCTTCCCTGGTGACGCAGTGGTTGAGAGTCCGCCTGCCGATGCAGGGGACGCGGGTTCGTGCCCCGTCCGCGAGGATCCCACGTGCCGCCGGAGCAGCTGGGCCCGTGAGCCATGGCCGCTGAGCCTGCACGTCCGGAGCCTGTGCTCCACAACGGGAGAGGCCACAGCAGTGAGAGGCCCGTGTACCGCAAAAAAAAAAAAAAATCCTCTGCCCTAGGCTGGTTTCTCTAAAAGCAGAGCCTGAGAGAGGGATTGGGATGTATGCCAATTACTGAGGGAGCACTCTTCAAGAAAAACTTAGTAAGGAAGAGAGTTAAGCAGAATTCAGGAAAAGAAAGAGCTGAAGAAGGATGTAGTCTCAGGTAAAGTCCACCTATGGCCTGTTCTACAGAGATCCTCTGAAGAATTTTCACCCCTTAATATAAGAGAGTGGGCATTTTATAGCCCCTTTGCAGTCAATTATTGAGGAGGGGTGCATAGCTTTCCTGGCAAGGCAGCTCCCATCAGCTGAGGGCAATTCTTTGGAAAAGGGGGTGTAGCTATAAGCCTTTAGCCGTCAACAGTAAAGGCAGCTGGAGGGGGTGAGGGAGGGTGAGCAAGACACCAAAACAGCATTAACTATGTCCTATGGTAATGTTCTTTCTATCAAAATGCTGACAGCATAAGAAGGTATCATTGTGTTGCAACACTTGAAAAACATGAGGCCAAAAGTATTAGCTTTGCAGTGAAATCCTTTGCCTTTTTTATGTTTTCCATTTTCTCAAGTTTCTTATAGTTGGAACTCAGACTGTGAATGAATAGAATCAGTTAACAGGTTAACATTTACTAAGCACCTATCATGTGGCTCACATTATGCTAAGTGCTGTTAAGAATAAGAAATGAAAGATAGGGATTCTGTCCTAGGTCTATCTTCAGGAAGAAGACAAGATTTACAAACACTAAAAAAATGCTCAGGGCTTCCCTGGTGGCGCAGTGGTTAAGAATCCGCCTGCCAATCTTCCTGGACATGGGTTCGAGCCCTGGTCCAGGAAGATCCCACATGCTGCAGAGCAACTAAGCCCATGCACCACAACTACTGAAGCCCGCATGTCACAACTACTGAAGCCCGCGCGCCTAGAGCCTGTGCTCCGCAACAAGAGAAGCCACCGCAATGAGAAACTCACGCACCACAACAAAGAGTAGCCCCCGCTCGCCACAACTAGAGAAAGCCCGCACACAACAATGAAGACCCAATGCGGCCAAAAATAAAATAAATTAATTTTTAAAAATGATCAGACATAATAGCATTAGAACAAGTGTATAATACTGGGGATTTCAGAGGAGAGTCTTAGAATTAAGTTCCAGTAAAATATAAGCTTGCGTAATGGTGATTAATATCTTTGCTCATTTTTTGAGGGTGGTTTGAAATATTTTCCACCAACACTAAGGGAAGTTGAAGGAAATAACAATGGTAAATTGTTCTAAATAACATAAGGGCAAGGACTAAAAGAAATACCAACTATACTGTGTTGTTATTGGGTAGATTCCATTATGCAGAGATGGGAAGGGAAAACCACAGAGTCATTTGCCTACACATTCCTCTCCCTAGTGCAAGTGGATATTGTTCTGTACCCCGTGGAAGGATTAGAAATACCGCCAGGGAACAAGTACACAAAGTTGCTATGGAAACCAGGATGCTTCAGCTCAGAGTTATTTACAGAGAACTTCCAGGATGATTGCATTCAATAAAATCAACTCTGTTTTGCTTCACTCTGTGCCAGTGCATCCCAATTCAAATATCTAGTTCTAAGGGTCCTTCCATCAGCTGTACTTGGATGAATATGGATTCAAGTATCAATGGATGGTGGTCACATTACAAAGTATAATTTATGTGTGGCAGTTTTGTATTACATGCTTGACGCTTGTTCACACTTGCCTCAACCATTGTCAAGTTTTCTGGTTTCCATAATAGAGCAACAGGTGGCTGTTGACTAATGCCACTGGCAGAGAAACATTTCCTCCAATTGGCTGCTGTCAGTTTCACCGGATACTGTGGTACTGCGGGACTTCTCTCTCCACGTTCTCTCAACTCGCCTTTGAGGCTAGACAGTGACAGCTGCCTCTGGCCATCATTTTTGTCCTTAACTGTGAACTGGATTCTCCCAGCTATCCAATAGGATCTTTGAAAACAACTTCTTTCTTTCTTTTTTTGACAAAATGAGGATTTTCATAGCTTTTGAGGGATCTTTTGAACCATTTGATATTTCAGCAGATGAAACTGTGGAGGCTGTTAAGCTGATGATAAAGGTACATACTTTGTCCCTGAGCCACTAAGATGTGCATTAATTTTAAGTATGCAGTGAAGTTTAAACTCTACGTGGGTGCATTTTCAGCAAACAGGGGACTAAAACTATTTGAAAGTATCATTGTTTGCTTACATAATCATTTGTTAGAAGATATTAACTCTGGAGGTGTTAGACAGGAAAATTCTCAGGGGAAAAAAGTTTAGCTTATCTTTATGATATTTGTAGATTGTGTATTGGCCAGATAGTATTACTGAAATTCTTCACAAAAGGAGAAAAACAAGACACTAACTCTAGGCCAGGTAAGTGGAGCATACAGTTGTCAGATAGATGGCCTGTGTGGTGAGCAAGCAACTATAAAGAACCAAAGGATTTTGGAGGTGGAGAGGACTTCTGGGCTACAGCCTCATTTTGCATTCAGGGAAAACTGAAGCTCAGATAGATTGACCATTTAACCTAGGATCACAGAGCCAGAATAAAAAATAATTTGGGTGCAGTACTTTTCTTACAAATTTCTTATAAATACTCACTATAAAATGGAAAATTAAGACAAATATTTAGGAACTGACCATCAAATGGTATTTAACTTGGAGATGATTTATTCCCATTTACTAAGGATCATTTACTGAATCATAGTTACATGATGTATAGTAAATTACTATGATCCCTAAAATCTAGATCTTCTAACACAGAAGCTCTTAATCTTTATGTATCATGGATCCCTTTGGCAGTCTGGTGAAGCCTATGGACTCCTTCTCAGAATGTCTTTAAATGCATAAAATAAAATACATACCCCCAAAAAAGGAAACCAGTTATACTGAAATACAATTTAAAAAAATTAAAAAACAAATTGTGATATTGTGACATGTGGGTTTCCTTATTAACACATTAACAAGTGTTTGCAGTGTATCTCATAACTATTACAATTTCAAAGGAGATCAGTATAAATAATATTTTGTATCTGCAACAACAATGATAGGATATGAAAATATCTGTGATTTCTATTGGTGACAAAGTCACAGGAACAGTCAATTACTGCTACTTTAGCTTGTTGTCTATATACATAAGAAAAATCCCCATTTTATTTGAAGTTAATAAAAACCAAATGTAGTTTTTTACCACCTAAGTTCTAACCATCAACTTTTGGGGATGTCTAAAGACTTCAGATTAAGAACCCCTGTCTAATACTTTCTCCTTCTGTCCCAATTTTATAATACTCAGTGGAAAATGTAAAAGATAAGAGATTACATTGCTGGTCTAGTAATGTAGAGATATGCTGTTTTCATAATATGCTATTGATTTTTAAGGATTATTTCCACATTCCTCTCTCTGAAGATGAACAAGCCAGGAGGTATCTGGAGCTGATGTACGCTGGAGCAGCCCTAAAGGACAGCTGGAGTCTTACTGATGTTGGAATATCTTTTTGTTCAACTCTCAAATGCTTTGTTAAGGTATGACGGATGATCAGAGTAACAATTTGTCCAAGATGTCTACCTCATTTCAGAAAAAGTTATGAAGAATTCAACCAAAGTAGTTCACAATGTAGGAAGAGGTTTTCTCTTCTTGCCTTCCCTCTCTTCCACTTGCATAACTAGACTTAGGCACAATTTGTGCTGTAAGGGGAAATAAGGCATGGAGACTGGATAGAGCTCCCTTTGTTTACTCTTTCTCTCCCTTCCCTCCTCTATCCCCCTTGTTGTCTGCCCCAAAACAGTCATCGCAGAGCAACCCATAAACCAATATAGGATCAAGGCCAAGGGGCTGATCTGGAACACTGATGTGGGAGAAAGAAGATTAGGTCACTTCCATGGCCTTACAATGGATTACGGGAATGAGGAAAGGGAAGAAATTCTCAGTAACAATAAGAATGAAATGGCAGGATCTACATTCAAATCCTACAACGCAGCCATTCATGAATTATGTGTACATATAACAGAGACAGCGTTTTCCATTTATACTGTCCTTAATCAGTGGTGCTTAATTTGGGGTCCATGGCTGGCTTTAAGAACAAAACCCTAAAACTGCAAAATATGCAAAATTATGTACCTGGAGACCTTCTGGGTGAAGGATCCTTAACTTTTGACAATTTCTCAAAGAGACAGGTAGCCTAAAGAGTATTAAGAGCTGTTCTCTAGGATAGAAATAGTATTCAGTACTCGTTCTCTACCCCATATGAAAACACGAGCCTCAAGGAACTTAGTAAAGTACATATTTTCTGCTAAATGGGACACTTATTTTCTCATGGTTAGCAGTAAAAAAAGTTGATGGTAGCTAAAGCTAACTCTTTTTCTTTTCATATATTTTACTGATTGACTAAGTGGGAAGTCGATTTTTTAAAGGAATTTTCTAAAATATTTATTATTAAGTAGTAAAGGTAAGTCACAGAAAAAAAAACATTGTATGATCCCATTTATGTAAATAAAAAGGCCATATTTTATACATGTTTTTAATGTCTTATAAGCATTTATTCATGTATTTTTAAAATCTTTTTATTATGCTTTTTTAGATAAATTTTTAAAGTTTATTTTTTATTGGGATAACATTGGTTTATAACACTACATTACATATCTTTCATGTGTACAGTATTATATTTCTACTTCTTTATACTCTACAACATGCTCACCACTAGAAATTTAGTTTCCAACCATCTCCATACAGTTGATCCCCTTTACCCATCTTGTCCTCCTCCCACCACCCCTTCCCCTCTGCTAACCACTACTCTGTTCTCTATATCTATGTTTTGGTTTGGTTTCTTCAATTTTTTGTGTTAGTTTACTTGTTTTTTATATTCCACGTATGAATGAAATCATATGGTATTTGTCTTTCTCCGTCTAACTTATTTCACTTAGCATAAACTCCTCTAGGTCCATCATGTTGTCGCAAATGGCAAGATTTAATCATTTTTAAGCCTGAGTAGTTCCATTGTATATATATATATACACGTTGTGTGTGTATATATACATACACATACACACCACATCTTCTTTATCCATTTGTTCATTGATGGGCATTTATGTTGTTTCCATATCTTGGCTATGGTAAATGATGCTGCAGTGAACATAGGAGTGCATATATCTTTTTGAATTACTGTTTTGCTCTGTGGAATCTTTTTAGTTTGTTGTAGTACCATTTGTTTTCCTTTTGTTTCCCTTGCCTGAGGAGACATATCTAGAAAGATATTGCTAAGACCAATGTCAAAATGCATACTGCCTATGTTCTCTTCTATTGCATTTTATGGTTTCAGGTCTTACATTTAAGTCTTTAATCTATTTTGAGTTGATTTTTGTGTATGGTATGAGATATTGATCTAGTGTCTTTCCTTTTTCTTTCTTTTTTTTAAATGTGGCTATCCAGTTTTCTCAGCAACATTTATTGAAGAGACTATCCTTTCTCCATTGTATGTTCTTTGCTCCTTTGATGTAAGTTAATTGTCCATGTATGTGTGGGTTTATTTTGGAGCTCTCAATTCTGTTCCATTAATCTATATATCTGTTGTTCTGCCAATACCATGCCATTTTTATTACTATGGCTTTGTAATATAGTTTGAAATCAGAGCATGTGATACCTTCAGCTTTGTTCTTTTTTCTCAAAATTGCTTTGGCTATTCAGGGTCTTCTGTGGTTCCATATAAATTTTAGGGTTTTTTTGTTCTATTTCTGTGAAAAATGTCCTTGGGATCTTGATAAGGATTGCATTGAATCTGTAGATTGTTTTTATGGACATTTTAACAATGTTGCTTCTTACAGTCAATAAGCATGGCATATCTTTCCATTTCTTTGTGCCTTCTTCAGTTTCATTCAACAATGTCTTATAGTTTTCAGTGTACAGGTCTTTCACCTCCTTGGTTAAATTTATTCCTAGGTATTTTGTTCTTTGTGTTGTGATTGTAAATGAGATTGTTTTCTTAATTTCTCTTTCTGCTAGCTCATTGTTACTATCTAGAAATGCAACAGATTTTTGAAGGTTGATTTTGTACCCTGCAATTTTGTTTATTATTTCTAATAGTTTTTTGGTGGAGTCTTTAGGGTTTTTTCTATCTAAAATCATGTCATCCATAAATAGTGACAGCTTTACATCTTCCTTTCCAATTTGAATGCCTTTCCTTTCTTTTTCTTGCTTAATTGCTCTGGCTGGAACTTCCCAATATGTTGAATAAGAGTGGCAAGCGTGGGCATCCTTGTCTTGTTCCTGATTTTAGAGGTATTATTTTTAGGTTCCTGAAAAATGTCTAGTTATCAAAAAAGGAAATAAAAACAATTCTAATTTCTTCTGCTTTTCTCTCTCTGATACTCAGAAAATTGTAGTATAATACTTTTTTAAGCAGACCTAAATTCTATGTCATTTCTTAAATGTCTCATGTCTTTAAATATGTATACACATACTGTGTTTTTGTTACTGTACAGTATAAACCCTCTAAAATTTCCTGGAATTCTCCAACACCAATAATGATGTTCAAGACATTTTTGTTGCTTGCTTACTTGGAGATAGTGGTATAAGATCAATACTAATATTTGGCTTTTTTGGGTTTTTTTTTTTAATTAATAGTAATCTTTTATTTTTTTTTTATTTTTATTTTTGGCTGTGTTGGGTCTTCGTTTCTGTGTGAGGACTTTCTCTAGTTGCGGGAAGCGGGGGCCACTCTTCATCATGGTGCGCGGGCCTCTTCACTATAGCGGCCTCTCTTGTTGCGGAGCACAGGCTCCAGATGTGCAGGCTCAGTAGTTGTGGCTAACGGGCCTAGTTGCTCCGCGGCATATGGGATCTTCCCACACCAGGGCTCGAACCCGTGTCCCCTGCATTAGCAGGCAGATTCTCAACCACTGCGCCACCAGGGAAGCCCCAATACTAACACTTGAAATAGCTAGAGGAATCTAATTGAAACATAGCTATTCAGGGATGTAGACAAAGTGTGTTAAGAGTATGAATAGAATACTTTTACTCAACTAAGCACTGACTTTATTTTATTATTTAAAATTTTTTTAATTTATTTTTGAGCAGGTAGTACAGTCACATGGTGCTCAATTCCAGTGGTACAGCAGGATACACAGTAAAAAGTTTCTCTACCTCTGGCCCCCAATCTTCCTCCCCAAAGTAACCTGTGTTCATAGTCTTACTTACAAAAATATTTCAAAACTTCTGCCAATTAAGCATCATCTGTCACAGTGATGCAAGCTGCCTTCGCACTGAACTCTAACCTTTCCCTGGAGTTCTAAACTGCTAATGACAAGAACAGAATGTAGACGTAAAAGACTATTCCAGAAAGCCCAGGCAGAATATAATTATGAGTCACAGGGCTGGCCAACATGAAGGGTTTAATTAAAAACTCTCAAGTTCCATGGAATTTTTACTGATCTTCATCTTCACCTTCTCTGGCAGAATCACATTTAGTGAATTTCTTATCACTAGTTTTGGGAAGGAAAACAATATCTTGAATCTGAAGGAAGAGAATTACCTGCAAAGCCATAAATACTGGTTTCCATCCTAACTCAGTTCCTGTTAAATTAGATGATATAACAGGCCTATTTCAAAAGTCCACACTATTCACTGTTTATGTATGATAACGTCCAAACTGGGTTTGTAACAACAAAAATACTGTATGAAAATGTCCCTTGCTTCAAAGAATGAAGTCATATCAACTCTATACTGTTTGATCTATCTTAGGTAACCAAAGACTACCTTCCAACTCATATTATTGCTTTATTGCATAATTAGATGCATACAAACTTAAGTAGTACTTTTCCTATCTAACTATGTTACTTCATGCAATTAGTTCCATTTTCTGAGAATCTAGGAAAGCTAGAGTCTCAATTTATTTTGGTACAAGTTAGAAATAGCATGATATAAACCAAAAACTTGGCAAGTAAGCAATTTTTTCTTTTTAAAAAGATGTAAGTAGATACCATGTGTCATGAAATCAATCCAGACTATTTGGTTTCTTAATTGCACTTATATTTTTGTATGGATTACAAGGATTTGCTTGTGTGAAGAGCGGGAAAGACGTTAGATAAATGGAGGTGTTTTATTCTAAATAGTCAATAGGTTTTCCAGTTTCTCTGCTAATTACACTTTCTCCTTTAATGGTAATGTAGACACATTTGGAAAAGTGAATGGGGGATGACATAAGAATAGTAGGGAAAGAACATTGCCTTAATTTTTCTTTCTTTGGAAAAGAACTCCTACAGAAACCACAAGAAATATTTTCTCTGGCATATATCGCCATGTTCTATTAGCACAGGTTTCAGCCCTGCCCATTCATTGCTGATGCTGTTGCAGTGTTCCTGTAAACCACACATGAGGCATTGCAAAGGCCTGGGTCACTGTGTGGCATGCAGAGGTGCTATCGCCATTTACCTCCTTCATTCTAACCTGTGTAATTGTGGAAACTATTGCTTGAGTTTTGTTCATTGTTGTCACCAGTGCCTAGAATAATACCTGGCACACAGTAGGCTCTCCATAAATATGTGTTGAGTCAATGAGTTGATGAAGGCTTGAGGGATGAAGTAGAAAAATAAACAAGAAGGTATATGATTGTTGTGAGAAACATCATAGGTATTGAGATGCATTTCAGGGTTTGGGTTCCCTCCCTTGCTGTGACATCTCTCCTCCCCTTCTACCTTCGAGGCAAAGTGCTCCAGTCTTAGTGCTTTTCCCTATCCAGCACCAGGGTTCTTAGGCTGCAAGCAGCAGAAAGGAACCTGGACAATTAAAGAGGAAAACAAACATATAAGAAAGGCTATTGTGTAGTTCACAGTCTTGACAGGAAGATTAGAGAATTGGGCTCAGAGATTATGCAGCCAGAAATAATTTCTAAATCATGACCCACAACTAGTCCAGGAAGGCCCCCGCTGCAGCCGCCCTAGAGCCCTCAAAGCAGACACTGGACGCAGCTGCCAGCCCTGTTGCCAGGCCAGCAGTGCTTCAGATCTGCCACTGCCAGGGAAGAGTCCCTGCGTCTGCTGCTTCCCTGACTTCCTGGCTCCGAATTCAAAGTGGAGGTGGATGGGGTGGCTTGACTGGGCAGCACCCTGGTCACACATCTGGTTCGCACAGTAAAGGCGGCTGAGAAGCAACCATCTGGCAGGTTGTGTCTTCTAAAATGTGAGGAAGACTCAGTCTCCCTAACACTGTTGTTGTTTTTTTTCACCGCACTGCATGGCTTATGGGATCTCACCAGGGATTGAACCCAGGCCACAGCAGTGAAAGCCCGAAATCCTAACCACTAGGCCACCAGGGAACTCCCTCCCTAACACTCTTTATGGCTTCCCTGCCTCCTTCTATCACAATACTTCCACCAACCAAGGGCTGTGGTTAAAACTTAGTCAATTCTTTCTGGCATCCTTGGAAAGTTGTTTTATGGTGAAAGAGTGTGTTATTTGTGGCACCACTGAGTAGATATCTATCAGACAAATTGGAGAAGTTTGAACTATACTAGTAGGTCTAAAATTGATTCAAAATCATACACATTTTAGCTTTCAAAAGGCACTTTTAAAACACCAAAATCTAGGCACGTCCCTGCTGGTGCAGTGGTTAAGAATCCAACTGCCAATGAGGACACGGGTTCGAACCCTGGTCCGGGAAGATCCCACATGCTGCAGAACAACTAAGCCCAAGAGCCACAACTACTGAGTTTGTGCTCTAGAGCCCACGAGCCACAACTACTGAGCCCACACACCACAACAACTGAAGCCGGCGTGCCTACACCCCGTGCTCCGCAACAGGAGAAGCCACCGCAATGAGAAGCCCAGGCACCACAGTAAAGAGTAGGCCCCACTCGCCGCAACTAAAGAAAGCCTGCACACAACACCGAAGACCCAACACAGCCAAATAAATAAATTTATAAAAAAATAAAACACCAAAATCTATGAGACGCATATGTGAACTTAGATTTTAAACACAATTTAAACACAAAAACATGTATAAACATGCTCCTTAAAATGTATAATTTACAAATAAAAACATGTTTCTAAATAAAATGGCTATTTTTTTCTAAACTTAAAGCCTTAAAGAATAGTATATAAAGAATTTGGTGGAGAATTCCCTGGCAGTACAGTGGTTAGGACTCCATGCTCTTACTGCTGAGGGCCGGGGTTCAATCCCTGGTCAGAACCTGTGGGGAGCTAAGATCCTGCAAGTCATGAGGCATGGCCGGGGGTGAAAAAAAAAAGAATTTGTTGAGGAAAGTTGTTTCAATTCACTGTCCTAGACTCCAAGTATAACTTCTCCAGAATGACAATCATACAAAAGGAGAAGTTCATGAGGCTAAGATGTTTATGAAGACATCTCAACTGGCAGTTCAACAAAAACAAACATTATTTCCCCTTTTGGTCTACTCTGGAACAGTTGGGACATGTTTCTGCTTATTTGGTGCAGCAACTCCAAAATAGCAAAATATATTAAAAAAAAAAAAAAAAAAAAAAAAAGAGGAACCAAGATGGCAGACTAGAAGGACGTGTTCTCACTCCCTCTTGCGAGAACACCAGAATCACAACTAGCTGCTGGACAATCATCGACAGGAACACACTGGAACTCACCAAAAAAGAAACCCCACATCCAAAGACAAAGGAGAAGCCACAATGAGACGGTAGGAGGGGTGCAATCACAGTAAAATCAAATCCCATAACTGCTGGATGGGTAACTCACAGACTGCAGAACACTAATACCACAGAAGTCCACCCACCGGAGTGAAGGTTCTGAGCCCCACATCAGGCTTCCCAATCTGGCGTTCCGGCAACGGGAGGAGGAATTCCTACAGAATCAGACTTTGAAGGCTAGTGGGACTTCGACAGGACTGGGGGAAACAGAGACTGCACTCTTGGAGGGCACACACAAAGTAGTGTGCACATCAGGACCCAGCAGAAGGAGCAGTGACCCTGGGGAAGACTGAACCACACCTACCTGCTAGGGTTGGAGGGTCTCCTGCAGTGGCGGACAGTGGCTGTGGCTGACCGTGGGGACAAGGACACTGGCAGCAGAAGTTCTGGGAAGTACTCCTTGGCGTGAGCCCTCCCAGTGTCTGCCACTAGCACCACCAAAGAGCCCAGTTGGGCTCCAGTGTTGGGTTGCCTCAGGCCAAACAACCAACAGGGAGGGAAGCCAGCCAGCAGTCAAGCGGATTAAAGTTCTACTGAGCTCTGCCTACCAGAGCAACAGTCAGCTCTACCCACCACCAGTCCCTCCCAACAGGAGACTTGCACAAGCCTCTTAGATAGCCTCATCCACCAGAGGGCAGACAGCAGAAGCACTACAGTCCTGCAGCCTGTGGAACAAAAACCACATTCACAGAAAGACAGACAAGATGAAAAGGCAGAGGGCTATGTACCAGATAAAGGAACAAGATAAAACCCCACAAAAACAACTAAATGAAGTGGAGATAGGCAACCTTCCAGAAAAAGAATTCAGAAGAATGATAGTGAAGATGATCGAGGACCTCGGAAAAAGAATGGAGGCAAAGATCGAGAAGATGCAAGAAATGTTTAACAAAGACCTAGAACAATTAAAGAACAAACAAACAGAGATGAACAATACAATAACTGAAATGAAAACTACACTAGAAGGAATCAATAGCAGAATAACTGAGGCAGAAGAACAGATAAGTGACCTGGAAGACAGAGTGGTGGAATTCACTGCTGTGGAACAGAATAAAGAAAACAGAAGGAAAAGAAAAGAAGACATCTTAAGAGACCTCTGGGACAACATTAAATGCAACAAGATTCACATTTTAGGGGTCCCAGAAGGAGAAGGGAGAGAGAAAGGACCAGAGAAAATATTTGAAGAGATTATAGTCAAAAACTTCCCTAACATGGGAAAGGAAATAGCCACCCAAGTCCAGGAAGGGCAGAGAGTCCCATACAGGATAAACCCAAGGAGAAACATGCCAAGACACATAGTAATCAAACTGGCAAAAATTAAAAGACAAAGAAAAATTATTGAAAGCAGCCAAGGGAAAAACGAAAAATAACATACAAGGGAAAACCATAAGGTTAACAGCTGATTTCTCAGCAGAAACTCTACAAGCCAGAAGGGAATGGCATGATATACTTAAAGTGATGAAAGGGAAGAACCTACAACCAAGATTACTCTACCCAGCAAGGATCTCATTCAGGTTCGAAGGAGAAATCAAAAGCTTTACAGACAAGCAAAAGCTAAGAGAATTCAGCACCACCAAATCAGCTCTACAACAAATGCTAAAGGAATTTCTCTAAGTGGGAAACACAAGAGAAGAAAAGGACTTACAAAAACAAACCCAAAACAATTAAGAAAATGGTCACAGGAACATACATAGCGATAATTATCTTAAACGTGAATGGATTAAATGCTCCAACCAAGAGACACAGGCTTGCTGAATGGATACAAAAACAAGACCCATCTATATGCTGTATACAAGAGACCCACTTCAGACATAGGGACACATACAGACTTAAAGTGAGGGGATGGAAAAAGATATTCAATGCAAATAGAAATCAAAAGAAAGCTGGAGTAGCAATACTCATATCAGATAAAATAGACTTTAAAATAAAGAATGTTACAAGAGACAAGGAAGGACACTACATAATGATCAAGGGATCAATCCAAGAAGAAGATATAACAATTATAAATATATATGCACCTAACATAGGAGAATCTCAATACATAAGGCAACTGCTAATAGCTCTAAAAGAGGAAATTGACAGTAACACAATAATAGTGGGGGACTTTAACACCTCACCCACAACAATGGACAGATCATTCAAAATGAAAATTAATAAGGAAACACAAGCTTTAAATGCCACAATAGACCAGATAGGTTTAATTGATATTTATAGGACATTCCATCCAAAAACAGCAGATTACACTTTCTTTTCAAGTGCACACGGAACATTCTTCAGGATAGATCACATCTTGGGTCACAAATCAAGCCTCAGTAAATTTAAGAAAATTGAAATCATACCAAGCATCTTTTCTGACCACAACATTATGAGATTAGAAATGAATTACAGGGAGAAAAACGTAAAAAACACAAGCACATGGAGGCTAAACAATACATTACTAAATAACCAAGAGATCACTGAAGAAATCAAACAGGAAATCAAAAAATACCTAGAGACAAATGACAGTGAAAACACGATGATCCAAAACCTATGGGATGCAACAAAAGCAGTTCTAAGAGGGAAGCTTATAGCAATACTAGCCTACCTCAAGAAACAAGAAAAATCTCAAATAAACAATCTAACCTTACACCTACAGGAACTAGAGAAAGAAGAACAAACAAAACCCAAAGTTAGCAGTAGGAAAGAAATCATAAAGACCAGAGCAGAAATAAATGAAATAGAAACAAAGAAAACAATAGCAAAATTCAATAAAACTAAAAGCTGGTTCTTTGAGAAGATAAACAAAATTGATAAACCATTGGCCAGACTCATCAAGAAAAAGAGGGAGAGGACTCAAATCAATAAAATTAGAAATGAAAAAGGAGAAGTTACAACAGACACCAAAGAAATACAAAGCATCCTACGAGACTACTACAAGCAACTCTATGCCAATAAAATGGACAACTCGGAAGAAAGAGACAAATTCTTAGAAAGGTATAACCTTCCAAGACTGAACCAGGAAAAAAGAGAAAATATGAGCAGACCAGTCACAAGTAATGAAATTGAAACTGTGATTAAAAATCTTCCAAAAAACAAAAGTCCAGGACCAGATGGCTTCACAGGTGAATTCTATCAAACATTTAGAGAAGAGCTAACACCCATCCTTCTCAAACTCTTCCAAAAAATTGCAGAGGGAGGAACACTCCCAAACTCATTCTATGAGGCCACCATCACCCTGATACCAATACCAGACAAAGATACTACAAAAAAAGAAAACTACAGACCAGTATCACTCATGAATATAGATGCAAAAATCCTCAACAAAATACTAGCAAACAGAATCCAACAACACATTAAAAGGATCATACACCATGATCACGTGGGATTTATCCCAGGGATGCAAGGATTCTTCAATATATATAAATCAATCAATGTGATACAGCATATTAAAAAATTGAAGAATAAAAACCATATGATCATCTCAATAGATGCAGAAAAAGCTTCTGACAAAATTCAACACCGATTTATGATAAAAACTCTCCAGAAAGTGGGCATAGAGTGAGCCTACTTCAATATAATAAAGGCCATATACGACAAACCCACAGCAAACCTCAGCCTCAATGGTGAAAACCTGAAAGCATTTCCTCTAAGTTCAGGAACAAGACAAGGATGTCCACTCTCACCCTTATTATTCAACATAGTTTTGGAAGTCCTAGCCACGGCAATCAGAGAAGAAAAAGAAATAAAAGGAATACAAATTGGAAAAGAAGTAGTAAAATTGCCACTGTTTGCAGATGACATCATACTATACATAGAGAATCCTAACGATGCCACCAGAAAACTACCAGAGCTAATCAATGAATTTGGTAAAGTTGCAGGATACAAAATTAATACACAGAAAACTCTTGCATTCCTATAAACTAATGATGAAAAATCTGAAAGAGAAATTATGGAAACACTCCCATTTACCATTGCAAAAAAAGAATAAAATACTTAGGAATAAACCTACCTAGGGCATCAAAGGACCTGTATGCAGAAAACTATAAGACACTGATGAAAGAAATTAAAGATGATACCAACAGATGGAGAGATATACCATGTTCTTGGTTGGAAGAATCAATATTGTGAAAATGACTATACTACCCAAAGCAATCTACAGATTCAATGCAATCCCTATCAAATTACCAATGGCATTTTTTACAGATCTAGAACAAAAAATCTTAAAATTTGTATGGAGATACAAAAGACCTCGAATAGCCAAAGCAGTCTTGAGGGAAAAAAATGGAGCTGGAGGAATCAGACTCCCTGACTTCAGACTATACTACAGAGCTACAGTAATCAAGACAATATGGTAGTGACACAAAAACAGAAACATAGATCAAGGGAACAAGATAGAAAGCCCAGAGATAAACCCACGCACCTAGGGTCAACTAATCTATGACAAAGGAGGCAAAGATATACAACGGAGAAAAGACAGTCTCTTCAATAAGTGGTGCTGGGAAAACTGGACAGCTACATGTAAATGAATGAAATTGGAACACTCCCTAACACCATACACAAAAATAAACTCAAAATGGATTAGAGACCTAAATGTAAGACCGGACACTATAAAACTCTTAGAGGAAAACATAGGAAGAACACTCTTTGACATTAATCACAGCAAGATCGTTTTTTTTTTTAATTTTTTTTTTGTGGTACGTGGGCCTCTCACTGTTGTGGCCTCTCCCATTGTGGACACAGGCTCCAGACGCGCAGGCTCAGCAGCCATGGCTCATGGGCCCAGCCGCTCAGCGGCATGTGGGATCTTCCCGGACTGGGGCACGAACCCGTGTCCCCTGCATCGGCAGGAGGACCTTCAACCACTGTGCCACCAGGGAAGCCCAGCAAGATCTTTTTTGACCCACCTCTTAGAGAAATGGAAATGAAAACAAAAATAAATAAATGGGACCTAATGAAACTTCAAAGCTTTTGCACAGCAAAGGAAACCATAAACAACACGAAAAGACAACCCTCAGAATGGGAGAAAATATTTGCCAACGGACAAAGGATTAATCTCCAAAATATATAAACAGCTCATGCAGCTCAATATTAAAAAAACAAACAATCCAATCCAAAAATGGGCAGAAAACCTAAATAGGCATTTCTCCAAAGAAGATATACAGATGGCCAAGAAGCACATGAAAAGCTGCTCAACCTCACTAATTATTGGAGAAATGCATATCAAATCTACAATGAGGTATCACCTCACACCAGTTAGAATGGGCATCATCAGAAAATCTACAACAACAAATGCTGGAGAGGGTGTGTAGAAAACGGAACCCTCTTGCACTGTTGGTGGGAATGTAAATTGATACAGGCACTATGGAGAACAGTACGGAGGTTCCTTAGAAAACTAAAAATAGAATTACCATATGATCCAGCAATCCCACTACTGGGCATGTACACAGAGAAAACCATAATTCAAAGAGACACATGCACCCCAATGTTCACTGCAGCACTGTTTACAATAGCCAGGTCATGGAAGCAACCGAAATGCCCATCGACAGACAAATGGATAAAGAAGATGAGGTACATATATACAACGGAATATTACTCAGCCATAAAAAGGAACGAAATTGGGTCATTTGTAGAGACGTGGATGGATCTAGAGACTGTCATACAGAGTGAAGTAAGTCAGAAAGAGAAAAACAAATATCGTATATTAACGCATATATGTGGAACCTAGAAAAATGGTACAGATGAACCGGTTTACAGGGCAGAAGTTGAGACACAGATGCAGAGAACAAACGTATGGACACCAAGGGGGGAAAGTGGCGGGGGTGGTGGTGGTGGTGGTGTGATGAATTGGGCATTTGGGAATGACAGGTATACACTGCTGTGTATAAAATTGATGACTAATAAGGACCTACTGTATAATAAAATAATAAAAAATTTAAAAAAAGCATTTGTGAAAGATACTGTGGTTTTCAAAACTTGCATTACTTTCTCTTTTATGTCTCCTTAATTTTTCCTATTTAATGCACATGTATGTATTTACAGTGAGTTTGCATTTATTTTTTGTTTTGTTTGTTTTAATTATTTTATTTGGCTGTGTCGGGTCTTAGTTGCAGCCCGCGGGATCTTCATTGTGGCAGGCAGGATCTTTTTAGTTGCGACATGTGGGATTTGTTTCCCTGACCAGGGATCAAATCCAGGCTCTCTGATTTGGGAGTGGGGTGTCTTAGCCACTGGACCAGCAGGGAAGCCCCCTGCATTTATTTTTTGAAAACAAAAGTGGAATTATTACCATGCAATAGATCTATGTATTTTTTTTTAATTGAAAAGTCAGAAACTTTGTATGTATCTCCTACCATGGTGTCTTGGTTTGTTTGTAAAGCAGAAAATCTAATTTTACATTTGTCCAACAATGATTTGTTTATGGGATTGCTTATTTAATAGCATCTGACTGTCTTGGGTATAACTACCAGTGTTCCCCCATTCAGAACATTTGGGGAGGGGTATCACATAGATAGATGCCTTTTTTTAAATAGATACAGTGAGTTAGCAAGTTGCTGGTAATCAACAGCTCATTCTCTGTATAAGCAACAGGAAGAAGTGTCACCAACTGGTGTGCCACACTAGAACTTAAAATGGGTTTCCCACAAAAACAAGGTTTATAAAATGGTGAATATATAGCATTAAAATAGTACAATGAGAACTATGTTCCAGATATGTTATGAATTATTTATTCGATACATATTTATGGACAGTCTGCTCTGTACCAGGTACTATTCTAGGCACTGGGTGACAACAATGAACAAAACTCAAGCAATAGCTTCCACAATAACACGGATTAGAATGAAGGCGGCAAACGTTTATTCATATTCTGAGAAGCATCTTTTCAACTTATTTTTCTAACATCAAATAGTAGTTAGTTAACTGTTAAGGGTGACTTGAGCCTTTGCTGCTTTGATTGCATGTTACACATTTAATTCTAAATATAAATTAGAACCTATACCAAGGGCTAACTTTAGGGAAATCAGAGTAATCATAACAGAAATAAGGAGCAACTATTACATAAAATATAATTTTTCTCTCTTCCTCACTATCTTTTTATTCACCTTTCATAGCAATTTCTTCCTGCCCATATATACCCCATGGATTAGGTCAGGCAGATACCTGCCTTAATGGAGCCACAGGAAAACATGAGCATGGTGAAAGGGAAAGGGTGAGTCCTCATGTCCTTTCAATTTTTATTGAGTGGATTTACGAGAAGCTGTTGAGGAAAACTGTCCTAAGCACTTTAAATTCAGCCAGCAGCTCAGCAGAAGATATCGGAACCTCTCCCAGTGACCTGAGTCACTGAAATGGACCCCAGGTCAGAGCACTGCAGCCTAAACTTTCATCAATAACACTACGTACTCCTTCAAAGCTCTTTCAAAGAGATCCGCATGTTGATCACATTCTGGCAATGTGTTATCTGGTAGGTGGGGGATGAATTTAATGTATTATAAACTTGAAGCAGGGAGGGGTCCCTGCAGAAACCCTAGACGAATTTGATGGGAGAAAAGGGGAGGGTAACGGGCGGGACAAGGGAGCCGTGACTGGCTGGAGTCCCCTGGAGGAACCTGGAGGCCAGGGCTCTGCTTCTCAGTTTTGCTCAAGGTCCCACGTTACTCTTACCGGAGCCCTCGGTGGCAGCTCTCGGCGCTCACATCTGCCACACGAGCAGCGCACTAAAGAAAAACATGATCGTCCTGAGTCCACTAAAGAGGAAGTAAAGCCAGTTTCTTTTTTGTTGTTGTTGTTAGAAAATTGAAAATTTTAATAACCTTCCCTCCCTTCCCATTCTCCCCCTTTGCTGTGTTTTTGGTTTTAGTTTGATTGCTTTAACTGTTAACAAAAGAAAAAATACTTTCCCAAACTTTTCTTCTTAACTCTTCCAGATATCTCAGTTCCACCTGCTTTCTTATTTAGATTCCAAAACAAAAGGAACAAAGGAACCTTTTTTCACTTACATCTAGTACTTCCCTTTTTAAATAGTAAAAGTAAATACACATGGTTATTAAAAAAAAAAAAGAAAAAAGTCAAACCATACAGACAAGGAAGACCATAAAATGATAAGCAAAACTCTCCTCCCACCCTGAGCTCAGTTCCACTCCCCAGAGATAACCTCATAGAAATAATTTTTTCAGTTGACTGAGGTTTAGAATCCACAGTATTGCCAAATTAAAGTGCAGCATGATGGAGGAGTTGTTTCTAAACTAACACCTCCGTAAGCACAGTGTGGATATAAATTCTCCCCACTCCTCTTGTGTATCTGGGTCCGTAGACTAAGAAGTAAGAAGGGACTCAAAGCCCTGCCATGTCTCCCTCACTTTTCTCAAAGAAGGAAGACTCATAAATTTCCTCAGGACAGAAGCGTGAGACTCAGACCAGAAGTCAGAGAACTTAACTGGCCTTTGCTTTCATCCTTAGCACCCATGTTGTGGGAGCTAGAGGCACTCAGAGCCACGTTCCAAGATGTTTGTCCCTTGTCCCAACCCCCAGACAGTGCTTATTTCTGAGTTCCCTTCTTTTCTCTTCCCTTAGGAAGAAGAAAAGCCCACTCTCTGCCTGTTCAGTGCTGTGACCCAAGAGACAATGCCCATAATGGAGAGCATTTCCCTTCTTGGTAAAAAAGTGTCTGATCTGAGAACACTGATAGCTCTGAGATGTGGATTCCCTGTGAGTGTCTTCTGTCTTCGGACCCCAGAGGGACTGGAGATGTACGACTGCAACACGCTCAGGGACTACCAGACAGACCTCGGTACCGCCCACTACATGTGATAGCAGCTACTACTCAGCACTCAGGTTCTTTGATACCAGACTCACAACAGAAGGAGGAGTTGTTTCTAAACTAAAACCTCTGTAGGCGCAGTGTGGATGTAAATTATCAAAACCCCTCTTTGGTGTCTGGGTCTGTAGGCTAAGAAATAAGAATGGTCACATACCCCTGCCATGTCTTGTTCTCTCTGCTCAAAGCAAGAGGACTTGTTAATATCCTCAGGATAGAAGACCAGGACTCAGATCTGTTTATATTTTTCTCTTTCAAAATATATTTCGAGCATATATAGAAGCAAGTTCTAGTAGATATTCTTTTTCCTCTTTTTAATGCAAGTGGTAGCATATGATACATATTGTTTGAACCTTGCTTTATGCGAACTCATTTTGAAATATTGTCAGTTATATTAAACAATCTTTTAATTGAACAGTATGAAGCCAATACTGTGCAGGCCAAACAGGTGCCTCAGTGAGCACCCTTCATCCCTGATGGACAGATTACAGCCTCTCTTTAAATACTGTACTTCAGTCATGTCTGCTGCAGCCATACATTATTAAGCCAAACTCAAAGGACCGTCAGATTTGTTTTAACCATTATTGGCAAATGGTTCAAACTTTATAGAGATTCTTGCTTGAGGTGAATAAGTTTTTGCTGACAGCACATCTTTAGGCAACATTGTGCTATAACATTTGCTGCAATGGAATTTGATTTCTCCCAACTTATAATCGGGCCTGTAGACATCCATGAATTAAGCAGTTTTGCTTTTTATAACTGCTAAATTTGCATTTATTGTTACTTTCCTGACTATTATGTTTGCTTATTCTTTCATGTTATTTTTAACTGAGGCTCTCAAAACTTTGGTATCAATTACCATCCCTGTTTTTTTTTTTTTTTTTTTTGCGGTACGCGGACCGCTCACTGTTGTGGTCTCTCCCGTTGCGGAGCACAGGCTCCGGACGTGCAGGCTCAGCGGCCATTGCTCACGGGCCCAGCCGCTCCGTGGCATGTGGGATCTTCCCGGAGCGGGGTACAAACCCGCGTCCCCTGCATCGGCAAGCGGACTCTCAACCACTGCGCCACCAGGGAAGCCCCACCATTCCTGTTTTTGATCAGAGGAAGTGATGTTCTAGCAGTCGTCCTCAGAGTATCTTACTGTAAACACATATCTGCTCTGTGTGCTTGCTGGGGGATCAGCCCTGCACAGAACATGGTGGCGGCTGATTTAAGTAAGGGTACACAAGTGGCATTTGTCTTCGAGCAACTTATGACCTAGTTATTTAATGAAATGCCAAAGGATAAATGAGAAAACGAAGGTGACTGTTCTTCAGGCCTGTGCTGCTCAGATCATGATGTGACATTTTAGAGCACGAAGAGAATTTAGAAATGGCTTGGCCCAACATCTAATTTTGGTTTCTGGTCGTGCGCACGCCATGTGGGATCTTAGCTCCCCCACCAGGGTGGAACCCATGCCCCCTGCAGTGGAAGTGTGGAGGCCTAACCACTGGACCGCCAGGGAAGTCCCCCAACCCCTAATTTTTACAGATATAAAGACAGCAAAAAGGTTCTGAATGGTTAAATGACTTGCTCAGGGTGTGTCAAGGATAACGCCCCTTAAAATGACCCTCTAGGAAGGAGGTTTTTCAGATGTAAGGTTAGAGGCTCCAGCATGACCTGGGTAGATGGCTTTGGTCACCATGAGAACATAGGGCATGGGAGGAGGGGCAAGGAAAGAGGGAACTCAAAGGAGAAGGAGGAAGAGCCTTTGACCTGCTTCACACCTTTGCCTAAAACACTCCTAGCAGTCTTTTTTTTTTTAATTTAATCCTTGTAAACATTTTATTTTATTTTTTTTTAACTTATTTATTTTATTTTTGGCTGCGGCGTCTTAGTTGCGGCATACGGGATCTTTCCTTGTGGCGCGTGGGCTTCTCTCTAGTTTTGGGCTTCTCTCTAGTTGTGACACATGGGCTCCAGAGCGCATGGGCTCTGTAGTTTGTGGCACACAGGCTCAGTAGCTGTGGTGCATGGGCTTAGTTGCCCCACGGCATGTGGGGTCTTAGTTCCCTGACCAGGGATCGAATCCATGTCCCCTGCATTGGAAGGCAGATTCTTAACCACTGGACCACCAGGGAAGTCCCCCTAGCAGTCTTTAAGTAGCCAGCCCACCTTTTTAAACTACAGGGTAAGGGAATCTTTGATCCGCCTGTCTTCCAGATTCTCCTCTTTCCAGTCAATGAGTCACCCCCGATGCTGTCAGGAGCTGAACCTTGACCCCTTTCCAAAGGCAGTGGAAAGTCAGGAGGTTTTGGAGAAGCAGTCAAAGAAAATCAAAGATTTAAGTAGCTCAATTAGTCCCTGCGCATACTAGCTCATACAGTAATATATAAAACTGCCTCTGCACTCTGGGCATTTATAGTAAAGTGGTAGAAATGAAGCAGGCACATTTCCTCAGTTATAATCCAATAAGCCAGATCCTTGTAGGCTGAAGGGCTCAAGGGAAGGCTTTTTGGAGAATGTTGGACTTGAGCACACAAAGATGCGAGAAATATGCATCATCTGAGAGGAGGAAGGGAAAACATTCCAGGCTTCTAGGCCAGGAGAAAAGCATGAGTCACAGGATCAAGAACATGGGCTTACATTTGCAGCAGCATGGATGGACCTAGAGATTGTCATACTGAGTGAAGCAAGGCAGACGGAGAAAGACAAACATCATATGATATCACTTATATGTGGAATCTTAAAAAACGGTACAAGTGAACTTATTTACAAAACAGAAATAGAATCACAGACATAGAAAACAAACTTATGGTTACCGGGGGGAAGTGGGGGTGGGGAGAGGGATAAATTGAGAGACTGGGACTGATATATACACACTAGTATATATAAAATAGATAACTAATAAGGACCTACTGCATAGCTCAGGGAACTCTGCTCAATACTCTGTAATGACCTATATAGGAAAAGAATCTAAAAAAGAAGGGATTTATGTTTATGTATAACTGATACCCTTTGCTGTACAGTAGAAACTAACAGAACATTGTAAATCAACTATACTCTAATAAAATTTTTTAAAAATCAAAAAAAAAAAAGAATGTGGGCTTAATCCAGGGAAGACAGAAAGCAGGAGACTGTTCTGAAGAGTGGAGGGGCCTCGTGGAGACCAATGGGAATCTCACAGCTGAGGTCATATTGAGGAGGGTCTTAGAGGTGAGGCAACAGAGCACAGGTTTCATGTGCTTGCAAACAGAGCCATGTACATCCTGGAACAGGAGGAGTGTTTCAATAGAAGTTTAATCTGGTGGCAGGCAGCATGAAATATAGAAAGGAGTGAGGAGAGCCTGGAAGTAGAGTGATATGCTCACTGGAGCTTTTGATAATCCCAGTATTAATTAATTCCACTAGGAATGGAAGCGACAAATCTGAGAAATTTATGAGAGAGAGACAGAGCATCGTGCTGGGTCACATCTAAGAAGAGGGAAATGCCAAGGCTCTGACGCTAGGACAGCAATGGTGAAATTGGGAAAAGGAGCTTATGCTTTGGGTCTTCAACTTTAGATATAAGGAAACTCAGAGAGTACATTTTTTTTTCCTGAAAATTACTCAGCTAGTTAGTGGCAAAGCTGTAAGTACAACTGAGTTCTTCTAATTCTACGCCATGACAAATATGGAGCTAGGGCTTGAGTGATGGGTTGGGTTAGCAGATATTGCTGTAGGCGTCATGCCCATGGAGTTGGGGGTACAGCACGGTGAGAGGTGCTTTCCTTAGACAGTAAATACAGAGAGGGACATGTCAAGGGCCAAGGGCCTCGGTCAGATCAGATCCTGAAATCTAGGCGGGCTCCAGGGTCCCCCACCAGCCCTCAGGCCCCTTAGAGACCTACTGTGCCACTTTAATTCCTTTTATAAATGAGAAAACTGAGGCTCAGAGAAGTTAAGTGACTTGGTCAAGGTCATACTGGTAATAATTAGTCATCCTACACTCAGGATTGGGTTCTTTCCAACAACTTATACTGCCAGCCCAGTGTGTCTTTACTGATACCTATTTTTACTGTTGCTCTCTAAGTACTGATCAATATCTTGTTTTGATTCCTACTAGGGGAAACCCAAACCAGACAAATGGTTTCCACATTCAGAAAGAAAAAGTCCAAATCAGATAGGCAGATATTGATCCCAGAGTATGCATGAGGAATCCAGAAACTTGGGATATGGGGACCACAGCAGGAGAGGTTGGAGACGATTCCCTAGAATAGGCACTGTAGCTTGCACCTGCTTTCCTGCACAGCTTGGGCATGGTAGGTGGATTTGTAAGTAGAGAGTGGGTGAATCCAGGTTCTGTAGATATATACAATTTGGGGAGTCCACTTTAAAAAATTAAGAATAAAGAATTAGAAAGTTCATATAGAAAGAGGTCTTGAAGCATAATTCTCACTAATTTTACTTTCATTTCAGTTATAGATTTTAGTTGTATTTTCTGGAACAACATAGCATTTTTAAAATAAGTTTCTATTTTCTAGCAGAATGCCTAAGCTTATGAAGGAATGTAATGTGTGACAAAGGAGGCATTACAAAGCAATTGGAACGGAAGGATTATCCAATAAATGGTGCTGGTTAACTCACTTAGAAATTCTCTGGATATTCAAAAGTTGAGCATTAAGAGACAAGCCACCCATTGTTATCTTCGATCTTTGAGAAATTAAGACTGCTTCATTGCAAAAAACTGAAATTGATAGTTATAACACCTGTAACATTTGTTCACATAAAATACAGGGCTTGTTGGAGGTGCCCTAACTGATAAGAATTTAAATCACATAGTATTCTCTAGTTTTCAGGGCTCATCAGTAGTGGACAGGTTGAGCTAGGGAGAGCTGAGACCCTGAGGCTAGGCAACCACCTAGGGAAGTGCAGATGGGCCAGGAAGACCCCACCCGTAGACATCTAGCAAAAGGAGGTTAGCCTTAAATAGGTCCTGCTGGTGGGAGTCCTGGAACAGGCAGGTCAGTCTGCATTAGCAGTTGGTAAGATGGAGGAAGGCAGAGTGTGATCCAGGGAGATCCAGCAGGGACCCGGCAGGTGAACCATAGCATCAGAGCATCAAGGTAGCGAATGAATCAATGAATGAATGACATAAAAGGTGGGAAATGAGGCAAGCTGGTTGCTGACACAGGAGCCTCTGTCAACATGTAACAGAAATCTAACCCCAGAGACTGGGGTTCGGAATAGGAACTCTCTGAGTTCCAGGCTCGGAGAACAGAGATGGAGCCTCAGTTATGAAACCCAAAAGGTAGAGTAGGATACTGAGGCTTGTGCTCTGGGGCACAAGGTGCGGGCTTGGTCTCTTATTCCTGGAGGAATAAGGCAAGTTACTAGAACAGGAAAACACCTGAGCGGGCTGAACAGGAAGAGCAACTTCCCATCAAACTTCTGAGCAGCTGGCCTGGACTCTTAACAAATCCCCTACAACTGAAATTAAGACTGTTCCGCGGGGGCTTCCCTGGTGGCGCAGTGGCTGAGAGTCCGCCTGCCGATGCAGGGGACACGGGTTCGTGCCCCGGTCCGGGAAGATCCCACATGCTGCGGAGCGGCTGGGCCCGTGAGCCATGGCCGCTGAGCCTGCGCGTCCAGAGCCTGTGCTCCGCAACCGGAGAGGCCACAACAGTGAGAGGCCCGCGTACTGCAAAAAAACAAACAAACAAAAAAAGATATTGATGCCTAGACCCACTCCTAGCAATTCTGACTTAATTGGTTTGGGAGGGGGCTCAAGCAAGTATCAGCATTAAAAAAAAAAAAAAAAAAGGCTGTTCTGTGGGCCTAAGACTGCTCTGGTCATTCAAATGGAGGCTATGCGGTCTCAGCTGTGGAGGACCAGGGAGGCTGGAGTATAGTGCTAGGCTAAAGCTTTCCAACGCTCATCTCTGAGTGATTTTCATAATAAACTAAAAACATAGTAAGTCACTTTAGGCAGGAGATGAAATAAATGCACTTGGAGCACTGTTTGAAGTCTTTTGTTTCCAGTGCTATTCATAGAAATCAAATATTTTACAAGAAAGTTTAAGTACAACAAGAAGTTTTAGAGAAACTAAATCTACTATGTCATGGATGATCCACATTCTGGAAGATGTTTATCTAGGCATTTCTAGAGTGTATTTGCAGAACTGCTACTTGGTCTCTACAGAATAACTCCGTAATTCTCCAGCAAAAAGAGTGAATTCTCCTAGCTGAGGCCAGACTTGTGAGAGTTAAGGTAGGTTAGGGCCTTGATGGCATTAATGCAGATCAGGCTCTGTGGGTAAACATGCACAGCAACTAGGAATCAACCCACGAAGGACAGTGAGGCCAAGGTCAAGAAATCCCAAACCAGAGTCAAGAGTAAGGGAAGAAGAGCTCCATTTCAAGATTACAGGTAGGACGTCCAAAAAGGGAGGGATCAGCAGAAAGAACATATACTCAGATGTGGGTCTGCCTGTGAAGTGGATGCAAGAAGGGCAAGAGGGCTTCCCTGGTGGCGCAGTGGTTAAGAATCTGCCTGCCAATGCAGGGGACACAGGTGTGAGCCCTTGTCTGGGAAGATCCCACATGCCACGGAGCAACTGAGCCCACACGCCACAACTATTGAAGCCCGGGCGCCTAGCCCGTGCTCCGCAACAAGAGAAGCCACCGCAATGAGAAGCTCGCGCGCTGCATCGAAGAGTAGCCCCTGCTCGCCGAAACTAGAGAAAGCCCGCGTGCAGCAACGAAGGCTCAATGCATCCAAAAATATAAATAAATAAATTTTAAAAAAAGGCAAGAGCTGGGAAGCAGAAAGGAAAGCAAGAGAAAGGCAGCGGAAAAGAGGAGGCTTCTGAAGCACCAGAGAGAATTCTAGAGACAAAAATTCCAAGCCAAATTCTACTCCCAGCTTGCTGAGTAGCTTCAGGCAATTCCCCACGGGCCTCAGCTTCCTAGTCTATAAAAGGAGACAATGGAGTGGGCTGGTCTTTTAGGATCTTTTTATCTTCAGCATTCTGTGACTCTAAGATTACTGCTGTTATGTTATCCTTCCTTCCTTCTCACCTGCAGGTATTTATGATGAACCTGTCTGAGCCTGAGGATAGGTGTGGATAAGCCAAGTCACACACTGTCCCATCACAGCTTTGGCATGCAACCTCTGGGGCCGCCATATTGATTCAAAGGCAGCCAATCCACAAGCTGTCCAGTGACATCATCTCTCCTAGCTGAGACAATTAGAGTCTTGCTTGGAGATAAGTATAACACAGAGGACAGGCACATGGGCCCCGGCAGCCAGATTGTCCAGGTCCAACTCCTGGTTCCACTATTTACTGGTTATGTAGAAGCTGGGGAAGTTACTTCGTCTTACAGTGCCTCAGTTTCCTCAGATGTCAAATGGAAAAAATAATATAACCCATCACTTAGGGTTGTTGTGAATTTTAAATTATTAAATTGTTCATGTACTTAGAATAATCTAGAGCATATAGTAAGCACTCAATGAATATTAGCTATTCATATTCAATATATTACTGTTATTATTATTAATTATTAGTCTTGTGAATTCAAATTGGGAAATGTAGAGAGACAAAATTGGTTATCAGTAGGGTTGGAAAATGAAGAGTGTCAAGAAATAAGGTTGGGTCACGGCAAACGCATGTTGCATGCATGCCAAAGTTGTCATAGGACAGAAGCTGTAAGTAAGCAGGGCAGCCTGTCAGTAGAGAAAGGGAGAAGACACACAAAGAGACCTAAAGGGCATGAGAGAGAGTGAGAGAACCTGGGGCCCATGGGAGAGATGGGCAGTGGTCCATCTTGAGAGATGTCTTGGTACCTAATGCATGCTAGACGTGGTCATTGTCTCAGTATAATAAGCCCCATTTTCTTGAGGGTCTCCTTGCAATCCAAGAGCATAACTAAAACAGAGCCCATAGACTGAATGAGACATAATGCTTGGGCTCAAAGAGTTCTTTTAGTGTTTGTCAACTGGCAATCCCAAAGCAGAAATGTATGTTCAATAATAAAGACTTTCAAAGTATACTTTGAAACCAGTTGAGCAGTCATTTACCCTATCTGGGGAGGTGAGAGGATGGTGTTGTCAAGGAGGGCTTCCTAGAGGAGGTGATGCCAGGATTGCATCATAAACTATTGGTAGGAGGATGGGGGAGTCAGAAGAATTCAGACAGAAGGGACAGTAAAAGAAGATGCCCCAAATCCAGAAAGAGCCTGGGGTACACACAGAAGTCCAGGCCAGCCTGCTGGGCTACTAAGGGTTAGGAGGGCAGCACATGGCCAGAACAGGTTTGAGGAGTGGCTTAGAACTTCATTTAACAAGTATTTACTGAGCACCTACTGTGAGCCAGGCACCATTGGGGAAAGCAAGCATAGAGCTGTGAGCAAGGGTAGCAAGGTCCCCACCCTCTTGAAGCTTGCATTTCAGTGGGTAAGGCAAGCATCATCCCATAAACAGAAAAATATCGAATTTTAAATAAAATTAAGGAATATGAAGTAAAACAAAGCAGGATAAGGGAATAGAGAGGGATGTGATGAGGTGGGGAAAGGCTATTGCAGATGGCTGGCCAGAAGAGGAGATGGCATCTGAACAGAGACGTGAATAAAGACAGGGGGAGGCTGTGGGGAGCTTCTCGAGGTAGCTTTAGGTGAGAGATTATCTAGGCCTGAAATAGGGCGGCGCTGGTTAAGATGGAGGTGAAGAAGCAGAGTTCTTCAACATTTGGGAAATAAACTTGTCAGGCCTTAGCAATTGTACAGATGTTGGGGGCATGAGAGAGAGGAAGGGATGAAGAACAACTCCCAGATTTCTAACTCAGGTAGCAAGGAAGGTAGTGGTGACACAACCTGAGACACAGAATACAGGAGGAAAAGCAGGTTGGGGATGAAAGGTGACAGGTTGTCCTTCAGAACAGTGGGGCCCTAGCATGATCCCTTAGATTGTGGTATCCCCAGCTGGGGAATCCAGAGCTGGAGCAGAGGCCTGGCTGGAATGTGGACTCAGGAGTGACTGGCCCATGGGTGATCAATGAAGCCATCAGCTGCACTGAGGCCGCCTGTCAGTCAGCAAACAAGTATGTAGTGAGCACTCGCAAACGGCAGGCAGTGTGGCAAGTCCTGAAGGAGCGTCGTTTGTAGTGGGTCGTGAACAACAGTCTCCAAACAAGTAAAATGATTTCAAGTACTGATGATAGGGGCTGTGAAGAAATTAAAATAAGGTCACGGCATAAAGAGTATTGGAGGGGAGAAGGGGGTGGTGGCAGAGATTGCTTTAGCCCTGGTGGCCAAGAAGGTCCTCTGTGAGGACACGATGCTTGAAGGGAAAGCCGAGTAAGAAGGACACTGCCCTGTGAACTCTGGATAAAGACCCTTTGAAGCAAAAGAAATTATGTTCAGATGGGCGTGGCCTTGGTGTGTCTGAAGGACAGGTGAAAGGTCAGAGTGGCCAGAACAGAGTGAGTGAGGCAGGCTGGAGGGACAGAGGTCAGGGTGGGCCACATGGGGAGAAGACTGGGTTTTATCCTGAGGGAATGTGTAGAGTTAGAAGAGCAGAAGCCTGAGGAAAGATTCCTGGGAAACACCAGCCTGAAGGACGAAGGGAATGTAGTCACAAAACCAGGAGAGGGTAGGCTTTTGAGGAGCAAGTGAGAAATCCTCCAGCAGCAATGAATATATCCCTTTTATGTTCATAACACAGAACGGCTCCTGTTTTGTGAAGAATGGAATGAAAGGATCATTCAACTTCACCCACAGCCCACTTGTAAGCTAAAGGCCTGAGAAATGCATATGTCCTGCCACAGTTTCTTGAGGTTCTCTTCCAACATAACAGCTTTTGTTTACCTGGTGATGTGTAGATCAGCATGGAATCGATGTCCACAGAAATGTTTTAAGATAGCTGCAGAAAGTAGTTCAGAATTGTATGCTTTCACTGTGCAGATGAGAAAATGCAAGTGCACAGAAGCTAAAAGGCTTTTCCAAGTCAATATAGGCCTAAGATCAAGATAGCATCCCTGCCCCGCCCCTCTCTCTCTCTCTCTCTCTCTCTCTCTCTCAGCATCCCTGTCTCCTTATTCAAAGGTTACTTTTCATTTGGCACCTAGCTCATGTCTGTTGGGAGAAAGCTATCATTAGAAGTTTTTGGACCACCAAACCCCAGGGATGGGCTGGAAGCATCGCCACCTCTCTTTATCCACAGGCACGACACTTCGCTTGGTTGTCTGGGATGGATGGAAGGAATTTCTGATGGGCTGTCTCCTCGGACAAAAACTTGAAGTCCAACGCTATTTATCAAATGAAGGAACAGTACTCAAGTATGAGATAAAGCAAATGCTAAACTAATTAATTTTTGCTAAACTTTCATAGGAACTTGAGTCTGCAATTCACTCTAGCTCGGGTGCTGCTCCAAGGGAGTTCCCTTGAGACATTTTTACTGAGATATTTGCTCGAATAAGATAGTAGGGATGCCACCAGGGCTGACAGCCTTTGGTGATGTATTGTAATTCAGGTAGACTTTCATCAGGAAACACTATCTAAATGCACGACTTCAGTTTGGTTTGGATATTAGACTTTTATCGGCAGTTTTTAAAGGATATCAGAATAAGTGCCTTGCCACTCTCACATTCAATTATTCTAAAAACCACTAATTGCTTATTGATTGGCTGAAAACATTGCCTACCTCTTCCTAAGCTATCATATACCTTTTCAAATCCTATCTAATTCACACATTCATACTTTTGCCATACATGGAGTGTAACACATGCTGCTGGGGCAGTGGAGGAGGGTAGGCTCAGAGAAGCAGGTGGACATTTTAACATATCTCTGCAGCCAGCAGCTTCCCAGGTGCATAAACTGCATTACCCTTTAGGTTTTAATTCAGTGGTATTTAGAACAGTGCCCCCTTGTGGTGATTTAGTCATACTTTACAGAAGCACACACGCTCAGCAGGAGCTCTAAGGGCTCTGTGAAGTGACAGATTGGAAAACCAGCTTTTGCAATTTTATAAAATATTTAAACATTTAAAATTAATTTATATTGGGGGATAATTATAATTCTCTCTTTTCTTTCTTTGCTCTGAATCCAAAGAAATAGCTGTTGCATTGTTACTTTTAATAGTGCATACTTACTGAGTACTTTGTAGCATTGTGTTATATTTATTAACTAATTTTATACTTATAACACTTTTATGAGATGAATACTATTTTATCTTATTTTACAGATAAGGAAACTGACTTAGGAAATCTGCCCAATGTCACACAGCTAGCAAGGGCACAACTGGGTTTTAGATCCCCACAATTTAATAAACTCTAGTGCTCATGTACTTAACTATTTCCACTTAATCTTTAAATAAAATCTAAGAGCTCAGAGAATATAAACACGATATGCATACGATCAGAGTGAAAAGCTCCTTTTATTCCTCCACCCAATCAACAATGTATGTACTATGTACTATGAAAGCAATAAACAAGATATGGTCCCTGCCTTTAGCAAATTTATAGTCCAGTAGGGGAAACAGAAAACAAGTAACCGATTCCTGGAGAAACAGAACTGCAAAATGTCTGGGAGTACAAACTCCAGTGCTCGTCTACCTAGGTTCAAAGCCCCACCCCCTCAGTGTTTAGTTGTGTAAACTTAAGCAAGTAGTCATCCTGTACCTCCGTTTCCTCTTCTATAAAATGGGGAAAATAATAGTACCTATCTCATAGAACTACGTTAGAGATTAAATGAGCTAGTATTATAAGGAACTTAGAGGGCCACCTGGCACATGGTAAGGAGGATACAAATGTTAGGTGTCGCTGTTACCATTCAGTGTGAAACTTGTTATGACATGGGCATTGTGCAAGAAGATATGGGAATGTGTAGTACGGACAACTGTAGGGGATCAGGTAAAGCACCCCGAGAAAGGGACTTGAAGGGCTGATACTCAGGTAAACAGTAGGGAGAAGAATAAAAATGTCTCAAAACAGATGGAACCATACGTACAAAGACCCAGGGGGCAAGAGAATGGATTCAAAGAACTGAAAGAAGTTCCACGTGGTAGATGATAGAGTAAGAGGAAGCTAGTGGCCAGGGGCTGGAAAGATAAGAAGAGCCCAGCTCATGCAGGCCCCTGTAGGAATGTGAAGGATTTGGATTTTATCGTTTAAATGTTGGGAAGACATTGAAGGCCATGATGAGATCTGCATTTTAGAATATTGGCTCTGACTGCAATGTGGGGAATAGTGGCCAACAGGGAGACAGGAAAATAGTCCAAAGCAAACGGCAGCCTGAGCTAGGCTTATGACAGCAGAGGTGGGGCTAAGAGGACAGACTGGGAAAAGATCACTTAGGAGGCAGAATCAACCAGTCTTGGTAACAAGAGTGCTCTAGTTCCCACAACATGCGTGTTGAAGATGAAAGCAAAGTCCAGTTAGTCCATGCAGGAGGGGCTCTTCTCCCCAAATCAAATTCAGAGTTGCTGATCTGCACTAGTGAATTTCAGACGAAATTGATATGTGAACCAAAAGGCCAGCATATTAATGTATAACTCTAATTAGTTATAATCTGTCAGAGGGTCCTAGAAACCCACATGTTCTGGGCAGACCATCTCTCTTATACAGGAAAATTACATGGGATGCCACATACACCTGAAAATTATGGTGTGGTGAGCACGCAGTCAGAGACGGGAGAGTTAGTTATATGCAGATTTTGGACGATACCAGCTAGCTGGCCTCCATCTCTACCATGGGGTCACAGAGAGCCTTGCCCAAGTAAATCCTGGACGAAACCTGATGGAACCCTGTCTAGCTTTGCCTCCCTAATTCTTATTTCTCTGAATATTCTTCACCCATCACTCAATTTGTGCCTGATGGGGAATTGGAAGGATGGGGATGGCAGGAAGGCCAGTGTGGCTATAGTTCAGTGAAAGAGAAGGGGAGTGGTAGGAAGTGAGGCAGGAGCTGGGGCAGGGTCCAGGTGACAGGTGCCCTGAAGGCCTAGATGAGGAGTTAGAATTTCAATTACAGCCGGAAGCTACTAGAGGGTTTGGAAGAGAGCATAGGCCACCTCCAACATATGGAATGAAAAGACTGCTTAGCACTGCATGAGGAAAAGCCCGTAGGGGGATAAGAGGAGGTGTTAGAAAAGACGAAGCAAACAAACTTACAAAGCATTCAAATTTCTAAAATGTACTGAATTCCTTCCTGTGCTTCCCCAGTGAATATAAAGCTTGATATTTATCTTGAGCATTAGATTTTCGTAAGGAAAACACTGCTCCAAGGAAACCAGTTTGAATTATTTATATGTACACAACAGGACAATGTGTATAAGCAGGACCTGTGCAGTTTAACCTGTGTATTACTATAGACCTTTTCTGAAAATATTTTTTAAAGTTAGGAAGGTAAAAGTAAGGAAGAAATAAATATTTTAACTAGAATGTTTTGTGGGTATTTAGTGTAACTACCTTTGCCTGTTTGCTGACTTACTAAACAGCCCCATTCTCGCTTGTTTCATTCATTCAGGTATCAGAAAAGGGTTGCCCTGTACATCGCCGCCTTTTACAGGCACACTGAGCTCACTGAATGGGCCCTGAAGCAGGGTGTGCGGCCCCACGAGATGGTCGGCGTGCACCCCTACCGAGCTTGGTGCCATGAAGCCCTTCACGCAGATGTCTCTAAATGCCCCATTCATGCAGCCGCAGAAGCGGGCCAACTGTTGATTCTGAAGGCTTTTGTCAACTGCAGCGTGCTGTGCCTGGAATGCAAAAACGCAGCGGGACAGACTCCCCTTACCATTGCGTTCAAACACAAGCATGAAGACTGCGTATTATATTTACTGAGTAAAATGTGGTCCACTGTTTCTTTTCTGAAAATCTCAGTCCCCATGAGGATTTATATTAAATTAAAACAATGGGTACTCAGAGCTCAGAGTCACAACCTTAATAAAAGCCAGCTTTGCGGAGCAAGGGTCTTTGGAGCAAAAGTTGGAGACGTTGTGATGGTGGATGGTTTCACCAAACCCAAAATGACCTCCAAGAGCTGGCATAAGGCTGAGAACAAGGACTCACAAGGCACTGTGGGCAAACTATCGCCTCTCAGGGAGCAAACTGTAAGCAGGAAACGTGTCAATCCTGTGGCAACTTCACAGCAGGACACAAGAGAACAAACACTCAAATTTCCTCCGCTGGTAGATGCAAATACGTTCTTTGAATTACAAAAACAACAAAATCGGAAAAAAATTACTGCCACAGCTAGGAAAAAAGAAAAGCTCATAAAAAATACATATCTCCCCCAAGTCCCCCTCCCTCCAGTTTCAAGAGTGAGCTATTCACACCCATCTTTTTACTATGCAACACCCAGTGCCAACTTTTTACTCAGATCCTCCTTTGCATCTTTCTCAGAGCACAGTGGAAGGACTCCAAGGGAGAATGCCATCTACTACTTAGCCGTGGCCAGGTAAGGTTTTCTCATCAAACAAACAAGGATAAACCTTTAATAGGGCAGGTCTAGGGGAGGAATGGTCTATGAAGCCATTACACTACCATGCCATGTAGTATAACACAGGTTTTTCCTGTGCATCAGTACCCAGCTTCAAGGACCTAGCCTTGTTCTAGGACAAAATGAACTGATTTTATTGGCCAATCCATGTAGTATTCTACTTGTCAAATTTTCAGGAAGAAAGGAGTAGTATCAATTAACAAGGTCACTTGTTTTTTTTAAAAAAAAAGTAAAAGAAATTGTTAATTATAATTAAAGGGATAAGGGGGAAACTTGAAATCTGGGAGACATCAAAAGTGTCATGGAAGCCTGGATGGTAATGAAAGTGGAAGGAAAGAAAAGAACAATTTAATGACAAACTGAATCAAAAAAACTTCAGTTGATTTATAGACAAGAAATACAGGCTGGGGGAGAGCTGTATTGGATAGGGTGATAGAATTGATATTAATATTTAAGGTAAGTTTAAAAAGTAATCTATTATCACATTTAAAGATATAAACAAGTGGGTTGGAAGTGGACTTTTTGGGCACATTCATTTCATAAAATAAAATTTTATATATTGGTCATCAGATTTCACTGAAAACACTACTCTGATTAGATCTCAAGATAAATACTTATGAGGTATTATTGGGTGCCAGCATTACAGTGAAAATATAGATTTATGAACGGTTTTTCCCCTTACTCGATATAATGAGAAGGAAAGAAAAAATAAAGCTAGATTGTTTTAGTTGCCTTTCTGTATTGGTCTTTATTTCAGATCTACTTTATTTCAGCTAGGTTGCTGCCACCTAGTGGTGAGAATAATTGCCATGGTGGTGAGCTATAAAACGCAAACTTCAGCATACAGCATGATGAGGTTGAGAAAAGATGAAGAAACTGCTTAACAGCTTCAATCTTTGTAATTTATGAGATATCTCTGACTAGAATGTATAAAAAGATAATCTAAAATTATAGAAAAAGACCAGAAAATTATTAATTGAAAAATTATATAATCCATCTTAAAATCAGCCTGTAAACGTAAGGAAATACTGATCAGTTTTATCAAAAGATGCACATTCAAAATGATTTTATTTTTTAAACATCCAAAAAAATGCTTATTATGGCCCAGTGCAGTGCTAGGCACAATGGAAATGTGCAAAAGTATCTGTGGTTAAGGTGGCCATGTATGTGGTTTTGGGTGAAAGGCTGCCAGTGTCTATTGTGTGTGGTGCTTTCTTGGGGAGGAACTGAGTTGTGATATATAGAGTTAAATGCATAAAAAGCACTAATCTCACATGTATGGCTTTTTGAATTTTATTTTTTTAATTTATTTATTTTTTATTTATTTGGCTGTGTCAGGTCTTAGTTGCTCAGGCTGACTCTGTAGTTGTGGCTCGCAGGCTCCTTAGTTGTGGCTCGCCAGCTCCGTAATTGGGCATGTGGGCTCCTTAGTTGTGACACGCAAACTCTTAGTTGCAGCACGCGTGTGAGATCTAGTTCCCGGACCTGGGATCGAACCTGGGCCACCTGCATTGGGAGCATGGAGTCTTAACCACTGCTCCACCAGGGAAGTCCCTGAATTTTTATATTTGCATACATGGATGTAACAACCACTCAGATCAATTGCAAAATATTTCTAGCACCCCAAAAAAGTTTCTTCATGCTCCTTGCCAGTCAATGACCCCTCCCAGATATAACCATTATTCTGATCTCTATCAATGAGATTAGTTTTGCCCCTTCTTGACTTTCATATAAAGGGCACCATATGTTATGTATCTTTCATGTCTGGCTTTTTTGTGCAACAAATTGTCTATGAGATTCATTCATGTTTTTGCATGTATTGATTCTTCTTATTTCTGTGTAGCATTCCAATTCTATGTAGTATTCCACATCTCTATCCAATCTCCTATTGAGGGGCATTTGAGTTGTAACTAATTTGGGGCTATTTTGAATAACACTCTATGATTATTCTTGTATATAAGTTTGGTGGACATTTGCATTCATTTCACTTGACTCTATAACTAGGAATGGAATTGTTAGGTCATAGGGTTAGCTTTAGTAAACACTTCCACACAGTTTTCCCAAGAGGTTACATTAGTGTGCTGTTTTGCAGGTACACTTCATAAGTATTGGAGTTATCAAGGGGAAGCAATTTCAAGGTTGAGAAGGGACTTGGTGGGGAAAACATTTCATTCAACAAAGAGGTTAGTGCAGGGAATTCTCTGGCGGTCCAGTGGTTAGGACTCCATGCTTCCACTGTAGCGGGCAAGGGTTTGCTCATAGGAGGAGGGGTGGTCAGTCTGATTGTTCACTTCCTCTGGCAAAGTTACTCCTAGCAAATCTTTCCAACTATATTGTTTCTCTTTTCCCAGTGCTTTTCTCTTCCCTCTATTTGTATTCTCTACTGCCTTCCCATCTGTTTTCTCCCCTTTCCACTGCATCTATCCCAGGATCTGTCCCACAACCCTCTACTGGTGGGCTGTGGAGGGATGGGGGGACCTGCACGCCTCATGCGCCTGCAGGGCTCTTTCTGACCTGGCTCATTGTCCCCTCAAAGGAGTCATGAAAGCACCCATGTCCACCTGAAGTCACCAGTCAAGCCAGGCAGCTAGGTGGTCTGAGCACTTACCACTAAAGGACCAGTACAGCTCTTGTGCCAAAACGTAAGGAGCGGACATGCGCTATCTTGAAGGCTGGGCCCACCATCATCAAGGTAGTATCATAGCCAAGAGATGGGGAAGGACCTAACTAATCCTTCCTGGTGCTAACCTGGGGGAATTGGGTCAGGGTGGATCCATCGGATGCTGCTGGTTGTGTGGGAAGGGTGACCTCCCAAACCAGGACCCCAGACGTCTCATCTGGTGTCATGTGAGAGCACTTGCTGGAGCTCCACCTTTAGATTCACGAAAATATACCTGTGAGGGTTGACTCAGAGTATTGCTGCAGTTAGCTCAGATCCAGTGCTGGGTTGGTGCATGTGGCTGGTGTGGAGATGATAGTAACTCAGGCCAGATTGCGTCTCATTCCCCAGAAGATGGTGTCAGCTTTATACAGATCAAAGAATATTTACAAGGTGTGTCTAGAAAACTGTCTTTCTTACTGCTTATTGTCTGATTCCAGTGAGGCTGATGCAACTTGGAAGTCCAGCTTAGTAAAGATTCAGATATGGAGGATTGGTCCAGAAGGTTCAGTGTCCTGAGTGCACTGAGAATAGGTGACAGTCCCCAGTGGTGACTCTGATGGGCTCCCACGCTCCTGATAAAAGTAGAGCTCTCTGTGTTGTTTTGTTTTGTTTCACTTTGATGAAAAGTACCAAGGATGGGGCAGGGGACCCTTGCCACAAGTTTAAACCACTGTGGTTGATGAGGGTGTTTGCCTCAGCCTTGGAAGGTGAATACAGGGAATAAACCTGCTTGGCCTGGTCATGCCCCCAACCTCACTCTTGATACAGGAGTAACTCCTCCCCAAACTCCTTTTGATAAGCGCTCTATTTGTTGGGGATTGTAGGAGCAAAGGAGAGTCTGAGGGGAGATGAAAACAAATGAGGAGGCAGAGAAGAAGTCTGTTTGGCCTGAAGGCAGCGTTGGTGCAGAGCAGAAAGCTGGGCAATGTAATATTTTCCCTTAAAAAAAGAATTTTAAGGGACTTCCCTGGTGGCGTAGTGGATGAGACTCCACACTCCCAATGCAGGGTGCCCAGGTTTGATCCCTAGTTGGGGATCTAGATCCCACATGCATGCCACAACTAAGAGTTCACGTGCCACAACTAAGGAGCCTGTGAGCCACAACTAAGGAGCAGGTGAGCCACAAGTAAGGAGCCCACCTGCCACAACTAAGGAGCCCAGGTGCTGCAACTAAGGAGCCCACCTGCCACAACTAAGAGCCCATGCAACCAAATAAATAAATATATTTTTTAAAAGAATTTTAATTAGAAAATACAGTAATATGTGCTTTCTGGGAAGCATCCGAACAACATGGGAATGTATAAAGTAAACATGAAAGTCTCCATCCATCCTCCAGCCCCACTCCTCTCTCCTCTAATGAATCCCATCCATCTCCCCAGAAGGCATCATTATTACTATTTGTAGTCTCCTAGAACTTTTCCATGTATCTCAATATATGTATGTGAGATATGTATGTGTGCATGCCCTTTTCATCCTAAAAGGGATTTTACTGCATTTATGTTCCCAAATATATATCTCTTAGACATAACCATCAAATCTTTCTATGCTAGGGAGAAGGAACTACCTTGTCCTTTTTAATGGCTGCCTAGTATTCCACTGCATCCATGTATAATAAGTTATTTAACCAGTCCTCTCTTGATTTACATTCAAGTTGTTTCCATTTTTCACCATGATAACACTGGTGCAATATATCCTTTTATGTGTAATACTTAATCATTTATGGAAGTATTTCTACAGGACACTTTCACTGAAGTGAAATTGCTTATTCAAAGGACATATACATACTAAGTTAACTTCCTGAAAGGTTGTAGCAAATTGTACCCATCTATACAGTATGAGAGGCTACTTCTGAGTGAATTACATATCTACAGCTAGGAGGGGCCAAGGCTCAGAGGGAGTTGTAGTGAAGGAGTGAAGAAGAGGACCTGACAAAGTCTCTAAGGGTCAGCTTGTGTGCTACTGTGTTATAAATAACCCTTCCCTGAGAAGAAACTGCCAGTAGTACCCCTGCCCCCAAGAACAGTTTGGTACAATTCAGTTGCTGGCCCTTGTAGAAAAAGGCCTGCCCTGTACTTTCCAAGTTTACCTTGCAATGGGTATGGGGCAGGTATTTTCTCTCTTTGATTCCTCCGGGATATAAACTACCCTCTCCCTCTCCCTGTCTCTCCCCCAACCCCACCCCCTGCATAAGGTACTGGGGTACAGTGGAAGCAGGGGCTAAGGCTCTGCTGACCTCCCTTTACTGGCAAGCTTGCCATTTTGCACAGAGGAGCACGTGAGCCCTAGGAAAGCACAGGCACTGAGCAGGGCACCGTTCTTGTGCATTCCTGAGCACTGGGTTTAGGAGACCAGTTGCATCACATCATCTCCTCAGTTCTGCTTTGATGAGAGAGCCCACAAGAACAGCAAAGGGAGACATGAGCTGGACCTTCAGCTTACACGAGTCACAGAGTTGACTGAAACCTGAGGGTTCAGCTGCCCAGCCTAGCTTGTCCAATGCTGCATGCCCAGGCCTTGCCCTCCAGCTGAGGACCCTGAATCTGTGACCCATTCAGGTGGGCAAGAACCTTGTTTCCTCTATTCACTTTTATATCTTTAGCACAGCGCCCGGCATACAGTAAGGGCTCAATAAATAGGTGTTTAATGGATGCATAGAAGCCAGGGAGAGGTGGATATAGTTATACCATTCTTTCCTCCCTAAGCTGGGACTTCTATGCTGAAAAGAAACACTGAGATTCAGTTAGGTGGTTGGGCTGATGGCCCAGTTAGTGGTTACTAATGGTTATTCATTCAACCAACATTTATTGAGCTGGAGGTATGGTGGTAACTTCCCTAGTTTTAGCACTGAAAGTTCTGTTTCCTGAGAAATCCCTCAGGTCTGGGCAAATCAGGACAGTTGGTCACCCTATACAGTCAAGAGCAAATACAGATACAGTCTTGCTCTTTGTGAGGCAAACCGTTTAGTTGGTGTGATGGGCATTATCACCCAGGCTAACTGGGGAAAGTGCTATGAAGGAGAGGAACTTGGAGAGAGAGGTTCTATGGAAGTCTGACATAGACCTTGACCTCCCTAAGAAAATGTCTGAGCTGAGATCTGAAGGATGGGAAGGAAGAATGCAGTGCTCCAGGTAGAGGAAAGAGTTTGTGCAAAGGCCTTGTGGCTGGAGCTTATGGGGAAGTTATGAAATGGGAAGATATGCTAGAGCAAAGGGAGAGAAGAGAGGTACAAGACAAACATGGAGAGGTAGGCAGGGCTCCATAAGAAGACCTGGGCTATTTTACCCTAAAAACAAGGAGAGAGCATTGAATGGTTTGACCTGATCAGCTTTGGATTTTTTAAGACCACTTTGGCTTCAGTGTAGGAGAACAAGAACGGATTCTGGAAGTCCAGATAGGAGTCCAGGGCAGTGATGGTGGGAGACTGCACTATAGGAGTCATGGAGAGAAGTAGATGGGTTGGAGACAAATATAAGAAAGAAATTGATAGGATGTGGTGGTAGATTGCATATGATAAGGAATGAGGGGCAGGGTGGATGGAAGGACTCTTGTCTTTGGAGATAATCAAAGCAGGGGTGAGGTTCTGGGCTCACAGAGACTCCCAGCCACTGCTGAAGCAGCACTGTCCATAGTGCTCTTTAGAGAGATATGGGCAGCTATAGGAAATCCCAGGTCTTCCCAGGAGCTTACAGACATATTTGCAGCAGGGCCTAGTGTTCACAGAGTCCAAGCGAGAGCCCAGTTGATGGAAGCAAAATGATGCGGTAGCAAGGCAACCCTGTTGATGAGTATGCTTGTTGTCTTTGCATGCCAGACTGATGTAACCACATTTGGCTTTCCTGGGTAAGTTCCAGGAACCCAGAAAATGATGACTCAAGGACAAAGTGCCTAAGTTAGGCCACTTTCACACACTCAGGGGGGTCTGGGCTGGCAAAGAGGCAGAGGCCGTTAGAGAAAAAACTGACCTGGGAGGTGCCGGCCTGTACCCCCTCCTGCCAACCCTGTCTTGTTTTTATTCACAGAGCCATCGCAGTATTATATTAGCCTTCTATTTGTGTATTTGCCTCCCCACTAGAATCTAAGTTCCATGAAGGCAGGGACCTTGTGTGTTTTGTTCACTCTTTGTTTCTTCAGCACATAGAACAGTGCTTGGTATTGTTAAAAAAAGAGACAATAGGCCCAAAATGGAGTCCCTTGTGCTAAGCCCCACATCAGCAAACCAAGACTTAATACCTAACCTAACTGCAATGTCAACCTCTCTCCTAGTCTTAAAATAGTCAATCTGGAACTTCCTGGTCAGCAGTAGTAAGGTAATCTATCCGATAAAACCCTGCCATCCCCCAAAGGAAGATGAGGTAATGGCTCTTTCCTTGTCCCTGACCCCTTCTACCTATAAAAGTCTCCCGTATTATTCAGCTCTTCGGAGCTCCTTTCTGTTTCCCACATGGGATGCTGCCTGACTCACGAATCGTTGAATAAAGCAAGTTATATCTTGAAATTTACTCAGTTGAATTTTGTTTTTTAACAACATATAGTAAGTGCTCAATAAACAGTTTTTGAAAAAACACAGAAAAGCCAGAGTTCAAATGCCAGGGAGAGAATCAAGACAAGCACTAAGCTTAGAGAGGAGCTAGATATGCAACAGAAAGGGAGAGAGAGGACTTTAAATCAATTCGGGTGGGATACGGAGAAAGGCTAAAGGTGTCTGAGTGATTTCCTTATGGCATAGGACTTGAATATATGGACAGCGTTGATGAGTTAACCCCATTTAGAGGGCCCAAGGAGACACAGTCATTGAGGTAAAGCGAGGAGTTAATCCAGAAGATTAAAGATGAATCAGCCAGACTTGGATCTAGTTCAAATGTTTGAAACACTAAGGTACTTTTACGCAAGGTTGCTCCTAATAGATGGAGTGAAGGCCCTTTAAATCTATGAGACTTTCCACACGAAAGGGGTGGTGGTCAGAAAAAGGAGCCAGGTAAAGGTGGCTACATGGTCTAAGACACTGTTTTGTGAAAGGGTAAGAAAGAAATTTAGTTTTCAGGAAAGTAAGTGGATTTGCAAAAGGCATTTGAGGGGATAGGGAGGAAGTGGCTGGAGATGAGACTGGCAAGGTAAATTACACCTACATTGAGAGGCAATTTGTGGGTCCAAATGGACAGTTTGCTTCTTATATTTTTCCATGGGGGAGGAAGTAGGTAGGAAGATCACAGAAGTTCTTTTTTATCAAACAAATCACATAATCAGTTCTTGTTTATTTTTGAAGACAAATCTGGTGGAGATGTGTAGAAGAGTCACTCTACTACAGGTGTGGAAGGACTACAATAGGGTTAGGAGACTCTGCAATAAGAGAAACAAGAGGCAATAAAGACCTGGACTGGAACAGCAGTAATTAGGGAAGAGGGGAAAGGCCAAATATGACAGATATTTCTGAGGAATAATCTACAAAATGTCATCGCTAATTGGGCTTAGTGGTGGACAGAGGAGGAATGAGTTTTGTTTCTGGCTTTGGAGATGGTGAGAAGAGTAACATCACTGTGTTAGAACAAGGATACTGAAAGGCACAAGTTTAGGAAGAAGATAAAAGACATGTAAATTGGAAGTGTGTGGGATGTCCAATTATCAAATGATTTTATTTGATAATTGGAGATATGCATCTTTTTGGAAAGGTTGTGATTTGGGAGTCATGAATATGGGAGTTGAAGCAATTAGTAAATAAAGCCTCCTGGTGAGGGTGCAGAGAGAGAGGAGGACAAAGGATAAGATCTCAGAGGACCCCAACATTCAAGGAAATGTAAAACCCCTCTGTAGTAAATCACATTCGCATCCTACAAAGTAGGAGCAATCATATTCACATTTATGTTTTTGTTAGCATACAGCCAGAGAATAACTATCACAAAACGTTGTTGCATTGCATTTCAGTTAAAGGCTATCAAAATACCTAATATCTTACCAATGAAAAAATGTATTTGTGGTGGGAAAGAAGGAGAGGGAGAATAGGTCAGTATGTATAGGGATGCCTGGGGAATAGTTAGAAAAAGGTTTGGGAGTTTCCTGATGGCCTAGTGGTTAGGATTCTGGGCTTTCACTACTGTGGCCAGGGTTCAATCCCTGGTCGGGGAACTAAGATCTCACAAGGTGTGCAGCGCAGCCAAAAGAAAAGTTTCAACCCAGAGAATTCTATGACATTGAGTGGCTTTCTATTTCTAGCTGTGCGTGCTAAGCTTCCGGTATTGCCTTGGGGAAATATCATTCCCACTGCTTCACAAGGAACTGGATTTAGAAAGATTCCTCTTTCCTATTTTACTTCCTCATATGACAAGATAAATTAGCCACAGCTACAAAATCAACCTAAAGATTTCCATCATTTTAGCTATAAATGGGGACAAGAATGGACCTCCTTATAAATTATGTTCTGTTTTCTTACAGTGCCTTTAAAGAGAAACGACGGCTTCAGCTGTTAGGAATAGCAAGAGTCCTAGCGAAAAAGAGCATTTCTAACCTGACTACCCAAGGAGGCCTGACAGCGTGTGAAAATTCTCCGGAAATTTTGCTTTGAAAAGCCATGACAATCCCAGATTGGGTGAAGACCTGGTCAAATAGAACTTCTAGTTCTAATGCTAACATTTCTAATAACAGTTCTAATGTTGGAATTTCTAATAACAGTTCTGACGCTACATGACTATCAACAGGTTATTTAATGTTTAACACCATGTTTCCTTGGACTCCATCACGCAAAGTGAAAATTTAGGGCATTTGTTTTTGCATAAAGAGTCTGAGGAAGAATTCATAAGAAACTAAGAATAGTAGTTGCCAACAGGGTAGGGCAACTGGGAAGGTGGGAAACGAGGACATGAGCAAGAATGTTTACTTTCTCTTATTTTTGCTTTCCTGGGATTTTTAAAAATACTTTTTGTTTCTTAAACCATATGAATGTAGTACATAGTAAAAAATTAACTTAAAAAAATTCTATATAGGGCAAGTCCCTAGGAGAGTTATAAATACCATCTAAGTCTAATACTGGCCTCAGACATCTTTTGAATTTCTGCTAAAACACTGCTTACTATTAATTTTTAAAAATTGAGGTAGAGGGTTTCCCTGGTGGCACAGTGGTTAAGAATCCGCCTGTCAATGCAGGGGTCACGGGTTCCAGCCCTGGTCCGGGAAGATCCCACATGCTGCGGAGCAATTAAGCCCATGTGCCATGGCCGCTGAGCCTGTGCTCTAGAGCCCATGAGCCACAACTAATGAGCCCGTGTGCTGCAACTACTGAAGCCTGTGTGCCTAGAACCTGTGCTCCCACAAGAGAAGCCACCGCAACAAGAAGCCTGCATGCCACAACTACAGAAAGACTATGCACAGAAACAAAGACCCAATGCAGCCAAAAATAAATTTAAAAAATAAATTTATAAAAAAAAATTGAGGTAGAGTTTTCATACAGTAAATTGCCAAGATTTTAAATCAACGGCTTTAACTAATATATACATCTGTGTAACTAATAGCAATCAAGATGTGAACACTTCTATTACCCCAGAAAGTTCCTTCAGGCTCCTATCTAAGTCTATCTTCATCCATATAGACACCTGCTATTCTGATTTCTTTTTTTTTAATAAATTTATTTATTTTATTTATTTACTTTTGGCTGCCTTGGGTCTTCGTTGCTGCACCCTTTCTCTAGTTGCGGCGAGCAGGGGCTACTCTTCGTTGTGGTGCACGGGCTTCTCATCGCAGTGCCTTCTCTTGTTGTGGAGCACAGGCTCTAGGCTCGTGGTCTTCAGTAGTTGTGGCACGTGAGCTCAGTAGTTGTGGCTCACGGTCTCTAGAGCACAGGCTCAGTACTTGCGGTGCGCGGGCTTAGTTGCTCTGCAGCATGTGGGATCTTCCTGGACCAGGGCTCGAACCCACGTCCCCTGTATTGGCAGGCGGATTCATAACCACTGCGCCACCAGGAATTCCTGCTATTCTGATTTCTACCTCCATGCATAACATTTCCCAATTAAAGGAATCATATAGTTGTTTACTTTTATGTCTGGGTTATTTTGCTCAACTTAATCTTTTGAGTCTCATTTACATTGTTGTATGTATTAGTAGTATATTGTTTTCCTTTTTCTCTATGTAGTAATATCCCTTTTTTCATTCCTGATATTTGTATCTTTTGCCCTCTCTATTTTATTTTTGTCACGAATAGTCAGTCTTGTAATGATTTTGTCAATTCTACTAGTTTTCTACAATGAATCTTTTGTTTATTCTTTACGTTGTATATATGCTTTCTAATTTGTTAATTTCTTGACAGTTTCTACTTCTCTGATTAAATACTTTATCTGTCATCTAATGTTTTGGACATATTATTCATAGTTATTTTAGAGTACAGGTCTAATAACTCCAATATCTGTACTTCCTCCATACGAGTCTTCCGTAGATCTTTTTTTACTATTGAGTAGTATTCCATTGTGTAGGCACACCATAATTTATTCAAATGTGTGTACCTTTGGGTTGCTTCAGTTTTGTGATATTGTGAATAAAGCTGCTTTAAACATTACTGTAAAGGTCTTTTTCTGGTCATATGCTTTCCTTTCTTTTGGGCAAGCACCTAGGTGTGGAATTGTTAGGTAATAGAGTAAATGTACATTTAACATTATAAGAAACTACCTAACAGTTCTCCAAAGTGGTATTACTGTTTTACACTTCCACTAACAATATACAAGTATTCTGGCTGCTTCACAGATCCACCAAAATTTGGTGTTCTTAGTACTTTTGATTTTTAGTTATTCTAGTGGGTTTGAAATGACATTTCGTGGTTTTAATTTGCATTTCCTTAATAACTAATAATACTGAATGTTTTTTGTGTGCTTATTGGCCATTTGTACATTTTCTTTTGTGAAGTGTCAACTCAAGTTTTTTGTCCGTTTAAAAAATTGTGGTGCTTTCCTGGTGGTGCAGTGGCTAAGAATCCGCCTGCCAATGCAGGGGACACCGGTTCGAGCCCTGGTCCAGGAAGATCCCACAGGCCGCGGAGCAACTAAGCCCGCGTGCCACAACTACTGAAGCCCATGCGCCTAGAGCCCGTGCTCTGCAACAAGAGAAGCCACCGCAATGAGAAGCCCGTGCAACAAAACGAAGAGTGGCCCCCGCTCACCCCAACTAGAGAAAGCCGTGCGCAGCAAGGAAGACCCAACGCAGCCAAAAATAAATAAATAAATTTTTAAAAATTGTGTTGTTTATCTTTTAATTATTGGTTTATCAGAGATTCCAATATACTCATGATACAAGTTGGTTTATTTTTTGCTGCACTTGGGCTCAGTAGTTGGATTCTAGAGTGCAGGCTTCAGTAGTTGTGGCGCACGGGCTTAGTTGCTCCGCAGCATGTGGGATCTTCCTGGACCAGGGATCAAACCAGTGTCCCCTGTATTGGCAGGCAGATTCTTAACCACTGCACCACTGGGGAAGTCCCACAAGTTCTTTGTCAGATACATGTATTGCAAATATATTTTCCCAATCTGTGGCTCTTTTTCATTTTATTAATGGTGTCTTTTGATAATGAAAGTTTTTAACTCTAATGAAGTACAATTTATCATTTTTTTCTTTTATGGTTCACGCTTTCTGCTTCCTCTCTAAGAAATCTCTGCCTACCCCAAATTCATGAAGATATTCTTGTTTTCTTCTAGAAGTTTCACAGTTTTAGCTCTTATGTTAGGTCTATAATCCATCCTTAATTATTTTTGTGTGTGTGATGTGAGGTGCGAGTCAATTCTTTTCCATAAGTTTATCAAATTGTTCTAGTACAAGTTGTTGAAAGTTCTTTCCCCTCATTGAATACCTTGGTACTTTTGTCAAAAATCAATTTATAATATATGTATGGATCTATTTCCAGACTCTCTATTCCATTCCATTGGCCTATTTATTTTTCCTTATATTAAAACCACACTGTCTTAATTACTATAGCTTTACTGTGGGCCTTGAAATCAGGTAGTATGAATAACTTTGTCCTTTTTCCTACTTTGTTTTGGCTATTCTCAGTCCTTTGAACTTCCAAGTAGATTTTGAAAATAAACCTGTCGGTCTCTATAAAAAAAGCCTGTTGGGATTCTGATTGGTCACAACTGACATCTTAATAATAGTGAATATTACAGCCCATGATATATTTCTCTATCCATAGTATATGTCCCCATTTAAGTCTTCCATGATTTCTCTCATCAATGATTTTTAGTTTTTAGTGTAGAGGTCTTACAAATCACTTATTGTTTTCTTAAATATTGCATATTTTTGATGCTATTTGCTAGGAAGATTTTTAAGATAGATTCTGTTACAATAGTCAGAAGCACCTAAAATCTAAATCTCATTTAAAAAAATAACTTTAGGTTTGTAGTTTGATATTATGGGGTTGGGGCACATAGAAGGTTAATACAAAAGAAAATACAAAGATGATACCAAAGAGATGTTGTAAGGCAGCATGTACATAGGTATTAGTTCATAGTAGAGACAGCAAGAGGGGACAGTGAGTGGAACAGGGCACAGCAAAGGTTCTGGGGTACTGGTAACATTCTATTCCTTTTTTTTTTTTTTTTTTTTTTGCGGTACGCGGGCCTGTCACTGTTGTGGCCTCTCCCGTTGCGGAGCACAGGCTCCGGACACGCAGGCTCAGCGGCCATGGCTCTCAGGCCCAGCCGCTCCGCGGCATGTGGGATCTTCCCTGACCCGGGCACGAACCTGTGTCCCCTGCATCGGCAGGCGGACTCTCAGCCACTGCGCCACCAGGGAAACCCACATTCTATTTCTTGATCTGTGTTAACAGATGTGTTCAATTTGAGAAAATTCAACAAGAAGTACTTTTTAAGAATCTGTATCCTTTTCTGTATGCATTTTATCATCCAGTTGAAAAAGTTAACTAAAATAATGAAAAAAAATTCAGAAGCTAATTCATGCATTTGACGGCAGCCTCAGACTCATGAGAGGGCAATTCATGTGAGTGATGTGTGTCACCATGCTTCCTTCCCCTTTACAGCGTGCTGAATTGAACTGAGATTCCTTTCAAGAGAGGATACTATTTTATGTATCATTGAAAACACAACCAAGGAGGTGCCTGGTGCAAAGATGCTGGGGCAGGAGTTTCTATGAAGAAGAAAGAAATATGGGGAAATATGAGAGGAAAAAAAGGAGGTGGAGGATGATAAGGAGAAAATGTGAGAGGACAATTGATATGAAGCCTTGTTCCTTGGCAGAATCAACTGAAAAATTACAGAGTATTTATCCTTTCTTCACTTTAGCCCTAGTAAGATAGCATGAAGTGACATTAAGAGCTCATTTTCTTATAATATTATACAGTTGTAAAGCATTATTATTAGCATAGACAGGATACCATGGGACATTTATTCTAAACCTGAATCTTATTTAAATCAAAGTTAAGTGTCACCTTCTCTTTGCTCCAGGTCATTTTGTTCCTTCCTCGGGTACTACCACTCATCACACTGTATTCAGATTACTTGACTGTCTCCTTTACTTTCCTATCATCTCCTAGAAGGCAAGGACAGTGTTTTATTCATCTCTAAGTTGCCAAGGCATAGCATATGCTTGAGCTTTGAGTCATTGCTCTATAAATATTTGTTATATTAAATGAATGGATTTTAGCATGATCATGCTCATGGAATTCCCAATGACCTGTGTACACAAAATCTGCTCCTATAAAATATAAATGTTTCAGTTGACAAATCATTTGTTAATGCTAATTTATTGTTTAAGTTGATCATCAAAATCAATTTCTTAATATGAATTTATTAATTCATCAGAGCATCATAGCAGCCCTGCATGACACAGAAGGACAGTCATCATTAAAATACCCATTTTACAAATGAAGAGGTTACATTTATAACATATAAGAATAACTTGTTGGAGGCCCTACAGGTAGTGAGAGTCAGAGCCAGATCTGGAACCTAGACTTTTGACTTTTCACTCAGGTAATTACCTCTAAACAACTACATAACATTTGGTAACAGAAAGTCATTCTGTACCTCATCGTAGGAAGTTTTAACTCCCAGGCTGTTTCCCCCAGCTATAACTTGACTTTTTGACCACCTTCCTTGACCACCCCATTCTGTTAATCCTTATTTCCTACCTTCACCCCTGCCCCGCCCCCACCTTCACTCCCACTTCAGTCCCTGAGATCACAGGGAAGAAATGCTATTTTATATTGGCATAATATTACACCTATTTGTAAATTCATTTCGGCATTCCTTATTCCCTATATATAATGGACATTTTCTCAATAATGTATATATAAAACCTTCTTCAGAAAATGCCATTTTTGCTGATATGCAACATAGTCTAAGTAAGAATTGGGCTCTCTCTGCAAATGCTGCTTCAAGACCTAACTAACAAGTTTAAAAACCTGCCTTTCTGTGCCCCAGTATGGGAAACAATTTCAGTTTCAGTCAGATGCAAGGTATGAGGTAGACACAGAGAGCACAGCTGAAAAACTCTTCCAGTTTTCGCTTCTGCCCAGGAGACATGGAGTATAGACAGCTTGACGTATAGACAGACAGCTTTCTATCTATATCCCTAGATATAACAACCGTAGATGTGAAGTCTCTGTCTCTCTCTCTCTTTTCCCCCATGCTTTCCCCCACCAAGACAGTGAGATTTGAAGACTATCAATTAGCCATTCTGTAGTCTCTTATATTTGCACCACAACAGGTGAGAAGAGTGAGTTGGTAAAGGAACCAAATTCTCACACTGCCCCCAACACATAAAAATAAAGACAAGCGTAGTCGTCGTCTTCCTCGTCCTCATTGTCTTTATCCTAATTTATAATCACTCACAGAACTTGTTACCAACCTTCAGCTTTCAGCCTCCTGTGCAGAATGATGGGTTTTGGAGCAGGTGATCAAGGGCTCTGACCTTCTCCTTCCAGCTCTGTCACTGGCTTATGACATAGTCTTTGGAGCTTGGATTCTTCATCTGTACAAACGATGGCCCGCACCGTACAAATGATGTCATGGTTATTGAGCATATTAAATAAGATAAATCAAGTAAGATAACATATACAACAGCTCTGTACAAACTAATACCTCTATAAAAGTTACTTTCAACTGCTTGACCTGTCTCTCAGTTTCATTGTCTCTAATGGGAACAATAATGGTACCTACCTCATAAGGTTCTTGTGAACTCTAAATAAGTTCACTGTATGAACAGTTCCTGACATAGTGCTTAATAAATGTTAGCTATTGATATTATTAATGTAAGCTCCACGGGGGGGGGGGGGCGTGTCGAATTTTAAACTTCTTTTCATCTTCCTCGGAGCATAGCATTCTACACCCGGCAGGCTACAACTGACTGGCGAACGGAAGAATCTTCTCATCCCAGTCTGCGCCGCGGAAGGCATTTGAGTGTAGGACGGCGGTAAGTCGGAACCTAAAGCTCGAGACGCTGAGACGCCGGAGCCTTTTTACGCTTGGACTCAGGGCCCGGAAGTGGCGAGGGCGGGGTTAGCGCTGCGGGGTGAAATCGGCTAGCCAGAGAAGATGCTGCTGGACCTGTCGGAGGAGCACAAGGAGCACCTGGCCTTCCTGCCGCAAGTGGACAGCGCGGGTCAGGGGGCCCGGCGGCGGAGGGTGGTGCTCTGCGGTCTGGGAGGGGATCGGTGGGAGCGCCCGGTGCTAAGGGTCTCCTGGCTTCCGTTGCAGTGGTCGCTGAGTTTGGGCGAATTGCGGTGGAGTTCCTGAGGCGTGGCTCTAACCCCAAGATCTACGAAGGCGCTGCGAGTAAGCAGGGGGGAGGCACAGCGCTGAAAACTGCGCGAAGTGCGTTCTCTGTCCCCCTGGAGGGGAAGGAGTTATTGGGACTCTAAAGGTCTTATTCCCATTGTGGCAGAATAAAAGCAGAAGGGTTCTTCAGTCAGGGTGCAAATCCTGCCCGTCCCCTAAGTATTGTGAGTTTTTAAAAGCCTGTATTAAGTCGATTTCCTGACGTGTTAATGGACATAATACCATCTGCCAGAATACTGTGATGCTTACCTGCATCCAAGTGTGTGGAATAGCTGGGTGAACCATAAATATACAAGTGTTTGGTTATTATTAGTTGTTCAGACATCTACTTTTGCTGAAGGATTTTTACCCCGATGGAGGAGGGACTGTATCTATTATTGTCCCTTCTGCCAGGCGTGAAGTAGCGGCGCACTCAAGAGAAGGACTGTGCGCCTGGTATTGTCTCCACGGGTCTGTTTTTGTAAAGGTTACATGGTGGGAAATACTGAAGGCATTTGGCTGGGAGTGGAGAATGAACCGGAGGCTATTACCAAGTAATTATTTTTTATAATAATTGCAGTGTTTGAAAACATGGAATAATAGATAACATTTACCCTTTAGAGTTTGAATAAAAGAATAAATACCATATAATTTATTTGCTCATTTTTCCTCTTTTTTCAGGAAAACTCAGCGTGAGTAGTGACACTGTCCAACATGGTGTGGAAGGATTAATACACCTCCTCACTGAAAGTTCAAAGCTCATGGTAAGGGCTTCTGTGGACTGTTTTGTATTAGCAGGACCTTAAGGAGGTTCAGTATACTCTACATCAGTCCTGGCAGGATCTGCTCATTTCAGTAATGTTACTGGTTTATAATGGATTTAGTGAAGCCATGCCTAAGCAATCTGACTGTAATGTGATCCGCTGGCATGAACACCTCTTGTCAGTATAAATTAGAATTGCCTCTAATTCTGCATGTTATTAAACCATATACTATAGTATGTATCCCAAGAGGAGGGAGAATGAAATGATATAATTTTTTGCATATTAGCAGTATATAGCTTATTGGAGAATTGAGAACATTTTTCCATTTTTTTTTAAGTGTTAGTTTCCCCTTCCTTAATACTAGCTGAGGGATCTTGTACCAGTATTTGTTTCTTCATGCTCATAATAGAGAAAAATATTTGAAAAATTACAAGTGGCTGCATGGGGCTTAATTTACATATTATCCATTCTACTCTGTCTCAGATTTACCTTTCTGTAAGAATCACGCATGACCCTTGTTAAGCAGATTCCCGGTTCCTACCTCAAACCTATTGAATCAGGCTTTCCAGAGGAGCAACTTGAGAATTAATCTTTTCCCAAGGTGCTTCAAGTGATTCTTAAGATCAGGCGAATTTGGGAAACTACAGTAGGGGCTCAACATTTTGATAGTGAATCCTAATGCTGGAAGTGATAAAAGATGCAGTGTGGCTTACTTGAGTGGTTTTCACCCTAACAGTTAGATTATTTGAGTGGTTATGAGCAACTACATAAAAAATTTATTTTATAGATCCCTTTTGTCAGACTTTCTAAAATATTACACTTACAGGTGGTCCACAGCAAATGCCCTGTCCCATAAATCCATGTTCCATTAATTGATATGGGGAACTCATTTTTGCTGCCCTAAGCAATCCTTTCTGGCCCTATCCAGAGCTTTCCTGGCTGCTCCCCTCCTGAGAATAGATCTCTAGCTTCTTGCTCTTCTGTGTAGTCAAACTGAATCTTCTGACAGACCACCTGGTGTGATTGGTCAGCTAACCCAACCTGCCCGGCCCCAAGGACTATAATCTCCTCCACAAAGGCAATGAGCCTGTTTGTTTTGTTAAGCTCTGTCTTCGTAGCACAAGACCTATCCCACAGTAGGATCTCAGAAAATATTTGTTGAAGAGATAAAATACACAAGCCTATGCTATTATAAACAGAAACAAGTCTAGTGACATTAACAAACCTGAAAAAGAAAGGGTGGCATGCAGAAATTGGAAAAGAGCAAGGAAAGTAGAGTTAAAGTGACTGAGGTGAATACAACGAAAGGAAGAGGAGCAAAGAGAAAGACTGCTTTCTCTACCTTTTCTCTACCTTTCTATCCCCTCCTCACTTCAATCATCCAATAAGGGAGTAAAATAAGACTGCTGTTGGCAGCTTCCTTATATCCTATTGAGGGTCAGTGCCAGTATTAGGATTGGTCCCCAGTAATGCTGAACCATTGGACAGCAAAACTGTGTCTCCATGCCCTTCTCTCCCAGCTCCCTTTCCTGGTCAAATATATGATTTCTTTGTGTCCAGTCAGCATCTGAGTATCCCACTAGGACTTACCCAAACCAGGAGCCCTCATTCTCTCACTAAGCCTTTTTTTTTAAAAAAGCCTTTTGACACCATTCCACCTATTTCTCCCATCCCACCTCCTACTCCCTGCCTCTGGCAACCACCAATCTGTTCTCAGTATCTATGACCTTGGTGGGTTTTTTGGTTTTGTTTTTTAAGATTTGACATGTAAGAGAGCTCATACAGTATTCCTTTGTCTGACTTAATTCACTTAGCATAATGCCCTTGAGTTCCATCCATGTTGTTGCAAACGGCAAGATTTTATTCTTTCATTTTTTCTTATGGTGGATAATATTCCATTGTGTATATATGCTACAATTTCTTTATCCATTCTTCCATTGATGGACAATGAGTTTGTTTCCTTATCTTAGCTATTGTAAATAGTGATGCAGTGAACATGGTGGCACATGTATCTGTTCAAGTTAGTGTTTTTGTTTTTTTGGATAAATACCCAGAAGTAGAATTGCTGGATCATGTGGCAGTTCGATTTTTAATTTTTTGAGGACCCACCATACTGTTCTCCATGGTGGCTGCACCAATTTACATTCCCACCAGCAGTGCACGAGGGTTCCCTTTTCTCCACATCCTCGCCAACACTTACCTCTTGTCTTTCTGATAAGAGCCATTCCAACAGGTGTGAGGTGACATCTCATTGTGATTTTGACTTGCATTTCCCTGATGATTAATGATGTTGAGCATCTTTTCATGTACCTGTTGGCCATCTGTATGTGTTCTTTGGAAAATGTGTATTCAGATCTTCTGCCCATTTTTTAATCGAATTGTTTGGTTTTTTGGCTATTGAATTATATGAGTTCTTCATATTTTTTGGATATGAACCCTTTATCAGATATATAATTTGCAAATATTTTCTCTTATTCAGTAGGTTGCCTTTTTATTTTGTTGATGCTTTCCTTTGCCCTGCAGAAGCTTTTTATTTTTTTAATTTTTTATTATAAATTTATTTATTTATTTTTGGCTGCGTTGGGCCTTCATTGCTGCGCGCGGGCTTTCTCTAGTTGTGGTGAGTGGGGGCTACTCTTCATTGCGGTGTGCGGGCTTCTCATTGCGGTGGCTTCTCTTGTTGCGGAGCACGGGCTCTAGGCACGCAGGCTTCAGTAGTTGTGGCTTGTGGGCTCTAGAGGGCAGGCTCAGTAGTTGTGGCGCACGGGCTTGGTTGCTCTGCAGCATGTGGGGTCTTCCCGGACCAGGGATCGAACCTGTGTCCCCTGCATTGGCAGGCAGATTCTTATTCACTGCGCCACCAGGGAAGCCCCCAGAAGCTTTTTAATTTGAAATAGTCCCACTAGTTTATTTTTGTTTTTGTTGCTTATTTTTATGTATCAGAAACTCGGAATTTGGAATAGTGGGCAAGGGTTGCCTTTTACTAAGGAGTGTTATTTCTTTTATTAGACAGAAAGAATTAAGGGATTTCATATTCTTTTGCATGTATCCAGTATTTCAGCATTTCCTAGACAAAAATAAATTTTGATGTTCTGTTAAACTCGATTCACTTTTAGATTTCTGAGCTGGATTTCCAAGACTCGGTGTTTGTTCTTGGATTCTCTGAGGAACTGAACAAATTGTTGCTTCAGCTTTATCTGGACAACAGAAAAGAGATCAGAACTATCTTGAGTGAACTGGCACCAGACCTTCCCAGTTACCACAGCCTTGAGTGGCGACTAGATGTACAGGTATGACTATTTTTTTTTAAACCTGACATAGAATATAAGATTTATTTTAGGTTTATGTCCTGAGGCTTCTTTTGTTCTTTACCATCTTAACCAAACTCTGGTTTGAAACTTTAGTTTTTTAATGTTCATTTTTAGACCATTTCCCAAATAGTTCATATTCTTATATTTTTAATGTGTTCACATTGGTTTAATTTGTGAAGTTTATAAGAAATAGGTTATTTGCAAAAGCAGATGGCTATCCATATTTTTAAAGTGGTGCTTAGCTTTTTAAGAACTTTCTGTCTAAATAAAACACATATGTAAAAAAGTACACAGGTCAATATACAGCCCAATGGATTATGTGGTGAAAACACTCATGAAACCAACACTTACCCATGACCAGCACCTCAGAAGCATCCTCCTTGCCTCCTACCAATTACTTCCCCTATCCTCCTTTTCAAAGGTAACTAGCGTCCGGACTCCTGATGCATAGATTACTTTTTCCTGCTCTTTAACTTTCTATACATGGAATGATTCAGTAAATATTCTTCTGTGTCTGCCTTCTTTTTGTGAGATTGAGTTGTTTTTAAAGCCACATAAATAACCAAAAGGGATATTTCAAACTATCACGTGAAGCCCTTTCTCAAGCAGTGACAGATAAGTTAGTTAATAGATGTTTGCTGAATGCCATCCACTCACTAATCAGCTGTAATCAGAGCTGTTCTGAATGCTTTGGGACACAAAAGAAGTGTAAGACACTTTCTCAGCTAGAAAAGATGTTATCTGGTTAGGGATATTAGTGTCCTCAAAATAACTAGTAATTAAAGATAGTTGTGAAATAAGGTTCTGGAGAGGAAAAAAAGAATAGAATTGTATAAATGAAGGTACAGCTGAGTATTTCAAAAAAACTATATAGCTCAGGTAGTTCAGTGTACACTGGCATGATCCAGAAAAGCTTCAAGAAAAGGAAGTGAAATTTCAGAAAAATGAATGGATAGAGAAAACCAGCGTAATATTCTTGACAGAGGAGACAGCATAAGTTGTAAAGGCCCACGTGGATATGGGAATGAACAAATGAATATGTGGGATAGCTCCCTAGTTCCCAAACCTGATTGCACACTGGAATAACCCAGGGAACTTTAAAAATTCTGATGTCTGTGTTCTACCCTAGAGGTTCTGATTTATTGGTGTGGAGTTTGGCCTGGGTATCAGGATTTTTTAAAGCTCCCCTGTCACCCAGGTAATTCTAATGTGCAATAAAGTTTGTAAACTGCTGTAATAGTGGATTCTTCCTCATTTGAATGGCCCAGATAGGTTATAGAAATTCAGTTAGAGTTTAGCAGTTATATCCCAGTGTGTTGAGTGCTTGAATATATATTAACACAGGAGAAAGTATAAATAGATTATAGGCTCCTTGACGGTAAGTGCTGTGTCTTGTTCACTACTGTGTCTCCGACACAATGCCTGACACATAATAGGCATTCAGTACTGAATATAAATAAGGAGAGGTGGTCAGCAGCTTCTTAACCGTGTTATTTATTAAATATTTCTTGTACACCTATCATGTGCCAAGTGGTGTGGCTACAGCAAAGAACTTGGCACAGTTTATGCTCTTGGAGACCTTAGAAGCAGCAGCTCCTGTGGGGCTCACGGGGAGGAAGAGATCACTGTGGTTATGCCTTTATGTTTACGTCCTCTCATAATGACCAGGTGGAGGAGATTTGGGGATGGTCATGTTCATGAACTTCAGCACTAGTTTATCTTGTATCCCTCTCTTATGTGGAGATAGCATCTGACTTTTGGGTTCCAGTAGCCCTTAGAGGTTCTTTTTTCAGCTTTATTGATTTGCTTTGAGTTTTTCCATTATTAAGACATTTTTAGAAGTTAGAAACTTAGGCAATTGAAATTTCTAAAATTAGACTCAAGAGAGTTCATTTGCCCAGTAAAATGAGTTTAAATTGCTGTGTTACTGCAAGGACTAATACAGTTTAATGTTGAGGGTATATTGAATGAATATTGCCATGTGGTGAGGTGTATTTAAGGGCTGAAAAAGCTACTCAGAGAACTAATGGATTTACTGAGCTCAAGGAAGGAAGGAAAAGAAGTCTTGTCAGATGAAGACCAGATAAATGGCTAGGAAACTAGTAACAGGATATAGAACCTTTCATTTTTGAGTAGCTGACTCATCTCATGGAGACTGGTAGCAAATGGATAGTTACCAGCTAATTATTGTGCCGTTGCTGATGGGAAATAAATGAATCATCATAGGTTAGTTTCTAATAGAAGCATTTCCCATACTCCATAAGTTGCCAGCACTTGTTAAATAGCATCAGCACATTGAATGCATCTGAGACCGGTGCAGGAGCATGTTACCTTTAGGGCTGATCCTTTTAAAGTTGCTGCTGTTATTTTTAGAGGGAGAAGGACAGAATTTCATCCCCATTAAAAAAATAAGTCCATATCAAGAACTTTGTGGAAAGAAAAAGTTTGTGGGCTACTGTTCTTTATCCTGTAGTACTGTCATTCAGTACCTTTGAATCACCCTCCCCAAATGACAACCCCCTCCGAGCCCCGTAAGGGTAATTATTATCCTGAATTCCTGAATTTTCTGTTAATCTTTTCTTTATAGTTTTTTTAATATATATATTTTCACTAGACTGTATAGTTTTTAGATTTTCATGTATTCTTCTGCAACTTGCTTTTTTTTTTTTTGTCTTTTTTTATTGTTGGCTGTGTTGGGGTCTTCGTTGCTGCACACGGGCTTTCTCTAGTTGCGGCGAGCGGGGTCTACTCTTCGTTGCGGTGCTCAGGTGGCTTCTCTTGTTGTGGAGCATGGGCTCCAGGCACACGGGCTTCAGTAGTTGCGGCATGCGGGCTCAACAGATGTGGCTCATGGGCTTAGTTGCTCCGCGGCATGTGGGATCTTCCCGGACCAGGGCTTGAATCCGTGTCCCCTGCATTGGCAGGTGGATTCTTAACCACTGTGCCACCAGGGAAGCCCTGCAACTTGCTTTTTTGATTGAACGTTTTCTTTTTAGATTTATTCATGACAATTCATGTTGCTGTAGTTCACTTCTTTTTGCTGTCATTTAGTAAGCATTTCACTGTATGAATATTCTCAATTTATCCATTCTGTTGTTAAAGAATATTTGAGATTTGTCTAGTTTCGGACTCTTGGAAGCAAATACTATTATGAATATGTGTATATGTGTAAGAGTTTAAGGTAAATACCTAGGAGTGGAACTGCTGGTCATGTATACGTTTTCCAAAGTGATTCTGTCATCACTCTCACCAGCAGTGGATGAGAGTTTTCATTACCATCACTTTACAGTGCTCCGTATGGACAGGTTTCTAATTCTTGCAAGTCAGATAAACAGTATCTTACGATTTTATTGGCCATTTTACTGATTTGTAATAAAGTTGAACATATTTCCTATGTTTATTTGTGTTACTTCTGCAGAGTGCTTAGATAGGTCTCTGTACAATTTTTTCTTGGTTTTGTGGGGTTTGTATTAAATCAGAGCAGTTCTTCGTACATTCTTTTTTTTTTTCTTTTTTTTTCGGTACGCGGGCCTCTCACTGCTGTGGCCTCTCCCGTTGCGGAGCACAGGCTCCGGACGCGCAGGCCCAGCAGCCATGGCTCACGGGCCCAGCCGCTCCGCGGCATGTGGGATCTTCCCGGACTGGGGCACAAACCCGTGTCCCCTGCATCGGCAGGCGGACTCTCAACCCCTGTACCACCAGGGAAGCCCCTTCGTACATTCTTGATACTAAGTGTTTTTTTTTTTTTTTTTTTTGGTTGTATGTGTTACAAAATATCTTTTCTCAGTTTGTGGCTTGTTTTTCTACCATTTTTAGGTATCCTTCGAAGAAATTTTAATGATTGTTCAATGTATCAGTTTTTTTCCTTTATGGTTTTTTTTTTGTATCATGTTTAAGAAACCCTTCCATGCTGACTATACATCCTGATTGACTATACATTCTGGTTTCTTTTTTTTTTCCCACAGGTTTTTTTTTTAATATAAACTTATTTTATTTATTTATCTTTGGCTGCCTTGGGTCTTTGTTGCTGCGTGTGGGCTTTCTCTAGTTGTGGCGAGCGGGGACTACTCTTCATTGCGGTGCACGGGCTTCTCATTGCGGTGGCTTCTCTTGTTGCAGAGCACGGGCTCTAGGCGCGCAGGCTTCAGTAGTTGTGGTGCACGGGCTTAGTTGCTCCGCGGCATGTGGGATCTTCCTGGACCAGGGCTCGAACCCGTGTTCCCTGTATTGGCAGGCGGATTCTTAACAACTGCGCCACCAGGGAAGTCCCTCTTTCCAAAGGTTTTAAAGTTTACTTTTCTTTTTGAAGTCTGTGATTCATCTGAAATTAGATTTTTATGTATGGCATAATGTAATTATTATATGTTTAGCATGATTATTAAATAGTCCTTATGCTCTTATTCCATTTAAAATCAAGCTTGCAAGCAGAAGCCTCAGGCAACAGATGAAACCATCAGTGACTATAAAGCTGCACCTTAATCAGAACGGAGATCACAACACCCAAGTTCTGCAGACAGACCCAGCCACCCTGCTTCATTTGGTTCAGCAATTGGAACAAGCCTTGGAAGAAATGAAAACAAACCACTGTAGGAGAGTTGTGCGCAATATCAAGTAGTCCCAAGTTGTTTCCTTCCCTTAGAATCACTTGTGAATTGATGATATGCAGCAGTTACTTTTCAAAATAAATTTTTTAATTGATAGTGATAAATCCATAGAGATTTATTTCATAACATTTCTTTTCCTGTGTGAAGATACTGAGGTCATGATCAAAGGCTAAGTAAATTTCCTTTCCTGGGGCTAAATGTGGTCAGCTTCTTGACAATTAAGATGTATTTTGGGGCTTCCCTGGTGGCGCAGTGGTTGGGAATCCGCCTGCCGATGCAGGGGACATGGGTTCATGCCCCGGTCCGGGAAGATCCCACATGCCGCGGAGCGGCTGGGCCCGTGTGCCATGGCCGCTGAGCCTGCACGTCCGGAGCCTGTGCTCCACAATGGGAGAGGCCACAGCCACAACAGTGAGAGGCCCGCGTACCGCAAAAAAAAAAAAAAAGATGTATTTTGTATTTTAAATGTGTAAATAGGATTGAATCAACTGGAAGTGAATCTATACTGTTCAAATCCTCTGTATATATAAATGACTGTACTTTTTTTGATACTTTTCTGACTACTTAACTTTATTATTTTCCTCCTTATTGGCCTAAATTTGACAGTAAAGTTCACAATGTAATGCTATTACTATTCAGAATATTCCTAGACAGTTTAATGTTTGTGACCTTTAAAAGCACCCCATGATGTTAACAGCCACAGAATAGTTGGAAGTGAATATAAATTTTTTTAATGCTATATTTAGGCAGTTCTTGCATTTTTCTTTGCCTGTGAATATAGTAAGTATTTACCATGTTGCTTAAGTTTAAGTTGCCATGGATAATAAGCTTAAATAGTACTCAAATTTGTGTGAATATATTGCATTTTATTAAGGACTACTTTTTTTCCCTATTATCCAAAGCATCTAAGAGATACACCGTCATTTACATTTATAAACAATGGATGCAGACATAATGTAATCAATTCTTAATTATCTGGATGTAAATTATAGTCACTTTTTATAATTCTGTTCGAATAAAGTATAAAGAGGGCAAAGAGAGGCCATGTTTACTACATTCCAAGCAAATATCCCTTCTTCCTTACAAACTTGATTTTTGTTTTGTTTTGCTTTTTAGTGGGTAACTGTAAGCTGTGAGCCTGAAAAATTCAGATGCTGATGTGTCAGGTCAGCCTCATAGAGTACAGGGACACAGGGAAACTTAAGGAGACACAAGGAGGCTTAAGGAGTAACAGACTTAAGGAGAAAGTTGTATGGAAGGGTAGAAACTGGGGTTCAGTCTTAAATATCTAGCCAAGACCTTATTCTGAGAATCTCATCCCATGCAGCAACTCAGGAAGGTCTTTAGAAACATCAGACTCTAAACTGTACTCTAAGCTCTATCAGTACTTTGCCTTCTAAGTGTTAGAGATTTTCAGGTCAAAGTGACATCATGTTTCTTCTTTCTGTTAAAGTAGAGCCCAGCCGGAAACAGAGGCCAGTGGAAGAAAAGCACAATTGATATTGCCACCCATCATCCCCCTGCAGGCATCTGGGTCACCCCATACATACATGTTCTGCAGTTGCAAAATAACTATAATATCAGATATTAGCAAACTATAATCAGATAATTTTTAATTATAGTGATAACTTGATTAATCAAGCTTTCATATTAACAACCTCACAAACAAAAGGAAACTTTATATATTACATGAAATAGTAGCATATGTCATCAGGTTTAAAAGCAACATGCCTGCCCAGCTTATATGATGAAAATAGCCTCTGTGAGGCTTCTTATTTGTCCTCATTTGGTGGGAGATAAGCAGGGCTGACTCCAGCCAAGACTGAAATAATATCCCTGTGTCTCCTTAGGGCAACCTTTCTTCTTCCTCCGTATCCACTGTTCCTACCCCAAGCAAAACAACAAAGCACATGTTAGTCTTTTTTTATTTGTATCAAACTCCCCCGGTCTCCTTTGGCTGTACTTTGTTATTCTTTCTGATGTTCTGCCTTTTTTGCCTTTTTGGGCCAGAGTGAGTTGGGAGCAGTCTCCTAACTTCCTTTTGAATGTGGGACTCACGTTTTTTTTACAGACCATCTAATGAGCCTCTTCCTTTTCTTGTTTGGACACTCCACACCCTTACGCATTCCTCTGCCTTGTTTGTTTTATGGCACATTTGATTTTTTTTGTAACTTGTACATGAACGTATTTTCTGCAGATGCAGTCACTATTCTACTCTCACATATGACCAGGTTTCTTGACTCTGGGATGTTCCTTTCCATCTGTAACTGTCTAAATGTTTGTTAAAACATTTTGGGTTATGAGTATGCTAATTTTTTAGGATTTGCTGATGCATGTTTAGACAAGTGTAATAGCTTTTATGTCTCAAAGCCAGAATAGTAACATCTCATGTCTCAGAACAGAGCTGTGAGTAGGAAATAATATGTATAATCACAAAGTTCTACAGATACTTCACCCATTGGAAGTCTCCTTTGTGTTTCACAAAATTCCATGAGCTTGTTTTGTTACTGATATTTCCAGGCTTAGGTAAATATAAAGCAGCAAACTAGAAAAGTGGTGGGAATACCATAAGAAGAAAATATACTTCTTTGAAAACTGAAAAGTGAGAACCGGATACCAAGGAAAGTTTGAAAAATCATTAAGTGTGTGTAAGGGATGCACGTGTGGGAGCCCTTAAAATTTATAGCAGCGTGTGGCCCTTTAGTATATAACCCTATGAGAAGGTTAAGAGGTCAGTCTTTGGAACTGGACAAAAGGGTTTGAATTTTAGGCTCTGTGGCTTCTTTGGGGTCCTTGATAAATTCCCAAAGCCTTGTTTTCTTCATCTTTAAAATAGGAGTAATAACACCTATCTCACTGGCTTGTAGAGACCAAATGAGACCACATATATAGAATGTTTAGCATAGTATTGGGCTTTAGAAAATACTTGTGTAGACCTGAGGATCTCATTACTTTGTAGCCTTGAATTCTGTCTCATATACTCTATTTAAGAAACAGAAAATGCTACCTGATTTCTATACTGAGTTTGAATACCAAAAAAAATTTTTTGAAGTCTAAAGGAAGAAGAAAAAAGATCAGGGAATTTAAGTACATTTTTAGTAGTACCTTTATCGAAAATTTTAATTCTTAGAATGATATACATATAACTCTCCAGAAAACTCAACTATTCAAAACTGCCTAGTCCCCATAGGGCTCAGGTAGACAAGCTGAGGGTTTTACCTATAGGCTTGGTCTAGAGTCTCTTTTTTCCATCTTTTTTTCTCCACACCAGTGAAAGAAGCATGGGAATCTCAAGATACTAGCTAAGCCAGGTCTCTTTTTCTAGGTAATATTATATCTAAGTGGAGTTGTTTTTAATCTCCAGGAGAAAACACATAATACTTCTTTGTAGCTTCTCATAGCCTTCATGGTCAGGAAGATCTGTCAGCTGCTGTATAAAATCTTCCTGCTATAATGTATGCACTCTTCTCTGTACTTTTTTTTTTATATATATGTTTAAGTCTCTCTTTAGCTTACCCTTCCACAGTTTCCATAGTAATAGGTTACTGTCATCCCTTTTCCTTTCTTTCATTAATGGTAGAAAATATTTTGGTAAAAATGGTATCATACTACATTGCCTCTAGTTTAAATATATTCATTTTAAAACCACCATGACCGTTACGTTCAAACCTAAATACTTTCCTTAAAACAAGGAAGCCCAGCTTCACCATTAATGTGGTTACTTCAGTGAGCTTTACAAACTTCGAGAGCAATGTTTTAATTATAAAAGCAGAAGAAACCCATTATTTCTCAGCTTTGCAAAATAGTATGTACTACTTCGAGATGAGAAAACGATGTACTTTATGGCAATAAAGTATATATATTTAGTGATTCAATCACTGAATACTAATGGCTCTTTGTTTTATGTTTGTATAGCTCCAGTCCTCTCTGCCTAGGAACTCAAATGACTTAATTATGTTTGGTAGCCACGAGTCCGTAAGATCCTACTTACCATAATGGGGAAATATAGGAAAAGTAATTTTATTTCCTTAATGGACCTAAAGTAAAAAGGAGCATCGGGAATACAAATATCTGCATTAATGTATTCTGAAACTTGGCTTCTATCAGGTTGTTGCCATTTTAAACCCAATTAACTTTCTATAAGATAAATGTTTTAATAATTATAGTGTAAATTATGTTATCATTAGAAATATTGCTAATTATGTGGCTATCAGAGTGGGAGGCCATGCACTTTTATTATACTTGCACCTAAATTGATATGTTTTAGTTGCAAAGACTACAATTTTCATTTTCCTCTCCTGCAGTTACCATATCTTCTGCAGAACAGTCTGCCCAACCATCAGCTAAAAAGAGGCAACGCCAAGAAAAGGATTTTTGCCCTTTCTCACAAACCACGTGACAGCTTTTACCTCTTTTCTTCTTAATTTTTCTTACTCTTTACTCTTTTACTTTGAGGTATAATCCACCCATTTATGTATGACATTGTGCTGATAGGAAAACAAAGCAAATTTTAAAATCTTTTCTAGCTCTTTTTTTTTTTTACAAAGGTACTGACTCCGCTGCATTAAATATTTATTAAATACTCAGAATAACCCATGTTGTGTGTCGAACAAAGGGTGAAGTCCTAAAGTTTAGAATGCTCTCAGACCATTCCATCCTTGAAAATAGTTTAATTCATAAACTCATCAGGCTGCAGAAAGGAGTATCCTAAGGGGGCTATTCTGAAGAAGGGAAGGGAAGCTGTCTGTTGGAACCACTTTTCTTTGAAACTCCACCTTCTTCTGGAGAGCAAAACTTTTAATATGATTCAATGGCTAGAGCTGTAGAAATGTACAGAGGAAAGGACAGATCGCTACAGAATACTGTGGAGTACTTGCACATGGTTTAGATGACAGAAATTATCTTTACCCCTTTTCCACTGAAGAGGGGTTCCCTGAGGTAACCAGAGGTGTGATGGGAAAAGCAAATTGAGTTTTTTTAATACCTGCATGCCAATGTTGTGATTGTCATAAATCCAATGAGAAGTGGATGCCTGTGGTTTTGAAGGAATGTGCTTAGTTCACAGAACGAAAAGGCTTCTCAGTTAACTCAAAGGCTAAAAACACAGATTAAAATTCAGAGAATGAGGAAAAGAAAATCCAGGGAAGTCTGAGTTTCATTGGAACAAGTATAGATGGTTAGGATGTGGTTTCCTGGCATGGTCTGCAAACCATAAGCTTTTATTCCAAATAAAAAGTTCTTACAAAGCTCAAGTGAGTGTAAGTGCTGCAACATAATAAAATTACTTGATTTGCAGCTAGGCTGTTGCAACAATGCATAGACTAAACTAAAAAAGCTTGTAGACGATGTTTTGAGCACCTAAAAAAATAAATGAGTGAGTCACCATATACTTCCCCAAAAAGGTGTGTCTCACAATATAAGCAATGTAATTAAAAGGTTTTTTTCAATGTTTAGACCCTTAAGGGTGTAATTATGGGGTATTCTTTCCTATGCTTTTTTGTTCCACTCTTTGCTTAGACATAAAAACCAAATTCCGTGCCTTTCTTAGGCCCTTAGAACAATTTCTTTTCATGCCAAATCTCTTAAGCCTCCTCCCTCCCATTTAAAAAAATTTTTTTTGAGAAATAATTCACATAACATAAAATTCACCCTTGCAAAATGCAATTCAGTGGGTTTTAGAATATTCACAAAGTTGTGCAACTGTTACCAGTATCTGATGACAGAACGTTTTCATCACTCCAGAAAGAAACCCATATCCATTAGCAGTCCCTCTCCCTTTCCTCCTCCCTCCAGCCCCTGGCAACCACTCATCTCCTTTCTGTGCATTTGCCTCTTCTGAACACTTCATATAAGTCAAATTATACAATATATGGCTTTTTGTGTCTGGCTTCTTTCACTTAGCATAGTGTTTTCAAGGTTCATGTTGTATGTAGCATGTATCAGTACTTTATGCATTTTTTATGACTGAATAATATTTCATTGTATGGATACGCCCTTGCTTTTTCCGGTATTTGATTGAGTCCTATTCCTGGTCTCCCTATGGAATTAATCTGTTGCATTTTATTTTATAATGTTTGTAAAAGAACCTCTGACAGATTCAATAATGTATTTTCTACAATGATGGCTTTTTAAAATTACCTTCCCAGGTACAAGTTAGAAAAGTCTGAGAACAATTTCTTCCTAGCCAGTTATTAGTAGAGTTATTCTCCAGTGAACTGAGCATTTTATTTCTAGCCTAATTCAAAAGTTATACCAGGGGGCTTCCCTGGTGGCACAGTGGTTATGAATCTGCCTGCCAGTGCTAGGGACACGGGTTCGAACCCTGGTCCGGGAAGATCCCACATGCTGCGGAGGAACTCAGCCCATGCGCCACAACTACTGAGCCTGCGCTCTAGAGACTACAAGCCACAACTATTGAGCCCGTGTGCCACAACTACTGAACCCACGTGCCTGGAACCCGAGCTCCGCAACAAGAGAAGCCAACGCAATGAGAAGCCCATGCACCACAACCAAGAGTAGCCCCCGCTTGCCACAGCTAGAGAAATAGAGAAAGCCTGTACACAGCAACGAAGACCCAATGCGGCCATAAATAAATAAATAAATATTTTTTTAAAAGACAGTGGATTTAAAAAAAAAAAAGTTATACCAGGTAGGGAGCTAGTTGGCCAAACTTGAAGGGACTCAGCCGAGTCAACTCCAAAGAAAATGAGATTCATATTATATCCTTTTTAATTGTAATTTAGAAGATTTCCTACTAAAATGAGGGATGTTCTGTGGGCATTTTACAGATTTAGAGAAGATAGGAAAGCAACTAAGGAGGATTTATGTCTTTCCATATTCATTTTGTATTTTTTTCACATTAGAAAGGTAAAACTATTAAAAATTTATAAAAATTGTCTATAATGGAATAGAGAAAAAGGCATTTACTTTCACTTAAGTTCACTCAGAATATTTTTTTACTAATTTTGAAATAGAGCACTGGGGGCCTCTAGGACAGCATTTTCTGGGTGATGCAGCTGCTGCAGCCACTGCCTTCTGGGCTTGTAAGCTAGTGGAGGAAAGGAAAATGTATGTAAACACCATCGATTCAATCAGAGTGTGATTAGGCATAGGAGAAGATACAACAATTGAGGAACTGTGCATACATAAATGAGGGAGGGGGTAATTCTTACTAGGGGCCTCAGGAAGGCACTTTTCTCCCCTTGATCGTTTTTTGCTGTTTTGGCAATTGTGCCCCAATTTACATTTGGAGAACAATTTCTTTCCAATTGAATACAGTTCGATGGGACGGTCAGACAAGAGACCATGTGCCCTCCGCTCCTCATGCTGAGCCCATACGTCTCTCTCCTGGGACTTTGCAACCTGAGGACTCAGAATGGTTGGCGCAAGTTCATTTTAGTGGCAGCCCCGCCAGTTGCTCGATGACTTGTTACATGGCCTCACAAAGATGCTCCTTTTCTTTTTTTTTTTTTTTTTCTTTTGCGGTACGCGGGCCTCTCACTGTTGTGGCCTCTCCCGTTGCGGAGCACAGGCTCCGGACGCGCAGGCTCAGCGGCCATGGCTCACGGGCCCAGCTGCTCCGCGGCATGTGGGATCTTCCCGGACCGGGGCACGAACTTGTGTCCCCTGCATCGGCAGGCGGACTCTCAACCACTGCGCCACGAGGAAGCCCGATGCTCCTGTTCTTGTTCTTTAAGGACCTGGCGTCCGAGCTGCCCCTTGATTCTGCAGGGTGCCTGCCTAATACAATTCCAATAAATTGATTCTCTGCTTCAGTTGGCATCTTAATAATTCTAAATGCTACAGAGGATACAAATTAGATTCATTTTGTAAAATTGCATACTTTATTTCATAAAATGGATCTTTGTAAAATAGCTCTTCAAACTGCATCTAAAACGTAGGCATTATTTTAGGATATAGATTGACTGCAATATAGGATCTCACAGTCTAATTAGAGAGACAAGATTCAAAACATAAAACCGTTTTCCTTCTAACACTGTAGTTTTCCTTTTATCTGCTTTCCCTATCTCCTCTGTCGTGTCTATAAACTATTTCCTTAGAACTTGCAATAATCTTGTGGTTTCACTGTAATCGTTTTAGTTATTAGTATATTACAGTTTGCTTGTAGAAAATAAGATGAAAACAGGGACTTCCCTGGTGGTCCAGTCGTTAAGACTCTGTGCTCCCAAAGCAGGGGGCTCGGGTTCAATCCCTGGTTGGCAAACTAAGATCCCATGTGCCACATGGTGCCACAGTCAAAAAAAAACCGAAAAAGATCATAACAAAACAGCAATTGTCAAATGAAGCAGTACCTGGTACATCGTAGTTAAACAAATTAATGAACAAATGAATGAGTAAATAAGAGTGATGAGTGAATGGTATACATTATGTTCTCTGTGGAACTTGAGGGTAGGGAAAAAGCATTTCAGCCTGGAGTGGTCAGAAGAAGACTGGCTCTGAGTTGTTGAGAGAAGGACAGGATTTGAGCAGATAGACAAGCAAGGTGGGCATTCTGAGCAGGAGATGAGGATGAACAAAGGCACAAAAGCAGAAAATCAGAAGCTGCACTTTTATAAGCTGGAGCTATGGAGTGGACCGTGGCTGCTGCTTTCGTGGGCCCCTGTGCAAGATGAGCCCCTGTCACTGCAACCTTAGATCTCCTTCTCCCCTTAGGACCTCATTTTCCTTTTGCCTTTTCGAGTGGGGTTGCCTTGGGTATCTTCAGGAATGGGACAGGGCAGGGGTTTGCCAGTGTCATTTACCGAATGTGTCTTTCAAACTTTCTCCTTTCACCCTTGTTTCATAGCCCTACTTCTGGGAATTCCCTGGTGGTCCAGCGGTTAGGACTCTACGCTCTCACTGCCCAGGGCCTGGGTTCAATCCCTGGTTAGGGAACTAAAATCCCACAGGCTGCGTGGTGTGGAAAAAAGAAAAAAAAAGAAAAAGAAAAAGCCTTACTTCATTAGAATTTATGCTGTTCAGCCATGCCATCTTTATCATTTATAGCTGCCTTTCATGTGCTTCCTTGATCCTTCCTCTTCTCTGTTCATCTCTCCATGCAACGAGTACTTATTGCGTACCTAGTGTATTCCAGAATCTGTTTAGATACTGAGAATACAGTGGGGACAAGAGAAAATCACTGCCCTCATTGAACTTTCAGTCTGGTGGGGCGATGGATAATTAAGAAAATACACGTGTACTATAACTTCAGGTGCTAAATGCTCTGAAGAAAACTAAAAAAAGATTAGAGGTTAAGAGTGAGGGGTCAGGGCTTCCCTGGTGGCGCAGTGGTTAAGAATCCACCTGTCAATGCAGGGGACACGGGTTCAAACCCTGGTCTGGGAAAATCTCACATGCCGCGGAGCAACTAAGCCCGTGCGCCACAACGGCTGAGCCTGCGCTCTAGAGCCTGCGAGCCACAACTACTGAAGCCGGTACACCTAGAGCCCATGCTCCACAACAAGAGAAGCCACCACAATGAGAAACCCATGCACCGCAATGAAGAGTAGCCCCCGCTCGCCGCAACTAGAGAAAAAGCCCGCATGCAGTAACAAAGACCCAACGCAGCCAAAAATAAAATAAATAATTTTTTTTTAAATTCTATTTTAAAGATCTATTTAAAAAAAAAGAGTGAGGGGTCAGAGGGATAAATTGAGAGATTAGGATTGACCTACACACACTACTATATATAAAATAGATAACTAATAAGAACCTACTGTATAGCACAGGGAACTCTACTCAATACTCTGTAATGACCTATGTGAGAAAAAATTCTAAAATAGGAGTGGGTATATGTATATGTATGGCTGATTCACTTTGCTGTACACCTGAAACTAACACAACATTGTAAATCAACTATACTCCAATAAAAGTTTTTAAAAAAAATGTCAAAGAGCATCTTAACCCTCTAAGGTGATATCAAAAGGATTACAATGACCTGATCCATATTCCTTAGGCCAGAAAGTTGAAAAAAAGTAAAATTACTTTTCAATCAAAGAAAAGAAAAGAAAAGAAGGAGGGGCTGAGAGCTGCTATTTTAGGTAGACTGGTCAGAGAAAGTTCTGAAGAGGTGATGTTAGAGCAGAAACCCGAATGAAATGAGGGGTGAGGATCACTAGATATCAGGAACTGGAATCACCAGAGTGTTTGTTTATTAGAAGGTGAAATGACTTGCCCTTTTCACTGACCTACGGGAACTGTGGTCTGGAAGGCGTCACACAAAGCTTTCTGGCATGAATCACATTTTGTGGAAGTGACGTAGGTTTGTCTGTGTTTAGTAACAGTAAAGAACCTCTACAGTTTTGAATAGGAAAAATGTATGCTGTAGATTTACAGATTGGATTTAGGGATGTTTCGGTGAATCCTAGTAAAATAAGTCATCGTGATTTACAACAGCTATCAAGAACAAGTTCTTAGAAACCACTCATCTGTGATAGAAAATAATTTTACAGTATTAAATTGCTTGATTACGGTTTTAGAAGTGAACTACATTGGGAAAAAAAATGTGGACTATTTGGAAGAAGAGTATTCAAGACAGAAGGAAAAGTATATGCAAATGCCCTGAGGTGAGAATGAGCTTGACACATCTGAGAGTGTGCAAGGAGGGTGGTGTGGCTGGAGTTAAGTAAGGATAGGAGTGATCAGAGGAGTGGGCAGTGGCAAGATTATGCGGGGCCTTTAGCTTCCAAGTGTTCTGAAGTCCTCCCATCAAACTGGGGTATGTGGATGATCCATCCAACACCTTGGCTTCTTGTTTCCTTGATCTCATTTCCTAAGGCCTTCCATGTTTCTTTCAGCCACTTGCTTCCACTGCTACACCCTGGCCCTTGTCTCCACCTGAACAGTTCTATTTCTGAAATCACAATATCAAACATCCCAAGCTCTGAAACTGATCCTGCTCATTGGTCAGTTACCTCCAACACCCCAGTTCTTCAGCTTCGAAGAGACCTTCAGTTTTCTTACCCTAACCCTCTCCATTTAACAGCCTCTGCCTGTTGGTATTTCCCTCCCTCACCAGCTTGATTCACAACCCATCACTTCAAGCAACCTATCACTGCCAATATTCTAAATCCTTTCTTTTGCACCTTCCATTGCACCTATCTTGCCCGCCATATATGAATGCAGATGTCCATCTTTTTTCCTGCTAGTTCGTGGCCGCTGAGACCCACGGAAGAAATATGCTGAAGCACACAGGCTATCCCGGTTTTACATTAATGGTCATCAATCTCAATGAAGCCCTTACCACCGACCGACTAGCCTACTGTTTCCCTAGTTAGCTGTCTCCCATTTTCAACAACAATTTCAAAACGTCTCCACTCCCATTAAACCCCTCACCCACCCACCACCCCCTCTCATTCTCTGCTGATGACTGCCTCCTCCTCCACAGAACAAATAGAAGTGATCGGACAGGATTTCTCTCCACTTCTGGCCAACAAACCTACAATCCTCGCTGCTCTCTACACCAATACTGTTTCTCCTATTCCAGTCCAGAAGGCATCCCTCACGTGTCTGGATCCCATTCCTTCCAGTATCCTGACACTTTCGTATTTTCCACTTTATCCATTTTCCTGATTTCCTTCCATTAAAAAAAGAAAAAACAGCATTTTCCAGTCTATCGCATCTTTTTTTTTAATTTATTTAATTTATCTTATTTTTGGCTGCGTTGGGTTGTCGCTGCTGCGCGGGGGCTTTTCTCTAGTTGTGGAGAGCGGGGGCTACTTCATTGCGGTGCTTGGGCTTATTGCGGCGGCTTCTCTTGTTGCGGGGTGCGGGCTTTAGGCGCGTGGGCTTTAGTAGTTGTGGCATGCGGACTCAGTTGCTCTGTAGCATGTGGGATCTTCCCGGACCAGGGATCAAACCTGTATCCCCCACATTGGCAGGCAGATTCTTAACCACTGTGCCACCAGGGAAGTCCAAGTCCATCTCATCTTAATATCCCTTGACTCACATCCCTCTCCAGTTACCATACACTCTGTCTCTTCTCCATTTCAGCAACTTCTGAAAAATTTTACCTTCCCTTCTTAAGCCACTCATGGTTACATTTCCAGGAACTTCCATGTTGCTAAATCCAATGTACGTATGTTTTTCAGTCCTCATCTTACTAGATCTTACATCAGCATTTGACATGGTTGACAGCATTGGACTCCCTCTTTCTAAAAAATATACCCAGAGGGCTTCCCTGGTGGCGCAGTGGTTGGGAGTCCGCCTGCCGATGCAGGGGACACGGGTTTGTGCCCCGGTCCGGGAAGATCCCACCTGCCGCAGAGCGGCTAGGCCCGTGAGCCATGGCCGCTGAGCCTGCGCGTCCAGAGCCTGTGCTCCGCAACGGGAGAGGCCACGACAGTAAGAGGCCCGCGTACCGGAAAAAAAAAAAAAATATATATATATATATACCCAGGACTTCCCTGGTGGTGCAGTGGTTAAGAATCCACCTGCCAAGACAGGGGACACGGGTTCGAGCCCTGGTCCAGGAAGATCCCACATGCCGTGGAGCAACTAAGCCCATAGCCACAACTACTGAGCCTGTGCACCACAACTACTGAAGCCCACGAGCTCTAGGGTCCATGCTCCACAATAAAAGAAGCCACTACAATGAGAAGCCTGTGCACCTCAACGAAGGGTATCCCCCTGCTCACCACAACTAGATAAAGCCCACGTGCATGCTGCAACTAAGAGTTCACATACCACAACTAAGGAGCCCACCTGCCGCAGCTAAGACCCAGCACAACCAAAATAAAAACACAGAAAATATACCCTTTTTCACCCTGTTTTTTTCAAACACTCTCCTGTTTTGCCTCCTGTATCTCTATCAATGTGTTCTTGTTATTCTTTGCAAGACTCTGTCCTCCACTGTCCTTTTAGTTGTAGGTGGTCCACAGAGCTTTATCTTAAGTCATTTCTCTCTACAGACTTATACCAGGTAATTTAGTTCATTCTCTTGGCTTTATTACCATCAATTTGCTGATGGCTATCAACTGTAGATCTCTAACTCATACTGCTCTCCTGAATTTGAAACACATGTATCAGTTGTCTGTGCTTAGATGTCTAACAGGGACTTCAAACTCAAGATGGACAAAATTCAACTCATCTCTTACAAACTTGTTCTTTTCCAGTGTTCCTTATTCAACAAATGGCATTGCCATCCACACAGTTGCTTAAACAAGAGACATATGTCACTCTTGGCTTCTCTCTCTCCCCCTCACTCATCACAGCTGGTCAATTACTAAGTCCTATCAATTACACCTTCTTAAATGTCATTCAGATTAGCCCACTTCTCTCCATCCAATGGCCTCCTTGCTCTTGCCTGCCTGGGCTACTGTATCTGCCCCCAGTTAACTGGTCTCCCTGAGCCCCTCTTATTAAGTTCCCCTTTTCCCCACATGCGTCCCTCCCCTCCAATACATTTCCTACACAGCAGCCAGAATTATCTTCCAAAGAGAAATTACATCCTTTGACTGCTTAAAACCCTTCAGTTGGTTGGCACTACTTTGGGGGGGAAGTCCTGGCTCCTGCCTTTCTCTCTAGCCTCATCTCTCTCGCATTCTCCTCTGCCCCTGCTATGTTCTTTTAGTTCCTTTACTTCCACTGTCTGGATCCTCTTCCGTCATCATACAAAGGTAACTGATATGCATTCCTCTGGTTTCAGAGTAAACATTTCCTCCAGGAGGTCAGGAGCCCCCGTTCTGTTTACATGGCGCCCTGAGCTTACCTTATCATAGAGTCAGCAGGTTTTGTTGTAATTACTAGATTAATTACCTATTTTTCCTGGATTGTAGGAACTGTGTTTTTCCTTGTTTTCCTGTTGTCTGTCACTGTGACTGGACATGATAAGCTCCTATTAAATGTTGAAGGGAGAAAGGGAAAGAGAAGAAAGAATATAAAATGGAGTAGAGTACAAAATTTGCATACATTTTAAAGGTAAAACAAGACTTCAAATAAATTTTGCTTTTCTGTCATACTATTTGTATGGTTTGCATTAACCTTACAAGTTACATGTCAGCTTTTTTCTCCCCCTTTAGTGGAAAGACATATTTTGGACATTTAGTCTGCAGATACCATTAAATGGATAGAGCTAGATATTTACTTAGACTAGTGGTTCTCAGTGTAGACTGCCCTTTGGAATCCCTTGGAGGGGGTTTAAAAATTCTGTTTCCTGAGCCCCACCTTCATAGATTTTCATTTAATCCGCCTGAGATTTTTAAAAGCTCTCTACATAATTCTGATGTACAGCAAAAGTTAAGAACATGACAGTTACTGGAGTTTTTGTCTTTGTGACTTGCTTCACTGACTGACTTTTGAGCCTATCGGAAAATAAGAAATTCAAACAATCCAGGTTCAGCAGTGCCCTGATTCACCCACTAGTGCTTTCAACTACAACTAAAAATGGTTGAAACAGTGAAAAGAATTCGTTGGTACAAGTAACTGTCAAGTCCAGAGGTAGTGTTGGTTTCAGGCAAACTTGGTCCAGTGGCTCAGTGATGTCCTCAGTCACTCCATATCTTTCTGTTTCTCTTTCCTGTCTTGGTGTGGGCTTTCTCCTAATTTAGGCCCTCCTCATGGCCAAAGATGGCTGCTAAAGGCACCTGGAAAGTGAGCCCGGGGTTTCCCTGGTGGTGCAGTGGTTAAGAATCCACCTGCCAATGCAGGGGAGCCCTGGTCCGGGAAGATCCAACATGCCACGGAGCAAGTAAGCCCGTGCGCCACAACTACTGAGCCTGAGCTCTAGAGCCTCAGGCTCTAGACGCAACTACTGAGCCCACGTGCCACAACTACTGAAGCCCCCGTGCCTAGAGCCCATGCTTGCAACAAGAGAAGCTACTGCAATGAGAACCCCATGCACCGCAAGAAGAGTAGCCCCTGCTCACCACAACTAGAGAAAACCTGCGTGCCACAACGAAGACCCAACGCAACCTAAAAAAAAGAAAGAAAGAAAGTGAGCCCATCTTTGTCCAAGTATCATTATTTTTACAAAAAGTTCTCAGGTTCACTCTCATTGGACTGGTTTAGGTTACAAACCAATTGCTGTGTTAAAGGGGTTGGAATGTGTTAGCACAAGACGGTACGGTAGCCCTCTTCCCAGGAATCGTAGCAAACCTCAGGTGAACAGAGGGCCTTTTGGAAAGGAGGAGGGGAGAAAAATCAATGCTGAGACCATCAGAAGTCTGCTGTAACCACACAGTGGTTTGGCCTAGCGGCAGAATTTGGTCTCAAAACTGTAGTAGTGGCTTCCCTGGTGGCGCAGTGGTTGAGAGTCCACCTGCCGATGCAGGGGACACAGGTTCGTGCCTCGGTCCGGGAAGATCCCACATGCCGCGGAGCGGCTGGGCCCGTGAGCCATGGCCACTGAGCCTGCGTGTCCGGAGCCTGTGCTCTGCAACGGGAGAGGCCGCAGCAGTGAGAGGCCCGCGTACCACAAAAGAAAAACAAAAAAAAAAACTGTAGTAGTACTTTATAGTATTGTACTGTATGCTATACTATAAAGTACATACGACTGTTTAAGTAGCATAGATACATTTCCACATTGAGTCCCACAGTTAGTGACTAATAAGAAACTAAATAAGGTTATATTCATCACAAAACTGTTTAGTGAGATAAAAATTGAGAACAGAAAATTTGATTTGGGTCCCGCAAATGTAAGCGGCCTCATGCATGGCTTTTGCTTGGTGCCTCAGTGAACATATTTTCTTGCCTCATTTTGAAACAACAAAAAATCTTAGACCCTCCAGAGAGTCTGATTTGTGGATTGCCACCCTCCAAGCTGACGGTCACCAGCCAAGAAGATTCTGTTGAGCTTTGCTTTTTATAATTGTCATTAGGAAAGCAATAGGGTTTACATTTCCCCCCTGAAATATATTATTGAATTATAATATTAGTTATGCCATTTCTAATGACATATGCTAAAAAAGAAAAAACAACAACTCACCACACACAAAAGTTTCCCTAAAAGCCCCCTTCCCTTTACCCATCCCCCAAGGGAAGTTAACTCTCCCTAGTTAAAAATTCACTGTTCTGGGCTTCCCTGGTGGCGCAGTGGTTGAGAGTCCGCCTGCCGTTGCAGGGGACGCAGGTTCGTGCCCCGGTCTGGGAAGATCCCACATGCCACGGAGCGGCTGGGCCCGTGAGCCATGGCCACTGAGCCTGCGCGTCCGGAGCCTGTGCTCCGCAACGGGAGAGGCCACAACAGTGAGAGGCCCGTGTACCGCAAAAAAAAAAAAAAAAAAAAAATTCACTGTTCTAGAACTTGCCCTCCCCAAACACTCTTCTGATTATAATTTGCTTTGCATAAAAAGTTTCCCATAGTAGAAAATGTGCTAACCAGCAAACACGGGTTTGGGGTCTGCTCATAGCTGTGCTTCCCATTGCAAGTTAAGTTACTGGCATTCATCAGCCCTTCGAGTCTCATTGTGCCTACGTGTGCTAATAGTTAAGTTTCTGAGTTTATAAAACTGAGGATCACATTCCAGAACAAGGCCCCTGCCATAAACTTTACTAAGACCAGAGATGTTATCCTGTCCTGGTGGCCAGCCATTCTTTCAAGCCACCCTCACCAGACTCCTTTCCATTCACATTGTACCGGTAAAATGCATTTTTTTTTTAAGTGGAACAAAATGGCACAGGTAAAGTTTCTTTTACCATTTAGAAATACAGTGCCTGAATCCTTTGTCTATATACCTAGCGTGATGGTACACATCCCTAGACATGGTGAAAGGAGAACAAGACCTGCGGGTATCATCAACGTAGGGCTAATTATGAGAAGTTCCCTTGAAGGGAGTGCTTGTGATAAGGAAGAACTCAGTAGCTAGAACGTGAGCATTGAGTAATTAATGGCCCTAAAATCTCTGGACTCATCTGTGGAGAGGGGGAGAAGAAGCTTATTTGCAGGAGGTGGAGACTGAATTCTTCTGCAGGGCTACAATTTCCGTTACGCTGGAAAACAACAAAGAGAGATCTTCCAGTGATGAAATATCATGGGCAAAGGACTTCCCTGGTGGTGCAGTGGTTAAGAATCTGCCTCCCAATTCAGGGGACATGGGTTCAAGCCCTTTTCCGGGAAGATCCCACATGCCGCAGAGCAGCTAAGCCCGTGCGCCGCAACTACTGAGCCTGCGCTCTAGAGCCCACGTGCCACTACTACTGAGCCCGCACCACGAGTACCGAAGCCCACACGCCTAGAGCCTGTGCTTCACAACAAGAGAAGCCACCGCAATGGGAAGCCCGCGCACCCCAATGAAGAGTAGCCCCCACTCTCCGCAACTAGAGAAAGCCCGTGCACAGCAACGAAGACCCAACACAGCCAAAAATAAAAATAAATAAAATAAAATTTAAAAAAAGAAGAAAGAAACATCATGGGCAAGTCCTCTGCAGAGATGCTGTTATTGTTTTTAACCATAGAAGATTTCAAGCATAAACAAAAGTAGATGAATAGTACTATGGAGCCTCGTGTATCCATCACTTAATTTCAATAACAATCAATTCACGGCCGATTTTGTTTCATCAAAACCCCTACCCACTTTGTGTCACCCAGTCCCGCTCCCATGTAATTTTGAGTCAAATCTCAGACATCATTTCTGAGATGGAGATTTTTCAGTTGAGGAGCAAAGTTGTTTAGGCTACTAATATGAAAATGATCACTGTGGTTAGAAGACATGTACTTCTTCAGATAATGATTCCCTAACAGTAAGGTGTCTTTGTAAATATGGGATTAGGCTGCATTATCCCGGTAAAATTTCACTTGTTCTTGGGGAAGTGTGATGTGTGCTGTTACTTAAAGGATTGTTCACAAGAAATCAAGAGCAAGACTGAGGACTCCAGGAAGGGTGCTCAGGCCAGAACTTCACCTTGAGCCTTAGGGAACTGGCCTGGGTTTGACTAGGTTTGACCCATAGTGAGCCACAGGAGACCCTTACTGCCACACATGGTTTTGTTCCAAGACTGAAGAATCCAAGCTGTGGAAAATGTCCTGAGTTCTGACTACCTTTGGGTCAAAAGCACACGTCCCTGAGTGAAAAGGGAAAGACATTCTCTGAAGGAAGTGAACATTCCCATTTCCATGTGGAGATGGACAGTCATGGTGGGCTTTGACTGAGGTTAAGACCTATTCCTTTCTCTCATGGCCTGAGGGAATCTGGGAGCCTGGATTCAGTTAGGAGAAACAGGCCCAAGGGCCACCTGCCAGAGGGAGGAGACTTGGCCCCTGCCTTACTACGACTGGCTGAGAGTTAGGCGGAGAGAGGCTGCCAGGCTCCGGGGCTGAACGTTCTGATATAGGCCACCTCTAGTAAGAATTATAAGTGGTCTTTTGTGCTGTATTTTCCTTCTGTTATCTCTGAAACGTCAACAAAACCTTATTAGAAGCTGTAGTCTGGTTTCACCAGTCTGGTGTGAGATTAAGAAAAGAGGTTGAGCACACACGTAAGAAATCAGTACCAGGGAGACTATCAGCGACCTGCTGTGAGAGGCCAGTCCTAACATCTCAGGAAGGTCTGCACAGAGGTTTACCCCCTGGAGCCACATGCAATGACCATGATGGTCCTATAGGACAGGAGAATGTTCCCAGGGCTTCTTGGGGCTATTTGGGAGGTAAACCTGGTAAAAGACTGGACTTCCTGTTTCCCTTCGGGTAGGAGGGAAGGAAAGGAAACATGTCTTTATGTTAATCTCCAAGACCTGTGAGTCCCGAGACTACCAGAGATAAATAAATATTGACATATATAAATGTTTGATGTGGATAGCAAATTTTTTGGTTACATAAGAAACTGTTAACAGAATTTTCTCTGGGATTTCACTTTTATTCTTTTATACAGTTAAAAAATGTTTATAGGGCTTCCCTGGTGGCGCAGTGGTTGAGAGTCCGCCTGCCGATGCAGGGGACACGGGTTTGCGCCCCGTTCCGGGAGGATCCCACATGCCGCGGAGCGGCTGGGCCCGTGAGCCATGGCCACTGAGCCTGCGCGTCCGGAGCCTGTGCTCCGCAACGGGAGAGGCCACAACAGTGAGAGGCCCGTGTACCCCCAAAAAAAAGTTTATAAAATATATGTATTACTTTTATAATATAAATTAATTAAAATAAGGTAAATATATATATTAAAAATATATTATGTACTACCTAAAACCTATATCCCAGATGAACCAAGAAGTTTATGCTACCTTAGGAATTAAATAGTGGAGAAAAACAGCATATTTTAAATATTACCCCAGGGTGGTTTACATTTGCCAAGTTCCTTCTAAATTTTCCTTCTGAAATTTTCCTGCCTTAAAAAAAAAAAAGACAAAAATATATCTGTTATTGAACTACAAGCTGTGGAACAACTTTAGTACTCTCCCAGGCTTCCAGCACTAATAATGATGTTACTTCCTTGCACATGGCATCACAGCAGGATTCTTATTCCCGGCTGCACACCCAGAAGCCTGACCCCAAAGGCACTAAACCTGGAGCAGGCTGATATGAGCCCACCTCTTTTCAGGATTTAAAAAACTCTATAGTCGATTCTGACGTATGGCCACGGTTGAGGTCCAGCACTAGAAGAAGAACTGGGGAGAATGATACAGGGAATAACAACCCAAACTTCTACGCAAGGTGAGGAAGCATTAGTTCACTGGTCCATCCCAAAGATTCTCCACAAATGAGAAAAGAGCAGAGCTGAACATAAATTGAACCCTGACAAGCATAGACACCTTTGCAGCTAAAATATACTTGTTAAAAAGTTGTTAAAAAAAAAAAAAAAGTTGTTTTGGCCCTTCCCTGGTGGCGCAGTGGTTGAGAGTCCGCCTGCCGATGCAGGGGACACGGGTTTGCGCCCCGGCACGGGAGGATCCCGCGTGCCGCGGAGCGGCTGGGCCCGTGAACCATGGCCACTGAGCCTGCGCTTCCGGAGCCTGTGCTCCGCAACGGGAGGGGCCACGACAGTGAGAGGCCCACGTACCGGGAAAAAAAAAAAAAAAAAAAGTTGTTTTGAATTAATTTTTCAATTCCAATCTGGTTTCTGAGTCTGTTAGTATTTTTCCTCCTTGCATTTCATGAAAATCCAATGTCCCACGAATAAAGAGAAGGGAGGAGACAGAATGAGGTGCGCTGAAGAAGGTATTTTTAGAGTGGGTTTTAGGCCTATTTTGGAGTTGATATTAATTCATGTCAGAGGGGCAGGGAAGTATTCAGAGTTAGCATGAGGTTAGTGTGACAAATATTGGCAGAGCCTCTAGTTCTGTTGCTCACACTCCAGGATTTGTGGCCAGCACGTTAGTTCTTTATGTCTAGTAGCCACAGTAGCACAATAAAAAGGGGGTGGAACTGAATGCTTCCCGCCTTATAGTTCTGTGTATCTGTGGAAGAGAACTACATGAGAACGGCCAGGCAAGGAAGGGGGAATCACCGTTTAGAGTAGACAAAAACTGGGATTCTTAACCTGGGATCTTTGGAGAGCTTCAAGGTGTCCGTGAACCTCCTGAAATTGTATGTAAAATTATGTGTTTGTCTTTTTTTGGGGGGGGTAATTATCCATAATTTTCACCAGATTTTCAAGCCATTAAGAAGGATGAAATGCTGCTTTCTTTTTCCTTTTTGGTTTTCTTAAAAGGCATCTGGGGCATAGGGGTAGAGGGTATAAAAATTAGTCAAGTTAAGAAGATAGAAAAGAGGGCTTCCCTGGTGGCGCAGTGGTTGAGAGTCCGCCTGCCGATGCAGGGGACACGGGTTCGTGCCCCGGTCAGGGAGGATCCCACATGCCGCGGAGCGGCTGGGCCCGTGAGCCATGGCCACTGAGCCTGCGCATCCAGAGCCTGTGCTCCGCAACGGGAGAGGCCACAACAGTGAGAGGCCCACGTACTGTAAAAAAAATAAAAAAATAAATAAATAAATAAATAAAATAATAAATAAAGGAGAGGATTCTGAGTTGATGGCAGAGTAAGAAGCACCAGAGACCTATCTCCTCACCTACACGACAGTTACACCGGCAGAATCTGTCTGATGAAATTATTTTACAATTCTCAAGTCGAAAGCTTGCAAATTCCAGGGAAATGGTTAGATGATAAACTGTGGTTAATTTTGGTCACTTTCAGCTTTTAGCAAGTAGCAGCTACCCATCTGTCACCCATCAGCCCTGTGGCAAGCAGTCACGTACTTGTTCCTGGATTAGCTTGCGCACAATTTGTGGGAGCAAGGGTGGGCATAAAGGACCCTATCCTCCAAATATCAGGGATCTGTGTTCTGATTGCTGATTGCTACCTCTGATCACAGAGGTGCAGACAAAAAGGTGGCACCCGTTGTTGCACCTCCCTCATGTTGCAAGCCCCTCCCCTCTAGCTGTAGCGACCTCCAGGAGATTTAAAGGGCCAGCACCTTCCTGCCCCCCCACCCTTCAGTTTTTCTCTTTTCCCCCTTTTGGGAGCCAGACATTGAAGACTAGGACATTCAAAAGCAACTGCATATATGGGGAGACTAGAAAAATCACCACACATCCCCAGGGGGAGGTACAGGCTCAGAAAAGGCCTGAAAAGACCTTAAGTTTACCCCTCAGGCTGACCCCCAACGATCAGCCTATAACAGAACAAAAGAGAACAGCCACAGAGACAACCTGCAACAAAAAACAAAAACAAAACCCAGCAAATCTTGGGGAAGGGGGAGAATCTGAATTCAATTACCACATTATTAGATTCAGGTGTCCAGTTTTCAACAACAAGAAACCACAAGGCATAGAAAGAAAAGTATGGCCCATTGAAAGGAAAAACAGAAACCAGCAGAAACTGTTCGTGAAAAGGACTGGTTGATGGATCTACTAGACAAAGGCTTTTAAACAACTGTTTTAAAGATGCTCAACAACTAAGGGAAGATGTAGAGAAACTCAAGGAAAGGATGTATGAACAAAATGGAAATATAAAGAGATGGAAAACCTAAAAAGAAAAATGAAATTCTGCAGAAAAGTACAATAATTAAAGTGAAAAATTCACTAGAGGGATTCAAAAGTAGATTTGAGCAGGCAAAAGAAAGAATCAGTAAACTAAATTGAAGATAAGACAATGGAATTTATAGCATATGAAGAACAGAAAGAAACGGGTATAAGAAAAGTGAACGAAGCCAAAGGGGCCTGTGGGACACCATCAGTGGACCAACATATGCATCGTCAAAGTCGCAGGAGGAGAAGAGAGAAAGAGGCAAAAAGAACATTTGAAGAAATAGTGGCCAAAACTCTCTAAGAATTTGGAAAATTCACAAATTCATGGAAATTAAACAACACATACCTTAAACAACCAATGGATCAGAAGAGAAATTAGAAAATACATAGAAATGAATGAAAATAAAACATAACATACCATAACTTATGGGATACCTTGAAAGCAATGCTAAGGGGGAAATTTATAGCTACAAATGCTTACATTAAAAAAAAGTATCTCAAATTAACATCCAAACTTTACAACTTAAGGAACCAGAATGAACAAAGTAAACCCAAAGCTAGCAGAAGGAAGGAAATAATAAAGATTAGGGCAGAGATAAACAAAATAGAGAATAGAAAAATAATAGGGACAGAAAGTAGAAAGGCGGTTGCCAGGGCCTGGGGGCAAGGAGGAAAGGGGAATTATTGTTTAGTGGGTACAGAATTTTGATTTTGCAACATGAAGAAAGAGTTCAGGAGATGGGTGATGATGATGGCTGCGCAACAGTGTGAATATAGTTAATGTCATTGAACTGTACTCTTAAAATGGTTAAGATAATAAACTTCGTTATGTTTTATTTTATTTATTTATTTATTTATTTATTTATTTTGCGGTACGCGGGCCTCTCACTGTCGTGGCCTCTCCCGCTGCGGAGCACAGGCTCCAGACACACAGGCTCAGCGGCCATGGCTCATCGGCCGAGCCGCTCCGCGGCATGTGGGATCTTCCCAGACCGGGGCACGAACCCCTGTCCCCTGCATCAGTAGGCGGACTCTCAACCACTGCGCCACAGGGAAGCCCTGTTATGTTTATTTTACCACAATAAAAAAAAATGAAAACATTTAAAATAAAGGACCCCAGGTGAGATAGCAAGAAGACCCTGAGAAAAAGTCCCTGGGAGCCACTGAGCTGGTGATGAGAGCTGAGGTCGGTGGCCCATGGTACCCGATGGCTGAGTCAGTGGTTAGTAATGATCTCTCATTTCCTGCCATCTGCTTACTTTTCTTCCTCAATTCCCTTTTTCTGATCTGCTTCCGGAGAGAACAATCTCACTTCCTTGAGATCTTAAATTCCAAGTTTGATGTGATTATGAAAAAAAAAAAAAAGGAGGGGAGACTGTGAGGTTACTTTAGAAGGCCCTCTAATTTTCTGATGGCCACACAGACTTTTTAAAAAGTCTCTAGGGCCTGATAGCTTAGTAGTTTCAATACAGATGCATCAGGTTTAGTAGTTTCAATACAGATGCATCAATACAGATGCAAAAAGAGCAAGCAATTTTGTGATGTATTTGGGTTGATGGCCTATTTCTCCCAAGCATGCATTTCAGGGATGAAATTTTGTATAATTCCCCCATTCACTTATTTTTCAGTATAAATACAATCTTGACAATATGATAATTTCTGTTCTTTCCAAAATGAGGATAATAATGTTACTTGTTTTACTAACAGTAACATAAAATCTTGGGGAGAAACATAAATGCTTAGAAAATGTCTGAATACTCACAAGTTACTAATTTTTTTCTAAACCTTAAGTGAGATCTTCCAAATATGTGAATTTTTATGTCTTTACCTCAAACTGAGAGTATTCTCCTTCACTACTATCCCCTCCCCACACCTAATCAGGGAGGTAAAGTCCTTCACCGTTTTTCACATTTACAAATTGGTTACATTGGAATTGTCACCCTTGTCCTTCACCTCTTGGGCACCAGAGGGCAGACTTCTAAGTCTCACTTTATCTGGGACACAAATCCTTTTTCCCTCCACAGCAGTTTTCTCCTCTGGATTTGCTCCAGCACCTTGAAGAAGCTTAAAGGAACAATTAAACTTTGCTCTTCCTGATAATTAAAGTCTTCCCAATGGTTCAACACACCCACCAGAGACAAAAAGTAGTGATTACTCAGAAGACTGCCACCCTTTATCAATCAGCACAATCAAAAGAATTGTTCTTGTAAATAGTCTTTGTAAATAATCCGTTCATAATCTTTTTTTGTTGTTGTCCTTGTTAACTTTTCATTGTTTTTAGGCTAAAGACAATCTAAAATTCTATTCATTACTCTAGCCTTCAAAGCTTATAAAGTGAGATAATAGAAGTGAAACTGCTTTCAAAGGGAAAGAAACCCCATATAATTGCAAAGTAGACTTACCTTTAGGAGATAGTTAACAAGACCTGGCCATTTGCCAGACAAGTAATCAATAAACGGTCCATAATAATTGCTAGGGACACATTTTAAAATTATTTTATTTTTAAAATTTATTTCATTGAAGTATAGTTGATTTACAACGTTGTGTTAATTTCTGCTGTACGGCAAAGTGATTCGGTTGTACATATATATACATTCTTTTTAATATTCTTTTCCATTGTGGTTTATCACAGGATATTGTATATAGTTCCCTGTGCTATACAGTAGGACCTTGCTGTTTATCCATTCTATATATAATAGTTTGTATCTGCTAGTCCCAAACTTGCAATCCATCCCTTGCCCACCTCCCCTCCCCCTTGGAAACCCCAAGTCTGTTCTCTGTGTCTGTGAGTCTGTTTCTGTTTCCTAAGTTCACTGGTAGGGACACATTTTTTAAAAAGAGAAAAGTTAATATTTGGTCTTTGTGAATGTAGTTCTCATAGTTTTATTTTTTCTTATGATTTCTCTGTCGAGCTTCCTTTAGGAAAAATTTTCATTTTCTAGACCAGTTAACTCTTGTGTGGACTTATCCTAAAAAGCACATTTAGAACCATCCAAATAGCCATCTGTACACGTTTAGGATGTTGTGGATATTAAGAAGTCTACAAATTAAAATTTAAAAATATGTGACTTTTTTGTTTACTGTGAGAAACCTGGTCTCAACCATCAATGAGTAAATGGTCCCAAGAGAAAATATAAATGTACAAATATGTATAAATACCTTTTTTTCCATCTAATGCCAAATAAGAATATTTTTATTTTCCTTTGGGCCATCCCTCAATCACAGTATGCTTAGTTTTCTAATTTCTTAGGATTCTTTTTATCTTGGTTGTCTCTTTGACAAGCATAATTAGATTTAGCTGGAAGTGTCAGAGACTTCAGAGCATCAGAACAGTCCTGAGTTCAACACAAATAGCTTTCAGTGGTAAGGAACTTTTATGCTCACAAATTTGTCAACATTTTCTTTTCTTTTAAATTTATTTTATTCAAGTATAGTTCATGTACAATGTTGTGTTCATTTCTGCTGCACAGCAAAGTGATTCAGTTAAACATATATATATATATATATATATATATGCTTTTTCATATTCTTTTCCATTATGGTTTATTACAGGATATTGAATATAGTTCCCTGTGCTCTACAGTAGGACCTTGTTGTTCCTCGTCAACGTTTTCTTTGTAAGCAAAGTTGGGACCAATATTCCTCGGAAGATGATGTTATAAATGTTGGTGGGGGCTCCCCAGCTCATTTCCACCAAAATAAAACACATTGAAACATTATAAGTACATTGTAGTTCCCTCAGGGATACACACCACCCTTTGCTATTGTCATTTTGACTGTTTCTGTGATAAGTATAAGTAATGGGGAAAGAAGTTAATATTTGTAGAGAGCTTTATTCACATGCACCAAGTTGTACTAATCATCTCCCAACTCCCACGTGAAATACATCCTGGAGATACTGTTATCTCCATTTTATGGGAGGGACAGCTGCCTCTGGGAAGCTAAATAAACTGATAAGATTTTAAAATTCAAGATGTACCTCATTACAGGAGAGAGTTCGTTTTTTTGTTTTATTTTTTAGGATAGGCACAGGTAGTCCTGAATTTCTAACCATTGATGGGTGGAGGTGTTTTTTTTTTAAGCCAAATATTTGAACTTGAAATACATTTTTATATTAATACTGAGTACATGGCAAAATAGATTCTGAACTTCAATTCCCCCAAATCCAGCCTAACCCCAGTCATAAGTTTCAGACCCCCTTCTCTTTTCCCAGTATTACCTTTCCTCTCCACCCACATACCCTGCTCACCAGGCATTGCCATTGCTGAAATGTTAAAGATGTACACCAAGAGTTCATTTTTGGACATATTAATTTTGAGATTCCTTTCAAATACCCAAATGCAGATGCCAAGCAGTCAGTTAAATACATGGTTCTGAAGCTCAGGAGAGAGAATAGAGCTGGAAATATAATGTGACATTTGTTGGCATGGAGATTGAATCATTTATTTTAAAAATTTATACTCAGTGCCTATAATGTATTAGTGGATATATTCTATACTGATGCTAGAGCAGTCAATTATGTAGTATCCTAGGAGGTGATGAATGTTAGAAAAAAGAGAAGAAAGAGGAGAATTAGCATTGTGAGGGATGGAATTGGCTTATGGTCTTAAATAGGGAGGTCAGGAAGGCCTTGCTGAGATTTCAAAGAAGTGAGGGAGTTAGCACTGTGGACACCGAGAATAGTGTTCCAGGCAGAGCCAGTGCAAACTCCCAGAGATGAGGACATACCTGGCACACAAACAGAAAGCGGTCCAGCAGGGCTGTGAGCTATGTACTGCGGAAATCCCTGTGGGCCCTGGGGCCCTCCGTCTTTAAGAGGTCAGAGAGCTGGGAAGGGAAGCTGTCAAAGAAGAGCCCGAGTGATAGGTAGAAAATGTGGTGCCCAGAAGCCAAGAGAAGAAAGTGTTTCAAGAAAGAGACTAGTCAACTGATGCTGCTGAGAGGGCTCAAAACCACAGTGACTATGAGAGTAGGCCTTCGGTGACACGGGCAAAATCAGGGTCTGGGGGAGGCGGTGATCTGGATGGAAGCCCAGGGGTTGAAGGTTGAGGGAGGCGTCTGCAAAGGATGGAAACCAGTGGTCAGGCTGTGTGTGCCCAGAAGCAGAGGTAGATTTTTCTCTGTAAAACAGGATAGCAAGTTCCAGTGCTCCTCTCTCACAAAGCACACACATCTTGCAGCTCTCTTGAGTGTAACTGCACAGCCTTTTGTGACCCTCAGGGAAACATCTGGCCGGGCCGAAGCAACTTTCACTCAGCATGACCACACCACCAAATTTATCCATGAGCCCGTCTTCCTGGCAGCCTAGAGTGTAATACTAAGCTTTCTGAACAGGTCACTTATCTTGTGTAAGTTCTCCACGCGATAAGCAGGATTACTGGAAAACTTGTTAGCGGTTTCTATGACTGTTGCAAGCGTTGCCGTAAAGAAAGATAAGTACTGAACTTAAGGGCGTGATTTAGTTGTAAAATATTATTGATTGAAGATGTTACACCTCCTTCTCCATTTTAGGCACTTATTTCTTATAAAAGTGGTCTTCCTATAAACCCCTAAGGAGAGAAGGGAGAGAGAATTAACTTTGTAGTGAATGTCAGATGGCTGATGAGCTGAGGGGAGCCAAGTTAAATAACATCCCACCTCCGCTTCCGGGCAACACACGCAGACTCTCACACCCTCACTCCTACTCACAGACACACATCCTAGAAGAAGCTGCTGACAGTTGGCAGCTCAAAAATAAAACAGAGGTGAATCTACTTGGTTTCTATCACTTCTGATGTTGTGCTAGTAATGATAATAGAATTACTTGTTTCAGTTTTACTACTGATTTCATATACTTTTTTTTTAAGTACTTATTTTACTTCTTATTTATTTATTTATTTTTGGCTGCGTTGGGTCTTCCTTGTGGTGCGCTGGCTTCTCATTGCGGTGGCTTCTCATTGCGGTGGCTTCTTTTGTTGCGGAGCACGGGCTCTAGGCACACAGCCTTCAGTAGTTGTGGCACATGGGCTTAGTTTCTCCGTGGCATGTGGGATCTTCCCGGACCAGGGCTCGAACCCGTGTCCCCTGCATTGGCAGGTGGATTCTTAACCACTGCGTCACCAGGGAAGTCCCTGATTTCATATATTTTTTTTGTTTGCGTTCGAGGGCCTCTCACTGTTGTGGCCTCTCCCATTGTGGAGCACAGGCTCCGGACGCGCAGGCTCACGGGCCCAGCCACTCCGCGGCATGTGGGATCTTCCCGGACCGGGGCATGAACCCGCGTCCCCTGCATCAGCAGGCGGACTCTCAACCACTGCACCACCAGGGAAGCCCTTCATATACTTTTGACTGTTATAACAAGATTCTGATTTTTTTTTTCCAGGTATGTAAGACTTCCTCCCTTTCACCTCCCCCCATCTTCCTCCCAAACTGTGTGCATGTAATTGAATCAACACATAATCAACTTGGGTGGAATTCATCAAAGCTGGGGAGTGAAATCACTTTGGCACTGTGATAAAGAGAACAGACTTTGGCTATGAACCTGAATTTATATCCTGGCTCTGCTCTTTACTAGATATGTGAACTTGGGCAAGTTACTTAATTAAAATAATTATTTATTTATTTTTGGCTGTGTTGGGTCTTCGTTTCTGTGCGTGGGCTTTCTCTAGTTGCGGTGAGCAGGGGCCAGTCTTCATCGCCGTGCGTGGGCCTCTCACTGTCACGGCCTCTCTTGTTGCGGAGCACAAGCTCCAGACGCGCAGGCTCAGTAGTTGTGGGAGCAACAGGCCTAGTTGCTCTGCGGCATGTGGGATCTTCCCAGACCAGGGCTCGAACCCATGTCCCCTGCATTGGCAGGCAGATTCTCAACCACTGCGCCACCAGGGAAGCCCCTACTTAACTTCTTTATGCCTCAATTTCTTCCTGTGTTAAAAGGAGATAATGATAATGTTTTGTAAGTGTTTTGTGGGTATTAATTCATTGAATCTTCACAATGACCCTGTAAGTACTATAATTAAACCTAGTTTACAGATGAGGAAACCAAAGCACAGATGTTAAGTAACCTACCCTAGGTTAAAATCTAGTAAAAATAGATTTACCGTATAATCCAGCAATTCTACTTCTGACTATATAAGAATTGAAAGCAAAATCTCAAAAGGATATTTGTACACCCATGTTCATAGTAGCGTTATTCACAGTAGCCAAAATGTGGAAGCAAGCAAAGTGTCCATCGACAGATGAGTAGAAAAACACCATGTGGTATATGCATACAATGGAGTCTGACACATGCTATAACATATTAATAGATGAACCTTGAAGACATTATACTAAGTGAAATAAACTAGTCACAAAAGACATTGTTTGGGCTTCCCTGGTGGTGCAGTGGTTGAGAGTCCGCCTGCTGATGCAGAGGACACGGGTTCGTGCCCCGGTCCGGGAAGATCCCATATGCCGCGGAGCGGCTGGGCCGGTGAGCCATGGCCGCTGAGCCTGCACGTCCGGATCCTGTGCTCCGCAGGGGGAGAGGCCACAGCAGTGAGAAGCCCGCGTGCCGCAAAAAAAAAAAAAAAAAAAGACATTGTATGATCCTACTCATATGGGGTATTTGGAGTAGTCAAACTCAGAGAGACAGAAAGTAGAATGGTGATTGTAGAAAATAGAAGAGGCTGGGGGGGAGAGTGAAATGAAGAGTTGTTTAATGACTACAGAATTTCAGCTTCGCAACATGAAAAAGAGTTCTGGAGATTGTACAACAATGTGAACGGACTTATTTCTACTGAACCGTACATTTAAAACTGGTTAAGCTGGTAAATGTTATGCTACGTATATTTTACAACAATGAAAAACAAAACAAACAAAAAAGGAAAAAAAAAAAAACAAGAAAAAACCCACCAGCCTTGTTGAGAACATAGTGATTCTATACCTTTGAGAGTGACAGAGAGTTAGGAAAAGGATGCCAACTGGGTGGGGAAGACACGAACTCAGTCGTTGACAAGCCCAGGTACAGTGGTCTTTAGTGACCCAAATAGAAATATCCAGTCATTAGCTAGGGATGCGGGTCTGAGGTTGGTGATCTGTACTATGGAGGTTCTAGGAAGACAAAGCAGTAGCCCTTTACTACAAAGGTGGATTAGATGGGGGAGGATGGAAATGAAGACAAAGGAAACATGGAAGACGACTGTCATCATTCTTGTTTAGGAGAATGTTGATGGTACTGCCAAACACCAGGAAGGGGAGGCTGGAACCTGAGGTGGAAGAGGCGACTGTGAGTCCAGGAATGGACGTGTGAGGCTCGGGGATGTGCAAAGCTGTTCTGTCGATGGTGAGTTTGAGGTCTGAGATGGTGATTGGGGCAGAGAAGCCTCTCGTCCTGCATTTCCTCAGGTGAGCTGTAGTCCTCTGAGAAACGGTTTCCTCCAATATTCATGATGCATGTGAACATTTCAGAGATGCTGGGAGTACTTTGGGAAAGGGAATTGCTTGACTTTGTTTAACCTGGGTTTTTCTAAACTCATTTGTCTGCCCAACCTTTTTTTTTTTTTTTTTTTCCATAAAACATCTATTAATTAACTGAGGACTACACTTTGGGGAATTATTCTCTGGTCTATGCAGATATTTTCCCATTGACAAAGTAGAACAAAGGAGAAGCTGGTTAGAGGGTGGATAGATCTGTGGGTACTCAGTGTGTCCCTGTTAAGTCACCAAAATAGCGAGGAGGGTTCCAGAAACCCCAGCCTGACCTGGGAGCTGAGGACCCTGACCCCTCTGCGTGGGCAGCGGCGAGGAAGGCTGCTGGGGTTTTGATCAAAGCCAGCTTGCTGTTTGGCTTTCTACCTGCTCTACATGTGCCAGTAAAGCCCTGATCCAATCCCTCCCCTGGTTCCTTTTTATCCTCTACGTTGGCTTCTTGTCCTTGCTTTTCCATTTGCATAACTAATGCACACAACACAGAATTCCCGCAATTTTAAAGACAGCTGGCCAGCACATCTTGGATGCTGATGTCAGGAAACATCTGGAAAAGGGCTAAAGTTACTGCAGCCCAACTGAGAACAATGGAAACATTAATACGGAAAATTCAGTATGGGGGGGGGGGGCTGGTGTACGTAAAAATGGCTGCCAGGATGACTTATAAAAGCCTTGTACAAAACTCTCTTGTTAGTTTGGGCATTGATGCCACTGAGTCACTGAGTGGTAGGCCAGCTGAAACGAATATATTGCTACTCTCTTGGGGGACCCTTATCTTTGAGGCTTTCCTTTTCTTACAAGTTTTCCTAGAAATACTGCCAGCTAACCAAGACATTCTTTTCCAAAAAATCATGAACTAGGATTTTTATTTTATAATACCTTTAAGCTAATCTCCCTTTTATACTATATCTCTCACAATACAAATATATAAAATAGAATTCTCACATACATATTTTTGCTGTCTCTAAGCAGTCAGTATTGGCAGAAATATTGAGCTTTATAAAAGCTGTGATTGAAATATTTGAATATGAAGATTATGTCCCAAGGCTGCATGGCATAGTGGTTAAAAGAATGGGTTTTAGAGTTTGGATTCTAGCTTCTCCTCTTAACCAACTATGTGTGGCCTTGGTAAATTACTTAATGAACATAAACTAATCTGTAAAATTCCCTTAGTTATTTTTGCCTATTTGGATTGGCACGAGGAGGACACAAGCTAATGTGTGTTAGAAGTGCTTAGTGAGGAGTGTGGCCCAGGTTAGCTATTACAATTGTTGTTTTGTTGATACCCAAGGATTAAGAAGGAATCCCTGCTATAATCTATTTCTCAATTCAACTTTAAAACATTGAGCACTTGCTTCCGTTCCCTGTCCTACAGATGTATGTTTTGGAATTAGGGTTTCTCCGGCAAGCATTCCCCTAGAGTACCACCTACTGTTTCACTTTATTCTGTAGAAACTGAAGTGGTAGCCTGTCTCTTGTGTGGATTAATAATTACCATCTCATACTGTTTTCCAATCTTTGGATCCCTCCTGGTCCCTTGTATGACACCCACTTTTCCCCTCTAAAAGCTGGTTGGATTTTCTCCTATCTCCAGGGTTCTGAAATTTCTCAGTGATGTGTTTCGGTTTTGGTCGGTTTTAATCCATTGTGCCAGGGGTTTGTTGAACCCTATCGATCTGGCAGCTCATGTTCCTCAGTTTTGGAAATCTTCGTGAATTGTTCATTTATTATGAGTTCCTCCCCATTCTTAATTCTCTCCTCTCTTTTTGGAACTCCTATTCATTAGAATATTGGACCTTCCAGACTGATCCTCTGACTGTCTTCTCTCTTCTTTCCTATTTTCCTTTTGTCTTTTGACTTTATTTTCTGAGAGTTCCTCAACTTTATCATCTTACACCTCTGTTAAGTTTTAAAAATCTATTATCATATTTTAAATTTCCAGGAGTTCTTTTTTGTTTTCTAATGATTCTTTTTTTTTTTTCTTATAGCATCATATTTGTATAATATCTTTTTACTTCTCTGAGGATGTTAATAATAGCTTTGGGGGCAGGGGGAGCTTTTATTTCCCTGCATAGTCTGTTCCCTCTCTAGTTGGTTTTTTTCACCTTGTATGTCGTATCTCTATATTCTTTGGTAGAGGCTTGCTTTCTTCAGATGTATGGTAATCGTTACCCTTCACTCATGTTTTAAAGCTGATGGGAAACTCTGTGCCATGGGCAAAGCTCGTCGACTTCAGTCTCTACCCTAGGGGGAGCTGCCTGGGCCCTTTATATGAGGGGAAATGTCATTGCCCTTAGGTCTTTTTTTTCTTGGTCTGTTTAAGTTTTTCAGGGAGGAAACGTCTACTTTCCTGTCTAAAGGGCTTAATTATACCTGGCTGCCGCTGTTCTGAAAGTTGAATGTGAGCTGGGGAATTATAACACTTCATTATAAAAACTTTTTTTCAAATCTCTCTGCTTTCAGTACAGTATTCCCAATGTTAATCACGCCTAGTGCCCTGAATTCTGGCTTAGAGACCCTTATCCCCTGCAGAGGAAAACCTCAAGTCTTCTGCTGTTTTGGAGAGAGGCAGTTGACTAAGCTGCATTTGGGGCTTTGGGGTGGCCGATCCTGGGAATTGAGTTGCTTCTTAGTTTTCCTCTTTGCTAGTTTAGGATTTAGCTTTCTCAATTTGCTAACTCAGATAGCAATTCTCCTATTTCTCAGCTTCTAACGTTTTCTTGCTATTGTGATTTCCTCCTCTTTTTAATTTTTAAAAATCTCTTTATTTCCATTTTAATGGGGGGGTGTAAATGCATTTGTTCAGTCAGCCAACTTTAATCAGTATTTTTTTTAAAAAGATATTCTTAATGTAATGAAGTGTTCTGAAAAATTAGACTTTCTGTGCCAGAATTCCAAGTCAAAGAATGCTGATGAGATCAACTAATCTAGAATAGTTTTGTAAATGTATTCATTAATTTCTACCAGTTCTTAATATTCTGGCCATTATGACTGCTGCAGGGTAAATGTTTCTATTTGTTGGCAAAACTCGCTTGGGTTGTTCGTCACCTTTTATGTGGTTATAGATGTAAACAACATGTGTGCCCCAGATGGGCTCTGAAATCCAGGCTCCCACTTTGTGACAAACCTTCACAACACCAGAGGCTTCCAAACCCAAGTCCTTAAATCCACTCATTTCAGCTCACATCCTGGCAACTCGAAGAGAGAAATCTCTGAGTGACTAAAATCTCTATAGTGAGAAAACTTTTGCATTCAATATCTATTTTGGTGGGAGACTTTATATTCGACCTTCCTTCTGTAGAGTGAGGTGTGGAGGTAGATTCGGACTTAGCGTGGATGGAGGCAGGGGAAGTAACAAGATGAGTAACAGGACGAGCGAGGATTTAGGTCCCTGGTAAATGTCATGTGCCAGAGTGAGAATTCCTGCAACGGATACCCTCCTGGCAGAGCTGATTTCACGGGAGGCGACCCTGGCAGCAACTTGAGTGGGCCTGGGCTGGGTGGCATGTGGCCAGTCTAACGGCAAAACAGAATCAGCAGAGCCCTTGCGATCTCAGAAATGCCATGGCCAGCCTGGTAAGCAATAGTCAAAACTGAAGTTCCTTAAACTGATTTTTGCCCTCCATAGTTAAAGGAAGCCTAATCTTCCTTGTTATTTTATTAGTCAAACAGAACGTAGCCATACATTCTGTGCGGAGCTGTTGGATATTGAACTGCTTATGACATTGGGCAGAGCTCTTGGACAGAAATGCTTGTGACACTGCACGAGGCATTGTAACCTCTCTAAGTGTCAGTTTCCTCACTGGCAAAATGGAGTAAAAGATGGATCGAGCTTTTCGAGAGCAGTGACTGCATGCGTGGAGAGCCGCCCCAGGAGATGGAGCTGTCGTATCCCCTTCTCTTGCACACAATAAATGCCATGCGTGCTGTAGTAAAAACAAAAAATCTAAATGGAGGTAATATAGTATCTACCTCATAAGGTCATCGTAAGAATTAAAGAGAGAATTCCTGTAAAGACTTTAGTGTAATCCCCATATATACTAAACATTTAGAAAATGTCAAGGGAAACGGAAGAGCCAAGTACGTCTTCCTGGTTGCAACCTGAGTGGTCGGTGGTGCCAGTCTCTGAGTTGAGAAGCACAGGAAGGACATATTTGGGGGAGGGTGATAAATTCAGTCTGCATTTGTCTGGTTCCAAAGCCCATATCTCTTCACTACACCAGTCTCCTTACTGACACTGTCACTTCCTAGCTGCAAGATCTGGGTGAATCACTCAACTTCCTGTGCCTCGGTTTCCTGTTCTGCAAAATGGGAATTATAATAAATAGTCCCTTCCTCAGAGGATTGTTTTAAAAATTAAGTAAATTAACACATAAGTCTGGCACATAGCACCATTATTAGCTGCTGTAATTGTGTACAAAAGTGTGGAAGTACCTCACGGTATAAAATTTTTCTTCTATCCCTTTAATATTACATACAGCATCAGGCATGCCACTTCTTTTCAAATGGATGCGAAACTAAAAAAAAAAATTTTTTTAAAGAGGAAATAAAAGATTACGTACTGTGGTTACATTACTAGACACACACGAGGAGAGGCACTCTGCTTTATCTGCACATTGGATGTCTGGTTGTGATGTCTAAATCTCTGGCAGTCATCTTATAACCGGAAGGGCAGCTGGCCTGAAGATGGATGAAGAGAAAGAACAACCGGGGGTCTTCATCATGTTGTTCAGCCACCCGGCCTCCCAGTTTTTGAGCTCGTATCATCAGGAGGATAAAGGCACTGACCAGAGAAATGAGGAAGGCCAGAGGAAAGGAAGGATTTAGAGGAAGACGATGAATCTCTCAGTGTTATAAATGTTGAATGTGAAGAGTAGCGGTGTTTCTTGGTGGAAATGGCCAGCACCTAATTAGAGGCATGGAAATAGAGCCTGAAGGTGATATCGGAGCCCCAAATGTCAATGTGAAAGTTATTTGCAAAAACTGGTATGTGCAAGGGGAAGAGGTAAAGAAGAGTGTTGCCCCTGTCCTAATGTCCCATACTTCACTCCTGAAAAGTAAACAGTCTCATTCATCTTATTAAGAGCTGCATATTTAATGACATTCTACTTTTAATGTTTATCTTAATTTGTCATATATGTGGGTTATTTTGATCAATTTTATACTGCTAATAATTATAATGATAGATTTTTTTTTTGACACTTCAGAGCCTGACCATGGTAGCATTGCTGAGCTGCCTCCGCAAATTTGTTCTCCCTGTTTTTTTTTGTTTTTGTTTTTGGCGGTGCCCTGCAGCATGCGGGATCTCAGTTTCCTGACCAGAGATCAAACCCGGGCCGCCTGCAGTGGAGCACCGAGTCCTAACCACTGGACCACTAGGGAAGTCCCCCATGTTCTCCCCTTCCTGGATGCACAGCCAGCCTACATCTCCCTGTCTCCCTTGCTGCAAGGGGTGGCTATGTAATTGTTCTGGGCAACAGAATGTGAGTAGAAATGATGTGGGTCACTTCCAGGCCTGTTCCTAAAAACCAGTTCCTTGCACTCTTTGCTTCTCCTTCTGCAAGCTAGATATAGTCAAGAATAAGGCTCTAGGAGAAGTTTGGCAAACTTCAGCAAAGGACCAGACAATCACTATTTTAGTGATTGTGACAATCACTATTTTATAGGCCACACAAGGCCTCTGTCTCATATTCCGCTTTTTTTCTTAGTAGTCCTTTAAAAATGTAAATCTGAAAAAAAAAAGTAAATCTACTGTAAGCTCCCAGGACATCTAAAAATGGGCCCACAAGCTAGACCCTTGTTCTAGGGGATGGCAGAGCCATATGATGGAAGGCACCTGGGTCCCCTAATCACTCTTTGGAGGAGAGCACCTTGCTTATTTGAGCACCTCACCCAGGACTATCATGAGAGAAAGGAAGAAACTTTGATTGTGCTGAGCCAAGACATTCTTGGGTCTATTTGTAACCACAGCTCAACCCAACAAAATTACAGGAGTTTTACAAATTTAACTTACAAACATTTATATTAACAGAATGAATTATAAGACCGTTGAGCATCCTAATATAGTATATTAGGATAAAAGTAGATAGGGGAGGGCTTCCCTGGCGGCACAGTGGTTGAGAGTCCTCCTGCCGATGCAGGGGACACGGGTTCGTGCCCCGGTCCGGGAAGATCCCACATGCCGTGGAGCGGCTGGGCCCGTGAGCCATGGCCGCTGGGCCTGCGCGTCCGGAGCCTGTGCTCCGCAACGGGAGAGGCCACACAGTGAGAGGCCCGCGTACTGCAAAAAAAAAAAAAAAAAAAGTCTCTTCAAAGAACCTTTAAAAACTCAGAAACAAACCTCTTATGAAAGCTTCCTAGATTCATTGGGCTGGAAGAACGAGCAGGGTCTTTTCTGGTTCACCTCTGCCCTTTTCAAAATCCTGGGTCTAGGTCATCTTGGACAGTGTTCCAACACAGGAATGTCATTACAGGTCAGGAATCCTGCCAGTGGTGTCTCTCTGCTAGGTGCGGACTCCTTTCTTCTGACCTCAGATTTCGCATTGAATCATGAGGATGAGAGCTGCTTTCTTTCTTTCCTTTCAAAAGTTTTCCTTTCTTGGTTGTTCTGAGGATTCATAAGTTAAACATTTGTTAAGTCCTTTGTAATATTTGTCTGAAAGTATAAAGTCTTATTTATTATTGTTGGATGGGTGAAAGGTATACAAGTGCAAAGTATCATCTTCTTTCCTGAGCTCAGCACATTATCATGCTTAATCCCCAGGAAATTCATGACCCCATTCTCATGCAGTGCCTCCTCATTTACATAACCTGCCCCAAACCGAGCTAACAAAGGACTCCTGGGAGGGGATTTGCCGTTTCTTCTGTTCTTCAGAGAGTTTCTATTTGCCTGACAGGTGTGATAACGTTTTTGTCTGGCTGGACTAACAGTCCTTACTTAGTCCTTCTTTAGCAGGAGTGAGTGGCAGGGAGGAAGACCCTGGGCGGTAAGGGAATCAGGAGGATTTGAATCAGGAGGAATTGAGCTCTTATTTTGATCTGTGCTTGTCTACTCATGTGACCCTGGACAAGCCACTTCACTTCTCTGAGGTTTATTTTCCTCATCTGAAAAATGAGGGAGTTGGAATAAGTAAGTTCTATGATTCCTTCATATTTAAAATCTCCTCTCAACATGTCAAAATGCTGAAAAACTGCCCTGAAAATTTCGGTGTATTGGTGTGTATCACTTGGTAATATGTGATATGCACCAAAAAAAGTACAAGTGAATTAAATGCGTAAGAGATACTATTTTCCAAATAACTTCAGGGTGAAGTTCTTTATGTAATTCCAGTTTGCACAGTCAGTGCTGTTAGATCCATGTGTTTGCTGAAGGTTGTGATAAAGGTGGTAAGTGTGGTGAGGGAGGTGTGGAGGTGGTGTTGATGGTGATGGTGGTGTTGATGGTGGAGGGAGGTGGGAGGTGGGAGGTGGTGGTGTAAGCTTCACAGTAACCTGGAATGAAAACACATATATTACTGCTTTCGTCACAGTCTGTTCATCTTCATGAGTCCCATATATCTTTAGCACATTGCCTTGCACTAAGCAGGTGCTCGATACTTGTTTGATGGAGAGTAGCTGACAGATAGCTACAGATGCGTCTTCTCTTAATATCTAGGGCCAAAACTAATGCTCCTGTAAAGGTCTCAGATTTAATTTCACTTGATTAACAGGCTTTCTAAGAAAGCTGTGAAAATACTCTCACTGAACTTATTTTAATTGATATTGCTCATGCTTAACTCTAGGGAAGGATGAAAGCTTACGCGGATTATAGGAGGACCTTTTCTCAAAAGTAGTGGGAAGAAAGCCATTGAAGTAAATCTACTCAACAAGGGATCAAAATTTCATGGGGGGGGGGAGGGGGCTTCCCTGGTGGCTCAGTGGTTGAGAATCTGCCTTCCAATGCAGGGGACACGGGTTCGAGCCCTGGCCTGGGAAGATCCCACATGCTGCGGAGCAACTGGGCCTGTGAGCCCCAACTACTGAGCCTGTGCGTCTTGGAGCCTGTGCTCCGCAACAAGAGGCCGCGACAGTGAGAGGCCCGTGCACCGCGATGAACAGTGGCCCCCGCTCGCCGCAACTAGAGAAAGCCCACGCACAGAAACGAAGACCCAACACAGCCAAAAATAAATAAATTTATATTAAAAAAAAAAAGTCACAGGACAAGGCAGCTCCCGTTCTACCATTTAATAGCTTAGAATACTATTCACAGGTCATGAAAATTGCTAAACATTTAAAAAGGGAAACACTTAAAAAAAAAAAAAGGAATTTCATAGGAAGAAGTTTGACTTAGACTATATCTGAAAATGAAAACTAAAAACTATAAAAATAATTTAATCTTATATGTAACAAAATTTAGATTACTGTAGAAACTATGGGCTGGTCCTTGAAATGTACAAAGACTGAATCAAGTATTGTTTTTTTGTTGTTTGTTTGTTTGGAGGGCACGTAATTTTTTCAACAAAAGTTAGCCACACAGACACTTATAACGTAGAAATACTCAAAGAGTTTCAATGATTTTTCCCTAATGCCTTTCTTTTTAAAAAAATTATTTATTTATTTATTTATTTATGGCTGCATTGGGTCTTCACTGCTGGGCGCAGGCTTTCTCTAGTTGCGGCAAGCGGGGGCTACTCTTTGTTGTGCGCGGGCTTCTCATTGCGGTGGCTTCTCTTGTGGAGCACGGGCTCTAGGCACATGGGCTTCAGTAGTTGTGGCACACGGGCTTTGTTTTTCCACGGCATGTGGGGTCTTCCCAGACCAGGGCTTGAACCCGTGTCCTCTGCATTGGAAGGCAGATTCTTAACCACTGCGCCACCAGGGAAGTCCCCCTAATGCCTTTCTTAATCCTTGGATTTTTAAATAGTTCCACTGACACATGATCATCCTTACTGATTTTTTTCTTCTCTAGTTGTTAGCTACTCTACCAGTTACACAAGATTCCAAATATTCTCTAAAAATAGTTGACTTGGGACTTCCCTGGTGGCACAGCGGTTAAGAATCTACCTGCCAATGTAGGGGACACAGGTTTGATCCCTGGTCTGGGAAGATCCCACATGCCGTAGTGTGAAGAGACCCAGGCCACGTGGAAAGGCCACTTGTAGGCGTTCTAGTTGACAGTCTCAGCTACGGCCTCAGACAACAGCCAGAATCAGTACCAGACATGTGAGTGAGGCAGCCTTTGAGATGACTCCAACCCCAGCCACCACCTGGCATCAATTATATGAGATCCCTTGAGAGATGACCACCAAGCTGAGCTCAGTCAACTCCCAGGACCATGAGAGATATAAACAAACAAACCACTTTGATCATTTTACACCACTAAGCTTGGGGTGGCTTGTTGTGCAGGAAGAGATAGCTGAAACACTTACTTTAATATCACTGGCCTTTTAAATGATTTTAATGTAAAAATGCTTTAAAATGATAACCCTGGAACCATAAGGATTCCAGAGTTCCTGTGCCCAGGTCTGCTGCCCAACCCTAAACACTCTTAGATTGGTGGTGAGAAGGCCAAGAAGTGGGTCTTCATTTTCCTGAATATCCAGACATTCCCATGAGGCTCTAAAAATGATAGCAAGGTGACAGGAGTGTGGTTAGTGCTATTAAGGTCTGTCTCCATCTAGAGACACTTCTAAGAGGGTGGGACTGAATAGGTAAGACTGAGATGCTCTGGCTATAAGGAAGTTAAGCCCTCCATGATTTTTATCAGGAAATATTCCATTTCTCATACTGTAGCCACTGGCTGCTGAGGGAAGCTTCCCTCCCATTTTCCAAGACTGGCCTCTAGACACAGGCCAAGACCTTGCCTCATTAGACTTTGTTCTTGGGCCCATTTTACTCCAGGTCAGGGACCTAGTAAGTGTGAAGGACCAGTACTAAAGAAAAGATCTATATCAGAAGGAAAGGAGTCACCATTGAAATACCAAACAGGATGAATGGTGAAAGAAAAATTAAACATGTTAGACAAAAGAAAACATACAGGGACTTCTCTGGTGGCCCAGTGGTTGAGAATCCGCCTGCCAATGAAGGTGACAAGGGTTCAAGCCCTGGTACGGGAAGATCCCACATGCCACGGAGTAACAAAGCCCGTGCGCCACAACTACTGAGCTTGCACACCTAGAACCTGTGCTCCACAACAAGAGAAGCCACTGCAGTGAGAAGCCAACTCAATGAGAAGCCCGTGCACCGCAATGAAGAGTAGTACCCTCTTGCCACAACTAGAGAAAGCCCGTGTGCAGCAACGAAGAAACAATGCAGCAAAAAATAAATAAATAAAATAAAATAAAGAAAACATACAGAGCAGAGGGGAGAATGGCCACCTGAGGTATAGCCATCTGTCATGTTCCTTCTGTTCCTATTAATTAGGCATGGATTTCTCCATAGTGGAGGAGTAGAGTGCAAGGATGATAAAATTCAGGAACTGAAAATGGCTGTGTGGCAATATGCTTGGGGTTTTTTATATTAAAAAGTACTTCCTTGAATATGCAGGGCCTCATTAAAATCCTTTTGTGTCACAGAGGAACTAAAGGACCATGGTGGGCCCCAAATAGAGGAAACAGGTAAGTTTATGGCTTTTTCTAAGCTTAAGGAAAGAGGGTAAAGAGGCATCTAAGCGTTTTGGGTTTTTTTTTTTTTTTTTTTTTTTTTTGGTTTGTTTTATTCTAGGTATTAGTCATCAGTTCAGTTTCAAGGAACAGAAATGGACTCACATCAGTTCATACAATAATAGGAATTTACTGGTCCTATAACTGTATAGTTGTGGATTTCAGGAATGGTTATATCCAGGAGCTCAAACAATATCTTTGGAAATCTATCTCTTGTCCTGTCCTTAATGTTCACTTGGCTCTAATTGTCTTTACTCTACACTGGCTTCTTGCATGTGGAGTACATGATTTATGCTACAGTGGCCAGACTTGTACCTTCCTTGCTTGTGGCTTCAGTGTAAAGAAGCTAAGTCTCTAGACATTGCAGGTAAAAAAGACCTAGGCAGAACTCTGATTGGCTAGGCCTAAGTCATAGTCCTACTCCTAAGGCTAGAGGGCTAGGGTGGGGGTCAGGCTCACCTAATCTCCTTGGAATGGGTCCTCCTTAGGAACAGAAGTGCTCTATTTTCAGAAGGAGGGGGGAAATGCAAGACAGATGAAAACATCAGATGTCCATTAGAACTGTCCAGCTACTTTGACCAGGATTGGAAAGGGACTGAGACTAGGGTCAGGTGCTGTCCCCAGGAGTAAAGACCAAGCAGTTGGCTAGAACTTCCATATGCTGTATAATTTAGGAAGCACTCTGAAGTGGCCAGAGTGTAGGAGGCTAAGAAACCCAGGAATGCTTCTTTGACCATATTCTGCTGTGGATCGTGAAAACCCACCTAGTCAGCTTCACCCTGCTCCTGACACACTTAAATTACTGTTCTCTACCCCAGCGGTTCTATAGGTTGGGGAAAGGGTGACTGTGATGCTTCTCAACGTTTGGGAACTCCTGATTTACATTAAGAAATCCAAAAAGTTGTATTCTGAAGTTCTCCTTCGGTATCTTGTAGTTTTAAATATACATTTTGAACTTTTTTGTTGAAACACGATATACTACGTACAAAAAGTGCACATATCATGAGTGTACAGTTTGATTAACTTTCACAGGCTGAACATAACCATGGAACCAGTACCCAGATCAAGAAGCAAAACATTTCCAGTACCCAGAAGCACCCCACTCTCTGTAATCCCTTCCGGTCAGTCCCCTCCTGCCAAGGATGATCACTATCTTGACTTCAAACAGCACAGATTTGCTTTTCCTGTTTTTATAATTTATAGGAATGTAATTCTACACTATATATTCTTGAATGTTTACCTTCTTTTGTTCAGTATTATATATGTAAGATTTATCTGTGTTATGTTTGTAGTTGTAGTTGTTCAGTCTAAAATATTCTACATTCTATTGCTGCATAGTGCCTCATTGTTTATTTATTCAATCCACTCTTTAAGGATTTTTGGGTGTTTCCTATTTGAAGTTTTCACTGCTGTGAACAATGAATATTCTAGTTCATGTCTCTGAGTGAACATACATAAACATTTCTGTTTGGGTTGTATGTAAAAGTGGAAGTTCATGGCTTTAAATATGTTGGACTATTAAGTAAGATTGCCTTTTAAATAAGTCACCTTTGACATTTAATGATAGCATTTAAGGTATTTCATAGCCTTCTTCACATTCTAGGTGTTGTCCATGACCTGAGGGGTACTACTTAATATCTACAATCAGAATAAGACAAGAATGAAGGAGCAGGGGGCTGAGACTTGTTGCCCCCATAAAAAGTCACGATCTCTCACTCAGTTCCTGGGTCTGAGCCAATTATTAATCAGTAATCCATTGCCTGAAGAGGTAGCCACGTCTTCAGGAGCCCTGGAACACCATGGCAAGTAATGCTGTAAGGATTCTCAGTCATTTCCAAGGGAATCTATGGCTATTTTCTTGGAGAAAGGAGAATACTCAAACACTTCAAGGATTATTGGATACAGGTTCTGAGTTGGTATTGACGTTTGGAGACCTGAAGCATTGTCATGCCCCTTTTCCCACAGTTAGAATAAATAAGTAAAATGGAGTTCTGGCAGTCTGACTTACAGTGGATTCCCTGGGTCTGCAGACCCATCGGATGGCCATTTCCTCTGTATTTGAGTATATAATTGGGATGGATCCTCTTGGCAGTTGGACTAATCTTCCCATTGGCTGTTGGCCTGTGGGGTAAGAGTTATCACAGTGGGGAAGGTCAAGTACAATCCTCTGAAATGGCACCCTGAGAAACTGTCCACTCCCAGCAAGACAGCGAATCAAAACCAATATTGCATCCTGAAGGTAAGAGCGGGAGAGGGGGTGGTAAAGATACGTGCTGTCATTAGAGATCTAAAGGATGCAGGAGAGTGGGTGGTCCTGATTATATTGCTGTTTAATATACCATCTGGATCACAGAAAATGACTATTGATACTGTGTGCTCAATCAAGTCGTAGCCATGATTGCAGTTGCGGTGCAAGCCACGTATCCTTGCTACAGCAAATGAATAAGGACTCAGATACATGGTGTGAGGTGTTTGATTTGGCAAATGAGTTGTTTTGCATTCCAATCAGAAGAGAGGATCAGCAAGTGGGGTTTATCCCAGGAATGCAAGGATTCTTCAATACACGCAAATCAATCAATGTGATAAACTATATAAACAAATTGATGGAGAAAAACTATATGATCATCTCAATAGAGGCAGAGAAAGCTTTTGACAAAATTCAACACCAATTTATGATAAAAACCGTCCAGAAAGTAGGCATAGAGGGAACGTACCTCAACATAATAAAGGCCATACGTAATAAACCCACAGCCAGCGTTGTTCTCAATGGTGAAAAACTGAAACCATTTCCTCTAAGATCAGGAACAAGACAAGGTTGTCCACTCTCACCACTATTATTCAACATAGTTTTGGAAGTTTTAGCCACAGGAATCAGAGAAGAAAAAGAAATAAAAGGAAGCCAAATCTGAAGAGAAGAAGTAAAGCTGTCACTGTTTGCAAATGACATGATACTATACATAGAGAATTCTAAAGATGCTACCAGAAAACTACTAGATCTAATCAATGAATTTGGTAAAGTAGCAGGATACAAAATTAATGCACAGAAATCTCTTGCATTCCTATACACTAATGATGAAAAATCTTAAAGAGAAATTAAGGAAACACTCCCATTTACCATTGCAACAAAAAGAATAAAATACCTAGGACTAAACCTACCGAAGGAGACAAAAGACATGTATTCAGAAAACTATAAGACACTGATGAAAGAAATTAAAGATGGTACAAACAGATGGAGAGATATACCATGTTCTTGGATTGGAAGAATCAACATTGTGAAAATGATTATTCTACCCAAAGCAATCTACAGATTCAACGCATGCCCTATCAAACTACCAATGGCATTTTTCACAGAACTAGAAGAAAAAATTTCACAATTTTTATGGAAACACAAAAGACCCCGAATAGCCAAAGCAATCTTGAGAAAGAAAAATGGAGCTGGAGAAATCAGGCTCCTGGACTTCACACTATACTACAAAGCTACAGTAATCAAGACAGTATGGTACTGGCACAAAAACAGAAATATAGATCAGTGGAACAGGATAGAAAGCCCGAAGATAAACCCATGCACATATGGTCACCTTACTTTTGATAAAGGAGGCAAGAATATACAATGGAGAAAAGACAGCTTCTTCAATAAGTGGTGCTGGGAAAACTGGACAGCTACATGTAAAAGAATGAAATTAGAACACTCCCTAACTCCATACACAAAAATAAACTCAAAATGGATTAAAGACTTAAATGTAAGGCCAGACACTATAAAACTCTTAGAGGAAAACATAGGGAGAACACTCTTTGACATAAATCACAGCAGGATCCTTTTAGACCCACCTCCTAGAGAAATGGAATTAAAAACAAAATAAACAAATGGGACCTAATGAAACTTCAAAGCTTTTGCGCAGCAAAGGAAACCATAAACAAGATGAAAAGACAACCCTCTGAATGGGAGAAAATATTTGCAAATGAAGCAACTGACAAAGGATTAAACTCCAAAATTTACCAGCAGCTCGTGCAGCTCAATATCAAAAAATCAAACAACCCAATCCAAAAATAAGCAGAAGACCTAAATAGACATTTCTCCAAAGAAGATATACAGATTGCCAACAAACACATGAAAGAATGCTCAACATCATTAATCATTAGAGAAATGCAAATCAAAACTGCAATGAGATATCATCTCACACCAGTCAGAATGGCCATCATCAAAAAATCTACAAACAATAAATACTGGAGAGGGTGTGGAGAAAAGGGGACCCTCTTGCACTGTTGGTGGGAATGTAAATGGATACAGCCACTATGGAGAACAGTATGGAGGTTCCTTAAGAAACTAAAAATAGAACTACCATATGACTCAGCAATCTCACTACTGGGCATATACCCTGAGAAAACCATAATTCAAAAAGAGTCATGTACCAAAATATTCATTGCAGTAGTATTTACAATAGCCAGGACATGGAAGCAACCTAAGTGTCCATCAACAGATGAATGGATAAAGATGTGGCAAATATATACAATGGAATATTACTCAACCATAAAAAGAAATGAAATTAAGTTATTTGTAGTGAGGTGGATGGACCTAGAGTCTGTCATACAGAGTGATGTAAGTCAGAAAGAGAAAAACAAATACCATATGCTAACACATATATATGGAATCTAAAAATGAAAATGAAAAGAAAATGGTCATGAAGAACCTAGGGGAAAGACAGGAATAAAGACACAGACCAACTAGAGAATGGACTTGAGGATATGGAGAGGGGGAAGGGTAAGCTGGGACAAAGTGAGAGAGTGGCATGGACATATATACACTACCAAACGTAAGGTAGATAGCTAGTGGGAAGCAGCCGCATAGCGCAGGGATATCAGCTCGGTGCTTTGTGAACACCTAAAGGGGTGGGATAGGGAGGATGGGAGGGAGGGAGACGCAAGAGGGAAGAGAGATAGGAACATATGTATATGTATAGCTGATTCACTTTGTTATACAGCAGAAACTAACACTCCATTGTAAAGCAATTATACTCCAATAAAGATGTTAAACAAAACAAAACAAAACAAAACAAAACTTATAAGTAAATAAATAAAATAAACTCTAACCAGAATAAAATGTTAGGTGCATATATATGAATAAAATCATTTAAAAAAAAAAGAAAGAAAGAAAAGAGGATCAGGGCTTCCCTGGTGGCTCAGTGGTTAAGAATCCTCCTGCCAATACAGGGGACACAGGTTCGAGCCCTGGTCTGGGAAGATCCCACATGCCGTGGAGCAACTAAGCCCGTGTGCCACAACTACTGAGCCTGTGCTCTACAGCCTGCAAGTCAGAACTACTGAAGTCTGTGTACCTAGAGCCCATGCTCTGTAACAAGAGAAGCCACCGTAGTGAGAAGCCTGCACACCGCAGTGAAGAGTAGCGCCCACTCGCCGCAACTAGAGAAAGCCCGCGCGCAGCAACAAAGACCCGATGCAGCCAAAAATAAATAAATTAAATAAATAAATTAAAAAAACAAAAAAGAAAAGAGGATCAGAACCAGTTTGCATTCGTTTGGAATAGACAACATTTATTTATAATTTTGCCCCAGGGATATGTTAATTCTCCACCCTCTGTTATGTGTGGTTCAGATACAGAGCTGGACCATCTAAACGTCCCAGAGAACATCACATTGATCCATTACATCAGTGACAGTGTGCTGATTAGGCAAATGAGCATGATGTGGCTAGGGTGCTGGCAGCCTTGGTAGGAGACATGTACACCTGAGGATGGGAGACAAACCTATGAAGATTCAGGGATCTGAACCTCAGTGAGGTTTTTAAGGGTTCAGTAGTCAAGGGTATTCTGGGAAAACCTCTCCAAAGTAAAATACAAAATACTGCATCTTGCATCTCTTACTCTAAAGAAGGAACCACGATGCCTGATGGGCTTCTTCATGTACTGGGGGCAACATATTCCATATCTAAGAATGCTATTGCAGCCCAAATCCCAGGTGACATGGAAGGCGCTATCTTTGAGTGAGGCCTAGAGCAAGAAAGGGCTCTATAGGAAGTACAGGGTGTAAGCAGCCCCGTTACTTGACCATACTCCCTGGCAGAGCCTATAATGTTGGAGGTGGGAAATGATACAGTGTGGAATTTATAGCAAGCCCCAGTAAGAGAATCACAGCACAGACTCTAAGATTTCTAGAGCTGGGCCATGCCATCTGCAGCAGAGAGTTTTATATCTTTTCAGAAATAGCTCACTGGTATGTTACCAGGCCCTGGTAGAGATGGAGCAGTTGGCCATGGGGTAACATGTGAGCATACATTTAGAATTGTCTATTATAAACTGGGTTCTATTTGGTCTACCGAGTTATAAAGTTGGACAGACCCAAGAGCAATCCATCATAAAATGGAAATGGTACATCCAGGATTGAGCCCGAGCAGGACCAGAGGGTGTGAGCAAACTGCATTGGCAGGTATCCCAGACACCCATGTCATCCGCTACGGGTGCACCAGCTGCCTTCACTCTCTGTAGGTTCCCAACCAGCTGAAGGGGGACGAAATATTCAAAGCTAGGGTTAGCTTATGGATAGGTTGGCTCTGTATGTGGGTGCAAGACAAAAATGGACAGTGGCTCATAAACTTCCCAGTGGGTAGAGCTTCGAGCATTGCAAGGTCATTCACTTTGTATGGAAGGAGAGGTAACTGCTTGAGATGTGAATACATATACTTTCCTGTGCAGTGACTCTGAAAGGGAAAGCACTGGAGGATTTTGACAAAGGTCAGAAGCAGAGGCATGTAGATGGATATATGAAAGTGGGCGTGAAGCATGAAGATTCTGTGTTACATATTAATGCCCACCCAAAAGTATTAACCACTGAAGAGGCACTAAAAAACCAAGTAGGCAGAATGGACTTGGCCAGTTGACATTAGCCATTCTTTGCCCTCAACCACCCCAGAACGGACACGATGGACAAGTGAAAGGTGTTGGAGATAGAGACTATGGGCCCAACAGTACGGACTCCCATTTGCCAAAGCTGCTCTAGTTCCTGCTGCTTCTAAATGTCCAGTGTACCAAAAACAGAGACTGAGCATCCAATGTGGCAGTATTCTGGAATAGTCCAACCAGCCACTTGGCAAGTTGACCTCAGTGGGCCCCCTCCATCCAGCCTGCACAGGAATGTATACCTATTTGGGGTATGAATTTGCCTTCCCTGCCCACAGAGCCTCAGTCAGCACTGCTCTCTGGAAACTTACAGAATGCCTGATTCATGAGCACAAAATCCCACGCAATATAGCATCCAATCACGAAACCCACTTTGCAGCAGAGGAGGCGCAGAAATTACCCCTTAGCTATAGAATCCACTGGTTATATTACATACTTCAATATATAGAATTAGCTAAACTGGTAGACAGAAGGCACAGCTAAAGCACCAGCTTGTAAGCAAGACTCTGCAGGGATAAGTTGCCATCCTACAGAGTGCAATGTATACACCAAACCAGAGACGTTTATTTGATATTATGTCACTTATAGGAAGAATGCACGGGTACAAGAATGAAGGGGTGGCAACAAGAGAAGGCCCATTTAACATCACTCCTAGTGACCCATTGGGGAATTTTGTGCTTCCCATCCTCACAACTTTGGGCTCTGTAGGGTTAGAGGTCCAGGTCCCCAAAGGGAGTGCGCTAGGTGACATAATGGTATGATTGAACTATAATCTATGAATGCCACACAGGCACTTTAGACTCCTGTGTCCAGGACCAACAGGAGAGAAGAGTTGCCATCATTCCAGCCGGAACCAATGACCCTGAGCAGTGGGAGGAGCTAAGGCTGATATTGCACTGGGAGGGCAAGGGGGAGGGAGAAATGTGCACAACCAGGTGATCTACTTGGTACCTCTGTGGATTCGTTTTCTCAGTTATAACTGTGGATGGACTTACACAACATCCTCACTCTGAGAAGGGTCCGATTCCAAAGGCTTGGGCCCCCTAAGAATGAAGGTCTGAGTTGCACTACCAGATAAGGGAGCCATCAACTCCTGCAAAGGTGATAGAGTAGGATGTGGAGTCTTCAGAGTGGATAGTTGAGGAGAGAGAAGATAAATGCCAGTTATGGCCTCAAGACCAACTGCAGCATGGGGGCTGTGGTTTGGGTCACTAAACTGCCTCTTCTAAGTTTCCCCTCAAGAGGAGAGGTCCACAGGAACTTGGGAAGAACTGTACCCTGAAAATGGATAGAGAAGTCTGCCCATGTGATGCAGTCTGTATAGACCAGGGTGAAAACCATGCGGGTTCACTGCTTAGGGCTCCCTTCAACAGAGAATCTCCTGTGAGGAGGGCAGGGAGCTAACAGCCGCAGCTGCTGCCTCTGTGAAATTCACTGCTGAAGGCCATGCTCTCCTCAGCCTGCCAGTGACTGCACTCAGCAGGGTGCTAAAGCTGGGCCCTTCCTGCCCATGTGGGCCACCTGTCAGTCAAGGATTGCCTTGAAGTTCCCCATCAGCTGGGTCAGGACTTTCTCAGGGTTGCACTACAGTCTGAAGCTCTTCACACCCAATCCTCCTTCCTTCTTTCCTCCATTCACAGGTGTCATATCTGCATTGCCATCCTGCCTGCTTTTCTTCCTTCTCCCCTCCGTTCTTTACAGGCTTTTCCTGCAATACATCTCTCGCTCCTCTAATTCCATCTTGGCATCTGCTTCCTGGTGGATCTGAACTGACCCACAAATCACACTTCTAAATAGTTCTTTTCCAAGTAACCAACTGTTTTTCTGGGTTTTTTTTGCTTGATGAAGAGTTTAAACCTGAAGGTTAAACAGACACCTACCCTATCAATACAGGTATCTCTCTTGGCCAATTTACTGTCATTTAACTCTGCAGAGGAGTTACAGGTTATGTCAGTGTCTTCTAGAACTTGTACTAGGGAAACAGAGGTCTATTTTGTCTATTTACAGGAGGGCAAGTTCACCTCCAAACTTTCCCTGGATTACTTTTATGGTTGCCTCCCTTTTCCCTGCCATTGGACTCTAGTGGTAAGAATCCTGTTTGTCTCCTTTAAACCACAGAACTGCTAATTCAGATGAAATGACATTTCCAGAAGAACAGGAATTCCTGATTTAAGTGAGGCCCTTTTGAGTTCAGATGGATTTGTGATAAGTAAAAAAGAGCACTCTTGTTCCCAGACCAGCTACACACTGCCGCCCCAAGCTGCGGATTAATGGAACTGGCCCAGTAATAAACTTGGTTGGGATTTTCCTTGGTGAGATTTTGTGGCCACCAGAGAGGTTCCCTTGCAAGTAAATGAGTCTGGGTAGGAAAATACCCATATGTGGGGTTCTTATTGCCTCTCCTACAAAAACAAATCTCCTGGCAGTGATGAAACAGAAAAGACTGACTAAAGATAAACACTTGGATTCTGCACGAAGGCTTTTGGTAATTTTAGGGAAAATGGGCTGGGTCTCTCCCATACCAGCAAATTGCTTTGGAGGCTGTAAAGTTTGGTCTCCGAACTCATTTGGCCAAGCTGCGCAGAAAGTCAAAGGAAGATTCATTAGCAAGGATGAAATGTACCACCACATTATGTCTGTCTTTTCAACCAAACAGACCGAGACTTATTTCTTGTGACGTTCAAACACTAACACAAAATGTTTTGAAACCCCTGTGACATTTTTTGGTGAGTAGAGTGTCTAAGGGAGTTTATGTGGAAGAATCAATATAACTATTGCTCCAGAGTTGTCAGGGAATACACCCAAAGGGCCCCTCTCTATTAGTGACTAATTTTATTCTAAGAATGGGATCCATCACTTCTAATTTAAGACCTTGACTTGTGATGTAAAGTAATGAAGCATCAGCTCTTGGACACTTCAATATAACCTATCTCCAGGGCAGATAGAAGAGATAAATTTCTCACCTGAGACGTATTTAAATCAGAATCAGACAAAGAACTTTGTCATTCCTCGTTGAAAGGTTCAAGTTGCCATACTTAATTGAATAAGGCAGTCTTTTTTTTTTTTTTTTTTAATATTTATTTATTTGGCTAAGCTGGGTGTTGGTTGCCCTGTGCAGGATCTTCATTGAGGCATGAGGGCCTTTTAGTTGCGTCACAAGGAATCTGTAGTTGTGCCATGTGAACTCTTAATTGTGGCATATGGGATCTAGTTCCCTGACCAGGGGTTGAACCCGGGACCCCTGCATTGGGAGCTCGGAGTCTTAGCTACTGGCCCACCAGGGAAGTCCCAAGTCTTTTAACAATTGCAAGAGAAAACTAAAACTGAAGTTTTTTCCCTTGAAAGCCATAACAAGTTTTATTTTTACAGATACTGATACAATGTCTACTAGCCAGGCTGAATTATATTATCATCTCTAACCTGGAGCTCCTGGCTGTACAATCAATACAAGAAAGAGCCTTGATGGCGGGTGGGAGGAAATTCACAGAATAAACAATAAAATGTCTCTTGCCTGAAATCTTTGCCTCCAAAATGGGAGATGATGATTCAGTAGAACTACAATGTGCAGCCACTAGGTTGGTACCCATGTAGTCCTAAAGTTGTTTGGCTGTAAGGGCATCATGTGATACCTCTAAGTATTTTGTTGGTGATTTGTTTCTAAAAGGTAAAGAGCTAAGAGATTTTTGTTCCTGCTAAGAAATGCCAAGCATATGAACACAGGCAGCTATTCCATCTCTGAGTTTCTCTGCCTGGGCCTTCTTTCTGAGAGCGTCCTGCCTTCCCTTGAGAATCATGCTCATTGTACTTATTCTTGACCTTGCTCTGCCTCCTACCCACCATTAAAGGTGATTAGTCCAGATGAACACCTGATTCAAGCTAAACCAATCAGACACCTTTCCCTGGGAATTTGGACTTGAGGCAAAAGTCCATTTCTCTTTCAAGAGAAACTGTATAATATGTGAAATTGTGAGGTGTAGACAACCACGTGCCATGTGGATTGAAGAGCAGAAAAGGCTGGGTGCAGAAAGAAGAGTGAAGAAGATATGCAGAGAGAAGTGGGGTAGGGGAGACAGAGAGAGAGAGAGAGAGAGAGAGAGAGAGAGAGAGATGTGGACTTTTTCAGGTTCTATGCAGTATCCTTGTAATTGCTCACTTTTGCTTAAGTGAACAAAACCTTTTACCTGCAGCCAAGAGGAGTCTTAACTTTTCCTCCCACTCCTGGCACGTGTATGATATAGAAAATATGAATTTGTCCAACAAGGTAATCCTGGACTCACAGGAAACACTTTGATCCTGTAGGAGCCTCTTCTTGCTGCAGGAAGAAATCTGCCTGTTTTCTGAGCTCTTTCCCCACACCAGCCCTTGAAGGGTCTAGAAAGACTCAATCTGAGGGTCAGGACAGACTGAGGTTTGGGGGCCCCCAAGGATTTGGGGCTGTTAGAGCCCCTAGTTCAATGGCTAGGCTAGAGTGCCTAGTCATCATTTGTGATATACTTTTTCTGTAACAAAATGCATACTGAGTTCCAAATGACCAATTTAGAAAACGACTTAAGGACTACAATCCTTTAAAAAAAAAAAGCAGGGACTGCCTGCTCCATATTAATTAGTAGTGACGATTCACAACACAGAAGGGGTTCTTTAATACACACAAGCACTCCATTAATCAGGACCTGATTGCACTTTAAGTTCCCTCCAACACATTTGACTTTTCATTTATTTAATGAGAGGGAAGAGACAACTAAACTTCAATCTTCTGTGCATTGAATGGCCATTAGATGACAAAGCATTTGTGAAATGATACTGTAAGTCAGTGGAGGAGAAAAAACTTTAAAAATATCCTCTCTCTCTCTCTCTTTTTTTTTTTTTTGAGGAACAGACAGAATTCTGTAATGCTCACAAAGGAAGAAGCAATTAAGACTCTGATTCAGTTAAGAAGATATAAGAGAAATATAATTTGAAAGCCTGGAGGCACTAGACAGTTTGAGTTCTGGCTCTTTTTTTTTTTTTTTTTTTAATTTGAAAGCAGTCACTGTTTATTAACTGGCCAGATTACAGAAGTAATCATGGTAGATACCTTAGTTCATCCTTCTAATAAGCCTGTTGATCTGGTCTTCCCTGTTGCCAGCATCTCCACCTTCAACAAAATGGGTGGTCATTTTCTTCATTCCACCTCGTGAAGACAATTTGAAGGGCCACAGGAAGTCGTTTGCTTCTTTGAACCCAAACGTTTTCCAACAGTATAGATCTCATGAATCAGATCCTCCATGCAGATAATACCGTATTTGCCAAGAGATGGAGCAATCAACACGTTATCTGTCAGGGCAGTTCGCTTCTTGTTGATTTTGCCATAACCACGCTTGTAGATCAATTCATTTACTGACTTCAGGTTGGGTACCTCCATGCAATGTATGGTTCCACAATTCTCAGCATGTTAATTGAAGCCTTGTTGAGCTTCACAAAAGTGCCATTGAAAATCTGATGGAGTCGGAGAAGCTGCAACACCTTTCGAACCTTTGGGCTCACACCATTGATACCTCTGATCCTGATGACAAACATCAATTTGGGTTCCGTGGCTACGTAGAAGTTGCCGGCTTTTCCTGCCATCCTAGCCATGCGAATTTCAGTTCTATACATCTGCCTGTATTCCTTGTGATCGTGCTTAGCTTTTTCATAGATAAGCTTCCTCCTTGCCTTTCGAAGCATCTTTTGGGCAAATTTCTTTCTCAGGCGCTTGATCTTAAGCTCTGAGAAATTCTTTCGCTTTTTCTTAAGGGTTTCTGGCACAGCAGGAACCTTCTTTTTCTTCTCTTCCGCACCCTCCATGGTTCCAGCCGGAAAGGGCTGAGTTCTGGCTCTTTTGTTACAAATCAATGACCTTCGGCAAGACACAAATTTATCTGAACCTTTGTTTTCTTATCTGTAAAATAGGTGTTCCAGTAAGGCTTGCCTGACAATTCTTACAGAGTTACTGTGAGATTCATGTGTGATTGTACATGTGAAATTGTTTTGTAGTCTGTAAAGTATTATACAAATATTATTCACTCTTATTGTGACAATTGAAATACTAATAACTTTTAATTATTTTGACTAGGGGGAAATGTCTACAGTCATATGGTCAAATTAGGAGTTACTGTATGGCAGACACTACATGAGAATAAATTCACCCTCTGATCCAAGATTATATGCAAATATATATTTTTATTTAATTAATTTATTTTTATAAGCCAATCTTTTTATTTATTTAGTTTTTTGCTGAGTTGGGTCTTTGTTGCTACGTGCGGGCTTGCGACGAGGGGGGCTACTCTTCGTTGTGGTGCGCGGGCTTCTCATTGCGGTGGCTTCTCTTGTGGAGCACGGGCTCTAGGTGCGCGGGCTTCAGTAGCTGTGGCACGTGGGCTCAGTAGTTGTGGCGCACGGGCTTAGTTGCTCTGCGGCACAAGGGATCTTCCCAGGCTTGAACCCACGATCCCTGCATTAGCAGGCAGATTCTTAACCATTGTGCCACCAGGGAAGCCCTCAAATATATATTTGTAAAGGAAACTTTTGTTGTTTTTAAGCATGTATGAGTTGAACTCATGCCTGTAGGGTTAGCTCTTTCGTGGAGCAGCATTTGCCTCCTGGGCCCTCCCTCCACCCTGTCTTGGTTTGGCTGGTCCTCTCCTTGTCTCCTTGGCTCCAAACCACGGTTGACTTTTCTTTACCAGGCACGAAAAGTGACCTCACTTGAGTCTGGACAGTTCTGAGACAGAGAGATAACAGTGGAGCTTGTATATGCTTGGCTCCTGTCAACATGACAAATAAGACAGGGGAAGAGAGGTGGCTTGAACAGCTGGTGTAACCAGATCTGGGACTTATTTGGGTCGAGGGAGGAGTTGAATGACATCGTCAACCAATGAATGTCCTATCAGGTGGTAAACTCTTCCAAGCTCGGCTTGAAAGACCACTTTTGGTCCTGCACATAGTGGGGACCCCAATTTTTTTTCTTTAAAAAAAATTAAAATTTTTTTCCAAATTTATATACGTATATGTATAACACATATATATATTTCTTGAATATATGAATAATACTGAGCACCTTGAAATTTCCCCCCAAACACTGGTAATTAGTTCTTTCATCACACCCAAAATAATATTAATAATATGGTTTAGGCTTCTGAGGGTGATGATTCAATTTCTCTATCATGTGACACATTTATAGATCTACACAGATCTAAGTACATAAAGAGAGACATTTATCTATGTATTTTATTTTTATATAGACATTTTATTTTTTGGTATTACTTTAGCATCGTATTTTTTATTCATTTCCCACCTGCCTCAATGTATTTGAACAAAGTTGTAATTATGGTATTCATTAATACTTGCTTCTGGATTTTTTTCATCAAAAATTATTAAAAAAGACATTTTCACATTGATATATTATCTTCATAAGTACTACTTCAGATAGCTACCAAAAATTCACTGGATATATTGAGCCGTCACATATACTTAACCAATCTCATGTTAAGTGTTTAAGAAACTTCTAATTTTCCCCTACTATAGATTATGCTGCAACTGGCAACTTTCCAATACAGCTGCTAGTTAACCTCCAAACCATGCTTTACGTTGTTAAGCATTTTCTTTTTCTTTCCTTTTTTTTGGGGGGGGGCAGAAGGGCGTGCTACACAGCTTGCAGGATCTTAGTTCCCCAACCAGAGACTGAACCCACATGTTGGCAGTGAAGTGGAGCCCTAACCACTGGACATCCAGGGAATTCCCGTGTTAAGCATTTCCAAAAGCATATTTTTCTTTTCTAAATATATATTAATTAATTAATTTTTCCATTTAAAATTATTTTCTCCAGTCCCCCCCCCAAATACATATGTATAGTAAAAATACTAAAGGATAAACAACTCGTGCACAGTACCCAAGTACAGACTGAATCTCAGAAATTCCTTCTTCCTCTTGTCCAACTGCATTGCTGAAGTAAGAGATAAGATGAGGCAGACCACAGTCCCATCCATCATCACCGTCATCATCACCTTTATCAAAATTATCTTCCTTACGATCATACCAGTGATGCATTTTTTAGGAACACCAAAGTGAAGCCTGACAGTGAGACCCGCATGTGAGGAGAGTCAATGCAGAACTGGGTGGCGGCAGCCATCATTGTAAGTATTTGTAAACTTGCCATGTGCTGGACACTGTGGTAGACACTTGAGAAGTGGTAAATTATGAATACACACATACTATGTCAAGGAACTGGTCAACTCTTAGCCTCCTGTTGAAATAATCTTCTTCAACAGTTTTCTGGACTCTTGATTATTCAAACCCTTATCTATTCAAAGTCCTTGTCTGTTTTGCTCCCCTTCAGTTGCTAATGGTGATTCTGCTCTGGGAATTTTCTCCATACTGGTTCAGCAAGTCCAGGCAGGTTCTGCCCCAAGGGCTCCTGGCCTAGAGTCTTTTAACAACTCACTCACCCCACCAAGTTTCTGACCATTCACCTGAGCTGGAATCATCCACTCAGACCAAGTCAGTGATTCAGAGCTGAGAAAAGCGGCCTGTGGCTTTCCTCAGGCAGAATGGCAGGCAACGGCCACTGGGCTAGGCTAGTGTACTGGACACTCCTGTGTGGAGAACACCTTGTAAGGCACGGGGAAGAGGAAAAGGAAAATGAAGTCCTCTTAGACTTGTCCTCTAAGAGCTTGCAGTCCTTTTCAGGAGCTGAGTCCATATGTAGTGCCAGAATTACAGTGAATGGTGAGAGGGTGCCTTACAAACTGCTAAGAGGACACCAGTGGGTGCTGGAAGAGGAACAGGCAAAGTCATGTAAGGATCAGCATTCCCTCAGCAAGGAATTATGGCCTTCAGAGAAGCAATTCCATAAGGAAATGCAAGATGTGTCTAGCCCTGCAGCTATTTACAATCCAGTTGGCGAGGCAAGAGATACTGAGGTAAAAGTTGAAACAGAATATAAAGCAGTGTTACCTGTGATTACGTGTCAAGGGAGTGAAAAAGACAAGAACAGCCTGAATTTAAGGGAAAGGAGGGATGGATGAAGGTTTGACCATGGAGTATGGAGGGCAGTTTTGAGCAGGGTTCAAACAAAGAGATAGGTGTAGTGAAGGATTAGGCCAAATGTGCTTGGGTCAGAGCCTAGCTGGAGAGTATGAGGGACACATCTGTGTAAAAATTAAGGTCAGAATGCTGTGAAGATGGCAGTGTGTTGGGAGTCCTTGGGTGCTGGATTGATAGCTCTGACTTTTTTTCTTGTGGGTTGTTGTTCAAAGCTTGTGAGCCAGGGAATGACATGAAAATGGGAGGCCAGAAATGAGGGACTGGAGGGAGAGAAACCAATCAGGAGGCCACTGCAGGCTTTGAAGATAAGGTCCTGTTGTGGGAGTGGGAAAGGAAGGATGGGCTTGAGGGACATCAGAAGGAAGAATTGACAGTCCTTGCCGTTGATTGGATATGGACAGAGAGGGAGGAGAGAAAGTCTTTGCAAGTAGAGAGATTTACATATCGGCAGGAGTGTACTCTCAATTGATTATCTTATAAAAATTGTGGAGTTTCTTCTCTATGAGATAGGTAGGCAGTAGGTATCTCACTGATTAAAAATGACAAAACCAGAGAGCAACTCCTGGCTCAAAGGAGGGGAGAGTAGAAAAAAGCACTCCAATCTAGGATTACAAACCCTGGGCTATGTCCCAGCACTTTTTTTCCCCCCAAGAATTCATTTCACGTATTTGGACAAAATACAGGCATACCTCGGAGATATTGCCAGTTTAGTTCCAGTCGCTCGAATCTTTTTGGCTTCCCCGTGCATATAAAAGTTACGTTTACACTGTACTGTAGTTTGTTAAATGTGCAATCGCATTATGTTTAAAAAAAAAGACAATGTATATACCTTAATTAAAAAATACTTTATTGCTAAAAAATGCTAACCATCACCTGAGCCTTCAGTGAGTTGTAAACTTTTTGCAATAGTAACATCAAAGATCCCTAATCACAGATCACCTTTAGCAAATACAGTAAGAAAAAAGTCTGAAATATTGTGAGAATTACCAAACTATGATGGAGACACGATCTGAGCAAATGCTGTTGGGAAAATGGAGCCGGTAGTGTTGCGTGATGCAGGGTTGCCACAAACCTTCAATTTGTAAAAAAAACCCGCAGCATCTGTGAAGTGCTACAAAGTAAGATCTTCCTGTACTTTAAAACTCACTGGGCCAGTCTCCTTACCTGTAAAATATTTGTCTATTATCTATTTTATGGGTCTCAGCCCAAATCACAGCCATTATTTATTAAATACTTCAGCATGTAACAGAATTTGTGTTAAGAACTTTATTTGTAATTTCTTATTTAATCTTTAGAATGCCCATTCTGCATTTAAAAAAAATTTGAAAATTTAGTAGCTTAAAACAATATTCATTTTATTTGTTCTACAATCTGGGCTGGGCTGGGCTGGGCTCTGGTTCTACTGGTCTTGATGCTAGTCACTGATGCCCTTGCAGTCAGCTGTTGGGCCGGCTGGGGGCTGGGCTCAGCTCCGGTGCTGGATGGCTGGAGTTCTCCCTGTCTCCACCTATCTCAGGGCCTCTTCCTCTGCACGTGGTTTCCCCAGCATGGCTCAGATCTCCCAAAATTACAGAAGCAGAAACTTCCACACCTCCCTTGGGGTTAAAAGAGGGAACAAACACAGATGCAGGGCTGCATTTTCCAGGCGAAGGCAAGTCACTGGCCCAGTCCAGATTTAAGTGGGAGGGACTCCATAAGGGTGTGACCAAAAGAAGGGTGGTCCATTGAAGACCTGCAGTGTCACAGACTACCACACTATTATCTCCAATTTGTAAATGAATAATCTATGATTTAAGGGAGGTTAAATTACTTGCCCAATGTAGAGAGTAGAGCTAGGCATTTCAAAGCTTGTGTTCTAAATCAGTGGGAACAGATAAAATTTGTATATAGTCGTTCCTCAGTATCAGCAGGGGGTTGATTCTAGGACACCCCGTGCCCCCCAACCAAAATCTGAGGATGGTCAAGTCCCTTATATAAAATGGCGTAGTATTTAAATATAACCTACACACATCCTCCCATATACTTTAAATCAGCTCTACGTTTCTTATAATAACTAATACAATTAAATGCTATGTAAATAGTTGTCAGTGTGCCACAAATTCTAGTTTTGCTTTTTGGAACTTTCTGGATTTTTTTTTTTTTTTAAATCCACAGTGGGTGTGGAACCCAAGGATACAAAGGGCCGACTGTAATTTGTTTTAATCTAAAATCCTGTGAGGTGGGTACGGTTATTGTTTCTAATTTACAAAGGAGAAAACTCAGGAATAGAGAGTTTCAGTATCTTGCCTCAGGTATTTTCCTCCAGAGATTCATTATACACTTACCTGTTACACCATACTGCCTCTTATGGGCAGTACCTGATATATACAAGGCACCTATAAATGTTATTTAATCTGAAACTATTGTTTGAGGCACTGAAGCAAATCTCTTTGGCCATCCACTATCATATCTTATAGACTGTTTGGGAACTGGGAGTTTTCCCTTTGAGCTATCACGTGATCAGAGCAGTTTCCATTTCAGGCATCTACTTTGTCCTCCACTATCTATGTCTTGAAGTTTGGCAAGGAATGACGGCATCCTTGCCCACCCAACCTCAATCCTGATTCTCCCTAACTGATTAATCTCATGGCTCCCTCAGCATCTTCCTCTGTGCAGCAGCCAGGAACTCTTTACAAAGCAAGACCTTCCTTCCTGGGTGAGGACCTTCCTGGAGTTGGGCTGGCCTCAAGGTTGCATCTGTTCATCAAGTGGCTTCTGAATTAGTAACCTTTCGGTCCCAGTCACTTCCTCTAGTTCCAGAGCTAATTTTCCCATTGTTGCAACTGTGGTGGCTTCTGACGATAGCTTGTAAAGATGCTATTTCCCATGGAGTGACCTGTAGCAGCTTCCCCTTCCCTCTGCTGGTCCTATGGGCAGAGGACCTGCTGATGGGAAATAGTTCCAGAGTCTCCTGAAAGAGCCATGCTCTGCTCACCTTTGACAGTGATCCACATGACTGTCTTTCTCTCTCAGGCAGTCTTGATTTTCCCATCTGTGGGGAGTTTGGAATCAGAGCACACCCTCAAACACAGATAATGGGGGGCGGGCTCACTTAGGTGGCCTCTGCTCTATTTTGGGCACTGACAGGGAGAAGCCATTCAGGGAATGTGCCCCCAATACTCTTACCTTTTCCAAAGCAAAACTATGGGGTGTGGGGCTTCCCTGGTGGCGCAGTGGTTGGGAGTCCGCCTGCCGATGCAGGGGACGTGGGTTTGTGCCCCGGTCCGGGAAGATCCCACATGCCGCGGAGCGCCTGGGCCCGTGAGCCATGGCCGCTGAGCCTGCGCGTCCGGAGCCTGTGCTCCGCAACGGGAAAGGCCACAACAGTGAGAGGCCCGCGTACCACAAAAAAAAATTAAATTAAAAAAATAAAAATAAACTATGGGGTGGCCTTGTCTTTCCCACAAACTTTCCTCCTTCAAAGCAACTCCAGATTTTAATTTTGACTTTGTTCCACCCTTATAAAACTGTGAAGGCACAATACTTGCACTTGATACAATTCTATTTTATTTAACAAAGAGGTATGTAGGCAGGTATGTCTTCAAAGTGCTTTACATATATCGCCTCATATGACTTATTTCATAAACTTATGTTTGAATCAAATGGGGTCGGGTAGGGACTTTCTGAAGCCTGACTTACCTCGCAGCCACTCTCCCATTCTCCCCAATGGAGAAGGGACAAGGAAAGAAGGAACTGAGCTGCTCCGGAGGACCAGGCCGCCTCCTACTTCCCGCAGCTGTCTTGCCAGTCTAGATCTAGCAGGGGGTCTCCACCCCTCGCCTAGATCCTGTCGGTGGGAGGGTGGGTGGTTTTTTCCGGGTCACTGGCGCACCCTCTCTGCTCCCAGCCACCTGTTCCGGTTCCATCCCGGCTCCAGGCTCTCTGGAGGGCGTCAGGGACATTCCAATCCTCCCACTACCCGCGCGGATGTCACGGGAGAGGGGGGCACGATCGCTGTCCCTTTCCAGCGCCCAAGCTTTGACCAGGTTTCTTCTCAACCCCTAGTGACTTGAGTCACCCTGGAGAGGAAAACAAGGATTGATAAATGGTTTGAAGGTTGTTTACAATGAACCAGCTGGCGAAGCCGCATCCCTAGCGACAGAGGCACTTTCTGGGCACCGTCTGCGCACGAGCAGACAATTGAAAGCCAAACAGCCGAGATGCCTCCTCGCCAGACCAAATATGGTCACAAGCGCTAAGTAGCCTCCCGTGGAAAGGCTGGCCTCGCTGGTGTCTCCCCGCGCCGGAGCGCACCCGGGCCCGCCCTCAGGCAGAATCACGGATCAGTGCAGCGCTCCGGCGCTCCCGGCCTCGGCACCCGGCACTAAGGGAGGGCGCGGCGCCCAGGACCGGCCCTTACTCGGTCTGGGCCCCTCACCCGCGTGCCCTCCGCCACCCCCAGCCTTGGTTTCGGTCCACAAGTCCTTGATTAAACAGGCTCGGGCCACTTTCCCTTTGATCCCGCCCCAAGTCCGTGGTAAACTCAAAGGAATGCAGATCCAGGGCTCCGCGGGAGAGGTCCGCGCGACCAGGAGGAGTGGGTGGAGGGCACCCGTCTCCTCTTACCCTGCAAAGTACCCAGCACGCCCAGGGTTTTCTGGAGCCGGGGGTGGGAGGAGGAGGAAGAGAAAGGGGAGAGACGAGCGGGGGCAGGCAGGCTGGGGACTTGGAGGTCATGCATAATTCAACAGCTCAACTTTCGGCCCCGCCTCTTTCCTGGGAGTGGGAGTTTGCTCCAAACTTTGTTTATGGGACAGTCCGGGAGCCGCGGCGGCCGCGCTGTCTGCTTCTCCTCAGCCTCCTCGCGGAGCGCGAGCGCCTGAGGCCAGTTCGGGGGATGTGAGAGCGGAAGGCCCTCTCGGCTGCTAGGCACCGAGTCGGGTCAGGATTTGCCAGCCGGGCCCCGGCTCTAGCCCTGCAAGCTCGGGACGCACCCTAGCGACCCAGGCCCGACAGCGAGTTCGGGCGGGACGGCGGCCGCCGCACGCCCAGACTCGGCTTCGCTGCGCGCCCAGGTAGTGCCCGCTGGCGCGCGCCCGCTCACCCGGCACCACGCCAGGGCGCCCGACTCCTCGGGCTTCCGGAGTTGAGATGTCTTGAAGACTTAGGGGGGCTGACTGTCCTGGAAAGTTTCGACCTGTCCTTTGCCACCAGCAGTTCAGCAGCGTCTCCAGTGCAGTTAACTCCCAGCAGCCACCCCATCCCCCCTTTCCTGGTAACTTCTTGGCTTCAAGAAAGTTGCATAATTCTCGAGGCCAGGAGGGACCCCTCCCCCATCCGGCTGGTCTTAACTGCTGGGTGTCTGGGATCCCGAGGCTGACACCAATCTGTCTCTTTTGCTTTTTCTCTCTATTCTCCCCCCCGTATCACCCTCTCCAACCCTCAATAAAAGGCTAATCTGACCTCCTTTCTCCTTGCAGAAGATGAATCCGGCCTCGGCGCCCCCTCCGCTCCCGCCACCCGGGCAGCAAGTGATTCACGTCACTCAAGACCTAGACACGGACCTCGAAGCCCTCTTCAACTCGGTGATGAACCCCAAGCCCAGCTCGTGGCGGAAGAAGATCCTGCCCGAGTCGTTCTTCAAGGAGCCTGACTCCGGCTCGCACTCGCGCCAGTCGAGCACCGACTCGTCCGGTGGTCACCCTGGGCCCCGACTGGCCGGCGGCGCCCAGCACGTCCGCTCGCACTCGTCGCCCGCGTCTCTGCAGCTGGGCACCGGCGCGGGCGCTGCGGGCAGCCCGGCGCAGCAGCACGCGCACCTCCGACAGCAGTCCTACGACGTGACCGACGAGCTGCCTCTGCCCCCAGGCTGGGAGATGACCTTCACGGCCACTGGCCAGAGGTACTTCCTCAAGTAAGTCAGCCTGGAGCTAGGGGGGACACAGAGTCACGATACCCAGGGTGTGTGCACGCTTGTTCTTGAGTGTGTGTGTGTGTGTGTGTGTGTGTGTGAGACAGAGAGAGAGAGAGAGAGAGAGAGAGAGAGAGAGAGAGAGAGAGAGAGAGAGAGAGAGAGGGAGGGAGGGAGAGGTGATGTGTCACCTTCCACGGCTGTTTCCCAGAGATCTGGGAGGCTGGAAGTAGGGAGTGAGTCTCTGGGTGTTGGAATTGTAAGGGATCAGAAACTGAGTCTGGTGAAGTTCTTCCAGGGTTCTGGAAGTCACAAGAGATTCGGGACATGGAAACTCTTAGAGGTACAAGAAAAAAAAAACTTTTGGGAGAATTCTCAATGAGACACATAGGTGACTATGCCCTGCAGCTGGAGTACTGATACAGACTCCTGGACCCAAACTCTTACTCCCTTCCCTGCCCACTCTAAGTCAGATAGTCAGAGCCTGGTCCACTGAGATATGACATCAACATAAATGCTAGAGCAGATCTGAGGCTTGGGGAGGAGAGGGACACTTGGTAGTGTAGGTGGTCTCCAGTCTCTCCATTCTTGGGAAAAGCAGTCTGGAAAAGTGAACACTGCCTGGTAGGCCTTACTGGTGACGTGATGACCACACAGCACCTGTGATGTAATTAGTAACTGCCTGGTGAAGTAGTTGTAGGCTGGACAAATCAATTGTGTGGAAATTGGGTCGGAGTTTTATTATGTCGCCCTTGGTAACCTAAAATACCATCGAATCAGGAGCCTGCTTTGTCATTCTTCCCTTCCCTTTGTTCCAGCTTTTTGATGTAATGAAGTTTACATTTGAGTGGAATTAGACTGTATAGGAAAATATATTGATAGGCATAAAGAAGGTTGTTTCCATTGTTCTACCCTAAAATAATTGTATTCTGGAGGAGAAGCCAAGCTGGAACTTGCAATGTAATTAGTGAGGTCATGGGGGGTCAGGCTATCAATGGCCTGGATTGAAGTCGTGCCAGCTGGACCACTTGGTCCAGGATTGCCTGCCCTGGCGGGCTGTTCACTGCCATGGAGGGAAACTCCTCCTCTAAGAACTTGCCTTGGAATTTATGTTAAAGCCCATATTTCTTTGATTGAGTAGCTTTAGTTTAGACGTTAAGATGTTATGTGCTATTTTAAAAAGATGATCAACCCTTTCTTTGGCACTAATATTTGATACTTTGCTGTGAGAGAACCCTAATAACAAATACACAAGGATGGATGAGGCTTATAATAGCCAACCCTTTGACTCATACTGGTGGCCAATTATTCCTTTCCCATCCCAAAGCTGTTGATGTCTTGTGCAAGGAGGAGTGCTTAATTTTTTGGTTGGGGTTGATGCATTGCTGAGAAGCCCTTGTCCTAAAACAGACTTGATGGTCATTTTAGTCCACAACTGGTCTTCTCCTGGGTTGTGAGTGACAGTGTGGACACGTACTCAGTGCTTTGATTTCTTTTTTTTTTTTTAATTATTTATTTTTGGCTGCGTTGGGTCTTCGTTGCTGCACACAGGCTTTTCTCTAGTTGCAGCGAGCTGGGTCTACGCTTCGTTGTGGTGCGTGGGCTTCTCGTTGCAGTGGCTTGTCTTTGTTGCGGGAGCACGGGCTCTAGGTGCGCGGGCTTCAGTAGTTGTAGCACATAGGCTCAGTAGTTGTGGCTCACGGGCTTAGTTGCTCCGTGGCATGTGGGATCTTCCCAGACCAGGGATGGAACCTGTGTCCCCTGCATCGGCAGGAGGATTCTTAACCACTGCGCCTTCCAGTGCGGAAGTCCAGTGCTTTAATTTCTAAATAGTTGGTGGAATTCAAGTATGTGATGTAATAGCATGACATTTTTCTAAGTGTGATGATATTGTTCCAAAGGATGGCATTAGTTTGTATACTATATAAAGATCCAAAGTAGCATCTTGTATTGCTTTACTTAGGTAAATGCAGTTTTGAATATCTTACTGTGACTTTTATAGAAATGGACTTAGTAGTACCTACAAGTAGAAAAAGACCCAATAATTTCTAATAATTTTGGAGGCTATTTTTGGTCCCAAATGATTTTTGAACTGTGTTTATAAATATACACACACAAATATGTATATGATTGGTATAGCTGGTTGTTAAAAATGTGAAATAAGAGCTGGGCTTGCCTAATATCTGAGGAAAGCTAGGGGGAAAAGATCCCTAAACAGAAATAAAACAAAAGAGTTCGCTTTTATACAGGCTTTGAATGATTGGAGTAGCTCTAAAATATGTTTGTGAAACTAGGTTAAAAATGGAAGTAGGCCTTGGGTTTAGAGAAAGTTGATCTGCTCCATTTGCCTCATCCCCCCAACTAACAGTCACTCCTCAGTCCAAAGCTGGGTGCATCTTCATTTCACTTTGGACAGTCAATAAAGACAACAACTGGAAAAACGTGTAAGCAGGAGGCCTGTAGGCTTGATCTGATGCTATCCCTGGAAATTTTTTGGCCAAGTAGCTAAGGGAATTTAAGAAATTAAGTCACTGTGACTTTTGTTTTTTGAGATAAGCAATCTGCCAGGAGTTCTCTGAATTTCTTTTGGAGCTTTGTTTAAAGCTGGAATAAGATAAATGTTATATGCCACACTTTGTTCCACAGCCTCAAAAAGCAATGTATTTTGGTGGATTTAAGTAGAAGCTTGGAAAATGGTGGCAACTAACCCTGAATTAATTTTCATAAAATCTACCCATGACTTTGCCCCAACATCTGTGAAATGGGGCTAGCAGTAGAATCCTATTCTTGATTTTGTCAGGAGTTGAGGGCTTTATAAATCAGAAATCAAAGTATTTTATAATTGACAAGGTCATTTTCTTGGGGGGAAGGTTAGAAAACTGAGGCCAGGGAAGGGTATTCACGTGACTTGGGGAATGCCATTTGTGGTTATTTAATGGTGGACCCTGGACTGGCCCTCTAATCTGTTGTCATCTACTTAGGGAGCAGTTTTCCGTTTTCCCCACTCCCACCTTTATCCTCATGTCACTTCCCCAGCTGAACAATGAGCTTTATGGGATACAAAGCCTGGACATCTAAGAAGCTTTAAAAAACCTTTTTGTTATTTTCTCAGGCAAGATTGTTCCTAGGTATATGGTGTAATCACTTTCTGGTACCTGTTACAGGGCACCTTTTCTAAACATTCACACCTTCCCTGTGGTGTTAGGGTAGCATTTAACAATGGGGAGGATAGAATGTTAAAACGCATGGCCTCTGACGACTGCATTGTTCCTGCTGTTCTCTACAGCTCATAAATCAGGCTGGGGTGTGTAGGTGTTGGGCTCTTAGCAACTGGCACGCTGACTTTGAACACTGATCACATTAAAATTAAAAAAAAAAAATCTGGTTATAAATGGAATACATGTTTGGTGTACATAGACCAGAAAATAGAGAATTATAAAGAAGAAAGTGATCTGGATTCAGTAGAACTTTCCATTCTTGTAGAAAGTTTTTATTTGAATAACATATTCTGTAAGAAAAATTATCCCCACTCTTAAATATAATTCCAACTATAACGTTTGCTGGCACTCTCAATTTTTAGTAATAATTTTAGTGTTTTGCCTTTTCTGAAATGTGTGGTAGAAAATTATTTTTGTCAAAGTGATCTGTGCAGGTGGTACCAAACCCAATAGTATAAAAGGACTTTTGTTGAAACACAATGGTTTCCTTCACCTTCTCAAGGCTCACAGAGGGAACCTTTCAATTTTTATTTTATTTTTTAAAATAAATTTATTTATTTATTTATTTTTGCCTGCATTGGGTCTTTGTTACTGCTTGTGGGCTTTCTCTAGTTGCCATGAGTGGGGAGCTACTCTTTGTTGCAGTGTGCAGGCTTCTTACTGCGGTGGCTTCTCTCGTTGCGGAGCACGGGCTCTAGGCATGCAGGCTCAGTAGTTGTGGCGTACGGGCTTAGTTGCTCTGCCGCGTTTGGGATCTTCCCAGACCAGGGCTCAAACCCATGTCCCCTGCACTGACAAGTGGATTCTTAACCACTGAGCCACCAGGGAAGCCCCTTTACGGTATTTCTGATTCCCCATTTTGTAAGTCAAGGAGGTTTGGGTGGCTATCAGTTCCACAATTTGCTTTTTGTTAGTGACACCTTAATATTCCAAAGCTCTGAACCCATAACCAATAAAAGTTTTGTGCTTTGTCCCCAAATTGACTTTTTTATTCATAAATTATTCTTGAAGTTGAAAAACTGGAGGCAACATTTAATATAATTTATTGCCTTGTGTATTAACATTGGATCTTAGACTTGCACATTGTGTCTGGTGTCAGGACTCCTGGGACACTCAAAGGAGGATATATCCAGCCCCAAAGTCATAGGGATTCTTTCTTTTCACTCTTCATCAGTTGTTAAAATTTGTGTTACCTTTTAGTTTCTTCATCTTTGGACCTTGACTTTCTTAAACATTTTTTCCTATTATTTCTAATTGTCTTTTTATATGTTTATATACTATTTGCCTTTATTATGATCTCAAAATTTTCCAGGCTCTCAATCCCCTGGGTTCTGTCAGGTCTCCTTTCCTTAAGCTTTTATGTCAGATTCCCTCATCTTTCTGTTCCATTCTTGTTGCTCTCTAGCTCTACATCAGAGCTGTCATCCTTAGGGCTTCTCTTTACTTCTTTCCATGGCTAGGAGTGCTGTTTGTTTGTCTTCCTCTTTTTTGGTTTATGCCCTCATTTTGCTGGAGTACATACTTGAGAAACTGTTTTTATCAAATTAATTAATTTTTGGCTGCCTTGGGTCTTCATTGCTGCACATGGGCTTTCTCTAGTTGCGTCGAGCGGGGGCTACTCTTGGTTGTGGTATGTGGGCTTCTCATTGTGGTGGCTTCTCTTGTTGCGGAGCACAGGCTCTTGGCACGCGGGCTTCAGTAGTTGTGGCTTAGTTGCTCTGAGGCATGTGGGATCTTCCCCAACCAGAGATCGAACCCGTGTCCCCTGAATTGGCAGGCGGATTCTTTTTTTTTTAAAGAGAGATTGCTTTTATTATTTATTTATTTATTTTATTTATTTATTTTTGGCTGCATTGGGTCTTTTGTTACTGCAGGTGGGCTTTCTCTAGTTGCGGTGAGCAGGGTGTACCCTTGGTTGCGGTGCACGGGCTTCTCATTGCGGTGGCTTCTCTCATTGTGGAGCATGGGCTCTAGGTGCGCGGGCTTCAGTAGTTGTGGCACATGGGCTCAGTAGTTGTGGCTCGTGGGCTCTAGAGCAAAGGCTCAGTAGTTGTGGCGCACGGGCTTAGTTGCTCCGTGGTATGTGGGATCTTCCCAGACCAGGGACGGAACCTGTGTCCCCTGCATTGGCAGGAGGATTCTTAACTGCTGCGCCACCAGGGAAGTCCTATTTCACGGTATTTCTAAAGATTAGATAACATATTTGAAGTGTCTGGTACATAGTAGACTTTCAGTACAAGTTCGTTCTTGCTTTCCCTTGCCTCCCCACATGCATATGCTGTCTACCTGGCCAAAATCGGATGCAAAAAAAAAAAAAAAAAAAAAATCGGATGCAGAGACCTTGCTAGTAGGATAAACTAATTTTGACTCTCAGTTATTGTTTGGTGCTGAATGAAGCCTGGATCTGGAATTGCAAGCTGGTTTTTAAAATTGTAAATAAAGACTGAGAATCAATTTTCCTGTTAAAAAACCTAAGTAGGAATGCCCACCACAGGTTCCCTTTTGCTGCAGCATCTTGGGCAGAGGATGTCTAACCTCTTCTGAGGAGGATCTACTTTCTGATTTTTGGAATCTGGCTTGTAGCTACTCGTGGAGCCCCGTTTGTGTGTGGGAGGGGGAGTGAGATTGAGAAGTGGAGTGAGAGGAAGAGGGGAGGGAATTGACATTGGTTGATTACCTGCTCTATTGCAGAGGAGGCGGGGAGCTATAAGTCAGTACTTCCCGGAGAGGCAGCGCCAGAATCACCCATGGAACACACTCCTGACACATGCGTAAGGAAACTTTATTCATAACCCTAGGTGCTTTTCACACGTTCTTTTAACTCTCACAGTGACCTGTGAACAGGTACATGTTATTTTCTCATTTTACTGTTGAGGAAACTGAGGCACAATAAGGTTGAGTAAATGGCCCAGGGTCACATAACAGGCGAGTGGCAGAGATGGGATTAGAATTATGTGATTCTCAAACCTGTACTTCTGCACTTGTACTGTACTGCCTCATGTCAGTTACATGCCCATAATTAGGCCCTGTAACTAGGTATCCTTGGTGACCAGATAACTTTGGAGTGGTGGATGGAGCATTAGAGTTCGCTTCTAAACTCAGTCTGGGTGATCCAATTTGGAGCCCTCAGTGCTGGAGAGAGAGAGAAATGATGAACCAAACCAGAAATGGATAGTATACCTACAAGGACTATTTTTTCTTCTCATTGAGATTTTCACCATTAATAAATCCATATCATTTTACAGGGCACACAGATGTGACATGGAGGGCGGATGACCTAATGTATGTCAGGATAGGGTATGTTGCTGAGGACTTGTTGAGAGGGTTAGTTAGATGTTAGTAAAGTAGCTTACAGGAAAAAAAATTTACTTCTCCTTGTCTTTATAATTGCAGAGATTGATTCGAAATACATTGCTTAAAGGGTTGATTCAGTGTCAGTTTTTGTTTGTTGACAAATTAAGACGTGTAGGAATTACACCCTTACTTATCATCTCTGCCTTTCCCGTCCTCCCTCAATGAAATATCTAACCACAGGAGAGGATGGTGGAAGTAAATGAATCCACCAATCCAGGGGATAATTTTTTTTAAAGGGTGATTTGGAAGACTGAGGACTGAAGTAATAAACTTTTTATTGAAGGGGAAATTCTGAGGGGATGGCCCTTCTGCTGGTCTGTGGGGGACTGTGAATGTTTTAGTGCATTGAAATATCAGCAGAGCAATGTTTTCCAAAGTGTATTCCTTGAACCCTAGTCCACTCAGATACTTTGTGAACAAAAGGTTCCTGGACCAATAGACTTGGGATATGTTGCAGGCTCTGTCCCTCTCTTGGAATTTCACAATACACGTTCAAGACTCCGGAGTCACTTGTTACAAAACTAGTTTATTTTTAAGCCACTATTTCACAAGCATATTTGACTTTTGAACATTTTTATTCCAACTATTATCTCATACTGTCCACCTAGGAATGTCCTATGGACTTTGGGAAGCGTTTTTGTGACTTCCATTGTTATTTCTCTAGTTGAGAGTTTCATGTTTAAATCAAGTTACAGTTTTTCTTTTCAGTGTGCTTTGAGTAGATGTATTATGTTTTCATTTATATTTCTTGATTTAACAGTTAGTTACCAATGCTTAGAGATAAGAAATGGCCCTAAATATCAGACAAGTGGGATATAACACATAAAAACCCAATAATTATGGTACATTGTGAAAGGGTCATAATCCTGATTTTATTTTAAAAAGTGTGTGTGTGTCTGTCTGATAGAGGGTTACGTACCAAACTGTGGTTGATGGTCATTTGTGGGATTGTGGAGATTTTTCTTGTCTACTTTTTGCCTTTCTGTATGTTCCAAATGTCGCATAATAAACATATTTCTTTCTAAATTGGGGGAAGGGGGAAGTTAGGAAAACCACAGCAGAAAGCAAGCAGAGAGGCAGGGGAAGATGGAGTGGTAGATTTGGGTAGGTGTGTGGGACATGGGAGGGATCTTGTAGCCTTAGCTCAGTAACTGAAGCCTGGAGCTTACGTTACTAAGGAGATCCTCTTTGGGAACTGCTTGTGTTTTTCTTGTTTTGGGTTCTTTTTTTTTTCTTTCTTTTTTTAAAAAATTTTATTGAAGTATAGTTGATTTATAATGTTGTGTTTAATTTCTGCTGTACAGCAAATGACTCAGTTATACATATATATATTCTTTTTCATATTCTTTTCCATTATGGTTTATCACAGGATATTGAATATAGTTCCCTGTGCTCTACAGTAGGACCTTGTTGTTTATCCATTCTATAGATAGCAGTTTGCATCTGCTAATCTGTTTTGGGTTATTTTCTCTAGAAGTGAACACCGTAATTGCTAAAATCTTAACCAAAAATTCTCCAGAAAAGTCAGGATAAGAAGTAGACTTCATGGCAAATCTTCTGAATTTCCTTCAACATATTCTTTATTTGCATACACTTCTTCCTGGACTTCTAGATTTTATTGAATGTTCCATCTAGACCCAGCAGATGATAAAGGGATAAACGATGTTTGCTGTTAGATGAAGCGAAACCAGGAATATATGCGAAGTGCTTTGCTCTGCGCCTGGCACAGCGAGAAACCCTGAAAGTTTACTTACTCCTGTCTTGTTCCTGGTTGAGATGGTGGTGGGGGCAGTGCTCTCCCAGGGCCTTGCCTTTGTGCCATCTTAAAGGTCTTCAGCCATTTCAGCATTTACAACAAAAAATCATTGCACTCTTCTTGTGTGCCAACGCAGTGCACTGTGCCCGGGGGTGGGGGTGGGGAGAAATGTGGCAGCTTTTCGGACCTCAGGCAGCTGACAGTCTAGCTGGAGAGACATGGGGAATACAGACAAAACCAGGCTAAATAGCCTCCTTCTGACCTGTGCGCAGCTGCCCTCCTGGGTTGGAAGCACTTTGAGGTGTGTCACGATAAGGCTGTCATTTCTATTACGGTTATTAGGTCTGAAACTTGCAGCTGGGCTGACCGTCTTTTGGTTTCTCCCATTGGCTGTGCTCCTGGCCTCAGGAACTTGGCACAAGCTGCTACCTGTGCCTGGAATATTATTTCCCCGCTTTTTGCCCGGTTAATGCCTACACTACCTTTAGGCATCACCTTAGATGCCAGCCCTGCCGGGGTTTTCGCCTGACTCACAACCCCCGCACTGGCTTAGATGCTCCTGCCAGGTTCTCCCACAGCCCTCTGTGGCTCTGCAGACGTAGCACTGCTGCTATAATACTATCGTTGTGTGGTTGTTTTTCTTTTTTTGGCCACACCGTTCGGCATGTGGGATCTTGGTTCCCCGACCAGGGATCGAACCCACACCCCCTGCAGTGGAAGCCCAGAGTACTAACCACTGAACTGCCAGGGAATGCCCCATATTACTGTTGATTTAGTTCTCTTTCTTACTACACTGTAACCTCCATGAGGGCAAGAATGATGTTTTTCTTGCTTGTCATTGTATAACCTGAGCACAGGGCCTGGCACAGAGGTAGGTGCTTGATAAGGAAAGAATCCCATAATATTTTCTTTCAAATCTTTGCAAGCTTGCACCCTGGAATTCTTCATAGGAATCTGCCGTGTTCAGGAATGGAGTTCCATCAGGTCTGTGCGCATCCTGGATTGAAAGTTTAGAATCCTAGCTCCACGTACTAAATGCAGTGGAGAGGAAGATAGATGAAGGCTGGGTGTTCAAAGAAGTCTCTGTAAAGGTGGTTGGGCATAAATGGAGTCTTGAAAAATGGGAAGAATGTGGGCAGGTGAGCAGAAGGGCCTTCCAGGAAAGAGGGGATAGGAAGAGAAGTGCAGAAGCAGAAATGCTAAGGGTCTATTTTTGAGGCCAAGAAGAACCTGGCCTGACTTAGCTTCAAGATAAGTATTGGTTGTTAGATGACCATGCATGCCATTGAGGCTTTAGAACCTCAGCTAGGATGGGTACACGGACCTTTCACTAGTCCGTGTGGCAGCTTCCTCATCCCTTCATTGAGATCCACCAATCCTAGAGTTATCTGAATGTAGCATAAGACCCCACCATTGTCCCTTATGTTGAGGTCTTCCTAGTTCTTTAGGGAACTAAGCACTTTATACTAACGTATGGGTCTGAAATGATAGTGCTTTCCTAGCAAAGCAGCCATTCCTCTGTCCATCCATAGATCCATTCGTTGGCCCTATATTTAATTTAGCCTGTGCAGTTCCACCGTAGCGGGTGGTCTTTGCTCTCCAAGTTAGTGGGGTACGGAGCTACCCTCGACTCAGGCCCATCCCCACTGAATCTGCCATCTCTGCTTGTAAATGAATAGCTTGCAGGTCTGGTTGTTCCCAGAATACTCTTGTAGTTTTGGATGAGGCTGGTCACCTGGACACAGACAAAATCGAGATTCTGCAACCACAGTTAATCCACGAAGCCCACCTAGGCCCTGAGCAGCCCGTGGCCTCCCTCTCAGGGGAATCTTTCCGAGACTCTTAGTGAAGCCCACTGGCGCCTTTTCACATTCACTCATGATGCTGAATCACATGTTAATGTTTTCAGATGACTTCACATTAAAAAATATTTTTCCAATAGGTAATAAATACATGGAAATGACAAAATTTTCAATAGTACCAAAGCATGTACTGTGAGAAGTCTCTTTTACCCTCCCTCTAGTCCTCTGGTACCCTCCCCAGCATACCAGTTTCTTTTGTCTTTCCAGAGAAACTCTGTGTGAGTACAAGTATGCATATGTATATGTAAATTAAATGTGTATTCCCACCTAGACTATTTTCAATACAGTACAAATGGTACACAATACAGTACACACTCTTCTGTACCTTCCTTTTGTCATTTAGTATATCTTGGTGTTTATTCCTCTTCTGTACATAAATATCTGCTTTATTTCTTTAAGGACTACATAGTATTCCATTGTATGGATGTACAATGAATTTCTTAAACTGATCCCCTATTGATGGACACTTAGATTGTTTCTGATTTTATTTTTAAGTATAAAGATATTATATGCTCAGCCACTACTGGAGGGAGGAAAGTGGAAAATAGATTCTTCTGATTTTCCCTGGATCCCTATTTAGAGACAACCGTTGTTAACGCTTTATCTAGAGAGTTATTTGCATAAAGAGCAGAGACTATCTGGCTCCTACCTAATTTATTAGATATCTAATAAATCTATTAGATATCTATTAGATATCTAGCTTATCTGTTATCTAATTTCTCTATCATCTACTGTTCTACCTATTAACCAATACACCTACCCTTCTTATACAAGGGTGATACATGGGCTGGCAAGTGCACTGGCCAGTTAGATGGATGCCCATCCAATCGGAATGAGTGGCATAGCAGTGTGAAGTAGCTGAGCCTGTATCTCAGTGCTACGCAAAGTGTAGTCCGTAGACTGACACCAGTGTGCTTATGTTACGGGCCTGTGATGAGCTAGATACAGAAGTCGAGAGTGTTTAGAAACTTTTATAGCAAAATGACATTGCTGTGACATCTAAGCACATGATCAATGGGATTGCCTTGTGGAACAGGGTAGTTTGGGTGCGTCAAACTTGTGTGGTAAGTCACATGTGGCCTGAGCTACACACAAGCCATCTACAATAGGACCACATACTTGGCTTGGCGGATTGAAAATAAAAAACACTAGTGCTTTACAACAGATAGTTTGAGAAGCACTAATCTATTCCTCTCTCCTTAATTCTATCTATCTATCTATCTGTCAATCTATCTATCTATCATCTATCCATCCATCCATTTACCTACCTATCATTTTATTTTTCCATCCACCCTTATAACTATCTTTTAGATATCAACCAACTAATCAATCAATTAATCACACCTTTCATTAACTTAAGAATAATCAACCAAAGATGTTGAATAACGAGTCTCAATATGGAAACAAATTCTATGGCACAAAGGTTGTATATGATGAATTTTTCAGTACATAATATATTTTATGTCTTTGTGGCCCCCTACACTAACTCTTTGTTTTAAAAATATGCTTTGACACACTTCAGTTCTGAACACTGAAGATAAATTCAAATTCTGTTCTTTTTGGTGACTAATTTACCTGTAAACATGGCTAGCTATAGACTCAGTAATTAAAACATGGTTCCTAAGCCAGGGATTGTGGGTTCGTGTCCTACCTGGGGTGCCAAAACGAAACAAAACAAACAAAACATGGTGACTGTGGAAAAATGCATATGCTGGATTGTTTATTAAAATATATTTTCCTTTGTGATGGCTTTTCTGCAAATACTGAGATATGAATATTTGTCTTTCTCCCAGTTTGCCCATGGAAAACCTTTCTGGGCTTAGGTGTTCACAGGTTGAGGAAGCAACTGTGATAGTCCATCAAAAGTAGAAAACACAAGCAAATGATAAATATAACCAAAATGAACAGACATACTTTTTTTTTTTTTTTTGCGGTACACGGGCCTCTCACTGCTGTGGCCTCTCCCGCTGTGGAGCACAGGCTCCGGACGCGCAGGCTTAGCGGCCATGGCTCACGGGCCCAGCCGCTCCGCGGCATGCGGGATCTTCCCGGACTGGGGCACGAACCTGTGTCCCCTGCATCGGCAGGCGGACTCCCAACCACTGCGCCAACAGGGAAGCTCCCAGACATCACTTTTACTGACTTGATTTTATTTTTGGAATTCTTCTTAAAGATTGCTTTTTGGGAATGCCCTGGCAGTCCACTGGTTCGTACTCCGAGCTTCCACTGCTGGTGGCCCAGATTCGATCCCTGGTTGGGGAACTAGGATCCTGCAAGCCGCGTGGCCAAGAAAAAAAAAAAGACTGCTTTTTAACACACTCTCATCAAAAAATTTAAGCAGAGCTGAAGGATATAAAGTAAAAAAAGTACTCCACCCTCTAGTTTTACTCAGAGAGAACCACTGTTCACAATTGCTTGTGTATCTTTCAGGGATTTATTATGTATACACATGACCTCATTTATACTTGCATCAGTTGGATGTTTTGGGATCTTGGGAATCACAGCTTAGGTGGTCTTTGTTTCTGGTTGACCCTCACACAGCCTCAGGACTGAGAATAGATATGGGTTAAATTCTGGAGAAATTCATGTGTTGCCTGAGGGGGAGGTCTCAGGGTGAGAAACCTTGTTGAGGTAACTATAGTTCAGAGACTGGGATTTGGCTTTGTGGTTCAGAAAATTGCTGCCCTTGGTGCTCCAAAACTGATCAGGGTTTCCAGGGCTGTCTGATGTGGGCTGTACTGGGATGAAATGGGGATAGACACTGTAACTGCAGTTTCAGGATTCACAAGCCGTGACTTGAATATTCTGCCACTCTGGAATGAAGGTACTCGTATGAGTGATTTTTTTTTTTTACTATCTCTTTTTTTTTTATTTAAAGACTTTTAAGTTAGGCTCCATTCTAGATATTTTATATTGCCTCCTTCACAATCTTTTTTGGAACAAATGTGTTATCATTTCATTGGTGATATGCCATCCCTGCAGATAGAGCATATGAGTGATTTAATCACAGGGAAGTTGGTTTGGTGGTGCTGGAAAAGGGAAGAAGTGAAATCAATCATTTGAGGGATAGTGAAATCATTTCAGGGATATTAGAGAGGTAAATTTTTTTTGTGTGTGTGTGTGTTACGTGGGCCTCTCACTGTTGTGGCCTCTCCCGTTGCGAAGCACAGGCTCCGGACACGCAGGCCCAGCAGCCATGGCTCACGGGCCCAGCCGCTCCATGGCATGTGGGATCCTCCCAGACCGGGGCACAAACCCGTGTCCCCTGCATCGGCAGGCAGACTCTCAACCACTGCGCCACCAGGGAAGCCCTAGAGAGGTAAATTTGAAAGGGTTTGCTGATGAATTAGATAAGGGCAGTGAGGAAAACAGGTGAAATGGAAAATTTGCAGGTTGCTGGCTATATAATGGCTTGAATGGTGGTGCTTCTAGTTGTAACAAGCAGTACTGGAAGGTTTAGAAGAGGTTGAGAAGTGTTTTAGCATGTTGAGTGTAAGGTGACTTTAAGATTTCCAAGGGAGATATATATATATATATATTTTTTTTTCTTTTTCCAGGTGACTATATCTACCTATTAGATAGGTAGATATATTATCTATATAACTGTATTATCTACATATATTATCTATATAACTATAACCATATATATATATAATTATTATTCAAATCCAGGTGTGGATGAGATTCCTTAGAGAAAGGTTACATATAGATTGAGAAGAAAGGAGAAGTGCCGCTAGACTTGGTAAATGAGATGGAGAAGAAACAGCCGGAAATATATAGGAGGGAATCCAGAAAGTAATGTCCCAAATCCAGGGAAGCTCAAGGAGGAGGAAGGGTTCATTTCGTGGCATGTTTCTCAGAGGTCAAGGAAGATGAGAACTGAAAAATGTCCAGTGAATGGTTTTTCCACTGAGGCCACTTTCTTTCTCCAGGGTTGGGCCAGGTCAAGGGCCTGGGGCACTAATTCGGATAAGATAGCTTCTGAAGAGAGAAAAATGGTGAAAATAAGCATATGAATTAGGTAAGGCGTGTCCCACAAATTCCCACCTCGGCTGAGGTGTCCTGCTAAGGACCAAGGTGCTCTCCCTGTAGAGATCCGCTGGCTGTCTAGAAGGACCACACATTTGCTTATTTAAACATCTGGTTAAAATGAGGTCTGAAATCAGTGTTTTATAACTAACTGAGATAAGTTATGAGACTTGGGTAAAAATATTACTCTAACTGATATGATGATCACTTGCCACGAGGAAAGTTGCCATCTCCAGTCCTCGCTGTGGTCAAACTTTTGTCACAGTTTGTAGCTCACAGGACTGTCACTGCTGAGACGCGTCATACTTAATTGCAGCCATAAAAATAGCAGATTACGTTTGGAGAGTATCAGTTAAAAATTTATGAAAAAAAAATTTATGGTTCAGAATATTATGTAACTGTAGTTTCAGATAAACGTTTATCATTCCATCTTTGTTTCTCCATTTGCCGGAACTGATTTTGATAGCTGGCAAAGGGGATTCTGAAATGAATGCAGGTAAATGCCCTGGGTCAGTTTATCCTCTCACAGTATAAGTAAATGAAACATGCTTGATTTTATCAAACTGTTTTGAGTTTGAATACATTTTATAGTTAAAGCTGGGATTGTGGTTAAAAGCCTATTCTGTTGCATTTTGCTAATATGGGAGTATCTAGTGGCCCTGTTACTGGTTTGGGACTTGTGTGAACATGTGAATTTAGTAGGAGGGATTAAGAGTCATAAAAGAAGCAGTAAACTTCAGTGCTGCTTATAAAATGACTTATGTTTTCTGTAGACGCACTCTCTAGTGCAATTGTCACCACTTTTATGGGTCTTAGTTTTAGGTACTATGTGAAATATAAACCTTTGCATATAGGACTTTTGGCAAATATGAACTCTTGTTACATAACTATATCATCCAGAATATGTTTGGCTATTTGTGCGTTTTAGCATAAAATCCAACCATAAATATGTACTGTAGTAAAAACTTGTAGGAAGGAAAGACAGGAATGGGGAAAGAACACCTACTTAAAGGTCAAGCTGTACCCAGATGTGTTTTTATTTTTATTTTATTTTTTTTATAGGATTTACTCTTTTTTTTTTAAATTTATTTATTTATTTAGGGCTGTGTTGGGTCTTCGTTTCTGTGCGAGGGCTTTCTCTAGTTGTGGCAAGCGGGGGCCACTCTTCATCGCGGTGCGCGGGCCTCTCACTATCGCGGCCTCTCTTGTTGCGGAGCACAGGCTCCAGACGCGCAGGCTCAGTAGTTGGGGCTCACGGGCCTAGTTGCTCCGCGGCATGTGGGATCTTCCCAGACCAGGGCTTGAACCCGTGTCCCCTGCATTAGCAGGCAGATTCTCAACCACTGCGCCACCAGGGAAGGCCCCCAGATGTGTTTATAAATTATGGTCCGTTTTTTCCATACGCTTTTAAAAAAGTTTAGTTATCTTATCTATGGACTGAAAAAAGTTAAACTTGCATTTATTGATCTGGCGTTTCTGTAAGCATGAAGATGGCAAGGGCTGTGTTTGGGGCTTTGGAAAGTTCTCAAGCAAAGGTCCAAGGGCCGTAACCCATACGGAACACAGTGGAGACATTGTTCTTTCTGTTTGTCCGTTGCTTACATTTTAATAACTATTGAGTAGTCGGTGATTATTAACAGATATTTAACAGTAGGAGCAGAGGAGAGTGTAGAGTCATTATGAACAATTTGGAGTGTCAACATTAAAGAAATGATTTTAAAGGTTAGACTCAGAATTGTTGAAACTTTTGCCTGAAACTTTGGCAGGTGGCTAGACCAACACAGCCTTTTTTAATTATTAGCCATAGTGAAATGAGTCAGGTTTTGCCACAGTGCTTTTCATTTAACCTAATAATTGGCCAGCCCTAGTTAATTGGTTGAAAACCATTACAGGACTTCGATTTTCCACTTGCTCATGCACTGGAATGTCCAGCTTACCTTATGTGTGTGAATAAAAAATCCCACGATCTAAGTGCATTGTCCATACTCGCCTTAAAGCTGAGTATCGGTAGCACGTTAAGTTTCAAGAGTTCTCGGAAGGTCCTTCTGAGGCCTGGTAAACACCTTGGTGACTGGTACATATCTCTTCGGAGTCTAGTTTTGAGAGCTGCTGAAAAAGAGCATTATAAACTTGCAAGTGATCATGGAGGTGTAAACTGATGCTGTGGAGTTGCTTCAGCTGAAGTGAAAGATTATATTTACTGACACTACAAATGGGTTTTTAGAACAATGTCTGTTTTGTACAGTGACAGTCGAGTCTGCCAAGAGTAGAACAAAAAAGTTGCATTGTGGAATAAGATAAAAGAACACTGCATAATAAATAATATCTAATACCATTAAAATATAAAGTTTCCTTTCCAAAATGTAAATAGGAGCTTCTAAATGAATGTTTTAAAAATCTGATTTTACTTTGATTTGTCCAGTGACTTGATGCATAAAGTGATTATGACTCAGAATATGTCCAGATCTAGACTATTACAGTAAATAATACATCCGTATAGCATGTAAAAGATAAATAAACCTTCAATGACATTGTGTTTTAGTGATAGCGTAGAAATTGTTTTTTATTAGAATAGGTCAAAAGTAGTTCATTGGCAATAAGCAAAATGTTATCATCCACCAGTTTCTAAGACTAGAATAACATCTGATCCAAACTCTACTGGTTCTAACCTTTATCCATAGACAACATCACTGGTCTCTGAAAATCAATGAGGGAACACAGGCAAAGGGGTAAGCTATAGAAACCTTTACTAAGTCTTTTAAGAAGCAAAGGTGGGGTGTACTTCCCTGGTGAAGCAGTGGTAAAGAATCCGCCTGCCAACGCAGGGGACACAGGTTCTGTCCCTGGTCTGGGAAGATCCCACATGTCGGGGAGCAACTAAGCCCGGGCGCCACAATAACCGAGCTTGCGCTCTAGAGCCTTGAGCCACAACTACTGAAGCCTGCGCACCTAGAGCTCATGCTCCGCAACAAGAGAAGCCACTGCAATGAGAAGCACGCGCACTGCAACCAAGAGTAGCCTCCGCTCGCCACAACTAGAGAAAACCCACACGCAGCAATGAAGACCCAACACAGCCAAAAATAAATAAATTTATTAAAAAAAAAAAAGAAGCAAGTGTGGGGATATTTTAGACCCTTGTTGTAAAGATTGATTGGCTCTTGCCCTGAGTGGATTTTGAACACAAGGAGAGATTGCATGGAATTAAAAATTGTTCTTTAAAAAATGTCTTATCCTGGTGGAGAAGCATTTATCTGAATCCAGTGGGGAGGACCAAAAACGTTGCTTAAAAGGCTTTTAAGAAGGGTAGACACAACTCTTTTGCCAAGTGGGCTAGCTGAATAAGGGAGATCCAAAGATTCAGAGTCCTGTTAGTGTCTTGTGCAGTTATAAAATCGCAAAGGTGAACTTTTGGGGAGGTGGTTTGTTGAGAGGTGGGGAAGGTAATCGGATGAGTAACAAGTGTTTAGAAAGATAAGGTTTATAAAAGACCTCCGAGATGTTTGTAGATGTCCTTTGCTATAGGACAAGGCCAGAAATGTTACCTGAGTTGTTTATGGGAAGATGGAAAAGCTAACTTTAGTTTACTCAGAATAACAAAGAAGAATGATTTAAACAGTGGACTTTGGAGCCCATCACTAGGACTTTTTGGGATGGGCTGACTTGAAAGCAGAGAAAATATAACCAGGTGGCCCTTCAAGGCAGCCCAAATATAAAGTATCTGACTTCAAAAAAAAAAAAAATAGTATCTGACTTCATTTCTTCCTGGCTGGACGTGCGAAGATGCCCAGATCTCTGTTCAAGCCAGTGTTTCTGGTCTCAAGCCCGATGGTAGAGTGGCCGGCTTTGATTTGCTTCCTGCCCGAAGCTTGCTTTGGGTGAATTTAAAAACCTGTTTGTTTCACCCGTCATCTGGCTGGGCCTTACCCATAATTCCTGCACTTTGATTATGGGGGTTATTATAGGACAAGAGCTTCTTTGTAAAAGAGCATGTTTAATACTCTGGGGTGTAGCGTGACTAGCGGATATAAATTGTATGGAAGCAATTAAACTCGAAGGAAATGTCATGTGGGCTGAATTTAAACATACAGACTTGTGGCATTGATTTTTTTTTTTTTTTAACTTACACCGAGAAGGGTGGAGAGGGAAAAATAAAGGAAGAAAGGAGAGAAATAGGCCAAGAGAGTGAGGGAGACAAGAGAAAACGAATCATTTTGAACACGTGGTTAAAACTCCGAAGTTCAGGGCCAGTTTTATGCTAATGCCATTGCCCTTCATATGAACTCTTTAAAAATACAAATGTCAGGGAATTATACTCTACTTGGGGACTTGTATCTCTTTTTGCAGTTGGTCCGTCCCTTTCGATTCAAGGCATGTGTGTATCTAACAGTGGAGTGATTTTGGGGGGAATATGTTAATAAACAGGACTGAGGGTAGCCAGCCCATAATGACTGTGAGGGTGCTTATCACTCCAGTTTTCTCTCCATTTTGTGCTCATGGCCTCTGTATATTTCATACAGAATGTCTCGTCTTTGGACTTTTGATTAAGAGTAGTGTATTGGGGCTTCCCTGGTGGCGCAGTGGTTAAAGGTCTGCCTGCCGATGCAGGGGACACGGGTTCGTGCCCCGGTCCGGGAAGATCCCACATGTCGCGGAGTGGCTGGGCCCCTGAGCCATGGCCGCTGAGCCTGCGCGTCTGGAGCCTGTGCTCCGCAACGGGAGAGGCCACGACAGTGAGAAGCCTGCGTATCGCACACACACACACACAAAAAAAGAGTAATGTATCATTTCTCTCACTGGCCTAGAATGTGCTCCATCTCCTGCTTGGTCTAGCCAACTCCATCTCCTCTCTGACACCTTATTGGACCAACCAGCTAGAAGGATCTCCTCCTCCTTCTCCAGACCCCATAGGAATTTGATCTGTATGGGTAATTTGACAATTGATCTTTTCTACTGTCCATTAAAATATTGTGTAAGGCTTGTTAAATGAATGGATTTATTTCACTTTACCCAGCATTTCAACTCTCGGGATATGGACCTGGTGTTGTGTTGTCCTTCATGCCTAGTGCCTGTTGATATGAAGGAATATTTTTTGAGATCAAGGCTAATGCTGAACATGTTTTGAAATGATCAACATGTTACTGAGTGGTCAGAGGCAGAAAAGGATGCTTTTCTTTTATTCAGCTGCACCATGCGGCATGCGGGACTTTAGTTCCTGGACCTGCACCCCTTGCGGTGGGAACGCGGAGTCTGAACCACTGGACCTCCAGGGAAGTCCCAGAAAAGGATGCTTTTAGATTAGATGTAACAGTACAACGAGTTGGATTTGAATTTGAGTGTTAGAAGTTATAGGCAAACTTGATTTTTTTGCACCAAGGGTGAGTGCTTATGCTTTATTTTCATTCTTTATATTAAGGACAAAGAACCGAATTTTATCCCATTTGTATCTCTCCAGCGCCCAGCCCAATGCCTGGCATGCATGATAGGAATTCAATTAATATTTGCTGAAAGAAATATAAATAATTAAAAATTTCTCCATTATTTAGATCATCTGATGCTTCTTCCTTATGCAGTAAGCCAATAGATATTTATTGAGCACATACTGTGTGCAGATACGGGTACTGTGCTTATTAGCATAATGGGCCCACATGAAGTGTACTACACTTTGGAATATATTTTATTCTTTGTATTTAATTATTAGTCTGACTATAAATTCCAAGAAATCACTTCCTCAAGCAGAACAATAATGAATTAGGAGAGGCAAAATTGCTGGCAATAAATCCAGTATATTCATCTGTTCCCAGATTATTTCCACATTCCACTCCATGCTGGAAATACAGCCCCCACTCCCAACCCCCTTTCAAAGGATCCTAAGATTGTAATCTTTCCAAACAGAGCTGGAGAGGTAGTAGACTGTTTAGATTTCAAAGGACTTTTCAGGATGCAAAGTAAATAAGGGGAATTTGAGATATCAACAGAACTGTAATTAAGCAGATTAACTGTGTCAATAGTGAACACAGAGAGATGTCAGAGGAGCTAGTTAGAGTAGCAAGTATTTAAACACAGCCTCAAGTTCATCCTCAGTGGTATCATCAGCTTCCATAAACAAACTTGAAAGGAAGTTTAGCCAGATCAACCCAGGAGAAATGGGATGTTCTGGGAACATCACCTTCGAAATCATATACCTATTATTAATATCTTTATTTTAAATTGTGGCTTGGGCTCTTTTATTCCTTACAAGTCCCTTAAAGTCACACACAACCAGGATTTAATTTTATCATCTCTTCAGATCTCCAAAGAGCAGGAATTGAACCCTCTTCTGATCAGAATAAAGGGAAGAAGAATTTAAAGTTATAAATTAGGTTTACTTTACCCATAGATGGTCATGTATTTAAATGCAACAGTATCTATTTATTTTTTATTTAAAAAAATTACCCAAGTTATATGTGAATGCATTTTGTTTTAAGAAATCCAGCCAGAGACAGTCTCTCTTGACTCCTTTGCTCCCAGTATCATCTCTGCGGAGGGTGAGCTACCTTCTCAGTTCACAGTCTGTCCAAGTGCACGTGCAAAGCTGTGATTCAGATTTTGTTTTTACGTGTTGTACCTTAATGTCCCATTTTTCTTTTCACTTAAAAGTATGCTTTTCCATGACAGTAGCTAGAGATCTACCTAAATATATGATTCCATCATAATATTCCATCATCATAAACTACTACAGTGTATTTACCCATTCTCCTAATAATGGGACTGTAATGTTATTTAAATCTCATCTGAAAGACCTGGTATAAATTAAATTCTTACTTCTTTTGAGTTTTTTGGGTTTTTGTTTGTTCCTCGTTTTTTTTTTTTTTATCATTTTGAAGGGAGATTTTTTAGTAATTATCCAAAGATAGAAGACTCAAGTCCAATTACTAAAAATACACCGTGTTTGTATGGTAGTTTAACCTTCTTTTCAGTAGGGGCATGATACCCCAGCAGTCTTGTGAGTCTGCATGAGGGGGGCGGGCTGGGTGCGGGTGTGGGGAGACAGCAACGCATGATCACAACCATGTGAAAGTGAGGATAGGTCAGATGTCTGTCCTCCCCGGGCTCTTTGGTCAAGAGGCAAGGATCCCATCTCTCCTCTGTGGTCTACAAACTCTGCCCAGAGCTCGCTGGCCAGCATCGTCGGTTCAAGGTTTGGCCTCAGAGTCTTTGATTTAAGCTGTGAGGGGACAGGCGTGGTGGCGAGGTAGTGTGGCCAGGCCGGGAAGATGAGCTACTAGGAAGCAGGGCAGGGAAGAGGCTCAGTTGTTCTGGCTGGAAGGCGGTGCCTGGAAAGGGCAGCCCCGGGCGAGCAGGTGAGCAGTCCCTCAGGGCTGTTTAAACAGGAGCCCCAAAGGCCCGCCTGGTCCAGGCTCTTTCATTTGCTGCTTTGGGCTGCTCACCAAGCCTGTGGTTCAGCCATTGATTGTGCCTGGATCCTGGTGGAGAATAGTTATTGCTCTTTTTTTCTGTTCAATTTTTCCCAGAAGGCCCACCCTCAAGGGCAGGGAGCATGTTTTATTCTTCCTAGAACTTAGCACCTAGGGGTGAATGAATGGGGAAAAGAGAGTGAAAGAGGAAGCTTGATGGGAGATAATGAGGCTTTTCCTTGTTGCCGCTGCTGTCTTCAGAAAGTGAGGTCATGGAGATCTGAATACGCATTTACATGTATTTATTGAACAAACGGTACAGAGCACTTACTCAGTGCCAGGCATTGTTTTAAGCACTGTCTGTATTTAGTTCTCTCAACAACTGTTTGACAGACAGAAGCACAATTTTTATCCTCACTTTACTCAGGAAACTGAGGCGCAGAGCATTTAAGTAACTTGACCAATGTCACACAGCTGGTAAGGATTTAAACCCAGGCAGTCTGGGCCCAGAGTCAGTGCCCTGGTTGTCCCTCTGTTCCCTCCCACAGGTCTTCATATGGTTGGATTTTGTTGTTTTTCTCCTCTGTGATCTCTCTTCCTTCCTTTGTCTCCATTCCTGTTGCCCCTACACTAGTACTTGATACTTCACTTGTAGATTGTAACACCCTGGCCTCCGACCTCGGTCCCTTGCACACGGCAGACAGACAAGACTTCTGTAGAGACAGCTCTTACCTTGTCCTTTCCCGCTCAGAACTCTCCCTGGCATCTTGTCCTGTCGGGGCTGAACTCTCGCCTGTTTACCCATTCTCCTAGTAATGGGACTATAATTTTCTTTTTTTCCACCGCGCCTTGTGGCTTGAGGGATCTTAGTTCCGCAACTAGGGATCGAACCCGCACCCCCTGCATTGGGAGCGGGGAGTCTTCACCCTGGAACGCCAGGGAAGTCCCAGGACTATAATGTTGTTTAAACCTCATCTGAAAGACATGGTGCAAATTGAGTACTTACTCCGCAGCGTCTGCCTCCCTTCCCAGGACTGCCCTCCCCTGTCTTCTCTGGGCCTTCATCCAGTTCATTCCTCTCGGAAAGCCCATCTCAGGCCTCACCTCCTGTCCATCTCCTCAGCTCCTATGGTCTTCCCCTCATCTTGATCCAGTGCTACAGACTGTTGAATGGATTTGTTGTTTCAGGCCTGAAAAAACCCAACTACATTTAAGCTCTTTAGGGGCAGTGGTGAGGGTCTCCCATTATCCATGGCCTGGCACTGAGCCAATTCCCAGGGACACTGAGTAGTGGGACCGGCAGACAGAGCACACTGGGACACTGATTTAGACTCTCATACTGGGCTCGTTGCTAGGGTTCCTCACCTTTAAAAACGAACTTGAATGAGATAGCCGAGGTCTCTTTGAGTTTGCTTAACTGACGTCACTTAATTTCTTAAACAGCGTTATTGAGATATAATTTCTATGCCGTACATTTACCCATTTAAAGTGTACAATTCAATGGTTTTTAGCATATTCACAGATACGTGCAACCATCGCCACAATCAATAATAGAACAATTTCATCATTACAGAGACAATCCCTTGCTAGCTAGGTAGCTATTAGCTATCGTCCTCCCCTCGCCATAACCTCATCCCCCCAGCCTTAAGCTACTTTATGTCTCTATAGGTTTTCCTCTTCTGGACATTTCATGTAAGTGGAATCATATATTATATGCTCTTTTGTGACTGGTTTCTTTCACTTGGCTTAGTGTTTTCAAGGTTCCTCCGTATTGTAGCATGTATTGGAACTTCGTTCTTTATGGCTGAATAATAATCTATTGTATAGATATACCACATTCTGTTTATCCATTCATCTGTCAATGGGCGTTTGGGTTGTTTCCACCTTTTGGCTAATTCTACTTATTTTTGAGGGGAAAATGGCCTTTCCTCTTGTGGTTTCTGCAGTTGCCAAAAGTAGTTTCCCTCTGCTGCTTTAATAGAGTAGGACTCTGTGTTTGTGCAGTGGAGGTGCCCGGGGGTTGGATACGTGGTCATCAGCAGCGGGCAGTAGTTGTAGGGAGTACTCGTGAGCTCTGGAGTCAGACATTCTGGTTTGAATCACAGCTCTGCCGTTTAATGAGCTTGCACAACTTCAGCAAGCCCTAGTTTCCTCTTCTGTAAAATGGAAACTACCCCTGCTTGCTTCTGTACAGTCAGGGTCATGCTAGAAAGTGTGTGGAGCCTGGGGCAACTCAGCACAGAGAGACCTCACTATGGCTGTAAAAATAAATACGTAAATAAATAAAAATGAAGGTTGTAAAAAAATAGGTGCTTAACGTTGTCAATTTTAGTAAGGCGCAGTGACTCAAAGCATGGAGCCCAGGACCATCACCCCAGTTGCGGTCGCCAAGGTGGACCTGCTTAGTCTTACTGGGACAATTAAATGTCTCCTCTTGCATGTGTTAATGGTGTTGCTTGGTCTTGGGTCTAGATCTGTGCTCTGGTACTACTTCATCAGGCCATTTGAGAAGAATGACTATAGGGGGTAAGGCCTTTTTTCTGTCTTTGATAAAAAGATACAGAGGGAGTGAATTTCACTCTGTGGAAGAGGACAGGGAAGATGGAGTGTTTCCTTTGTAAGCTTTAGTCTCGGAGTGTAGCTGATACCCTGAGCTTTTTTACGGTTATTCAACATCTATTGGCTCTTATAGGTGGAGTCTGTACATGAAGACTGAAAAGCCTTTTTTGGTAAATAGGTGAAAGAGAGATGAAATGTTAATTCACTCCAACTTTACTTGGAGGGTGCGATCATAGCAATATCACTGATTTGGCGAGTATCGTTATTAAGAATCAAGGAACCCTACAATTGTGGATTTTAGGCAAAGCCTGCCTCCACACCCAAAATAAAAGCCTTTTTTATTGTTTAAAGTAAATAGGTTTTGGAAACATACAACTCTTACAGTAGCAGATCTTTTGAGAGAATGGAAAGTAAGCCACTGTCCTTGTCCAAACTTAGTTTCTGCCCCTGTAAACTTGGTGGGGCTACATGAATCTTCCCTCCCCTCTTCTATTCTGGCCTCAGGTGAGTGCGGACAGGTCTTGCCTGGCATCCTTCGCACTAATCTGAACTGTGCACAGCAACTGTGAACAGGCCAACATGTCCAGACTGAGAGGATGACCAGATTTTGTGTGGGCGATCTCGACAAAAGAGTATTTGTTTCTGGAGGACTGACACTCATTTTTTTCCATTAAGTCTGACCTTTCCATCATTAGATTGTAGCTCTTTTCAGAATTAAATACAGCTTAGAAACAAGGAAGGAATGAGTAAAGGAGATGTGGTTTGCTGCATTCAGATACAATCTGTACAGAAACAAATGGATGGGATGAGAATAGACATTATTTCTGGGGTGACTTCAGGGCCTTGTGGTCCATACTGTGACTGTGGACACAGTCCACAGTCCAAAAGGACAGCTTATTACCTTAAGCATCATGACTCTGCTTCCTGTTGTTGGTCCTGGGGCTTGAGGGCGCTGACTTACATGTAAACTCCTGTTTGCCAGCCCACCAAGGGCAGAAAGGCTTGGACACGTGACTAGGGCCTCATGTGAAGCCACGAATCTTGGCCCTGTGTTTCTGGCTCACGGCTGACTGGAAAATACAGTGAGCTGAGCAGGCCTGAGCTGGTCTGGAGGAAGAGCAAGAAGAAATTCTGATCACCTGTCCCCAGATGGAGGTGTATCCTGCCTGTGAAGTGGCTAGAAGGGATCGTGGAGACAGTAAATGATCTCTGAAAATTTTAGATCTGTCTTTGTCTGTAGACTGGAGATAAGTTGCTAATTTTCTTTTGTCTGGAGATTTTCCTCTAAAAATCTCTTTCTGTTCATTGCTAGAGCCAGAGTCAGAAGCAAGATAATTTACAATGCTAATTAATTTTTTTAAAAAAAAAGCAAAGAAAGACCCACAGAAAATGTCATTATTATGACTTTACTTTTTCCCCATGTGCTTATATATATGCTTTCCATATCGCTATCTGCTTTCTTCTTCTTCTTCTTTTTTTTTTTGGTCGTGCCTCTCACCTTGTGGGATCTTGGTTCCCCACCAGTGATTGAACCCGAACCCTAGGCAGTGAAAGTGCAGAGTCTTAACCACTGGACCGCCAGGGAATTCCCTGTTTTGTTTTGCTTTTTTCTTTTTTCGTTATCTGCTTTCATAATCAAATATTCCGGAGTAGATGGGTTGGTGACTTGAAAGTTTTTTTTGTTTTTAAATTCCTCTATTATGCGCTTTCACCCAATTTAAAACTCATAGGGGCTTTTAGTGCGTTATTTAGGGCCAGTCATGTCTAAAACAAAAGATAATTATCACAGCTTATACTGTGGTGGAGAAGGATATCTTTACGGCTTTGTTTCAGAACTCACCAAGACTCTGGACAACAAGTTACTGGTATTTGGAAAATAGAAGAGATGATCTGCACGGTCATTTTTCCAGACCTCCAAAAGCTCACCTTGTGTTTCCTGTTGGCAGGGATACACACGCTCTATCATATGGAAAAAGAGACTTCCAGGGGAAGAATTAGCCCATCATAAAAAGCAATGGACAATACCAAGAACTAAGTAGTGTCAGTGGAAGCTACTTGTTGAAGCTAGTGTTTGCGTGTCTGGGTTTTCCTGTTGCAAAGCATGCAGCTCAGAGTGCCCCAAACTGGCTTAATAATGGTAGTTTTTTTTTTTTTTTTTTTGCTGTACGCGGGCCTCTCACTGTTGTGGCCTCTCCCGTTGTGGAGCACAGGCTCCGGATGTGCAGGCTCAGCGGCCATGGCTCACGGTCCCAGCCGCTCCGCGGCATGTGGGATCTTCCCGGACCGGGGCACGAACCCGTGTCCCCTGCATCGGCAGGCGGACTCTCAACCACTGTGCCACCAGGGAAGCCCTAATGGTAGTTTTTTATACCTTCAGAATTTTTTTAAAAAACAATACTTCCTTAAACAAACAAAAAAAGACCCTCACCGGTTACACTATACAAAGAAAGGGGGGAGACTCACCCTAGAGAGCTTTGTAAGTCTTCCCAATGGATAGAAAATCCTGTGGTTTCATGGGCCATGCAGCATGGATATCTCTGGCTGGTTTGGTACAAGTTTTAACCAGTTTGACTCGGGGATGCCAGCTGTAGCCACATCACACTCTCTTCAGCTGTTACCACCTATGCCCCCTTCTTGGCTTCTCTGGCGCTTCAGAGGCAGGCAGGGAAGCTCATGGTTTAAGGCAGCTGGCATATGTTCCTTTCTCTGAAGCCTTCTCACTTTTAGGAGAATAAAGAGTAGTTTCTTCCTAACAAAATTTGCGTTCCTCCTTCAATTTCATTGCCCAGCAGATATTCAGAGTTGACTTACTCCTTACGACACTGCACAAAGCCGAAAATAGGGGCAGGTGTTTCCCAGGACATTTGGCTTGTGGTTAGGAAGGCAGTGGGTATAGGTGATGGGTCGTCAACAACAGATGTTTATCCTAAGTGGGGCTGCCTGATAAAATACAGATGTCCAGTTAAATTTGAATTTCCCATAAAACAATGGATCGAGTTTTAGTATTAGTATATTCCAGATATTTCTTGAGCGTACTATACTAAACAAATTATTTGTTGCTTATCTGAAATCTAGATTTAACTGGGTATCCTCCATTTTTTTTTTTTTTTTTTTGCGGTACGCAGGCCTCTCACTGTTGTGGCCTTTCCCGTTGCAGAGCACAGGCTCTGGATGCACAGGCTCAGTGGCCGTGGCTCACGGGCCCAGCCGCTCCGCAGAATGTGGGATCTTCCTGGACTGGGGCACGAACCCGTGTCCCCTGCATCGGCAGGCAGACTCTCAACCACTGCGCCACCAGGGAAGCCCATGTCCTCCATTTTTATTTGCTATATCTGGCAACCCTAAGTCCCTAAGTTACTTCTCAAGTCTCATTTCACATTTTTTGTAGGCCTCTACCTTACCTGACCTTCTTTGAAGAGTTGCTGGGGAGTGGCACAATGAGCAGGCCATTACACTAGTGTGAACTAAGACAGAGCAGGGCAGGACATTAATAAAGCATTGGCCAAGCAGCTACTTGGTGGCCTCAGGACAGAGTGGGTGTTCAACTACCTGTTCACGATATGCCAAGGTTGGGCAACACCTTGTTTTTGATACTATTCTTGGATGCAACCCTATGTTTAATGTATTTTATCGCCCCATCTGAGCACACATTCAAACATGGGCAATTATCCAGCTGATGCCCTCTTTTTTTTTTTTTTTTTGCGGTACGCGGGCCTCTCACTGTCGTGGCCTCTCCCGTTGCGGAGCACAGGCTCTGGACGCGCAGGCTCAGCGGCCATGGCTCACGGGCCCAGCCGCTCCGCGGCATGTGGGATCCTCCCGGACCGGGGCACGAACCCGTATCCCCTGTATCGGCAGGCGGACTCTCAACCACTGCGCCACCAGGGAAGCCCCAGCTGATGCCCTTTTGTAGTCTTCATGGACAAATCCCTGCAGTACTTTCTCTAGGAGTTTGGAAAAAGAGGAGTAGAATTTCATCTCTAACCAATAACACTGAGTGTGCTTTTAGGGTTTTAATGCAAATTATTTAAATAAAGTAAAAAATAATTTTTTTCATTTGTATGTTAACCATCACATTGGTTCGGGTCAATAGTATATATGTATGTATTTGTTTACTTATGTATTTATTACACACTACAGAATATATATATATATATATATATATATATATATATGTATGTTTGCATACAAACATTCTTTTAACATTCTGGCTCAAGTAAGAGAAGTCATTAGCTTTGTTTTGTATAGTGACTGATTCCAACTGAATGTATTTTAGGGGAGAAAAAAACCCATGGGAAATACGGTCATGAGTCATAAAGGATGCTTATCTAACGTGGTCTGCCCCTGGATGTTGCATTACTGACTGTCTGCTGGGTTTGGAGGCATGCTTTTGGAGGCTCTGTTATAATTAGCAATGCAGTAATTACTCCAATAATGAACGCAGAGGATTGACATAGTGGGATTAATTTATTTACAATTGTTTACTGCTGAAATTTTCACACGGACAATTTTCCCAACTGAAGGCCTGTCCCTTGGACCTTGGTTAGACTCAGAAAGCCATCTCTGATGTTGTTCTTCTTGGGCCCTGTAGGAAAACTCATTGTTCGTGAGTGACAATTATTTTGTGGCCATTACTGTATGGTTGTAGCACATTCATCGCTTGGAATGGTTGATGCATGTCACCTTGATCTATGAGCTCAACTGGGTGTCAGACATTTAGGAAGGGAGGGACTTGGTAGGTACTTGAATGGGAAACTCAGGGTGCTGTTTGGAGGTGTATTAGTGATTAAGGAAGTGGCATTTGGTTTGAGTCAGGGCTTTTAGTGCTGTGCTTAGAACAGCTCATGTCTTCCTTATGAGAAAACACTTATTTGCATGTGGTCCTAATTTCTGCTTCATTGAAAACAAACAAACCAGCCAAGTCACAGTAACTCTGTCATAGAAAGCAGGGATAACAAAAGGACAGAGTTGTCTATTTCATTGATAACCAACTTTTCCTGAGAAGAGACTTCCTATGAAGGTTGAGTGATTATTATTTATTTTTCTAATTTTTAGAAGAAACAGAATGAACCAGTTCTTTCTTCTTAGTACAAGCACTGGAACTTTAGAAAGATACAGCTAACTGGATCTTGTATGTTGCACACCTCCAAGGTGATGGGTAACCCAATTACCTGGAAGGGCTTGGATAGTAGAGATTGGACCTTTTGGCCATGAATACAGCACAGGATGTAGATTCTTGTCTTTGGCTTGTGTGAGTGAGAGTGGACCGGTCAGGACTGTTCCAGCTGAAACTGACAGATAGCTAACTCACACTAGCCCCAGCCAGGATATGTACCAGGTGAGGCCAAGGTTGACTGCACATCCAGGGACTGCATCAGTATCATTTGGACTCCCATGTATTTCCTTGACATCTCTCTTCCCCTTGGCCACCTTCTCTTCTCTGGTTGGCAGGAGTGTGGCCTTAGGCAGATCTGGGCTTGCTATATTCCAGGTAAGCCATGTCGAAGGGCTGAGAGGGCTTCCTTCTCCCCCCAGCTTCAGTGTATGCCAGTATCTGCTCATTTGCCCTTCCCTGAGCCCAGTGAAGCAAGGTACTGGGTTGGTCACCACCCAAGAATCACCTCGTTAGAATGGAGAGCCGTTGCTCAATGGAAGTGGTCATGGTGATGGTAGTGGTGGGGTGGGAGGTTCTCTGGTCAGAAGAGGGGAAGAGATGCAGGGCAGATAATAACCACATACCTTAACTACAGTGGGAGACAAAGACCCAGGCTTTGACCCTGTAGGCTGACTGGAGTGCTAACATGCATACATGGGAGAGAGCATGGCATTGCCCAGACTACGTAAGAGTAATGAGGAGATGCAGAGTTAAGTGCTATCAGTGTGAGTTGAGGTCATTCAGAGAGGGTTGTGAAGTTTTAGCATTATATGCAACTTCTCATCAGGATTTCACCTCTTTTCTCTATGGACACATAGCAGATGATTAGTCCTGAAAGCAATGATATCATTTCTATTTATACAGATCTACATTCACCCATAGAAATTATTATTTCTCTCCTGTTCAAGTAAGATCAGAATGCAAGTTCATGGAAGTGATGTTATTCAGTGGATGTAGGCTTTAATTCATAAAAAAGAGAGAACACATTTTGCAGACTTAGATGATTTGGGACGCCTTTCATAGCTAATGGCATCACAGCATGACTTTTAGTGGCTGCTTGACATTCCGTTTTATGGTTGTACCCTAATTTATTCATCCAGCCCCCATGACTGATTATTGAGGCTGTTCCCTGTTCTCACACTTTAAATAAGCCATGTGATAAACATTCTTGTAAATTTTTTAGATACATCCATGATTGCTTCATGAGAATTCATTCTTAGAAATTATTGGATCCAAGGCTATTACTACCATGGAGGATGGTGGGGGAAAGAATCACGATGAACTCAGAATCATTTTGGCTGGCTATTGAATCAAGTACATCAATTCTTTATTTTCTTTTACTCTGTGGGAAAATAGAATGTGGTAGTAAATACCAAATGATTGTTATTACTATTGTGTATGATTCATATATTATGTTGTTGGTATACATCCATTATTTAATGTCCCTAATAAATTGACAATTGATTGTATTGTCATGGTTTTTAAAAAGTAACTCTATTATTCAAATAATAACAACCTTGATAGAAAACATACTGGAACTTGGGAATATAGTAACAGCAACATCGTCCACAATGTGCCTTAATCAACCTGACTGTAACTAACACATTGTTGTCTGGGAAACATCTCATAAGACTGGGCTAAAACAACTCCCTTGCTGTTTTTGAGATGAACACTTTTATATTCATGAAGAAGTAGTTATTACCAATCATGTCAGAAGAGGGGGGTGAGAGGCAGTGAGTAGTAACAGACACAGGTATTATTTTTGCAGGGGAAAGGTGTGGCGTATGGACTCATGATTTCTATCAAAGTAGTTTTTATATAAAGGTGAGTGAGTGAGAGTTGAAAGAATAAAGATAGGGAAGGTGAAATGATGAAGACATTTTGGGACCGAGAGCAAACATCCTTACAGCACCAAAGAAAAACCACATACTGATTTTGAAACTGTGCCAACAACATGTTGAAATGATAGCAGAGGAATTCAGAGTTAACCATTAGGTCACTGGCCTGTCTGCCATGTAAAAGTTTTTGAGAACACCTGCAATGAGGAACATCAGACGATAGAATATGTGTAGTTCTTTAAAAATCGGTCTGAAATAAAATAAATGAATAAATAAAGGGACTTCCCTGGCGGTCCAGTGGTTAAGTCTCTGCAGTTCCACTGCAGTGGGCACGGGTTTGATCCCTGGTCGGGGAACTAAGATCCCACATGCTACGCGATGTGGCCAAAACCAACATAAATAAAGTAAACAAAATAGATCTGTCATAGAACTGAGATAGGTACAGAATGACTCTGTCTTCTACTGAACTGAGCGTTGTACTTGAATTTCTTCCTCTCCTCCTTAGTTTTTCTTATTTATTTTTTTTCTTTCTATCATTTTTAGCAAAAGATTGCCAGGGAAAGGAGTTGCACCTGGTTACTTTGGTTAGCACTTCAAGAGAGCTGGACAATCTGGGTGCCAGTCTCCAAACAGTCGTGACCACAGCAACATACAACGGGCTACTGTGGTGCAGAGGTCTCTTTCTCTGTGGGGCCTTCTTTCTTCCAGCACTTGCTCCCAGCATTAGTCACTTCTGTTTGGGCCCTGTGGTCTTCTGCTTCCTTCCAATAACATTACTTGAGTTAAGAAAAAAAATCACAGAAATATAGTTTCACAAAGACTCCTGTGATTAGCATTCCTGTCTGGAAAAGTAGACAGGGAAGAAGCAAATTTAAGAAGCTTGAAAAGTTTAAAAACAAGGACTGTTTCTTCATAAGGGAGGCCTAGAAGCTTTTGGGTGCATGTTTTTTGCCCTTTAAAATGCCATATCTAGTATACCTCAAAACAGTTCAAGTGAGGTGAAAGCCAAGGTAGAGAAGCATGTCATTCTGTGACATTTTCAGGACCATAAAGTCAGAATGGCAGCCAATTTGTTTTTAGGGATCTGTGGTTCATTCAGCAAATTTAATCCCAGTATAGAATTGTTCCCACCGAGGGTGACATGGATTCTTTTACGATGCTCCACAATTCTGCGTTCTCTCTACTTGCGTCATTTTGAGCAAATAGAGTCGTTGGAATGCTCTATAGTCAAAGAGCTGGAGATTCTTAGGTAAAGGCTGTGGTCTCCGCAGTCTGGAGATATGGTTCAATCCTGGACGCGTGTGGGGCAGAACTAGTTGTAACATTTAGCAATGGAAATGCTGTTAATGGAATTGGACAGATTGGATCTGAGCTGGATCTTGAGGTGTAGATAGATGCGATCTAGATAAAAATGATCTAGACATTCATTTCAGCTCCTATAGAAACATTCTCTGTCTTGAGTAGATGAGTTACTCTGTGTTGTTTAAATGAAGTCTTTTACAAAGGTAGATGTTAGTGGGGGTGTGTGCAGGAGGGGTGAAGGAGAGCATGAAGTTCAGTTGTGTGAGATTCAGCTCCTCAACGGGTCTTCCTTAAGGCACTTGGAACTCAACTTGAAGGCAACCGATCCCTGAATACTGTCCTTCATCCAGACTTGTCAGCCCAGCTGGGTTCTGCAGTCAGACTTACTATCGTCTTGGAAGGTGAATTCTGTTGCTTCAACGTGAGGACTGACCAAACAGGTTCAAAGGAGATCCAGTTACATCCTTGGGTCTCATACCACTGAGGTTAGGATGACCACACATGACCTTGAACCTGTTTATGTTCCACGTGCCCTGCTTCCATTTGTGAGTACCTCATCTAAAGCAGAAAGAAACCAAGTTACCATAAACCCTCTTTAGAGGAGGTGGTCTAGGGTAAGGGTTGAGAATATAGGTTCTACAAAGTGTTGGAGTTCAGTTCTCAATTCTGCCTCTCTCTGCCACATTACATAATTCTCTGTGTCTCAGTTTCTTCATCTCTAAACAGAGGTAACAAAAGCACCTATTAAACAAGGCTGTTTCCAGGATTAAGAGAGTCAGTCTATATAAAGTCCTTAGGTAAGTGCTTAAGAGTGTTGTATGCTAGAATCCAGGACCAAAAATAAGCTTAAAAATCAAAGTGTGTAGATGTTCAGGGGAGCCAAGTCCATAATCGGGCACCTAAGGAAGGTGCAATGGTGGAATTCTAGGTGCTTCCAAAGGACCACCGTTTGGAAAACAAAATGTAGAAACCGGTTCCCTGAGATCTTGAGAGAACCAGGCCATTGGTGTAATAAGATCCCCAGATTCAGCCTGTTTTTAGGATTAACTGGCAACCCAAGTGGGCAGTATTGCTGGGCCATCCCATCTTTGGGCAATAAAGGTATATTTGTGAGCCTTCTCTTGGCAGTCAATGAAAGCCTAAAGTAAGAAGCTTGAACAAAAGTACCTTTGTTGTGCTCCAGTGAAAAGAGTGTGGAGATTGAAGAAATTGTCAACTGTATACCTGATTTCTCTTTCAATAATACAGCTGACAAACACTGCCTCGTAGGAACTGCTGTCAGGTAGTGTGGAGAGTTTGAGGGGAGGCCGTGCTATTTTCCATCTTTTTTTTTTTTTTTTTTGCGATACGCGGGCCTCTCTTTTGTGGCCTCTCCCGTTGCGGAGCACAGGCTCCGGACGCGCAGGCTCAGCGGCCATGGCTCACGGGCCCAGCCGCTCCGCGGCATGTGGGATCTTCCCGGAGCGGGGCACGAACCCGCGTCCCCTGCATCAGCAGGCGGACTCTCAACCACTGCGCCACCAGGGAAGCCCTATTTTCCATCTTTTGAGAAGTTGCGGGAGCCCACTGGATTGCCTTCAGGAGAGTCCCTGCTCCCTGCTTCAGCACGTGGTACAGCCTCAATTGGGTGTGACTGATGGTGAGTTTCATCTCTTCCTGAAAGGTACCATGAAAACATAGCAGGGCTGTTCCTCTTTGCCATTGTCTCTGCCTGTCTGGCAGCAGGATGAGGTCATGACAGAATGGCAGGTTTATCTTGGATTTCCTTGTTTGGCCAGCAGCCTAAACATTAAACATCTCTGGGTTGAATGTCTCTGGATATCAATGTCAATGGCTTGGAGGTGGCGTTGGCTCCCGCATTGCCTCTTCTGGAGCCCGGAGGGAGGTGGGAGAAGGAGAGGGGACAGGTTTGCACTTGTGAGGTCACTGTCCTCTCAGTTGGCACTTCCTCTGCCTTCCCAGCCTCCTGAAGCTTGGATAGGCAGCCTACTACAGTGCAGAGCCCAGAGACTTTAGGTCTAGACAGAACTGGGTTCAGATTTCACCTCTGCCCTTTATAAGGTTTCTCCTCTCTGCATTCCCAAACCCTCCCTGCCCCTAACCCGTCACTGGTATTTCTCACACCTGACATTGCATAGCCCTCACTTTTTTCTCCATCAGTCTTTAAGCTCCAGGTGTGTGGGGACCACATCTTTGTATTCCATTGGTTCAGAGCACTTTCTGGAACCTGACTGACCTGGCTTCCCACTCTGGCTCTGCCATCTTCTGTCTGTGTAGCCTTGGGTAAGTTGTCTAGCTGCTTGCCTGCCTTGGGTGTCGTTGTGAGGATTAGAGATAAACACGTGGGGCATCCGGCACCGGGGCCGGCACAGAGGGATGATCAGAGATGTTGGTCCACCCACCCCCAGCTTGGTACTAGCGCCTCAGTGTCTGCCCACACCCCCCAGCCGCCCGGACATATCTGTTAGCTGCCTGACATTGTAGCACCGGCTTGTGGCCAACTTGGGCAGGCAGCCTGTTGGCTCAGGGAGCCCCTCATACCATTCTTCAGTGTCCAAAAGAACATGCCTGCAGAGGGCACAGACTTATCTTTGGCATCTCTTGTTTCAGTCCATCCCTAAGAACTTGAGAGTAGCCTTTAAAAAGTAATTCTTAAAAATTATTTCAAAAGTAGATTTTTTGATGATGGACATTCTGACCACTGTGAGGTGATACCTCATTGTAGTTTTGATTTGCATTTCTCTAATGATTAGTAATGTTGTATCCATAGTTCTTTGTTAAATAAAAGGGGGAGAAATCTCCCATAAGTCACCATTTGAATACCCATTGTCCACTATGGTATCTATCTTTCCAGGTTTCTGTGGGTGTGTGTACTTGAGCAGTTATTTTCTTTTATCCAGTGGTAGAATATACTACATTTTAATTTTGTATTCGTGGGAGAGGTTTTTAGAGTTCATGAGTAATATTGATATGCTATATGGGATTTTAAAGGGCTCCAAATAAATCCTTTGTTAGAGTGAGGTCAGCTAGAGATAATGAAAGCAGCTAATCCTTGGAAACCCATAAGCCTCCAGTAGTCGTGAACTTGAGGATGCACAGTGCAGTTACATTGCGTGTGATTGGATGCACCCATGTGAGCCCGGAGAGAGAGGGGGCCAGAGAGAAAGTGAAGATGGATTGCCTAATGCTCCACTCTAGCCCTCCCAGGGTATGCCCTGGAGGGAGTGTGAAATGAGAGGTGAGTCTGTTTTTCCTTCTGTGCATCTGGTTCCAGGGAGACCCTCAGGGTATGACTACAATATGACACCTAAGTGAAAACCAGTATCTCCCCAGCTGTCTGTCCTGAAGCTGGAGGGAAAACTGGGTATGCTGGTTTTATTAAGAGAGAGGATGTCTACAAATGGTACAGCAATTTAATGTTCCGTTAGATTTCCAAGAGCAATTTTCCTGAATCAGTTTTGTCTCCACTTGATGGCTTTAGATCCTAACTCCCTTATTAGATTTATCTCTGGGCTGTGCATATAGAGCAGCATTTTCCTTTCTCCCTCCTTCTTTCTTCTCCTTCCACACTGAGCTTCTACTATGTGCTGGGACTGTGGGATGTAATACTAAATGAATGGCCTTTGTGCTAAATAATCGGCAATGAGTTTTCGAGAGAAATATGAAAGTGGCTTATCATAATACACAGCGATGCAAGGAAATTTATTAAAGGAGACCACAGCCACTTTATTAGGAAAGTACAGAGAAAGAAACACTTAGTTCCAGCCGGGGGTGGGGGTTACATGGGGTCACAGAGGAGACTGCTCCCTGAGCTGGGTTTTTAAGGATAGGGTAGTTTCAAGAGGCAGAAAAGAGGGTGGGAGAGGCCTTCTCAGTTAAGGGGAAAAATAAGACGCATGAAAGTTTAAAGCTGGAGCCATTGGAGGGAATAGAGTTCATGGAATGAATCCGAGATGAGACGGGAAAAGCCTCCACAAACCAGTCAAAATTCCGGTTGGTGAGTACAGTGTAGCTTCCACTGAACGGTGTGGATGTCTGTGCCTATTTGAGCCCCATTGGAATATTCCTGGTTTGTTTTATGAAGGGATGTCTCTCACTGAGGATATTGCCTCAGGGACGTTTCCTTTTACAGTCAGGATGAACTCCATCAGACCAATATTGTTCTCCGGGCTTTTTTGTTTTGTTTTGTTATCTTGGATAAACAGAGAGGGGCTGATTCATTTTTCTAGAAAAACAGGATGCACTAAAATACTGCAAGTGACAATGAAACAGACATGCTCACGTACAATAATATTTAGAAAGGGACCAAACAATATGTGTAGCAGACACCTCCATGGTGTGGCTGTTCTCCTTCCCCCATCTCCATCGCCTTGAGTCCTTGGCCAAGCTGTTTGTTTCTTTGGGTCTCAGTTTCTTCACATACCAAATCGGGACCAGTAACACCCACCCAGCAGGCGGGTCATGAGGAATAGATGAGTACAACATGCTGGGGCCAGCACTGGGCATATTCCATACTGAAGCCACTCCAGTGAAGCTTAGTAATCTTTACCCTGGGTATGAAGGATTTGTTCACAACAGGAGCAATATATTCACAGTGATTAAAAACAAAACTAAACTAAACTTCATATTATGGAAATGTTCAGATATACATAAAAGCAGAGAGAATAGTATAATAAATTCCCACGTGCCCATCATTACCCACTTCAACATTCATCATTGATCCATTCTCTCTTTTAAAAATGTTGTAAGGGAATTCCCTGGTGGTCCAGTGGTTAGGACTTCATGCTTTCACTGCTGAGGGCATGGGTTCAATCCCTGATCAGGGAACTAAGATCCCACAAGCCACGTGATGTGGCCAAAATACAAAAAAAAACCTGGGGCTAAAAATGTTTTAAAATTTGTAATGATTAATTGCTAGCTAAATTCTTTTAAAGCAGATTCCACATGGCATGGAATTTTGTACACAGTTTTTCAGTCTGAAAAATCAGTTGGCCAAAGGAGAAACTCTTTTAAAAATGGCAGAAACCAATATTCTGAGCCCAGTTTTCACAACTGAGTGTTAGCTGTTTCTGCATTAAATCAGAAGATGTTTGCAAATATTTTATTCAAGAGTAGCACTTTGAAAGTACAAAGTATTGTTTATTTTATTTAGTGAGTACTTCACATGCTGGTTTGCATGTAAATTAATACTGAGGTGCATGTGCAAAGCATTTTTTATAATGGAAGTTTTCAAACATATCCCAATACTAGTACAGTAGTATGATGAACCCCCACTGTACTCAACACCTAAGCTGTCACTCCAAAGTCACTTTTTGAAAGGTGTTCATGTTGTTCATAAAAGACTTCCTGGGTTCAAATGGCATTAATAATTTGGCAAAAGATATAGGATCAAACATTTATATTATACTAGATGCAAGGAAATCCTTAATCATCATGCCTTTGAGAAGTGTATCAGTAATAGCTTCTCAGAGGAACTGATTCTTTTCCAGATGGAAAAAAAGTAAAATCTGTTTGTTTGAAAGCAGTTCAGGAAAAGACCCCCTCAAAAGACATGTAAGCAATAACAAGTTTGGAAGGCAATACTAAAATGTTAGCAATAGATTCTCTGGGTGGAGAAATTGTGGATTTTCTTCTTTTTTCCACCCATGCATCTTTATGTTTCATTTTTGTTTATATGTATTTTACATGTTTTCCCCACCATGAACCTCGATTATCTGCTTGTTAAAAAAGTAATGAAAGAATGTAAGTCACCAGAATAAAAGAGGGCATGAGGGAGTAGAGATGGGCTATATTTAGGTGACCATGGCAGTGCAAGGCAGATACCTTTTCTTAACTACCAAGTTTTTACCTTTGGTCTTGCTGCTTATCTTCAGCCCTGTACTTGGTCCCTGGCTCTTGCCTCTGTTTCCTTGGTGCTGCTGCTGGGGAGTGATGCTCACCTTCATGACGTCATTTTATTAGGCCAGGTTGGGAGACCCATTGACCATACTTCCTAGGCCAGGCCTGTAAGCTGTATTTAGGTTTCATACTTGATTCTGTTCTGTCCTCTGCCTTTACATGTCCTGATTTACCTTCTGAGGGTGCCCTGGCTTCAAGAGGTGGGTGTTGGGAAAAAGCTAGGAGATGATAGATGCTGGGAGACAGGACATTGGCAGGATGACTGGGACAGCGACCTCAGAGAGCAGGTGTAGTCCCTCCTCTGATCCTGAAAACATAAAAATGCCTCTGTGCTCTGCTGCCAGCCTGCCCACCTCTACTTTGGAAGAAGAGTTATTCTATTTTTCAAAATGGTTTTCAGACCTGCTTTGGAACCACTGTCTGTTCTGAAGTTAAATATAATGAAAATAGCTTAGTTATACAGGCCTCTAGATGGGCTTATGTTGAAGGAACACAAATTAAAAATTGTGCAGGGGGACTTCCCTGGTGGTGCAGTGGTTAAGACTCCACGCTCCTAATGCAGGGGGCCTGGGTTCGATCCCTGGTCAGGGAACTAGATCCCACATGCATGGCACAACTAAGAGTTCGCATGCCACAACTAAGGAGCCCGCCTGCCGCAACAAAGACCCAGCACAACCAAATAAATAAATAACAAATATCACAATAAAGCGAGTCAGACAAATCTTTAAAAAATAAAATAAAATAAAAAATAAAAATTGTGCAGGAAGAGATGTTTTGAGGAATTAGTGGAGGTGAGATGTGAGTGGAGAGACAAGGGGAAGGGGTTGAGAAGAAACAGCTTCCGTGATTAAAGAAGCCATTTATGCCAACTTGGTGATTATGGAAAGTCTGACCTATGGAGTGACAAATGGTGAGAGCAACTCCTGTTTTCCTTGCTAATTTACTCATCATGCGAATATCCTGCTGGTGGAGAAATTCAGCGCTGAAGCCTCATGTCCTGTTGCATAGGAAATACTTAGCGACCCAAGGTTTTAGAATCTCTTTCATGGCCCTTCCCTGAAAAGAAGATATTACTCAGTTGGCAGGCAACTGGGGTTTCTAAGGGACTCATTCAAATCCTGTTTATTGTGTACTTGCCAGTACAGAGGGACAGGGGAATTAATTATTAATGATGCCTTTCTTTTAAGGACTGTGAGTTTTCCAATGCAGAATAAAGTGATTCAACTGCCAAGACATATATTAGTAGGTGAGTTTCGTTTTCATCTCTAATGGATTCAAGTTAATCCATGTGAAGTTTGACCTAGTGCCCGTTGTAACAAAATGTGCATGTTGACCAGAGATGTTGAAGCATGGAGTGAACTTACCTCCAGCTCTTGGTCTTTGGTCTAGATTTTAAGTAGCACCGAGCACCAGCGAATGCAGGCCACAGTTCAAGTTTGGCAAGGATGTGTCCGCAAAAATCATTTCCCTTTGATTATCTGGTATTTGATTATTGGAATTTCCAGTCTTGAATGTAGTCCATGTGGCAAGCCTTCCAACAGAGTGTTTTCCTAAAGTAAGCCGTGGGATGGAATGGGGAATCCAGGGTTCCAGGCCAGTCTCTTGGCCCCTGACTCCATAGGGGACATGCAGTAAGTCCAAGTTTTCCTCATTTGCCAAATGGAAGTAGTAATGTCTGCCATGATTGAGGATTAAACGCAAGTCTAAAATTCTGTAATAACCTATATGGCAAAAGAATCTAAAAAGGAATGGATATATGTATATGTATAAACTGATTCACTTTGCCATACACCCGAAACTAGCGCAACCCTGGAAATCAACTATACTCCAGTAAAAATAAAATACAATAAAAAGGTGTGAAGTCTTAAATAAACTAAAATAATCAGAAAGGCAATAATGTATACAAGTGTTTTTGAAATGAAACTCACATGCAAATTTATGATTGGATAAAATAATGATTCAGCAAACACACATTTTTTGGAACTTTCGTAATGCACTTTGGCTTCTACTAGGTTCTGATGAGGTTGCCATAAACGTCAAGGAAGCTAGAGGAAAGGGGAATAACACTGCCAGTGAGTTAGCAAACGTGCTGGAACTGCATTATTAGAGGTTAAACCGTGTAGTCTAGGTGAGTACAGTTGGCCGTGGTGACACAACGCCCGGCTCCTATTCTGTACCACGTTCAGGTTGGGTCCTTTGCTCACTCGAGACTCGTCTCATCTTGGCCGTTCTGTCCCTCACTATATCCTTTTCCCATTTCTTTTGAAACTCTCCGTATTCTTCAAGGCTCAGACCAAATACCAGCTCTTTCGTGTAGTCTCCTCCGATTACCCTCACTGGATGCCAGCTGTCTGCCTATTCAGGGGTTGGCAAACTTTTTCTGAAAAGGATCAGTTAGGAAGTATTTCGACTTTGTGGGCTACATGGTCTCTGTTGCATTCACTCAGCTCTGCCGTTATAGCATCAGAACAGCCGTGGATAATAAATGAGTGGGTGTAGCCATATGCCAATAAAATTTTATTTACGAAAACAGGCTGTCAGCTGGATTGGGCCTGCAGGCTGCATTTAGCCAACCCCTGGCGTATGTCACTGTCCTCCGGGTAGCTTTACTGGTTCTAGGCTATTCTCTCTTACCTGCATGTCAGTAGGCTTCTCAAGGGCAGAGTCTAGGCCTTTTTTGCCTTTGAATCCCCTGGATTTTGGATAAGTAGGAGGCTCTTCAGTTGATGTTCAGCCAACGAGTGAACAGTGACTGAATGGCAGCTGGTTTCAGGTGTTGACAACTTCAGTGCCCCTCTGGGTGGCCAAGCTCTCCCAGCTTCTGATGTCCTGTGCTCACTCCTTGCCCTGCTGGAAAGGGGGTTGGGGGGAGGGCCCTGCAAACTTTGTGTCCATCTCTCGTTTCTATATTTCTCAGCCCGCTTTCCACTACTTTGAGCAACTACTATTTACAACTCAAAGAATTCTTTATTTATACAGTGTCGGAGACTGTTTACCCGTGTTGAACTAACATTAGGTTTCTTTAAATGTGCTCTTAAAATGAAGAGTGGCCATTTGTAACTTTAGGAACATAACAGCTGGGGTCATGATGTAAGTGAACACAGACACCTTTAAAGTTATTTCCAAAGGCCCCAGGAATGGGATTTTCCTAGTTGATGTGTTTGTTACAAGGCAGTACTTTGTACACTGGTAGAGGAAAGTAATATGGAACAAAATCAAACAAAAAACTTCTTGACATCTTAAAAGTCATTTTGCAACACTGAGCAGGTATGAATTCGGTACTCTGTTTTCATCTGGAAAACCGGCAAATTAAAAATTTTAGTGTGGATATTATAATTTTCAATTTTTAGAAGATGGATAGTACATAAGGATAGTTCACACATTTTGATATTAAAATAATAGCACATCAAAGGAAGAGAAAACTGCTTTCAGTTCCAGATAATAAATGTTCTTTTCTTTTCCCCCGTAGGGTAAATAAGTTCATCTTCACTAACCCGGCTACTTGTTGTTGTTTTTTCTGCCTGAGCTCTTCATTTTAAAAGTGAATCGTTGGAGTCTTCTGAATTCACTTGGGGAAAATGACACAGACCAACTTGTGAGTGAAGCATGGCTTTTTAATCTCACTGCAAGTGAGGCAGATGAGGACCTTGGAAAAGGAAGGTTATTATTTCCTCTGTGGAAACTTTTATCTTTGTTTTCTGAGTGACTGGTAAAAACAATAGTTTGCTGTGGAGTTTCAATAATCAAAGAAGAGGAAATAGCATGTGAGTGACTACAGCTGGTTGGCGGGGACAGGGCTGGCTCTTTCTGAAGGTGAAATTTACTGAAGTCCCATTAACTATCTCCTGGTGCGGGGGTCGCAGACATTTTCTGTAACAGGCCAGAGGATAAATATTTCAGACTCTGTGGGCCCTGTGGTCTCTGACGCAACTATTCAGCTCTGCCACAGACGATACCTAGACAAATGAGTGTGGCTGTGTTCCAATAAAACTTTGTTTGTGGACACAGAGATCTGAATTTTCATGGGTCACCAATATCATCGTACTTTTAGTTTGTTAAAGTTGAATATTTAAAAATGTAAAAACCATGCCTAGCTTGCTGGCTGTAGAAAAACAGGTGGTGGGTGGGATTCGGCTGCAGGGCATCATTTGCTGTCCCCTATCTATCCTAGTGAATTGGCATGACAATTTCTTGAAGAGGGGAAGGGTGTGGTGGTCTTCGGTATTCAGTACCTTTTAGTAGATAATCTGATTATGATTAGTTAACACAAATTTGCCAAGAAAATCCCTAGTGGAATTCGGATGACTTTAGGATCTGGTGCTTTTGTCCTTGCCCCATTAATACGGAAGTTGACTGGTGTATGATAGGGTCAGACTGGATGACTTCTAAGGCTTCATGTAGCTCTTCATGTTTTAGACCCTTTATCACTTATGCTTCCGTTCTTTTTCTGATGATCATTCTTGCAATTTACCTTCCTAAAAAGTATTTAGATATTTATTGGGAAACAAATATACCCTAACTGTACAGGGCTTGGTGGTGCGGTTGTGTGTGTGAAATGTGATGGTGGGGTAGTCAGAATACAGAAATGTACGTTTCAGTATTCCAAATGAAATTGTTTTCCACATTGTGAAAAACAGTCTTTCTTAGAGTTATAAAAATAATATGGTAATTATACATCTAAAATATATTTGTTAAAAAATTATATGAATAATTCAAAATTTTCAATATCAGATTTCAATATTTGCATTGTTACTGTGGTTCCTCATTTGTTTATTTTTTTGTTCATCCAACACATCCAACACCTGCTATGTGCCAGGCACTCGTCTAGACACTGAAGACCAAACTGTTTGCCCTGATAAAGCTTGTATTCGAAATGGGAATCTTTTGTTGAAGGTGATGGGTGGGTAGTTTTATTTGTACTTTTCAGAAGAGGTCTGCTTACTCACTACTTGTTTTTCACACATGTATTTTTTGTTTCAGTTATCTTTTGGCAAATCTCTGAGTAAAGTGTTTGAATTATTAGAGGAAATTTTATAGTCACACAGTTCTTTGTTGACTTTCCCAGTCTCCCAAAGTTGTTAATCATTGAAGATGACTCTGATTCTTCACTGACGGAGAATGAATTCACTCTTTTTAATTATGTCGGCTAATTTGGAAAGCATTTCATTCAACTCAGAGCTTTAGAGGTCAGTCAAATAGGTCTTTTAGAAAATTACTATGTCAAGTTCTCAAAGGACATTTAAGTTAATTTATACTATCAGCCTTCTAAGCAATAATAGTGGATTTATATTTGCGTTACACAGTACTTTTTTTTTTTTTTTTTTTGGGCCTCTCACTGTTGTGGCCTCTCGCGTTGCAGAGCTCAGGCTTCGGACGCGCAGGCTCAGTGGCCATGGCTCACGGGCCCAGCTGCTCCGCAGCATGTGGGATCCTCCTGGACCGGGGCACGAACTCGTGTCCCCTGCATCGGCAGGTGGACTCTCAACCACTGCGCCACCAGGGAAGCCCATACAGTACTTCCTATAAAAATATTCCACAGGCATTTATAAACGAGTACTAAAAAAATCATAGGCAAAATAAAAGGAACTGAAATACTTAACAATACCTATTAAAGCTGTCACATAGCTTTGCCTTGATGTCACAAATTTTATTTTTGTAAAAGGGTGGCGTTCTTGGCCTTTACAACTAGAAAAATACCATTATGATAATAGTTTTATAACAATGACAGTAATAAATAATCCAACAATAGTGAAGGCTGTTGTGCTTTATCACTCCTCTCCAACCAATCCCACCTCTGCTCCACTTTTATTCAGGGTGGTCACCTCACAGTTTTTCTGATAAAATAAAGTTATATCTGGCCTCAGACACTTTTCAAAAAAATTTATTTATTTATTTATGGTTGCGTTGGGTCTTCATTGCTGTGCGTGGGCTTTCTCTAGTTGCGGCGAGCAGGGGCTACTCTTCGTTGTAGCGCATGGGCTTCTCATTGCGGTGGCTTCTCTTGTTGCGAAGCATGGGCTCTAGACACATTGGCTTCAGTAATTGTGGCTCGCGGGCTCAGTAGTTGTGGCTCACGGGCTTAGATGCTCTGCGGCACGTGGGATCTTCCCGGAACAGGGCTCGAACCCATGTCCTCTGCATCGGCAGGCGGTTTCTTAAGCTCTGCGCCACCAGGGAAGTCCCTGGCCTCAGAGGTTTTTGCTTTTGTTTTTTATTTTTTTGTTCTTTTTTTAAAAATTTCATTTATTTTGGCCGCAGACTTTTCACTCTTGCATTTGCCGCTCCTTGGGATTCCCCTCACTTTAACCCTATCATCTAGTTAATTCCTCTTGTCTTGCTTTAAAAGGTCCCCTCTTCCTTGAAGCTTTCCCTGACCTTCCTGGGAACAGAAGATTCCCCTTGTTATAAGCCCTATAGCATCTTCTACTTCTTCAGAGCAACTGTAATTAATTATTTCTGTCATTATCTGACAGGAAGCTGGAGGAACGTGGAGTCTGTGTTTGCCTGTCTATACCCAGCTTGGTATGAATGAACCTGTTAGTTACGTATTTCCATCTTTCCCTCACAAAGGAGGCTTTTGAGACACAGAGAGGTTAAGTAATTTGCCCAAGGTTACATCCCTATCCGCGGTGGAGCTTCAGTGCTACCCCAGGTTTGTGTGACCCCAGAGTTGGCCTCTCACGGGCACTTCAGAATTATCAATATTAGCTATTAATGCAATTTAGTGAGAAATCTTACTGTTTCCTCATCCTGTGGGTCTGTGTGTCTTTTTGTGGTCCTCAATCTTTCATGACCTATATATTTAATTGTAACATTTGCTGAAAAATTTGTTCATTTACTGTTTGAGGAAATGTTGGAGTTTTTAAAGAAAATTTAATGGCACAGGAATGCCTAGGGCCAGGCTATCTGGAACCAAGACTACCTTGGAAAACCCAGAGCCTATACCAGACACATCTTTGTCTTTAAAGAGCTTAAAGTTGGGTGGGGCAGGAAAATACATATGCATAAATTATTAGTGGACTTTCCTGGCCGTCCAGTGGTTAGGACTCCTCATTTTCACTGCAGGCGGCACGGGTTCAGCCCCTGGTCAGGGAACTAAGATCCCAGAAAAATGTGTGGCATGGCCCCCCACCCCCACCCCCCCCCCAAAAAATAGTATGCAACCAGTAACAACGGCTGTCTGTCTGTACACCTGTCTGGTCTTTTTCTGCCAATATCTCAGTGATATTGTACAGGCTATTAAGTTCAGGACAGGAGTTCAGAACATGAGCTGGTGATAAGAAAGCAGCTTCCTGGAGTGGTTGTGGCTTGAGGGGGTCTGTAAGGCATGGCCGCTTTTCGGTAACTAGAGAAAAGGTTTCAGCACCTGTACTTGGTAAGTCCCTAGGCTAAACCTGCAGTTAAAATCTCTCTTTTGAGTTCCAGACCCTTGTATCCACTTGTCCATTAGACACATCCACTTGTGTGTACCACAGTCACCTCAAAGACGACTTGTCCAAACTGAATTCATGATCTCACGCCCAGACTTGCTTCTCCTCCATCGTTTGGAACTCAGTGAATGTTGCTCAGGCTGGAACCTCACCCATCATTTTGTCCTCACCTATCACATCCAATCTTTCTCACAGTCCCACCTCATCAGCATCCCCATAACCTCCCTTCTCTATGTTCCCTGGTCTAGATCACGATCACCTCTTGCTTGGGCATCTGCAGTAGTCTTCTACCTGATCCCCCTCCTTGAGATGGTCTTACTCTCCTCTGACTGGTTGCCATGCTGTGGCCAGAGTGATCTTCTGAAAAGACAGATGTATTAGTGTCATAGCATCTGTTTTAAAACTCCTCATTTGGCTTTAGGGTAAAGTTCAAATGTGTTAACTGAGCTTACAAGGCCCTTGTGACCCAACCCCTACTCTTTGGCCTTACGAACTTCTTATAGTTCCTCCTAAATATTGCATTCTTGGGCTTCCCTGGTGGTGCAGTGGTTAAGAATCTGCCTGCCAGTGCAGGGGACATGGGTTCGAGCCCTGGTCCAGGAAGATCCCACATGCCACAGAGCAACTAAGCCCGTGTGCCACAAATACTGAGCCTGTGCTCTAGAGCCCGCGAGCCACAACTACGAGCCTACGCACCGCAACTACTGAAGCCCGCGTGCCTAGAGCCTGTGCTCCGCAACAAGAGAAGCCACCGCAATGAGAAGCCCGCGCACCGCAGCAAAGAGTAGCCCCTGCTTGCCGCAACTAGAGAAAGCCCGTGCTCAGCAATGAAGACCCAATGCAACCAAAAATAAATAAATAAAATAAATTAAAAAAATATAGAAATATCTCACAAACAATCACAACAAATAAACTTAAAAAAATATATATTGCATTCCTGCTAGCCTCTGGACCTTCACAGTGCTCTTCCCTTTGTCTGAATTACTTGTCCTTTCAATTAGTGATCATTCCTTCCTGCAGGGGCACCGGCCTGAAAGCCTTGCCATGAACGTTGACACCCTGAAATCCAGGGGGATAAGGTGACTATTGCACTTCAGTAACTCAAGCCTTCCATTGACACTTCCCCCTCTTTGCCTGGTGGGGGAAGAATGCAGAACTTATGGCTTCAGTTTCTGTGTGAGCCTTTCTCTGTGCCTGGTTTCTCCAGGCACCTGTCCTCGCACCTGCTTCCTGGCCTGCCCTCAAGTCTGATCTGGGGGCCTGGAGGAGGGTGTGAGGGTGGGTCAGGAGGAAGGGTAGTGCTTGGAGGGCCAGGAGCCTTGGACTTGCCTGACATTTGCCCCCCACGCTCCCCGCACAGAAGCACTGAGCAGCTGGTCAGCATGTGGGCTGGGAGGAATGGGACTGGGCGAGGCACCAGGGATTAAGGCAGCCCTTGTAGCAGCAACTGTGACACAGGGAGCACCTGGCCCTCCCGGAAGTCCCGGAGCTCTTTCTTTGACCTCCTTGCTTCACTTCCTGCATTTTCTGAATTACAGCTAAAACAGGAGGAGCCAGAACCCTAGGAGTAAACCAGACCCTGCTAGCATTGATTTCCCAAGATTGGCTTCTCTTCCAGCTCCTCTTTTGGATGATGAATAGATGTCAAAGCCAACTCGGTTGCTCGGGTGCTGTTGCAAAGCCTGTGGCGACCCCTTCTCGGCTGCCCCGGGACTTGCGCACTGTGAGCTGTGATGAGTGCGTTCATCCCAGGGGACTGAGTCTCAGCCATTTTTCTAGCAGCATGACTTCAGGCAAATTACTTAGCCTTCTGTTTCTTCACCTATAAAGTAGGGATGATAATACTTCTCTTCCAGGGTTAGAGAATGAAATAAATATCTGGAGAATCAAAAGCAAAAACGCTTTGCATATTATGAAATGTGAAAATACTTTGCATAAACTACTTATTTATAGTGTATTACTGCTAGTAATATTATTATTGCTGCTTACAAAGTTAAACAATTCCCCATCCTTTGAATATATTTCATGAATTCACTGTCTTTCTAATTATCTCCGTGTGTCTTGATTGCAACGTAAAATCCATGACTGTGGCAAAATACCATCGCTGACCTTGGATGTGGGAACTGTGCTCCTTATGAGATCTGCATGGCTTCACATGCTGCTTTTTTGTGTGACATTTACATAGCACCAGTTAAGCATTTTACCGTGACAGCATTTTTTTTTTTCCATTGACATTCTCTCATAATCCAATCATTATTAGGAGAAAATGTCAGTTGATTTTCTGCATTACTAAGAACATGAACAAAGAAAACTGTGTGACAAAACTTTCTGTGTGGAGTAGAGAAATCTAATCACTCTCATGATTTCATCAGTGGGGCAGTTCACAGCTTTAGGGCAAGCTGATGAGCTATCCCACTTCAGAGTTAACCAAAGAAGAAAGAAGAAAAAGACAAGTGTAATGGGGGTTGGGGAGTGTAATTAGAGAACAGAAGAAAAAAAAATACCCCTTGCGGTTCAATTATTAGGATTATTATGAAGGAACTGTCTTTTGAATTGTTTTTAAGCTAAAGAAATCATACACCCGTATTTTTATGTGACCATTTCTCCTTGCATTGGAGGTTTATTTGCCAACAATTCTTCATAAATCTTCATTAAGATATCAGAATTCCTTGCGAAGCCTGACTTCATTTGTATTCCCTTGTACAGTGATTAACAAAAGACCCTTTATGTCTCCATCCAGCTTGATTTCAGTCATGAACTCCATTTTCCTTTTATTATTTCATAGAATCTGGTTACTCGACTGAACTTAGAAAATCATGTCTTGAGGACTTGGTGGGAAGCCAGAGAGTGGTAGTGATGCAGGCAGTCTGTGGGCCCAGGGTGGGTGGGCACAGAGAGGGGCAGCTCAGCGGTGACACTGGCCCCTCACAGTAAGAGGAACGCAACTATTACCTCAGAGTCTCTTCTTGTCAGATTAAAAACCTTCTTACCCAAAGTTAATATTTTTTGCAGTTTGAAAATAGATTTCTACAGTTGAAGCCCAGAGTTGGATGAAGCCTGGTTATTATTATTATTTGGCTTGAAAATTAGGCTTTTCTCGTAAGTTATTTGAACATCAGCATGGTCAATTTAAACAATGATGAGAAGATGAGCTATTTAAGGGGTTTACTGAACACTTAAAAGTTGGGTCACAGACATGATCAACCACTGGAGTTTAAGCTCCTGAGATCTTGTGCTTTGTACCTTTGACGTCTGCGAGATTGAGTCAGGTTGTTCCCAAGCGTTGAGGATCCTGTGACTGCTGGGATTTCAGGGCTGCTCAGGGCTCAGGGTGAAATGAAGGAGGGAGGATCGTTGCTACCAGAACCGTCTTCTCATCTCGGGTGGCCTCCATTCACATCCTTTCCTTCTTCTTTAATCCAAATCCTCAGCTCATTCCAAAATAGCTGTTAGCAAAAATAGATGCAAATTCCCATTCAAGAATATAAAAGATTTTCAAATACCCTTTTACACTGTGACTTCGAGAATGCAAAATTCAAACTGAACTTTGCCTTGAGTTTTCTTAACATTTCTCTGAACCCTACATAGATACATTTCTCTCCTGTGGGAAAACTTTATTGTTTCCCCATTTCCCCCCAGCACTATTCAGTGCCTACAAAATGCATATTGATAGTTTTTCTAGTGGGGTCTGGTTTGTGGTCATTAGTGGTGAATATGAAGATTAGATATGGTCCAAGGTCAAAAGGAGTTTAAAATCTGTTAGAAGTAAGACCTACCACCACCGCTAGTGTAAATCTCTTTGAATCAATGTAACTGAAGTCTAGTGCACCTCAACTCTCATATCTTGCTTACATTGAATTTCTTTCTGTATTGAGGCAGTCATTGCATACCATATGATTACAAGGCTGATTACTTGCTCTATGGCCTTTAGGATTGTTTGCTGGGTGTTATAAACGTGAACAAATTTCTCAAGTAGTTTAGAGGATTCTTACAAGGTATGCAAGGAACAGGACCTTGTTTAAAAAAAAATCGACAAAAAGTTTGTTTTCATATCCTAGTTCATACTGCTTTGTTTAAATGATAGTATAGAATGAGGAATCGGGGCATATATTGGTTTGCGGGTATTTGGGCTGGTTGTTAAGTGGAAAAGTATTAGATATGAACTAAGGAAATTTCTCAGGGGAGCACTGACCTTACGGTTTCAACAAAAGGAGAAATAGTCATGCCTGGTGATTTTTTGGTTGCTTGTTTTAAAATATGCACCCATCTCTTAAAATTTATATTTTTTGAGTTCAGGAATGTTGATTAATTAGAACGTCAGCATAGCTCTATGTTTTACTGAGATAATGTGATTTTTTGGGTGGGGGGAAGGGGAGGCTTAAAACATCAGTCATTAATTTTGCTCCCAAATCTGCAGTTTGGACAGATGTGGCAGGAGCAGCTTATCTTTGCTCCACAAAGTGTCCATTAGAGCGGCTTGAGGGTCAGGGATCCTCTGTAAGGCAGCTCACCCTAGCAAGTTGGTTTTGGCCGTCAGCCGGGTGCATCAGTTTCTCTCCATGAGGGACTCTCTGTTGATTGCTTGAGCTTCCTTACGACATGGAGCCTGGGTGCTAAGCATGAGCCTTTCAAGAGACAGAAAGTGGAAGTTGTGAGTTTTTGAAGACTTGAGCCTGGAAACTGGCACTATATTCTATTGGTCAAGCAGTTGGTCATGTGAATTTTAAATAGGCAATTTTGTGACTTATGGAAACATTTTATTTGAACTTCGTTTAACATATCAGATGGGTCCCCCCAGGTTGATTCTTATCTTGGGGAAGTGGCCTCCTTCCTACCAAGGGTCAAGGAAGGTACGTGAGGTATGGTTAGTGCTTGTCTTGACGTCTGTTTGACTATTTCCGTTCAGGTGAACAGTGTGTCAGGAACAGAGGACTGGATATCAGCTTGAGTTTCTTGGAGGGGTTAGGAAGGCACCCTGTGTTAGGATTGGATGAGGAAGTTGTCAGGCTTCTCTTTCCCCTTTTGGCCCTGTGACTTTATTAGCTCAGCTAATACTTACATAATGCTTACGATGTACCAGGTCCTTTACATCTGTTAACTCAATTATATTTCCATAGGAGATTACGTTACAGGAAGAATCTTAGAGTACCGCTATCGACTCTGAATAATGACATTATTTTTTGAAAAGATTATTATTAATAATCCCTTGCCCTGTTTAATTACTCTGTATAATATATACCTTGTTGCTCTTTAAAGATAGCCTAGAGGTATTTGGAAAATTCTTGGAATTTCGATGTTTTTGAACACATATCTAAATCCTTCCTCGTATTATTGTAGTTTCTCTTAACACTAGAGTATAGATATTATCTTGGTGTATTTTACTTTTAAGTTTAAAAAGTATGTGATTTAATGAGAATCTGAGTATTTTGGTTGGGGATATTACCATGCTGTCAGAGCTGGCAGGGTCTTCCCTTGATTGAGTCTTATTTCCACTCAACACCATTTAATAGTATTGAGAGTGAGTATAATGAACACCAGTGCGGGACTGTCCCTTCTTTTCAGCCGAGGTCAGTTGGCAGCCAGCATACACTGTTTCTTTATTTTGGAAAGGTTTTGCTTGGGCAAAGACTCACTCTTTTAACCAAATCCTGCTTTTCATCTGTTTTTGATGGCAGTGGACCATGTTTCCCAGCCATTTGCAAACAGTGCCTGTCTGGCGGGATTTCCTGGACACAGAGCCCTTGATGACCATTACTGGCCAACTTTTTTTGAACTTCAGTGATTAACCTGGTTATTTGTTCTGCATTTTCTGCCTTGGGAACCAATAAGCTTATCCTTTTGAAATTAGCGAAGGGCCTAAGAATAATCTATTTGCTAATTAGACCCATTGTTTTCCCCAGCCTACTAACTTTGATGAATCAGATCTTCCTTCCAGTATCCAGCTGTTAATCTACAAATCAATACTCTGCAGAGTGATGTTAATTTCTGAACAAGGTTACCATGATAGACCTTGGTCATTGCACTTTTAGAATCCTCACTTTATAGACTGACATAATTCAAACATGGCGGGAATGGAACGTCAGTGACATATGATTAAAAATTGGTTGGTCAATCAAAGATAATTTTGTAGTGTAAATATCATTAAATTGCTCTTGTACACAAATAATAATTTTAAAAGTCCACATGTAATGAGTGATCCTCAATAATAAAGCAATCATTGGGACTTCCTTGGTGGTGTAGTGGTTAAGAATCCGCCTGCCAATGCAGGGGACACGGGTTCGAGTCCTGGTCCTGGGAGATTCCACATGCCTCAGAGCAACTAAGCCCGTGCACTGCAACTACCGAGCCTACGCTCTAGAGCCCGTGAGCTACCACTGCTGAGGCCGCAAACCACAACTACTGAAGCCCGTACGCCTAGAGCCCGTGCTCCGCAACAAGAGAAGCCACCACAGTGAGAAGCCCGCGCACCGCAACGAAGAGTAGCCCCCGCTCGCTGCAACTAGAGAAAGCCCACGCACAGCAACGAAGACCCAACACAGCCAAAAATAAATAAATCAAATAAAACAATCATTTTTTCACTCTGTAAAACAATCATTTTTTCACTCTGTAAAAATAAGCAGATGATAAAACTTGGTTGCTGCCACTGGTCAACTGTTGATAGTTCCAGTCTTCGGAGTGGGGAACAAAGCCCTCTAATAATGGAAGACTGGGGAGGTCCCCTGGGCTTGCACCAAGAAAAAAATAATACTCATGTCTAAGTCCCATTCTCTTTCCTCTGTGAAGTGGGTTGAGATGGTCTGGGAGATGTGTGTGACTCTAGTGCTTCTTGCTGTCACTTACGAATGTGGCACAGTGAAGCAGAAGACAGATTAACAAGGAAGTTGGATTCCATAGTCTCTAAGGTTTTTTCCATTTCTTAACATCTGAGGTGTGCATGGAACTATGTGTACATTTTTGTCTCCTAGGAGTAAGCGCTGATCATATGCAAGTGAAAGAAAAAAGGGACTCTGATTTAAAAAGATCTATTTGATCACAGCTTTTCAGAAGCACAGCCCTTCTAATAAGCGATGAAGATATACGTGTTGCTGGATACTATTAGTAATAAGACCATTTATTTAGTGGGGTGAGCCTGACTGGAAGATATCTGCCTATCTGGTCTTCTCTGTACGCTACTTGTGGGCTTTATGTAACACAAATAGCTCGAGGAACAAAGGAGTTCTGTTGGGAAAAGTTACTTACACATTGTAGTAGATGCTGTATGCTTTATGGTGCTGTAATAAGTGACTAGACCATTGCTAGAGATGTCTGGGGTGGATTCTGGATGAGTATTAAAGAATCCTGGTATTTTAATTATCAGTCTACTTACTCAGTTACACAAAATTTGATGGGAAGGGGCATGGTGATCTGTATTTGGAACATCTTTGCAAGACTCTTTTTTGAAAATGATAACACTGTGATCTGCATTTGGAAGTATAACTGTTAGTCCTTACAGAAAAGTCTGTTTAAATGTGTTTTTGTCCTAAGGGCTCAAACATAAAATATAATTTTAAATATAAAAATGCTAAGACCCCAGGTTTTGATGCTTGTAAGTGTCACCAAAATAGCAAGAAACATCAAAATTTATTCATTTTTGTTTCATTTGAAAAAAATCTAAACAAATTAGCCAACTTTTTTTAAATTGAAGTATAGTTGATTTACAATGTTGTGTTAGTTTCAGGTGTACAGTAAAGTGATTCAGTTATATATATATTCTTTTCCATTTAGGTTATTACAAAATATTGATTTTCAGTTCCCTGTGCTATACAGTACGACCCTGTTATTTACCTATTTTATATATAGTAGTGTGTATATGTTAATTCCAAACTCCTAATTGATCCCTCCCTGCCTTTCTCTTTTGGTAATGTAAGTTTGTTTTCTACGTCTGTGAGTCTGTTTCTGTTTTGTAAATAAGTTCATTTTTATCATTTTTTTAGATTAGACATTTAAGTGATATCATATGATATTTGTGTTTCTCTGACTGACTTCACTTAGTATGATCATCTCTAGGTCCATCCATGTTGCTGCAAATGAATAAGCTACCTTCTTTTTTTTTTTTTTTTTTTTTGCGGTATGCGGGCCTCTCCCGTTGCGGAGCACAGGCTCCGGACGCGCAGGCTCAGCGGCCATGGCTCACGGGCCCAGCCGCTCCGAGGCACGTGGGATCTGCCCGGACCGGGGCACGAACCCGTGTCCCCTGCATCGGCAGGCGGACTCTCAACCACTGCGACACCAAGGAAGCCCTTTTTTAAAATTAATTAATTAATTAATTTTGGGCTGTGTTGGGTCTTCGTTATGTGCGAGGACTTTCTCTAGTTGTGGCGAGCGGGGGCCACTCTTCATCGCGGTACGCGAGCCTCTCACTATCGCGGCCTCTCCCGTTGCGGAGCACAGGCTCCAGACGCGCAGGCTCAGTAGCTGTGGCTCACAGTTGCTCCGCGGCATGTGGTATCTTCCCAGACCAGGGCTTGAACCCGTGTGCCCTGCATTGGCAGGCAGATTCTCAACCACTGCGCCACCAGGGAAGCCCTAAGCTACCTTCTTGAATGTAGAAAACACGGGGACAGTGTAGGCAAAAAGTGTCATGAAACTTCACCCCTTTCACCGCCTCACTGAGAGGTTGGACCTACCACTGCAGGTTACAGTGATTGAAAACGCCACCTATATTTATTTTGCTCAAAAAAAAAATTCCTGAATGATGCTGCTCTTAGCAGTTTTCCCCTTTCAGTTGAGTTTTATATCTCCTTGAAGAGGTTTGGGAAGAAAGCCTGCCAATTGGAAGGGAAAAAAGAGTAAAAATGTGGAAAACATAAAATTTATCTAAATGCAGCTCTGTAGCACAGAGGCAGTAGCTAAAAGCAAGTGTTACTTTTCTTGAACTGAAGCCCAATTGCAGATGCTAGAATGGCTGTCAACTGCTTTTCTCCCCCTTGTTGCTCAGCAACGGACTCACATTCTTTAGCGGGAGGGGAGTGCTAGTTCTTACCCGCTTTCTATTTTTCTTCTCCTCCCCCACCTTCTCTGTGCCTCTCTGTCTCTGTTTCTCTTTTAATACCTCATCAACTTCCCCAGCTGTGATTGGACCTGTAAAAGTTAATCTCTGAGTTGTGTGCTGGCCCAGGACAGCTAGTAGAAGACCAGAGACCGTGGTCAGCGTTGTGGCCACTTTGAACCAAGCAGGGGGCGACATGCTCGGGGTGGGACACCTAGCAGGCTGCGTTTGTTTAGAAAGTGATGCCTTGCTCTGCCCAGAGCCCATGGGGGAATTCTTGGACTCGACCGGGCTTAATTCTTTAAAATATTTATTTTCTTTTAATTTTGGATTCAGATTCTTAAGATTCTGAGTATCTTCTTTTTTCTTCCAAGGGACACTAACAAGATTACAGAAAATTTCAGGAGTGCTTGGCTTTGGTGCCAAGCAGACCTGGGTCTAAATTCCTACACTATTTATGAGCTGTGGAGCTTCAGGCAAGTCTCATATCTTAAACGTTTTGAACCTCATTCATAATATGGGGATAATAATTTCTCTTTGTTGTATTAAATGAGATAATGATGCAAGGAAAATTCTTGAGATTCTGTAGGAGACCAAGAGCTGGGTGGTAGCTAGTACTAATAGCTTCAGTAGGGTACTCTCGGTTGTATTCTTGACTTTGTGCTGTGATTTTTGCGTTATTTGTGCTACTCTAACATGCTGCTGAGAAGCAGATGATGCAAGGCATCTATTGGGAGAATTTGCCTTTATAGTGGGCTTTTTCTAGTCCACTATAGATCAGGTAGGGACCATCACTCTCTACCTAAGATGGACCAACACCCACCTGAAGGCATGCACTCTCTTGAATACAGATGCTGATTATTTTTAGTTAAACAGGTACAGAAAAATCTGTATCTATAATAACTTGCTAAAGGGGGCGGGAGCTTAATTCTTTAGGAAAAATAATCACTCACTTTCCAGAAAGGTTTGTAACAAAATTAGTTTTCAAACGGAGCTCTCTCTGCATTTCAAATGTGATTAAAATAAACCAAATGAAAAAGGATTTTAGCAGGAGCTTTCAGTGGCACAAAGTACAGTACAGTTGTGTCCAGGGTTGCTTTAATTCCAAGCATCTTTCTCAGGGCAGTCTACAATTGTTCCCATCACTTACTATTGTATCTTTTAAACTTAGCTTCAGAATACTTATGCTGATGTTCATGAGTACATCTTCAAATGCTATTTTAGTTTTTCTGTCTCCTTCCTAGTGGATCCTTGAGGCATGGAGAATTTTAGGAAGTGGCATGGATAGTAGTCATTGTTCTCAGCATGCAACAGAGGGAAGGTCATTGAGTGTTTTTGGTCCTTTGTTTCCTCATCAGCAAAATGCTAATATTGCTGTTGCTTACCTAACAGAGCTATTGTGAAATCCAATAATAATAGCAAACTTTTTTTTCTTTCTCCAATCCGTGAATCCCCCCCAAACACCTTTCCTGCCATTTATGCCTCCAGACATATAGCAAACATTTATAAACAATTACGATGTGCTGGGCACTATGCTAAGAGCTTTAGGTGTCCTAGTAACTTTAATTTCAAGATAATGGGGTGGGTCCTTTAGTCCTGATAATAATAATGGTAGCTAATGCTTACTGATGGCTTTCTACCTGTCAGGCTTTGTTTTAAGGTCTTTTTGTGTCATAGGTATTGGTGGGAAACTGAGGTGCAGAGTGATTAAGTCATTTGCCCAAGTTTATACAAGTAATAATTGTAGGAGCTAGAAATGGAATACAGCCTGACTCCAGACCTCTTTTTTCTGTAACATTAAAAAATGTTGGGGCTTCCCTGGTGGCACAGTGGTTAAGAATCCGCCTGCCAATGCAAGGGACATGGGTTCGAGCCCTGGTCTGGGAAGATCCCACATGCCGTGGAGCAACTAAGCCCATGCGCCACAACTACTGAGCCTGAGCTCTAGAGCCCGCGAGCCACAACTACGGAGCCCATGAGCCACAACTACTGAAGCCTGTGCGCCTAGAGCCCATGCTCTGCAACAAGAGAAGCCACCACAATGAGAAGCCCGCGCACTGCAACAGAGACCCAACACAGCCAAAAATAAAATAAAATAAATAAAAAATAAAATTAAAAAAATGTTATTGCCATGGACAATATATGAATGAATGGGTGTGGCTGGATTTAGCCAGTAGGTTGTAGTTTCTATTCTCACAATGATATCAGTCTGCGGCTTTCTTTTCTTATGTCTCTGTCATGATTATGTAAGAGGGATATATTGCCTCATGAAACTGATTGGAAAATATTTCCTCTTCCTCATTTTTCTGAAGAATGTTGTTCATTAGATAATGTCTTCTTTAAAGTTTGAATAAGTTCAGAAATGAATTATCTGGGACTAGAATGTTCTTTATGAGAAAGTTTTATAATTAGAAATTTAATTACTTTAATAAATAAAAAGATTAGCAAAAAAAAAAATTGGGGGGTGGGTGGATGGAATTCCCTGGCGGTCCAGTGGTTAGAACTCTGCACTATCACTGCCGTGGCCGGGGTTCAATCCCTGGTCAGGGAACTAAGATACCACAAACTTTGCAGTGCAGCCCCCCAAAATTTAATTAAACATTCTTTTTCCAGTTTCATAGAGATATATTATAACTGACATATAACATTGTATAAGTTTAACATAATGATTTCATATATGTATATATTTCAAAATGATTAGATAACATCCATCACCCCACATAGTTACAGATTTTTTTCTCGTGATGAGAACTTTTAAGATCTACTCTCTTAGCAACTTTCAGATATACAATACGGTTATTGTTAACTATAGTCCTGCTGTACATTACATCACCAGAACTTAATTATCTTATAACTGGAAGTTATACTTTTTGACCCCCTTCCCCCCTTCCCCCCTCCCCCTCCCCCCAACCTGTTAGCTACTATTTGCGATATCTCCATTGTACAGATAAAGAAACCGAGAAATAGAGGCTGGGTAACTCCTCCAAGGTCACACAGCTAGTAAGTGGCAGATGTGGACCTCAAACCGTGTTTGTTTTTTAGGACTCCACCGCCCACACCCTTGCGTGTTGTGCAATATGGTCTCCGGAGTCCGAGGCTAGGGGATTAGGTGCTGCTCTGAGGGCTTTTGGCCCTCTGCTGTCCTTACAGCAGAGAAAAAGCACATCCGGGGCCCCGCCAAAGGCCCACTGTAGCAGAGCTGTTGCCTTGTGGATTAAAAGCTACAGTTTCTTGCTCCCTGAGGTCAGAGGGCCACAGAGAAGTGGGCTCTCCTTTTCTAAGTTAATCGGTGCACAGACTCGGCGGCAGGTTACAGAGGGGTTTTGCCGGGAGAGCTGTGGTGCCAGGGCTTGCTTGGGGTCCAGCAAGGGCTTTAGAAGTGCCAGAGCTGATTCCCCAATGGAGAATGGCCCAGAAGAAAAAGATGAATTCCTGGAGGCCGTTGTGTTATCAGGGGCAGCGTATGAGAGAGCAGGACGGCAATATGATGGCTTGTCTTTGGAAGATGGCCAGACAACATTTAAGTTTCAGAGCAGACTGAAGTATTTCTCTTAGAACCTTTATCATCCCTTCTCCTAATTGTTGTTATAACTGGAGTTGAGAGGGAAGTGTGTCGTCTGACTTTATTTACAAAGAGTCAGAATTCTAGGTACACTGAACTAATGGTGTCTGTCTCTCCAAGCGCTACCAATTTATGGAGAGCTTTGAAAATTAATTGGGGAAGACTGCTACTGAAATTTATTTTGGTAACTTGAGACCAAAAAAAACTTGGGAAGGATTTTATTGGTAAATATATACATACATATATATATATATATATATATTCCTTACCTAGATTTAAGAATGGTTAACATTTGCCATATTTGTTTCATATTTTTTAATGAAAGTTTAATATTTTCAAGCAAATAATAGATATGGTATTTTAACCCTAAATACTTGAATAGTTATTTCTAAAAATTAAAGACATTTTCCTACATAACGAAATTCCCATTTACAGACCTAACAAAATTAACAATGATTTTTAAAAAAAATTTTGAATATTTTCAAACCCAAAGAGGTACTGAAGAAGAGCGTATTCTTCCTTGGTTTGGATTCAGCAATTTTTAACGTTTCACTACGTCTCTCTGTGTGTATTCTTTTCTTCTTTCACGAAACTATTTGAAAGCAAGTTACAGGCAACATGCGATTTCACCGCTGCATACTTCAGCACGCAGCTCCTAAGAACATCCTTTTACACAATAACAAATACCATGATTACCTAAAAAAATTAACCTTAGTTAAATAATGTAACTTAATATACAGGCCTTATTCTCCCAGTTGTAAAATATCTTTAGCAGCCGTGTGTGTGCGTGTATGTGTTCACATATCGCATTTAGTTTTATGCCTCTGTTTTGATTCAGAAATGTGCCCCTCTCTTACCATTTTGTTTCTTTTTCCAAACATTAACTTTAAAAAAAAAAAACATTTTAGATCAATATTCCACATGCGTTTCTTATGATTAAATTAGGTCAAACATTTTGACAAAAATACAACATATGTCATTCTGTGAATTTCTTATTGCATGACATCAAGATACAAACAGTACTTTCTTAATATCACTTAATATCCAGTGCATATTCAGACTTTCCCAATTGTCTCAGATTTTTTTTAACATCGATTTGTCAAAGCATATATTGTGCATCATTTTTTAAAAATTTATTTAATTAATTTATTTTATTTTTGGCTGCGTTGGGTCTTTGTTGCTGTGCGTGGGCTTTCTCTAGTTGCGGCGAGCGGGGTCTACTCTTCGTTGCAGTACGTGGGCTTATTGCGGTGGCTTCTCTTATTGCAGAGCACGGGCTCTAGGCGTGCAGGGTTCAGTAGTTGTGGCATGTGGGCTCAGTAATTGTGGCGCACGGGCTTAGTTCCTCCACGGCATGTGGGATCTTCCCAGACCAGGGCTCAAACCTGTGTCCCCTGCATTGTCAGGCAGATTCTTAACCACTGCACCACCAGGGAATCCCTGTGCCTCATTTTTTAAAACAAAGTAGAAAAAGAGACCAGTCTTAATTCTGTTCCTTGTAAACACTTTAGGGTAATGCTTGTGTTTCTGCTAGATGGCAACTACATCCTTTTTCTTTTATAGAAATTACTTTTAATACTGAAATAATTAAAAAATTGAAATAACTTCTCTTAATTACTTTAAAAATGAACTATAATTTTTGTAGAAAAGTAGACAAATCTTAAGTATGTTGCTTGATGAATTTTCACAAATTGGACACACCCACCTAAGCAGCTTTCAAGAAACAGGACCTTCCCAGCTCCAATAGATAGATTGGAGGGACCTACCCCATCTACCCCTTCTAGACCCCCACATTCTCCAGGGTTTCCACTATGTCTGGTGTCATGGGATCATTTGCCTGCTCAAAATTACTTCTATTTCCCTAAAAAAGGGAGCACAAATTAGAGAAGCAATAAAAGATATGTATATTGTAGTTAGGAATTATGAAAACCCACCATCAATCAAAGACATTTTAGATGATATACTGTATATATTTTCACACAAAATAATTCCCACAACAATGTGTTACATAATGGTTTCATTCAGTGGCTCCCCCTGCTTCCCCGAGAAAAGGGATTTAATCCAAAACGCTAAAGGTTAAGTTATCAATAGAACTCAAAGGGCATTTTGTTTCCATTTGTGTAAGTCGCTTAATGTTTTTTAAGCCCGCGCATATGTTAACAATGGAGGCCGTCAGTTACAGGGGAGCTTAGCAAGGCATTCCTGGAGTTCTCCTCAGGGGTGAGCATCCCGAAGCGAATTCAGGAAAAGAGCAACTCTTTTCACTGGAGGAAAGTATTTTAATTAGTAACTCTCAAAGGATGATAAACAGTCAAATAATTCTGAAATCACTTGGCTTTGGGACAAGTCATTACAATGAGCATGCAGTTAAAAAAAGAAAGAAAACAAGGCTGGGGGCATGTATAATCAATTAAATGCAAGTAATTACATTATGAGGTTTTCATGACAATTTTATGGTACATTAACAATGTGGAAAGGCATGCATCCTGCATTCTAGTAGGAAAGCTGATAGCACAGTGTATGTGCGAGTATCTTGACCCAAGGTTCGTTTTCACGGACTTCTAGGCTGTTGGGCTCTGCAGCTGCTAACAGGTATCCTTCTAATGGGCTGAACTGGGTAGAGAGGTGTCCAGTGAAGCCTTCTTAGATGACCCACATCCATCAGGTCAGGTGGGTCCTATATTTGCATCTGGGTAGTATTGCTGTAGGTACCTGAGTGTGACTGATCTGTGTGCCTGGATTTTTTTCTGGGGGGCGGGGGGGGAAGAATCTACCTTCTCTGGTGTGGTTTTCAATGTGGCATGCCCTAGTGACATTAGTTCTGAAGTGACTTGCTAAAGTTAGAAAGTGAGATTGAACAGCTGGGTTGATGGCCTAGTGCTGGGTTCCCACCAGTTGTTTCAAGGGGATGGAGAGGAGCCACCCAGAGTGCTTTGCAGCAGCTGTGACCCCAGCCAAGGGAAGCTACATTTTGAAAGCACACTAAGAATAGACAGATACTTACAGGCTCCCGATGTTAAAGTAAGGAAGAAGGTTAAAAGCTTCTGGGTGCTACCATTGTAAAGCAATTATACTCCAATAAAGATGTTTAAAAAAAAAAAAAAGCTTCTGGGTACAAACAGTTCAGTTCACTTTTTTAAACACACACACACACACACACACACACACATGCTTATATATGCCTCTCTCTATCTCTCTCTCTCTAATCTACATGAACTCTGCTTTGAATAAACTCTGTCATTAGGATGCTTTGGAATCATGGCTTCATAGCATCACGCCCACATTTGCCCACCGACTCTGCATGGGAACTGCCTAGAGTTTTTTAGTTCTGGTCAGTTGGTAGCCAACAAGAAAAATATTACTACAGCAATAAAAATATTGCTATAATATCTGAAGTATATTGTGTGTTCAGACTATGCTGCTGGACTTAATCTGAAGCTATGCTTGGCATAAGTACCACAAATGGTATATTCTAATTCCTAAAATGTATTCTACAGCATATTAATAAAGTGAGAAAAAGATTACACCTAAAATAAATTAGAGAAATGTTAGGTAAGCTAATTTAAACACAGAGCCTTTTATAATAATGCATATATATTGTATAAATTTTAGGGGGGAAATATAACATTCAGTGTTTCCCAAACTAACTTGATAACAAAACCTTTTTGGATGCAATCTTGGGGGATTATCTTCTAGGGCTAATATCCCATAGAACGTACTTGAGGGTACCCTGCCCATAACTGCCTCTCCTCACAACCAGTGTGACTGAGCCCCAAAGCTTTTGTCACCTGAGAAGTTGATTTTAGGTTGAAATGTCAGATGAGGTCCACCCACGCAGTGATGCTGTTGGCAGACTCAGAAGTGTCTTTCCCCCTAATTACCTCACAGTGACTTAGTATTAATTACCGCCCCGCTCCCCCCCATGCCCGCACCTTAGGGCACACTTTCATTTTCATCTTTTTGTCAAAATAGTTGTTATCAGGATTACGGCAATTTTCCAGACCAAAGCTCGATTGCCGGGCTTATCTTAACCTCTTTTTGTAGGAACATGTTGACAAAAATTTGTTCAAGGAAAATTTTGGAGCAAAATAAGAAAATACAGATAGTTTATCTAGATAGTCATGTAAAGTCGTGTTTCTGTCATTTTCCTCCTGATTTCATTTCCGTGCAATAATAGACGTTCCTTTTCTCACGTTAGACAACACATGATAACATGTGTACATATTCCTGCACTTTGTATTAAAATCATATTTATTATGTGTCTGACTATGCAAACTATGAACCTTTTCTCAAAAAGTCATTTAAAATGAATGCAAATCCTCATAGTTCTGGGCTGTTTCTTCTAATATTTTCATTTCAGAGCACATTACAAAAATGTACTTTGTGTAAATGTTAAAAATGTAAAAGATTATGAAGAGCTAAAAGGGAGTAGCTTAGGAAAATGAGAATTATCTCCAATATTTCTTTTTCTCCCCATAAAATGATTAAGTAGGAAAGATTCATCTACATGTTGAATTTCACTTAAGTAATTATAGTTATAGTCAATTATAAAAGCCAGTAACCTAAAGTATTATAGAATGAACACATTTATGGAACATCAACCCTATTTGAATATTTTCCCTAGTACTCGACATTAATGAAGACCAAAGACAAATCAGGCTGAAGCTGTTCTTGTCAGAGTTTCTGAAGGAACAAACTTTACGGGACGCGGGACCTTTAACAGCCCCAGCTCTGGTTTGGAGCCCTGCTTAAGGCAGGCATGCTCGGTTGCTACCTTTGCGTCTCCAAATCCATCTTCAGAGTCCTTTTACCTCTTCCTTTTAAGTGATAGCAGGGAGTCTGGCTTTGTGTTTGGTTTACATTTCTGAAGTGGTACTTGTATTTCTTCCTCTCCTTCCTCCCTAGCACCAGCTACAGGATCACATGGAGCTAATTTGTTTTACTGTCACGGGAGTCCCTTTTCTTGACAGGATGGGCCTGATTAACACCAGGCCAGTTAGGGCTTCCCTAGTGGCCCAGCGGTTGAGAGTCCGCCTGCCGATGCAGGGGACGCGGGTTCGTGCCCCAGTCCGGGAAGATCCCACGTGCCGCGGAGCGGCTGGGCCCGTGAGCCATGGCCGCTGAGCCTGCGCGTCCGGAGCCTGTGCTCCGCAACGGTAGAGGCCGCAACGGTGAGAGGCCCGCGTACCCCAAAAAAAGAAAAAAAAAAAAAAGAAAAAAAAACAGGCCAGGTAAAAGGTCAACCTTGCAGGCAAGTATACACACTCCATGTCTCAAGGGCTTCAGGAGGGATGAGGAGGGATGGTGGTGTGTTACAGAAGCAAGATGGGGGCGGGGTGGGGTATCTATCTTGTGGGGTCCTTTCCTCCGAAGGACTGAGCTTGTAGGGGGCTGTTGTTCCAGGACTGAGTCAGGCTATCAGCAGCACCAGTCCATACCCTCTTTTTCTTCCTTCCTAAGGGTCCAGGTTATTTGCGTCAGCCTCTTTGGGTTCACAAGGCAGCAACATGTCATGGGAAAAAGCCCCAGATGCGACTCTGAGAGCAAGATTGGGCTCTCTGCTGGGTCACATAGAACCTCAGGAAATTTTTTAAGCCATTTAACTTTTCCCAACTCAGTTTCTGGATCTTAAAATTGGAAGTTAGTAAATCTGCTGTGTGAGGATCAAATTAAGATAATTTTTTTTTTTTTTCTTTTTTGCGGTACGCGGGCCTCTCACTGTTGTGGCCTCTCCCGTTGCGGAGCACAGGCTCCGGACGCGCAGGCTCAGCGGCCATGGCTCACGGGCCCAGCCGCTCCGCGGCATGTGGGATCTTCCCGGAGCGGGGCATGAACCCGCGTCCCCTGCATCGGCAGGCGGACTCTCAACCACTGCGCCACCAGGGAAGCCCAAATTAAGATAATTTTTGAAGCTATAAAATGCTATATATACATGCCAACTGTTGCTCTCAGACATTATTATTGCCATCATTATTGTGAATATTATGATGTATGACTAATAATGAATCATTATTATCATGATTGTCATTATTAATAAATATTAGTACCACTTCATTCATTCGTTTGTTCACTTATTCATTCATTTGACAAACATTTATGTATTGGGAGTTCCCTAGTGGTCTACTGGTTAGGATTCGGCGCTTTCACTGCTGTAGCCCAGGTTCAATCCCTGGCTGGGGAGCTGAGATCCCACAAGCCACGTAGCACGGCCAAAGAACAACAACAACAAAAAGCATTTATTTATTAAGTGTCTGCTATATGCCCAAGGCGGTGCACTTTCAGGAGCCATGGTGGGTGGCCCTCGGTGGTGGTTCAGTTGACCACTTTGCTGAATCAAACAAGAATGAACTGATAGTGATTTCATTTGTTTTAGAGGATGTCGCAGCATCCTCTAGATTTCATGTCCTCCCAGGGACCAGTAAAGAACACATTTTCCTGGCTGAGTTTTTTGAGCACTTGATACGTAAGGATATATAAGATATGCGTAAGATTCATTTGATACAGACAGTGAGAAGCAAAATGATTTGTTAAAGAAAACTCATTAAATGCTTTCCTTCCTTCCTTCCTTTTCTTAGTCGTTTATTCCATGAGTAGTTTTTGATTATCTGCTGTGGGTCTTGCATACTCAATACAATATTGGAACTACTGAGAACTTGAAAACTTATTTAAAGTCTCCTTCAATTTCAACACCCTTTAAAAAACAGTCTCATGGGAAGGAAAAATCTAAACGCATCCTGTAAAGAAAATATTCCATACCATTTCCTCTGACCATTATTCCGATCTTTATCCTGCTTCATTCTTTACACAGAGTTCCTCTGCAAGTCAGTGGGAACTGCGTAGCAGGGCTGCAGGCAGGATGTGCCTCAGAGCGGGAGGAGAAAGAGCCCTGTGGTTGGTCATCAGACTAAATTTAAACCCTTATTTGGAGCGACTATATAATTAACGTGGGGTTAAAAAATGAAAAATACAGCTGCAAGGGTAGGTTTATTCCTTTAATAAGAAAAGAAAAAAGTCAGGAGGGATGAGAAGAAAACAAACACAGTGACATGAGGCATGCATTCTCTTTCATAAGAAGAATCAAAGATAGTTTCAACCTAATCTTTTGAGAGACAGTAAATGCCTCTCCCTTCTGGATTAGGCAGATGACAGGAGTAACAGCACCGCAGCTGGGAGTCTCCAGAGCTGACAGGTGCTGGATATAAGATGCCCCAGATTGTCCCGTGAAGTGTAGACAGTGCTCGGGATGACAGGCCCCGCTTGATCTGTCCGAGGACAGAGCTGCTCCGTCTGTTGACGCCTCGTTCAGCGTCCCCCCACCTTGCTCAAACAGCTGCCAGAGGCAGCCGTGAAATATTGCTTAATTATAGAATTTCCCTTGATCCTCTTTATCCCTTCCTTCTACTGCTCCCCCCACCCCCCGGCCCCCTTGTGCCCCTCCGTGGTTCACAGCACCTTTAGGCTAAGCACTCAGAGGGGTATTATGGTGGTGCCTTTTCCAGCTCAAAGTTGAGGGACTCACAGATGTTCAACCCTACACTCTAGCTGTGGAATTATTCTCGGAGGCTGTAATTAGCAGTTTTAGGTTCAAAAGTGGAATGCAACATGATTTTTTAAGCAGGAAGTGAGTTTACTTGGAGTGGGGGAGGATAGCTTTTCTTATTCTTTCTCTCCTTTTTTCTGATTGAGAAATAATGCTTATTGTACAAAATGGAGGAAGTATCAACAAATCTAAAGATATGAATGAAACCTACTTCCCCTTATTCATATGTATGTATATTAACCAAAATAGGATCATGTTCACTTAGCAATATATTGTGAACATCTTTCCAGTTTAACAAATATAGATCTGTGTCATTTATAATGTCTGTTCAGTCTTCCATGGTCTAGCTGAACCATAATTTATTTAACCATTTGACACATTTAAGATATAAACAAAACTGCAGTGGACATCCCTGCACATACATTTTGCATACTTGTTGTATTGGTTTGGAATTATGTTTATGATTAACAGGGATGTGAAATGAGATTATTTATTTATCTCTAATGTTAAGGTAAGGTGATCAAGGGCTGATGTGATGGCTGCACAGGTACTTGTCTTTTTCTACTTTGTTTTTCTTAATGAGTGGCTTTCATTCCTCATGATTTAAGAGGGCTGCTGGAGCTCTGGCCATCACGTCCACATTCCAAGCTGGAAGAAAGAAGGGTGGAAAGCAGAAAAGCTTGTGTATCCCTTCCATTTAAAGAACTTCCCCAGAATTTCACACAGCACTCTGTTTAGTGTCTAGAACTTAGTCTCTTGGCCACACTTAGCACCCACAAGAGAGGGAGAGCAGATATTCAGAAGCAGCTGGCCATCTCTGCCGTATCTCTCTAACTGTGTCCTTGGTATAAGCTTCGTGGAAGTGGAGTTCCTGGTTCAAAGCTTTTTAAAGGTTTTGTAATGTGCTGACAAACTACTCTCCAGAAAGAGGTTACCGAGTTAAGTTCAGTAATATGCAAGAGTGACCCTCAGTGAGGCTGTGGGTTCTTGGGTGAGCATTTTTAAAGCTATTTTCCTGAAGCTGTGTTCTTTCTTTTGTTTAAATCACACACATTCTTCAGAGGGTTGATGTGGCGGGTGTTGATATATTTACAGTTTTTTCTTCAAAATTGATGTCTGTACAAGTAGAGCATTCCTTCCAGTTATTAGACGGACATTTGGCTGAGAATTCAAACGCTGTTCACACATGTTTCCTCCACTTCTAAGAAAACTTATTTGGAGATTGAATTAATAAACGAACCCAAGTAAGGTGGCTCCCTCCCAGTCTGAAAAATTTCCCTGCCAGTTAAGTAAAAAGGCACAGTGAAGAAGCTGTTCAGCCCACGTCTGTTCAGATATATAGATGTTTGATTTCTGTCACACTGTGGCATGGCCATCAGTAGCTCCAAAAATAAAGGAATCTTCTGCTTGGGGTTTCCTCCTCTTGGGTGGGGTCTGTTTTCTCCTTCTGTGAAAGGCTATTAAGGGTCATCATTATTGCCAAATTTTTATTGCTTTTGTTTAGATATTAGCAAACTTGGTGTCACTCTGTTTCTTAATTTGGTTATTCAGATATCTTAGCCTTTTTTCCCCCATCTTTCTTTGAAAAAAATATGATAGTTGGTGAATCAGTAGGTGACAGTACCTTGTATATTCTTACAAGTTTCCTATAAGTTTAAAGTCTTATCAAAATAAAAATTACATACACAGAAATAGATGTTTTTTAAGATGAGAATTAATACCAGCCACTTTAGTGAAGAACAGTGGGGTTTAGATGGGGAAATAAGTCATAAAAAATGGAAACAGATCCATATTTCTGTTCTTTGTTAAATACAAAAGATTAAAACCGTAGTATATTTTTGATTAACATTAACATTAACTCTCTTTGAAGTTTGCATTAACATGCTTTGTATAAAACTATAGTACTTTTTAGGCTAAATTTGTTTTTCCATTTTGTTGAGTCATAGAAACTTCAAGTCTTCTTGCGTTTCTGTACCTAATCTGTACCCCTACCTTTTGGGGTGAGCTATGGGGGTGAACTCTTGTCACCCTGTAAGTGATTGAAAAACTAAATTAGTGTAAAACTTCTTGAACATTTCTGTTAGGAAGGATGGAAAGCCATTAGATGCTCTTTTTCTAGTATTCAGTCTTTTGCTTTTCACTTGAAGCTGAAATCCTTTCTACTTTATACATGAGGCTGAAAGTCTTGTGCTGACATGGGATGCTCATCACTGCTAAAAGTGCCCAATGAGGGCACTAGAGGAATCTCAGCTTTGGCCTTTTCTTACGCGGGATCTGAGAGTTGTTATTATTAGAATGCAAGATGGGAGGAGGGGTGGTGGTGAAGGAGCCACTGAGGCTGGTGGTTTGCTAGTTCTTTTGTGTTTTGAGAATGTTTTTGTCTCTAGATCAATTATTAACTAGCTACTCTATGTGAAATCAAATAAATCTGTAGGTTTTTCAGTGAATGGATGTCCACTCTTATTTTCCCCCATTTTCTTGGGTTCATTGTACCCTAGGGTGTTTGCAGATTTTTTTTGCATTTGAATTCCTCAGCTCTTTGTAAAAAGTTGGGATACATTTTCATGAGAGAAAGAAGAAGAATTAATATTTATAGAGTGTCATGTGTGTCTGGCACTCACGAGTGGGTGTTTTACTTTTGTTATTGGATGAAATATTCAAAACAACCTCATGAAAGGATGTTCTTATGCCTGTTTTACAGTGGAGGAAACTGAGGCTTGGAGATGCTAAGTAAAGTTTCAGTGGTCTCTTAACTGGTTAATTGCAGAGGCAAAGTTCAAAGCTACTGCAGTACTGCCTCATTTGGGTGATGCTTTCAACCAGAGATGCCAAGAAATACATGTAAAGAGACATTGTGGGCTGAGTTTACAGGAAACATAAGCAGTGTTGCCCGGCGATTATCTGCAAGGCCTCCAATGTCCCTCTCCCCTCCCTGCCTGGGAAGCCTAACTCAACTCCCCTTCTTTTGTCTTCCATCCTCCAAATCGTTTCTTGCGAAATGAGATGCGGGCTGTGAAAAGCACCTCCAGCCTTTCTCCAGACTGGGGTTGGGGTTCGTGCCAGTCTTTTCTCTAGTTCCATGTGTCTTGTCTTTCAAACATGTGCAGAAAGTGACTGACACCCAGAGCCCAGGGTGGCTCATCCCTTTCCCAGAATTAAAAAAAAAAACCAACAAAAAGGGATTGACTCTCCCCACATGAATAGAGGAGAAACTAGACTAACCCAAAAGAATTTTTGGTTTTTAGGAGGTTTTGCCCTGTTTCTTTGGGCAAGTGACATTTAGTTCATTTGGCCCCATTAGAAGAAGCTGTGTGTCAATGTCCCATTTAAGAACAACTGGAAAAACAACACGTTGAAACATGTGTTGGGCACAGAAAGCCTGGAAAAACAACTTTCAAAGTATTTGAGCACTTAAAGTAGCTCGGTGGTTTAAAAAAAATTCTTTAAAATACTGATCGCGAGATTAAAGCTGCTTCCCAGATGTCAGATGCAGCTGATATGGGGAGCGTATCTAACATGCAGCTATCAAGACAGAATGTCAGGCTCTGGACCATTTATAATAACAATAATAATAGGGGCTGTGCTCTGTTAACCTCCACACCACCCTTTATTTCGTTGCCACTAGCCACCTGATTGCCAGCTCCTAGGGCCCACGCTAGATCATCTTCTGTTCCGTCCATCCCAGAGGAAAGGACACTGCAGGCATTCAGGACCATATGCCTATTTAAGTGGCATGAATTCAACTCTCCATACCTACCAAATCCCAACGTAGGTATCTGGGGACAGCATCACTTCATCTGGAGCTGGGCTGTAGAAACAGTACCGTGTCCTAACTCTGGAAGGATCCATCTGTGTTGGGCTTATTGAAAGACCTTGTAATATACACAAAGCTTAGCAGACTGTACATTATGGGCCATTTAAAGGATATCCAGTGGTCATTTTCACCACACTCCGCATTTGCCAAAACTGATTTTGGAACTGAATCCTCGTGGAAGATGCAGTGCCAGTGTAAATGCATCTTGTTGAACGAACTGAATGAACGGATGAGTGCCTTTCACTTCCTTTGATAATTCTAGAATTTTCTATTCACTAGGAACCTCATCTTTTCTTCACCTCTCCTCATTCCCATCCCGTATTTTTGTTTGTGAAAAAGGAAAAAGTGGGAAAAGAGGTACCAAGTACATATTTTATACTTGATACCTGGAAATAATAAAATAACAAAGAGTGGTAAAATAAACTCTTACACTGTTGTTTGGTTTCAACACAAGAAACAACGTGATTTATAAATCTTTTAATATCATTATTGATCCTGATATGAAAAGCGAAAAAATAGGCTAAGCGTTGATAATACAATTGCAATACAGCCAAAGTTCTTTAATCGGGTGCTTGGCCAAAGGCAAACAAGCAAACAGAAACGCAGTCCTTTTTTCTTCTTGCTTTTTTTGGGAATAGGAAAAATGAGGTGAAGCAAGAGCTGGCCCAGTTTGCAGAGACCAAGTCAGCTTTGCCCCGGTCGGGTGGCGTTGGAGACCTCCGCGGGGATGACGGGGTGCCTCACACAATAGCTCAACCTACGAGGCGAGGTCAGTGAGTCACACTTTGGGGCTGTGTCCATGAGTCACCCGCTTCCCAAAGAGGCTTTCTCCAAAAGTGGTGTATTCATAGTGTCCCCTACTTTCCTGCCCCAGGGACAAAACGCTGGTAAATAAACCCCTGCAGGAAGGAACTACGTATATTACAGCCTCACGTGGGCTCACTCTGCACTTCGGGGCTGACAGCAGCTCTGCCTGACTCAGCTTCTCAGGTTCAGGAATGAACTTGCAGAAAAGCTGGTGCTGCTCTGTGGATAGGATTCACGTAGATAGATGCCCACAGCTGGCCGCGGCGGAAGTGCCCGCCGACCTTTCACGCTGCTGCGGCTCCTACTGCTGCTAATTTAAACACGTAGAGACTTCTTGGCACTGCTGGGATGGAAGTCGAGGATTAGAGCCTGGTAGTTAAAAATACAATCCCTGCCATTCATTCGGAATTCCAGAGAACGCTGAAATTTTTTGAATTGGCAAGTGAATGGTAGAGACCAGAAGCGTGCACCAAAATAATGCTTCTGGTCTGGTATCATCTTTTATTAGAGGATCCTAAAAAATTCCCTACTTATATATGAGTTATTAGTCCTGTGTCACAGACTGCAGCTATGTCTGATGAGCTGCCGAAGTGAAAATCTGACCGGAACCTTTTAACTATAAATTACTTGTGGTTTCGAAGGATGAACTTTCTCAGCCAACACACTTTTGTTGTGTGAACAGTCACCTTTATTGTACGACATGAGAGAGTCAGTTTTTATAGCTTTTGGACTTAATCTGTGAATGATATGAATGTTTTGCTAATGGATGTGTCCGCTAGGTACATTTGCAGCCTGACTTTTTACCTCTTTGTATCTTCTCTTCTTAGGAATCGGGCTAGCAAGAGGTGGTGATGTTTAAGATTTGGGCAGAACAGAGTAAGAATTGTAACCAATTGTAGTGCCGTGAAAGCTGCTTTGGGACAAAGAATCATCAATTGGGGTGACAATAGGAAGGATGGCAACTTGGGAGGGAGACTGGTGGCTTTAGAAAGAAAAGAAAACATTAGCTGCGGATCTGTTCAGTCAGGTGGAGAGCCAGCACTTTATTTCCAATTGTCAGTATATTCAGAAGACAAATTCCCGTGAACCAGCTGGGCTGATAGGGTTAAACAGAGGGGAACAATTTACTGATGGCTACTAATCAGATCGGGTTGCCAGTTTAAAGTGGGCTTTGAGCTACCACTGCCGTGGGGCTCGCACTGTGATCAGCTCCCACTTCTCTCTGGGTTTGGTGACAGCAGAGGAACTAAGAAAGAGTGTGCCTCTGGGCCTGGGAGAATTAGTAAGTGTGTATTCCAGCTGTCTTTGTTCTTGTGGTTAAGACCCACCTCTGGTGTCAGTCGGAAGAGCTAAGTATCACTGGCAAAAAACAAAGTGCAACAAAAGGCGCCACTCAGAGGAATGCAAGGTATGAGTAAGATGTGATGTGTCATTTCCTAGGTCTTGAAATTTAAATCAGAACACACTGCCTACATGTTTAATGTGATTGAAACACAGGCAGCATTTATCCCTGAAATACAATATAAAAGTAAACCAGCTTTTAGTGTTTGTATTTTAATTCTAATTGCGGAAGATTTTCAAAACTTTAATGTGAGTCTTGGGCAACTCTTCTTGCCATCTGGTATAGACTTAAACATTGGCATAATATTTGTTGTCTGCTGACAGTGGTTCCAGTTTACTTGGCAAGCCCTGTCTGGGAAATTATCAACCTCATGCAAATCTGTGTCAGTTTTCATTTTTAACACTGATGAGTTTAATTGAACTGGTTCACAACGAGCAAGCTGCAAAGCTATTTCAGTTAGCAGTTTTTAAGCACATGATCTTCAGTGTATATATACTTTTGTTAGAACATTAAGAGGGTGGTGAATTGGCCTGGTAAGTCAAAAAAAATTTTAATGTCTGATTTTTAAAAGTAAGATGATTTACTTTTGCCCTTGATTGGTCTTGTGAATATTATGGGGGGTTGCAGGAGTATTGTTTTTCAAGTGCCTGCAATGTGCAGGACACCTTGCTCCACCCCTAAGGTCCTATCTATCATCGAAAGAGCTTATGTTCCATTGGAAGAGAAATATTAACACCCCCCAAACAAGAAAGAATGAGGGGAGAGGTTAAAGAGAAACAGGGATTGGCCAGGGGATGAAGCCAAGCAGCGCTGAGTGTGAACTGAGTTTTGAGCCAGTCAGCCTTGGTTTTATGACCCCAGGTCGCCTTTAAATTCCCATCTCTTTGGTGTGGTTCTCTTTAACCACCTAGCTGGGCCTGGGTGGTAGAAAAGAAGACGCTGCTTCTAAGTCCTGCCCTAATAGCTCTGTTGAGTGTAGGGAGCCCTAAGTAATTTCTGACACTAACTAATGTGAAACTCTAATATATTAGGAGAGGCGAAGGAGGAAAAAGGCCAAACACTTATATTTGGAAATGAAATCTTTGCCCATAGAAATGAGCAAGCAGCTTATTATGTTGCTACGAACTCTAAATTCTTTCAAAATTAAGCACTTATAATCATTCCTATTTTTATATCTCTGTATGCTTCCAGCAATACAAAATGGATTGCATAGGCCTTCTCTATTTCAGAAAGTCTTTGTTGTGTGGCTTCCTTCCATAAAGTTAGTGTAATAGGTCATGAACTGGAGGGTAAATTCGTCCAAAAACACCAGGCCTTTTCCTGGGCTATAAGAAGTCGGTGGATTCTATTTTTACAGATAAGATTTTATCTTTGCCTTTCATGGTTCTGCTGCCAGTCAGGATTTTATATTTACAAAATGCTTTTCATTTATATGCCTACCAAGTGCACGTGCACAATAGATACACAATCCACACTTGTTGAATAAACTTGAACCAAAGGTTGCCAGCCTTGGGCTGGAGGCTGGAGCTGTCTTCTGGGGATTTATTTGCTGAGGAAGTGAGCAGGGGAAGCCCAGTGAACTGGTCATGACATTGGCAGGTGACTTTGGTGGTTACAGGTTTCCCAGAGCAGACCTTTTTCACCCTGGCAAGGAGGAACCGGAGCACTTGTTCTTTTTTACCTGTCTCACGGATACGGGTGCTGAGACTAGGATGGGTTAAATGGCTTGTCCACGTAGGTCACACAGGGTCAGAGCTACATGAAAACTCAGGTATGTGTGACTCCAAGCCTGTGGTCTTTCCAGAGGCCATAGTGCCTCATGCTGTCTCCCAGTAGGCTGTCAATGGCCAGGGGAGACTAAGGATCCGGGGGTGACTCGGATCCCAGCTGTCCTTGGGATGAGTCTGGAGGTGGGTTAAAGAAGGGATTGTCAGATAGGGAGGGTGGGGAAGGGATGGAGGGCAAGAGGAAAACCTGAGAGACTGGAGAAGCCTGGAGGCCATTGCCCTCATCAAGGTGAAAGGTCATGCAGGGGGCTGGAAGGGAGGAAATAGGAGCTAAATTAACAATCCCCTGGAGGCCGATGGGAGGGGCCAGGCCGATAGGAGAGGGTGGTAATGCTGCCCCTCCCCACTGATTTCCATGACATTCTAACCCCCAACATAGAATTTTCCTAATACATAAAATGACTTTCTCAACTTGTGTCTTTATTGAAGAACACATTAATTCCAGAAGGAAAAATTATTTAACACAGCACAGTTTTCCATAAGCTACCATTTCCAGCCAAATATCTTCTCAGAGAAATGCTGACCTTTGTTGCCCCTGGGCAAAATGCAGGTCCTCAGAGCTGAGGCTCTTTGCCGACCTGGACATCACAGACCCTGATGTGGTTGGAGGTTTGTCCTTTATGAGACTGTGAAGAAAGGCAGCATGGGAAGTAGTGGTCAAAGGGGCCCCCAAAGGAAGAGGGGGCCTGATTATCTTTCTTTCAGGTACCATTTCCGCTGCACACCACCCCAGGCCTCCATGTGAAACCCTTGCAGACATTTTTTTTTTTTTTTTTTTTTTTTTTGCGGTACGCGGGCCTCTCACTGTTGTGGCCTCTCCCGTTGTGGAGCACAGGCTTCGGACGTGCAGGCTGAGCGGCCATGGCTCACGGGCCCAGCCACTCCGCGGCATGTGGGATCCTCCCAGACTGGGGCACGAACCCGTGCCCCCTGCATCGGCAGGCGGACCCTCAACCACTGCGCCACCGGGGAAGCCCTATCGATTTTTTTTTTCTTTTTTCCCTTAGACATTTTCTTGAAGTGGACTCTTTAAGGGAGTGACATCAGGGAGGGGTGGGAGTAGTAGGGAAGTGGGGATTAGTCTAGCTAAACTGTGGGTCCTGGCAAAGAGTAAGGCTGCACTGAGAAATACAGGAAAGGAAGTGACTCAGTAGCTCAGAGAAGGAGCAGAGATGAGACAGCAGTATGGAATAGCGGGTGGTTTATCCTACGTTTGGGAATGGGGTGAGGGGAGCTAAGTGATGTGAACAATAAGAGAATTTAGTTTTCAAATCAAACCATGAGCAGTGGATTAAGTTCTTGTGAGCAGTGCCCTTGCTGTTGGCATTCAGACCAGGAGCCGCCCTGGACATCACATAAACTGAGGTTTAGAGCAAAGCTGCCGTGGGGTCGACGGATGTGCAGAGGCTGGGAGTTGGAGTGCTTTTCTTCTCAGAGTTGTTTCAGAGCAATGAGAACTGCTCACGTATGAAAGGCTCCCTCTTGTACTCAAGTCTTTGGGGAATACAGTGAGTGACACTTTTAATTAACAAACCCGCTGGGAACAAAACTCCTTTAAAAGCGTTGGCTGGGTGTGGAGTTTGAAGGGTGGGCTGCGGAGACTCCCACGGTCCTGGGGGAGTTCTGGGGCTTGAAGCCGCGGCTGAGTTGTGCATCTTTGGGGTCGGATCTATCGGAATGAGGGCCAGAGTGTTCCCCCGGAAAGCCCTCACCTCGGTCCCAGGGGATGGAGGCTGGCCAGCCGTGGTGGCAGTCCTCAGGCAAGCTGAGTTCCTCTACCACTTTGGGTGCGGGCCTTTCTGATCTCCCCAGATTTGGGAATCCCAGCCCACTTGTTCAGAATGGGAGGGGAGGGTGGGGGACTGGCATTTGGGAATGCATCATTCGGGTTCCTGTATAGTTCCGACCACTGACAGATAGCTGAGTGTCTGTACACAGCAGCGTCCTTAAATGTCTTCCACTGTACGGTGTACGTCACTGCGTCTCACCGGGGCTGCATGCATGCTGCTTCTACCACAGTATCGATATCCATGGTGCCAGAGGTTCTAAGAAAGGCTCACGAAAGAGAGAAGGATACTTCCCCTCCTGGTACCACAGTGGAAAGTATTTCTGTAGGACGTGCCTACCTTGGGAAAACATGTTTTAGTAGTAAGAGTCCTGAAGGAATAGTTAGTCAAAGGGTTTCTTCACTCATTACTTTGCTAAAGGGAGCTTAATTTTGAAATCCTCATCAATTGTTTCCTCACTTGGAAGGCCTGTGACAGACCCCCTGAGGCTGGCTATGAGTCTTCACAGGACCAAAAGTTGACAAAGGATTTTATGCAAGCTTTGAACAGAATTACAATTATTAAACTTGAAGGTGTAACTAAGACCGTTGTTTCTTCCTTTAGGCTTAGGTAATTGACTTTCATCTCTGTAGTTCAGCCCCCTACCCACCCCCCGCCCCGTTTGTGTTTTTCTTAACAAAATCGTCTTGGTTTTTAATTTTTATTCCTCCCAGTTTATTTTTGATTATTTTTTAAAGACCACTGATGGCTCCTATAGTATGAAACTCAACAGTTAAACTTAATTCTGCCTCCTTTATGGAAGCTGACTTTTTTTTTTTTTTAATCATACTCATTTTAAAGGCCTTCTTGGGAAAACATCCAAGTTTTCACTCAAGGCAATGAATGAGCTCCCCATGGCAATGACTTCCAGTCTGGGATGAAGAAATCTGAAGAAGAATTTTAGCCGTGGCAGTATTCAGATGTGAGGAAACAGAAGCAAACTAAAAGATAAATACAACTCCAGTGCAGGAGATAGCACTGATTTAGGATTTAGCCTAATGATACTAATAGTGGTTTCCTAAGCTGAGGATTCAAAGGAAGCCATTGTTATTCAAAAGCAAGGTGTGTTTGAAAGGAGCAAGCTCTCTCCTTTTCACGTGGATCCAGAAAGGTCTATAGTGTGTGGGGTTGACATTGCCCTTTGGTTTGGGAGAGACAACCTAGTTACAAGGCTTGGAACAAAGGGCTGACGTTCAGCTTCTGCTATCAAAGTTCGTTGTCCTTGATAAATACAGAAAGATCTCTGATACAGTTCATAAAACAAGAATTGTGGCACCAAATGAATATGCTTATCTTTAAAAGAAAAATGAACTCTCAAAAAAGAGTTTATGGAGTGGCACAGGGTCTTTAAGGCACCAGAAGTGACTTAAGATGTGGTCTGGAGGGAGGCAGGCAAAGCTAGATGTCCCACCCATCTTTTTTTTTTTTTTTTTTTTCTTTTTGATTACACCGCGAGGCATGTGGGATCTTAGTTCCCCGACCAGGGATCGAACCCATGCCCCCTGTGGTGGAAGCGCAGAGTCGTAACCACTGGACCACCAGGGGAGTCCCCCATCCATCTTTCTACAGACACATCGGAAACTCTGGGTAGAAGCTGATGTCATGCTCGTTTCTCTGAGATTAAGTTGTAATAACACACCCTGGAAGTTGTATATGACCAAAAGTCCAATCGCGTCTCCTCCCTCAGAAACCTTTATGCCTCCGCATCTGGGTTTCTCCATAATCTGGCCTTATTTCCTGCTGCCCTGTCCTCCAGCTACACAGTTGGTATCTTGCATGGTAGAACATAAACTTCTTGAGGGTTTATGCATTACCTATGTGGACCTCACAGTGTCTTACCCTTTGTAAGAGCTCGGCAATGTGATGTTTATGAGTTTGGTTTCAAGGGCCCTGTCTTTGGCTGAGGACAGGTGGAGGCATCCTCATTATGTCAATTATATGAGCTGGGAGAGTGTGGGAGGGCAGACGGGCAGGAGCGCAAGGTCCGGCTTTGGGAGAGGAGTTTGCACTGTGGTATCGCAGTGCTTGAATGGCAGTGAGCACAGGGCATTGGAGAACATAGGCTCCTTGGACCGTGGGGAGGAACGCTGGGGCTTGTCCATCCCTGGTAAGGCAGAAGATCCTTAAGAGGGTGTTTGCACCTAGGGGCAGCTGGTCAGCTAAGTCATGGACTTATGTTCAGAGAGTCCCCTGCAAAATCCCCAACGTGGCCCAACTTGGATGGAGGGTAAGTGGGCAAGCCTGACCTTGGCTGAAAACAAACAATGTGTCAACCTCGTATAAGCAGGTCCTAGGGCAAGAAGAGCCAGCATCGTTTAACTGTTGTGTTGTTACTGGTGATGATGACATTGATAACGCTAACAATGAAAGAGATAATTGTTTTCCTTCTTTTAGTCACATAGAAAAAATCACCACATGGCAAGACCCTAGGAAGGCGATGAATCAGCCCCTGAATCATATGAACCTCCACCCAGCTGCCACTTCCACACCAGCGCCCCAGAGGTCCATGGCCGTGTCTCAGCCGAATCTCGGTAAGCTTTGACCGGAGCTGGATAAACAAGCATTCGACCGAGGGCCTCGAGAGCTCAGAAGCAGCTCTGGTTGCCTCAGTGCCTACTCACACGCCCAGATAGTATCTTCTCCTCCCTCTTGGCTGCATTACCCTTTCACTGCCCTTGCCTTCTTTTCTTGGCCTCTTGGCTACACAGTTCATGACACTGCTACCAGGGTTTACACTACAGCTCCAGCATCCCCTCCAGTTGTATTTAGTGAAGTTCTTTGAAAACTCACTTAGGCGTCCTGTCTTCATCCAGACCAAGGCAAGAAGGGCCCCTTTCTGTGAATTTGGTCCCTGAAGACTGCCAGAGTGTACAGTTCTGGCCTCAAATCTCTTTGCTCAGCCCCGCCCCCCAACAATGTGTGATTAACACCAGACTAGGTGTTTTCTTGCCTTATCTCATTCAATCCTCACAAAAACCCTACAAGAAGTGACAGTATTCCCATTTTATAGATGCAGAAACTTTCCCAAGTCCGAGCTTGTGGGCTAGTAGAGCCAGAGTTGGAACTGAGGTTGGGGAATGCATTCAACCCTTACATAATCTGCGGGTGGCTTCTCCCCACACCTGCCCTAGGATAGGACGGCTCACATTTCACTTCATTTTGAATAAGTGTGATTTTAAACTTGAGATTCGTTTCTGCTAATTGCCTTTACTTCAGAAGAAATACAATTCTGCCCACTGGAGAGAATCAGATGTGAATGAATTCACTCCTGCAGCAGAACCAGTCAGCTTTTGTTAGTCATCCTCTCCCACCCCCAAAGGCTAAAAATAAGAGGGCCAATTTTGAAGTTTTTAAAAAGATGGTGCTGTTTTCAGGTAATGTTTCCATTTAAGATCAGATATCCAGATACTGCTTTATACACAGAACAGAATTTTAGAGAATGAAAAGAATCTCCTGTTGGATTTTCAGGAATGAACAGGATAAAAATGGAAGCAGTTTCCTGGACACCCTTCCTTTATAACTGTGGCTTAGCCATGGTGAGTATGGACTCGAGGAGACCTGAGTCAGTATATTCAAGTAAATATATTGTCCCTTCTTCCAGGAAGTCTGGATCTACCATTTTAAAGCTTGCAGATGTAAAATATATACAAAAAGCAAACGACTCAGAACAACCTCTGTTGTGTTTCGTATCTAAAGGGTAGATCAAGGAAAATGGTGCCACTGCTTCTACGAGCAGTGAGTCACTTGTCCCCAGTACATAAGAGGTCAAGTAGAAAGCAGATGCGAGTGTAGCAAGGAAACCACAAATCAGGTAGCATTAGACTAGTTTCTTTAGCCATTTAATTTTTATTAATTTATTTAATTTTTAGGTAGCATTAGACTAGGGTTTCTTTAGCCATTTAATTTTTATTAAAAGTTCTAAAAGCTGATTATTAAATTATTAATGTTAACTTTATAATCTATTATAATTGGAAAGGATCTTTCATGGACCTGGTTAAAAAAATTCAAACACGTTTTTCAAAGGGGTGTTCAAAAAGTAAGTCTTCCTCTGATACCCATGCCTCAGTCCCTTGTATGTTGCCTGGAGTCAATCAGTGTTTCCAGTTATGTGTATGTTTCTTCACATAAATTGCTAGCACGTTATACCCACTGTTCTGCACCTTGCCTTTTTTTGTTTTTTGCTCATAATATATTTATTTATTTATTAACATCTTTATTGGAGTATAGTTGCTTTACAATGTTGTGTTAGTTTCTGCTGTATAACAAAGTGAATCAGTTATATGTATACATATATCCCCATATGCCCTCCCTCTTGTGTCTCCCTCCCATCCTGCACCTTGCTTTTTTTCTACCTCTATATCCGTATACGCAAAGCGGCCTCATTTTTTTTTTTTAATTGCCGAGTAGTCCAACATGTTGATATGCTATAATTATTTAACTAGCCTCCATCTGATGGGTATTTGGGTTTAGTGTGTTGTTAGTGCACCCAGTATTGGAGTGAAGATCCTTGTTTGTGCTGTTTCATGTACTTTCCTTAATTTTACAAAATTGCACAACGATTAGGAAGTGGACTAAATTAGAAGGACTTCGAATGCTAAAAGCTTAATACTGAAGGCACATGTGAGTCTACCCTCCCCCCAACCCCCCACGCACTAAAAGCCCAATTGCTGGTAAAGTTTATCTAAAGAAATTGTAATCTGAATGTCTGAAACAAGTTTACCTGTGGCTGAATAAAATACCTTTTTCCAGATTTCTAATAAATCGGGGCAGTAAATTTCTCAAGACACACATTCTGGGGTTTTTCCAATAATATTTGAATATTTGCCCATTACAGAATGCGTTGCTAGCCTCTCGAGAATCACAGATGTGTCCCAAGTTTGGAAATATAACGGGGAATGCAAAGTAAGCTCCAAAGACTGGGGGTAATTTAGAGAGTCACAATATGGTCCTAATAATAAATGATTTACTCAGAGTATTTTATTTAAAGCTATAGCTCTGCCTGTAGTTTATACTCTTTATTATCAACCTTTAAAAATAGAAAGAGCAGATCTTTCTACTTTTTTTTTTTGAGGTTTAGTATGTGGTATTTTATTTTCATTATTTTAGAAATAATAGGTGTACATCTGTGTTTACATATATTATACCTACATCATACATTAGCATATATATGTAAACATATAAAGTCAATATTTGGAATATGATCCAAAACTTCTATGTCGGTTTTACATCAACTGCATTTTTTTTTCTTTTTACCTTTTAACCAGAGAAGATCCTTCTCCTCCTCCTACTTCTTAACTCTAGAATTTTGGTCTTTTCAATGGCATACATCTGACAAATAAGTGAACTTAGGTGATGTGTCCCCTTCACTGATAGATATTTATGTACAAGTGAAAATGATGTCAAAATGCAATGAACATTACTGTCAGGTGATAGAATTAGTAATAAGCTAATTTTATGTATTTCTGGAACTATGATATAATCAGTGACATAGCAAAACACATTCAGCAATAAATCTCCTTATATTGTGATTCTGTGTTTTTCTGTGTGTTAGTGATGGACTTGGGAGTCGGACTGTCAGACTTTGAATCTCAGCTCTGCCTATTGGTGACTCTGTTAGGTCACTTAATTGTGCCTCAGTTTCTCCATATGTAAAATGAGGATTATATTTATAGTGTGAGGAGGTTGTATGAGTTTATAAGTAAAGTGCATAGATCCATGCCTGGCACGTAATGAAATGTTATGTCATCATTGTTCTTTGTGGAAAGAAAAGTTTTATTTAACTATAGAATGTTAGATTTGAAGACAATTTCATTGTTCATCTTAAAAGCTCTCGTAAAAAAATATTTATTTTAGGCTGGTTAGTGTGCAAAGAGCTTTAAATTAGGAACTCTGTATTTTTTACTTTCAGTGAGGATAGCGCCCCCTGGTGGAAATGTTTCAGTCCTCCCGGTCCCCCCCTGCCCCACCCCCCCCGCCCCGAGAAACTTATTGTCAGTGGATATCTTATTTTTTCAGTAGCTCTATTCCTGAAATGTGGGTTGTAAGGCAACCCATATTTTAATTGGGAGAGAAGAGATCCATCACTCAAAGGCATCCTGGAGTGAGTGACTCTGTGAAAGTCATTTTGTGAGTGACTTCGTAAGCATACTTTTGTCAGGCTGCCTCAGAATCCAGTGAAAAGGCATCTATCTCTTGGTAGGATGGCAGGTTGGCTGTGTATCAAAACTCACTCGCTTTTCAAATGCTGAAGTAAAATGAAACAGACTCTCAAGGGGTATTTCAAATAGCTCTCTCCAGCTTGGTCTAATTTTTTAATTTATTTTATTATTATTATTTTTTTTTTGCGGTACGCGGGCCTCTCACTGTTGTCGCCTCTCCCGTTGTGGAGCACAGGCTCCGGACGCGCAGGCTCAGCGGCCATGGCTCACGGGCCCAGCCGCTCCGCGGCATGTGGGATCTTCCCGGACCGGGGCACGAACCTAGTCCCCTGCATCGGCAGGCAGACTCCCAACCACTGCGCCACCAGGGAAGCCCCCAGCTTGGTCTAATTTTTAACTGAAATTTTTGTTTTTGTATTTACCAAATCGGGTTGTCTGTCAGGTTTTATCCAATCTGATTCTGTTTGAGCAGATTGGTCCCCTTTGCGTCTGAGTCCCCGGAGATACCCAGTGAATGGAAGAAGAAAGGAAGGTTTTGGAGAACTTTAGATAGCGAAGAGGAGAGATTACCACTGGGTGGAGGCCGTATCACTTGGGGGCTGACAACTTGTTTGAAATCCTCACTGTTATGTAACACAGTGAAGGGGGAAAACTACTATAAGTGTGAAAGTTGATTTTTTTGCATGACACAAACCAGGTGGGATCTCATATCTTTTAAGTGGGTTGTTGGTATGATTAATTACTTTTAATAGCCACTAAATTTTATTGAAGGAGGGGAAAAAATGAAACAAACAGGAAAAAAAAAAAAAGGACTCTACACAGCCCGTATTATAATACATAAAACAATGGGCTCGGGGCAAATGGAACCTGCTAAGGAAACCAGTTAGGTTGTTAGGGCGGTAATGCGGGTGGTGTGGTGGGCAGGGACCTCTTTGTATAGTGGTTAATGGGAAGACCTGGAGTCAGAACTGAGTTTCTCTTGGGTTAGACATTTACTAGTTTCGTTTGTTATCTAACCTGGGTCTCATTTTCCTTATCTGTAATATGGTGATAATGATAGTCTCTTCCCCATAAAAGTTTTGAGTATTTAGGTATTCCATGCCTTGGTAGCTGGCATAGAGAAAGCTCCCCAAGAAATATATTGTTGTAACTATTATTATGAGCTAGTAGCCTGTTTTTTCCTCACTTTTCTGGCCTGTGTAGCCAGAGGAAGAGCCTGTGGTGTATGCGATAGAAAGCCATCCTCTTCCTTCTCCCTCAGGAAAAGCCAACCTCAGTTCCTGCAGCTTTGATCTTTTGGACACTTTTGCTTACACGTTGCGAAACTAATCTTGAACCCCAGGCAGCGACTGTGAGAAACACGCTCGAGCCCGGGCTCATTCATGAGCAGATGAGCAGAGGCAGTTTGGGAAGGGCAGGTTCACTTCGAGCCCCACATAAAGAAACTTCTCCTTCTGCAAGTGTGATGGTGTCAAGGTCTTCCTATCTCTCAGCACACGAGGACTGAACTCGTACAGTAACTTAAAATCTCCCCATATTTTAAAATGTCTTTGCAGAGAGAAAGTGACAGGCAGTTTTGCCTTTTTGGTGATAGCCCTAGTGATCGTCAACCATGGTGTGCTGGCCTCCTGTCACACATTAATGGACCTCCTTGTTGGAATGAGACCCTGACCTGGGGTGCCAGTATCCTCCCAGACAGGACAGGAAAAATAAAGACTGTATAACAACTTCACCAGACTGCCAGCCCTAGCCAGTTGAGAAACCGCTGGTAAAGTGCAGTCAGAGTGTATTTTTAATGCTATAGGAATCTTTTAAATATCACACACTCCCCCTTTGAAGATGCGCCATCCACCAGGCCAGAGTTTGTCCTCCAGGTCTATCTTGATCTGTATTTCAAATTGTAAACACGTGTGGTTTTCTTGCTTTTTTTTTTTTTGCAGGGTATGCTTTTCAAGACAAGATGGAAAATCTAGTCTCTGCTCAGTTTGCAAAGTTGGCTCCTTTGTCCCTCTAGGAAGTGTACAAAGGCACTTGAAGACATTTTATCAAAAGCAAATAAAATAGCTAAGGGACACCGCAGCCTAGTGTTGCTGAAAGCATGTAGAGAGGTATCCTGAAAGTTTGCTGAAAGTTAGATTTATACGTAGGCTATCTTATTTTTGTCTTTTTCCGGTAGTTTTCTTCTAATCAAATTTATGTAGTGAGTTTATGGCAGACACATCTGGCTACTGTGATTTTTCCAGCTCTGATGTTCTCACTACTTTTTGAACTTTGCGGTTTCCGCAGCATGAGTTAGCCTAACGCACACAAGCACATACGCACACAAACCCGAAGACAACTGAAAAACCTCCACCCTTAAGGGGGAGGGTGGTGGTGATGGGGCGCTGGTAAGAGTGCTGTGGTGGGAAGTGGGTCTTTACGGAAGGGAAGGAAGACTGGTGGGCACAGGGAAAGGGGAAGGGGTTCTGGTTACAATGTTTTTTGGTTTTTTCTTGATTAAAAAAAGAGAGAGCAGTTTTCTAAATGCTGTAGAAAATCAATATTATTTGCTTAGAGAGATTTGGAGGAATCCATCAATTGTCAGAATTTAGTCTGTCGGCATTATTGAAGACCACTCTTCAGCATTGCCCAAAGGAGATTCATTACAGTTCCTACCTTTTAAGGCTTTTAAAGATTATGTGAAATGGGGGCCAAACACAAATAATTAAGTCAACTGATTCAATTCTTCTTGTGCAATAAAGTGGTACGTAATAGTCGATAAAGAAACAAACCTTGGGCTTCCCTGGTGGCGCAGTGGTTGAGAGTCCGCCTGCCGATGCAGGGGACACGGGTTCATGCCCTGGTCCAGGAAGATCCCACATGCCGCAGAGTGGCTGGGCCCGTGAGCCATGGCCGCTGGGCCTGCACATCTGGAGCCTGTGCTCCACAACGGGAGAAGCCACAACAGTGAGAGGCCCGCGTACTGCAAAAAAAAAAAAAAAAAAAAAAAAAAGAAACGAACCTTGTGTTTTCTTGAATCTCTCATCTATATCAGTATTCGTTCATCTGCATATGCATTAAGATTATGTGATGAAGACTTATAGATTTTATTACACAAAATTTAGAAATTTAGGTAGCAAATCTCTTTGATAAGAAGTCTTAAGAGCCATGAAAAATGTTTGATGCCAAAATTTTCCGAAGAAAATATCCCCCAAGGTACGATTCCCAAGTAGTTGCTAGATGAACACTTTGGAAAACTGTACACAAAGATGCTTCCCCCCCCCCATTAAACGCCTGCAATATGAAAATAAATGTATTTGTAACTAAGAGTAGCTATAGGACTATATGGCACATGGAAAACTTTATTATATCAGTCTGATTTGATAAAGCAAGCAAAATTGTTTATACTAGGATTATAATTTTGTTTTTTAAAAAAGACTTTGTTTAGATTTTCTTTTCCCACAAAGACAATGCTCTCCACCTGTGTATTTCTAGCCCATGGCCAAGTGCAGTATGCATCACAGGTGCACCACTTAGCAGAATAAATGTATTGAGTAAATCAATTATGTATTTTTAGATGTTCATAGTGATTATAGTAAGACTTTTGAATTGGGGGTGGTCCCCTTAATTTTCTCTGTAATATGGTGATATTCATTTTATAATAGCCAAAAGAAAAAAAAAAGGAGAGCCATTTGGTTGGTGTCTTGAGCTTTTTATGGTGGGAGAGGAGGATGGGGTGTAGGGAAGAAGGCTCTAGGCCCAGTGTGCAATAGAGACAGAACCATGAATCGTCAAGCTTCTGCAGCCGAGTCTACCTGTGGCAAACAAGTCATTCCCTGGTCTCTAAGATCCGTGTTTCTTCAAGTGGAGGCCCAGGTCTAGCATGGGTCGGATTCCTTGGCCCATTTGTTACACATACATCTTCAGAGTCCAGTAGGAGCCTGATTGCTGCCCAAAGAACAGTCATGTGCAGCTGCTGGGAGAAATACTGCCTGGACCCCACCCCTGCGAAATCCTGTCTCAGACCATGTAGGGTGGAGTCTAGGAATGGGTGCTGTTTTCAAGTGCTCAGATACCTCTGGTCACCAGCCAAGTGCAGGAACAGCCATGGAACTCTGTGCCTTAGCACAGAGATTGGAAACTGCCGTCAGAACAACTGGCAAAAACGCACTCAGAGATCCAGTCTTTAACTTGAGTTACCTGAAAAGAACGCCGAGTGTGCTCACCAACTTCTTTTTTTTTAATTGAGGTGTAGTTGATGTATAATATTGTCTAAGTTTCAGGTGTACAACACAGTTACTCACGATTTTTAAAGATTATACTCCATTTATAGTTATTTTAAAATATTGGCTCTGTTCCCTGTGTTGTACAGTACATCTTTGTTGCTTATATATTGTATACATAGTCGTTTGTACCTTTTAATCCCCTACCCCTATCTTGCCCGTACCCGCTTCCCTCTCCCCACTGTTTGTTCTCTGTATCTGTGAGTCCTGTTTCTGTTTTGTTATATACATTGATTTGTTTTATTTTGTAGATTCCATGTATAAGTGATAACATATAATGTTTATCTTTCTCTGTCTGACTTATTTCACCAACTTTTAATTGTGATTTTTGCCTGAAATAGACGTTTATGGTGACATTGGCATTTGTCACTTTGGCACTTGGTGTCAGTGCACACATGAGCTTTGGGTATGTGAATGCTGAAGCCGCTTTCCAGAGAGTTCTGACCCCAGTCATACCAAGTAAACTTCAAAAACCGGGGGAGACGTTGCAGTTTGGCAACTAGATTATTGAAGTGTATTGTCTAAATTCATAGGGTCAGTGTATAAGCCCATCTTGAACTTTGCTAGCTGAGAGCTGACCAAAGAGTCAGGCCTCTGCAAGCTTAAAGCCCTGAAAAATTCTGGAGGGCACCCCATACCCCAAAGAAGCACAGAGTCTCTCAGGAAAGAGGTAAAGGCCAGGTCAAGCTTTTCCTCAGTCCCTTCTTTGTGGACACGACCTTCATTTACTTATTTATTTTTAATGGAGTCTAATCTCTTCACTAAGCTGCGAGCCTCTGTTTCAAGAGTTTTAAAAATAATTGGGACAGTTTTAGTACTATCTGCTGGCTGACTTCCAGTAGTTTGTCCCCAGGAACTTCCTTGCTGTGGAGAATGTTGCCCAGTTACAGTTTTAGGCAGAGGGATTCTGGGATGGCTTGTCCTTCGGCCACTTGTTCCAAATTGATAAGTGTTGAGTGACATTTGGACACTTTTCTTTGATCTCCTTTTTGGGGGCCCTGGTGATGTTGTCCCCACCTGATCATCACCTCCCCCACCCTGTATCAACTGCAAGATTGATTTCTTCTTCCTTTCTGGAAGTCTAAATTTATTCCCGGGGTGTTTTGCAGTTGCTGGTGGTCAGGAACAGCTGTTCTGCCACGCTTGACTCTGGATAATTCTCTGTGTTGAAGTCAGCAAAATAATACCCTAAGAGAAGCCAGGAAAACAAAAGCCTTCATGGTCTTTTCTCATTACGAGCACTGAAGAGAGGAAGATCAGCCATCTCCCTGGTTTAAAAAAAAATAACAAAATGCAGGAAAAATTAAGATTCGAAAACATATTTGAGGCAGCAAGATTCAAGAATGTTATTTTCGGGGCTTCCCTGGTGGCGCAGTGGTTGAGAGTCCGCCTGCCGATGCACGGGTTCGTGCCCCGGTCCGGGAAGATCCCACATGCCGCGGAGCGGCTGGGCCCGTGAGCCATGGCCGCTGAGCCTGCGCGTCCGGAGCCTGTGCTCCGCAACGGGAGAGGCCACAACAGTGAGAGGCCCGCGTACCGCAAAAAAAAAAAAAGAATGTTATTTTCCTCCCGTGTTATATAATTACTACTTGGTCATTGTAGACAATACTGATCAGCAAAAAATGAGAAAATAAAAAACACTGTAATCTGACAATTCAAAATCACACTAACATTGTCTCGTATTTGTCTTTTTTCAATACAAATGTAAACAAAAGAGGTTGGAGAATCCTCTACGTTCTTTTTTGTAGCCTGCTTTTTTCACTTAATGTATCATGAGCATCTTTCTGTTTCAGTAGATATTTTCTGATTAGCTGTTTTTATTGGAAAAGTAACACAAACATGGTGAAATATTCAAACAGTCGTAAAGAGCATTCAAGACAAGTAAGTCTCCTTCACACCAGGACCCCCTGCCCTTCTCTTCTCCCCAGGGAAACCACTACTCCCAGCTTCCTCAGTACAGCCTTCCCTCTTCCCCCGGTAACCACGGGGGATTGGTTCCAGGACCCCCACGATACCAAAATCCGAGGATGCTTAAGTCCCTTGCATAAAATGGCGCAGTGCAGTCCGCCGTCTGTATCCGTGGTTCCACATCTGCAGATTCAGTTTCTATCCACAGTTGGTTGCATCCGTGGATGTGGAACCTGCAGTTACAGAGGGCCATCTGTATTCCAGAAATACTCGACATACAAAGGTGTGGTTGGATGTATGTGCCTTTTTAGAACTTAACATATCTTAGAGAGCTCCCTAAATTAGCACTTATAGATTTATTCTTTTTTAGCAGTAAATAATATTCCACTCTACTGATGAACCATAATTATTCAACCGGTCCCCTAGGATGGATATTTAGGTTCTTTGCTGATTGTTTGCTATTATTAAACAATGCCACAATGTGTGTCCCTGTATGTAAATCCTTGTGCCGTATGCTGTTTATGTATAGGATAATTTTGCAGAGGTGGAATTCCTGGGTCAAAGGTTATGTGCATTTAAAGTTGTAATAGATGTTCCACTTCCCTCCAAAAATGTTACACCAATTTACGCTCCTGCCAACAGTGTACGAAAGTGTTTCTTTCTCCCTGGCCAATATTATTCTTACTCTGGCCAATAATGTTCATTATCAAACATTTTAGTCTTTATAATTCTGATAGGTACAAACTAGATTCTCATTGTTTAGTTTGTACATGTATTTAAGTTATGAATGGACTTGGGCATATTTCTCTCTATACACCATTACATCATGTTAATGACTGTACAATATACCATTGTGTGACTCTACCATAATTTATTTAACCAGTTCTTTTATTGAGGGACGTATAGATTAGTTCTATTTTTTATTATTATAAATGATATTGCAGTAAATATTCTTGTACATAAATTTTTGTGCCTTCCTTAATTTCCTCATTTTTTCCAGTTTCTTTGGAAAGTTAATTTGTTAGGAAAGTATGAGAATTCCTTTAAAAAAAAATACAATTTTGACCTGGTTTACTTTCATCGAACTAAGTAAGTAGTTGTCTGCATGTCCACTGTGTGTGTTGGGGAGGATTTGTTTGGGCTGCTACTTTCTTTTACAAAAATATGATTTAAGGTTGCCACAAAAAGTGTATTTTTAGCCAGGCACCTTGCTTTCCCACTAGCTCTGGTTTTCAGCTTGCATATCCATATGTTTTTGACTAAAGCCATAAATGGAAGTTTCATTTGAAGTTTGCTTCCCAGTACATGTCATGCATTTCATTCCATATTATTTTCGTCCTTTTCCTTTCCAGTATTATATTTCTCAGGCACCAGTGAAGAGTGAGTTTTCAGTTTTGCCAAGAGTTAAATATTTGCAGAGATGGAAAAAAAATAAAGTAAAAAAAAAAAAAAGGAAAATTAATGTGGCTGATTTAGTCCTGGCTCACAAGACTTTCATATAGCTGCTTCAAAGCTTACATTTTAAATATCAAGAAAAATATTCTGTTTTCACTCTTATCAAATGCCATAATGCCTGAATTAATTAGAATGGAGCTATCATTTCTCCCCAGATGGAATTGGATCATCCCATCCTAGCAAAATGAATGCTCAGGGCAGCTGCAAATGAAAGTTCCTTCTCCAGCCTCCACTCTGCGCTTCTTAGCTTGTCCAGTTTTCCTTTTATCGAGAAGGCCAACATGGAACAGTTTCTTCACCTCTGATCCTGGGAAGTGAGGGCCTTTCATCCCAGGGCCTCAAGCTTTATAGTCAGCTAACTCTTGGAGCCCAGGTTCTACCCAAGAAAACTTGTAATTGTTTAGTTCAGCGTCTTGTCGTTAGGTACAGTTTTCCAGAGCTGTTTCTTCTGAAAGACCAGTCCCATAGGACACCGCTTTGTCCTGTCTTTCCAGGCTCTCTATTTTTTAAAAATGAGATTTTTTTCTCTTTTAAAAAAATTGAGATGTAATTGACATAAACAGTATATTAGTTTCAGGTGTACAGCACAGTGATTTGATACGTGTATATGTTGTGCAGTAGTCATGACAATAAATCCTTTTTTTTTGGCCGTGTCACACGGTGTGTGGGATCTTAGTTCCCCTACCAGGGATTGAACCCGCACCCCTTGCATTGGAAGCGCGGAATCTTAACCACTGGACCGCCAGGGAGGTTCCGCGACAGTAAATCTAATTAACATCCATCACCACACATAGTTTTTTCTTTTTCTTGTGACGTGTCGACTGAAAAAAAATCGCACAACCTAAAAGCTGAGAATTATGTTTTATTTGGGGACCTTACTGAGGACTGTAGCCCAGGAGACAGCCCCTCAGATAGCTCTGAGGGGCTGTTCTGAAGAGGTAAGGGAGGTGCCGTGATATATAGGAGTTTTTGCTGAAAAAAAAAATAGTCGCACATCAAAAGATTACTACTAATTGTAAAAAACAGACATCTCAAGTTAATGACTTTAGTGCTTTTCTATGTATGGGAAGAGGCAGGAGTCTGGACTCGTTGAAATTACTCCTTTGATTTACATGTTGATTATCTAGGGCCAGCATCCTTTTTTCCTCCATCCTCAGTGCTCCTCAGGGCTCACCACTGGGGTCGGCTGCTGGCTTGATGGCGGGAACCACCCTTTGTTTACTGAAATGGCAGCCACAAGTATTTTTGTCCACAAATAACAGTTGGGGTCGGGGATGGAGGTGGCGAGGCTGGGAGAAATGGTGAGTGTCCGGTATCAGGATCATGAAAGCACCTGTTACAATTAGGGTTCTCTCCCTCCAAACCCCAGTCAGTTCTCAAAACCACTGAGCAGTAGCAGTTTCCTCGAAGAGAAATAACATCGCTGCACAACGGCCCATATACCACACGGTTTGTCTGGACTCTGCCAGGCTGAGAATTTTCAATCTCCAGGGAGTTTAGGGTGTGTTTAGAGGAAGTTTTTTTCTTTGCTGTAATATGTCACCTTTTTGAAATAATCTAAAACTTACAGAAGAGTTTCAAATATAGTACAAGGAACTCCCACATACCCTTTGCCCAGATTGCCTTTGTTAATTGTTTATGATTTGCCTCATTTGCTTATCTCTCTTTTTCCGTATGAAGATGTATTATATATATGTATATATATATTTTTTTTCTGAACTCTTCAGGACTAAGTTGGAGATGTAATGCCCTTTTCCCCGTAAATACTTCAGATCATATTTTCTAAAAGGATGTGTCCTTACTTAAGCACAGTACAGGAAGACCTCATATTAACTGGGCTTCACTTTTGTGCTTCACAGATCCTGCTTTTTTTTACAAATTGAAGGTTTGTGGCAACCTTGCATCACACAAATCTATCAGCACCATTTTCCCAGCAGCATTTGTTCACTCTGTGTCTCTGTGTCACATTTTGGGAATTCGTGCAATATTTCAAACATTTTCATTATTATTATATTTGTTATTGTGATCTGTGATCAGTGTACTTTGATTACTAATGCCAAGAGATTGACTCACTAAAGGTTCAGATGAGGGTTAGCATGTTTTAACAATAAAGTACCTTTAAATTAAGGTATGTACTTTTTTTAGACATAATGCCATTGCATTATATATATTGTCTATGTGTGTGTGTGTATATATGTGTATATATAATAAACTTAATAGACTACAGTATAGTATAAGCATAACTTTTTTTTTTTTGCGGTACGCGGGCCTCTCACTGTTGTGGCCCCTCCCGCTGCGGAGCACTGGCTCCGGACGCGCAGGCCCAGCGGCCACGGCTCACGGGCCCAGCCGCTCTGTGGCATGTGGGATCCTCCCGGACCAGGGCACGAACCCGTGTCCCCTGCATCGGCAGGTGGACTCTCCACCACTGCGCCACCAGGGAAGCCCCAAAAGCATAACTTTTATATGCACTGTGAAACCAGAAAATTTGTATGCCTTGCTTTTTTGCAGTGGTCTGGAAACGAACACTCAATATCTCTGAAGTATGCCTGTATGGTATGAAAATCACAAAGTTCAACATTGGTACAATACTGTTGTCTAATCCACAGTCAATATTTGAAATTTCATTTGCCACAATAATGTCCTTTTTTTCCCCCCTAAATATTTATTTGTTTATTTGGTTGCATCAGGTCTTAGTTGCAACAGGTGGGCTCCTTAGTTGCGGCTCACCGGCTCCTTAGTTGTGGCATGCATGTGGGATCTAGTTCCCAGACCAGGGATCGAACCCAGGCCCCCTGCATTGGGAGCGCGGAGTCTTAACCACTGCGCCACCAGGAAAGCCCCCACACTAATGTCCTTTATGGCCTTTCTGGTTTCTGGTCCAGGATCTATTGAAGGTCATGCATTGCATTTAATTGTCCTGTCTCCCTAATCTCTTTTTACCTAGAATGATTCCTCAGCCCTCGTGTTTCTGGACCTTGACATTTTTGAAGAGTATGGGCCGGTTATTTTGAAGATTGATGTTAATTTGGCTTTGTCTGGTGTTTCCTCCTGGTTTAGGTTTAGGTTATAGGAGTACCACAGAAGTGATGTTGTATTCTTCTCCCTGCATCCTGTCAGGAGGCATGTGATGCCAGTTTGTCCTAGAATGGGTGATATGGGAGGAGTTTCTTGGGCCAGCTGGCTCCTCTCATGAGTGTGCTCCACAAAGACAGTGCAATAAGAGGAAAAACTTTTTGGTCCACCAGGACTCTGTAAGATGTGGCCTCAGGTCATGTAAACTCTTTTCCGTCCTCTGGATGATGAGCAAATGCCATATCTAGCGGGGTCACTTAGGCTTCACAGACCACTATTTAATTCATAAATAATACTAGGGGCTTCCCTGGTGGCGCAGTGGTTGGGAGTCCGCCTGCCGATGCAGGGGACGCGGGTTCGTACCCCGGTCCGGGAAGATCCCACATGCCGCAGAGCGCCTGGGCCCGTGAGCCGTGGCTGCTGAGCCTGCGCGTCCAGAGCCTGTGCTTCGCAATGGGAGAAGCCACAGCAGTGAGAGGCCCGCGTACTGCAAAAAAAAAAAACTAATAATAATACTATATTGGTGTAGAAACAGACTCTCAGACTTAGAGAACGAACTTATGGTTACCAGGGGGGCAGGGTAGTGGGAGGGATAGATTAGGAGTTTGGGATTGACATGTACACACTGCTGTATTTAAAATGGATAACCAATCAGGACCTACTCTATAGCACAGGGAACTCAATATTATGTAACAACCTAAACGGGAAAAGAATTTGAAAAAGAATAGATACATGTATATGTATAACTGACTCACTTTGCTGTACACCTGAAACTAATACAACATTGTTAATCAAATATACTCCAATATAAAATTTTAAAAAATGCTATATTGGTGTAGCTGTATATAGAGAGATAGAGCTTTGAAACGAAACTGTGACGCTTCCATCTGTTGATTCTACTCTTGCCTCTTCCCACACACTTAATTCAGAAGTCTACATATAGGGACTTCCCTGGTGGACCAGCGGTTAAGACTCTGCACTTCCAATGCAGGGGGCGTGGGTTTGATCCCTGGTTGGGGAACTAAGATCCCCCATACCGCGTGGTGTGGCAAAAAAAAAAAAAAAAAAAAGTATACATATAAATAATTGACTTAAGTTGGGGTAGAAGACTGTGGCTGAGAAAATAATAAAGGCAGGGAGAAAAACGCATACTGCAGGCCTCGTGTGGTTGCTAGAGGTGCCTGCAGGTTTGATTCTGAGACTTGGGGGGGTTCGTGCTCGGAGGACGAGATATGTTCAGTTACAGGAGTCAAAGCATCCGTCAGGGAAAGGCTTGCCTGGTGTGGAGGAGAAGCAAAGCTTTTCCAGGTATAGAGGCCGAAGGGGGAGTTCTCCTGCTAATTCCCCTTACGTGATCTAGACACTGCGATCTAGCAGTCCTCAAAAAGTCTCCCAACTGTGAATACCCGGAGTTCTAGAGAGAGGTTTTCTCTACCCTTCCTTGACCCTAGGTTGTGGCATCATCTCAGAGAACCAGCCAGGAACGGCTGCAGACCACAAGGCTACCCCGCGTACCAGCTGGACTCGGGCATACAATTCAGAAAATCCAGAGTTGTAGCTTTTTGTTGTTGGTGTGTGTTTCGTTTTGTTTCCGTTTTTAAGAACAGGGCCCCCTTGGCACATCCTGACAAATGAAATTTAGAGGCGTCGGTTTTTGTTTTTGTTTGGCTTGGGACCAGGATCGCCTTTTGAAAGTGTTTAAAGAGCAGAGCTGTTTTGGTTTCTACCTCTCCTTACCTCCACCGCAGAACTTATTCTTTTCTTGCCCAAAGATGACTCTGAACGACCTCACAGGGCTGAGGGACAACGGCTCAGAGACACAGATCCCTAACTTCTCCATCTGTTGATTTCTTCGGAATTTTTTATTTCACCATAGTGTATGAAATACTCTGACAGTTTCTCACGTCGTAGCCCGAAGGAGATTTCTATCACTTTGGAACAGAGGCTAACTGTAGTGCTCACCACAGCCATGATGCCCCATAGGCCCTGGCCCCTGCCTCTCCCTCTGTGCCCCTCAGCCACACGGGCCACCCTGTTTTGCTCAAGTACTCCAAGCCTACAGGTCAGGCCCCTTCCCACCTCAGGACCTTTGCACTTGTTCTCCCTCAGCCTAGTATGCCCCCCACCCTGATTTCTGCACTTCATCCAGATGTTTTTAGATCACACATTACCTCCTCAGGCACAGAAGGAATGCCTGTTTCAGATAGTTCTGCATTTGTTTGTTCAAAGCCCTTATCATTAGAATTATACCATATATTTGCTATTGTGTCTCCCCACTAGACTATAATCTCCTGAAGGGCCAGGGCCTGTGGGGCATCATGGCTGTGGTGAGCCATATTCATCAGTATCTCTAGCACCTAGAAACAGGGCCTTGCACCTGCACGGGGCTCAGCAGATATTTGGTGAGTGAATATTTAAATGAAACTTGGAACACCGGAAAGAAAAAAATCATGCATAGGCTTACCATCCGAGCACCACCACTATTAGTATTTTGATACATTTTCATTTCAAAGGTAATTAGCCTTTTGGGGTCACTAGAAATCCTATAAGATCTAGGGGTACATGCATATAAGCACAAAGTCCCAAAACTTGACAAATAATTTTAGCAGATTTCTTAATCCTGCTACCCCTGGTTAAATTCTTGTTTTGTTTTGGTTTTTTTTCCTGAGTACTCATGGCTGGATGCAAAACATCCACATCACCTTACTGTATTATTTCTGCTAATTTGATTGCTGAAGAATGGCTCTTTAATTTGCATTTCTATGATTCCTTGTGAAGCTGATAATTTTTCCATGTTTGATTAGTAAATACATGTTCTCTTTCATAAATCGTTCAAATCCTTTGACTTACCTCTTGGAGCGTCTGTTGTATGAGCTCTTTTAATAATAAAGATGTTTACTAAAATGGCACGTAATAAAAAGAAAACAGATTAAGAACCAGCAGCCCACACTGGCAACTTCTCCTCGCTTCTTGTGGAACGCAGCTGCGGATTCATTTTCTGTTATTAAGCTTGGGTTGCCACACTTTGCACCTGGAGTAGTTTTAAAATCATTCAGGAAAGCTAACCAATAAAAAGCTGCGATAAACTCTCTCCTGACTAATGAAAATAAATGCATGAATCAGAGTTTCCATTTCCTGCTGGGATAAAAGTATACCTATTGTCTGAAGATAATAAAACAAGAAAAGTTTTGGTTTTGCTGATGTTGCCAGGCCATGGAATTAAATTCAAAGACACAAAGATAACTTTGTGAAGCAGCACAGTGAAACACCCAATTTCCTTTTTTCCGAGTTAGGTCCTTATTTGCCTAAATTCACTGCCTTCATAGATGTGCTTCCTTCCTGGCCACTTTTGATAAATCTTGAGATATCCCAGAAATCACATGGAATCTGAGTAGCACATTCTGGTGCTGCTTTAGGTAGAAGAAATATGGTTTCTTTACCGCAGAAAGACCCAGATAAATGAACATGCCAGAAAGATGTGATTTCTTTTTTTTTCTAGCTTGTCCTGGATCTGTCAAAACCATGAAAACCGATGTTGTAATCCTTTAAATGCCAATAAAATATACATCGTAGATGATGCATTTGCTAGGAAAACATAAAAACCTAGGTCACAGGCATTTCCATCTTTATACCTAAGAGAGCAGAGTTGCCTGAATACTCGCACCCTGGTTTGTTGACTAGATTACTGTTTGGATGGGCAGACAGGAGAGCAAGTAGGAAAATCGTGTGCTGGTGCTAACAATTCAGGGTTTCTTGTGAAGTAAATGAAGCTTGGGTTACAAGTCTAAAACCAGACCAGCTGGGGGCATCTGGAAAACCTAAGGTCCACCTGTTCAGTTTTGGGGGCACTGGAAGTGACTTTAAGGTTTGAAGCCGAGAAAGTGTGGCTGAATGCACAGGGATCCCAGAACTCTATGCCTTACCAACTGAGCCAGCTGAGAAATTTCCTTATAGCTATTCTCACCCAGAATTGGAATAAAGGGCTCAGTGTGAAGTTGGGATGGTGCAGCTTCTTGGTTTAATACTTTACAGATTTTTGGAACCGAATGCACCCTGAAGTGAAAGGCTGCCTTTTTTTTTTTTTTTTTTGCTGACCTTGTTGGACGGCTAATACTGTTTCTGGGAAATAAGAGAAACAAGCGACTCATTGTTAGCAGGAGCTGAGAGAGGCGCAAGAAGGGCGAGAGACGTGTCTGCAGCCCTTTTCCCCCCTTCATTGTATCGTGACTGAGTCCAGGCTGGACTGAGGCTGGGTTTTTCTTTTCGACCTCCGTAGACATGTGTTTTCCATCAGACAGGGCTGCGTGACACCTGACATTGGCCAGTTCACATGAGTTAAGCCATGTACGGCCCATAAACAGAGAGGAAAAGACCCGCAGCTGCACCCAGACACTCTTGCTGCTGAAATATTTTTGAAGCTTGGTGTGGCTGGGTCTGCATATATGTCAGATATGATTTACACCTGTTTTGGCTTCTGTCTGTTGCATATCATTACTTCCCCAAAGCCGCTGTGGCCAGAAGGGCTAGTACCGCCTGATGGCAGCACCTCTTCTCCTTGAAACCTTCCTGAATTATGAAATGTAACTCTTCAAAGTTGTCTGATTTTGTCTTTTTTTTTTTTCCTAAGGACTGAAGAAGAAAGCCCTATACCATTCTCTGTAAAACCAGATCGCGCAGGGTGTCATTGTAACATGTGATCCGTGTTGATTTCATCATTTTATAAGTAAATAAGTTAATTAAATTAGCCTGCGTTAGACCTTTTCATGAAATAGGGAAAAGGAAACTCCTCAATCCTTGTCACCAAATTTCACTCAGTAAATATTTTTGGATCGCAGGACAGGGCGGTGATTGGTGGTCAATGCAGCCGATGCCAGCCGTGCATTCCAGCACATTCCCTGGGCTTCCTAGGTTTGTCACAGTCTATGCCTGTGATTTGTGCTGAGTCACTTAACCTTCCAAGTTTCTTCATTTCAAAAATGAGTGAATTGGCTTAAGTCAGTGGTTTTAAATTGTGTCCCAAGGCCCCATGCCAGGGTTTCAGGGGCATGTGAGCAGAAGCTAAGCTTAGTTAGTATTCAGTCTCCAAGAGCTGTGTCTGTTCAACATATTTTAAAACTTTGTTTAATATTTTGACACAAGAGTTGGGAAACGCCTGTAGGGAAAGCACAGTGAAAGCCAGACCAAGAAAATTTAGAGAAGAGAGTCAAAAGGGCTGCCATTTAAGCGCTCACTGGCACCAGCACAGGCCCCAGGCGTGTTGTGAATGAGCCCCTGCCCATGTGGGGTGTCTCTGCCTCATGCCGTATATCAGGCTCTGGAGAAAGATCCTGCTGCTAAAAAGAAGAATTGAGAACCCTGGTCGAAATGGACTGAGCCCCTTCCAGCCTGAACTTCTATGGTCATGCTTCAAAGTAGTGTAAATACATGGCCCTAGCTGTGATGAGTGTGGTGGGGTTTGTAAACCACTAATGAGAAAACAGAGCAAAATGCAATGGGTCCTGAACAGGGAACTATGTTCTGGAAGTAAAGAGAAAGCAGCCACAAAAGTCTAGTATTCATTAAATATTCACTTATAAGATTAGGGGAGTGGTGATTAAAACGCATCCTCAAGAGAAAGAGTTGTGTCTATGTGTGTGGTGGGGAGGGATTTCCAGTTTATTCTGAGTTTTCTTCATATTATGTTTCTTTTAAATTAGAAAAGTCTATGCTGATCATCTTCTTACAAATGAACTGATATCATACACCAATTTCTGACCCATAAACCCTGAAGTTTGGTTCAGGGAGAATGTATTTAGTGCCTACTGTATGCATCAGCAAGTCAGGTTTGAAATGCACTAAATTATCTGTGTTCTATGTTTATAAGGAACATCCGTATCATTGGGGTTGGTTCCAAGGGGCAGGGGGAGACTTGGCTCCTTCCTAGGTCTTATTTATAAAGAGCACAAATCCAGCCCCCAGGAAAGTGAGAGTTCAAATCACAGGAAGAAAACTCTTCAGTGTTTCTTAAAAGAGCTTCTGTTCTGTGTGTATAGCCCAACCCAGAATCCAACAGGAAAGATTTCCTGACTTTCAGCCTTAACCAAGTACATGTTTACAAGTGGTGCAATGCAATGTCATAAATAGTGCTTGATTTCCTTAAAAAGTTACAGAGTAAGTGCAGGCGTCATATTCCCTCTCCAATTACCAAGTTGTATGGGTACAAAAGGACAGGCAGCTAGTTGTAACCCATGGAGGACACACTGAGAGCTAATCTGGGCAGCCTGACTGTCATTCTAAATATCAGATGGTTATTTCATACGGGCGCTGGTTCTCTTTGTAAGGAAACACATTAGCGTGGAAATAGGAAACTTGGGTTCTACTGCCATGAGTTAGCTCTGGGGACACGGACATTCACAGGCTTAGGGTGACCAACCAATCCCATTTGCCTGGGACTCTCCTGGATTTAGCCCTGAAAGTCCCGTGTCCCAGGAAACCCGTTAGTCAAACTTAGGACAACTGGTCACTCACTGTGACAGACCCGTTTCAGCATTTGTAGAGCAGGGACAGAGAATGGAGTGATCGTCAAGCTTCCCGTTGTTAACAGTCCATGATGCAGGAGAGCTTGTGTTGCCCTCTCATGGGTGTTTAGGTTTCTGGAATGTGTTTCTGATGCAATTTACATAAACGTATTAGCCCAAACGTCAAACTGAATTAAACACCTGTTCCAAATGGGAGGAGGAAGTTTCCCACATCCCAAATCAAGTGTATTACCCAAGGTGCGTACAGTATTCGAATGTTGCATATTTGTCTACTTTGAGGAAACTGCAAGCAGGTTTTCACAAAAAGTCAGCCTCTTCAAAGCTCTTCCCGCGCTCAAGGGATGATGTTAGAAGGGTTCTTTGGAATGCTTGATGATTTATCATAGAAGCTTTTAAAAAAAGAAAGAAAGAAACCCCAAAACTAAACTAAAAGGTTACTTTGAATATGTGGAACTGAAGTTCATTTAGCAAGATTCTGTTTACCACCCGCGAAAACTGGAGTACAAATTAAACCATCTTTGAGATTTTCCTGTTAAATCAACATTTGCTGATGGAGAGTTTCAGCAGATACTCTGGCAGTCTCTTATAACCCCCGCTTTCCCTGCATTTTGTTTCGTTTTGTTTTTCTGTTACTTTGTATCTTGAACAACAGTGGATAACTAGCAAAAGGTATTCCTCTCTGCCCTCCCCAGATTCACATGTGCATCAGGGAGAAGGATTTGAAGGGAATAAAGTAATTTCTGTGTCTTTCTAGGGCTTAGGTGTGGCTTCTAGCCATTGGCAAGCTGGTTGTCCTTTCCATAATCTGCTCAGAGCCAGCCCCATGCAGGCCCGTGACAGGTTTTGTATTTGAGCCTAATCTTGTGGTTTTGTTTTCTTCATTTGGCATTTTGTGTGTGTGTGTGTGTGTGTGTGTGTGTGTGTGTGTGTGTGTGTGCGTGTAACCATAGCCTATTTTAAAAACAAGGGAAGCAAGCCCAGGACACAGAAAAGCAAGCCACTGAACCTCTCCGAAGCCAGAAAGACATTTGTCAAACATTCCAGGAGGCCCGCTGGACAACCTGATTCCCTGGCCTCCCTCCTCGTCTGCAGCTCCTGGCTTGGGGAAGCTGCCCAAACACTTTGTCTGTGAGCTGTCGCTCTCTGTCCCTGCTGCTGCAAAAGGCAAAAGTTCAGGAGTGAAGCCTTCACCTTTTCCACGTCTGCTTCTTATACAACAAATGATGTGTAGGCTTAGAACTGAGTCCAGGGACCTTCCTGGCCTCAAGCCTACCTGTGGGGCTTTGTAGACGTGACCAAGTGTGTTTGCTGGAGCAGGTCAGAGGGTGCATCAGCGTCCTGGGCAGCATTAAACAGAGAGTCTGGGTAGTCACCCCCTCTGCACACCCCATTCCCATGTTGACCGTTTACTTCACCAAGGATACAATCATTAAATCAAAAGAGTGTTCATATCTCAGATGCTGTGGAGTTTTGTTTTTCTTGGTGTTTTCTTTTATATTGAATAATAGCAGTGAAATGTTTCTGGTTACATATCTGTAGAGCTTGGTTATGTTCGATTGCCAAACACAGAAGAGAAAGCCAATTATCAAAGAAGAAAGAAAAAAAGAGAGAGAAAGGAAAAGGAGATGAAAAGAATGAAAAAGATACATGTGGGTTTCAATTTAAATTCTGACTCTCTTGGAAGGAAAGAAAAAAGAAGTCTCTGCTTTAGGTTTTTTTGTTTTTTTTTTTTTTCTGCTTTAGTTTTGATACATTCCTGCTTCAATGGAGAAATCTTCTGTTTGGGTTATTCCTTTCTGTGGGGACTGGCAAAAGTCTAGAACTTGACTAGGTCTTTAGCCTTTTTGAGGCATTTAGTGGCAGTCTGCCCTTAACTGGTTTGGCCTCAGATACTGCATTTGAGATACTCTGCTGCTTTTCTTTCTTTTTTTTTTTTTTTAAACTGAACTATTCTCTCCCTAAAATGTTATGGAATATTATCCCAAGGAGTATTTTGTTCATTGCAAGTCTAGATGTTTTCCTTCCTGTGCTCTCCTGAGGACCTCCTCTCTGTTTGTCTCTGTCTTGGGCCTCTGTTGCCTCTTTGTCTTTGAGTAGCTAGAACCTCAACCATCGGTGAAGTTCATGAGATTCAACCTAATAAAAGATTCAAAAACAGTCTGAAATGAAATGACTAGAGGGAACAGAGTGACAGGTGGAATCATGGGCACCTGGGTTGAGTCAGGCAGGACACCTGGCTTCTAGGCCCTGGACCATTTTATGATTTTGACCAAATTCACTATTTCTCTGGGTATTGTTTCCTCACCTTCACAAGAAGTTGCACCAGGCAGGCTCTTAGTTTTGAGGATCTTGACTATATTTTAAGCCTTATTCGTTTTTTTTCAAATAATTTGGGGGTTACCTCCTTTCAGTCCACCAAGAAAATATTTTGCATATTTGATGCATACATGACCGTGCTTTATTTATTTATTTATTTATTTTTTGCGGTACGTGGGCCTCTCCCGTTGCGGAGCACAGGCTCCGGACGCGTAGGCTTAGTGGCCATGGCTCACGGGCCCAGCCGCTCCACGGCATATGGGATCTTCCCGGACTGGGGCACGAACCCGTGTCCCCTGCATCGGCAGGCGGACTCTCAACCACTAAACCACCAGGGGAGCCATGACCGTGCTTTTGTTTTCTGTTTTTTACTTTCACATTTTTATGTTTTACATAAATAATAAATGCACACAGAAAAACTTCAAACAGTGCAGAAGAGGAAAAGGAAGATCTCCTCCCATCCTTGACACCCCGTTTCCTCTCCAGAGGCACCCACTGTTGTGTATTTTCCTAGAGAGATTTGCTGTATATGTATTGATATGATATGAATGCCCACTGCCTCCATTTTTCTAGTTACAAATAGTGGCATGCTCTTACATGCATTTCTTTTCCTTGGATTTTTTTTTCTTCCCTCTTCTAAACATTGTTTCTTAGAGATTGTTCCATAGAAGGACCTACAGAGCTTCTTTATTCTTCAGAATAGCCACATAGAATTCCTCTGAATGAATGCATCATGATCTCTTATTGGTGGACACTGTTTTTGGTCTTTTGCTGTTATGGACAATACTATGGTGAATATTCTCATATAGACTTCTCCGTTGGTGGGTGTGCTTTATTTTGAAAACAAAGCCACTGGCTAAGTTCTACTCTTTTCCAGTCACTACAGTTAATAGCTGGAGATGTTTAGTCTGAGTGTAGTCTGAAGGATCAAATCTAAATTAACTGGGAGAAAGCAGCATGTCCACCATGCCTTCCCAATGGATGGTCGCCGTAAGGGCTGGTGTTTCAAAGGCTCGCAAGGGTGTGGTTTTGGAAGAGATCTTCTCCAAGTCTTAGACTCCCCCAGATAAGGAGGCAGACATCAATAAAACCTGCCAAGCAGTATCTCGACAGTGTGTGGAGTGGAGTAACAGAATCCTGTGTGAGTAGACTGACAATGCTGTCTTCCCAAGTTACGGCAGATGGGTCTGATTTGTCATGTCAGTAAGTACCAGACTTGAGCCGGTTTTAATATTTTTCAAAGAACCTGAGTTATAAAAATGAACATAACCTCTGAACGGTTAACAAAAAAATTTAACATTTTTAAGTTTTTTTCCTAACCTGGGGATTTCTGATATTGGAAATAGTCAATTTACACATTTCTCTTATAGACACAATTTGTTTTTTTTTTTTTTTTTTTTTTGTCTATAGTAGTTACATCAGAAAAATAGGAGCATACTTTTTCAGAAGGTTCAGAAACGACTGTGCCTGGAGATAATCACTATTCTTCCATCTAAGCGTCCTTCTCCTGGCCTGAAGGAGGTCTTATGAATTAAACCCTTCTGGATATCTGGACTTTGTCTTACTTGAATTGGTATTTAAGAGAACTTTTCCCCGATGACACAGTGTGTGCCCCACCCCGACCCTCCCACCCAGGCCTTCAAATAGAGATTGTGATTACGCTCCAACAAGCTGTAGAAATGGCGTACTTATTTCAGTTATTTTGGCATTGATCACAGCTGTGCTTTTTTTCTGTTCTCAAACTGAGAACATAAGGAATGCCCAGCTGGTTTCAGTCATTCATCCCATCGTTTACTGAGTTTCCCTGTGTGCCAGGGACGGTGCCAAGAAATAAGAGTTCTTGGTGGTGGGCTTGATTCGGGAAGTGAAGCCCAAACTGTTTGGGCAGAATACTCCAGTATCTTAACTTGCCTCGACTGACTTTCCTGGGATTGAGCAGAGTTGTACATCTGTCCAAACCTTCCTTGAGCCCTTCCTAATTGTAACCTGAGCAACCTTTGTCCCAGGGCCCTGTTTTGAGTGCTTTGAGGGTCTGCTGTTTAAGTGGTGCTTCCTTGCGATCAACTGAAGGGAAACCGTGTGTAGCGGGGTTGCCTCAGTTTCAGTGATCGTTCCTGGTCTTCAGTTTCAGGTGTGGCAGAGGGCGGCCAAGGACAGTTGAAAGGGCAGGTGGACGGAGTGTTGGGGGTTCAACTGTGGCCCTGGTTCCGCCTGTTTCTAAGCAGAGCACGCCCCTCACCTCCCTGGGTTTCACAAAATAAAAGGCTGGACTAGATGCTTTCCAGGAGTCCTTACAAAGCCTAACATTCTAGCGCTCCACGGCCAAGCATAAAAACCCACCTCATTTCTTCACACGTTCCTTGCGAGTTCCTGTGAAGGCAGGAGCTGTTTATTCAACTACAAACCCAGTGCCCAGCACACAGTGGGAATGGGATAAAGACTTGAGTGAGTTATAAGTAAATTTAAAAAAAAAAAAGTATTTTTACCCCACCTCTACTCCCATCCAGAGGAAGTTCCTGTCATGGAATTAATTCTTCCTTAAGGAAACCAGTTCTTCTACAGAAAATCTTCAGTGTTGGTATTTTCTTTTCTTTTTTAAAATTTTACTGGCGTAGAGTTGATTTACAATGTTGTGTTGGTTTCAGGTGTACAGCATAGTGATTCAGTTATACATATATTCATTCTTTTTCAGATTCTTTTCCCATATAGGTCATTACAGAATATTGAGTAGAGTTCCCTGTGTTACACAGTAGGTCCTTGTTGATTCTCTATTTTATATATAATAGTGTGTGTATGTTAATTCCAAACTCCTAATTTATGCCTCCCCGCTACGTTTCCCCTTTCATAACCATAAGTTTGTTTTCTAAGTCTGTGAGTCTGTTGCTGTTTTGTAACTAAGTTCATTTATATCATTTTTTAAAATTAGATTCCACATGAGTGATATTATATGATATTTGTCTTTGTCTGACTTACTTCACTTAGTATGATAATCTCTAGGTCCATCCATGTTGCTGCAAATGGCATTATTTCATTCTTTTTTATGGCTGAGTAATAGTCCATTGTATATATGTACCACATCTTCTTTACCTGTTCCTCTGTCCACGGACATTTAGGTTGCTTCCCTGTCTTGGCTATTGTAAATAGTGCTGCAGTGAACATTGGTGTGCACGTATCTTTTCAAGTTATGGTTTTGTCCAGATATATGGCCAGGAGTGGGATTGCTGGCTGATATGGTAGTTCTATTTTTAGTTTTTTAAGGAACCTCCGTACTGTTCTGCATAGTGGTTATACCAATTTACATTCCTACAAACAGTGTAGGAGGGTTTCCTGGTACTTTCTTTTCAATGTGTGTGTGTGTGTGTGTGTTTTCTACACATTCACTTAATACATAGTTGATTAGGCTAATTTAAAATTCATCTAAGAAAGTTTAGTTATAAAATATGTTCCCTTGTAATATCCATAACAAACTGATGATCTGAAATATTTTACTTTGAACTTTAAGTAAAGTATGCCAATAATTTTATCTTTTAAAGGTAATGATACCAAATATAGCAAAAATTGAGCGTTTTTTTCCCTCAGAAATGAAGTAAGTATATAAAATTACACATTGTTGCCTTTGGCCCTGACCTAGGAGCAAATAGACTGAAAAGCATGGTTTTCTTTATTGTAGGATATTACCCAGGCAGAAGTTAAGCAGATTTGACTGGTAAACTGTTTGGAGGAAAGCTAGCACTTTTTAAGATGCATTTTTTGGCGGGGGGGGTGGTGGTGGTGTGGGGAGACACCAATTATAGAATTTATTAAAGGATTACAAATTTTTTTTTTCTAAAGTGAAGTACTGCATGCCAAAATTTTAAATGTCGGTAAATGCAGACAAATAGAAAATCCGTAAAAAGTTTCAAACACTTCTTGTGGCTTTATCCAATCACAAACGCTGTTAACATTTTTATATCATTTCTTTCTCACAATAATTCTCACTAAATGATTCTCTAATTATTCACTAATAATTTCTCACTAAATAATTTCTTTGGGGCACCCTCTTTTAACAAAGCGTGAATGGCGTCCTGCTTTTGTGTAGGTCCCTGATCTAGGTACTATGTTTTACATGTCACTCGTCAATTCACTCATCCATCCTAAGTATTATTTTCTATCCACCACCTATCAATGATCACATGCCCTCCTTAGCCCTGCCATAAGCATGCAGTTTATCTGAGACCGTGCATACACACCCCCAGATGTCCTGGTGAAATTAGCTTTTATGCTGTGTCAACTTGTGTGGAATTTACTTACGACCACTCTGTTCTCTGAAAGGTTTAAAATGTATCCTAGAACACAGGCAAGGTGTGAAATCAGGTTTTTAACAGGGCACAAAAGCCACGACTAGGTGAGCCAGGAGAAGGGCCAGTATCTGAGCCTCCAGGCATTGAATTAAGGTAATAATTACTTCAACAGTAATGATTAACAGGAAAGTGCTTTGGAAGGAATCTCAGGAATCTATAGTGTAAAGCGCAAAGCATTCTGATGATCTCTTTTTGATAAGGTGCTGTGGTCCCTGGTCGTTAACCCGCCTGTTCTTCCCTCCTGTAGTGATGAATCACCAGCACCAGCAGCAGATGGCATCCAGTTCCCTGAGCCAGCAGAGCCACCCTCCTCAGAACCCCCCAGCAGGGCTCATGAGTATGCCCAACGCGCTGACCACGCAGCAGCAGCAGCAGCAGAAACTTCGGCTTCAGAGGATCCAGATGGAGAGAGAGAGAATTAGGATGCGTCAAGAGGAGCTCATGAGGCAGGTATGGCCTTCGGTGGGGCCTGGTGGAGGCTTCGTGGCCTTTGGTGGCAAGGCTGGTGGGTAGGTATCTACTTGCCATCGCATTAAAAGCCCTAAGCGCTGCTTCAGACTTCCAACATCTATTTGCATTGTCTTGAGAGCCAAACGTAGATGAGTACAAAGACTAGCTGTATCAGCATGGCTGCCTGTGGCTTTCACTGCTGATCACTAGAAGGAGAGAAAGAATACGTTCCAGCTATTTATTACTGTGTAATACATTATCGCAAAACTCAGTGGCTTGAAACAATAGCCATTGTATTATATCACGCCATTTCGTGGTCAGGAATTGGGGCAGGGCTCAGCTGGACTGTTCTTGTGCTGTACGTGATTTTGACCGAGGTCACTTAACGGTGGCCGACCGGTGGGTGGCCTGGCCTGGAGGGTCCAAGGTGGGTTTACTCAAGTGTGTGGCACCATGGAAAGGGCTGCTGGAAGACTGAGCATAGCTAGGACTAAAAGCTGGAGTATTTGCCCACGGCATCTCTAGCTTGGCAATCTCAGAGCAGTGGGACGTATTACATAGCAGCTTGGGTCTCTGCAAGAGAATGTTCTAAGAGACAGGAATTGAAAGCTGCCAGGGTCTTGGGCCTGGCTCTGGAAACTGCCACAGAGTCAGTTCTTCCATATTCTCTTGGACAGAGCAGTCACAGCACACCCCTCCACCCCCAATTAGAGCAGATAGCAGAGGGGATGGTCCACGGAAGAGATGACAAAGAATCTGCAACCATCTTTGATCCATCGTGGAGCATGAGAAAAAGAAAGGAAAATGTTTTGCATACAGACTCTGATAGAGTGCTCTGCAAAACCCCCTGGGCTTTGATCAGGCACTTAGTGCCATTTCCTCATTCAGTCAGTCAGTCAACAGAGTGTGTGTCCTCTGTGAGTCAGGCTCAGGGCCTCACTTCACAAAATAAAGAAAAGAAAATCCATGAAGGAGCCCACAGTGTTCTCTCTGATTCAGTGGCTTGGTCTGTGCAAAAGCAGAATTCTCTTCTGTGTTGCTAAACTCTTGTAGCCCATGCTTTCAGGTCTCATAAATTTTGCTGGCTGCATTTTGGGGAGGAAGGCTTCAGTTTATTGTTTTAATTCTTCAGACTTTGCCTTATGACTCACATGAAGCAAGATACACGGGTAGCTTCCTTTCCATGTGGACGGAAATGAATAGTTTTAACTGTTCCAGAAAGCTTTCTTCCAGGGGGCTGGGGGTATTAGGGTAAACACGATTTTTTCTTTTAGTTATATCTGATACTTTGAAAAATATACATTGACTGCCATAGGTAAATAATGTATTTCTCATCAAATAAATTCTAAAATACAAAGTATCTACACTGTATGAAGTTTAAAAAACCTGATGAATTAAAAGAATTCCTTATACATAGCCTTTGAAAATGTGGGAAATGAATATAAATTGTGCTTTGTTGTTCTGTTGAACTAGCCTCTAAATTTGAGGAATACAACTTTGTAATATAACCATCGTTGTGCTTTTTTTACCCTGAGGATTTATGTCTGAACTTTCACGGTTATTTCAGGGTAGCATTTGTTTATACTGTTTTTAGATATACAGTATCATGTTTCTTAGCAGGAAATGATTGTATTATGGTTTTCTGTCTTTGGATAATAATTCTATTTGGAATAATTTATCTATTTTATAATATAGAGTAATATAAATAGTATTATAGTAGCATTTATAAGTTTTAATGTTTTTTTTTTCCCCCGCAAAGAATGACTTATGTCTCAGTTTCTGCCTCGTTCTGTGTTTCTCTTTCCCCTACCCCACCTCCTCCTTTCCCACAGAAAGTATTTCTGAAAAGGGGTGGAGAAAAGTGCCCCAAATTGTTTCCTTTATTCCAACCATAGGTGCCTTTGAACCAGAATGTTAGTATTGATGGTTCATATTACAGAAATACCAACCAAGTTCCTTAAATGCTGATCCCTAGAGGCTGTGGAACTTGGAGTATTTTGCTGCATGACAGCGTCGACTCCACTGTACAGGACCTCGGGGAGGAACGCTGTCCAGATTTGCTCCCAGAGTCTCCTGTAGTTCAGCTTTGAATGTGTGAGCTTGTGTGTGTGTGTGTGTGTGTGTGTGTGTGTGTGTGTGTGTGTGTGTGGTTAGAGGAGGAGAAGAAGGTGGAATGGATTGTTCTGATGTCTTTTTATCTTTATTATGGATACAGGAAAAAAGGTCTAAAGAGACTTTTTTAAGTCGTGGCAGACGTGTTCCCCATCCAGAAGCAGCCTGATACTCAGGGTCAAAGATATTGTTTAAGGCCATACAGTAAATGGTGTCGGAGTGTTTGATGACGGTGGCTTTTGCCAAGATGTCTGATTGTTCAGGTGTGGATTAGTATGTGTATCACCTTTGTGGGTATTTTTTTTACTGCTTTCTTTTGGTGCTTTGCCCTTAAGCCTCACTATTTGTACTTAAGCCAGGGTGGGGCAGGGAAATGGATTGGAAGTAAAAGTGATATTTGGCTCACCTGTTTAGCCGCCTTCCAGCACCTGGTAGGAAGATAGAGGGACAGAGGCAATGGTGGTCCTGATGAGCTCTGAAGATTGTCTGTGCCATTTGTTCTTTCTGTCCCACTCCCTGTTCTACGTAGTCAACAACTTCCTGAATATCCTTTGCTTTCTGGGCACTTTGTAATTCCCCTGGCCTTCCTTTAGTTTGCAGGAGGGCCCTAGCTGTCCAGCCTGTCTTCTTGAAGTCCCTGCCCAGCAGGCAGGCCCTGCCCTTCCTATCAGGGGAGAATTTCTGGGAGAGAGGCCCCTTCCTAGGCTCCATCTTTATGATAGGAAAGGAGGTTGGTAAATTTTAATAAATAGAATGAATTTGTTCCTAATTCTTGGGAAGTCATCAGTACTCTGTATATATATATATATATATATATATATATATATATATTTTTTTTTTTTTTTTTTTTTGCCGTACGCGGGCCTCTCACTGTTGTGGCCTCTCCTGTTGCGGAGCACAGGCTCCGGACGCGCAGGCTCAGCGGCCATGGCTCACGGGCCCAGACGCTCAGCGGTATGTGGGATCTTCCTGAACCGGGGCACGAACCCGTGTCCCCTGCATCGGCAGGTGGACTCTCAACCACTGTGCCACCAGGGAAGCCCATTACTCTGTATATTTTTATTATTGTTAAATATATGATAAATGTGAAAGGTCCTTATGAGTTATATGCCATGTAAATATTATTTTATTTTTCCTTTTTCTTCTTCTTCTTCATCTCCTTCTCCCTCTTGTTCTTTTTTCTGTTTCTGTGCCATTGTTCCTCCAGGCATGTAGTCTGATGTTGTGCTGTGGAGAAAACAATTCCTCGGTTCTCGTTCCACAGTCTGACGTATACCTCACAATGCCGAGGGCTCAGATGTTAACTTGTCTCTGAAATCATGCCAGAGATATTAACAAATGAAGTTGAGGAAAGTCTGATTACAGATCTGAAGTGAACCTCCATTATTTCAGGATGGAAAATTTTTTTTTTCATTCCTTCTTTTATCTCTTCATTTGTTTATTCACCCAACATTTATGTTGTGGGAAATACTAAAAAGATAAGTGGGACATGGCTGCCTTCAGATAACTCACATTTTAGCAAAGGAGACAAAATGATGAACTCTAATCCAGATTGGTGGCCAGAAGGATAAATTCAAACCATTCCTTACTTCGTGGGGTCCCAGTGCTGCCATCTTTCACTTTCATAGCTGGAGCAGGGACCAGATGCACCAGAGCCCAGAGTTCTGTGAAAATGAGCATAAGGTGCTTCTTTCTTTCTTTTCCTCGTTCCCACAGGCCAACAGAACTCTGATCAAAGGGCCGGTGAGGTTTGGTATCTCCCCTGATTAGGAATCTTTTGAAGTAGAAGAGTTTTGTTAAAAACGATCCCTACAATTTAGCATTGGCTGCTGTAGCAAGAGTGGAACTGCTTGTATCTGATAATTGATGAATTATCTCAGAATGTGGCAGGTGCTCCAAGGGCTGGGGTGCCACGAGCCCAAGGGGATCCCAGCCAGGTCTGCAGTACGTGGCCTTATTAGGAAAGTGGAACTTTCTCTGCTTTCGGCGTCTGTCACAGACATTATGGAGAGTGAATTCTCATGAAAGACATTCTCCGTTGTCCGTGATAATCAGTTTTATTTTTGCTAAGTTTTCCAAAACGCCGTGAAGCGGTTTCAGGCTCATCTAAGAAACGGCAACCCTAGGAAAGAAAGCAATTCTCAGTTGAAGATGTACTTCCTGCTACCTTCATATTAGAAAAAAAAGTTAGAATTCAGTTTATGAAGTTTTTTTAAGTAAAAAATCGTTTTTAACTTTTAAAAATATAATTTAGTAGTTTTTTTGTTTGTTTTCTCTGACTGAGATGAGAGAAAGCATTTTACTAACTGAAAGAATTCAGACTCAAAAGACTTCATAATGGGACTTCCCTGGCGGTCCAGTGGTTACACTCTGCGCTTCCACTGCAGGGGGCACCGGTTCGATCCCTGGTCGGGGGACTAAGATCCCGCATGCCTCGCAGTGCAGCCAAAAAGAAAAAGAAAAAAGACTTCACAGTGTATGATTCCATTTATATGACATTCTGGAAAGGGCAAAACTGTAGGGACAGAGAACAGATGAGTGGTTGCTACAGTTAAGGATCGGGGAGGGGCTGCCTCCACAGGAGAGGCACTAGGGGGTTTGCGGGGGATGACACAGTTCTGTGTCTTGCTTGCAGTGGCTGCTTCACAACTGTATTATGTATTTGTCAAAACTTAGAACTGTACAGTTTCACAGAGTGAATTCGACTCTAAGTAAAGATAATAATAAAGTAAAAGTGTCACACAGAAAAGACAAAACACATTCATTGTAGTAAATGTTTAAAATAATCAAAACCAGGAAAGAATGTATGCATCACTTATACTCTTACCTAAAGAGAGCAGCTATGAAGATGTTGGTGATTTCTCTCCAGTCTTTGTATGTATCCATGTGTATTGTGTTTTTTAAAACAAAATTGGTAGTAGAGAATACTACTTTTGTTATCTCTTTTTCTTAATATATTGGGAAGTCATTTATTTATTCTGTATCAGCCATGGAAGTTGTGCTGTGAGTTTGGACATATCTATTCTAAGCTGCCTGGAATCCTTTCTCCAACGTTTCTGGACATAAATTTTTAAAATACTGTGAGCCACACGTGCCCACAAGACTATAGATTATTCTGCTGTTACAGCTTAAAAACCAACACAGTATTTGCTCAGTATCATAAAGGGCATGTTTACAACTTTACCGGAGGAAATGGAAAATTTGAGTAACTCGTAAGAAATTGAGAAACAGGCTTCGCAGTCCCTATTTACCCCTCTGAAAGAACAATTCCTTGACATAAAAACAGACTCTTGGCTTTATCTGAGGAGAGTATTTCGTTGTATTATTCATTTAAATATGAAGCTGGGGACCTTCTGCCTCAAAGATGATTTTAACCTCGAGGACTTCCCGTCAGCCTCCAGGGCCTGGAAGAGTCTTAAGTGAAGAAGCCTTCGCTCCCTCTGCGTTGTTGGGAAATGGTTATTATTCCCAGGCAGACTCAGCACTGCTTTTACCCCCATCCTTCCCTTAATTGAGGCTCAGTGGACAGGAGAAAGCAGCTTGTCAAACAAAAATGCTGACTAAGCCCGGCCTCTGGTTGCCAGGGCAACAGGGACAAGGGGAGAGGGCTTGGGCAGGAGGCCTCAGAATTCTTTTGGCAGGTCTCACAGATTTTTGTTGGGCTTGACAACCACTACCGGGTCTGGCCGGCCAGCTGGCCGGCCTCTGGCAGCCATTCCTGACCGAGGACCCGGGGGAGGGACACACCCGGCTGTGAGCAGCACTGGTCCAGGGAAGGTTCTGAGGTCTGTTTTTTGTCATGTGAAGAATAGCTATTTAGAGACGTTAAAAAGTGTCATATCATAGCCTAAGTAGTGGCTGCTTCATAGAGTCTTGCCTTCAGCACCTGGGGCTATAATTTCCTTTTAGAAAAGCATTTCAGAGAATTAGGTTTCAGGATTGACTGCAACATCAGAGGTCATGTTGTCCACCCAGGGTGTGGATCCCTGTAGAGTAACCTGGCTGTCTACGTTCATTCATTCATTTGTTCAGCATGCTCTAGGCACTAAACGCACAGCAGTGAACGAATAGGCTTGGTTTCTACCCTCAAAGGGCTTCCATTGTAACTGCTGTCAGTGTTCTATTTGCCTACAAGTCCCAGAAATAATCCATTTTCTGATAAATACCAATTCTTTTAAAAGGGGCCCAGGGCTTCCCTGGTGGCGCAGTGGTTGAGAGTTCGCCTGCTGATGCAGGGGACACGGGTTCGTGCCCCGGTCCGCGAAGACCCCACGTGCCGCGGAGCGGTTGGGCCCATGAGCCGTGGCCGCTGAGCCTGCGCGTCCGGAGCCTGTGCTCCGCAGTGGGAGAGGCCACAACAGTGAGAGGCCCGCGTACCGCAAAAATAAATAAATAAATAAATAAATAAAAGGGACCCTTTTGAAAGATATTATAAATCAAACACATTTAAATTTTTTATTTATTTATTTTTAAATATTTTTTATACAGTTTAAAAAAATTTGTATTGAAATACAGTTGATTTACAATGTTGTGTTACTTTCAGGTATACAGCAAAGTGTTCAGTTATATATATATATATATTCATTTTAGATTCTTTTCTATTATAGGTTATTACAATTTTTAAATTCATTTTTAAAGGTTTTTTCATTTACAGTTATTACAGAACATTGGCTATATTCCCCATGTTGTACGATCCATCCTTGAGCCTGTCTTATTCCCAATAGCTTGTACCTCCCACCCCTCATCTGTGTATTACCCCCAACCTCTGTACTGGTAACCATTACCTTGCTCTCTATACCTGTGAGTCTGCCTCTCTTTTGCTATATTCACTATTTGTTGCATTTTTTTAGATTCCACATATAAGTGATATTGTACATTATTTGTCTTTCTCTGTCTTATTTCACTTAGCATAACACCCTCCAAGTCCATCCATGCTGCTGCAAATGGCAACATTTTGTTCTTTTTTATGGCTGAGTAGTACAAACACATTTTTTTAAATGGAGGCTCACCAGGTTTGCACAAATGCAAAGCAGCTTCATATTTCGGATCTTGATAAGATCAGAGGTACGAAGAAATATTCCACCTCGAAATCCATTCAGCTATTTTTCTTAAGAGGAGACTATCTAAATTATATGATGTTTTCCTTAATTCGATTCTAAAGGATAACAGAGATTATGGAGCAACACAGGATTGCTATGTACATCCTGAATTAAAAGAGCATCAAACAGGCCATGGATAACAATTATGGACTCAACAAATGTCTTCCCCGAAGTGTCAGAGTTTCGACAGTCTGAGTCTGGCAGCTGAGCTTGTGTGATGAGGTATTTCCAAAGGGGAGGCTCCAGGAAATGTGACAGTGAATTTCTAGAATCCCTTAGTACAGAGTTAAAAAGAAATTTACACTGGGCGTGTTTTTTGTTTTTTCCTTGTAAAGGAGGTAAATAATTCAGTATTCTGCCTCTGAAGTCTGGGGAAGTTTCGGCAGAGAGAGCAACTTCTCTGCACGAGAATAACCGTTTTAATGTTAGGATTTCAAAATATTGTCTTTTTTTTTTTTTCTTTCATTTGTTTCTACTCACCCCACCCTTTCTAATTAAAACAGTACAATCTTCCATTTTTGTAGTATCCCTGGCCACACACACCTAAATCAAGCAGGCACCCTCAGAAGAGGTTATTGTCTTTCCTTTCAAGTACATTCCAGGGAGGGCCAGGGCTGGCTGGCGGGAGGCGCTCCCTTAGCCCGGGATGGACAGGGCTGCAGGATGCTTTCAACTGCTGTTGACTTTCTCACCTCCTCTCTTGATTTATTCCACAGGCAGGCTGCAGGCCAGTGGGGAGCTGGAAGGAAAGGAGGTTTGAAGTTTGCTTCCAGGAACACCTTCCTCTTACAGATGGGCCTTTGTCTTTCACACCCCTCCAGCTATTTGACACACCACCCCCTCCCCCAGCCAGTAGGAGAGGGTACTTGTAAACCCGCATGTAATTATTCGTTTTAGGGAGCTAGATGGAAGACCACAAACTCTGAAAGAGATTCCCAAGCCTTTATTTTGCAACAGTCTTTCCACCCCCAGCTTGGATGTAGAGAAAAAATAAAGTTGTGGTGGAGCAGGGTAGGGGTGAGGTTACCAGGGGCAGCTTTCCAGATCTTTCTGAAATTGGCCTTTAAAATCTGAACTTATAACTTTGCTGGATGTGCTTGTGAATTCCCAGGACACTAGCTCCACCCTTATACGTTGAAAAGGATCAGAGACTATGTCCAGTTCCATCTCTTTTCCAATTCAGAGAGGGAAACTGTGTTCAGGACAGTGAAACAGGCCACTTCATTGAATCCTCTAAACTGCCCGAAGGAGGGGGGTTGGTATTTCTGTTTTATAGCTGGGAAAACAAGCTCAGAGAAATGAAATAACATGCCCAAGTCCTATAGCCAGTAGGTGAAAGGGCTGAAAATTTGAGGTCTGCCGACCTCAATCTTTGGCTTTCCTCATAGTGTAGTGGCTATGACAACAGACTCTGGGGCCAGATCCTGGGAAAGTTGCTTAGTCTCTCTGTACCTCAGTGCCCTCATCCATAAAATGGAGACAGTTGGGTTGTCAGGAGGATGAAATGAGATATAGTATGTTAAAGCACTTAGGGCAGTGCTTCACAAGTAGTAAGTGATACGCAAGTATTAGCTAACATCTCCACCTCCTAAAACATTTAACACCATGAGTAAGTAGCTCATTCTAGTAACTGCCTCACTGTGCCAGGTTCTTGATAAATATGCTTTTTAATCTTTATAACAGCCCAGCAAGATAAATCTTATGTCTTTTTTTTTTTCTTTTTCTTCAGATGAACAAACTGAAAGGTTAAAAATGTACTCCAAAATGTTATAGCTAGGGAGTAGCTCAGCTGGGATTTGAGCTTTCATCATTCTGAATCCAAGGACACTTTTTCTCCTGTGCCAAGGCCTGGTCATATCCAGTAGCATTTAACCCTCAACAACTGCTTGAAAATTCCAGTGGCCAGTAGCCCAGAGAATTGAGAAGCAGCCAGTTCTATCACTGAACGAACTACTAACTACAAAGCCCTCCATCAGATCTGCCTCCAGTCTGGGGTAGAAGGAATCTTCCTTCTTCCACGTGGCAATCAATAATAGTTTGAGAGCCATGGTGTGCCACAAGTCTCTCTTAAACAGTCCCCTTGCTCCTTCGTAGGACATGACACTCTGACCGCTCCCTATCCTGATTTTTCTCCTCTGGTCAACCTTTGTAAAGATCGTGACAAAGTGTAGAACAATCTCCCCCTGCACATGGAGACTGGTAGGTCTAGAGAAGGAGTGCAGACGACTTGAGTTGGAAAGAAGGTTTGGAGCATGTAGATATCGGGGAGATGGACCCCATGAGGCTTGGCCCTTCTGCATCATTTTCTGTTGGAGTCTGTCTCCCCCTCTAGAATCCTTGAAGAGGCAGGACACCGTCTGTATTTTTCATTGCTGTATCCCTGTTGCCGAGAACTGTACTGGGCACCTGGTAGTCTCCATAGTATTTTTTTTTAACATTTTAATTAAATTAATTAATTTATTTTTGGCTGTTTTGGGTCTTCGTTTCTGTGCGAGGGCTTCCTCTAGTTGTGGCAAGCAGGGGCCACTCTTCATCGCGGTGCGCGGGCCTCTCTCACTGTCGCGGCCTCTCTTGTTGCAGAGCACAGGCTCCAGACGCGCAGGCTCAGTAGTTGTGGCTCACGGGCCTAGCTGCTCCGTGGCATGTGGGATCTTCCCAGACCAGGGCTCGAACCCGTGTCCCCTGCATTAGCAGGCAGATTCTCAACAACTGCACTACCAGGGAAGCCCTCTCCACAGTATTTTTAAAAAATAAATACAGGAGCAAATGAATGACTTGTTGTGGGGACTGAGGGAGACAGTTGACTGAGATTCGGAGCTGGGAGAAGGGGTGACGGCATTAGGAGAAAGCTTGACGTCAGCAGGAAGAGCTGCTTTGGGGCCGGGTGAGGAGTGTACTGTGAGACATGGAGTTTCAGACCCCAGCTGGATGCTTTATTTTGGACTGCAGGGGTGGGAAAGGGGCAGGTAGTGGTTTGCTGTGGTCATGGTTGTCAGGGAAGGCATCCTGGGAAAGGTGATGTAACAGAACCCCTAAGGGTGGGGGGATATGTCTTGATGAAGAGGGACCCAAAGTACCGAGGACTTCAGGAAACTGAAGACTTGTTTGGGAAGATAGGGTGGGTGGGAGTGGAAGGGACACTGGGAAAGGATCTTGCTGAACTGGAGTGGAGGTGGGAGATGAGACAGACCAAGGGGCTCAGGTGTGTCTCCAGCTTAGCATGTGTTATCCTGCCTGCACTGGCGGGAGCTGGGGAGGGAGCACAGGGTTAGGGCAGCTGCACTGCCAGCTCTGAGTTGGAGACCTGAGTCTTGTCCTAGACCAGCCCTGTTCAACTGTCCCCCTGTTTCCACATCAGTTCACTTAGCCCAGTGCCCCATCTGCAGCCTTTGCTTCCGCTTCTCCTTCAGTCTTGACTCCCCCATCTTTGTCAGACTAAAGTCAGGTGTTTGCCTTTCATTTCTGCCCGGGCAAGGGCAGCGGAGGTCACGTGGCAGCCAAAATCATACTGCGTCTGGGGTTTAATTTTATACTTAAATTTAGTTTCTTTTTTTTTTTTCTTTTTTAAATAAAAATCCTCCTTTCTTTGGACGGGGACGTGTTAGTGAGGTTAGTTCTTTTATTTCCAAACCTTAGATTTTGTATTGCTGTTTCAATTTATGAACAGAAATAGGAAACTGTTTTCATTCAAAAAAGGCTAGACCTTTAAAAATTCTAAATGTGGGGATTTCTCTGGTAGTCCAGTGGTTAGGACTCCAAACTTCCACTGCAGGGGGTGCAGGGTCCATCCCTGGTTGGGGAAGTTCCACATGCCATGCAGTGTGGCAAAAAAAAAAAAAAAATCTAAATATGGAACTATTATAAAACATAATTGAATGAAATGAAACTTCTCACCATTCTCCACTTACATTAAAAATCAATTTTATGTTATACAAAAAGGTTTACAAACCGCTCCTTGGTAAAATTTTAAAAAGTTATATTCTTAGCCTTGCTGACTCATGATGAACGTCACATTTGGTGTAATCCTTCCAAGGTGAAAGTTGGCCAGGAAAAGTTGTCAGACCATTCAAAGTGGGTCAGTTCCATGTGGTAGTGTGACTTTTAAGATTGTTTATTTGTGTTTTTGCTTTTGTTTTGTTTTCTGGGATTGGAATACAGAGCATAAGACGATAATAATACTTAGTTAACATTTATTAAGTGATCTCGTGCGCCAGCACTGCTCTAAGTACCCTATACGTGTTACCTCATTTTATCACCACAGCTGCCCTATTGGGTGGATGCTGTTATTATCCTCACTTTACCAATGGGGAACAAAGAAATTAGATAACTGGCTGGGAGATGGCATGGCCAGGGTTCAAATCCAAGCATTTGGCCCTGGAATCCCTGCCCATGACCACTGTGCCCTCCTGCCCATCTCCTGTGTTGGGAGCAGGAGAAACACCGTGGGATCATTTCATTAGGATGGAGTTTGAGCCTGGCTAGCTGGGATCTATATAGTAGACTGTTGTTTGACTCATACTTGTGGTTGAAGATGAGAATTGAATGATCTTAGTTAAGTTTTCCTTTTATTGTTAATTATAATTTAAAATACTTCCATTTGAATTCCAGCAATATTTTTCATTTCTTCGTTGAGTGAATATTTTATCAAGTGCCCACTATATGCCTGGGTTGTTATACACAGTGGGGATACAGAAGTGAACATGACAAATAAGGTCACTTTCCTCTCTTTACATTCTAAAGAGAAAGACAGACAGTAAATATATAAGTTATCATCAAGAACACTGAATGTAATCTCTGACGAGATGGCATCTGTTGAGACAGACATCAATGAGGGAGTGAACTTCAGGACGATCTGAGGAGAGTGTTCCAAGCAGAACGAAGAGTTGGAGCAGATGCCGGAAGTGGGAGGGGCAGTGGGGAGGGAGTGAAGGAGTGAGGGGGTCCCGTCCGAGACAAAGGAGGAGACGTGGACAGGGCTGTCAGGCAGGCTTTGTGGGCCACCGTCCAGGTGGGATAGGGAGCAGGTGGGTTTGGAGCCAGGGGCCAACATAACCTTCACAGTGGCTGCTGTGACTTAAGAATAATCTTAGAGTAATCTCGAAGAAAGTGTTGCCCCCTCGGAAAAGTTTCTAACTCAGACTGGCCTAATTTATATTGCAAAGTTAGTTTTGAGGTATATTCAACACCTTTTCTGTATTCTCTCTCCCAAGTTAGTCATTCGGAGGCGAAAATGATAGTGCGAGCCCCCTACAGGCAGAACGGAGCATTGCCTCTTATGATGCCGTGGAGGTCAAGTCCTCAAAGTAGTTAGGGAAACATCGATGCTGAGGAATGGAACTTCAGTTATCTCTCATTTTAAATAGAGGGGACAGACGTGAAATGGCACCATGACACATTTTCCATGATATATAATAGTATAGGTTCTTCCAGCTTTGGTTATTATAGTTCTTTTGAATTTCATTTATATATTTAGCCACACACAAGCATTCTTTTAAAATGCATATTGTATCTATTTGACCTATTCCCAGAGTAATTTAAATGAAGAGGAAAGCTTAAAATATCAGAAACTAGATATTTTTCTTATAATTTAAACGTTTTATTTTCATATGATATATCATTAGAGATGACAAATAATTCATATATACATTGTATCTATATTTTTTCCCCAGTGAAGTTCCAGAAATGATTCTTATTATATTGAAATGCAGACCACCTGGAAACTGCAAATTCAACTAGTGTTCTTAAGATATATGGTGATAAAATTGTGTCACATGTAAAGAAATGCAGCAGTCTCTTCAAGCTGTATGTTTAAATGGGTATCCGTTTAGGGGTACACTCCACATTTATTCAGAAAGTTTGGAGAATTGGAATATTCTAGTTACAGTTGATTTTTTTGGTTAATGAAGGTTATTGCCCAAAGGATCTTTGCATTTACAGTTTATAAAGGACTAGAAATTATATCATTGACTAGCTGTCTTCAGACTGTGTGTATGAGTCTGTTTGAGAGGTTGGTGGCCTCTGTGCTCTTCACACCAGGTCCAATCCCTGTTATTCTTGTGTGTGAGGCCTCCGAGTAAGCTTTGGTTGGAAGATAAGATTTCTAATGCACACTGCCTACCACATAAAAACAACTATAGGAAATAATTCAGTTTTTCTAGATTTAGTCAGACGGTACTTCCAAGATTGAGATTAAAATCCCCCTTAAAAAAAAAAAACTCCATTTTTTGGTTTGCTTTTTACAGATTACTGAATAAAATTTGTTAGTTAAGTATTTGATTATTTGCAGTCGAAATGAACAGAGGTGAACCAAGAGCCCTGTCTAGACAGGGTATTTATTTCAGTATAAGTTGACAATGCAGTTTCTTATCAATCAGGTCTTCATGGTTTATAAGAGTTATGCTACCATAACTCCTCAGAACAGTATAATGAACTCTAATAACCAAAAGTTTTTATGGCCGATGATTTCACTAGACTTGTCTAGACAGGAGTTACTCTCTAAAATCATTGTGTGTCAGGGCTGGAAGGGATCTAACACAGACACTGTAGCTTAGATGGTCTAAATATTCTGTTTGCCATTGTAGCCATGGTTTTGGGGTTTTGAGGGATGGTGAGACCAGTGATTCAGCCTGTGTGGTGGGAAAGCGATAGGCATAAATATGCCGAGGGCTTAACTTTGGTTTTGGATGCATGTCTAAATATATAAAAGTATTATTCTCTGGAAACAGCAGCAAATTTGAAAGGAATTTGATGTCTGGTCATGTTTGTCAAAATGGGAGAGACTCCCTAGAGGTTGTATCTAGAGAAAGTAATTGCAGTCAGATTTGTGACCTTTTGGATTGACTCTCCTTGGCAAAGTAGTGCTAGCTTAAAAAAATGCTAGTGTTTTAATTTTTGCTAATGAAATCCACGTGCTATCGAATAGTTAATCGTCAGTGGGATTTGGATTGCATGTGCATGGTGCCCCAAACTTCAGCCATTTTAGTCAACAAAATAATTAGTAACATAGAAAAACTGATTGACTAACAAGCTTTTAAACTGGTTGTTCTGCTCTCCTGGTTATTATTGATATCAAACTGCCAGATGTGACAATGCAGAGCCAGAACTCTGTAATCCCACTGCTTTACTGGCCTATAAGCGGCAAAGACCAGAATGTACCTGCTAGTCCAGAGGAGTCCAACTGCTTTGATTGACTTAGATTTGGTCTGAGCACCTGGGGTAAAAATAGTCTTGTCTCTGAGAAAGTGTCTTGAGAGGCCCTTGTATGATTTGGGTTTTTTTTGGTGGGGGGTGGGTGGGTACAGGCCTCTCACTGTTGTGGCCTCTCCCGTTGCGGAGCATAGGCTGCGGACGCGCAGGCTCTGCAGCCATGGCTCACGGGCCCAGCCGCTCCGCGGCATGTGGGATCTTCCCGGACCGGGGCACGAACCCGCGTCCCCTGCATCAGCAGGCAGACTCTCAACCACTGCGCCACCAGGGAAGCCCTGATTTGGGTATTTTAAGCAATTGGATGGGTTAGATAGTTGCTATGTAAGTGCCTTGAGGGCAAATATTGCATGAGCTTCTCATTAACTTTGTGAATGTGAGAAAGTGACTTATATCTATAAGATTTCTTCAGAGAAAGAACACTAATGATTTCCTGATGATTTTGATGTATGAGGAATAAACATAAAGCGCTTTTGTGTTTGGTGAAAAGTTTTTATGCGAAGCATCCTTTGCTCCGATCCTTATGACAATGAAAGAATCACTGTTGCCTCTCCCTCGGACTGTCACCTCTCTGTAGGAAGCCGCCCTCTGTAGACAGCTCCCCATGGAAGCCGAGACTCTAGCCACGGTTCAGGCTGCTGTCAACCCACCCGCCATGACTCCAGACATGAGATCCATCACTAATAATAGCTCGGATCCTTTCCTCAATGGGTAAGTCAACATTTTAGGGCCACTTATTTTTGCTTTCTTTATTATGTGGTTTACAGTATAACAGATCTTTGTTTATGTTGGGAAAAGCTGGGGAGCTTGGAGGATGGGGTTAAGATAGAGGGAGGATGTGGAGGTTTAAAAAATCTCAAATTCAAAAATTGTTGCTATGGCATGGAGTAAACCCCTAGTCAATAATTTGAAAATGGGGATGAACTTAACGATTTCAATGGGATGGTGTTGTATAGTAATTATTTAGAAGAATCTTGTGGTTTTATGTAGCCAACAGGGGATAAAAAGCATGTCATATGGCAAATAAGGGAGCAACACAATTAAGAGGTGATGTTTGTGGCGAAATGTGAATAAGGTCTATAGTTTAGTTAATAGTATTATACATTGTCAATTCCTGGTGTTGATCACTGTGCTATGGTTGTGTACCATGTCCCTGGGGAAGCTGGGAACAGGATGCACAGGAACTCTGTACTCTTTTTACATCTTCTGTGTGATTCTAAAATTATTTCACAATTTAAAATTTTCATTAAAACAAAAAGGTGTTGTTTTAAAATATGAAATATATGAGCAGAAGGAAAAGGTGATTGAACCAGAAATATCTTCATGAGTAGAAGTAGTCAACCTTAATTGTAGCCTTTTAAACCCAAATAAAAGGCAGTATTCTATTTCCTGTGTCTTTTCTGCCCTTGCAGAGTCTTCTGGCAAACAAGCAAATACAGTTATGAAAGTTATTAAAAATAGAGAGATGAAAACAAACAGTAAGGGAAATAATGAAAGAAAGGTGTTTTTAAATGATTGATTTAAAACTACTTCAAACGTACAGAAGAGTATAAAGAATAACTTAAGATTTACCCGCGTACCCAACTCCCACATTTTGCATATTTCCATAGATCTTATTTTTTTTTGAATAAGTATTACAATTAATACTTAAACCCTTCCCCACCACCACTGAAATCCATTTCTTTCCCGTCTTCCCTCCCTAGTGGTAGCCACTATTTGGAAATTGTTGTGTATCCATCACACCCATTTTTTTTTTCTTTTTTCATCACACATATTTTTATATTTCTTATTGCCTGTTAATGTCTGTATCCAGAAACAATATTCAACTTCGTTTTCGGTTTTGAAAAAGTGTACATAAATGGTATCATTCTCTGTATGTAGAATGGTGTTCAAATTGTTATTTTGAGATGAAAAGGGAATCAGTGTCAATTTAGTATGAATGGCCAGGTTTTTTTTGCTTACAATTTATTAATTTCACTGACACAGGGATATATGTTTCAAAATTAAAAGGAAGTGCAAAGTCCACCTCCCTTTGTTATCTGAAGATCGGGCAGGTTGACAGAACTACACTAGTTGAGGATCTTCATGACTGTATTTTAATTTTGAAATTTTTTTCCGTCTTTTGCTCTGCAGGGGGCCATATCATTCGAGGGAGCAGAGCACCGACAGCGGCCTGGGGCTAGGGTGCTACAGTGTCCCGACGACTCCGGAGGACTTCCTCAGCAACGTGGATGAGATGGACACAGGTAAGAGCCAAGCCTGCGAGGCCTTGCAGTAGGTTTGCACTTTTAAATTGTCTCTTTAGTCATCTCAATTCGTTTTTTTTTTTTTTTGGCTACACCGCTCAGCATGCGGGATCTTAGTTCCCTGACCAGGGATGCAGCCTGTGCCCCCTGCATTGGAAGAGCGGAGTCTTAACCACTGGACCGCCAAGGAAGTTCCCTAGTCCTCTCAATTCTAAAATCCAACGAGAGACACTTAACCTCAGCAACAACATAAACTAACAGCTGAAAAGCCACTGGAACCCAGGCACTATTAATAAACTCTAGCCCCTTCTCCATAGTTTATACAAATATAGTTTTTTTTTTTAATTCCAGGAGTAGCCTTTTATTTTATTTTGTTTTATTTATTTATTTTTAACATCTTTATTGGATCAAATGTAGTTTTATATATGGGCACAGGATTTTAGTTTCTGCTTTTTTCTTCTCTCTCCCTCCCTCCCTCCCTTCCTTCCTTCTGTTTGTCCTTGCTTCATATAGCCCTTTCCTCACAATTGCATTAACATACCACTGTCTGCTTTGCCATTCTTCCACAGTGGAATATTTATGCTTTTTTCTAGCTTTTGGTTGTAATGTACAGGCCACCAGTATGCAAATTTTTTCATGTCATTAACTGCATTTGGGAAGTAATTGGCAGTGGGCATTTGGAAAGTTAAGCAACTCAGAGGATTCTAAAATGTCAGCTCCAAATCCTAACATGGTAACAGTGTCCTCCCTCAGCAGTTAAATTTAACATAGTTCCTGGCCTGCCCTGCTTTCAGGCTAGGCCTCAGCTGGCTTCCCGGTTACCTCCTTTTCACCATTTCTCTAGGAGCGATGCCTCCAAATTTGGTCTAGACTTAATTATCAAAGTCCTAAACTCCCAGAAGATATTCTGAAACCAAAATTAAATGACAGCTAACAACAAGGACCTACTATATAGCAGAGGGAACTATATTCAATATCTTGAAATAACCTATAATAGAAAAAAAATCTGAAAAAGAATATCTATATAAATATCTATATCTATATAAATATCTGTATCTATATCTATATCTACATCTATAGATATACAACTGAATCACTTTGCTGCACACCTGAAACCAACACAACATTGTAAATCAACTATACTTCAATTAAAAAAAAACACCCTGAAAATGGACTTAAAAAAATTAAATAATAGCTGATGTATCCCCTCTTTGGAGCTGTTCATGCAAGTTTCTCCTCCATCCTCACTGTTGAAAGAAAATCGTTCTGTGATGAAATGATTGCTTTCCCCAGTGCCCTTGTCCAGAGCGCCCGTGTTTGTTACCCTCTGCTCCTCGATGACTGCACTTTGTGCTCTAAAACTAAACGACTGCTCAGACAAAAGTCAAACTCGGCCAGAAGGTTGGAGCAGCTGTTCCGGGCTCTCCGTGCAGCCCGTCATCTACTTGTTGAGAGAATTGCACAGACTGTCTTGTGAGGAGTCACACAGGAATAGTTTGAACTGTTTGTTTTGTTATTCTTCAATTTATTACTTCAGCCTTCTCCCTCCCTTCCTGCTTCCCTCCCTCCCTCTCTTCATCCCTGTCTTTATTTTTCGGTGTGAGATTTATCTTGCCCTCTTCAGACCTGCCTGATGAAGTGGCTCCTTCCTGTGTTTAATAATTGTTTGCTTTCATCTTTTAAACACTGGGAAGCCAGTAAAGATAAAAAGCAAAGTTAAATAAGAAATGACTCAGGAGATCTAAATCCAAGCTTGACATTTAAAAATAAAAGAAGATGGATTCTATTCTATGGCTTTTTAAAATGACATTGAGTGGAGAAGTAGGGAATGTTTTTGAAGCCAAAATGTAGAATTAAGTGGTGTCCTGAAAAGAGCATAGTCATTGCAGTCAGGCAACCTGAGCTGGATCTTTGCTTCTCTACTTCTTAGTAATGACTTTGGGTAAGTGACATAACCTCCCAGGGGCCTCAGAATTTCTCACCTGTAAAGTAGGAGTAATGTGCTCATCTTGTAGAGTTGTGAGGGCTCATGAGGTCACAGAGCTTGGCACAAAGTTGTCTTCTCCTCTTCTCCTCCTTCTAAGAAGGATGAAGTAATGTACAAGTTGGTCTTGTTAAATGTTAGGGTTCCAGGTTAACCTGGTGTAGTGAGTGTCAGCCTGTTGGGTTTAGGGTCACATCTGTGAAGCCTTTATAGGGAGTGGGCATAAACCCCCTCAAGGGGAGAAATGTAATTACTTTTTCAGGAACAAGATGAGGAAAAGCTGAGCTCCAGTGTGGCTGGCAAAGATCTAGTAGATGCACTGATCACATGCTGACCACATGCTGAATGGGAACAAGCCAGCTGAACACTCCCTTTGCAAAATACACATGGAAACAACAGCTGGACATGGTGTGAGGATAGAGTAGAGGGAATAACAGGAGCAAAGGCTGGAAGTCATCCACCTTCCAGAATATTCTGCAATAATCACACCCTTTTAAGAATTGCTTGGTTTTTTTTGGTCTGTCCCACTTTTCACTCATTCATTCATTCATTTTTATTATCTATGCAGATATGCATCCTTTATATTTTAATTGAGGTATAGTTTCCGTATAATATTATATAAGTTACAGGTGTACCATACAGTGATTCACAATTTTTAAAGGTTATACTCCATTTATAGTTATTGTAAAATATTGGCTATATCCCCCATGTTGTACACTATGCCCCACTTTTTAAATGGATAAAACTGCAAAGACCCCCAAAATTACTACGAGGTTGCAGAGTTGCTCCAAAGAGAGAGAGTTCAAGATTGTTAACCTTATTGAAGAACCTTAACTAGTCTCCTCATGCTTTCCATGCCCGAGGAGAAAGGATAAGAGGAATTCTTTAAAACAGAGAGATTTTATTTGGTTAAAAAATGATTTCTTGACTTATTAAAAAGTTAAAATGGGAAATCAGTAGAGATGAATAATTCTAACTGGAGATGAAGAAAAAAAGACATCCAGCACTTTAGATCGGCTGATTTTTCAGGGCAGATAGTTTTTTTAAGCCTCATTTCCATTTGTTACACTCTAGTGGGTAGAAAAAAGTTATTTTGGATTTTCTTTTCTAAACTAATGTTTTTCAAGTCAGTAACACAACAGCATTGAGGTCATGTTGAACTCGATTTAACTTTTAAAATACTGCCTTTTGCAATGAAAATCCCATAAAATAGTCCTAAGAGTCATTGATATTTTATGAGTTATAGAAAAGCCCTCAAGTTTTACTATCACCAAAATGCAAGTTTGAGTATTTTTCCCTCATCACTCAGAAAAATGTACTTTTTCTCCTTGGAAAATGCATATGGTTAAAATGAGTTTTCTCCTGTTTTGCTCAGAATAGTGAAATTCCTAAACAGGCTTTTCAGGAAGGCTACCGTACTTGTAGGGCACAAAAGCTAATTTAATACGTTTCTTAAAAGTGATTCCATGGTGAAAGCTGGCCGTAGTTTTCAATGCACTATGAGGTGTGACTGTGAGGTGTATTTTATCCCTTCAGAAAATTGGTTGGGGTTCTTGGAACAAGCCAGTTGCTCTGATATTATGTCATTAACTGTGATTGAGTTCCCAGGTTTTTCTTCCTCTCAGCACAATCAACAAGCAATGCGTTTTTGTGTTCTCCTAAGTGTGTACGTATGAAAGAAGCCCAGAGCCATGGGTGTGTGGCAGATATTACATGGCACCTAACTCCAATCTGTGAAGGTGCTATAATCCCAATTTCAGACAGGTGAAGTGTGTCTAAATAAGGTTACACAGCTAAAAAGCTCATTTCCTCCATTGTCCGTACGTCTTCTCCTATACTATCATTCATGAAGAGCATGTATTCCACATGTTATATCCCAGACACTTAACTTTCCTCTGGAACAGCATTCTCTCAACTAGGTTCTATAGACTCTAGTTCTATTAGGATATAAATTCGGCCAAAATTGCATTCGATGATAAAATGGCTTTAGGTCATAGTGGCTTAAGCAAAATATATCAGACTTCCTTATTACAAGACTTCTCAGAACCTTAGTCAGCTCCCATGCATTGTGACTCACGTGCATTGTGAGAAGTGTAGATACTTGCGGGCTGTATGTGTGTGTGGAGTGAGGGGGGTGAACTGCAACACCCCCTCTCTAAAATACTTTGAAAATGACCCCTAGAGTCATCAATGAAGATAGCTTTTTAACAACGTGGTTAAAAGAAACTCCTCACTACTCTCTTTGAACATAAAGAGGGATGATACGGGCAAATTTGAGCTTACAGTTAAATCATTGGATTATAGCTCTGTGATAAGGTTTTTATGACAGGCAGGGCCTCTCTACTCAAACCAGCTCTTCACGCCGTTGTCATGGGAAGTCATTGATTGTAGGTCAGGTCCACAGCACCCTCATTTGCTCCTTTCCTGTTTCCCTGGATTTACCCATTCTGGACAGTGTCTACCCAGAACAATGAAAGGTTCACCTGGCATCTCTGCATCTCTTAGGAGTGAGCATCTCCAATTCAGTTTCAATAATGTGGAAGCTGAACTTTTGCACAGAGATGAAATATTTTAGACCTGCAGCAATAAAATCTTCTGGTGGAATGTAGACACAGTGGAAATGAAGATGAGAGTTATGTTGACACTTGAATCTGTCCCTCTTTCAAGAGCTCTAAAAAAGAATTAAAATGGTTTCATTTCATTCTGTTATAGGAGAAAATGCAGGCCAGGCACCCATGAACATCAACCCTCAGCAGACCCGGTTCCCTGATTTTCTTGACTGTCTTCCGGGAACAAATGTTGATCTAGGAACTTTGGAATCTGAAGATCTGATCCCCCTCTTCAATGATGTAGAATCTGCTCTGAACAAAAGCGAGCCTTTTCTAACCTGGCTGTAAGCAGTACCACTGTAGCTTGGATGCAGCCGTGACCTGACATTTCCTGGGCCTCTTGGAAAAAGAGATGGAGCAGAGCAAGTCTGCAGGTGTGCCGCTTACTGCCTCCGTGACGCATGCTCCCTCCTTTCCTTGTGGCCAGTTTAATCATTGCCTGGAGTTGATTGACAGTAACGTAAGTTAAACATAAATAAACATTCTATTCTCATTTTCTGCAAGCCTGCCTTCCTGTGATGGGTTATGCAGAATTGTTTCAGCAGAATTGATTATGCAGAATTGCTTCTCTGCTTTCCTTTCTGCTGCCCCATGGCTAAGCTTTATGGGTGTTAGCTGAAATTTATACGTCAATTGATTATAAACCATGAAAAGCTGACCACAGGCAGTGACTTCTGACAGGCGGCTCGGTCCAGGAAATGTACACAAAATTCAACCTGATTTACAGTTTCAAAAACTGTATTGATGACATTAGTACCAAATGCTTTAAAAAATATTTAACTTGAGCTTTAAAAATCATTGTACAGATAGTAAAATTCTGCTGTTTGGAATACAATGTAGTCTGGGATCCATGCTGGTTCTGTTGGTTCTTATTACCCTGTATTCACAAAGGCACACACAGTCCTATTGTAGTTTATCCTTTAGCATTTTACTGCACAGCATCTAGCCAGCTAGTCCTTCCAGCAGGAGAGTAACAGCAGCGTTAGTCACAGCTCCTACACTAAGATCTTATGAAAGAGACCAGTTTGGTACTAATTATGAACATCTATTAAACAAAGGTTTTTAAAATTACAAGTTGGATTTTTTTGTTTTTAAACTGCAGCTTAGAACTCAAATGTTTATTTTATGAAGCACTATCATTTTGTAGCTGATGACAAAGGGCAGTCAAATGTTTTTGATAAATCAGTGACAACTGTATCTCTGTCTTTTGAAACCGTTCTGAAAACATCAGGACCACGTAGCTTTCAACCTGATGGCACACGCAGTAAGCTGTTGCTTTTAAACTTCCAAAGCCTTGTCGGTTTTGCTTCTTTCAAGATTTCAAGGGTTTAAAGTAATCTTATCTATGAAACTGTTTGAAGGATGAAGCAGATCTCTGACATGTAAAAAAATGCCCCCTGAGGGTGTATGGTGGAGACATGTTTCTGAAGTCACTAATGTTGATTCCTAAGTATATTATCCTAACCTTGTTTGCTACAGTTGGTATAAAAAGGCATGAAATATGTACTCAATACCTCTTATGTAACCAAAACCGTTTTTTATTAGCTTTTAAGGACTGAGAGAGAGCATTGGGTTTGCCTGGCATGCACCCTGCCTGCATTGCCAATGAAGTCCTCAACTGTTTAATATTTTGAACGGACATTATTTATAATCTATGAATTTAATATCTTTTTTTGAGAGACATTAATAATGCAGGTCTCTGAGAGGAACCTTTCCATTCCCGAGGGGCTTATTTGCTGGGGATCTGAGATCCTTTTCGATCTACCAAAAGATAGATGGCAGAATACATCTTATCTTGTTGGAAAGAAAGCAAGTGTAAAGGTCAGAGATGAAGTAGTAAAGTTAGGGAATATAGTGGAAAGGCTGTTAGGTGTGAAATGGAAATAGACAAGCTATAGTACCCCAAAAGCAAGACGAGCAGGAGGTATGAGGTGCCCCCAAAGAGCAAAGCAACAATTTTCTCCTACAGTCTTTGTACCAAAGGACTGTTGTAGAAGAAAAGAAGGCTTCGGTGCACTTTATGTGGGAGAAGGAGGGGCAGGGCTAGTCTTGTCCTGTCTACGCTGATGTTAAGTGTGTAGGCGGACAAGACCATAAACCTACCATTGCTTCCAACACAATGAAGTGACTTTTTTCCCCTGAAGGACCCATGGTTTCTGTTCCTCTGATTCCTTCTCTCTCTCTCGAAGCGCTCTGAGAGAGATGGGGGTAGATGTTTCTTTAGCTACTAAATTGGAGGGAGCACTATTTCTTTTCCTCTTGTGTTAGCAATAATTGCAAAAAGCATTGTACATTCTTTCTAAGAAAAAGCAAAAAAAAAAAAAAGACTCAGAAACAAGGGACCTAGTAAAACTGAGCAGTGTTACTGTATTTTTAAAAAATATTTTTATAGACTCATTTTCAGGTTATTAAACATAAAAGAAACAGATACCCCTCTCTTTTTAAAGCAGTTAAAACATCGATGATTTGTATTATCAGTTTTTAGACGTAATTTCCTAGTAAGCTTGTGGCATTAGAAAATACTAGAAGAATTTTTTTAGTGAAATTAGTTGGAACATTTATTAATGAACATAACAATTATTTTTCCAGAATTAAATATGGACCCTGACTATGTGTTTACTAATAAATGAAGCCAGATATAATTTTTGTTGTTATTTTTCAGGCCATAAAATATGGCCTTTGTTAAAGAACACTAAAGCTAGAAATCTAAAGTAAGAACAACTATTTAAAGGCTCTTTCCTATTATTGTAAGTGTTAAAACCCCTGCAGAATTCATGATAAGGTGCTATTTATACTATATTTCTTATTATAAAAGAACTGCCACAATATCTCACCTTTTTAGTCCTAAATCAGTCAATAAATTTCAACATTTCATCCAATAATTTTGCCAGAGAAAAGGCAGATTAAAAATTGAAATTGAAAAATAATTTCAGAGATCTTTTAAGGTTTTTATTCCCCCTGATAAAACACATTTTCTTGAAGTAACTACATTGTCAAAACCTATTTGCAATTCTATGAAATCTTAGTAATTGTTAGCGTTTCACCATAGAATTTAGGATGTGAAATGCCATTTCTTTTCACTGATTATACAATATACATGAAAACAGAGTAAAACATTTAGCTTGCTGGGATGCTGCTGTCTCCAGCTTGGGAGAAAAGCTCTCTGTAGAAGAAGGTGATCTGGAGTGAGTTCTGTTAGTGACAAGTTGTGTTCTCATGACATAATTGGAAAGTAACTTCCGAAAGTGCCACTTTTATGAAAAATAAAAGCTGTTAAAAGGAAATTGTAGATTAATTTAATTGGGAAAATGGGTGATTGACAGAGACCGTTTCCCTAACACACTACATCATTTATGTGTTAGTATTTTAACTTTTAAAAAAATTATTTCTACATTTTGTAATATGACATATGTGTGTTTATTTTTAATTTAGATTGCTATACATACAGAAAGTATGCAGAAAAATCAGTCAGCTCAAACCATTTTAACTGGAGTTTGGTACTGGTTTTTACTTCTCTGATTCTGTATAAGAAAAATAAATACAGTTGAATTTCCACTTGGAACCTTTATCTCGTCGTTATTTGTGTGTGTTCCTTTTACTGAGGGCTTTGGGTGGTACTGAAGAAAGGCTTATGTAACCCTCCTGGCAGACAATGAAAGAAATAAATTTTGTAGGCAAACATTTTTTTGGCTCAAATGCCTGGTCTTAAATATTCTAAATGTCCGCAGAATTCTGGTTTCTACTTTATTTGAAGTAACTCATTGAGACTTTATTTGAAGTAACTCACTGAGACTTTAAAAACTATATATATAGATGTATATATATATTTTTTTTCTAAATCACACAGTCCTTCCAACACCCTCACAGATTTGACTGAGACATCAGAACTATAGGATTCTTAGGCGTTCCTCTGTTATTAACAACAAGCTGTGGCTTCTCGTCGAAACTAAAAAACAGCTCATCATTAATTCTGAGTGTAGGCTTGTGACAGTATATTTTCTCTGTCTGTTGAGTCCCCTGATTCTTGCCGTGGTGATACCTTATGAGGTGAGGGCACTCTTAATAGCAGAGTGTTGTTAAGCAGAAGCATTCAGCTAAACAACAGAAAGAAGAGATCCTGGCGGACACAACTTAGCCACAGTCCAGAGTCTGAGTCTCAAGCATCGTTTTAAAAGCTGTATTTCATCATCATTTTTTAAAAATTTACTTTTGGCTGCATTGGGTCTTCGTTGCTGTGTGCGGGCTTTCTCAAGTTGCGGCCAGCGGGGGCTACCCTTCGTTGTGGTGTGCCGGCTTCTCATTGCAGTGGCTTCTCTTGTTGTGGAGCACGGGCTCTAGGCATGCAGGCTTCAGTAGTTGTGGCTCCTGGGTCTAGAGCACAGGCTCAGTAGTTGTTGCTCTGCGGCATGTGGGGTCTTCCTGGACCAGGGATCGAACCCGTGTCCCCTGCATTGGCAGGCAGATTCTTTTTTTTTTTTTTTTTTTTTTTTGCTTTCAAAATATAATCTAATTAAATATTGAACAATACAATGTTAAAAAAGACAATGTATTATAGAAAGAGAATCACACAAAGCATTCATTTTGTATATGTCCTTAACACTGTTGATAGTATTTCTAGCCCAGAGTCACTGAGTTTCAAATATATGTCCTGCTTCCAATACATTTCAGTCAATTCTGAGTTTTCTTTTTTTTTTAACCTCTTTATTGGAGTATAATTGTTTTACAATGGTGTGTTAGTTTCTCCTTTATAGGCAGGCAGATTCTTAACCACTGCCCCACCAGGGAAGTCCCTCATCATCACTTTTAAGGTACCAGGGGCTCATACCCGGTACCAACAAGTATAAAGTAAAAAGTGAAACTTCTCTGTCTTTCAGATCTCACAGGAGATCGATGGATTTGTGTCGTGCGCACAAAGACACGCTCTTTTCTTATAGCATTTTCGAGAGTTCAATACTTATAACAGACAGGAAGATGAGAAACTGATATTTTAATATGACTAATCCGCATACATAGCACCATTTCAACAAGCATGTTCGTTTCTGCTCAACCAGAGGGCCTGATATTTCCACTATTAAGATTACAGACTGTTTCCAGAAAAAGGGCCCCCTCAAATATCTTACCTGGGTGATGATGATGTGACTAGTTAGGCTATAAATGGAGAAAATTATGGGATTAGCAGACATTAACAGTCACTAAACACCCGCACTCTAGGAGAATCCATTTATGGAATTATCATAGAGTAAAATAAGAGCTTCAGAGAATGAGAACAAGGGAAAGATTCAGGGGGAAAAGTGAGTCCAGCACATTCCATGCAGCACTGAATGTCCTGGAGAAGGGTGGGTGTGAGAGCTGAGGAAGGGCAGGTGTGAGCAGTCTCCTTTACAAATTGGCCCTGGGCTTCACTTCCTACAACCAGTTAAGAAGGTCAGTACCATGTCACTATGAGTTAACATCTTGGCCTTAGCCAAGTTTCTAGGGTTGTGCAACTTCAGTTTCTTTACGTGTAAATTGGCTATTACAGTTTAAAAAAGGGGGTTACAATGAGAGAGCGGTGAAGATCAAGAGAAGTGACTTATGTAGAATACTCAGTACTTCAAAAATGGTCAATAAGTGTTCATTTCCTTCTTTTACTGGTGAGCTTTTCCAACTCTCTTCTTCCCAGGCCACATTTTTCTCAACAGCATTTACCGCCATCTAACAGTAAGATGTCGCTGTCTCCCCCCCATTAGCCTGTCAGTGCTGTGAGAGCAGAGATTTTTTTTTTCTTTAGCATGTAGCATCTTGAACCATACCTGGTACACTGTTCAAAAATATTTTCAGAACATCTGTTGCATGAATGAATATGTTTGTGAGAATTTGTCTTTCACACTGCAACCCTTCCTGTGGACGGCGCCATCTTTGATTGACTTGTTTGCGTGCACTTCTGTGTCTTGAATTAAAGAGGCTTCTGGAAAGTGTTCCTCAACGGGGAAATATTGGAAGAAATTGGATTCTTTGGAAAGATGGCCAAACCTACCTGCCTGCCTCAGAAATTATTTGCTGAGTGATCAGCTGGGCCGAGTTGCCATTAGAGGGCAGCAGATGGTTTTGTCATGTGTGGTGACCAACGCCAGGAGAGGCTGGGGAAGGAGGGGGACATCACGGGAGCAGGAAATAGAAGGACATACAGAATACTGATATTTTTGTTAACCTTCTTTGCACTTGCCTATATATCCCTTGCCAGGAAGAGCTATAGCTTTTGAGTGAGAATAAAGTTATTTTTAAGTGCATAGGAAAAAAAAAAAAAGGAAAAAATAAGGCATTCTCACAGCAAGGTTTATAGTGGAGTCAATGGATCACCTGCCTCAGATTATCCTAAGATGTCAGCGTAGAATGTGACTTTCCCTGACTTTCCGAATCTGAACGAGGCTGAGGGCTGGGAATCTGCATGTATTTAGCAAACTTCCAGGTGATTCTGGTGGGCTCTCAAGTTTGAGGACCGCCACACCTGATGAGTAGTCTCTAAACTTTTCTATCATGGAACCCCAAGGTATGTATGTTTGCCTGCTCATTTCTCTATTTGTAAATTATATACATAGATGTTGTCCTAATGTATCTTGTACATTATAAAACATTTCACAAAAATGGAGATTTTGAAAGGTTGAAAGGACATACATGTTAAATTTTATATATGAACTTCCCACGCCACATTTTGGATGAGAGGATAAGGATACTTCATGCTGATGAAATGTTGTTTATCTGATCTGCAGGCTGATTGTGATGGCACAGTATTCATTTTCTCAACATCAACGGGCATGAGGCAACATGATTATCCATAGAGGTTTTATTTCTGCTCCAAAGAGTCACTGGGAATTCTCTCTCTCTCCTTCTCCTTCTCCCCAGAATTCACATTTGGTGCTGGGGAAAGTTGTCACGTTCACCCTCTTCCCCAACCTGATGCCCTGAGTGCAACTTCTGGGTGGGAAACTGAGTGTGGCTTGGTCGGTGTGTCGGCATCATAGAGCCCAGCAATGCCCAGGTACTTACACACACACACACACACCCCTCTGGGACTACTTCAAGATGGAACAAGTTGCAAAATCATCTGCTTTCTCAGGTCGAAGGTCTCTTTGAGAATCTAATGAAACCTATGAATTTTCTCTCCAGGATGGGGGGTAAAAATTACTCATCTGACTGCATACACCATTTCAGAGGGTGTGAAAATTTCTGGAATTCTCAAAGTGGGGACTCTGAGCCAGCAGCATCAGTGTTTTCTGGGAACTTACTAGAAATACTTCACCCTCAAAGCCTACTGAATCAGAAACTTTGCGGTGGGAATAAGTCCTCCAGGTATTTTTGGTGAATATTCAAGTTTGGAAACACTCCAGAGCAATGGTTCTCAAAACTGCCTCCTTATTAGAATCTCCTGGTGAGTTTAAGAAAAAAAAGCACTGATGCCTGGGCTTCAATCTCCTTTTTTTTTTGGGGGGGGGGTATGCGGACCTCTCACTGTTGCGGCCTCTCCCGTTGCGGAGCACAGGCTCCGGACTCACGGGCTCAGCGGCCATGGCTCACGGGCCCAGCCGCTCTGCGGCACGTGGGATCTTCCAATCTCCTTTAATTAAATCAGTATCTCTGGTGGTGAGGCCTGGACATTGGGATTTTTTTAAAATTAATTTTTATTGGAGTATAGTTGATTTACAATGCTGTGTTAGTTTCTGCTGTACAGCAAAGTGAATCAGTTATACATATACATATATCCACACTTTTTTAGATTCTTTTCCCATATAGGCCATTTCAGAGTATTGAGTAGCATTCCCTGTGCTATACTGTAGGTCCTCATTAGTTATCTATTTTATATACAGTAGTGTGTACATGTCAATCCAAATCTCCCAATTCATCCCTCCTCCCCCCTCTTCCCTTGGTAACCATAAGTTTGTCTTCTACATTTGTGACTCTTACTTCTCTGTTGTAAATAAGTTCACTGTACCATTTTTTTAGATTCTACGTATAAATGACATCATATTTGTCTTTCTCTGATTTACTTCACTCAGTATGACAATCTCTAGGCCCATCCATGTTGCTGCAAATGGCGTTATTTTGTTCTTTTTTATGGCTCAGTAATATTCCATTGTATATATGTACCATTTAGGTTGCTTCCGTGTCCTAGATATTGTAAACAGTGCTGCAGCGAACATTGGGGTGCATGTATCCTTTCAGATTATGCTTTTCTCTGGACATATGCCCAGGAGTGGGATTACTGGATCATATGGTGGCTCTGTTTTTAGTTTTTTTAAGGAACCTCCATACTGTTCTCCATACTGTCTGCACCAACTTACATTCCCACCAACAGTGTAGGAGGGTTCCCTTCTCTCCACACCGACTCCAGCATTTATTGTTTTTTGGTGATGACCATTTTGACTGGTGTGAGGGGACACTGGGATTTTAAAAAGCTCTCCAAGGAGTTAAGCTCTGTGGACCCAGATTTTAATAAACTAGGCTATTCAGAGCAAACTAGTTCCTCCTACAGAGGAACTTTGAATGGCCTGACTCATTGCTCTCATTTACCGGCGAGGAAACTGAGGCCTGGAGCTTTCCCCAAGGCCGCCCAGGTACTGACTGTCTCAGGGTACTGACTGTCTCAGGCAGCATCCAGCTCTCCACCGTTCCCTGTTCCAGGAGGGGCCACATACTGAAACAGAGAACCGGTCACGTTCCTGAGGAAGCCTGGACAGGGAAGATTGCATGTTCAGCAGTAGCTGAGATCTCTGCATTTGCTGAAGCAGATCACTGACATCAACTCCCAGATGTTTTTATTCTTTAGTCCACTGTCTGCAGTACCTGCTGCCCATTTGCGCTGAACTCAGCTCCTGGCACTTGTGGTCTTGGTGTTGACACTTGCGGGTGCCCTGCAGGAGAGCCTGGTGCGGTCAGAGGGAGGCTCAGGCGTGGAGCCAGGTGTCCCGGGTTTAATGCCACCTCTGCCTCCGTGTTGCTCTGTGACCTTGGGCCTCTTGCTCAACCTCTTCATGCCTCAGTTTCCTAACTTCTCACTTAAGGGCGATAATATTAGCGTAATTAACCCCCAGGAGCAGGTTGTGATTAAATGGGCTTGATGGAGGTCAAGACTGATGTCTGCCTCAGAGCGCATGCTCTGCAAGTGTCAGCTTCTCAGCTGGTGGCAGGCATGGGGGCAGATTGCTTAAGAACCTGCTTTTCTTTTCTTTCCTTTCCTTTTCTTTTCCTTTCTTTTCTTTCTTTTCTCATTTATTTTCTTCTCCCCTTTTTCCTTTTCTTTTTGCTTCTTTTCTTTTCTTTCTTCTTTTTTAACCCCAAGGGTTATAGAATTCTGCCTTGGCATTCCAGCTTATTCCACACAGAGAGAATAAAATCATTCAATAGAAATAATTGGGAAATAAAAATTATAGGAGTGAGCAACCAGGGGACTCTGTGTGTGGATGTCTTTATATAGGCGCTTTGAAAGATTATATAAAAATAATGATTTTGATTACATGTTTTAAGTGATACTTTTCACTAATTCAGGTTAGCATGAATTAATGAACAGCATAAATTATGAAATTTTAAAAAATAACAAAATTTTGATATTTCAGTTTTACAATGGAACTTTAAGTTAGCATAAGAAAGCATCCCTTCCTAGGTGCTGTTAGAAGAATTAGGGAGGTAGGGAGCACAGGGCTGAGAGTGTGGACTCTCACCCTCAAATAGTCCGACTCTCTGGGTTTATTTTATTCTTTCTTTATTTATTCCTTGGCCGTGCCTCGAGGCATGCGGGATCTTAGTTCCCGAACCGGGGATCAAACTGTGCGCCCTGCAGTGGAAGCGCTGAGTCCTAACCACTGGACCACCAGGGAAGTCCCTTTTATTTATTTATTTTTCACTTTGCTTTTCGACTCTCTGGGTTTAGATCCTGGACTTCCCACTTGCTTTTTATGAGGTCCTGGGGAATTTATTTTTTCTAAGCTTCACTTTAGTCTTATACAAAATGGGCTAATCGTAGTTTCTTTATCTTAGAGTTGTACCAAATAAAAACAAACGCAGGCTTAGAAAGGGGGAAACTTTATTCAAAAGGACTATTGCAACAGGAAAATCACCGATCTCAGGAACCTGCAGGCATCTCAAAAACAGATCAAAAAGGCTTTTCTTTTATGGGAGGGGTAAGCAGACCTTCGCAGCAGTGGGAAGTTGGGTGAGCAAGGGGGCTTGATGGCCGGGAGTCTGACAGGAACGGGGTCTCGCCGTGGTCAGCGCATTCCCCAGGTAAGCTGATAAAGGGACACTTGAGTGCTTGCCCAGGCTTAGAAGCAAGCAGAGTTCAGCGTCCTGTGAGGAGGAGAGGGGATCGCTAAAGCTTGGTCAAGACAAAGAAGCAGGGAAGATATGGGCCGTTGTGGACACTTGGCAGGTTGTTTTGAGGATTAAGTGAAATTCTCCACGTATATCACTTACCAAGATTTCTGGGTATATACAATGAATGCCGAGTTTTTTGATGTTTTTATTACAAATGCTTGATTCTAAAATGCTGGAGAGTAGCTTTTTCTTTCTCTTGAGCGGAATAATTTATTTATGGTGCCACAACAAGGCTAACAGTCTATTCCGTGAGCATTTACTATGTTCCAGGCCCAATGGTGGGAAGAGGTACAAACATTGATGAGACAGAGTTTCCAAGCACAAGGAGTTCTCAGTCCAGAGGGAAAGACAAAGTGTTATGTGATATAACTTGCAAAGGGCAACCGTTCTGACATATACAGGATGTCATGGGAGAATGTGGAGGGGTTGTCAATTAGCTGGGGGTACTGTGATGAAGGAAGAACAAGATGAGAAGTGAGCTGAGTCTTAAAGGAGAAGAAGGGCTTCCCTGGTGGCGCAGTGGTTAAGAACCTGCCTGCTAATGCAGGGGACACGGGCTCAAGCCCTGGTCCGGGAAGATCCCACATGCCGCGGAGCATCTCAGCCCGTGCGCCACAACTACTGAGCCTGCGCTGTGGAGTTCATGAGCCGCAATACTGGGCCCACGTGCCTAGAGCTCGTGCTCCGCAACAAGAGAAGCCACCGTAACGAGAAGCCCGCGCACCGCAATGAAGAGTAGCCCCCGCTCACCGCAACTAGAGAAAGCCTGCGCGCAGCAACAAAGACACCCCCCCCAAAATTTAAAAAAATAAAGGAGAAGAAGCAGTTACCCTAATGTATAAGAGGGAAAGAGTGTTCCCAGGCAGACAGAACAGCACATGCAAAGCCAGGATCTCAAAGAGTGTATGGAGTGCCAATGACAATAGGTAGTTACTGGATCCCTGAGTTCCAGGCAGAGCAAGGGCAGAGGCCAGTGGGGGCTGGGTGATGGAAGCCATCGAAAGGACAGGGGCATGCTAAGTTTTGTGTTTAGGACACATCTCGGCTCACTCCTGCATTTCTAGGTCTACCTAATACAGAGGATGACATTCCCTAAGACAAGGATTTCAGGACAAGCATGTATGGAGGGACTGGGAGAGTTCAGCTTAGAAATGTTGCTTTGAGGTGCCAGTGAGGAATTCAAAGACAGACGTCGAGCAGGCAAGGCAGTGGTCTGGGCTGGAGATACAGACATGGGGGTCATGAACATAGTCATGAAACCACAGCAGTGACGATCATCTGGGAGTGTATTTAGACCAAGAAAAGCAGTGCTATGAAGTCAGAACATGTAAGGAACAGAGTACCTTCTTTTCAACGTATGTATGTCACTTTGGTGATGGGCAGATACTTGTTTATGCACATATTTGGGCATTCAACCAATTACTGAGCACTTTCTGTGTGTAAACACCGCTGGTTTCCAGGATAAAGAACTATGGCTCTTCTCCTCAAGCAGTACACATTCTAGATGAGTGATTCTCAACAATGGGTGACTTTGCCCCCCAGGGGACATTCGGCAACATCTGGAGATATTTTTGGTTCTCACACCTGAGAAGGAGAGGTTGATACTAGCATCTAGTTGGTAGAAGCCAGGGCTGGGGCTAGACATCCCACAGTGCACTGGGCGGCTCTTCTCACACCTGACAAGGGATTACCTCACCCAGATGTCAGCTACGAGAAGCCCTGATCTACACTAAGAAACAGGACGTGCACACAGTCAAGAAAGTAAAGAAACCCACTCCCTTCTCCAAAGTGAGTATGGTGGCTTTGTAACATGTTGACTTGGCTAGGTCAAACTGCATTTCCCAGAGTTATGCTTCCCGTTAGGGTGCACCACAAGGGCGATTCCTGCCAGCTCTGGAGGGCAGACGGGAAGCAGTAGCACCTTGTAACTCCTGCACACTGTCTTCGACATAAGGTAGCAGCTGGATCTACACCTACTCGCCTTCCCCAGGATCTTCAGCTTCTCTGACCCCGGGGTCCACCGCAACCAGTGGTGGTAAAGGGTTCTACCTTCTGCAGGACACCCGTACCATTGAAGTCAGAGGCAACGAGAGCTGACACGGGTCTCAGTCCCTCCTCCTGGTCTTCAGCTCATGCTGTGGCTTCCAGTTTGTTCATGCTCTCTCACCCTTTACAACCGTCTCCCCTTGCCGATTGCCTGCCCTGTGGACTTCAAGCCCCAGCATTAGACACAGAGACAACAGTCTATCAGAGACTGCTTAACGAGCTCCCACAATTAGTAAGGGAAAATCCTTGTGATTTTTACACACATGTATCTTTAATCTCTGACTGAACCATGACTGATATGCTGGGCTGAGGTCAGTGTCAGTCTGTTAGTATTTCTAACACAGGACAAGGTAATTTTGTAGAAAGGCAGATTTTTTCCTCCCTGGGGCCAATCTCAGTGGTCCTCTCCCATGAATTGTTCTAAACCCTGGACCTATTCTTTGCTTTTTTCTCCTTTTCCTCCTCTTCTCTCTTCTCTATTTCTTTATTTGTCCTATTTCCCCTCTTGGATAAATATACTCCATAGATTAGCACCCACAGTTATTCCATAGTTTGTTGGCTAAATAGGAAAGTACGTCATGTACCCTTTCCATGCGACCATCCAAAGTCTTCAGTCATAACCTGTTGCTACTTGGGTCTTTGTCGATTGAAGGATTATGATGCCTGTCTGGAGACGTTCCATCTGACCATTTGTTTTTTTTTGTTGTTGTTTTTCTCTCCATCTGGAGATCCTCCAGAGACCTTGTGTCTTCCTGAAGCTGCTCAGAGGAGAGCTGTCCTCAGTTCCCAGGCAGACTTCTCCTAGGGCTCGAACAGTGGGAGGAGAAGCTGGGTGCTACTTACATGTAATTGCTCAGCACTTCATTATAACTTCTTGCCTACAACTGTATTTGTGACTGGTATGTTTGGGTAAAACCTGGAATTTCTTTTTCTCTCTTTTCCTCCATCACCACTAAGAGCTCAGGCTCATCAGCGTGTTATGTGTATGTAGCTGGGTAACATTTTCAGAAAATAATCGAGGCTTTATTTTGCTCTTCCTAGCACCCCACTTTTCCTTTCCCCCATTCAAGTGGGTCTTTGTGCTCATGGGCCCAGTAGAATGCTGACGCAGAAGGGAAAACCCCAAGAACAGCCCAAGTTAAACCCTGGCTCAGCGGCACTCAGAGTCAGAAACCAAACGCAGTTATAGAAAATACAATTTTAACTTTTATACTCATGGATCACTCCAGCCCCTTGTTCAGTTTGTAACACAGACGCCCACTTCCTACTTTTTTTGGCTACTCATTTTTGAAATCTTCCTACAGTTTATTTCAGGATGAGGGGCAATCCTTCACTCAGTCTGAGGCTATAGGAGAAAGAAAAATGGGCCCTGGGCACCTTCATTGACAAAACAAATTTATCGATTGCCTGTTATGTGCCAGGTCCCCCGTTAGGCATGGAGATGTAGACTTGAATCCAGCTACTGTCCTTGCCTCAAAGAATTTGTAGTCCAAAGTGTAGAGACATGTCATGTACTCCAGAAAGCAACACGAGGTTGGTAACTCCCATAAAAGAAGTTTCTGCAGGGAGATGCCAAGAAGGCAGAGTAGGAAGACCCTGAGCTCACCTCCGCCCACAGCACAGCAAAATTACAACTATTTACAGAGCAACTATCTGTGAGGAGAACTTGAAGACTAGCAAAAAGATTTTCTACAACTAAAGACATAAAGAGGAGTCACAACAAGACCAGTGGGAGGAGTGGAGACACGTTATAGTCAGGACCCACACCCCTGGGTTGGCAGTCCACAAACAGGAAGAATATCACAGTCATAGAGGTCCTCTGCAAGGAGTGAGGGGTCTAAGCCCCACATTGGGTTCCCCAGCCTAGGGATCCTGTACTAGGAAGATGAACTCCCAGAATGTCTGGCTTTGAAAACCAGCAGGGCTTATGTTTGGGAGAGCTGGGGAGTTATAGGAAGCAGAGACTCTACTCTTAAAGGGCACATGCAAAATCTCACATGCTCTGAGACCCAGTCCAGAGGTGGTAGTTTTAAAGGAGACCGAATCACACCCACTTGCTGATCTTAGAGAGCATCCTGGAGACTCAGGAGGCAACTGGGACCACCCCCACCCTCCGAGAATGGGGATGGTGGTCCTTTTGGGGAGCTCATTCTTTTAAAAAAAAAAAAATTTATTTATTTATTTATTTGGTTGCACCAGGTCTTAGTTGTGGCACGCAGGATCTTCGTTGTGGCATGCGAGATCTGGTTCCCTGACCAGGGATCAAACCCAGGTCCCCTGCATTGGGAGCACAGAATCTTAACAGCTGGACCAGCAGGGAAGTCGGGGGAGCTCATTCTATTGGGATAACGTCAGCACTGGCAAGTGCCATTTTCAAATCCTCCCTCCAGCCTATTAGCACCGTGGATCTGGGAGAATTAATATTGTTAAAATGTCCATACTACCCAAAGCAATGTACAGATGTAATGCAATCCCTATCAAAATACCCAAGACATTTTTCACAGAACTAGAACAAATAATCCTAAAATTTGTATGGAACAACAAAAGACCCCAAATAGCCAAACAATCTTGAGAAAAAAAAAGCAAAGCTGGAGGTATCACACTCCCTGATTTCAGACTATACTACAAAGCTACAGTAATCAAAACAGTATGGTACTGGCACATAGATCAATGAAATAGAATAGAGAGCCCAGCAATAAACCCATGCACTTGTGGTCAATTAATCTATGACAGAGGAGCCAAGAATATACAATGGGGAAAAGACAGTCTCTTCAACAAGCGGTGCTGGGAAAACTGGACAGCTACATGTAAAAGAATGAAATTAGAACATTTTCTCACACCATATACAAAAATAAACTGAAAATGGATTAAAGACCTAAATGTAAGACTGGAAACCATAAAACTCCTAGAAGAAAACATAAGCAGAACACTTTTTGAATAAATCATAGTAATATTTTTCTTTGGACCTGTCTCCTAAGGCAAAGGAAACAAAAGCAATAATATTGTAATAACTTTGTGTGGAGACAGATGGTTGCTAGACTTATTGTGATGAGCATTTCATAATGTATGTAAATGCTGAATCACTATGTAGTACACCTGAACTTGACATAATATTGTAGGTCAACTATATTTCAATAAAAACTAAATTTTCTGGACAGTTGGATGACCAACCTTGAGAGGTGTGTGTATTTATAGGAGGATGTACCAAGGGAGGGGCCCATTCATCTTTACCGTTTGTTTCCTGTCTCTTCTTTTTAAGTCCTCTTATCCATGGTAAGCTATTTTCCCTAACTTCATAACAATTAGATTTGAAACCTTTTGTGTGAAAACGTGTCAAAGACTTGTTTTAGTTCTTTATCTGTAAAATAATAAGACTAGAGTTGATGATGACTACAATCCCTTCATTTCTAAAGTTCTGAGTCAATGAAAACTCCTGAAAAAAGAATTGATGTGTCTTCCCCACATTCTTATTTCCTCATCAAAGAACTTTGGTAGTGAATCAGTCCCTAATGCCCTGACAACTCTGAATCTCTGGAACACCATCACCTGTGTCACCTTTAGGGTTTAGCATGTGCTACATTGATTAATATTAATCAGTAGAGTGTAAGCTCCCAATGGACTGTTATGGGGTCTGACTCGTCATTGTTGGTGCATGCCAGTCTGTGGTCTAAATCAATGGTTGCTCAAAGTGGCTCGATTTTAGCATCACCTGGTGAGCTTTCAACACTACCTAATGGAAAAAAGACAAACTTTCATGCCTCACGCCTAGATTTTCGATGCAGTAGGTCTAAGCTGGGGCTCAGGAATCATAACTTTAGAACATTTTCTTGGTGATTCTAATGATCAGGCATGTTGGAGAACCAATGGTCTAAACTGAACTGAAACACGTTGTGTGTAAGTGTGTGAGTGTATGTGTATGTGTGTGTTTGTATTTATAGTTCTGCCAATGAGATCTTAATTGCCTATCTGCCTGCCTTTCTTCCTTCCACTTAAGCAACTTCCAGACACACTCTCTGACTTCAGAGTTCTCATATAGCGAGGGAAGAATTATAGCATGTAACTCTTTGTGTCTTCAGTGCCCGGCCCCCAGTGGCCAGCACTATGATTAGTAATTGCTTTCTTGGTGACTGTGAGAAACCCAGTTTTTGGTATGCCTAGTTTACATAGTGCAGCCAATCAGCTTGGCAGGAGCAGAAGTGAGACTCTAGCTTGTGACACCCTCTAAGATCCTCCGTATTATACATCAGTCAGATAGACAATCCCACAGGCCTCTTTGTTTCACCCTTGGGGGACTCCAAAATTTCTTGATGATTGATTGCCTTTCAGTAGTCCTTTTACAGATGGGGAAACTGAGACTTAGAAAGCAACTTTCCCAGGATCCCCAAGCTGATATGTGGGTAGTTGGGGTTTGAGCTGAAATCATCAGAATGGATTTGACTCCATATTAGTGCCTGACTCATAAAACCAAAGCTAATGTCTTAACATAACACGTAGAACTGATAACACTTATTATCTTAATCCTGGGTCATACATAGGCTGACAAAATTATTACCCAAATCAGCTTTTTAAAAACATTGTTTTTTGTTTGAGCAAAGGAAGCATTTGTAGAAAAGATGAAAGGAGGGTGTTATTCATTCAATCTTTTGCCCCTACCTCCCCAAAAGCACACAATCTTTATTACCTCTGAATTCTGATTTCAATTTAATATACACAAGGAAACGCTTGCAGATGATGGCAGGCCCAGAAGATTAGTTACAAGTAATTCAAAGATGTTAGCACAAAAGAAAACAAATAAAAATTATTTATGATCCATCAGTCGTTCTTTTTTTCCCACAGATCTTAAAAATAAAAATTGGCCTTAGCTTCTCATTTTCAATGTGCTTTCTTCCTTTGACTCCTGTAAAACTTCCAACGATATTAACACCTCTATATACAAAGAAGCAGTGTGGCAGTACATGTGACCTTATACATTTTTCACTCAAAGAAAAAAATTATGAAATATTTGCTTTGAACCTGCTCTTCGATTCTAAGAGGAAGCTAATTTGAAAGATTCATAAGTATTACTTAAGTGGCCAAACTATTTTTTATTTGAAACTAACATGAAACTCTAAGGTGAGCTGACCTGGTTGGAAAGGAGAAGGAATAACTCTGGCCTCCCTAAGTTTTGTCAGTTAGGAAGCAGATAGGAATTGGCAACCCCAAGAAGAGAAGAATAAGTTTAATGTATCTTCTCACACACCATTAAGTTAGGGCAGCTCATCATGGAGGTTTAGACTGGTCCATCTCCCTAGAAGGTAGAAAAGGTTAATTAATTACAACATCATTTTTTTTCTTTGCTTTCTCCTCCCGTCCCTTTCCCCTCCCCATCAGCCCTCTTATTCCTGATTACTCCTACCCCTTATTGGTTACCTACTGAATGTTTTCTGTACTTTTCTGACTTTGTTTCAGAGTTTTAATCTGTTACTTAACTTGTGCTTAGGCTATAGGTGTGGAAGCTTCATTTTATTTTCCATCATTTTATTATTAAAATAAATTTTGATATGGGGCTCAAGTGATGTATCTGAAGCCACAGTTAATAAGTAGAGGAGCCAGGACTTCATAAGTAGAGAACCTGGGGAGGTGAAACCCAGAGACTGTGTTCCTTTCCTTGAAGATATGCTGTCACATGGATTTCCATCCTCTTGAGGAAATAACAGTCAGTACAATGTACTGAGCCTTGTGTTATTAACATGGATTGGATGCTTTTTTTTTTTTTTTTTTTGCTGTGCTGCTTGGCATGTGGGATCTTAGTTCCCTGGCCAGGGATCAAACCTGTGCCCCTTGCAGTGGAAGCACGGAGTCTTAACCACTGGACCAGCAGATAAGTCCCCAACTCTCAAGTTCTATTTAATTTTTTTCCTCATACTTCGATCTGTGCTTTAAAATAACTTTATGTGTATGAATAATTGACTGATCTGGCTTGTTCAGTAGTTGAAATAATCACCTTGTCCTACTGTCCATAGGTTTATTTTTATTTTTCATATTGTTGATCATTTACAGTCTTATTTGGAGAGTAAATCCCAAAATGATTTTGTTTTATTTTTTGCACTTAAGAATGAGTTTTCTCTTCTATATCTTTTCCAAGGGAAAGAAAATACCCTTCCATATATTACTTGACGACTTTAACCCACTTCTAGATCTATTTAGGAAATAAAACATTTGGGGACAGACCGTGATGCGTATTCCTGACAATATGTGCCTGTAACAGATGTCCACTTCCTGTGGGGCTCTTCATGTAAACATCATGATAAACTTCTACATGTATATGGAGTAGGGGTAAGACTGAAAACTTTGGTCAGCTTCAGCCTGGGTACGTTAGCATCACCGAGAGCAGAACTTCCCTCAGCTGCGTGCCGAGAAGGAAAGACAAAGACCCCAACTCACCCGACAGCAGCCACAGCACTGATAGTCTCCACACAGGGTCCCCAGGAGGCCGTTGATCACCTGGATGGCACAGATAAGTATCTGAACCGCCCCTATGATCAGCAGGATGGAGAAGAGGGTCAGATGCCAGGGAATCACGTTGTCAGGCTTTTCGCACTGGCTCCATAAGTCCCTGTCCCTGAGGTAATCTCTGTCGGGAACATGAGGAAAAAAGGAGATGTTGGTAAAAAGTGCGCAATACCCTAGGCTAGAAAGTCACCATAACGATTTTTCTTCTGCAATACTATCTATCCAAGATATAAGCTCCATGAGAAAAAAAAAATCCCATAATAACAACACTTTTAAAAACAATACCTAACAATTTTATTGAGTATAGACTAAGGTGCCAGACCCCGTTCTGAACATTTAACACGTATTCACTCCTTTATTTCTCATAGAAACTTTATGGTTCTTTTCTTCCATTTCACAAATGAGAACATTGAGGCACAGAGTGGTTAAGTGACTTACCCCAGCTCACACAGCTACTGAGTGACAGAGTGATTTTTGTGAGCTGACCAGGAGGATGGGTAAGTTTAATATCTATTAAGGGGCAATGAAAATGAAGACACTGCAGGAGCAGAATCTCACAAATGTTCACGGCCTTTATCCTACTATTGTCCTTAGGGACCTTTTGGACTTCTGATAAGTTATCTGTCACGTCTAGTGGCCGTGTGAAGCCATGTAAAGTACAGTTGTGTCGTATAGTTAAAGGGAAGAGCTCGATTCTTTTAAGGCCTATTTCTAGCCAAATTGTGAACTGACTCAGCTATATTTTTGTGAAGAGGTAGGGATTCCACCTGCAAAAAGAGTTAATTAACTAAAAGAAAGAAATAATCTGCTGCCTTAATACACATTTTATGAAAACTTTGAAATAGGAGAAACTGCAATATATTTATACAATATATACATTAGGAGTCCACTGCAATATCAAGGGCATCGTGCCTTGAAGGAGAAATGTGAAGTGTGGTATCTTTAAGACAACAATGAGGGTAGAACGGGTAAAATCCCTGCATCTTTATATTCCTTCTCACGTTCTTAAAGCCACAAATTGGTCTCTCCCTCTTCCTTTACGCGTCCTCTCTCCTTTCAAGGCCTCAAGAGGAAACTCTCCGTCTGACTACTAAAGTCATCTCCACCTCATTGTTTTTAGATCATTTTGACCATCCGTCTCTGATGATTCCTCCAATGCATCAGCACACATGTATTTGTGATACATTCTGTATTAAGATTTTGAAAAATCTTTGAAATGATGGAAGATGCCCCAGAGTTTAGTCGAGCAGAAGAGATAAAGGGAAGAATGAGACTTTCGCTCTTGATTGAAAAATAAAACACTGTTTATCACATTCATTCACCTTCCCATGAGAATACAGGTTCTAGCAGCTCACTGGCTGTGTGACTTGTGTATCTCTCTGTAAGATGGGAATGACGATATCAAATCATAGGGTTAAATAAGGATTGAATGAGTTAACGCTAGTAAAGCACTTAGAACAGTGCCTAGCATATCGTAAGTTTTCCATAAACCCTGATATTGTTATTATTTTACTTAAGCTGAGCAGTCTGGTCTAAAAGAAAAAGGCTGGTATTTTGGATTCAGATGGACCTGGGTTTGAATCCAAGCATTCCTCTCACTGGCTGTGTATTCCTCATACAAGTCACCTACCACCCCCCACCCCCTGGCCTTCACATCATTTTCTTCATCTATAAAATGGGCTGAGAACAACCTCACAATTGTGAAATTTCACTGAGATAATATACCTATGTATGGCTGTATAAGACTTCTTTTCATTATGTTACTATTATTTTTAAAATTTATTTTTGTTTGCGTTGGGTCTTCGTTGCTGTGCGTGGGCTTTCTCTAGTTGCGGTGAGCGGGGGCTACTCTTCGTTGTGGTGCGCGGGCTTCTCACTGTAGTGGCTTCTCTTGTGGAGCACGGGCTGTAGGCGCGTGGGCTTCAGTAGTTGTGGCACGTGGGCTCAGTAGTTGTGGTGCACGGGCTTAGTTGCTCTGCGGCATGTGGGATCTTCCCGGACCAGGACTCCAATCCGTGTCCAGGAAGATTGGCAGGTGGATTCTTAACCACTGCACCACCAGGGAAGCCCCCATTATGTTATTTTTAAAACACTCATTTTTCCATTCTGTTTTTTTCCATGTAGTCCTTCCTATCTTTACAATTTTTCAACTTGATGATTATAAGAGGTTACAAGAAGACAATATTTTCCAGGCACATTTTATAAAGAAAAGATCCTAAGGTGAAGTAATTGGCAGTCCCCAGTTTGGACCCTCGGCTGAAGAGTTTGTCCAGCGGTGGGACGACACCACCCCCTGGTGGTGATATTGTTGAACCGCTCACGGGGGAATTTGGAAGGAAGGATTGAGTTTGGGTGGAGAAATCCTCTCAGTTTCACTCCAGCTGCTGCCTCACCCCTTACAAACCCTCACGGATAGCTGTTCCACAGGCCCTTCTTCTTTCCCCCCAAACTCTCAGGTTCTGAGAGTCTCAGATCTCGGGAAATGATTGCTGCGTCCAACCCTCCAACCCCAGGTGAGAGGGCCCTAATTTTTCATGCATCTGGAGGCTAAACCATGCTTCCACATTCTGTGACATGAGGAGTTTAAACCCACTGAATCTCATCATCGTGAAGGGCGGTCCCACCTGAGATGCAGTAATTCCATCACTCAGAGTAGAACACCATGGATTTCATACAACTCACTTCTTGCCAGCAGCAAAGGTAGCTGAAGGAAGGAGCAGGGGAGCCCGAGGGCTTTGCCTGGGGAATTCGGGCGCCACCTCCTCTGAGACAGACCCCTTGATGTTCCTGCCCTCAGCTGGCTGTGGTACCCCTTCTGTGCTTCCCAGCCCTCTGGTTCCTTCTGGTACACAGTGCCCAGGACCCTGAGCTGTCCGCATCTGTCCATTTGTCTGTCTTCTCTTTGTGGCTATACATCCACAAGGGTGGAGACCATGTCCCCATCGCTGTCCCCAGTTCCAGCACAGGGAGTGTTCAGTAAATGAGCAGCTTTCATGTACGGGGTCCTGCCCGTGTTCTGGGCGCTGGGCAAGCTGCGTTCCATCATCCCTCCCAATCCTACGAGGAGGTGCTAGTTTTCTTGAACAATGCCCCAGGAAATATTCACTGAATGAATGAACATATACACAGATTAAGAAGATGAGGGGGGATGGGCAACATGGGGGAGAGGATTAAGAGGTACAAACAATTAGGTATAAAATAAGCTACAGGATATATTGGACAACACGGGGAATACAGCCAATATTTTATAATAATTATAAATGGAGTTTAACTGTTAAAAATTGTGAATCACTACATTGTACACCTGTAACTTATGTAATATTGTACACTAACTATACTTCAATTACAAGAAATGTACTGCTTAAAAAAAGACATTATTTAGAAAGTGTAAAAAAAAAAAAAAGCTGAGGGGCTTACCTGGTGGCGCAGTGGTTGAGAGTCCGCCTGCCGATGCAGGGGACACGGGTTCTTGCCCCGGTCCGGGAGGATCCCACATGCCGCGGAGCGGCTGGGCCCGTGAGCCATGGCCCATGTGCTCCGCAACGGGAGAGGACACAACAGTGAGAGGCCCGCGTACCGCACACACACACACACAAATATATATATATATATATATAGTCCCTAATAGCCGTGTGCAGCTACTGAGTGCTTGAAATATGGCTAGTGTGATTGAGGAATTTTAAACTTTATTTCATTTACATGAATTTAAGTTTAAGTAGACACGTATGGCAACTGTCTACTGCCTTGAGCAGTGCGGTCTAGGGGCAGAGGGATGTGTAATATAAAAAGACTAATAATACTCGAAGTTAGAAGACGAGAGTTTGCTCCCTGTCTCTGCTGCCCACTAATTGTGAGACTTGGAGCACATCACACTTATTCAGTCTGCCTCAGTGGGGAGTTACTACCTCTTGACGTTGTTGTGGAGATTAAATTATAAATTTATTTTTAAAAAAGTTCTTTCTAAACTACAAAGTACCGTGAAAATATTGTTACTTTAATGAGTTCTATTAACAATAACTCTCATGAAGAACCTACAGTGCTTTCAAGGTCGTTTTCCATAAATCTGCACCTTAAGAGATTGTTTAGTTATCTATCATTTGGGGTATTAGTGGAAGCCTTTGAGCTTAATGAGCAGTCATTCTCGTTTTCTATTATAAGATTTTCAATGGAAGGCACTGCTCCCTGTTTATTAATATTATTAGTTGCCTCATGTTGATGCTAATAAATGTTTTGTTTTTTTTTAAAGAAGATGTTGGGGGTAGGAGTTTATTAATTAATTAATTAATTTTTGCTGTGTGGGGTCTTCGTTTCTGTGTGAGGGCTTTCTCTAGTTGTGGCAAGCGGGGGCCACTCTTCGTCGCGGTACGCGGGCCTCTCACTATCATGGCCTCTCTTGTTGCGGAACACAGGCTCCAGACGCGCAGACTCAGTAGTTGTGGCTCACGGGCCTAGTTGCTCTGCGGCATGTGGGATCTTCCCGGACCGGGGCACGAACCCGTGTCCCCTGCATTGGCAGGCAGATTCTCAACCACTGCGCCACCAGGGAAGCCCGCTAATAAATGTCTGAATGCAAGAGGTGACACCACCAACCTCCTTCCCTCAGGCCAACTGACGTGCCCTCTTCCATTATTTCTCCTGGTGTCTGTCAAAAGAGCACCTAGAGGTGAGATCTTGTGTAACTTCACCCCACAACTCCAGCTCTGCCTCAAAGGAGCAGCATGCCTGAGATTTGTAAACTGAAGATGGCGGACCTTGAACAGTGTCCCCCGTGGGCCTTTACCTGCTGGTGCCCCAGATGGTGACATGTGAGCATGGAAGGGTGTACCTTACCCGTCCAGGAAGGGGTAGCCCCACGTGCTGTTATTGACCATGAGGCATTTTGGACCCTTGTTGATTGAGACAGCTGAGATGATAAATGAGTATCCGGCACCCAAGACTCCAACCACAGCAAATATTGTGGAGGTGAACATCTGAAAGAGAAGGAGAGAGACCGCCAGGTTCTTAAGGTGTCCAGAGATTACACACAGCACACCTAACTGGCCTGTTATTGAGCATGGTGAATATGGGGAAGTTACGGGGTATGCAGCCAGTTTTTACTGGAAATGGGGCCTGTGGAGTCTCCTAGAATGAATTTTGGTGTCTCATGTCCCTTTCTCCAACCCCATCCCCATCTTTTTCACCTATTCATTGATGACCCAAGTGCTAGTTATGGTTTGATACCTTTGAACCAGGATTTTTAACCTTGCTAAGAACAAATTGTCCTTCACAGGCCTAATGTGGAAGACCAGTCTATTACAGAATCAAAGAATCTTAGAATGGGAAGTGATCTTCAGTTCTGTGGTCCAATCATCTCACTGAGGCTAGGTCACAGTGGGACCTCATGTGGCAGGAAGGTTCTGCTTATGAGAAAGGGTAGAAGTCTAGAATTTCTCCTCATCCGTCCTAGTTACATTCCTTGAGTTCAAAAAGATTAAGTCCAACCTCTCTTCCATGTGGTAGCAACATTTAAAATATCTGAAGATATTTTATATCTTACACAAAAATATTTTCTATATGACATCTCTCCACCCCTTCCACCCTCTGTTAGTTTTCTCTTCTTTGGGTTACACAAGTCCAACGATTCCAGTTCTTTTAAATATTTTTATATGACAGATTAGTTAGTGAAAAACAGATTGTACTACATCTTTGTTTTAAATTATAAAATCAAGATAGAATATAGAATATAAAAGGCAGAAACAATCCTGGAGCCTATCCAGGCTAACTCCCTCTTAGAGATGAGAAAAAAAAAAGGGGGGCCTAGAGAGGCAATGTCCATTCTAAACAGTAATTAGACAGTAATGTGGAAACGTTAATAATTCTGTAAATAGAGGTGGAAAATGATCACCTCTATTGCTTTGGGACATGAAGGTGTAGTGCAAAGTACAAGAGTTTAAAAGTCAGCAGAACCCAGTCTCAAATCTCAGTTTTGCTACTTTTCTCTGTGTGATGACTGGCTTTCAGTTTCTCATCTATAAAATGGACATGATAAAGCCTACCTAAGTTAGATGTGATAACCCAAGTTAAATGTCAGATACTTCCTCTTTCCCCTTCCCTGTATTACTATCAATCTTTTTACAGTATATATTTGAGGGTTTGAGGGTGGGGTTAGAGTGTAGAGAGGATCTAACTGTGCCTGGGCAACTGGAATCTGTGTAATCTATTTAGCTGGGGTTCATATTCATATCATATGTCATATCATATACAAATGTATTTTTTTTTGAAAATTTATTTATCTATCTATTTATTTTGGGCTACGTTGGGTCCTCGTTGCTGTGTGTGCGCTTTCTCTCTAGTTGCAGCCAGCAGGGGCTACTCTTCGTTGAGGTGCACGGGCTTCTCATTGTGGTGGCTTCTCTTTGTTGTCGAGCACGGGCTCTAGGCACATGGACTTCAGTAGTTGTGGCACGCAGGCTCAGTAGTTGTGGCTCATGGGCTTAGTTGCTCCGTGGCATGTGGGATCTTCCCGGACCAGAGCTCGAACCCGTGTCCCCTGCATTGGCAGGCAGATTCTTAACCACTGCGCCACCAGGGAAGTCCCTATAAATGTATTTTTGATGCAACTTTCCAAGACTGAGCTCTGGCTCCATGCACCGTGTCTGACTTCCCAAGTAGAACTGACCATTCCCTTCTTCATATTGAAAGAGAACAAGACCCTGTGGAGTTCCTGGGCATGGAAGCCTTTCCATGTCCCTGTTTCTTGTTTGTAGGGAACAGACTCTAGCCTCCATGACCTTCCCAGAATCCCAAGGAGCAGATTTGAACAGTTGCTAATCAGGGAATGGAGAGGATGCAGAGACAAGGGAGGAATAGCCAAGAAACAGTAATTCAGCCTTGGGGCAGGTCCTGGTTCCAACTCAAGGGATACACATAATAACATCTTTGAGCTCTTTATAGAACTAAAACCCTCAACAAATGGAAGATGTTAGCTTTCTTCATTCCAGAGAATGTCACAGTTTGATAACCTTGAGAAGCTCATCAGGACACCACTTGAGATCAGATTAAAGAAGTTCAGGCCCTGCATACACCCTGATCCTTATCAGCAAAGCTGCCCTTGAACCATTGCTATAAAACTCCTCACCAAATCCTCCTGGGTTGGGACACAGTTTTTCAGGGCATGAACCTGCTGTGTTCTCCTTTGCCAGGCAAAGCAATAAAGCTATTCTTTTCTACTTCACACAAAACTCTGTCTCAGAGATTCAATTTGGCACTGGTGAACAGCGGCCAAGTTTTCAGCATCCATATCTCCCACCTCCAGGGCTCTAGATTGTATCAGCTCCCATCATAGCACAGTATATATAACACATCACTGCATAGCTGTTTATGTCTGTCTTCCCCAGCCAGAGGACAAACTCCTTGAAGCCATGGACAGTGGGTTATTTGAAGATAGTTAGGACATTGCTCCAGCCCTACCACCAACAGTTTGTTTGTTTTTTTTTTTCCCTCCCCAGCTTATCAAAGGCACTGGATAACTACTTATTGGATATTTTCAATGACTAAAGTTCATATACTCAGTATTTAGATTCTTCCTCTTAATTTTTATGCCTAGGGTATCCTAAACCCATTCCCACCATCAAGAACATTGTGAATATAATCTAGGTCAGAAGTAAATTAAAATTTGGGTCATTTTATCGTGTTAGAACAGGCAATCTCTTTTCCAAAGGATGTCTTGTTGAATAATTTTGGAAATTGTTGAATTGTATGAAGTTAAATAGGTTTCATTCCTGTTGTACTTCTAAGAATCTTTGTGATATGCTAATATGTATGGAGCTCCAAGGAGGGGATATACTATGTATACTGGAATGTAAGGAAAATTATTAGCTCTCAAATTATCCCTCAGAAGTGAGGGACTTGCTTTAGAGCTGTGCCCTTATTTCATCCATCAGGTAATAGGACATTTCCTCAAATTTGAACAAACAAGTATCGTGTGGGAAAGACATTAGTCAGAAACAACCCAATTACTGTTGGATGACAGAATTATTTAAACATTTCCTTCTTAACACAGATTTGCTAATTGTTCTAGGAAAGTTGACCTCACAATTCCTAGTTCCAGATATTATAGTTAACAAGCCTTTTAAAGGGCATTCTAACATAAGTATGTTTAGTGTTTACAATTGTGGGGATCATTAATATACACTTGCAAGAGGGATGTCTGAATACTCTCTTCGTCTTATCTGAATTGATACTTATGACTGAGTGACATTTCCGCTGACAGCATCATACACGGATACAAAAATGTCATTAAATGGAAAAAAAAGATGTGCTGTGGGAAACTTTTGCTGGCTCCAGTGGTGTCTTTAGTGGGAGCAAAGACATTAAGGTCAAAAAACATGAAACCATTTTAAAATAAATGAGAGGAAAGAAGTAATATTTCAAAATCAATATATTAAAATTATTTTATATTTTATACATGTGCTTTAAAATATGCATATATCACAGAACGCTTATGCATATATTCACGTTAGTCAAATAACATTTTTTGAAACTGCTTTCTGGGAAAATAAGAGGTGGTTTTATACAAAGTTTCACCTTATATTTGGGTGTATATTGTAATTTGCAGAGTTTTCTGATCTCATAGGAGCCTATAACTTCTTCCCTTGAGCCCTTGCAACGACACACTTTGGGAGATGCTGCTCCAATTTAACGAGAGCTTATCTAGCTACTTCTCTGTCTCTGAGCAACCTCCATGCTCCAATCAACTTGCTGTTTAGTTAGACACAGCTGGTGTTAATCTAGGAATGGCTAGAACGTTCCAGTAGAGCAATTGAAAGCTTATGCTCAGGTCAGTTTTTCCTAATGTTTTACCTCTTGTCCTTTCAGAGTGAGGTTCTGAGTGGTCTGGAAACATTTTTGACATGTGGTCCTTGGGATGGATTGGATTGTCTCAATGAAAAAAGAAGATTCTGTGAAGGAAGCGTCTCTCATCTTAAAATTGCTTAAAAGTGTTCAAAAGCCAGAATTTCCACTAAATAAATGGTTAAATATTCTTATAATTATGTTTTCACAAAAATGACGATCTCAAAAACCTTCTAGTGCAATCATCTCACTTTCTAGATAATGCAAAGAGCTTCATTCTGTGACAGCCTTAGACGTATTATCTCATTTAATCTTCTCAACAAACCTGTGAGGTGGGTGTGATTATCTACATTTTCCAGACAGGAAACTGAGACTACTAGAAATTAAGATAATTGCTCTAAGTCAAACAAAGAGTAAAGTGGTGGGAGTAGGATCAGTCCATGGCCACTTGTTTCCAAAGCACACATCTAGAAGGTGGCTGAGCTAGATTAAGAACTGGGGTCTGGGCTTCCCTGGTGGCGCAGTGGTTGAGAGTCCGCTTGCCGATGCAGGGGACACGGGTTCGTGCCCCGGTCCGGGAGGATCCCACATGCTGCGGGGCGGCTGGGCCCGTGAGCCATGGCCGCTGAGCCTACGTGTCCAGAGCCTGTGCTCCGCAACGGGGTAGGCCACAATAGTGAGAGGCCCGTGTACCGTAAAAAAAAAAAAAAAAAAAAAAAAGAACTGGGGTCTCAGGGGAAGGGGCAGCATAGGGTTGGAGGATAAGACATACAAACTATTAGGTATAAAACATGCTACAAGGATATATTGGACAACACGGAGAATATAGCCAAAATTTTATAGTAAATATAAATGGAGTATAACCTTTAAAAATTGTGAATCACTATATGGTACACCTGTAACATATAATATTGTACAGCCACTATACTTCAAAAAAACAAAAAACAAAAAAAAAGAACTGGGTCTCCCTCCCAGTCTAGTATCCTGTACCTACCACCTCTTCAAATACACACACACACAGAAAACACACTGCCACTAGCGCCAGATATTCTATTAATTTGCAAATTTCTCTGTGAATGACATTGGTTCTCTCACAGAAATAAAACGACTGATAAGAAAAAAAATATCTTTTTGCTTATTTGACCTTCTGATCTTGAGTTCTAATTATTAGTCAGGAATCATGAAACTATTGATTATTAAGAATGGAAGAGTATCTAAAATTGCTGTCATAGAAAAGAAAAATCACTTTTCCAGGAAGGCAGTCTGGAAGTCTGCGGAAACCAGGGTTCCGGCCTCCTCAGTCACCCAGGCCCCCCCCTCCCTGGCCTCGGTTTCTGGTGGCAAACAGAAGAAAGGGGTGGGTGGTTCCAGATGGCCCCTTTGACTAAAGCAACTCCGGATTTCATCATCCACTGGCTGGTAATGAGAGGAGAAATCTGTCTTGTGCTATTCCTGCTGTGTGAGATGAGTGGAGGATTTTAGATATCATTCCTGGAACGTGTCGCAGGCAATGTTTACAGACACAAAAAGTGAGTACAGAGGCAAACAGTCCTCATTTTAGGCAAGTCTGAGTAAATGAAAAACCAAGTTAATATAAAATAGCAATGAGATAATTTTCCCCTTTATCGAAGAGTCCCCCTTGTAAGCACCTCTATCCCAACACTGTCCAACTGAAACATAATGCGAGCCACATACATAATTTAAAATTTTCTAGTGACACTTCTTAAAAGGTATTAAAAAATGAGATTAATTTTGATAATATATTTCCTTTAACTCAGCATATCCAACATATTATCATTTCAACAGGTCATCAATATAAAAACTACTAATGAGATATTTTACATTCTTCTTTTTACCAGTTCTTTGAAATCTGGTATGTGTTTTATACTTATGGTACATCTCAATTTTTCTTTTTTTTTTCTGTGACCAAGCCTCGCAGCATGCAGGATCTTAGTTCCCCGACCAGAGATTGAACCCACGCCCCCTGCAGTGGAAGCACAGAGTCTTAACCACTGGACCGCGAGGGAAGTCCCAGGTACCTCTCAATTTTTTTTAAAAAAATTTATTTATATTTATTTATTTATAACATCTTTATAGCAGTATAATTGCTTCACAATGGTGTGTTAGTTTCTGCTTTATAACAAAGTGAATCAGCTATACGTATACATATATCCCCATATCTCTTCCCTCTTGCGTCTCCCTCTCTCCCACCCTCCCTATCCCACCCCTCTAGGTGGTCACAAAGCACCGGGCTGATCTCCCTATGCTATGCGGCTGCTTCCCACTAGCTATCTACCTTACGTTTGGTAGTGTACGTATGTCCATGCCACTCTCTCACTTTGTCCCAGCTTACCCTTCCCCCTCCCCATATCCTCAAGTGCATTCTCTAGTAGGTCTGCACCTTTATTCCCGTCTTGCCTCTAGCTGCATGTAAAAGAACGAAATTAGTACATCTCAATTTTGATTGGCCACATTTCATACGCTCAATAGCCGCATGTGGATAGTGGCTCCTGTATTGGACAGTACAGTCTAGAACATGTGGAAGATTGATTTTTGGTAGTAAAAGTTAAAAAAAATGGATGGATATGGGCTGTACTGATTCCCTGATTACGGTTACTCGCAGGAGGGAGGGATGTATAACAGAGGAGGGCAAGACAGTGACCCTCAATCGAAGCAATAAGGTTTTATTTCTTTACAAAACTTTCTGAAGAAAATATGGCATCAGGTTACAATTTCATAAAGCTACAGGTAGTATGTTTTGTTTTTGTATTCACATTTGAAATATCTCAACTTGAAATAAAAAAAAATACTCTAAATAATTTTTCATAACTTTTCCAGAATGGATGACCTACATGAAGCAAGGTACACTTTATGTCACTTTGTTTTAAGTCATTTCGTGTTCAGAAGTCTTTAAAAAATTGCTAAATTTACTACTCTGAGCTATTATCAATCTTAAAATGAGATGAAGTACATTCCATTTATCATGGGTTTCATGATACAAAACTTTTCATGTTAAAAGAGAAGTTATTGAAATCAAGTTGAATATGTCAGGGAGCAGATGCTTCAAGTTGGTGTTTTTTAAACTAAACAAGCAAAAGGCCTGGAATATTTCTGGAAGGAGACACAATAATTGGAAACACTGGTAACCTCTGGGGAAGGGCGTTGCCAGACTTTGAAGTCAGGAATGTGTGGCTTCCGTGGTAGTTTTTGTACTGTGGGCATGTTTTCCCTATTCTAAATGAATAAATAGTAAAGGGGGACACTACTGTGTAGTGTAGTGGTCAAGGACGTGGGATACAGGCAGACAGATCTGGGTTTGAGTGCTGGTCCCTCCCTCATGAATTTGGGAAGGTCATCTTTCTAAGATCTCCATTTCTTCTTCTGTAAAATAAGCCTCGATAATAACTACCCGTCTCCCAGAGATCATAATATGTAAGATAACTAATCAAAAATAGGAAATAGGGAATCAAATGTACACATTGTCTTGCAAATCAGATAACCCCCAGGTGGGGTAGGTAGTGCCTGGTACTTCACTGTGGGGATACCCAGAAATCTCTTTCGCCTATTTCCAAGATTTGGATAATTTCCCATGACATTAACAAGCACTTGATAAGTGTCATTGTTATATTATAATGTTTTAATAATCATAGCCTCACATACTTTAACCTTCCAGAAATACAGAGAGTATAGCTCTGGGGAGAAAAATAAAAGTAAACAGGCTGACTGTCTTATGGTTGCTCAGCGCTCATGTTCAGTTTGTATTTCTAAAGAAATATGTGTTAATGTATATGCTGTAAATACTTCCGTTAAAACGGAAGAAAATGCTTCCGAATTCACCATGTGGCAGCTTTAAGGCCTCCCCCTCTACCGGGCTCTGGAGGCGGACCATGTGGGATGAGATCCCAGCCCTGCCCTGGTCCGTGGTGTGTACTGTGTCAGCTGAAGCAAATGGAGGAGGGGCGGGAGGCTGAGAAGGGGGGAAGGGTGGGTGGTTCGGAGACATGGTATTTTGAGGCTTGGGCAGTGGCAACATGTTGGGGGAACATCTCTGGTGGGCACGAAGGTTCCTCTCAGCAAGTTTTCTAAGAGGTACATAGATATTACTTGAAGTGTTTTCTCGCTTAAACGTGAATGTCCTCCTGTATTTTCTGCCTCAGCCTTGGAAAGCCCGGGAAGACAGACAGGGGCGTCGCGGGTGTGGTGGTCGGAAACTCAACTTGCAAGAGCTTCAGTTTCCTTATTTATAAAACGAGAAGTTTAATGCCTAACTCATTAGGGGCTGTTGTGAGAATTGAGCCTGGTCAAGTACGGAAATCACCTGAAATCCTCCCAGAACGTTCATTTACTTCATTCATCCAACAAGCATTTATTGAGGACCTATGATTCCTCAGTACCCCCAGGCACTTGGTACTACTCTCCCCTGCCCTGCACGCTAAGGCTTGCAACCTCTTCCCCCATTCTTGCAATGTCCTTACGAAAGGTAGCAACTGCCACGGTCCATTTTACAGCAGAGGATTTTGAAGCCAAGAAAACATTTACTGAAGAAATAGGGTTTCATACGTTATTTCTCCTTTTAAGATAATCGGTTATTTCAAAAGAAGTGTCTTCTTACGTCCCCCTACAACGGACTGTCCTTCCAAGGAATGCAGAGGCGGCTGTGCTCTTGGCCTCAGGAAGTACTGACGGCAGAAGTACTTACACAGGAGGCATCCCTAAGGGGCACTGGTGAGCCGAGCTGGTCATGGGGAGAAGTGCTGACTCTACAGTGAATAGACTGATTTATGAACTATCCAAGATCTTCCTTCAGAACAGGTCTGTCAATCATCTGACCCTGCCTATGGGTTGGGGGGCGGGGGGGGCGGCTTTATCGGCCTGATATACTTTCAGAATGCTGAAATGCCAGCCTACCCCTAAATATCTCCTTTATCAGGCCCATTATTAGAGACACTCTTCTGAGTCAAGGTCAAGGTCTTCTAAAGGCTCTTATTAAAGAATACACTTAACACAAAAGCATTGATAAAATTAATCAGCTGTCCCATTGGACCCTGAGATGTCAAATTTTTTTCTTTCTTTAAGGATCAGAGGGCAGGAGACCTTGACCAACCACAGATCAGCAGCTAGGGCACCTCCAGTTTTGGAGAACGAGGTTGAGACCTAACTACAAACCCAGGCCAGGGGTTCCAAAGCCCACCTTGGAAGTCACCCTCCTCTCATAGCTTTTGCCCCAGGGCTCCCTTTTCTCAACTCTTATTTACCCTAATTTATTTAAAAGATTGCAGATCCCTGGGACTGGGTTTCAGTCTTGCTCTGCCTCAGAGGAGAGTTTGCCTCTATTTTTTAGTTTCACTATGAAACTACCAATTAGGTGACCTCAAGATTTTTTTTTTTTCCCAGCTCACTGTCTTGCTTTATCTCTACAGCCATCACATCCTGCTTCCACTATTGATTCATATGTCCTGGTTTTACTACCCAAGAGAAGGGAAGAGAATGATGCAGCTGACTTCTGGGGAATATTCCAGAAAGATGCAGCAAAGAAGAGAGGAGAGAGAGAGACCAGGAAACAAACGATGGAGAGCAAAGCTGTGAAGACAGCCGCAGGATTTAGCTCAGCAGCCCTTGGCCTAGTCTGTTCCTGCCTCACAGACCTTTCTGCCCAACAGGATTTCTTACACCACATTCCTCAGAAGCCCAGTGTTCCTTAAACACTGGAGGGGAAGGCTGTGAGCCTTTGGAAAACTAATTCAAACCTTTAGCATTATAGTACCAATCAAATTATGCTGCAGCTTTTTTTCTTTTTGTCTGACAAAATGTTTGTAAATACCTTTCTTTAGAAACTGATGATTGCTCCAGAACCTCAGAACCTTAAGGAAACTTGGCTCTAAAGCAGGGGCATGAACCCAGTGGCCCTTAGGGGTGGGTGAAGAGCTCAGTCACGCCCAGTGCAGGCCGTTTTTGTGTCAAAATGGAGGCCCAGGAGTAACAGGTTACTTTTTTGTTTTTCGAAAAAGAAGTAAGATATCTAGATATTTTTTGTGAGATCTCTCTACTTTTAAAAGTTGGCAGCTGACAAACAAATGAACCCCAAACAAGAAATCCTTCTGCTGGCCACCTAGAGTGCGGTGCGCCTGGTACAGGGCAGCCCTGGCTGTGTCTTTGTTTCCAGCTGGCAGAGCTGGTCCTTTGACGGGCACTACCCTTGTGGACAGTCAGCCAGTGGCCAGGAGGAGTCATCCTCAACCCACACCAAGGGCAGATGGCCCCCGTGGGGTGAGGAAACCCAATCAGACAACTAGAATCGGGCAGATTGTATTGACTCAACGGTGCTTGTAAAAATGTGACTTTTCTGCCTCTTCTTGGACTTCATATAAATCTAATTTAAAATCACTCTTTGCACAATACTTTGAATATTGTTCCGCACCTCACTTTGGTTATGTATAAACCTAAAAACGAAAGAAATAAACAAACAAAAACCCTGGCTTTATACTGGCTAATCTTCAGACTTCTACTCAGCATCAGGGAATGAGCTGTTAGATTTCTAACCAATTCATCCAACTTTCTTAATTGCTAATTTTTTTCAAATTCTTGTTTCCAATTTATTGCCCCCAAATCCACAAGGTATAGTGGGATTACATTTCAAAGAGAAAATGAGTTACATATTTATTCCTTTCCTTTGTAATTAAGTCTAGTAAAATATTATATATAGCACATGTTACATAATTGTAGCAAATGAATTGTGGTTGATTTTTACATCTCTTTGTAAATGATGATTTTAAATGTTGCTATAATAACCAATGCTTGATGGTGTTAAAAAGGTGAGAACATTCTCTTTGAATGATCCTCGATCTCACATGGAAAAGCATCATCGTATTTGCAGTGCACTAGACTCAGCCCTTCATATGTAGTCAATAGATATTTTTTTATTGACTGAACAAATGGTGATGAGAAGGAAGTGTTAGAGATGATTCTGTTTCAGGACAAATTGCTACACCTTTCCCTTTAAGAGGTTACGGTAAGAGTGCGTAATTCATCATCGGGGTTCTCTTAGATGGACAATTGAATCTCAGGAAATTAGAGCAGGAGCTGGTCTTACTCATCATCCAGCCAGTAATTCCAGTTCATCCTTCTTCATTTTTGCCACATCAATGTACCTGAACTCAATATTTTTCTTTAAGTCAACTCTCTATTTTATTCATTTATATCACCTCTATGAATGAAAAACTAGAATCATTAACTCACAAAAACAAAATATTATTGAATTTCTAATTAACGTTTCTTGCATTCCTGGAGCTGGAGACTTGGTAGAGAGGGAGATTACAAAGGATTAGAAATAGTAAAGACATTTCCATCAACATTAGAGTTTTCTTGATAGAATTGAGAGGACTGAAGGAGAATCAAAATTAACTTTCTATGTTATTGAAAGAGCACATCTGTGTACTAGCAGAGCTTGTCTGTACTTGGGACATTCTGATCTAGTCCAACTTCCTCATCTTATAGATGAACAGAGGACGTCAGAGAGAATCCTAGTTGCGGAAATGGAACCCAACCCCACTCCCAGCCTTCTTCCCACTCCAGCTCGGAATGGTGAAGCCTAGTTTCTCTAGCTTGCCCACTGAAGATGGATGGCTGCAGGAAACGAGAAAGGAAACAGAAGGCCCGAGGTAAAATCCAGGTAGAGGTAGGGAATTGCTGAGCCTCTGAAGCAGTGAAGCTGGCAGTGGTGTGGATGGAGAGTTTAGGGGACTATCGGGGAGAGGATGTTACCAACTGTTATCCTGTCCCAGCTCCCCTCTACAGATGAGGCAATGCAGAGCCAGAGAAGGGAAATGACTTGCCCAAGGTCTCAGGGCTTCGAAGTGGCAGAGGGAGAGTCACAGCCCCCATCTCTGCCTTCCAAGCATGCATTCCTTACATGGCATCACTGCAATTTTCCAACTCTGATATCCCTGCCTGTTTGTAACATTTTAAATGGTACTCATACCCTATAAGTAGAAGGGTTTTACATTTTTATGATTATTGTTATTTTGCATCAGCAAGAATCCCACTTTCATCCCTGTACCAGCCGCCCCCAGAGTCCTGCCTGGGGCCGGTAACTCATCCCCACGCCCAGCGCAAGGAGGCAGTGCGCCCCGGAGCAGTTCTGGTGGCTGCGCCTCCCCCCTCCCCCCTCGCCCCCCAACTCACCGCAAAGCGTTTCCCACAGCTCTCGTTGCCACAGCACATGCAGCAGTCATTGTTCTCCAGGCCCAAGAACACCAGCGCAGGGAAGATCATCTACCAGCAAAAGAAGCACCTCAGAGTGGGTCTGGTCTGGCATGTGAAGGGGGGGCCCGAGCCTGCCTGCCTGTATGAGGAACCACATCCGCAACGTGGGACTCGGTGGCCAGAGGACGGCAAGAGCTAACGGAGCCTGGCTGGTGGGTAGACAAGTATTATGGAGTCTTTAGGTTCTATCTGGCCTAACTGCAGCTCCAAGGCAAGATGTCAAGATATGGCACCCCGAGTTTCCATTTACATGGTGGGTTAGGATAGGGATAAGAAACTTGTCCTCAGTTGGCATGAAACATGAATCTCTCTCTCTCTCTCTAAACCAGAGGCCCCCAACTGCTATTGGAAACAAGGGGTAAAGAAATCATTAGCACAAGAGTGGAAGAGGAACCCACAGACACCTCCTTCTCTTGGTGGGTTTTAGTCAATCGATTAACTAGAAAATGCGTGCTCCTTCCCCAACCTCTTCAACCCGGCACCCACCGCAGCATTATCTTGTTAAAGATATTATGCGGCTCTCAGTTTGGTTCAGGGAAGTCAACTGACCCATGGGAGCTGCCCGCCTAAGCTTGGGGATTTCATGACTTAGTCAACTTAGTGCACATGCCTCTGGCAAGTCCCAACGGGGAAGGGAAAAGATTAAAGTGCTGACTTTTCATCATGCGATGCTTGGGCTTTCGTTAGCAACTAAATCTCTTCCTGCTCAGTAAGTACCCAATTTTAAAAGGATGGAGCGAAAATCTCCTTTGGGGAGATTTTAAGGCTTCCTTACTCACCAAGACCCCGCTTCCTAATATTCCTCCAAAATACCAGACCTCGTCAGAAAGGTGGTCATTGTCGTCTATCACTTTTCCTCCAGGGAAAAACAGCAGGAGGTGAGCCAGGAAGCCAGACACAGCGAGGGGAATGAGGGTGCTGCCCAGGCACTTGGCACACCTCTCAGTGCACATGCCGGGGAGGTAGGATGCAGGTCTCGCTATGAGCCCCCTCGATGCCTCCTTTACAGGCTCTCTTCTGAGTTATCCGCCGCAGAGGCGTAATAATTGTCCCCAGATCAATCCAGACGTTGGAGCTGAGAAGCGAGATCGCCCTGTGAACGGTGTCCTTGGAGTCGCTGCAGCTTCTCAAATATAGCAGAACCTCGATGGCGATGGACATTTATACGTTCTCCCTGACCCGAAGTCTTTTTTTTTTTTCTGCACCCTCATAAATAAGATTACGTTCATTGCGATTTTGCCATGGAGACCAATAACCTCTGTTAATAATCCACCAGCACAGACAAGACACTCAACCTTGCTGCAATTGAACCTAGGGCTGGAACAAACAGCATCTGGGACGACTGCACCTTTCAACTGACAATGGCCCCCGCACAAATCAGGAACTATTTCCCCCAGGCTCTTTAGAAATCACTGTAAAATTGAGTTACATCCTAGCTGAAATCATGTCTCCTGAGGACTTAATGGTCTACAGTGCGTGTCTTTGTCCTTTCTGCTGAAAGCCTAGCGTGCAAAAGAGTTATTTGAAAGAGCTTCTGTTTTCCTCAATAGGAAAATAACAATGTGATGGCCTCGTTGGGTATTGCTGAGCTCAGGCCTACAGGAATTTTTTAAAGGACAAAATCAGAATAACTATTTATTTTATTGCCTGATTACTCTATTTCTATACTTGCTACTCCATTCAGTTCTATCTCTTTCCCAACCTGGCGTGATAGAAATAGCAAAAACTGTTTTCCCAATCACCTTGTTCACCTATAGCTTCCATGCAGGAATAAAAAGCTCCACCTTTACAAAGGATAAGGGGAAAGGGAGGTCGGCATTGGGTGGAGAAGAAAGATACTGACGAGTGGATTGGAGGCAGAGCAATCAGGCAGCGTAAGAGGAGGTAAGATGGGACCGCTACCGGAAATTTTGCCAACTGCCCGGGGCAGGATTCTGTTACTAATTTGCTTTGTGTCACTTTAGGAAAGTCTCTGCCATGCCTAGCCCAAGCCCTGCTTTACGCAATGACCCTGCTCAGTACTGGTGCTATGTAACAGCTGAAGGACTAGGGGGTGGAAACGGAGCCTGCTAGCTCTTTGTTGAGAGCCTAGAGGTTAGAATAAGACAGTAGGTAGAATTTCATAGTCAAACTGTAGCTAAATAAAAAGCAAGTCACATCATTATCATGGTGAGACCTGTCCTACAATGGAGTTGGCCACCTGTTTCCAGGGAAGCAGTGGGCAGTGTTCTGCCAGGGCTCAGGGACCCTTGACCAGGGAAGCTGTGGACAGGATTCCAGAGAAGTCAGGTAGGATGGACGCTGAGTTTCCTTCTGAAGATTCTGTGAAATGTGCATTGGTTGCTCCTTAAAGATACTTTCTGAGATCTCAGGGTTGGGGCGAAGAAAAACAGCAAATGTTTATTAAGCATGTATAATGTACTAAGCACAGACCACGAGGATGTCATGTCCCTTCTACAGGGGAAGGCACTAGGGCTCAGAGAGGTTAAATACATTTTGCTAGTTCATCCCAGCATAGTAAGGCGAGGAGTTAAGATTTTAAAACAAGACCCTTTGTCGCCAAAACCCAGGCTATTGTCTCCCTAATAGATTTTCTCTTTTAGAAATTAACAAAATATTATCTTTTCAATATAAACAATAGAATGACGCCATGTGTGAAGTATATGGGTACAGTGGGATATACTTCCTTCTGAACAACGACAAACAATTGTGATTTTTTTTCTTATTACAAAGTAATACGGGATTTTTTTTGTGGGGTGGGGGGTAGAAAAGTCACATAAGAGATAAGATAAGATAAGCAGAAGGAAGAAAAGGAAAACCAGCTGTACTCCTACCACCAGCAGGTAAGGACTGCTATCACTTTCCTTGCAGTTGTTTTCCAACACTCTGAGCACGTGCAACTGAGCTTTCGTTGTCACCCACCAGCTTTGACAGGGAGTTCTGAGAATAGTGCCAGGAGGAAGACAAGAGTTCTCAGGATGTAAGTGTTGAGTTCATCTTTGTAGATGTCACCTTGGAGCTAGGCAGCTCTCCTTTGGGGACTGGGCAGTTTTTTCTTTCTTCAGAGACTTTTGCCCCTAGAAGTTACCCAAGGCATTTGAATAACACTGGGCAACATAGCCCTGATGTCCTAGACTTTTCAGACTAGTAACTGGAGTTACCAATCACTAAGTGAACAGGTGAGAGTAAAAGATACTGTGGACCACAGTTCAGTTTTCTTCCACGAATCTTGAGAAGATGTGGTACATGAGTAACTATGAGGGAGAGGCCTGAGGTCATTTATTTCCTATGTGGAAAAAGGGAAACACTGACAGTCACCCTTCTGGAATGCCCTGACTTCAGATACTTGGAGGGTGATTAATTCATTTATTGTTCAGCTATTCATTGTGCCTTTAGACCTGCAAGCAGGAAGTGGAACACCTAATCTGGGGGAAGGGGATAGGGAGGGGAGGGAGGCTTGGTGAAATTCGCCCTCAGGAAGGGTGGGGTCATTGTTCTAGGCACTCAGGAGATTCAGGCAACTGATCTTGTGACACGCAGGCTTGATGTTTGCTGTTCACTCTGTTTAGCAGTGAAGCCCTTGAACCACAAGGGCTAGAGCCCTCCTTTTCAGAGACAGCAAGGAGGAGGTGGCTGAGACCGAACCCCACTTTGGATCCTGTCCTGCAGGAAGAAGACCTCAGAAGTGAGAGCAGATGGCAGCTCTGGAAGGGACAGAAAGTGATCCTTGCAGAAAGAAAAGGAGAAGAACATGAGCCTGGTGGCTCTCCTCCCGGACCACACCCTCTGGGAGTTTGATGGCAGAGGATTAAGCAGCGGAAAGCCCGGGGGTTCCTGGCAGTGATGCAGGCACTCCATCCCTAAGCCAAGGAGCAGTGCACTTGGAGATGTTTTCCAGGTAACTCTGACGACCGGCGGGAGGCATGCACGATACTTGGGTGATGCTTTCTCAGCCTGCTAAGCTCTTCGCCTGGCAATAGATGAAGAATCATCAATTCAGTGCAATCAGTAAGTGTGTTTGAAGCACCCACAACGTGTCCACCAGTGTGCCAAGTGCTTTCCTAGTGAACAAAATAAATCTGACTTACTTTCTGCCCTCAACAGTATTACAATCTGTTACTTGGGACAAGAGATAAAAAAAAAAAAAAAAAAAATTCACGCGCAGAGGTTAAATGAATTAACTGCTCCTGAGCAGAAGTAGATTAGGTTCTTCTGCTCATCTTAAAGTAGATCAGGTAATTCTTCAGCTTTACATATTGTCATTGGGGTTACTCGCTCTTGATCCTCTAGGGGCTGCATTGCACTGGTTTTTAGGGTCCAAGACGGCTTCACTCACATGCCACGCGGCTTGATGGGAAGGGTGGTAAGATTGGGCTCAGTAGGGTCCCTCTCTCCCCCCTGTAATCTTAGGGGTCCACACATGGTCTCTGCAGTAAGATAGTGAGATTTTACATGGTGGTTCAAGAGACAAGGAATAGAAGCTGTCCGTTTCTTAAGGCCTGGGTCAGAAACTGGGACAGGACCACTTTTATCATATCCTCTTGGTCAGAGTCATCTAAGATTCAGGAGAGGGGCATAGACCTCACCTCTGCGTGAAAAGAGTGTCAAAGTATTTGTGGCCATCTTTAACCCGCCACAGTGGTAGAGGTAGGATTCGAACCCAGGGAATCTGGCTCCAGAGGCTGAGCTCTGGACTACCACAGTGTAATGCCTCAATACGCCGTGCTTTGATCAACACGGGGAGGGCTGCCTGTGTGCACTTAGCTTCACATCCAGGGCCCTTCTCAGCTACAGGCTGACTAATCTGGATAATTCTCTCCATTTTAGATGGGTGGACACAGCTTGATTAGGATTTGGACTTGAGGATTTTGCAAGCACCATCGACACCTGGACGTCAGTATCTCCAGTTGTTTTCAAAATCAGAATGAGCGAGCACACCCTGCCTCATGACTCAGAGGGGTGTGCTGTGGCCCTCCCTAACCCAGGTCTCAGTACAAAAGAGCACAGCTTGACCCCTCAGAGAGGCATGAACTCTGGCTGATGACTCTCTTCTGAGAGATCTGCTCAGATATCGATTGGTTTTAGCGTTCTTTCTTTTTGGCCTTATGCTGCTATGGTTGTAGGTGGTAAGTTAGCTTTCGATAGAAACTCAGCCGCCACCCACTCTCCGTAAAGTGGAACATCACTAATTGAGACGCCTCATCCTCTTTTTAAAATTAAGTATATTCACATGTTCTAAAGTAGACTAAGTTTAGAAATTCATGTCATGGTTTTAAAAGGTGGAGAAATGTGAACACTGCATTTATTTTTTTATGTTTATAAAGCTGACTTTATGAAATTATATATTATTTTTTTGGTCTATGCCTCTGCACAGGTATTTCCCCAGTCATACTTACTTTCTGAAGTTTCACAAATATGCTAGAAAACAGTAAAAAAAAAAAAAAATAAAACAAGCAAAATTTGGAAAATATTGAGGCTTCTCTGAGAATGTAATGTACTTTTGAAACTTTACTGACAAGGAAAAAATTTTAACAAAATTGTATAGTTAATATTTATTGTGTGCTTGTTACTTGCTAGGTATTTCTTTAATGCTTTTCATTATTAGCTCACTTAATTGTGACAGTGTCCCTCTGCGGTGGGTACAGTAACTCACTCTTTCCTACATGGGAGGAAACTGAGACTCAGAGGGGGTAAGGAGCTTGCTGAGGACCATGCAGTAGAAAACATCAAGTCAGCATTTGAACCCAAGCCCACACACTGCTTGTCTTAATAAAAGGAGAAGGCAGTGCTCGGGGAGATGGGAGGGCTCACACTGGCCCGCTGCCCAAAAATGCTCACATTAACTTTAAGGGCTGATTCTCAGCTGCAAAAGAACTGAGCAGGGCTTCCCTGGTGGCGCAGTGGTTGAGTCCGCCTGCCGATGCAGGGGACACGGGTTCGTGCCCCGGTCCGGGAAGATCCCACATGCTGCGGAGCGGCTGGGCCCGTGAGCCATGGCCGCTGAGCCTGCACGTCCGGAGCCTGTGCTCCGCAATGGGAGAGGCCACAACAGTGAGAGGCCCGCGTACCGCAAAAAAAAAAAAAAAAAAAGAACTGAGCAAAGAGAGAAAAAGTGATGGGTAAGACTAAAGACTAGGGTGGTGAAAATATTAAAACCAAAATTTTAAAGGCAGGCCTTGTTATAGGGAGCTGGTAAGATAAGGATTTACTTACTCTGTGGCTGCCTCGGGCTGCCCTTCCACTGCTGGTGGTGGTGTTCAGAAGCCCGCGTTGAACGGTAGACATCACTCACCTGAAATCCAATGACCAGCTCCAAAGCACAGAAAGTCAAAGTTAAAATAAACTGCTTTCCTTTGGAGACTGAAGTATAATTGCAAAAAAAAAAAAAAAAAAATCCTCCCAGTAATAACGATGCTGATTAAACTTAGAGGGTATAAAATGCATCCTAGAGGTCTTTGGTGGTCTTCACAGTACCCTGTACAGCTTAAGGGACATTGCAGAGGCCCAATATTTTCCTTTGTTGAGATTAGCATTCCTGTGATTACCTATATGTATATCAAAGCTTTTAACAAAGTTATAGACCACGGTTTCTCAATCTTTAGTGTGTATATGACTCGTCTTGTTAAAAGGTAGATTCTGATTCAGGAGGTCTGGGCTGGGACTTGAGATTTTGCATTTCTAACAAGCTTCCAGGTGATGCTGGTGGTCATGTCATATGACATACCTGTGATCCTAGGACCATACGGTGAATATGTACATATTTATTAGTATATTTATTTTGGGCCAAATGGACACCTTCACTTTGACTTCCCACTGGATCTGCCCTGGGTGGGGTGTTTTGGACAGTTGCTACTTGCTCTAGCAAACTTTGTTCTGGAGATAGTTACTGCCAACTTGGGGATTTCAGAAGGTTCTGAGATTGCAAGAGGGCTCTCATCACTCTGGCTTACCGATTTCTGTGTGCTTTAAGGCAGTAGTTCTCAAAGTGTGGGTCCATTAAAAATTTTTGCTGATGTCCACTGGAAGGGCCTTACCACTCAGCAGTCTGTCTTCTCCCTCATACTCATTCCCTACTGCATTCCATGACTGTTATTCTAGCCCTTTCCACATTCCCCAAGTCCTCCCTCCTTTCATCCCCACTCCTGTGCATCTTATAATCTCTCGTTCCACTTTGTGGAAAAGGAGGCCCAAGTTCCTTTATTCATCTGCCCTTTTTTTTTTTTTTTTGGCTGCACAGCATGCAGGATCTTAACTCCCCAACCAGGGATCAAACCCGCGCCCCCTGCAGTGGAAGCGTGGAGTCTTAACCACTGGACTGCCAGGGAAGTCCCTCATCTTCCTTTTAACTTTGTTATATTTTTATACCAACACTTCCTCTTCAACTCAGATTTTGTCCTCATTGTCATTGATTTTTATTATCTTTCCTATAAGAAGGTAAATTCTCTCACCTGTGCTCTTGTTTCCATTCCAACACACCTCCTCTGAGACTGTGTGATCTCATATACTTTTAGTATCCTCCCTCTACTCATTTCTCTACCCTCTTCCCAGGTGTTAGGTTCTTACCTTTCTTTTCCTAAATTTTTATTAAAGAAGTTAAAAAATTTCTGCCAAGTATAACCAATATTTTATAATAACTTTAAATAGAGTATAATCTATAAAAATATCAAACCACTATATTGTACATCTGAAACTAATACAACGTTGTAAATCAACTGTACTTCAAAAAAAATATTTGCCAAGTAGACAAAATTATATAATGAACTCCTTTTTACCCATTCACTAACTTCAATCATTATCAAAGTTTGCCACTTTTGAATTTTTTCCTTAGAAACATCTTCCCTCGGCCCTGCTCCTTCCCTCAGCTACCACCCTACTTCTTGGTTTCCTTTAGTGATCAAGCCCCTCTTTCCAGTTCCTGGTCCCTCCTGATTTGTTAACCTCTTGTTGTCTAGTTCCTGCCCTGGGCTCACTATAGAATGAGTCACTGCATGACCGATCCAGTGCCCATTTCTCAGGTGTTACTCTTCTTTGACCTCTGCAGCATTTCATCCTTCCCTTTAAGCCGCTGGAGTCACACTGGTTACCTGTGCAATGACTTTAGAAGTCAACACTCTGCAACGTTCTCCCTTCCTGAGACTTTTAAGGCTACATCGACTTTCCAAACTTATCACCACATCAAAAACTTTCATCTTAACCTCTGCCTCAGGAAAGGAGATGAACCACTCCTTAAAGACAGTGACTGTATCTTTTAGAAAGGTGAAGTCCTTGACTGTACCTGGTACAGTACGGTCACTTAATTGAAGCACCATAAACTGTTATCTGATAATGGTGATGATAATGATAATGACGGCCACCCCACACAACTACAAAACCTGACTTGTGGAAACGCAAGATAGGATCATTTATTTACTTCTTGAACCCAGTTTTGATACCCTTTTAGAATCACCATATAGTTAATTACCTAAAGTTTCCAAGGCTGGGATTTCCATGCTCTTGTGCTTCCTGTGTAATTTTGAATGCACTTTAAAATTCCACTTAACACTTAAGAGTATCCATTCATTGCTTGTTCACAACTGAATTGAGAGCTACTTAAGAGTGCATGTAACTGGCAAGGTGGGGTGAGGGGGCTGTCTTAGGGGGAGGGCAGAGAGGGAGAGGAGAGATTATCCTACCTGACTGAAGCATGGTATTTTCTCCCATTGGGGGGAACACCTGAAAAATAACATCATGTTGAACACTTTCTGGCAAACAGTTTAGACAGTTGTGGGGTTTTTTTTTTTTTCTTTTTTGCCATGTTGCATAGCGTGCGGGGTCTTAGTTCCCTGACCAGGGTTTGAACCCTGGACCATGGCAGTGAAAGCACCAAATCTTAACCACTGGACTGCCAGGAAACTCCCTAGACAGTTAAGTTTTAGACAGAAGAAACATCCGCCACTTCCCTTCTCCCATGTGCAAATACTCACTGGCTATGAGTCCCCACATGGGCCACAATCTCACAGCTGTCATGACCCACAGTCTTACCTCTGCCTGATTGAGGACACCTCTAGTGTTTTCCCTGACCATGAGTTCGGCTCCTGGTGACTTCCAGAGCTGCCCACCAGGCTCATGGTTCATCTACCACCTGCAGAGCGAGGAAAGAAGACCCCGAAGATCCCTCAAAGCTTCCCGGCTGAAGGGATCTGTTCTCGGAATTTTACGCTTCATTCTTGTGAAGACACCTGACCATCATCCCACAAGAAGGTACCTTCTCAGAGTAACTGGGGTGCATGTGCCTTTGAGGCAGGCCCGCTATCAATTCTTTTTAGAAACCTTGATGGTATGATGGAACGTTTTTAAGTCTCTACCGCTGAATAACCGTGGCCCTTGAGAATGACTTAACCTCTCAGAGCCTTCAGTGTGCATTCATGGCATCATCTCACTCCATCCTGCCCATGAGGCGGCCACTCAGGTATTGTTATAGCCGTTTTCTTTTAATGGATGAGGAGCTGAAGTTTGCTAACGTTCACACAGTCAGCAAGCGGCAGAACTAGAATTAAACATCCTCTGACTTTCAGGCTAAAGGTCTGGCTGCTACCATGCAGGCAGAGACAGAGCGTCCACGCCAGAATGCCTACCAGCCCCTAACCCCAACTACCGGCTCTAAACACACATGGCCAAGCTTCTTGTTCACTCAGCCTCCTTCTTCTCTGTCAGCCCACCCCCAGGTAAAACTAAACTGAAGAAATATGTAAATATGTGTATATATGTGTATAATATATATGTGTGTGTATGTGTATATACACATATACACATATATATAATATATATATATTAACAAGCTGAAGTACCTGCAGGAGGATAAGAGGCCACCTGGAAGAGAATCCAGTTGGTCTGGATTATATATATGTGTATATACATATATATGTATATATATGTGTGTGTGTGTGTGTGTGTGTGTATATATATATATATAAAGGACTTAATTATCATGTGTGTTACATGTTGGTTTTGCTGGGAGTATGTTATCTAATTAGGATTAGCGGTTATCCATTTTCTTCTGTATTGGTTAGTAATTGCTGTGTAACAAACCACACCAAAACCCAATGGTTTAAAGCAATAAGCACTTTTAATTATTTATAAACCTACAGTTCTTCTGCTCTTAGTTGGGCTCCCTCATGCGTTTGAGGTCAGCTTGTAGACTAGCTAGGAGCAGGCTGGTCTAGGCCTAGGCTGGGACAACTGGATTCTCCTCCAGGGGGTCTCTTATCCTCCTGTAGGTACTTAGGCTTGTTTACTTGATGACAATGGCAGAGTTTCAAGAGAGACACTGGGTGTGTGCAAGATCTTATTTGCTGTATTGTATTGATCAAAGCAAGTCACAAGGCCTGCCCAGATTCACAGGGTGGTGAAAAGAGACTTCTCTAGATGAGAGGACCTTCAAAGTCAAACTGAAGTCATCAATTAGGGTCATCACTTCAATCAATCTAAGAATTCCTACCTCTGGCTACTGTGAAATGTGGGCCCAGGCTGTTACCCCTCCAGATCTTTCAAAGGTAGTTGGACATCATACAAAATATTCTGATTTGATAGTGATTGGAAACCAAATAAAAATTTCCAAAAACAGTGTGTAGGCAAACAGAGCCTTTGTATGAATCTTGGAATTAGAACCTGAAGTTCTATTGCTTATATATGTTATATTGCCCCTGGTAGCTTACTGTACTTATTTTGACCCAGTGCATAACAACCAAATGTTAAAATCTATATTCATCCAAAACTGAGCAAAAGCCAACTATTAGCTTCATAGGATAAACGTAAGGGATATCAGAATGAACCTGAAATTTTACCAGTAAACTTAATTATCATTGCAATTTTATTATTTGAACTTTTTGTAGAAGTGTGACTAGCATGAGATCAATAATTACTCAGCACTATCTACTGCTTGATACTGTCTACTAATCTAAATAGATGCTCATTTTGACTGAAGCTGGTGGAGAAACAAGATATTTGGGAATACCTCACTATTATTTAGTACTTTCTCTTTTTCTTCATAGCATTGCTTTTTTTTAAAGTAGAAATTGAATATATTTAAGGTGTACAACATGATGATTTGGTATACATACACATAGTGAAATGATTATTTCGATCAAGCTATTTAACATATCATGTCCTCACATACTTACCTTTTTTTTTTTTTTTTTTTTGTCATAAGGGCACTTGAAATCTATTCTCTTAGGAGATTTCCAGTACTGTATTCAATATAATACTATTGACTATAGTCATCATGTTGTATATTAGTTCTCTATTCATCCTCCATAACTACAACTTTGTGCCCTTTGACCAAAATCTCCCCATGTCCCCCACCTACCCAGCCCTTGTTAATCACCAGTCTACCCTCTGCTTCTATGTATCTGACTTCTAACATTTTGCATATAAGTGAGGTCATGTCGTTTTTTTCTTTCTGCCTCTGGCTTATTTCACTTAACATAATGCCCCCCAGATTCATCCATGTTGTTGCAGATGGTAGAATATCCTTTTTAAAGGCTGAATAATATTCCATTGTATATATATTCACAATAGCCTAGATATGGAATCATAGCATTATTCTGTCTAGATCAAAGATAATTGATCACAGATGTCATATAATTTTGAAATTTCTCCTGCTCATAACGTTTTGAAATGGTTAAAGTTATCTTTATGCTTTAAATTCATCCTGCTAATATGTAAAGAGTTTCTAAATAAGACTTTTCGTTGAAAGATATATGACCCAAATAGAGTTTAAATAACCAAAAATGAAATACAATTTTGAAAGTTTATTTCATTTTATTTTATGAAAGTTAGAACACCAATTCATTCTACAAAGGTTAGAATTATTGCACAAACTGTCAACTGATTTCCCTATTGACCAATTTAGTAGTTCTTAATTGTTTTTGTATATCAAATAGACAGCTCTCACAATCAAAATGAATTATTTTGACATTTTACCCTTACAGATGTAAATAATTAAATTTACATTTTAGCTGTCCGATAGAATGTTAACGGAAAGAGCACATAAGGAAAGTCTTCATTCCAGGTTATATCTGGCAAGTTTATCTATATTGGAAAGTGAACAGTCAGATATAAGATATCTAAATGGCATGACGTGCTGTTGCAGAGTGTAGATATCCCATCCCACACACTCTTCTCACTATGTGACGAAGATGGTTCAGTTCAGGTCTATCCCCCTTCCCTTTGAGACGGGGTGAAAGTGACCGTGAGGTTAGGTCATAAAAGGCAATATGACCTCCGTGTGGTTCTATCTCTAGGAATTCTTGCCCTTGGAAACCAGTTACTATGTTGTAAGGAAGGCCCCACAGGAGCACTACAGCCAACAGCTCTGTGCCGTGCTGACAACCGCATCCACTACCAGACACAGGCGTCCTCCATCTTCCAGCTGAGGCCCCAGACATCGTGAAGCAGAAGTGGCAGAAACTGTCCCCATATGCTCTGTCTGAATTCCTGACCCATAGAAAGTATGAAATATAATAAGTGATTGTTGTCACTTTAAGCCACTAAGTTTCATTACGCAGCCAGAGTAACTGGAACACAGGCCTTGTAATTAAGGCTGCCAGATAAAATATAGAATGCCCAGTTAAATTAGAATTTCAGTTAAACAGTATTTTTTTTTTTTTAGTATCAGTATGTCTCACGCAATATCTGGGACCTCCTCATACTGAAAAATGACTCATTGTTCTTCCAAAATTAGAATGCAACTGGACGTCCTGTATTTTTATTTGCTAAATTTGGCAACCTATGCGGAATCTACGTCATCCTGTTCACTGATCACCCATAATGTTGGAGAGGCCAGAAATGACCCTGCAGACGCAGGCACTCAGACTTCCAAAAGCTGGGGCCTCAGCAGAAAAGCAGATTGTGGCCGACTGCGGCGGCATTGACCCTCCCTTCCTCCTGTGGCTCACAGATTCTCTCTGATCCCCATATCCATTCATACGGATTGCTTCAATCAGAGCTGACAAATAACGACAGACTTTTTAAATGCAAAGAATACTCTGGAAAAAAGTTATATCTTTACCTTTTTCTTAAAACTCTGCAACTGGGCATCATGCCTCTTAAAACCACTTCTGATAAAACTGTTGTCCATTTCCTGCCACACTACTAAATGTAGACTCTTTGTCCTTAAGTTTCTATATATGAGCAAATGTGACATTGTGGGGCTCTAAATTTAAAAATTGTTCTTTTTCTTCTCAAAATTTCCTTTCCAGTAGGGAATGGCAGATGAAACAAATGATGTCTTGGGATTTGGTTCAAAATAGCCATTGGCATGGGTGAGTGTAGAGACATAGCAACGTTGGCCGGCGCTGGGAATTTGGTGGCTGGGAAGCTGGTGATGGCCACATGGGGGTCCATTTTACTGTTCTTTCAACTCGTATACATGTTTGAAGTTTTCCATGACAAAAGTTAGGAGGAAGGAAAAAATATATATTAAAAATATAATATAATATATAATATATATAAATATATAATACATTAGGTATATATTTATATATATTAAAATATATAAAGTATAGCGAAGACTATTTTATGCTCTATAATTAGAACACTGAAAAATCATCCAGCCCAGGCTTCCCTGGTGACACAGTGGTTAAGAATCCGCCTGCCAATGTAGGGGACACGGGTTCGATCCCTGGTCCGGGAAGATCCCACATACTGTGGAGCAACTAAGCCCGTGCATCACAACTACTGCACCTGCGCTCTAGAGCCTGCGAGCCGCAACTACTGAAGCCCGCACGCCTGGAGCCCAAGCTCCTCAACAAGAGAACCTACCGCAACGAGAAGCCCACGCACAGCAAAGAAGAGTAGCCCCCGCTTGGCACAACTAGAGAAAGCCCACGCGCAGCAATGAAGACCCAAAGCAGCCAAAAATAAATAAATAAATAAATGTATTTTTTAAAATGTCATCTGGCCCAAACTAGTATATTGTAGCTGAGATAATGGAGTCCTGGTGAGACAGTGACCATATCAAGGCCACACGAATGCAGCACTTGAACGCAAGCCTTCCAGATGTGTGCCAGGGTTTTACACAGCTCACTTTATACTGTATTCTTTAATCTTTCTGGTCTCATAAATCATAATTTTACAATCATCAAAAGTTTGGAAACTCTTTTTAAACAGCTCTGTTCCCTTGCATCTCAATAGGAATGCAGACCAAGGGAAGAATATTTGATTTATTTAGGTCGTAATAGAAAAACTTATCAACGTTTAAAGTATAACGTTGTGAACAAAAAAGGTCAAAATGTCTAAAAGATGCATATGATTTACATATAAGGTACATATTCAGGGTATATTTTTAGAATGTAATCACTTGTAACTTTCTCTAATTCTCCCCCTGCCCGTCCCCACATTCAGTTGTTTTTCTTGACTCTGAATTCAAACAGCACACATTTTTTTCCCAGCACTTATCACTTCCTACTTTGTATGTGATTTGCTTATACAGCCTATATACCTCCTTATTTATTCATTCAATGAATATTCTGTTGGGTACCAATTCTGTGCCCAGCAGTGCTGGGTTTACAGTGGTAAATCAAACAGACTTGGTCCATGCTTTCATGGGGCTTAGTTGGGGAGAGAGAAAGTAGGCAAATGTGAAGAAAATACATAAAAATTGAGATGACCCTACAAAGAAACCAAGCAGAATAGGAAGGTAGAGAATAATGAGGTGAGTAGGGAACACTGAGGGGATGAGAAGGAAGGACAAATATCCTTCCTTCTTGTCCAGGGAAGACCTGGCCCCATGTTGCTGGGACCGTGAGCTAAGGCAGAGGTGGCACTGTGGTTGGAGAGAGGGCTAGGCCAGGTCTTGTGGGACCTTGAAGCCAGGGTCAGAAGCTGGGAGTTTAGTCCAAGTTCACTGGGAGGCCACTGGGAGGTTTTAAGCAGAAGAGTGACACAGTTCTTTCTATTTTTTTTTTCTTTTAGTTAAGATCACTTTGGGGACTTCCTTGGTGGTCCACTGGGTAAGACTCCTTGCTCCCAATGCAGGGGGCCCAGGTTCAATCCCTGGTCAGGGAACTAGATTCTGCATGCATGCTGCAACTAAGAAGCCCGTGTGCCTCAACTAAGAGGTCAGCATGCTGCAACTAAAAAATCCTGCATGCTGTGACTAAAAAAATAAATAAATAAAAAGATCCCACATGCCACAACGACAACCTTGCATGCCTCAACTAAGATCTGGAACAGTCAAATAAATAAATTTTTTTTTTAAAAAAAGGATCACTTTGGTTCCTGAGTGGGGAATGGATTATAGCAAGACGAAGATATGAGTCAAGAGGCCAGACAGAAGGCCATGGTAGTGGCCCAAGTGAGTCTTACTGAGGTTGATGGTGGCAGAGAAGTGGCAGATTTGGGATACGATTTGGAAGGTAATCGTGACAAAGTTTGGATGAGGGGCCACAGGGAAACAGAAAAGCCAAAACTACTTCCCAGGTTTTTGACCGGAGCAACTGTGTCTATTGTAACTCCATAGATGTAGATAGTTCAGGGAAGAAAAAGCTGTTTTCTTCTTTTTCCCCTCAGGGAACGGGGGTGTAGGCAATGGACAGTCTGGCAGGAGACACCTCCTGCACTAGGTACCTCATATAAATGCAGTCACACGATATTTGTCCTTTTATGTCAGGCTTCTTCCACTTAATGTCTTGAAGGTTCATTCACGTTGTAGCACGTGTCAGAATTTCCTTCGTTTTTAAGGTGCTCAAACTCTTTTGTAGCAGCTAAAACAACTACGCTTAGCAGGAATGATTATTTAAAATTGAAGTGTTTTCCTTAGGTGAATGGCAATGGGTAGTCAAATGTACTGGCTCAACATTCTGCCACTGTGAAGGACGGAGCTCACTCTGGCAGGGCTGGGCAGCCCCCTGAGGCTTAGTCCACTCTTGTCAGGATTCCTCTCTGGTTACGTGTCCCCAGCAGGACCCCACTCACCTCCAGCCTAGTAATGCCCCCTCCTTTGTTAGTCTCCATCACTCTCAACCCCACGCCCAACCCAGGCTGTCCATCCTGAAGTGTTCAGCCTGGTCCTGCTTCTCTGTTCTTTGGTCTCGAGTCTATTGTTGGTGAATAAATGTCTTGATCTTCAAAGCCAAGTTTATGTCTACTTTTGATGGTGAGTTTACAATTTCCATTCTGAATCTCATTTACTTTGGGGAAATTTGGGTCCTTTCTTCTTTATGGCAAATGAAAGAGCCAGGAGACAAAAAAGAATGATGTTGACAGTGACAAGGGTAGAAATGGGGAGTCAACAAGAAAATCCTAGGTTTGATACATATCTCCAAATGTCATCCCTCTATGGTCATGTCTTCCAGCTAAGCTTTTGGTAGAGCTAGAAGAGAAATCATTCTTCTTGACAAGCACTGGAATGCAGTTCTTCTTTGTTGATAATTAAGGTCGGACTTGGCTTCAAATCCAGTTATGAGAGTCCTGATGTATGATGGAGTTTATCTCTGCATGGGGATAGCCAAAAAGTAGTAAGAGGGAGGGCCAAGATTTCTCTCCACAAATAATTTGTCACAGACTATGCCATTCGGCATGATTGTCATCATTTTAGGCAGGAAAGATTTTTAAATGATTTTTACAGCACCCACCATGATTTTAAAACACAACAGCAACGTCAATATCAATGAAGAACATATAAATATTTTACTTTGTGCAAAGTAAATTCCTAGTGCCAAGTTGGTCTTTCAGACTGCAAGTCGAGATCTATGAGGAGGTCGTGAAATCAATTTAGAAGGTTAGTATTTAATTTTTAATGAAATAAAATGGAAAGTTTTGGGGTATATCACTATAATAAGCATTGCTTTGTAGAATTTCGAGTTTGGTAAAGTATGTGCCTGAGGTGTGTATTTTGTGGTGTACCTTTTACCGAGTACAATGTACTTCTTTCCGAAGGTCCCAGTGAAGGTGAAAAAGTTTGAGAAAATTGCCCAGTTCAATTGAATACACTAATTGTAATGTAGGCCTGCTGACTGCCCTACACACATAAAATGTTATTGAACGTCCACCCAAAATGAGTTTGATTTTGGAGTGTTTGACAATAAATAATAGATAGCTGGGCTAGTTTTACATTTTCAAACATTCATTTGAAAATGAATTCATTTTTCTTCTCCAGAAAAAGATTTAAGAAACTTTATAAACAGCTGAATACAGTATAATAGAACACACGCACACGTAAATTATGAGTGACAAAAAATGATCTTTAAGGAGAAATAGGTTCAGAAAGTCATGCAGAACCAGGACTAAAAATAGTAGTATTCAGTGAACTCATATACCCTAAAAAGTGGTAGGATAATGAGAAAGAAAAAAAATTGCCCCTGACATCCAGAATGGATCTGATGTTCACAGCTAGATGTCAACACTGTTACAAGCTGGTCTGGCACTCACAGCCTCACTTTGCTTTCCTGTTGCACAGAAACAATCTTACAGAATATCTATAACAAATGAGGTCCCTCTCAGATCACAATCAAGTGAGACAAAAACAAGGTCGCTGTGCAACACAAAATACCAAACGTTCCCCTCGTTTACTGAGTGGAGAAAGTAATTTCTTTACCAACGTCAGCATTCACCTTTCTCTAATCTGACCTCCCACAGAGGTGACCTATTGAGATATCCATTCATAGAACTGCCTCCACTTTCTGACAACCCCCAATCCACAGTAAGTCCCTGCTTCCTTCAGCTGTCCCCCAAACTACCCCACCAGCGCCCCAATCCTTTACAAGCTTCCTTCTGATGCCCTCTTATTGAGACGCTCCATGGTTCCCCATGGTGTGTGTTCCCACCACTGCCACCCATGAAAAACCAACTACAGGTGTTCCTGGTGGTCTTTGAAGAACAGAAAAAAGTAAAGCCAATAGTCTGTTAGTGCCATGTCTTACATGGAACAATAAGGGACGTCATCAGAAATGGGCCCTGAGAATTTTTAGGTGTGATCATTTTTTAAGCTGTGTTTTTTAAAGTACTTATCTTTTGGAGATGGATACTGAAATCCATCAGGGGAGAGGGGAAGTGGGTGGAGTTGTGGATGGAAAAAGACTGGTCACGAATGGATAATAATTAAAGCTGGGTGATGGGCATATCAAAGTTCATTACAGTATTTTCTTTACTGTTAAAATTTTCATAATAAAAAGCAAGACTAAAAAGATTTCTAGCGTCTAATTCCTCACCTGTGTTTGCAGTTTGAGGAGTTCCAAAGCGGAATGGAGCTGTGTCTGAATACGTTGAGAATCAGGGTATTGGAATTTAATCAAGGATTCCAGAGTTATGTGTGCGTGTGGGCGTGAGGCCGGGCAGGCCTTTGAAAGTTACTGAGAGGGTCAGGAAGTTCAGGGTGATTTTAAGCCAAGTGGACACTACAGCTGTAACATCCATCAGCTGGGGTTAGGTAACCAGGTATGAGGCAACTGGGAAGGAATGTGAGATACAGGAACACAGCAAGACGGGTCGGGAATGGTAAGTGGGAGTCGAAACGTAGATATATTCCTGTAGTAGGGCTTAGCGTGCCTGAGGTCCTATCTTCCACTGTGGAATGGTTCTTAAGGATTACTTCGTTTGTACTACTTGAGTCACAGAATCCAATAATTTCACTTTTCTTAAGTTGGATGTCAAGATTTCTAAGGTCTGACACTTAAACACTATATTTTTGAAATAAATTTCTTTCCAGTTTAATGGGGTTGATCTTCTTTCAGCCTTAAATAGTTTGGGAAAAAAGAAACGATGCATTCATTCAAAGAATATTATTGACCATCTAGTATGTACTAGGTACAGACCTATATGCTGGAGATAAATAGTACCTGACTATAGAGCTTCGAGTATAGTGAGGCAGATAGAAATCAATCCAACAATCTCACAAATACAGTTACAAGTTAAGGTAAGTGCCTTGAAGTACAAGGAGCTATTAAAGGACGTGGCTTATACTAAGTGGAAGAATTAGCTGAGTAACTAGAACTCATTGGAAGCTATGATTATTGGGACAATAGAAAGATATAAAGCAGCATCTGACTGATCAGAAGCCTTGGTTTTTACTTTAAAGACAGAACAATGAACTACAAAGTAACACGCTCACATGGAGGACGAAATTTGTGGGGGAAAAGGGTTCCAAGGTGATGAAGCCATCTTAGCCGACAGGAAAATGTCATGATCTGACGCATTCACAGATTTGTCCCTCGCTGTGGCCTCGTTCTCAGTGGTAGGAACTCAAAAGCTTGAGACATGTGGTGAATGGTGTTTACAGCACACTTGGGTGAAAAACTATCAGCTCAAAAAAGTCATACAAGTAAGTATCTTGTGTTTATATCCACGTGGAAATCGTATGTTGTATCTAAAGTCAAGACATCCACCATCAATCAGTTCCTTCCCTTTGTGTACATATGCTACTCCCCCATTGAGGGGTAGAGCCTGTCCTTCTTCCTTGAATCTGGGCTGGCCTGTAGTTGCTTTGTCATCAGAATCTGTCAGAAGACACCCTGGGTCCTTCCTAGGCTCAGGCTTTAAGATCATTGGCAGATTCTGCTTCCTCTCTCGTGGAGCATTAAGCCACCAGGTAAGAAGTCTAGGCTCCTCTGCTGGAGACAGGTGTCATGTGCAGGAACACGGAGACACCAGGTAAGTCAGTGAAGAAGCTGTCTTGGATGCCCAGCCCAGACAGGCCTTCAGATGACTCAGCACTAAGTACCATGGCGTGAGAACAAGGCAGCTAGGCTGAGTCAACCCACAGAACCACAAAGGTCAATAATACATTGTTGTTTTAAGACACTACATTTTGGCGTGGTTTTGGCAATAGGTAACCAGTAATCATCTCTAACATCCAGGACCTACAAGGAGGTAGCTTGTGCTCCACAAATCCTTTTTAAGTCAAAATTGAATTGAACTGTCTTTTTTTTGCGGTACGCGGGCCTCTCACTGCTGTGGCCTCTCCCGTTGCGGAGCACAGGCTCCGGACGCGCAGGCTCAGCGGCCATGGCTCACGGGCCCAGCCGCTCCGCGGCATGTGGGATCCTCCCGGACCAGGGCACGAACCCGTGTCCCCTGCATCGGCAGGCGGACTCTCAACCACTGCGCCATCAGGGAAGCCTGAACTGTCTTTTGCAGAACAAACCAGATCTCGCCAAAATTCACTGTGGCTTTTTGTAAGGGGCGCTAGGGAAAATGTACAGGATAGAGGGAATTGTCTTGCGTGCTCCTGTTGGAAGCGTGTGACATGACAGTGATTAGGGAAGACTAATATTTATTGAGGCTCTATCGTGAGCCAGGGACAGTACCATGCACTTGATGTATGCTATTCTCCGTCATTCTCAATACTATTAAAAGGAGGTGATATAATCATCCCCAATGTGTTGATGAGAAAACTGAGGCCACAGAGTTGCTGTATGGCAGGGTCCAGTTGGTAGATCTGTTTGATTTCAATGCCAGTTACCTTGCCTAGAATGTGCACGTCTATCTGGAGGAGAGTCCACAGAAGTCACCTATGGAAATTCTTGAGAAGTTCCAATGATGTGGTGGCAGATTCTTAGGAATCTGTGTCACCCAGGTCAGAGCTGAAGGAGACTCCAGCAGCTGTCTGAAAACTAGAACATTCCCAGATCTTGGAGGAGGCCAAGAGAAACATTCATGGGGTATGGAGAGGTGAGGAGGCCAGCAGAGAAGTGACCTGCCACATTCCTTCAGACCTCCAACCTGGCAGGAGGCTGCCTTCCTTGAATGCCACTCCCAAACCTCCCAGGGAGAGCAGGTTCCACCCTCAGCCCAGATGTTTCCCCTGGGGGGAGGTGTAGGAGTTGGGGGAGGGGGGTGAAGGCATCTGTGGTGAAAAGCTCTGGTTCCATCAATCTTCCTCTTAGCTTTAGAAGCTAAGTGCTCAGTTTTGCAACACCATGGCTTAGACTTTAGAAACCTCAGCATTCTTCAGAGCAGAATTGGCAGTTATCATCCTAGTTTAGGGCTTGCCCAGGGGGTATGTGTTGAATATGCTGAAGACATTCTTTAGGGATCTCCTACCTCCCTGGGTGGTGTTTTCCTTTCTGAGGGCTTAGCCTCCTGCTTCCTGCTTTTAGCTGTGTTTTCTCCTCTCTCTCCACAATTAGGTCCAGGAAAGGAAAACACAGAAAAACTCTGTCCCATCCTGTGGAGTTGGGAATCTCCTTGGGAAGAGCCTCAAAAGGAGGAACTCAATGTTTGTTGACTGAATTAAGTAATGTTACATTGTCCATCTGGAAAGAGAAGTAAAGTTATCCTCAAAAGGACTCAAAACACCACTGCAGACCAGGGAAACTAGTATTGAGTGCCTACTGTGTCCCAAGTATTATACTAAGCATATTCGTTCAATTCTTACAAAAATTCTGTGTGGTAAGTATTACTTTATTTCCATTTTACAGATTAAAAAATTGAATATCAAGAAGTTAAATAATTTCTAAGTAGCCTTTGGTAGTTTTTAATCACCTTAAGTTTATTGTATGGTCACTGTATATTTTTCCTATCTTCTTGGGCCAATTTCGATTACTTATATTTGCTGGGAAGCTGTTCATTTCCTACAGATTTTAAAAATTTCCTGCCATTGACTTACACCTTGTATTTGCTTTGGGACTTATTTGTTTAACTTTGCAAATCAATTTAATTGGGGGTATAATTTGCATATGGTAAAATATGCCTATATATCTATTTGAAGTATATAGTTCAATGAGTTATGACAAAGGTATACACAAGATATAGAGCCTTTCCATCGCTCCAGAAGTTTCCTTTGCTCCTTTGCAGTCAACCCCACCTCCTGGCCCTGGGCAACCACTGATCAGCTCTCTGTTACTATAACTGTACTGTAACTGTTTTTTTTTTTTTTTTTCCTGTATGCGGGCCTCTCACTGTCGTGGCCTCTCCCGTTGCGGAGCACAGGCTCCAGCAGCTCCGCGGCATGTGGGATCCTCCCAGACCGGGGCACGAACCCGTGTCCCCTGCATCGGCAGGCGGACTCTCAACCACTGCGCCACCAGGGAAGCCCCTGATTTTTATTTCTTTTTTAGTCATCATTTAACCACAGGGCATTTTCACACAGGCCATTTTATATTTTTACAAAGTGATTGTATGTGTCTCAATCACCCTTCACAAAAACGTCATTAGATAGAATAATATGGAAGGGAAGGAGGAGAAGGAAGGGGGAAGGGAGAAGAGAGAATTGAGGAGGGGCCGCTAAGGAGCTATGTGACTTAGGTAAGTCACAGGATAAGTCAGAACTGAAGGGGAGGGCAGACAGACCTCGAAGTTTTCATCTCCTCGGCAGGAATACTACATGTGTCTTTCTGAATCCAGGTAGCATCACCACAAGGTAACTGACTGAGAAATTCAAACCAGGTGCTGTTCAAGTCCTGTGCTTCCTTGGATGGGAGGACGGGGAGGTTTGGAAGCCCTTCCACTTTCTTTGTCCTAGAGCTTGGCACCAGTGGTTGTATTGCTTTAAAAAAAATTACATCAGGGCTTCCCTGGTGGCGCAGTGGTTGAGAGTCCGCCTGTCGATGCAGGGGACGTGGGTTCGTGCCCCGGTCCGGGAGGATCCCACATGCCGCGGAGCGGCTGGGCCCGTGAGCCATGGCCGCTGAGCCTGCGCGTCCGGAGCCTGTGCTCCCCAACGGGAGAGGCCACGACAGTGAGAGGCCCACGTATCGCAAAAATAAAAATAATAAATTACATCAAATATTCATTTTAGTCTCCATGTTTTTGAAAACCTAAGTGTCTCTGACTGTTCCACTCTTTTAGCATCCTCCCCCAGCCCACAGGCCTTCTCAGACAGCCTCCTCCCGCGGTTCTCGCTAAGTTAGAACCTCAGTAAAGCCTAGTTAATACCTATTCTGTGGCACTTCTCGGCCTGCTCCAAGTGGCACAGTGATTCATGCATCTCAAATAGTTATTTATGTAGGTATGGCCACCACAATTCTCCTCCCTTCCGAATAATATCGACCAAGATTTATTTGGTTCTTAGTAAGTCTCAAGTATCCTTCTGAGTGCTTGATGTGAATAACATCCTTTAGTTACCATAACAACCCTATGAGGTACATGATATTATTAACCCTTTACACAGATGGAGAAAATTAGGCACAAAAACTTGCCCAAGGTCACACTTTTAGGAGGTGGTAGGCTGGGATTCAAGCCCAGGCAGTCTGATTCCAGAGTCTTTAGTCCACTGTAATATTCGACCTTCCTAAAACAGACTGAGCCCCTGTGTCATCATCACTGAGTTAAATAAACATCTATGGGATTGACTTAAATGAAAATTTGTGGAAAAGAATGCAGGCTATTGAGAACCACTGTATATTTTTATCTTACAGTGACTGGAAAATACTTGCAAATGAGACATGTGGGAAAATGACTGAAGATGAGAGAGCCAAGTTAATGGAAAGAACTTGGAGTTGAGAGTCTAAAATCAGCTTAAAGTCCCACTCAGGACACTTAGCAGCTTAAAGTCCTCAGATAAAGCACTTAGGCTGGTCAAGCCTCAGTTTTCTCCTCTGTCAAAGAGGACTAGTATTTATACCCACTTCAAAAGGTTGCTGTGAAGATTAAATGAAGTAATATATGAATGTGTGTTTCATAAACGATAAAGTATTATAAATATTTGCTTTAGTTTAAAATAAAATTATAAGATATATATATATTTAAAACTACTAGAAACATTGAATAGAAAAAGAAAAGCATGTTGTCCTCCTGGTTAAAAATATAATTTCAAGTCCAAGGATAGTGACTTTGCGAACCTTCAGCAAGTCTTATATTTTATACATCAGATGTCTGGCACAGTTTCCAACTTAGCAATTAAGACTCAGAATTCAGATTTCAACAGCAGTTTTATTGCAGTGGGGTCATCTGAAGAGGATGAGGTAGAAGCAGTTTTTCTAACTCCTTTCTAAGAAAATATTTTAGTTTTAATTTATTTAATCATCATCATGTTTAAACAAAACTATGCTCATCTAGAAAAGACCCACAGATCTGTTTGCCCATATCTATAAGAAAGTCCCCTTGAAAATATTTCATTTGGCCTCCCTTCTTAGGAAGGGAGCAAAGAATAGAAAAGCCGTAACTTTTAAACTGTGATCTCATCTCTATCCAAAGAATTGTTAGGACCAAAATGGCAACCTCTTTACAACAGATAATTTTTTGTGTTTCAATTTGTTTTCTCCACCTGGAAAGTAATCATTTCAGGAACTGTGAAGTTCTAAAGGGAAAGTATATTAGAACCATCATGAAGTAGAGAGACTTATTCATGGCCTGGGACATGCAATCTATATATGTCTGAGGAAGTTAAGAGATATGTAGTCCTGTAGACAGTAAAGAAGAGCACATAGCAATGGATTCCTAAGAAGTGTTCTGAGATGAACAAAATGCAACCTATGTGACATGGTGCCTCCCATTCCACCCCTAACCTATCATGGTGAGAGACAATCTACCCTTTTGGTTTTGCGATTTCTCATGCCTGAAGGTCTTCCCTGGCCACTCCCAGGCCTTACCTCCCTGTCTCTCTCACTCTCTCCCTTCTTGCCAATAACCAAATGTGATCCCACACAAAAGAGCAAATACATAGTAGAGTATGCCTTTCTCCATCAAGGCTTGAAATTAATGATAGGGATCACAGTAATCCTATCGCAGGCGTCTTCCAGCAGGGCATGTACACACATATACAACCACACAAGTTTGGATGTGTACACAGCAAAGTCTCAACATAAGTCCCTCTTACTAAAGGGTTTCTCCTGCCTGTGGCAGATCAGAAGTCCTTTAACCTAGTGATTGCCTCAATTACAGTAATTAGGCAAAGGATGAATTCAAGCCCAACACAGTCCATGCCCACGGGAAAGATCCATGGAGAAAATGTACAAATGACCTTGGACAAATAAATGACCTGCTCTATTTGTAAGAAACCTCATATGCTCTGTGTAATGGAAGATTTAGGTGATTTTCAAGGTAAATTTTGAAAATAAGCAATCTTCGTCTAACGTGATAACTTTAGAAATCAATCTGCCCCTTTCCATCTCAAATCTCCATCTATCTTTATGTCCTCCCCCCATGCCCTACTCCACTGTATCTTTATTAAAAAGGGAGGTAAGTATCCAAAGGGTATTTCAGAACGGGAAAAGTAAACATCAAAATGCTTGCACGCAGAGAGATTTTTGTGTCTTATAAAAATTGAGCCCTTCTGAGAAGGACTGCCACGTGGCTGTGCACTGTGACAAGGTGGACACCCACACCCATGGCAGCGGCTTCCTGGTGGGAAAAAAAGAAATGGCTTTATGCTGGCTATCTTTTCTTCTGTCACGTGCAAGGTGAGTTCGTGATTGTTAAAACCAGAGAATCCCCACTTTGTTTCTTTGGGCGGTTACGGCAGCTGCGGGCAAACGCTGTTCCCTACCCACAGGCAAAATGAGGAGGTCGGAGTGACTAGGTCTTCTTTTCCAGCACATCACTAGGCAACTGTTTAAGGAAAAGAAGGAAAGAGAGAGAAGAAAAAGACTGCCTGCCTTGGAGGGGTCACGTGAGAGAAATCTATGCCTGGTTTCATTAGGAAATCCATTCTGTTATTTTTTGGTGCTGTTGGCTACTTTATGAAAAAACCCTTCGGTAGCATCCTTAAGAAAAAAAAAAAACAGGAAAAAAGTGACTGAAGCCGTAAGTGCTTCTTTGTCATGGATGTGCGATCTTTCTAACATTCCATCTTCATCTCACTGCTTGCTGTTTCACACCTTCACAAGTCAGCATTCATCTTTCTTGTTAAACTTGTTTCCTTGGTGATCACATCTAGGGCCACTAGGAGGTCTGCCTTTTTTTTTTTTTTTTACATCTTTATTGGAGTATAATTGCTTTACAAAGGTGTGTTAATTTCTGCTTTATAACAAAGTGAATCAGTTATACATATACATATGTCCCCTATCTCTATCTCTTCCCTCTTGCGGCTCCCTCCCTCCCACCTTCCCTATCCCACCCCTCTAGGTGGTCACAAAGCACCGAGCTGATCTCCCTGTGCTATGCGGCTGCTTCCGACTAGCTAGCTATTTTACGTTTGGTAGTGTATATATGTCCATGCCACTCTCTCGCTTTGTCCCAGCTTACCCTTCCCCCTCCCCATATCCTCAAGTCCATTTTGAATGTGAAAATGCATCTGCGCTCATCTGTTCTATTTTTTCTCTTCATGTTGTAACAAAAACAAAAAAAAAAAGGAAAAATCAATCCTGTCCCTTTTGTACATAAGCCTGTATATTGTTTTAAATATTTGAGCCTTTTTCTGGGTGGGGGAGGGGAAGGGGTGAGAAGACAAGATGAAGAAAAGTCTTATACTTCAGTTTCTTCACCGGTTGGCTGGGATACTTACAGCGTTATTCTTGTAACATTTATAAGCGCTGCTTACATCACTGAACAACAGCAAAGAATAATAATGGAGTAGCTGTTGTCCTTCTTCGGTTGTGTTTGGAATAAAAAAGTATGTGTGGAATAAAAAAGGGAAACTCTTTTCAAAATAAAAAAAAAAGAGCCCTCCTAGGCTCTGTGAAGGTCTTTAAAGGATGGGTATCCTAGGAACCTACCTGTTCTTCCACCCGTTTTTCTCTCCTCAGTTCTCTTCCTCAAGCCCACATATACAGCTCTTCTTCCCTTCAAGTCTCTCATTCTAATGATGCTAGAAAAACTCTACTATGTGCCACTGCTCCATCCCTCCAGCAATGCCTCTGCATTTCTCTGAATGCCTGTTGTGTGTCTCCAAAGGATATGGCCCCATGCTATGAATGAGGATGAAAGCTGCTCTTCTTATTACAGTTCAGACTCCCCTCCCATCAAAATGTGTCCCCATGGGGCAAAGCATTACATTTCTGTAAAGGAGTTATTGGCCTTAGTTACAAGAGTTTAGTCCTTCAGGAACTATAGGCACCCCCTTCCTCACCAATGGACCGAGAGACATGGCCTTGCCTGGAATTGTCATAGGAGAAGCTACATGAGCTCTCAGTGGTCTCTTTGCCACTCTTTCTAATTGATGCCAGCTCCCATATGTCAGCTTCAACTAGACTGTTTTGATTATAAGTCCCTTGATAGAACTGATGGTGCTGTGTGTGTGTATGTATGTGTGTGTGTGTGTGTCTTCTCAAAGTGGGAGTGATATTCATCTCACCTTACATGGTTCATAGAGAGACTCTGGGACCCAAGTTGGTAGCCCTAGGACCAGCCCCTGGAAGCATCTAGCCAAGCCCTCACCTGGCCCACCGGAGTCCAGTGAGATTCTGGGTGACTCCTTTGCCCACTGCATAGGAAATCACTGCTATCTCTCCCATGGCTGATGCAGGATTCTCTTTCCTCCCTGTGAAATGCCTTAACCCCTGCTATACAAACTCCATCTTTTCTAAATCTTCCTGGAACTAAAGTTGTGACAATTTGTGGGGGTGGTCTGGGTGATTTCCCCCATGTAGAGAACCAGCCATCCCATTGCCCTTCTCTACTTCAGAATGTAGGTCCCACCTACTCCTACCCTCCTTGAACCTACAGGCAGTGTCCCTCCTCAAGGCCTGATGGTCAAAAAAGGGAGGCCCTTGCCACACCAGGGTTAAACAGGAGAGCTGGTCATGGCTGGAGGTTTACCCCATCATGATAGGGGATGCCTGCTAGCGGGACGTGACACTGCCTGTTCGTCACCACCTCTCAATCATGTTTTGGGGCTTAGCATGGTAATTAAGGGTTCCACATCACACTGTGTTTGCCATAACCTTTATTCCATTCTTGCCATTTATATCAGGCTTTCTTTTTTTCAACTCAGATAAGAACCCATGATGCATGGATTTGTAAGCAAAACTCCTTTTGGAAAAAGAGCTTGTGATGTCATCAAGTAAGAACTCAATCCACAGGCAACCAGTTTTAACTACTCAGAAGAACGAGTTACAGTGTAACAATGTTTTCTACCTGTGTTTAAAATTTGAAGTTAGAGATTAGTGACCTTAACTGGAAGTTTAGGATCGTTGCTGTCACAGAGTTTGTAGCGCAAGTGGTTATCTTCTTGTAAAGACTCAGCATTAGAAAAGGCAGGAGAGACTGCAATGCTGGTCAGTGCTTGTTATTTGCACAGTAAGGTCTAGACCCAGAACTAGAGAAGGCAGTTGAGGAAGCTGGCTTCATCAGACTGTATTTTTTGTTTTTTGGCTGCGAAGGGTCTTCGTTGCTACGCGCGGGCTTTCTCTAGATGCAGTGAGCAGGGGCTACTTTTCATTGCAGTGCACAGGCTTCTCATTGCGGTGGCTTCTCTGGTTGAGGAGCATGGGCTCTGGGCACGTGGGCTTTAATAGCTGTGGCACGCAGGCTCAGTAGTTGTGGCTCGCAGGCTCTAGAGCGCAGGCTCAGTAGTTGTGGTGCACGGGCTTAGTTGCTCTGAGGCATATGGGATCTTCCCAGACCAGGAATTAAACCCGCGTCCCCTGCATTGGCAGGTGGATTCTTAACCACTGCACCACCAGGGAGGTCCCAGAGACTGTATCTTATATTCCTATCACGTAGCCTTTTGGAAGGAAAAACAAATGAACAAGCTTCATTTTTCCCCATGTGTTTCAGGTAGCATTGCTGCTCTTTCTCTATACAAATTTCCATGTGGAAATTACTTTAGATACCAGTTAGACCTGTGAATACATAGACAACAGCAATGTAGGAAGAGATGTATGTTTATTGCTGCTAAAAATAAGAAGAGTGAGCCACACCTCAAGATGACTAGGAACCATGGGTGTATCATCTTAGTGTTCTCTAATAAAAGCTAATTACTTCCTTCTGTTTAATGGCTTATTTATCTTTGTAGCCTTCACTGATTACTGAAGGTTGGATGTAAAGATGTCATGTGGCTTGGGTGGCAGAATGCACCACATGCAATAAGATGGTTTGAACAGAAAAAAAACCTTTCTAATTAACACCTGAGAAAGAAGTGTGTCTAAATCATAGGGAGATACAATTGACAGCTTTCAGATCCCAAAGAGTCACATAAGCTAACACGTTAGCTTATTGAGTGATTTCAATGCCGTTATAAATGCTAAAATCTTCATTTTTTGAGGGGGATGTGGTACTGTTTTAATAAAATTCTAAATTATCTTTAATCCTCTTACTCCTGGTTGAGAAATGTGAATGTGCTCTTCAACGGAATCAAAGTAGACATATCAAAATGTTGAGATACAAGAACTTTTTTGTTTTTTGGCTTTCTATTTTTCAGTAGTGGAATCTTCTTATCACATTTATTCTGTGTTACTTCCAAAGAAGCCTCCACAGGAAATTAAAGATTTAGGGAAACCATGGTTACGATCATCAAAACAGGCACACAGTATTATCAACATATATTTTGAATACCTTCCGAAAATTCACCTTGTATGGCAGATTTCAATTATATATAGCATAAGGCTGCTTACTGTGAGCTAACCGTATAGCTGTGTGCCAACTAATATTAAACTGTAATTTCTAGAGCTGAAAATCTGGTGCCCCAGAGGCTGAACCTTGTGACTACATACTTAGCATTCTTATTTTGGAAGAGCCATGGTTTGGTCTGTAATCATGGGACTATGTATGGCGCGTGTGCTGGAAAGCAGCAGGCCCTCCTATCCAGTGTGGAAATTTATTACACTTTAAAGTATGCATGCAGGACTAGGAAAGAACAAAAGGGAAAAATAAATGAGTAGACAACATCTATAAGAGAAGATGAAAGGAGCTAGGATGGAGTTAGGTTCAGAGCTGAGAAGGTTAAGTCGGAAGTTCTGTTTTATGAAGGTTCTACCATTTTGTTGTTGTCTGTATTGGGGGACCAGTTTATCTTTGCAGAACTGTGTGCCTCCTGAAAGTCATGACTCAGGGAGACCTCCATCTTGCTCTGTGGCATTATGGAAGAAGACTGTGACAGCTGTGCTGTATTGTGACATCAGGAACCAAGAAAGATGGGGCCTGAATGTGCAAGAGTAGATGGAAAGCAATCTACTGGCTTGAGTAGACTTTGTAGTGACTTAATGGATTTCATGTCTGTGTTTGGGCTGTTTCGTGTTCCTTATCATAAGTATTACTGGGTGCCTACTGAGTGCATGGCATCCATGTAGATGAATGTATTAAAGGAGTATACAAGATTCCAACATTTATTGAGTGTCTTTGTTTTGCACTTTTTGTAAATTAACCCATGTAAACCGTGTAATTGCCTTGTGAAGTAGGTACTATTATTATTTGCATTTTAGAGATGAAAACTGTAAAGGCTAAACAGCTAAAATGATTAAATTATTTGAAAAAGCTAAATTACATTCCTAAAGTCACCTAAAGAGTAAATGACATAATCTGGATTCAAACCCAGGCATTCAATATCTAACTCTTGTGCTCTGGTCAGTTTATATATATATATATATATATATATATATATATATATATATATATACACACACACACACACACACACACACACACACACACACATTTAGTTATATATATATATTTTTTAATTAATTAATTAATTTAATTTTGGCTGTGTTGGGTCTTCGTTGTTGCGTGCGGGCTTTTCTCTAGTTGCGGTGAGCAGGGGCTACTCTTCGTTGCAGTGCACGAGCTTCTCATTGCGGTGGCTTCTCTTGTTGCGGAGTGTGGGCTCTAGGAGGGCAGGCTTCAGAAGTTGTGGCTCGCGGGCTCTAGAGCACAGGTTCAGTAGTAGTGGCACACAGGCTCAGCTGTTGTGTGGCATGTGGGATCTTCCCGGACCAGGGCTCGAACCTGTGTCCCCTGCATTGGCACTTAACCACTGCACCACCAAGGAAGTCCTATATATGTATTTTTAATGACGGAGAGAGAGTAATTTAAAAATTTGTGTACACAATTGGATAAAATTTAGGTGAACCGTAGATGACTGTTCTGAGCCGATATTAATAATTGGTATGAGAATAGAATCTGTGAATTATCTCGTTAATAACCAACAATTACCTATTTTTTCCCCAGAACCTTTGTGATTCTTGTTCTACTTGTGAGACATAGTCTTGATGTTTTGAAAAGAAACCCCATACCCTCTCCTCTAGTTATTTTAAAGGGCGGTAATGACTATCATTGTAAATGTCATTGAACTTTGAAATGTCACTAGCTTGGTGGAGAAAGCTCTGGTTCTAACGTAAAACCAGAGAAGGCACCTGACTTCCGGGGATGATAAGGTCTAGAGATAAAGCCCCAGAAGAACATCCTTATAGATAGGAATTCAAAATAGCTACTGTGAATTGTGAGATAACTCAGTACCATCTGCTTTTAGAGATACTTTTCACTTTTGTACTATCACAGTCTGTGAACTTTACCCATCTTGTCTTCCTTGGGCTGTTAAAGCAGTACTGAGGGAAAAAATATTTCAAACTATATAAAATATAAGCAGATATCCAAAAAAATAAAAGTTCACATTGTGTCATATATGTTTGTTTATTGTTTGTTTTGGAAATGAAATGAAACTTTATTAATGAAATTGCAGTCCCCTTCTTACCTTTCCCCAGTTCTAATTCCCTTCTTCCCTCTCTAGAGTAAATGCTATCACAGATCTGGTGTGTGTCTTTTTAAGTTTACATTTTCATATATTTTTCTGTTTGTATATGTTAATGAAACTATATATATAATATTCTTCTTGTGATTTTTAACACTTTTACATAAATATTATATTATGCATATCCTTTTGCACCTTTTTCATTTGATTAGATTAAGATCTAATCATAATGACATAGAGTTCATTCATTTTAACTGTTGTATGAGATTACCATATCAACAAAACACTTATTATTAATGCATTTTCCTGACCATGGACATATAGAATGTTTCTAATTTCTGCCTTGAAAAAAATGTATTAATAAATATCTTTGCCCTGATTTTTTACCCTTATGCACTCACAAGAGAATTTTTTAGGGTATATACCTAGAAATGGATATGCTGGGGAATAAGATATGTGCATTTTCAGTTTTACTAGAAGTTTACTAATTGTTACAATGGTTGATCTAATTACACTTTCATCATAAGTATATTAGAAATTTTGTCTCTCCAACAGTATTCAGATTTTTCAGATTTTGTTAATCTGATGGTACCTCTAAACCTAACTTTATTTAAAGAGAATATAAAACCACTACATAATTAGCCTTATTATAACTATAAAGTATTATGAGGTGAGAAATTAGAATTTCAGTTCCTTCTTGCTTAGATTTTCCTCTGCTTTACATTCTGACGATTTTTGGCAAACTACAAGAAAATATATTAACTTCCTGCCAAGAACATCTATAAGTGACTATTCAGCTAGAAGTAGTGCAAGTAAACAACCTAGTACAGAACAAAATTTTGTTTCAGATGAAATAAAGTAAAACATGTTCATTGTAGGAACATTAGAAAATGCAGAATACAATAAAGAAGAAAATGGAAATCACTCAAAACCCTTCCATCCAAGACAAGCACTGAGAGATTTGTCAGGTGTCTTTTTCTATGCATATAAATACATGCAGAGGTTTTCTAATTTTTTCCCCAAAAATAGATTTAACAAGAACATGAACATGAGCAATGTATTGTGAGCATTTCTAAATCATTAAATACTCTTATAAAACATGGTCTTTAATGACTGAGTATTTCTCCATCAGATGAAGGTAGCATATTCTATGTAATGAATTCCCTAGTGGTGGACATCTCTGATTTTTCTTTCAGAGAAATCACTAGAAGTGGCATTCCTGGGTTAAACAGCAAGAATAGTTTAAAAGAGGAGTCAGCAAACTTTTTCTGTGAAGGGCCAATAAATATTTTAGGCTTTGTGGGACATATGGTCTCTGTTATAGCTATTGCAACATGAAAGCAGACATAGAAAATATGAAAATGAGTGAGCATGGCTGTTTCGGGTGAAACTTTATTATCGTCATTGAAATTTGAAATTTGTGTAATTTTCCTATGTCACAAAAAGTTGTATTCTTTTGATTTTTTTCAACCATTTAAAAATGTAAAAAACATCCTCATGGGCTGTACAGAAACAGCGGTGGCCATGGTTTGCCAGAGAACTTAATCTCAGTTTCTAATAGAATATCAGACTGGTTGAACCCTTACAAATCAATTAGTACAATTTGTTCCTTTTAAATATTGGGAAATGAGGACTAAGTAATTGACCAGTTTGTTTGCACTCTTCATGTATAATACACATAGAGCATCAATGGTACTGACTCAGAAGTCAAGTGTATTGACTTCTTCTGAAGTCAGTTGAAAAGATATGTTTGAACTGGGTAAAGGGTATGCAGAAAAAAAAAAAGAAAAAAAAAGGTATGCAGGTTTTCTGTTATTTCTTACAATTGCATATGAATCTATAATTACCTCAAGAAAAATTTCAATTAAAACAGATATGTTGGGTTTCCCTGGTGGCGCAGTGGCTGAGAGTCTGCCTGCTGTTGCAGGGGACACGGGTTCGTGTCCCAGTCCGGGAAGATCTCACATGCCGTGGAACGACTGGGCCCGTGAGCCATGGCCGCTGAGCCTGCGCGTCCGGAGCCTGTGCTCCGCAACGGGAGAGGCCACAGCAGTGAGGGGCCTGCGTACCGCAAAAAAACAAAAAACAAAAAACAGATATGTTTAAGCTAAAGAAAATCCAGTTTTTTAGATACCACATCCGGTTGTAGAAAGAAATCAGGAAACAATCTTTTCTTCTAAATAGCATTTGAAAATGTTTCATTAGCAATCACTTAATTTCTTCATATAGAAACAAATGCCTGTAAAAGTTAACCACATAGATGACAAAATACCAAAGAGCCCCAAACAAATTCACATCCATGTAGAAATGTGCACCATCGAACTTGCAATGACACAAGTCATCGTCCTTTATAAAGTGTGTTACAGAGAAGTTTTACAGCTAATCTTGTCCTTAAGGATAAACCTGGTTAAGGAGGGCCCCTCCCAAGGCTCTCGGCCAGCAGGGAATTCTCTGTGCTGTTTTCAGTGTTAGTAGTCAGGACAGTACTTTGCACTAAAGGAAAATACCCTGTGACCATCTTTATTTTATGTGGCAAAGCTAAAGATGGAGAAGACTCCTTAGTCCCTGTAGAAATGCAGCCATATCTATAGTGGGACCTACCCCAATTCCAAAACATCTGTAATGGAAATAAAATACCAGATGCCTCATCACTGTTGCTGAGTCTCTTGTAGAAGACTTAAGCCTATATTGGAGCTCCTAATAGTCCCATATAGTTTGGAGTTTCAAAATAATAGTAGCATGTACAAAAGGAGGATTTTATACATTGGTTAGAGAGTCTCACAGTTAGCTGGAGTCTAAAAATTGATTTAAGAATTGATTGAGCAATTGATTGATATATTCATCAATTGAATGATTGATTTATTCATCATTCAACATTCGTTGAACATCGTCCATGAACCTTGCCCTGGGCTAAGTAAATATTATACTAGATCAAGTCAGAAAACTTCATTTTAGGAAGATATGAAGTATTTGAAGTTCTGGCTCTACATGTGGCTAGAATATATTCAACAGTGATATGACGGTATAAAGTAACCCAAGTATGTCTTAAAGTTCTCTAAAGCCTTCTAAAACTGTATGCATAGTCTTCTCTGTGAGGATTCCCTGGGTGGATAGGAGGATATTTTGCATCTGTACAGAGATGCAGATTTTTTAATAAACTTAAGCTTTCAACCTTCTCTTAGGTGATCTTATAGAGTGGATGTTCTTTAACATATTTGACACTGGAAGGCAAATTAGACCTAGAGACAATTAGAGACTCGCCTATACCAAGTTAGTGAGGCAACCGGTCATTTAGGCAAGCAGTATAGTATAGCAGAAGCAAAATGCTTCTGCAAAATCCTGAGTTTGCCTTTACAAACAAGGCAGCTTGGGCAAGCTACTCAGCCTTCTTGAGCCTCAGTTTCCTTTAAATGAGAATAACACCCATCACTCTGAGTTGTTATGAGGATTAAATGAGAAAATATGTGTCAAATGCTTGGCATACAGTAGTGAATCAAGAAAAAGTTAGCTTAAGTGCCCTCACTTTTTCTCCTGCTCTCCTAGAAGGAGAACACTGAAGGTACAGGTTTTCTATTATTGATCCAGAAGGATGAATTTATGCTTTGCATTGTGCCCACGGGGCATGATTTGGTGGGTCAAGTGAAGGAAGAGGGCTGTGGGGTCAGGGGTTTCTTAACATCCAGTAGCAAAGGCTTCACTCTGTCCCCTTCTCTCTGGTGTAGGCCTCAGAGCAGCGCTGTCCCGTAGAACTTTCCACAATACTGGAAATGTCCTATATCTGTAGTTTCCAATAAGATAGTCACTAGCCACACGAGGCTTAGGCACTTGAAACGTGGCTAGCGCGACTGAGGAGCTGAATGTTTAATTTTATTTCATTTTAATTAGTTAACATTTCAATGTGATTAGGCACATTTGGCAAGTGGCTACCCCACTGGACAGCTCAGCTCTAGAGAATTAGCCTCCAGTAAGGGTAGGGTAAGTTCAATTTCCTGGCCGCTTACACAGATTTGATACCGTCCTGCTAATGGCAGTCTGGCTCCTTCACCTCCACTTCCAGAGATAGCCGGTGACACCCTGTGGGAATCTGGGAGATTCTGTGGTGTAAATTGCTTTGGGTCTCAGTGTTGTGTTGATTTGTGTCCCCCCAAATTTCATACATTGAAGTCCTATCTCCAGTATCTCAGAATGTGACCTTATTTGGAAACAGGGTCTTTGTTAAGATGAGGTCCTGAGAGTGGGCCCTAATCCAAGATGATTTGTGTCCTTATTAAAAGGGGAGATTTGTACATGGAGACATGCACACGGGGAGAACACCATGTGAAGATGAAAGCAGAGACTGGGTGATGATTCCACAAACCAAGAAACTCCAAAGACGGCCAACAAACCACCAGAAGCTAGGAGAGGAGCAGGGAACGGATTATCCTTCTCAGCCCTCAGAAAGAACCAAACCTGCCCACACCCTGATCTTGGACTTCTGGCCTCTGGAACTGTGTGAAGATAAATTTCTGTTGTTTAAGCCACCCAGTTTATGGTGATTTTGTTACAGCAGCCTTAGGAAACAAACTCACTTGGGATTGAGTTTTCTCCCGTCTGCATCCTCAGTTGCCACTTGTCCTGCTTTAGTGCTTTCTTGCTTTTGTGGCTCTTGTCTCCTCTCCTGTTCACATCTTTGTCGCCATATGCCTAAAAACAACAGCAACAACAAAACTCTCTTTATTGTTGTGTAAGTGAGATTGGGGAGGGGTGAGACTAGCTGTGTTCCATTTGGCACCTTTGCTGGAAGTCTGGATTTTAAAATGTTAAAAAAATTTTTTTTCCAGTTTTGGATTTTAAAAAGTCTTATTTGCAAATATGAGTCCTTCCTTGTACCCTCAGTATTTCCTTAGAGAAACAAGATGCTCTTGTTGAGAAAACAAATTAAAATTTCTTCCAAGGGTCTAAGTGCTGCTTGGAAGAAGGAAAGCAAATCTCTTTTAGGGGAGAGATGTCTCCACTATCATCTTTCTTCTGTTTAAAATAGATGAAGGAAGTTAAAACTCCAGATGTTCGGGGGTGGCAGGGAAGTGAGAGAGGGTTGAAACATTTATATATTTGCTTAGAGGAAGTGCTGTTTCTATAAATCTGATAAATGATTACTGCAATGTCTACTTAGACAGCAATTACACAAAGTTGCAAGTCAGGAAGAAAAGCAAAGATATGACAAGACATGTATTTAAAAGCCATCGATGGAGGCAGATTCCAGGTTGAATAAGAAATAAACAATTGGGGGCTTCCCTAGTGGCGCAGTGGTTGGGAGTCCGCCTGCCGATGCGGGGGACGCGGGTTCGTGCCCCGGTCCGGGAGGATCCCGCATGCCGCGGAGCGGCTGGGCCCGTGAGCCATGGTCGCTGAGCCTGCGCGTCCGTCCGGAGCCTGTGCTCCGCGGCGGGAGAGGCCACAACAGTGAGAGGTCTGCGTACCGCAAAAAAAAAAAAAAAAAAAAAAAAAAAAGAAATAAACAATTGAGTGACTCAGATTTCATCTTGGGGATTTCAACCATCATAGCAGGAAGGATTTTCCAGGTTGGAACTGGAGTCCTGAAGTTCTTACTTTACATAATAAAAATGGAAATCTACAAAGGATTAAAGAGAGTTTTCTTCATCATCCCATCCTTATTCCCATTTCCCATGCAGTCAAAAGTTTCTTATTGGCAGTTGGGTCTAAATAAATGTCATTATCCTTTTTACAAGACTTCTGAATAATAGTAATAATATACTAAACGATTATATTTATTGAGCATTAATATGTTTCAACATTTCAGTTTTTTCTGCTGAAGCAAAACACATCAAAATGTAGTGGCTTAAAAAAACCTAACTTATTATTTTTCACAATAATGCATGTTGAATGGGCAGTTGGTCCTACCTAGAATTCACCACGTGGCTTCATTCAGCTGGCAGACTCCCTGGGACCAGGTTCAGCTGAGGCTCCTGTCCTGGACACCTCTGTTCTTCAGGTGGTTGACTTGTGCATCCTCATAGCATGGCGGTCTCAAGCATTCCAAGAGGGAGTATTTTTTTTTTTTTTTTTTTTTTTTGCGGTACGCAGGCCTCTCACTGTTGTGGCCTCTCCTGTTGCAGAGCACAGGCTCCGGACGCACAGGCTCAGCGGCCATGGCTCACGGGCCCAGCCGCTCCGCGCCATGTGGGATCTTCCCGGACCGGGGCATGAACCTGTGTAGCCTGCATCGGCAGGCGGACTCCCAACCACTGCGCCACCAGGGAAGTCCAAGAGGGAGTATTTTAACAGCAAAGAAGTAGAAAACTGCCGGTCCTCTTAAGATCTGGGCTTTGAAGTCCCAGAACATCCCTTTCACTGCATTCTGTCCATCGTAAATCACACTTAAAATTTCCTCAGTTGATCTGAATCCTGGCTGACATCATCTTTATAATTAGATTTCAGTAGATTCACCATGTACAACTTTATATGTCAATATCTGTCTTGTTGTTCTCAATAGGGGAAAAAGCATTTTGAGTTCAGTGATTATGGAGATATAGAAGTGGACTTAATAAGTGTGTCAGTCAAATTAATAATTTCCACAGCAATAACCAAAAGTGCTACTGGCATCTCACCAGAGTTTTAAATCATGTCTTCATGTAAATTTTAGAAACTGGAGAAAAAAGCCACCAGGCCAACCAGATTCAAGGGGAGGGGAGACAGACTGCATGGCTTGTGAGAGGAGCAGCTGTGTGTGCAGGGATGGGTGGAATTATTTGGAGGCCATATTTACAAACTCTCCCAGACAGGCACTGTGCTTACTGCTGCATATGTATTACATTTAATCGTCACAACAGCCCTATCAGATAATTGTTCTTTTTGCCACTTTATGGCAGTCACACCATGAGGCTTGTGGGATCTTAGTTCCCTGACCAGGGATTGTACCTGAGTCCTTGGCACTGGACTGTCAGGGAATTCCCTGCCTCTAATTCTTAACACTCAGCCAAAGCCAGGCCTTCTTCCAGACCCAATAATATCTTGCCCTTTTCATTAACTGAAAGCAGAAAGACTTCCAGATTTAGTTAGAGAGCCGTGGATGTGAATCTGGCTCTATTCCTTTCTGGGAGAGTTTCTTATCTTTCAGTCTAGAGCACTTCATCTGTGAAGTGAGAATTGTAGTGTCTTGTCTAAAAGGTTCTGGCTAGGAGTAAATTTAACAGAATAAACTAAGTATATAGAGTTGGGAAAGAGGGCCAGTGGTTTTAAACACTGGGATTAAGGAGTCAAGAATACTTTTATATGACTTTCACTAGCATTTCTTTTAATAAACCGTACCCACTGGAAAAGAGTTTATAAAAAAGACAACAACTGAGAGTGGTATAGAAAGCCTGCTGCATAATAAACCACTGTAAATTTTCATGCCTTAAAGCAATAGTGTATTATTCCTCACAGATGTGTGGATTTACTGGGTCAAGAAATCCTTCAGGATTTATTGCTGTGGTTACCTTCAGAAAATACAATCTACCACCTTAGTTATTTTGGCAGATTCCATCACTCGTTACATCTTTGACTAGGAAAACCTTCTGAGAATCAAAAGGGGTCTGGTGTCTTGATGTCAGTGACAAATTTCTTTCAGATGCCCACAAACACTCATAGAAGATATTGGCTGATTGGCTAATTTCTTCAGAAGTCTGCCCCTAACTCCTTGTGTGTCCTTGAGAAAAATCTCTTAACCTCCCTGAACTGCAGCTTGTTTCTCTGGAAAACTGGGGAAGGAGGGTTGGACTACATGATCTCTAAAGTGCCTTCCATAGTCGACATTCTACCATTAAAACAAAAATCACTAGGCACTATCCGAGGGGAAAATGTTTCACAACCTAATTTTTGCAGAATCCTCAAAGGTTAGGAGAATATATATTGACCACCATACTCTAACACAGAAATATGCACAGGATATAATTTGACGTCTTGGGTTTGTAAAGCATCTGAACAACTTTATAATTTGTGCTATTTAAATTTGAGAGAAAATATCAAGTGTTATATGTTAGGAAGTAAGATGATTTATAACGATCTCATTCTAATTCTAAAAGCTCAGTTCCATGTTAAAGTTTGGCTTACATCTAGAGACATATTTTAAAGCATTTTTTTTTTTTAATTCGGATGTGCCAGGTCTTAGTTGCACCACGCAGGATCTGCGTTGCTGCATGGGGGCTCTTTTTTTAGTTGTGCACGCGAACCCTTAGTTGCAGCATGTGGGATCTAGTTCCTTGACCAGGGATCGAACCCAGGCCCCCTGCACTGGGAGCACGGAGTCTTAGCCACTGGACCACCAGGCAAGTCCCTAAAGAATTTTTTAAAGTGCTACATTATAATCAACTTCACAGAGCAGGAGGGCAAGAATGATAGTATTACCCCTTTTGTCCTGCGAGACATTTTGTAGATGGAGAAATAAGGAGCCAGAGAGAGTCATTTTATTAGGAACGTTGAGTCTGGGTGTGTCCAGGAGAGAATGGTCAAAATAAAGTGGAGCTTAGAAATGACAGTAAATGAGTGGTTGAAGGAACTGGAATGTTGGCTTGGAGAATGTAGGGAACTTTACTGTCATCAAAGATTTGAAAGGATGTCATCTGCTGAGAAAGACATTTTGGGTAGCTCCATCCAAGAGAACTAGGTAGAAGTGACTAAGTTCAATATAAAGGCTTCCAGTTGATGTAAGGCATTTTCTAATCATTATAGCCCACATTTAGGGCTGATGCCCTTGAAATAGTGAAGTTTCTATTACTAGAAATGTTTAAACAGAAGCCAGGTACACCTTGGCAGAGATCTGGCAGGATCGATTCAGGCAAAGTATGGAAGTATGGTGTGGACGTAGGACTGGATGACTCTGGGAGGGGTTTTAACTTCAGAGTTTCTTTTTCTTTCAGTGACATTCAGTGACAGTGGTAAGAGGCTAAGCAAGCCACAAATGGGAAAAATAGTTGCCACCTCTCTAACAAACTTTCATGCAGATCTCACAGAAAGCAACACCAAGATTCAAACTGGTGAATGTTCAAAGGCCAGGAACAGACACTGTGCTAATGAGGAAATATAAATAATTCATAAGCTTATGAAAAAATGTTCAACCCCACTGATAAAAGAAATGCTAATTCAAATATCAATAACATTTTTCACTTATTAAATTCGTGAAGGAAAGAAAAGTAATATACAATTTTGATAAAAGTGCAACGAACAGTCTCAAACATGGTTGGTGAAAATATAAATTTGTTTAGATGTTCCAAAAAGCAGTTTAATAATGTGTATCTGAAGCTTTAAATATGTTTAAACCACTCTATATGGACATTTAGCCATATTAAAGAATTATTATTATTATTAGATGCAATTACCCTATTGAAGTTAAGGTAAAAAACAAAAAGCATTTTTATATTCTAGAAATACATATTTAAATATTAACAGATGAAATAATGATGTTTAGAATTTTCTTCAAAATTATCCATTGGAGGTTGGATGTGCCTGCATGGGAGTATGGATGAAAAGTGATTGATTATATATTGATCTTTGTTGAAGCTGGGAAATGGCTATACAGGGATCCATTTTGCTATTCTCTTCTTCTTTTTTTTTTTTTTGCGGTACGCAGGCCTCTCGCTGTCGTGGCCTCTCCCGTTGCGGAGCACAGGCTCCGGACGCGCAGGCTCAGCGGCCATGGCTCACGGGTCCAGCCGCTCCGCGGCATGTGGGATCTTCCCGGACCGGGGCACGAATCCGTGTCCCCTGCATCGGCAGGCGGACTCTCAACCACTGCGCCACCAGGGAAGCCCTCTCTTCATTTTTTATGTATGTAAAATTTTCTATAATAAAAAGTAAAAAAACCCAACCAAACCTCCCCCCCCCCCCCACCACTTTACATTCTCTGACTTAAATAATTTTCCACTAGGGAAAATATCTTGATGAAGTGAGCTGATTGGCATACAAAGCTTTATGCACAAAGATAATTTCTGACTGGCTCACTATCCTGCAGTGTCACTCACCGGTATAAACCATTCAGTGGCATCTCATTGCTGTCAGGATTAAAATCAAAAAGTTGAACCCACCTGCAAGGTCTTAGATCCATCTGACCTCTGCTTACGCAACTTGACAGATGTCCCAGAGCACTCTGTGCCCCATCACTTTGGCCTTCTCTTAGGGAATACTCTCCCTTGACCACCTTCTTCAGGTCAACTCCCCCTCCTACTCCAAATCCCAGGTCAATACTGCTTCTTCAGGGAGGTGTTTCTGCATTTCCCCAGATGGAGTTAGACCCTCTGTCATATGCTCTCATGGCACTGTGTATCTCTCTCATTTAGCCCTCTTCTCAATTCTAATCAAGTAGATAATTAGATAATTACATACTAGCTTCATAATGACTGTCCACCCCTGTCAGTGACCTCCACTCTCTTATATCTGTATCTACCAGAATTCCCAAATATAGCAGGAATTCAGTAAACGCATGTTGAATTAATTAACTAGTAAAAGTAATCTAAATCCAATGCAGCCAACTAAACCCTGTGATGAACTTAACTCTCTTCCTTGGTTATATTTCTGTGTGTTAAGATAGAACAGCAGATTTTTAACCTTCCAAAGGCAATGGTAGGATGAGGGGCTTAAAAGGAAGAGCGCCTCCTGACCTTTTCTCCACCTTAGCCTTTTGACAGTAAATATATCTTAGAACTAGTGGGTGCCTCCTTTGCCTTGTGAGAAAACTACATCTCACATCGTCCCAAAATGAAAATCGCCTTCACTCTATAGCTAGGAGTACTTTGCATAGTGGAGCTGACAAAAAGAATAGAGAAAAAGCCCCAAATGCCCATATCTCAGGTAATGAGCCCCTGAGAGAGACGAGGTGATTAGGGGTAAAAAAGAGAGAACTACAAATTGCACAGTATATCTCTGGCTTTTATTTCATTATCTCAGGAATACATGTTCTAGGGACAGCTGCTGTGTTCTCTTGTCTTCTGCTCTAAGCTAATGAGGTCAACAAGTTTTAATCAAGGAGAAAGATGTTCCTGTTAATTAGGTAATGAATGGGATTTGGCCATTTTCTATATTAAAAAGTCTACTTCCTGGCTAGCTCACTTTCATAATCTAGACAATGGAAATAGGAGGCAATAGAAAAAAACTGTCATCTCTAAGTTCTACTGCAGTTCTCGGGGGTTCACATACACACGCTGGATCATTTTTTAAGAATTCGGGCCAGAATGCTCCTCAGTTGGGGTTTGTCTGATTGTTCCTCACAATTAGATTCCGATGAAACTTTTTTTTTTTTTGGTGGAAATTCTATATAGACAATGGCGGGAGACACGTGATGTCATTTTGTTCTCCATCCCCATTGCTCATCTCCCACCCCACTACACACACACACACACACACACACACTTTAAAAGAGACAAAACTCAAGCAGCTTGTAAGGCTAAGCATTTGAGAATTCAAATGGGCAGCTTTTTATTTCTTTATATTCTGTCTAGACCAGATACTCAAAGGTTTTGTTTGTTTCTGAGTAAACAAAGACCTGGGCTCATCATTGATTTAGCTTTTTCAATTAAACCCCGTAAACTTTGGCTAAAGACCCTGGACTTGCCCACCATAAAGACTCCAAAGCACTTTTTAAAGACTTCCCTGAAAAGAGAGGCTATAATTCGTTTGGAAGAATTGCCCAAGGGTTGCATGTAGGGCAACATTGGACAAGGAAAGAAAAAAGACATAGACAGATAGACATTCTCAATATAGAGCAGCTTTCTTGTTTAACAGAGCGATGGCATTTGCTTTCATTCATTCGTTCAAATAAATAATTATTGAGCCAAGAACTATTCTAAGTACAGGGTTATGGCCATGAATTAAACCAACAAACCATCCTCCTCCTGCTCAAAAAAATTTTGTCTCCTTTTTTTTTTTTTTTTTTGCGGTACGCGGGCCTCTCACTGCTGTGGCCTCTCCCGTTGCGGAACACAGGCTCCGGACGTGCAGGCTCAGCAGCCATGGCTCACGGGCCCAGCCGCTCTGCGGCATGTGGGATCTTCTCGGACCGGGGCACGAACCTGCGTCCCTTGCCTCGGCAGGCAGACTCTCAACCACTGCGCCACCAGGGAAGCCCCGCTCTTCTTTTAAAAGTAAATTTCGTGGCAGACTAAAAGATGTTTCCTTTTGAAAATGCATCATTGCTCTTTCTGTACTTATAGAGATAAAATATGTACATAGGAAGAAAAAAACAAACCTCCTGGAGGGGTATGCCAGAATGTTGATGCTAATTTTTCCCCAGGGGAAGGCAGTGGTTTCAGCGCTCATACTTGTCTGACTGGCATTTTTCTGTGTTTTCCATGTGTTATCATGTTTCTGTGTAACCATGAACAAAACTAATGTTTTGTTACCTGAAAAATGAAAACCCCTGCTCTTGAGAGTTTTGCCCCAGGTAAGGTCTCCAAAGGCCGGGAGTGCTGGCCTGAGGCTGAGTGGTGTGGAATAAAGGAAAAACACCCTATTTATAGGTCGTGGGGAACAAGAGCTGGTTTAGAAGCAAAGGCTTTCTCTGGAGGTCCTGTGAGAGAGGAGAGATAAGGAAAGGTGCAGAGAGAGGGAAGTATCCTTAGGCTCAAGTCCTGGTGAATACCACAAAGACGCCACTTACATTTTTATTTCAATTTGTCAATGAGCTGTTATGGTTAGCCTTATCTTTGTTGACTAACCAAAGACATGGAGGCAGCCTAGTTTAGCTCTGCATTGACTCTGAGCAAATTCTATTGTAGACTAAGGAGCGAGGATTCAACCACATCACTCCATGGGCTTCCATTTACCACCCCCTGGGAACCCCCGTGAGAGAGAGTCATAGACTAAAGGAGAGCTGATAAGGGCCTGAGCTGATAAGGGCCTGAGCTGATAAGGGCCTGAGCTGAACATGCCTAGAGAAATTGCAAATATGTGTTCTCATCAAGTGCAAAGGAAGGCAGCATGAAAAGAGGAGAGTCAGTACAGAGGTACAGAGATGGCTGATTTGAACTGTTAGCTCACCTTTGAAGTTGTCTCAATCAACAGGTGTGCCTGGAAGAGATACACAGAGTTCTTGCATCATGCCTGGCCCGAGCTGAATGCTGAGGCCTGGCCCCTGTCCTCATGGAACTTCCATCCCAGGAAAGGGGACAGACGATGCATGTGCAACACAAATAATCAGTTAAGAATGTGTTAAACATTGGAACCAAGCAGAAAGTGAAAGAAAACGATGGGCAAGGAACTGAACAGTCCAGAAGCCTCTGAGATAAGACCGTTGAGGTGATATGACAGGTGAGAATAAAGGGTGAGAATAAAGGGTGAGAATAGCCAGCACTTGTACGGGAACCACCAGGAACTGCTGTAGAGATTAGAGATGACTTTTGTTTCTTCACAAAGATCCAGACTTTACCTCCTATTTTTGTTTTCTAGATGTGAGCTGGCCACGAAGTAATCTCTTTTACTTTAGAAATTTGACAAGTTGAGAAAGAGGAGAATAAATATTGTTTGAAACTCTAGTACCATTTTAATTCATTGAAAGAATTCAAGTCAAGCCACTAATCAGACTCTGGTGGCTAATAGCTGTATTTTAAGCACTCACAGTGAGCCGTGAGACATCTAATGTTGGGTTTTTACATAGGAACAAGAGCTTCTCCACCCATCAGCAATTGTTATGAGGATCCCAGACTGATTTCTTCTTGTAATATTTTATCACAGTTCCATAAAAGGATCAAAGAGGACTCGTGGTTGTAAAGATTTTCTAAAGGTGCTTGAAAAACCAAATCACATTGAAATAGCACATCATAGCATGAGGAGATAATCTCTGCCATGGCATTGCAGCCAACGAACCTGAGACGGCACCATTTATGGGGTACTTTGCCATGTGCCAGGCCTGGAACTAAACACTTTGCGTGCGTCCTTCATGTAACCTCACAACCCCCTCCAAACTGCATTCCCATTTTACAGAGGAAGAAACAAAAACCCAGTGAGGAAATATGGGCCACGGATACATTCCTGGCTAGTAATCAGGGCTTTCTGACTCTGAAGCCTGCAGCCACATTTAATCATTATGAAATGCTGCTTTTCCTCTCATTTCAATTCATTGAAAAAATTAGACGTTTCACAGAAAAGCTACACAGCTCATCTGCTGTTCCCGTCTCAACCCTTCACATTCCATGAAGAAATCCACTGGCAGTGAAATGCCACCCAATAATCATAGTTGGAACTCTTTAACTCAAGTGGAGAATAAGAAAAAGAATACCTGGGGTAAATATTGAAGCATGAAGTAAAAATAATGATAATGCTTGCAGACACTTAAATCATACAGTCAGCGAAGGAGACGTATATAAACATTTGCAAATATTTATCACTTTTCAATATCTGCAACATTCTATTTAGAGGTTTGCTATTCTCCCTCTAAACTTTTTTAAAATTAAAAACATGTGACTGGGACTTCCCTGGTCCAGTGGTAAAGAATCTGCCTTACAATTCAGGGGACGAGGGTTTGATCCCTGGTCAGGGAAATAAGATCCCGCATGCTGCAGGGCAACTAAGCCCTAATGTCACAACTACTGAGCTCGTGTGCCTCAACTAGAGCTTGCGTGCTGCAAACTATGGAGGTCACGTGCCCTGGAGCCTGCACACCACAACTAGAGAAGAGAAAACCCGCACACCACAACAAAGAGCCTGTGCACCGCAACTAAGACTGATGCAGTGAAAAATAAATTAAATAAATCTTTAAAAAACAAAACAAAACATGTGACCAAGACGGCAGGTAAATATTAATGTGTTTGATATTTCTAAAACTATTTCAAATTAATAAAAGCATGATTATCATATTAAACAAAAGAACAAAGGATGTGAATATTTCAGACTGGAAATATATATGATTAATAATGCCACCAAAATAACTAACCTTGAAGATAATAAAGGAAATGCAAATTAAAACAAACAACTCTATACCCTATTTTCCCTATCAAATAGACAATGATGGAAAAAATTGATAACATCACAGCTTGTGAGAGTGTGGTGAAGCGGGACTGATCTAGTTCTGCTGGGAAAGAAATTGATATAATTTTTCTAGAAAGTAATCTGAAAATGTTTCACTAGCCCTAAAACTGTCACGTCGATATAAGGAATTATTAGGTATTAAAATATTATTTTAAAATAATATTTAATGTCATGTAAAAGGCTATACTAAGTGAAAAAGATCACATTACAAAATGACGATCCGTTTTGTAGCAAAAATGCTTTACATAAATACATGGAAACCAGACTAGAAGTAGAAGCTGAAAACGTTAGAAGGATTATCCACAGGATGAGAAAGAGATATTTTTTGTTTCCCGTAATCTGGCTTCCTCTCTCTGCCAGGCCCCAGTTTTCTCAGCCCTATTGCATCGGAGACATCCTGATCCAACCAATTCTCCCTCCACCAGGCTCTTTCCCTTGTCCTGTGAACAGGCACCTGCAATTGGAAACCTCTCCTACCAGCCCTTCTAGCCATGACTCTGTCCTTTCTGTTGTTGAGCCCCAAATGCCTTTATTTTCTTCTTAAATAATTTTCCTATTATTGTCAATACATGTTTACTTTTTAAAGTTGAAGTTGAAAAAAAATTTTTTTAAAGACACTGAATGTATCTTTTTCATTTCCACGGTTCACCTGCCCCTACATGAGGGTAAGACCACAGTTTATCTTTTTCTTATGTCCATCCCAGGCTACTGGAGGCAAACCTGCTCCCCATACTTTCCCCAGAACGATGCTTTCTAAAGTGCATTTTTCAGCCTGAGAGAAGAAAAAAAAATCAGGAAATAAAAGTGACTTAGAATCCTTCTGCTCCAAGATGAGTGCAGCGAACACCATTTCGGTGGGTATCTTTCCTGTTTATTTTGTCATGGCTTAGCCTCTCCGAAAAACAAGCCTTCACTCACCATCTCCGTCTCATCTCTTTACTCTTCAATCTGCGGAGCCTGGCCTTCCCCCAACTCCGCACCTTCCTGGGCAAGGTCAAAAATTACCCCCTTTGGGCTTCCCTGGTGGCGCAGTGGTTGAGAGTCCGCCTGCCGATGCAGGGGACACGGGTTCGTGCCCCGGTCCGGGAAGATCCCACATGCCGCGGAGCAGCTGGGCCCGTGAGCCATGGTCGCTGAGCCTGCGCGTCCGGAGACTGTGCTCTGCAGCGGGGGAGGCCACAGCAATGAGAGGCCTGCATACCGCAAAAAAAATAATAATAATAATAATTAAATAAAATCCCATTGCCCTCAGTGATATATAAATATGTCATGTGATTACCTATGGGTAATGGGATTTCACAAATTTTATATATTGGGAATTTATTTATTTTGTAGTTAAAAATAAGGTATGAATAATAAAGGAAATCAGATGATGGATTGAAGTGTTGTCTACATGCTCCCCCCTTGGTTTTTCCTGTCTCCCATCTCTCACCCCATTTCCAGCTGAGAACTAGGCTTTGTAATTCATGACTCAGGAGTTTGGGACAAAGATATCCACCTCTGTTAACTAAAAACCCAGATTATGTCAGGTCAGTGTTTCTCAAACTTCTGTGCACAATGGGTTACACGGACAGCCTGTTAAAACATGGGGGGGAGGGAAGAATATACATATATGTAGTTTTTTTCTATATCTGGAAACACCACAAAAATCTGTTAACATGGGTTACCATCAGGGAACAGCCAGGAATGGCAAGAAACGGCTGGGGCAGCCCTCAGGCTATGCCTCAGGTACCTTTTCGTATTCACACACGCCAGATGAATGTATTACTTCAAAAATAAAACATTTTATAATGTATGCATATAAATATATAAATAATTGAGCAGCTTGAATCTTTAGAAAGACTGACTCCAGCCAATTTTGTCATTCAACTTAGTCATATAATCTTTCCCAGAAACTAGGTCTGTGACTTTGGCCAACAGCAGATTGCACAAGTAATTCCTGAACTCATGTGAAAGGTGGGCAGGGTCATGAGAAGGGAATTTTTAGCCACGAATTTAAAACAACGAACGCACACTACAAGCTTCTGGTGAGTACTTGAGTGTTTAAAACGGGATCCTTATGACCCTCTGTCATGAGAATTGATCTCGTGGGACATGATAAGGGCACAAACTGTTAGAAAACGGCATTTCCTTTGTAGTGGGAACGGATTGCATGTATTTAAAGTGTACAATTCAATAAGTCTTGAGACGTGTATATGCCCATGGAGCCATCACCACGATCAGATAACAAACATTTCCTTTACCTCCGAAAATCTCCTTGGGTTCCTTTGTACTTCTACCCTCTCACTCTTTCTCTGCAACTCTCACCAGCAAATACTGATCTGTTTTCGGTTCCCATATTAATTTGCATTTTCTAGAATTTTATAAAAATGATTCATACTGTATGTACACTTTTTTATCTAGTTCTTTAACTCAGGCAATGATTTTGAGATTTATCCATGTTGTACATATTAAGAGTTAGTTCCTTTCTGTTGCTGAATGGTATTCCACCAGAGAGTAAACCACGATGTGTCTAACCGTTCATCTGCTGATGGACATTGGGTTGTTTCTGAAAAACCACTGATAGTATTTTATTTCCTTGTGACCACCTCACAAGTCATTCATTCTCCCAATTTTACAGACGAAGACTCAGAGAGGACAAGAAACGTATCCAAGGTGCCCGCGCAGTAGTTGGAGCACAGAACCTTAAATTGTTAGAATGTTCGAGCTGAAAGGGACATTAGGACTCCCCTCTCTCTCTCTTTTTTTTAAGACTATTTGGTGTCAAGATTTGAACTGTAATCGACAAGAATTAGGTTATTTCTCTTTATTCAGGATAACGTTGGCAGATCTTACTCTGACAGCTAAATACCGATATCCCTTTATTGAAATTCATTCTTAACATGCTTCTGCCACAGGGAATGACTCTGTGATGTTCTATCAACCTAAGGTGACCTTCTTTTCCCACAGAAGCAGCAGTGTGCTGGGCTGACTTGTACAGGCTCACGAGACCTGAGTGTTAAATTTTCAGAAGTTAAACACTGTTATTATAAAACTTAAATAATAAAAAATTGCCTCTACCTGAGATGCATCACTGCCATAGCCCCTGCTACCCTCAGCTCCCAGCTTTCCTGACCTCCCAAGTCTGGATCAGGTGCCCTTCCCACGGGCATCCTGAATGTCCCCATCATAGCACTGCCATTGCCGGGTCATGGGAGAGGAGACTGTTTATATTTGGTTCACAGCTGTATCTCAAGCCCTTAATACATGTTTAGGGAATGAGTGAATGAATGAATTTCCTCTGAGGAAATAAGGTGAAAAAACAACCAAACTGAGTGTACTAGAGCCAGGAGGATCCTTACCTACCTTCTCTTCTTTGGTCTTCATCACAGCTCTATGAAATAGGAACTATTATTCCCATTTTACAAACTCAGGGGATTAAATGATGTTGGAAACCAATGCTGGCAGAACCAAAAAACTCTCTCCACAATATCAATCTATTCCTCCATAATATCACTCTTTTCCAATGCAGTGGCAATCACTGACTGATAATTATATACTGGGGCCAGAAACAGGTTGTCTGTATCATCTTATTCAGTCTTCACTAACTGCACTAAGAAGTAGACAGTGTCACTCATTTGCGGGTAAGGAAATGAGGATGACCAGAGGGGAAATGACTTGTTACAAAGTGCTGTAGATTTGCAAAAATGAAAAATCACTGTGAGCAGAGTAGGCTGTGAAGGCTTTATGGTGAAATAGAGATTAGAGTAGATACTTGAAAGAAGGATAGCATTTAGATAGAATTAAAGTCATCAAAAACAGGGCTTCCAGTTGGGCAAAGAGGGGTAGGGCGTGAGTGTTTGACAGTGAGGATACCAGATGACAAGAGCTAAAGTCCACGATTAAGAGTTAGGAGAACATAAAGATGGAGAAGTTGGCTGGGCCATTAACATGGAGAGCCTGGAAGAAGAGTGTTTCAGAAGTTGTATCCTAAAGGAAATAGGAACAATTTTGTAGAAGTGACATTATGAAGGGTGTATTTGATTTTTTCTTTCCTTTTAAAATAGAATTTATTTTTAAAAATTCTAACTTCTTTGAGTATTTATCTTTAGCTATTTTTTTTTCCTTGAAAGGAATCATAACCCATCTAACCTAGAGTTCCCACTTTCTGAGAGATAGAAACCTTGAGAAATGGAAAGTGCTGAGAACTTGAACTCTGCTATTTCAGGGTAGAGCAGGACATACCATTTCTCCCTGTGAAGAAGACTTTCTGCCTTTTTGTACTTGAGAAAACACTGGAGTCCTATGTTATTAGTAGAGCAGGACCTTTGAGTAAATCAAATGGCTTATGAGGGAAATGCTGGCTCCCTTACGCCCCCTTAATCACTCTCAAACTCAGCTCGGAACTCTCAGGAAGGATCAGCAGCAAGTTCCCATGGTTACTTTTTTTCCTTATATTTGGGCCTTTCTTGCCAATGTTCTTGAAGTAGGGTTTCTGTGGGATTTTTGCCTGTTTTTCATTGGCATGCTTCCTCCCACTCTCTTTACTTTCCACAGGAGACTGGACCCAGGAAGGGCAGACCTGCCTACCACCTCCTCTTTATTAAAGAGGAACTCGGGGGCGTGTGACCTACATCTACTGTAGACTAAGAGTCCAGCCTCGGAGAGACAGAGGTTGGTCAGTATTTCTCAGGCTCCTCTTGCGATAGAGCCAAGTACCAAGGGAAGATTTCAAAGGGAGGTGTTTTAAATGCAGAAGGCCTGAGAGCAAATGGGAGCTGAGCATTTGTGCTCCTGAGGCCTGACGTCCCTGGAGGGGCTCCCAGCTAGCTTGGGCATCCAGAAATTTCAGTCCCTGTGCTTAGACTTTTTCCTGCAAGGAGACACTGCGCTAACTAGGTACTATACAATTTATCATACAGACTGGGACATTTTTAAGAATAAAAGAGATTAACAAAAATAATTAAAGCAATATAGCTCTAAAAATATTTTTGAATGACAAATTATTGAATTTATAAGGTAGTGCTATTCAGAAACTATTTTCAAAAATAAAATTGCTTCCAAAAATAAAAATATCATGTTCAGGGCTTCCCTGGTGGCGCAGTGGTTGAGAGTCCGCCTGCTGATGCTGGGGACACGGGTTCGTGCCCCGGTCCGGGAAGATCCCACATGCCACGGAGCGGCTGGGCCCATGAGCCATGGCTGCTGAGCCTGCGCGTCCAGAGCCTGTGCTCCACAATGGGAGAGGCCACAACAGTGAGAGGCCCGCGTACCCAAAAAAAAAAAAAAAAGCATGTTCATATGTATTAAAATAAAATAAAATAAAAAACTTTATAATGATTACTTGAACATAAAAAGTAACATAAGAAGAATTATTTTTGGTACATACTAGCATATACTTTAAAGGTTTCTTAGATATGCTCTGTCTCTAATAACACTTCATAAGTGTTTTTTTCCTGAAGACTATATTCTTTTCCAATAAGATCCTTTTATTTTTAATTTTTCACAAAATTTCCTGAAACCTTCAAATTTGCACTTTATAGTTAATTAATTTGAATTGTTAACACCTTTTTTTGTATAGTTATAATCTAAATTAAAAAATTAAAAATTTTAAGGTCTGCATAATACCTGATAAGCTCAGAGCAAAGTGAGTTTCGATTCTAATTTTATTTTATTTTTTTGCATTAAAATGTATAAATACTTAAATCAAAATATTTTCATAGGTACTCTTTTTTTTTTTTTTTTTTTTTTTTGCGGTACGCGGGCCTCTCACTGCTGTGGCCTCTCCCGTTGCAGAGCACAGGCTCCGGACGCGCAGGCTCAGTGGCCATGGCTCACGGGCCCAGCCGCTCCACGGCATGTGGGATCTTCCCAGATCGGGGCACGAACCCGTGTCCCCTGCATCAGCAGGCGGACTCTCAACCACTGCGCCACCAGGGAAGCCCTTGTTGATTTTTTTTTTTTTTTTTTTTGCGGTACGCGGGTCTCTCACTGCTGTGGCCTCTCCCGTTGCAGAGCACAGGCTCCGGACGCGCAGGCTCAGCGGCCATGGCTCACGGGCCCAGCTGCTCCGCGGCATGTGGGATCTTCCCGGACCGGGGCATGAACCCGTGTCCCCTGCATCGGCAGGCGGACTCTCAACCACTGCGCCACCAGGGAAGCCCCATAGGTACTCTTTTTTGCCTCTTTGACTATCAATTTTGCACCTTTGACAAATACTTTTCAAAGAAAAATATCATAAAAAATTCTCTATATTATGATTTTTTGAGTATTTCAACAAATACACATGCTGCAAAAATATAGGCCTTTCAATTTCATTCTATTGTGGTATAGAACACAAGTTTAGGCAATTAAAAATAAAAGGTTTATCAAACATTTCTTCATATAAGTCAAAATAGTCAAAAGCACAATTTTGGAATTTTAAAATTAAATCTTGTAAACCACTTAAACTCTCATTGTTTATTTTGTTCAGTTCCTCCCTTGCTTTTATATGGCTTAATTTCAATATCTTCCTGTTTGCAAACTTTAGTTTCAATAATTGCAATTTGCCAAAATGTAAAAGGTGAAGTTTTGGGGAACTCCACTTATTGAATACTTTGAATAAACATTTCCAACTGATTTTGTACAAAATGCAGCAAAATTTAAATAACATATTTACAAAAAATGTTCAATGCCGTTACAGGACACTTACGTTGAGTTAGAAATTTGTTCTTGAAAGATTCAAATGTTTTTAAAATCTGATTAATATTGGACAGCAAAAAGTGAATTTATACACTGCCATACCCAAGTATTTTCTTGCTTCAACAACAGTATTGTCATGAAAATTATGTAATTCAGTTATTTTATCTGTATATTTATAACAATATTTGTAAATGTTGATAACACAGCTTCTATTACAATTGGTAGAGTATCACAGCCTGTTTGAACACAATTATGAATTATGTGCATGGCAATCATTTCCAGTACATTTTTGTTCCATAGCTTTAATTTAGTAAGAGCAGTTTTTTCCCATAATTCTGCACACCACCAAAGTTTGTAAACATATTACGGCTGCAAAAACAAATAATTTAATCCTTAGTGTTGAACTTTGTAACTGAATTTACAATAGCATTCACAATTCAGGTGTTTTGCTTTCAACAAAATAAAATCCTAAAAGTTTTACTCTGATTCCAAGAAAAAAATTTTGGAGGGCTTCAACTGTTGTTATAATTCACTGGATTTTTTATGACACCAGATGACAAAGATATAAAATTGGCATCATTTAGTAGTTTGGCAAGTTCTTCTTATGTTAATGGAGTCAAAACATTATTGGCTATCACTTTACAAGTGTATGTACATGAAGGAGCTTGGAGTTAAAACAGGACAAAATTAAAATAGAAAAATGTCATTGGAGCCACATCAAAAGGCATGATTCAAGAGGGGTTGTACAAATATACCTCTGAAGCTGCACCCGCCCAACTCTTGTATTCAATCCCAATCTTCTTAAGTGAACTATTAACTTTTGAAGTAGACTCTGGTGTTTTTCAGAAGATTGGTAGCTCCTCATTTTCAAGTGGTCAGTGATTTCACTGTGGGTCCCATTGTGGGTCATAATGTATACATTTGGCGCAAGTTTTGCTTTCATAATTAACTTTCTTGAAAAGTGGAAGTTCTGTGCTTAAGTTTTCATTAAACTCATACTTTCATTTCCTTGAGGTCATTGCTCTTGAAAGGGTTTATTGAAAAATCAAAACGCATTGTCAAACAATAAAATAAATATTTGTGGCTTTACACCATTCAAAAATGGCAAAGCCACCATAGCTTCAGACTACACAGTGAGCTCTATGGTAGGACGGGTCGTGTTTTATTTCCTGGACATATATATATATTTACCTAACCCATAACTCTACATGTTTTCCATTGACCTGGTGCTTGGTGACTTTGTGCATTTCAGAGAATGTCACAAGCTGATACAACAAGTGGCTGGCGGGGTCAGCCCCATGGACTATTTCTCTCACCACGACCTGAAACCAAAAGTAATTTGTCTCTAGTAGCTCATGACTGAGGGTACCTCATTTTATCAGGGAGGGCCCTGCATGATGGCAAGGAAGTATTAGCTATATTGCTTCTGGAAAGAGCTGGGAAAAGAAGAATGGGATATTGCTGGTTTCTTTCAGATTTTCCATATGTTAAAGTGAAAAAACATTGCACAATCATCTCATATACTATTCAATGAGACTGTGGCAGAAGCTGGTAGTATAAAGTGGCTGTCTACCCAACCCATTCTGGCTTGTTTTGACACAATTATTAATAAAAACACTTCTGGGACAAGTGTTACACCAAAAAGATGCTGAGAATACAGGTGTAAACTGGGACTCTTCTGAGCAAACTGAGAAATACAATCACCCTGCCCTGACCAATTTTTTTCTGGTTGCATTTGGCTACATGACACTATCTGCTTCCCGAGTTGTCATTACATAAACCTTATCATGTCTTTATTCTTAAAGTAAAACAATTCACTGATACTGAGTTTATTCAACTTCTGGAACTGGACCTTTAATAAAACATATTACAAACATTGTGCTTGGCCTCATGCTATGAAAAAATCCTGGTTCTGGTCTGGGCCACAGGGCTTGTGGAAGAGGGTCCCCCACCCCTATCTCTTCAGCCTCGTCTTGTTCCATTTCTCCTACTTCATGATGCTCTGCTGAGCTTGTCTCGGTTCAGTTCTTCAGACACGCCAAGTCTTATCGGTACTCATAGCCCTTGGAGGCTGCTCCCTCTGCTAGGAATGCCCTTCTTCCCATGCTCCCAAGCTCCATCTCTTCCTGGGGATGGTCTCAGCTCAAGCTTCATTTCCTTAGAGAGTTCCTCCCTGGCTGCTTACCTAGGGGAGGTTTCCCTTGGTTTTTCTCAATCTCAGCCCATATTTGTTTCCTTCATAGAACTTATTGCTTTTTGTTGTAAATAGTTTTTTTTTTTTTTTTTTTTGCGGTATGCGGGCCTCTCACTGTTGTGGCCTCTCCCGTTGCGGAGCACAGGCTCCGGACGCGCAGGCTCAGCGGCCATGGCTCACAGGCCCAGCCGCTCCGCGGCATGTGGGATCCTCCCGGACCGGGGCACGAAGCCGTGTCCCCTGCATCGGCAGGCGGACTCTCAACCACTGCGCCACCAGGGAAGCCCAATAGTTTATTTTTTGGCTTATTTATTATATTAAAAAAATAACAGTCCCTACCATGAGAATGTAAGACCCTTTTCATCCTCATATCCCCAGAACTGAAAAGGGTAGCTGGCACCAAGCACAAATAAATATTTGTTGAATGAATGAATAACATACATTAATATTTTGATTAAGGTGGCAAATACATATCAAAAGATTTATAAACAGTTGGGTCAAATTTAGTGTATATGAAAATGTTGATTACAATACCAAGTTTCTAAAAAATGTCTTATTTTAATAATGATTTCTATTTTATATTTAGTAAGTTATTCCCAAGGGCACCGCTCTGCTCATTACAGAAGCACTTCCCAGATCCTTTAAGTCCGCAAAAGAAAACAAAGGGCAGCTGCCCAGGTCCACTTGCTGAGATGGTGCTGTGAGCGCCGGCATCCCTCCAAGCACATGGGGCTTAGACACTGTGGGGAACTGGGAATTTAAGCCAAGAGCTTCCTTTCAGCTATTTACCTTTATAAACCTGCCCTTGTATGGAACTGTGGTTTTTGAACAGATGGTTGAAATGGCTTTGTTAAATGCAAGAGTTTGTTATGTTGTTTTCGTAAGCTACAAACCATTGATAACTTTCTTTGCGTTATTTGATTTGCATTATTTGATAAACATGCTCCATGCTTCCCTGCATTTCTGCTCTGCAAATGTTCTGATTTCTGGAAAAACGTTACTCCATTAGACAGTCTGTAAAACAAAATGAACATCTCCTCATATTTTAACGTTTAAAAAGATAATCCCTTGAGTTTGGTTTTAAAGCATGCTCATTCTTTTAGTTCCAATTAATGTCATAATCACGAGCAAACAATTTGTGAAATAGTTTTAATATGCACATTTTTAAGTTATTCATTGGTAATAAAAGGCTGCTTTATAATTACATATTCCATGTGTGATTTTGGCTAAGGGAGATACCTGAGGTTGTGAGAAATTAGAGAGAACTATGTTAACTGTCCATGAATAAGGGAAAGGAACTAGTACCTCAAGTCACACACAAAAACCAGTCTCATTACTATAGTCTCTTTATGTTTTCAACTCTCAACAATAACTGCATGGCTAAATATCTAATATTAAAGCATTAATTGGATAAATTATATTATATCTATGCTCCGGAGTACAATAAGGCATTAAACATCATGTTGTAGAAGAATATTAAATGATACAATAAGCTGTGATATAAGTGAAAAAAGTAGGAGATATAAGCATATGTATAACATGATACCATTTTTTAACTATAAAAGGGCAGAGAAATATTCATGCAGAGAAAAAAAGACTACATGGTAATATCAATACACGAAAATATTAATGATGATTTTCCCTGAGTGGTGGGAATAGGAATGATCCTTCCTCCCTCCCCCCTTCCCTCCTTCCTCCCTCCCTCTCTCCTTCCTCCCTCCCCCCTTCCCTCCCTCCCCCCTTCCCTCCCACCCTCCCTCTTTCCTCCCTTCCCCCTTCCCTCCCTCCCCCCTTCCCTCCCTCCCTCCCTCCTTTCCTTCTAACCTTCCTTTCTCATTAAGATTAATGAAGAAAAGAAAGTAGGATAGGGAACAGTTAGAATGAGCAAAGAGTTAATTTTCTTCATTTAAAAATATACATAGGGCTTCCCTGGTGGCGCAGTGGTTAAGAGTCCGCCTGCCGATGCAGGGGACATGGGTTCGTGCCCCGGTCTGGGAAGATCCCACATGACGCGGAGCAGCTGGGCCCGTGAGCCATGGCCGCTGAGCCTGCGCGTCCAGAGCCTGTGCTCCGCAACGGGAGAGGCCACAACAGTGAGAGGCCCGCATACCGCAAAACAAACAAACAAACAAAAAAAACATAAACATAGTTTAAAAAATTAAAAAAGTGCCAGAAGAGATATGAGAAGGAGGAATAAATACACATTCCACTCACACCTCCCTGTCTTTCAATTTTCTTTCCCAGAGACCACCTCTGTTAACACGTTTTTGTATTTAACTATACAATTTGTGTGAATAAATATACATGTGCATTTGTGTGTATATATATTTCCTTCTCTTTTTTACACAAATGCTAGCATAATAAATCATTTTGCACCTTTTTAAACAACTTATCATGAAGATTTTCCACATACGTCACTGTGTAGACTATCTTCATTACTCTTCACAGCTGCTTAGTGTTCCATTGTCTGAATGTGCTGTAATTTATGAGCCTCCCCCTAGTGATGAGTATTTAGGTTGCTTCCAATCTTTGCTACTACTAACATTTTTGTAATGAGCATACCTCAACATATATTTGTGTGCTCATGTGAGTATATTTGTGGGTCAAATGCTTAGAACTGGTGAATCAAAGGGCATGTACACTTAAACTCTGAAATGTTCCAGTTTATAACCCACCAAAACATATGTGAGGACCTCTTTCCCCAGAAGCTCATCCATGCTTTGAATATATGCCAATGTGTAGGTTAAGTGATCTTGTGGTTTTAATTAATTTTTCTTATTATAAACTAATCATAATATTCTAGCTGAAATTTACTTATTTATTTTTGGCTGCGTTGGGTCTTCGTTGATGCGCATGGACTTTATATAATTGCAGCGAGCAGGGGCTACTCTTTGTTGCGGTGTGCGGGCTTCTCACTGCAGTGGCTTCTCTTGTTGCAGAGCACGGGCTCTAGGCATGTGGGCTTCAGTAGTTGTGGCACATGGGCTTCAGTAATTGTGGCACATGGGCTTCAGTAGTTGTGGCTCGTGGGCTCTAGAGCGCAGGTTCAGTAGTTGTGGTACACAGGCTTAGTTGTTCTGCAGCATGTGGGATCTTCCCAGATCAGGGCTCAGAACAGTGTCCCCTGCATTGGCAGGCAGACTCCTAACCACTGAGCCACGAGGGAAGTCCCTAGCTGTAATGTTTTAAAAGATATCTAGGTTATTGTTTTCAAGTCCTCACAGTAAAGGAAGTTATTACAATGATGAGGTTTTGCGCCTGGGTAAATGAATAACCAGTGTGTGGATGATAACTGAGTTAAGGGTGGCAGACACAAAGCCTGGGTACTGTTCTCCCTCTTCATGTTAACAATCCATTATGTTTTGTTTTGTTTCTGAGCATGGACGGACCCTCAGAATCCTTCTAGACAAAACTCTAGGATGTGCTATCACTCAGTCAGAACTGACATATTAGCTTATATTCTTTGCCTTACTTGTTTTAGATAGTTTATAACTAAATAAAGTAAAGGGACAAACCCCTGAGCATTGGAATCCCACGTGACAACCAATTTAAAAAAGAGAACTCCTCTGCCATGAATCTCTGTAGGATTCACACAGTGTCATACAGCCAGTTTGACTGTCTTTTCCTTTTTTTCTTTTTTCACAGAATTATTGGAGGTATAGCAAGCCCCAATAACGGGCAGCGACAGCTGGCTTGCTAATGCACCTTTCACCAGCCGTTTTCTTTCCTGACTTTACTCTCCTCCTCTTTGAATACTCCCTTCACCTTCCAAATGAGCTACTTGAATCCAAATCCCCGTTTCAGGTCTCTTCTGGGAACCCAAACTTAAGACACAAACTATCTTATTTAATTTTCATAATGCTCTGCGAGGTTGGTGTCAAAACTCCATTTTATAGGCAAGAAAACTGAGCTAAGGAACTGAGTCAAGATAGGCAATGGCAGCAAATATTCTTATTTAGGTAGATATTTGGGTTCTTTGGTGTTTTGTTTTTAATCCCTTGTTGTAGTTCTTGCTAGGAGTAAAAACAGGCATCTAACTTGAGAGGGTGCAAACCTGGGGTCCAGGCTGACTGAAAAGCAAGGCCTGATACCAGTTGCTGGGGGGCAAACACATAAATCACATAGGGGTGTCACCCTGTCCCAGGGTCTCAGGCTCCTGATTTCACATTCCCTCCTGTTTTATCTTTTCATCATGACCTTCACAAATGTACCATTGAAGTAATTCCTTAAAGACATTAAACCTTTTAAGATGTGCAACTTTTGTTTTAAAAAATGTGCAACTTTGGGAAACTCCATGCAGGGGGCAGATACAGACCCCCTCCCACCATGCATACGTTTAATCCCCCTCCAAATAAAATGCCCACAACTCTCCTGCTGACTGGCTCGTGCCTTTTCAGTTCCTCTGGGTGACCCGCCATCTACCTTCTCCCATCACGCAGGGTTTTGAAAACTGGGAAAAGAGATGTATCAGCTGAATAATGGGGACCCAGAGCAAAGCATAGAGAAGCAAACTTGGCTCCAATATATTTTCCCTTCTTCCTCCTTACACATCCAAGGAACTTCTCTGAAAATCTTGCCATGGGTGAATGTAGGAGTTTGCTGGGCAGGTTCTGTGGAGATGTCTCACCAGCCTCTTACACGCTTCCCTCTGAATCCAACCTCACGCCCACATTACACAGAGCAGAGTAACTTCTTCAGACCTAGTCAATAGATATTAGAAATAGTATTTTATTACTTATTTTTAAGTAATAAATTTTAAGTAAAAAATATTACTTATTTTTATTTATGATAATTCAAATTTCATGACTTTTATAATCTGTTCTTCTTAAGAACCCGAGAACATTGGACGTATCTAAATAAGGAGATACTAAGATTCCCTCGCAGCCCTTTCCCCACCAGCAAATTACATTGGAGGAAATATTCATTAAAAAAAGTGCCAGAGACCTTGGGAAACTGAACAACTTTCTACAATTTCTTAAGTGTTAAATGATTCAAATATTTTGGAATGATAAACTAATTTGGGGATAATCCCACCATCATAATTAAATGGATTTAAATAATCTGAACATATATTAGGTTTCCATGCACTTAGGCCATTGTTATCCAATATTATTCTACTATGTCTCAAAAACATTATAAATATACACACACACATCTAAAACACATACATTATATGTATATATATATATATATATATATATATGTATATATAGGAAATACTTCTGAGATCAATACTTCTGAGATCAAAGAAATACTTCTGAGATCAAAGAATTACAGACATGACCATATAAAATGATTTGGATATTGTTGTTATTGTAGGTTGTCCAAGAATACTCAAGTGTAGGAAATGGTGTTGTGTACTAAAGACTATAGCTAGATCTTCAGCAAGTTCTTAATTTTAAATTTTATGGAAAAGTCAAAGGAAAAGGACAAATAAAATCATTAGTACATTGAGAAGATGTCAAGGGAGGAAAGCTAGTTGATTAATCCTTCAGAGTCTTCCAGATATGTGTATCCATCTGTGGGGTCCCAGGATGAGCCCACTGATGAACATAAGTATTTCTCTTCTTTTTTATTGGAGTATAGTTGCTTTACAATGTTGTGTTAGTTCTGCTTGACGGTGTGTTTGAATTTTCAAAAACTCAGTTATTTTTATGTTAGGGGAAATCGGAGTCTTACAGAACTGCCTTGTACTAACCAAATTTACAAGAGCCTCATTAATAACCAGGTTGCTGATTAAGTAATTTGAAGTAGAAAAAAAATAGAGCTATTAAGGGGTCTGGAATATTTATGTTCTCAGGTCAATATTTTCTCTCACTTGTGGGAAAGTCTGCCTTGGAAGTTGAGTACTATGGAAAGATGCTTGGTAAAAACAAAGTCAGAATAAAGGAAGCTGGATCACCTTAATGAGAACTGTCATTATGAAGAATCAACTGAAGCTGAAATGATTTGGATAAAATGTCTGTATTTTTTTCAGAGGCTCAGACTGTATATTCTCAGTGAAATTTAAAACTTGTCTTTTTGATACATTCTGGTGATAATGCTCAAGTCTCCACAGAAAAATTCACCTCTAAAATATGTTTTAAAGGCCTTTTGTCACTGTTTCATTTTCTAGAGCCAACTATTTTGGTGTGAATTCTGGTGTGGCTTGACTTATTTCTTTTATAGCAAAGTCCTATCAGTACAATTAAGAGAGGTTTCCCTCATAATATTTTTCTATCAGTTTCCACTTCTTTCTTTAAACACTGTTATCTACTTCCCCTGCCAATGACCTTTACCTTTATGGCATTGGGATCATTATGCCACAAACTGGATACTTTGGAAATGTTGAAATATTGCACTTTCATGCAATTGCAATGTGTTAGCTCCATTTTGCCGGCACTTATCACTTTAACACTTCAGTAGCAAACATGTTGGGACCCAAAGGATAGGATTTCTGCTTTGTGGAACCCCCCACCAATTTTCTTGATTATAAGAATCAAGTTAGGGAGCAATACTGAACAAACTGTACTTCCCACATTTTCTGTGGACAGAATTTAAGAGTTCAGTGTCATTGTTGAAGCTATTAGCACTATTAGATTTATCAGGAACAAGATAGCATGTTCTTTCTTTTTTCTTTTTCTTTTTTTTTTTTGCAGTACGCGGGCCTCTCACTGTTGTGGCCTCTCCCGTTGCGGAGCACAGGCTCCGGACGCGCAGGCTCAGCAGCCATGGCTCACGGGCCCAGCCGCTCCGCGGTATGTGGGATCTTCCCAGACCGGGGCACGAACCCGTGTCCCCTGCATCGGCAGGGGGACCCTCAACCACTGCGCTAGCAGGGAAGCCCCAGCATGTTCTTTCTTTTAATCTTCATATCTTTAGCATCTATCACAGTGTCTGGTGGAGAAGAGGTGTCAGGAGACAATTCTCCATAGATCTCTCACATTTCTACACATCTTCCATGTAGAGGCATTGAATGCCTCTGCTATGCAATATTTTTCAAGGATGTTGGTGTAGCAAACTGCCTTAGAAGAGGGAGGGAGTCTCCTTCAATAGCAATAAGCCGGCATGCCTACTGTTCAGTATAAGAGACCTGGTCTCCCTAAGCTCAGAGTTCTCTCAAATGCTGACACTGGCTACTCCTACAGCTCCAAGTGATAAAGTCCTTTGTCTCTGACCCAGGAATCTCACCACTTGTGTCAGCATCTATGAAACTGTGGCAAGCTAACTTGTGAACTTGAAAGTAGGGCAAAATCTCATACAGTTCCTGAGAGTAAGTGCTCAAAAAACAAACAAAAACAACGACAACACAAGACAAACAAACAAAACTCTGTTGAATGAATGAATTAAAAAAATATATTTTAGGGGGCTTACCATTCTTCTGAATAATCAACAGTTAACCAGAGAAAGAGCCCAAGAGCTTCTCTTTGTAGGGAGCTATTGCACAATACATTTTCATCAAAGTACCAGTGTGTGATAGTCAGCCTGTGTTTATTTTAGATATCAGTGTTGACTTTAAAATGTTGGCAGCAGTATGTTTGGACTTGGCTAAACACTGAGTTGTACGATGGGAACCGAATATTTATTTAAGCACTACCTAGTCATATAGGAACTCCAGACCTTCAATAGTTTTTACTTGCTTCTGCATCAGTGACCCTAATGGATGAGGCCATAGTTTTGGTACACCGAACTGAAATTTTGTTCTCTCTTTCTAGAAATAACAATTATTTACCTTTAGAATGACGCTTTCATCTGGAATACAAAATACTGACTTAGGTGTTTATTTTTCCATCTGGATTTGTTTTTCTCTCCATTTTAGAATGCCTGACAAATCTGAGGTTGGAAGCCCTTTACGATGAGGAAGTGACCTAGTCTTTCCATGTGGCAGGTGGCCAAGCTGCCACCTGTTCCCCTCCTGTTAATCATGATTCCAAGAGCCTGAGGAGAGTGCTGGTGCCAGGCAGCTGGGGATCCAGGGAGAAAAAACGTTTTCCAAAGATAGACAAATAATTTAAGGTCAATCATCATTCATAACTATCTTAGAAACGGTATGACATGTCAGGAGGGAAAAAGTGCTAGGATCCAGAAGACATAGGTTTACTTCTAGGCTTGCCACATTTTCTGTGATCCTGGGCAAGTCATTTGAGCTCTCTGGGTCTTAGTTTTCCCAGTTGTAAAATGGTAACAATACCTGCTCTGCCTGTACTAACACTGTTTCGTGCATCAAATGAAATAGCTCAAGTCTAGTTAATAAATATAATAATCATACAACCTTTTTCTCGACATTTTGGTTATGAATTTAGAAGGGCTTTGAAGACCATAAAGTTCTACATAAATAGAGGTATTATTAGTAAGGACTGTATCTACTGCATTCCTTTTGAGTTTTTACTTCGCTTTTTTTTTTTGCACTGAGCGAAATATCACTCTAAGTAATAAAGCAAATACAGTTGCGAATACCATGCACACGTGATTGAAAGTTTTAGATCATGGCCAAACCGACTTGTTTTTTTGGACTCTTTTTACGTGATAAGCTGGATCAAAGCAATCAAAACCGAAACAGTATCAAATCAGCATTTGATAAAGATATAGAAGTTATGATTTCTTTCTTATTCATTAGATGTTCTTAAAGGATTTAAAACTTGGTCAACTACCCTTGACCCAATTTGCCCCATTAAGACCCTGAATGGTATATAGAATGCTATCTAACAGCTTGTTGATTTCTGTCATGAATCAGCTTCCTGGGTGGTGCAGAAATACTTCTTTTTTTTTTTTTGATGTGGACCATTTTTAAAGTCTTTAGTGAATTTGTTATGATATTGCTTCTGTTTTATGTTTTGGCTTTTTGGCTCCCGACCAGAGATCAGACCGGCACCCCTGCATTGGAAGGAGAAGTCTTAACCACTGGACCACCAGGGAAGTCCCAGAAAGATTTTTCTTGATTCTTGGAGAAGAGGAACCGATTACATAGGGAGCTGGTCTTTGTGGTAGCAAGTCACTATTGCTATAATCAAAAGTTGTATGTTTTGACATGGAATGGGAGAAAAGAGTTACTATTCATATTTTAGATTTTCATGGAAATATGGAATTCATAAATATCAATATATATTCATAGTGATATTCATAAAAGTGACAGAAGGGATCAATATTCCTTTTTTATAACCTAAATAACATGCAGAAACTAATATATTTCATTGGGATTTTAGCAAACACTCCTAAATGTGCTGTATTTGTCCTAATATAAAAATTTAATGAGACTGAGGAAAATAGAGATGAAACAACCTGCAGAAGAGCATTTTTTAAACTTCTTCAAATTTCATCTCTAGGATCATCTGTAAAATGGGCTAATGCCATTTTACGCGTTGCCTGAATAAACTGCAATCACCAGTTTCATGTTCTTAGGAGATAATCCTTTTAATAATGCATCTATGGCTTGGCTATAAGGTAAAGTGGTGAATTATTTACATAAAGATATATTATCTCAAATTGTGGTTCACTTGTAACTTGCTGTTAAAAGATATCTTTATAGTACTGAGGCTGCCATATGTGTTTCATGTACTAAAGATATGACAATTACCTAAAATACTCAGTAAATAACAGTATCTCCATTATGAATTTTAATTCTACTTTAAATATATACTATATATTTCGGACACAGGTCCCTCAAATTGATCACTTTGTTGATCGCTCAATGTGTTTTCAGAAAAAATAGCTATTCTAAGTTTTACTATAAAAGACCAGCACATATTTGAACAGATACAACTGGTGGATATCGTCATTGGCAATCAGATCAGTCTAGCTGAAAAAGGTGCAGACAGAGCAAAAAAATCATGTTTTATGTGCTTTCCTGCCTAAAGTAATGTTCATTGTTATTATCTGTAAAATAATAGTGCCAATATTGCTAAAACAAATTTTAGGACAAGCTAGGGTGCATAGCAACCATCTCTCCAGATGAACCTGATAGAGTCTAAATTTTCACTAATTCACTTTATTTTCACTTACTTAACATGAATGTGGAATACCTTGTTTTTCCTTATGTACAGGTAAAGCTTCTAAATATCTTTATAATGGAAAAATACAAACATATACAATGGCAGAAAAAATAATATAATTACATCCCACACGCCCATCATGCAACGTCAACAAATATTAACACATGGTCAATCTCACTCATCTATACTTCATATCATTTCATCCAAAAATACTTCAGTGTGTTTCTCTAAAATACATGTACAAATCTTAAAAGAATAACTGCTCACATAAAATGGAATATGGTCTCTGTATTACTGGCATTTGGCAGAGTATAGGCTGAAGAGTTAGCCATGTGTACAGGGGCTTAACAAAATGCCCACAAATATTTGCACATTGAAATATTTATTTCAAAACAGAAGAGCCATTGTATTCCCTGGTGGCTCTACAGTTCCAATTGGTTGGCACCTGCAAAGCCATTTCTAATATCTTTCATAACTATTTGTGGGTGTATGGATGAATACTTCAGTGTTTAAAGCAAACTTGGGAAACTTTATGTGTTCTTCTTGTGGGAGCTGGCGGAGCAGGATGGTTTTATCCAGCCAGAAAGCAGCAGGGAAAGAAGCTCTGAGACGCACCAGGTGCAGAGGAAACTCTCTACCTTTCTGACACTCTGTACCAGTCCCTAGCCAGGGACACTTCTTCCTTAATGTGCTGTTATTGACTTTAACTTTCTCTGGGGCCATGGTCTGTACACACAGTGAGAAAAAGACATATAGAGGAGACCCAGTCCTCTGTAAATATACAGTGAACTTCTGTAGTGTTTGCACAGCTCTTCAGAGCTTACAAATTTCATAGATGTTGCCACCTTTAAACTTCACCGTAATGCTGCTAGGTAGCTATCATTGTGCCTGATTTATGGTGACTGAGCCAAGGATCAAAGTCCGGGGACTTACCAAGGTGGTGCAGGAGCTGAAGCTGGGGCACAAGGGTTCTCTGGCAGGCTCATGTTTGTTTTACTCTACTGTGCTGTCTCTGGGCTAAAGCTTTTTTTTTTTTTTAATAAATTTTAAAATTGTAAAGGATTAGGGAAGGTGTATGGAATGAGTTTACAGTGTTTAACAGGTTGAATACAGAGTTTAGGCATACAGGCTTTAAAAGAACAACGCAAGAGTAGACCTTCCTCTTCCTTATCCCATCTCCTGAGGGAATGAATATACCTCTTGCCTTCTCATGGGGAGATGGGTCTCATTAAGGTGCTCTCCACATTAACAGTAGAAATGGAGTCAATGTATTGATCCCAGACCCCTGTAAAACAAGAGTCCTTTGTCTGGGTGCAGGGACAGAATTCAGTAGTCCATGGGATTGGATGAAGAAAACATTCCTTTAAAATTTTTTCCTGAGGAGGACCTTCAAGATGGCAGAGGAGTAAGATGTGGAGAACACCTTCCTCCCCACAAATACAACAAAAATACATCTACATGTGGGACAACTCCTACAGAACACCTACTGAACACTGGCAGAAGACCTTAGACTTCCCAAAAGGCAAGAAACTCCCCACGTACCTGGATAGGGCAAAAGAGAAAAGGAAAAACAGAGACAAAAGAATAGGGACGGGACCTGCACCAATAGGAGGGAGCTGTGAAGGAGGAAAGGTTTCCACACACTAGGAAGCCCCTTCGTGGGCGGAGACTGCAGGTGGTGGAGGGGGGAAGCTTCTGAGCCACAGAGGAGAGTGCAGCAACAGGGGTGCGGAGGGAAAAGTGGGCAGATTCCCACACAGAGGATCGGTGCCGACCAGCACTCACCAGCCCGGGAGGCTTGTCTGCTCACCCGCCGTGGCAGGCAGGGCTGGGAGCTGAGGCTCGGGCTTCGGAGGTCAGATCCCAAGGAGAGGACTGGGGTTGGCTGTGTGAACACAGCCTGAAGGGGGCTAGTGCGCCATGGCTAGCCGGGAGGGAGTCCAAGAAAAAGTCTGGAACTGCTGAAGAGGAAAGAGACCATTGTTTGGAGGTGCATGAGGAGAGGGGATTCAGAGCACCACCTAAACGACCTTTAGAGACGGGCATGAGCCGCGGCTACCAGTGCGGACACCAGAGACGGGCATGAAATGCTAAGGCTGCTACTGCAGCCACCAAGACAGCTGTGTGCAAGCACAGGTCACTATCCACACCTCCCCCCTGGGTGTCTGTGCAGCCCACCACTGCCAGGGTCTCGTGATCCAGGGACAACTTCCCCGGGAGAACGCACAGCGCGCCTCAGGCTGTTGCAACATCATGCCGGCCTCTACCGCCACAGGCTCACCCCACATTCTGTACCCCTCCCTCCACCCAGTCTGAGTGAGCCAGAGCCCCCTAATCAGCACTCCTTTAATCCCCTCCTGTCTGAACAAAGAACAGATGCCCTCAGGTGACCTACACACAGAGGTGGGGCCAAATCCGAAGCTGAACCCCAGGAGCTGTGCGAACAAAGAAGAGAAAGGGAAATCTCTCCCAGCAGCCTCAGGAGCAGCAGATTAAATCTCCACGATCAACTTCATGTACCCTGCACCTGTGGAATACCTGAATAGACAATGAATCATCCCAAAATTGATGTGGTGGACTTTGGGAGCAGCTGCAGACTTGCGGGTTGCTGTATGCAACTGACCTGTTTCTGATTTTTATGTTTATCTTAGTATAGTTTTTAGCACTTGTTATCATTGGTGAATTTGTTTATTGGTTTTGTTGCTCTCTTCTTTTCTTTTTTAATTACGTTTTTATTTTAATAAATTTATTTTATTTATTTATTTATTTATTTTTTCATTATTTTTTTCTCCCTTTTCTTCTGAGCCGTGTGGCTGACAGGGTCTTGGTGCTTCAGCTGGGTGTCACGCCTGAGCCTCTGAGGCAGGAGAGCTGAGTTCAGAACATTGGACCACCAGAGACCTCCCAGCCCCACATAATATCAATCAAAAAGAGCTCGCCCAGAGATCTCCGTCTCAACGCTAAGACCCAGCTCCACTCAACGACCAGCAAGCTCCAGTTCTGGACACCCCATGCCAAACAACTAGGAAGACAGGAACACAATCCCACCCATTAGCAGAGAGGCTGCCTAAAATCATAATAAGTTCGCAGGCACCACCGGATGTGGTCCTGCCCACGAGAAAGACGAGATCCAGCCTCATCCACCAGAATGCAGGCACCAGTCCCCTCCACCAGGAAGACTACACAAGCTACTGAACCAACCTTAACCACTGGGGGAAGACACCAAAAACAACAGGAACTACAAACCTGCAGCCTACGAAAAAGAGATTCCAAACACAGTAAGTTAAGCAAAATGAGAAGACAGAGAAATGTACAGCAGATGAAGGAGCAAGGTAAAAATCCACCAGACCAAAAAAATGAAGAGGAAGTAGGCAGTCTACCTGAAAAAGAACTCAGAGTAATGATAGTAAAGATGATAAAAAATCTTGGAACTAGAATGGAGAAAATACAAGAAATGTTAACAAGGACCTAGAAGAACTAAAGAGCAAACACACAATGATGAACAATACAATAAATGAAATTAAAAATTCTCTAGAAGGAATAAATAGCAGAATACAATCATGGCAGAAGAACGAATAAGTGACCTGGAAGATAAAATAGTGGAAATAACTACTGCAGAGCAGAATAAAGAAAAAAGAATGAAAAAATTTGAGGACAGTCTCAGGGACCTCTGGGACAACATTAAATGCACCAACATTCGAATTATAGGGGTCCCAGAAGAAGAAGAGATAAAGAAAGGGACTGAGAAAATATTTGAAGTGATTATAGTTGAAAACTTCCCTAACATGGGAAAGGAAATACTCAATCAAGTCTGGGAAGTGCAGAGAGTCCCATAGAGGATAAATCCAAGGAAAAACATGCCAAGACACATATTAAGCAAACTATCAAAAACTAAATACAAAGAAAAAATATTAAAAGCACAAGAGAAAAACAACAAATAACACACAAGGGAATCCCCATAAGGTTAACAGCTGATCTTTCAGCAGAAACCCTGCAAGCCAGAAGAGAGTGGCAGGACATATTTAAAGTGATGAAAGGGAAAAACCTACAACCAAGATTACTCTACCCAGCAAGGATCTCATTCAGATTCGATGGAGAAATTAAAACCTTTACAATCAAAAGCTAAGAGAATTCAGCACCACCAAACCAGCTTTACAACAAATGCTAAAGGAACTTCTCTAGGCAGGAGACACAAGAGAAGGAAAAGACCTACAATAACAAACCCCAAACAATTAAGAAAATGGTAATAGGGACATACATATCGATAATTACCTTAAACGTGAATGGATTAAATGCTCCAACCAAAAGACACAGGCTGGCTGAATGGATACAAAAACAAGTCCCATGTATATGCTGTCTACAAGAGACCCACTTCAGACCTAGGGACACATACAGACTGAAAGTGAGGGAATGGAAAAAGATATTCCATGCAAATGGAAATCAAAAGAAAGCTGGAGTAACAATTCTCATATCAGACAAAATAGACTTTAAAATAAAGACTATTACAAGAGACAAAGAACACTACATAATGGTCAAGGGATCACTCCAAGAAGAAGATATAACAATTGTAAATATTTATGTACCCAACGATAGGAGCACCTCAGTACATAAGGCAAATGCTAACAGCCATAAAAGGGGAAATCGACAGTAACACATTCATAGTAGGGGACTTTAACACCCCACTTTCACCAATGGACAGATCATCGAAAATGAAAATAAATAAGAAAACACAAGCTTTAAATGACATATTAAAAAAGATAGACTTAATTGATATTTATAGGACATTCCATCCAAAAACAACAGAATACACTTTCTTCTCAAGTGCTCATGGGATATTCTCCAGGATAGATCATATCTTGGGTCACAAATCAAGCCTTGGTAAATTTAAGAAAATTGAAATGGTGTCAAGTACCTTTTCCAACCACAGTGCTATGAGACTAGATATCAATTACAGGGAAAAAAACTGTAAAAAACACAAACACATGTAGGTTAAATAATACGCTACTAAATAACCAAGAGATCACTGAAGAAATCAAAGAGGAAATCAAAAAATACCTAGAAACAGATGACAATGAAAACACGACAACCAAAACCTATGGGAGGCAGCAAAAGCAGTTCTAAGAGGGAAGTTTATAGCAATATAGTCCTACCTCAAGAAACAACAAACATCTCAAGTCAACAACCTAACCTTACACCTAAAGCAATTAGAGAAAGGAGAATAAAAAAACCCCAAAGTTAGCAGAAAGAAAGAAATCATAATGATCAGAGCAGAAATAAATGAAAAAGAAATGAAGAAAATGATAGCAAAGATCAATAAAACTAAAAGGTGGTTCTTTGATAAGATAAACAAAATTGATAAACCATTAGCCAGACTCATCAAGAAAAAAAGGGAGAAGACTCAAATCAATAGAATTAGAAATGAAAAAGGAGAAGTAACAACTGACACTGCAGAAATACAAAGCATCATGAGAGATTACTACAAGCAACTATATGCCAATCAAATGGACAACCTGGAAGAAATGGACAAATTCTTAGAAAAGCACAACCTTCTGAGACTGAACCAGGAAGAAATAGAAAATATAAACAAATCAATCACAAGCACTGAAATTGAAACCATAATTAAAAATCTTCCAACACACAAAAGCCAAGGACCAGATGGCTTCACAGGCAAATTCTATCAAACATTTAGAGAAGAGCTAACACCTATCCTTCTCAAACTCTCCCAAAACATAGCAGAGGGAGGAACACTCCCAAACTCATTCTATGAGGCCACCATCACCCTGATACCAAAACCAGATAAAGATGTCACAAAGAAAGAAAACTACAGGCCAATATCGTTGATGAACATAGATGCAAAAATCCCCAACAAAATACTAGCAAACAGAATCCAACAGCACATTAAAAGGATCATACACCATGATCAAGTGGGGTTTATTCCAGGAATGCAAGGATTATTCAATATACGCAAATCAATCAATGTGATACACCATATTAACAAATTTAAGGAGAAAAACCATATGACCATCTCAATAAATGCAGAAAAACTTTTGACAAAATTCAACACCCATTTATGATAAAAACTCTCCAGAAAGTAGGCATAGAGGGAACTTACCTCAACATAATAAAGGCCATATATGACAAATCCACAGCAAACATCATTCTCAATGGTGAAAAACTGAAACCATTTCCACTAAGATCAGGAAGAAGACAAGGTTGCCCACCCTCACCACTATTATTCAACATAGTTTTGGAAATGTTAGCCACAGCAATCAGAGAAGAAAAAGAAATAAAAGGAATACAAATTGGAAAAGAAGAAATAAAACTGTTACTGTTTGCAGATGACATGATATTATACATAAAGAATCCTAAAGATGCTACCAGAAAACTACTAGAGCTTATCAATGAATTTGGTAGAGTAGTAGGATACAAAATTAATGCACAGAAATCTCTTGCATTCCTATACACTAAAGATGAAAAATCTGAAAGAGAAATTAAGGAAACACTCCATTTACCTTTGCAACAAAAAGAATAAAATACCTAGGAATAAACCTACCTAAAGAGACAAAAGACCTATATGCAGAAAACTATAAGACACTAATGAAAGAAATTAAAGATGATACAAACAGATGGAGAGATATACCATGTTCTTAGATTGGAAGAATCAACATTGTGAAAATGATTATTCTACCCAAAGCAATCTACAGATTCAACGCATGCCCTGTCAAACTACCAATGGCATTTTTCACAGAACCAGAACAAAAAATTTCACAATTTTTATGGAAACACAAAAGACCCCGAATAGCCAAAGCAATCTTGAGAAAGAAAAATGGAGTTGGAGAAATCAGGCTCCCAGTCTTCAGACTATACCACAAAGCTACAGTAATCCAGACAGTTTGGTACTGGCACAAAAAGAGCAATATACATCAGTGGAACAGTATAGAAAGCCCAGAGATAAACCCATGCACATATGGTCACCTTATTTTTGATAAAGGAGGCAAGATTATACAATGGAGAAAAGACAGCCTCTTCAATAAGTGGTGCTGGGAAAACTGTACAGCTACATGTAAAAGAATGAAATTAGAACACTCCCTAACACCATACAGAAAAATAAACTCAAAATGGATTCAAGACCTAAGTGTAAGGTCAGACACTCTAAAACTCTTAGAGGAAAACATAGGCAGAACACTCTATGACATAAATCACAGAAAGATCCTTTTTGAACCACTCCTAGAGAAATGGAAATAAAAACAAAAATAAACAAATGAGACCTAATGAAACTTAAAATCTTTTGCACAGCAAAGGAAACCATAAACAAGATGAAAAGACAACCCTCAGAATGGGAGAAAATATTTGCAAATGAAGCAACCTACAATAGATTAATTTCCAAAATATACAAGCAGCTCATGCAGCTCAATATCAAAAAAACAAACAACTCAGTCCAAAAATGGGCAGAAGAGCTAAATAGACATTTCTCCAAAAAAGATATACAGATTGCCTACAAACACATGAAAGAATGCTCAACATCATTAATCATTAGAGAAATGCAAATCAAAACTACAATGAGGTATCACCTCACACAAGTCAGAAAGGCCATCATCAAAAAACCTACAAACAGGGCTTCCCTGGTAGCGCAGTGGTTGAGAGTCCGCCTGCCGATGCAGGGGACATGGGTTTGTGCTGCGGTCCGGGAAGATCCCACATGCCGCGGAGCTGCTGGGCCCGTGAGCCATGGCTGCTGAGCCTGCGCGTCTGGAGCCTGTGCTCTGCAATGGGAGAGGCCACAACAGTGAGAGGCCCGTGTACCAAAAAAAAGAAAAGAAAAAATCTACAAACAATAAACGCTAGAGAGGGTGTGGAGAAAAGAGAACCATCTTGCACTGTTGGTCGGAATGTAAATTGATTCAGCCACTATGGAGAACATTATGGAGGTTCCAAAAAAACCAAAAATAGAACTAACATATGACCCAACAATCCCACTGCTGGGCATATACCCTGAGAAAACCATAATTCAAAAAGAGTCATGGGCTTCCCTGGTGGCGCAGTGGTTGAGAGTCCTCCTGCCAAGGCAGGGGACACGGGTTCGTGCCCCGGTCCGGGAAGATCCCACATGCCGCAGAGCGGCTGGGCCCGTGAGCCATGGCCGCTGAGCCTGCGCGTCCGGAGCTTGTGCTCCGCAACGGGAGAGGCCACAACAGTGAGAGGCCCGTGTACCGCAAAAAAAAAAAAAAAAAAGAGTCATGTACCACAATGTTCATTGCAGCACTATTTACAATAGCCAGGACATGGAAGCAACCTAAGTGTCCATCCACAGATGAATGGATAAAGAAGATGTGGCACATATATACAATAGAATATTACTCAGCCATAAAAAATGTGAAATTGAATTATTTGTAGTGAGGTGGATGGACCTAGAATCTGTCATACAGAGTGAAGTAAGTCAGAAAGAGAAAAACAAATATCATATGCTAACACATATATATGGAATCTTACAAAAAAAAAGTTTCTGAAGAAGCTAAGGGTAGCACAGGAATAAAGACAGAGATGTAAAGAATGGACTTGAGGGTACAGGGAGGGAGAAGTGAGAGAGTAGCATCGACGTATATACACTACCAAATGTAAAGCAGTTAGCTAGTGGGAAGCAGCAGCATAGCACAGGGAGATCAGCTCGGTGCTTTGTGACCACCTAGAGGGGTGGGATAGGGTGGGTGGGAGGGAGATGCAAGAGGGAGGGGATATGGGGATATATGTATACGTATAGCTGATTCACTTTGTTATACAGCAGAAACTAACACAGCATTGTAAAGCAATTATACTCCACTAAAGATGTTAAGAAAAAATTTTTTTCCTGAACCTCTAACATTTCCTTCAGTTATGAATATAGATTTCAAACCATAGTAATTATTCACTGTTCCTGTAAGTCTGTCACCAAGAGAAATAATTCCCATTACATTACAATTGTTGTAGATACCTTGAAAATACCCGTTACATTCATCACTGCCTCAAAATATTGTAGCTACTAGATTTGGAGCTGGATTTTATTATTTAATGTGTTAATAAAGACACACATGTTATCATGAAGTTTTAAAACCAATTTTCATCATTGTATTTTTGTATAATTATTTATTTTAATTGTAATCATATGTATTTTATTTTATGCATTTAAAAACGTTACTCTTAGAAGGGGTATAAACATCAGTATGCTGTTACAGGGTCTATGGTTCAAATAAAGTTTTAAAAACTTACTCTAAAGGAAAACTCACTGAAAATCTTAAATTATTCCTAAGGAACAAAAGTTTCAATACTTTATTTTTGTTTAAGGAAAAAGCAAGGTTGAGGCAATAATTCCTTAATTTCATCAACTCTTCCAACTTTTTACTTGGTCCATTGAACTGACAAACAGCTCAAGGGCAATAACCTTTCATTGAAAATGATTCCCCTTTTTCTTCTTGGAAAAATGACCAAGCTGCTAAAATCACTGAGTTTGGTTAATGGGACACTTCCACAAAGAAGAGATGGCTTAAGTAAAGTGGAAAGGGAAGGAATATTTGTGTAGAGGAATTAGCCAAGGACAAGACCTTACCTTGAAGAGGACATTCTGCATTGAGTCTGAAAACAGCATTTGTCTTTATGTGGAAAACCATGCCCTTTACTCAGCTTTCTGTGTCCTCTCGACCATAGGTAATCAAATTATACAGGAAATAATTTAATAATTTTAATTTCAGTTGACAAGCACTAAATTATATGTTAAATCTGTTCACATAAGCGAAGATATTTGTTGCAGTAACATCTGCTAATATGTGCTTTTCTCAGAATACCATTATATTACAATTTTTAATCTACAAATAGAAATGAAAGGCTCTAAGTATTTGACTAATATATTTTGATTATCTATATACATCAAGAGGAATTCAGAATTTCCATGTGATAGGTCTAATAAAACGCTCCCAATAGTACAGGCTTCTACTTTGCTGATAGAAATCCTTTTGCTTAGCTTGCTATTTCTTCTTACATGTATCCACACTGGGCAGAATATTTGAGAAGTTAGTACGATGACTGCCAAGGGAAGTGTATAGAGCATAATGTTCAGAAACAGCAATAGGTAGAAAGAATATGTGGTTGTTCCTCTTACAGCTTGTATTCTTAGTGTCAAACTCTGTGGTTCATTGAGCAGATGATATTCTTCATGTCCCCATGCATGTGCCCTGCCTAATCCATCTCCCTGCAATGTTCTCCCTGTTCCCATTTACTCCCTACAACCTCAAGATCTGCTAAGGCCTCATTTTCTTGCAAAAATTTAGCATGACCCCTCCTCTCATTCCAGATGGGATTAACTGTCCCTCTGTACTGCTAAAGTCTTCTGTCCTGCTCCTTCTTCTTCTTTTTTTAATATTTATTTATTTATTTGGCCGCGCTGGGTCTTAGTTGCAGCACGCAGGATCTGTAATCGCGGCATGCGAACTCTTAGTTGTGGCATGTGGGATCTAGTTCTCCAACCAGGGATCAAACCCGGGCCGCCTGCACTGGGACCACCTTAGCCACTGGACCTTAGCCACTGGACACCAGGGAAGTCCCCTGTCCTCCTTCTAGGGTCATGAACTGTTCTCGCTGCCCATCCACCCAGACCCTCTCACTCTCTACTCAACGACATGCTCTAGACTGTGAACATCTCATGACTAGAACTATGCCTTTGAGTTATAAGCCAATATTAGGCCCTCAAGATTTTCTGTAGAATTAAATGAATAAGTGAATGAAGCCAGCAAATGAAAGACTAATGTGACAGGCAACATGAAGACTGAAGCATGTGTAAGGACAGGAGGGGAAGCAAATTGATTCCAAGCAGTCTCAGTTCCAAGATGTTGACAGAAATGTGTGCGTGCGTGTGCGTGTGTGTGTGTGTGAAGTAATACAGGGGAGGTGAGCTTTATGCCTGGTTGTATATAAATATTTTCAATCTGACAAGAATGAAAGTTACTCTGCCACTTACTTGTGTCTAAATGCTACATTTCTCTACATCAGAGAAATTGGTTCTGTACTTTCACCTACAGGACTGGCAGAAAATTCAACCTCTGTCATGCTTGGGGGATTCTCTCTTATCCTCCAGGGGTTCATTCAAGAATTTCCTGGTATCTGGGTTGGCATAGCCTGCAGAGTCCTTATCAGCTACTCCATCCGCTGTGGCTCAGCAGTTTTCCAAAGCACTGGTCAGGCAGTATGTTCCAGGCAGACCAGAGATGTCCCTCATGGTGGTCTACTCCTCTACCACACACAGGCCCACAGAGCCCCCCAGGGCCTCAGGGTCTCCTATGAGCTTGGAGGTAAGTGTTGAGTCTCTAATAGGCATCCTGAAATAATTCCTGTTAGGCACTTACATGCAAGGGAGCCCCAGTCCCAGGTTCCTCCAAAGATCTGCCTGGTTCCTATGCACATGTCCACTCCCAGCCTGAAGAAAACTAACCTTCCACCTCAATTAGTTAGCTTCTGTGGCTTCAACTTCAAAGCCCCAATTTCCATGTGCTCCTCTGGGGAACACAATCCAGGGAAATCTTTGTACTGTGTGTCATGGGTGGGAAAAGGAACTGGAAATACCAGTTATTCCTTTCTTAACAGCTCACCTCGTTACACAGGTTTGCAGAAGTAACGGGAAATTATCTCCCTCCTCCCAAAGCATGTCCCCACCCCGCTTCCACTGGCAGCCCTGAATGTCCCCACAGTTGCAGTCACTATTTCACTTTGCAGCATGGAAGGGCTCAAAGCATGGGGTCTGGGCAGCTGTCCCAGTTTTCTTCATCCTGTTCATGACTCCAAAGAAAACACATTTCTGACTCGAAAACAAGCTGGAAGTTTCTGTTGAGACCTCAAATATTTTCCCAGAGTCCACCATAAAAACAATAAGGTTATGTTTTAATTTAAAATGATTTGTTCAAGTTTTTGTGGCAAAACCCTGCTATAGTTTTGTTTAGCATACAAAGAACCTCAAGTCTACTTCTAAGCAATATATTTTCCAAAAAATAAAAGTCTTTTCTCTGCTGACCCAGATCTCAAGAATTAACATTTGTTACCATAAAGTGCCAAACAAATATTTATAAACACAATTCTTTTGTCACTTGCATAATTTTGGCAATCATTATTCATGCTAGCATTGCTCTTCAAAACTCAGCATTAATGTTTCCTTCAAAATATTTTACTTTGGTAGTATGAATGTACCCTGTATTGCCAAAGACCTATGGACAAATGTGGTCATCAGTGTATTACGCTGAAACTTGGCTTCCTTTTTGGAAACAGTAGGAAATTCATGAGAGAAGTTTTGGAAAGAAGAAATATTTTAGTGATCTAATACCATAATATTTATGTTCTCTTACAAATAGTAGCAACTAGACCCTCCTTGTAAATAACACAACTAAAACTCTGCCCCATTCTATGAGCAACACTTCACCTTAAAATAAATATATTATGAAAAGGTGAACAAACAATATTGGAGACAAAAAATGATTAACTTGTGAATATTCACATACTTCCCTTCACTGTCCACTAAGATTAATTCCACTGATGCCAGCTAGGTTTGTGAGACAAGATGGGAATATTTTGTCTCTTTGCAATGGAATAGGCTAAATTTTACTTCTGGAAGATAAAAAACTAAAGGTGGAAGGAAAGGTGAGAACCAAGGAAGTCTTAGAAAACATTTATTGGGGGTTTGGGCTGAGTAGGGGGTTGAAATGACAGAACCTTCTGGGCTCACTGCAGGACAGGCTGAGGTTCACAGACCAGGCGGGGACTGGACTTTAAGATGTGCTGCTGTGTATCAATCCCCTCGACAGACTCTGGTAAGGAGTTTTTAAATGTTACATTTTATTTATTTGAATTCTTTGAATAGATCGTACATTCACAGTTTCAAATTTTTAAATGTACTCTGAGGTGTATCAGGAAGAAGCCTCCCTAACAATCCAGGTCCCAGCCACCCAGTTCTTATCCTTGGAGGCCACCAGTACTACCAGTTGTTTGTCTATCTTCCAGAGGTATTTCATGCACATTACAAGCAGATAGACGTTTGTATTACATATTCTCCCCCCACCTCATTTTTTATATGAGTAGTTGCATATTACACGAGGCCTTCTGCACACTGTTTTATTGTCTTTACAATATCTGGGATATTGTTTCATTTTATTAGATAAAGAGATTCCTCTTTTTTTTTTGCAGCTGCGGAGTATTTCATGGTAGCAATGTACTTTTGGGGCTACGTCCAATCATTTGCCATGATATACATGATGCTATGAATTATCTTATTCCTAACTTATTTTTGTGCCCAGGCACCCCTTTGACAGTCTGGTGAAGCCTATAAACGTTCTTCTCACCACGATGTTTTCAAGTATATAAAATAAAATCCTTAGTATCAAAAGTAAACCAATTATACTGAAATGTAATTATGAAAATATTTTTTATTTAAAAATATATGTGTTTATTAATGAATTAGATAATGAGATCTAGCAATGGGTCTAGTAACTACTCTAATTTCAAAGTACAGATGAGCATAAATGATATTTCAAAATATCTACAACTGTAATATGACAGAAAATATGACTTTTATTGGTAACAGAGGCACAGACTGATACTATTATGGTTTCCTGCCTAGTTTCATAATTAAAGGAAATGATAAATTTCAGTCAGAGTTTAGTGAAAACAAAAACAATTTTTTTACCATTCAAGTTGATAAATTCCCTAAATTTTTCTGTGGAGCTCTTGTTAAGAAGTTCTGCCTTGCACATACACCATTTCCTAAACAGTCAAGGATATTTGTATATATTTGTAAATACCTAGAAGTGTTTTGAATTAGCAAGTGTTGATAAATTTGTAAATGAATGCATATTGTCAAACAGCCAGAAATACCGTCATTCCACCAGCATTGAATGGTGATGGGCTAGTAAGCATTTTAATCTTTGCCAATCTGAGAGGTGAAAAATGGTACTTTGTTGTAGTTGTATTTTGCATATTTCTTATTAAAAGCCAACTTGAGCATTTTTTCATATATTCAAGAGCCATTTTCTCTATGTTCTGTCCTTTGCTTACCCTCCTATTGGTTTGTTGGTAGGTGTATTTTGTGCTGCAAATTCCAGGAGGAATCAGTCACAGAGTCTGTGATGTAAACAGCACCCCCTGGAGTTGGCAACACAGAAGCCCTAGTTATTGGTCCCAATAAAGATTTAAATTGCTATCCATTGCATTTTTACCTTAGATAACCCTTTGAATCATCTGAATAGAGTAAAATAGAATCTGGAATCCTTAGGACAGAAGTCTTATTTAAGTAACAATGCTGTCTAAGACAAAATCTGGAAGAATTCACAACATATTGATAATTGAAGTTATCTCTGGTGGGAAAGTGGTACCAGAAGGGTGTGAAAGAATTTTTACTTTTTGTAAAAAATGTATTTATGTATTATTGTATGCCATAAATAAATTAAAAGAATGAATACACATGATGAAAATTCAAATAATACAGAGGGGTATAAAAAGAATCCCTTCATCCAACTTCCTCCAACATAGGAATTAAAAAAAAAAAAAGACGGTGAATGTTTTCCTGAGCCCATATTGTGGTTTTGAAATACCTTTCCCACTACAAAGAACCAGAACTTCTTGGAGAAATAACTGATTCCAGGTCTAGGGCAGGAAATGTACAAGATGAGCCTGGTATATCTTGTTATACCAAATAGCAGGGAAGTTACCAAAGACGACTAGGGCCATATAGCAGAAGACCCAGGATTCCACTAGAAGAGGTTCCCACTGACCAGAGAGTGAACATCTTGAGTAACGGTAAAGATAATAATGCAATGGCCTAAAGTACATCATGACCTCCAGGAGTTCATCATGATATTAGACAAAATTAAATTAATTGGTCATACTCTGAGTATGATGAGGAACCCACTTACTTTGAACGCTGGTATGCTAAATTTCTTATTGAAACTCTGTCACTGAGTCACCAAATAATGGACAAGGGGAAAATTCTCTACTTTCAAAGTAGGCCAGCTAATAAATGAAGATGTAACAATAGAATATACCATTTTGTAACTCCTAATGAGTATTTATCTGGGCATTGATCATTAACAGCAGTGAGCATCACTAAATGGGAAACAACCAGACCTTAGGTGGCTCCTAATGAAAGAATATAATCCCACCTAAAAGGCTGTCTTGCCAAAAAAGGAAAAAAAAAAGATCCCACATGTGATGAAGCCCCCAGATCCAACTACCAATTTGCAGGAATTGCAGGTGAGCACGTTAAACAATACAGGTTTACAGACTGTGGGGAACTCTACAGCTTTCTTCAAGAAAGACACGGAAAGGAAGAAAAGAAAATAGGTGGAGGGGAACCTTCAGAGACAGATCAACCCATCATAATATGCAGACCTTATCTGGATCTCGGTTCAAATATACTAACTGTACAAATGAAGCAAAACAACTAAATCTGAACACTGAAAGGACATTTGATGATATTAAGGAATTAGTGTTACTAATGTATAATATTTTACATAATGCTTTGGTGGTTATGTTTTTTAAAGATCCACTCTCTTTTAAAGATACATACTGAAAAACTTACAGATGAAATAATTTGATGTCTGGAATATGCTTCACATAATATGGAAAAGAGGAAGTATCTGAGTTATCGACTCAGCAAGATTGGCTGTGTCTAATTATTGGAGCTGGCTGAGGGAATCCGCGGGGGCTTATTTTATATTATTCTGCCTAATTTTGTTATGTTTAAAAGTTTTAAAGTCAACAGAATCATCAGAGATCAATTTTTCCTGAATGAGGACATTGTGGCCCAGAAGGTTGAGAAATACGTCATTTCTGCCAGGTTCTATTGCCACATTGTTTAAAAAAAGAACCTGAATTTTAAAATTCACATTTGTTATGGATCAGAAATATTCCATAGGAAGGAGCAGCTGTGTAGTCAGGCAACCTGGCTATGTGGTCATGAGGCAGGTCGATGGGTTGGAAGAAGGCCGGTGCTGAAGGTCAGCCTACCTGGAAAACAGACTTGGGGTGGAGATTGCCTTGAAGAAGGTTTCTTAGGGAGGGCTCTCCGGATCGTCACCTGTGAGGGGAGTGGAGGAAACGGGACTGGGCAGCTATGATGCGGCTCCTGCAGGGACTTGAGCTGCTCCCACAGAGAGCCCTGGAACTAAGGTGGCCCTTCCACATTGTCCCAGTTGACGCAAGGAGGTTGGGCCTATTCTTCCTCATCAGTCATTAGAACTGGGTTGCCCTCAGGAGGGGCTTTATCTCAGGCGAGGCAGCTTCCTTAGGCTGGGAGCAATTCCCACAGAGAGCCTCAGCTGCGGATGGCTGACGCGCCCAGCACGCTCTCAGCAGCCAGGGAACAAGGGCCTCAGGCCCAAAGGGGATCTGGGCAGTGCCCCAGAGGTTCACTACATAGCACCACACCAACTTTCCTGCACGCCAACCCAAGGACCATCGCTCCTAGGCGAATAACGAGTAAGGCTTAGTCCCAAAGGGCAAGTCTCTACGTCAAATTCCTGACAGCACACACCAGACCCATACAAGGTGACCAAAGGTTTTGTACTAGTCACATTGTTTATATCTATGTGACTCTGGTAGGGAATATCTTATATGACAGTGGTCCCCAAGTCCCTTGAATTTCCCAAAGTGACAATAGGGCTTTTTGAATTGTTTCCAGTACAATTTTGAAGTGAAATCTAACATTAAATTTTTTAAAATTATTTTTATTTTGAAATAATTTCAAGTTTATGGAAAAGTTGCAAGAATAATGCCAAACACTACTAGGTAGGCTTTATCCAGATTCACCAATTGTTTTTTGGCTATCTTCACTTTATCATTTTCTTATATAATCACCGTACAATGCTTAAAATCAAGAAACTCAACGTTCATAAGATGCTATTATCTAACCCACAGTCCATATGCAAATTTCACCAATTGTCACAATAATGTCCTTAGTAACAAGGTTTTGCCCTCTGGTCCAAGATCCAATCCAAGATTATCCCTTGCCTTTAGTTGCTATGTGTCCTTAGTCTCCTTCAGTCCAGCTTATTTCATCCCTCTGACACATTTGAAGATTGCAGGCATCTTTGGCAGGAATATTGTAGAAGTGACTGTACTCACTTTCTATACAGCACAATAAATTACCGCAGATTAAAACAATACACATGGGACTTTCCTGGTGGCACAGTGGTTAAGAATCTGCCTGCCAATGCAGGGGACACGGGTTTGAGCCCTGGTCCGGGAAGATCCCACATGCTGTGGAGCAACCAAGCTGGTGCGCCACAACTACTGAGCCTGCACTCTAGAGCCCGCGTGCCACAACTACTGAGCCTGCATGCCACAACTACTGAAGCCTGTGCATCTAGAGTCCATGCTCTGCAGCAAGAGAAGCCACCACAGTGAGAAGCCTGTGCACCGCAATGAAGAGTAGCTCCTGCTTGCTGCAACTAGAGAATGCCCATGCACAGCAATGAAGATCCAATGCAGGCTAAAATAAATAAATAAATAAATACATTTATAAAAGCAAAACAAAACAATACACATTTATTATCTCACAGTTTCTGTGGGTCAGGACTTTGGGCTCAGCGTAGCTGAGTGCTCTGTGAGGCTATATCAAGGTGCAGTCCAGGGCTGAGTTCTCATCTTGTGGCTCTACTGGGAAACGACCTGCTTCCAAACTCACCCAGGTTGTTGGCAGGATTTACTTCCTTTTGGTTGTAGAGCTCATGCTTCTTCAAAGTCAGCAAGAAGAGCAAGACTCTAAGATGGTTCTGCTGCCAAGATGGAGGCTGATATGATGTAAGATAACCGCAGGATGACTCCCTTCACCTTTGCCATATTCTATCCATTAGAAGGACGTTGCAGATCCCACCTACACTCATGATGAGGAGGTTCTACAAGGACATGAACACCAGGAGGTGGGATTATGGGGGCCACATTAAAGTCCACCACAGTGATGCTGCAACCTCCTTGCATCCTACCCAGTGGTTCACGATATCCATTAGTCTCACTACTGGTGCTGTTAACTTGGAGCCCTTGATTAAGGTTGTGTCCATCAGGCTTCTCCAGTTACTCTTTTCCCCTTTATAAGTTGTAAGCATTTTGTAGGGAGATACTTTGATACAATGTCAATATTACATTTTCATCAAACTTTTAATGAATCAATGTCTCTATAAACTTGTGAATTCCTATTTTATTCAACAAGTCATAATCTATTGCTAATGCTCAAGCTGTCCCAGATTTGGCCTGGGAAAGCTGTTTAAAACTGGCCCCTGTGTCCTTTTGACAGGGACCCATCATCCCTTAAGCACTTCCTTACTTTCTGGTTGTATTGCTTATATTTTTATTTTCTCTATATCATGATGTTTCAGTATCTTAAGAACATTTCTGGCTGGGGAGATACCACCCCTCCCGGGGCCAGTCAGCTCTCAGAGATAGCAAAGGTCCAGCATGCCTTTGACGTACAAACTCATCAGTCCAGAGCCAGAGAGCCCCTATCTGGCCCATGACTCCAGGAGGAAATACTCCTCTGCCTTCACCATCCCAGGGCCAAGTGCCAGGCAACTAGGGACCATCCCTAGAGCTTAGAGCCTGCTGAAATTATTCAAACTAGCCAATTCTAATTGTCTACCCTGCCTGCCTTGCATTGCCCTTGAAATGCCACCAATGGTGGCCTAAGCTGTCCCCTCACATCTGCCCCTTCGGCCTCCTGACCACCCTAGTGTCTTTTCCATGTGGCCCTGGGTGGCATCCTGTTTCCAGGGCTGTGAGTATAATACATTTTGTTTTCCGGGCTTCCACTGTGTCTCCTCTTGTGGCCACATCTAACTGACTATTACATAAAAGAACACAGAGCACAAGATATTCCAGAATCATCTTGTATTTTGCTGATTCAGCCCTAGAATCAGCCATTTCTCCAAAGGGTCTTGGTTCCTTTTATTGGAGAATGGTATTGGGTTAGCCAAAAAGTTCATTCAGGGTTTTCCATAACATCTTAAAACCCACACAAACTTTTTGGCCAACCCAATATTTAGAAACCGGTACCTGGGTGCTAGGTGTATTTTACTTATAATGGTATTAACATCTGTGACGATACCTGTTCTCACCTGACCAAGCCTCCTGGATTGGAGGCAATATGGTGTAGTGGTTAAGAGGGTCAGCTCTGGATCCAGACTGCCTGAACTCAAATCATGCCCACCGTGGACAAATTGCAAGGCCTTGGGAGAGTCTCTTATAATCGATCACTCGTGTGATGGTGTTTATAGCAGTGCCTACCTCAAAAGGTTGCTATGGGGTGTGCATGTAAAGTTCTCAGGCTCAGGCCTGGCATACAGTAGTTATTCAGTAAATATTTATTGAATGAAGGATCTTCATATTGACCAGAAGCTCTGAAGGAAGAATGAAAATGAGGGGAAAACCTTAATCTACATCTTTTTTAGAAAATAAATAAAAAGTGAATTTGTCAGGGATCTTCATTCTTCTTATGGAAATTTTTTTCTTTAAGAACTCCCCACAATAACTTTTAAATTGTCTTTAATATACTGTGAGAAGATAGAAGACCTCCTGTGAAATGTCACATATGTGATTCAAGAAAAAAAATGCTTTGCACTCATTTATGTTCATGTTCTTCCTTCTTCATTAAAAAGAAAGAAAGAAAGAAAGAAAGCAACTCACACAAGCCTCATGCCAAACCTGTGTCTGGGACTCTGATTTCTAAAAACATCAAGTCATCTCAGAAGACACCAAGACTATTGAGAAGACAGTCAGGAAGTTGGAGGAGGAGGTAGTCAAGAAGGACAAGGTCCTGTAATCATTCTCCCTTTTGTTCTCATGAAGGGGAGAGAGAGCAACCAGAACCTGCATCTGCAAAGGAAGCTGCAAGGCAGAGCAGGGTTTCTACATCCTGAACCTGCTTTTAATAATATCTTCTTGACAACTGGTATCTCTAGCCCAAATTCCTGATTTAATTACTCGAAGGGACAGCTATCCTGAAGGCTCTTACTGAAGAAGCTTATTTTGTTCCTATTGGGCAAGGAATAAATGCATTAGAAATATTCTAGATGATTTTTATGCTTCAAATTGGTATTTCAGGCCCTTTGCAATTCTTGCCCAAGTATTCCTCACCTTTTAAATCTGAAAAAGTAATTTCTGAATCATTGTGAAGGCATTGTTGAGAAACCATGACTCTAAAGAATCTTCCAGTCTTTTGAAACAGGCCAGGCTAACTGTTTAACTTGAAAATGGAATACATTTCCCATCAGGGTTCCCAGAGTACGTGATTGTGTTTTTGTAGCCTACGACAATGAAGGGAGTTGTCATGAGATGATTCGGCTAATTAGAATCTCAACTCCCTTTCTGGGGAGGAAATCTGAGGCATGGTGTTTGTACTAGATGCTGGGGTAGTGCTCACTTGGACTTCGGTTCTCCTGCGTTGGTGCCAGGTAGAGACTATGAACAGGGAGATAGAAAGTAAGGTCAGCGTCCACCTTGGCCAGAACTGAGCCCTTGAGCCAACCCAAGTCTGCCATGTTTCCTTGATGTCTGTCTGTCTGTCTGTCTCTCTCACATACACACACACACACACACACACACACACATACCCCAAGTCTCAACTACTCCACTGCTGTAATGCTGTTCTGAGTAAAATTCCCTAGGGCAAAATCAACAGTAACCCAAGTTTTCAGCTCATTCAGTATCAGCGGGAATGGTGCCACGCTGGAGTTTGACTGACAGCCACGAAACCAGTTTGGCTAGAGTGGCAAGGCCATGAGGTCTAGGTAGAGGATTAACTCACCACCTTGGAATGGTTACTTGGAGAAGGTTCACATTGCCTCTTATTTATGCTTCCATCTAAATCTTGGAGAGTGTTGAAGTCATAGAAACAACTAAAAACTGTACAGCAGGAAGATTCTTTTTATTCAGAACACACACACACACACACACACACACACACACACACACAATCCCCTGTCACCAGGGATTCCTGGAAAGTGGTACCTAAAAATCACCTCTGAGCCAACCACTCTCACTTCCTTATGTGATCTTCAACTGCTGGCTGGCAGAAGCTCCACTGGGCTGAATTTTAAATGACAGGAAAGCAGCAGGGGAGGGAATTCCACACTAACCTTTCTGACAAAAAAAAAAAAAAAAAAGGCAAGCATATTTTTTATATAAGCTCAAAGGGCAAGTGGGGAAATCCTTTTACACATTAGACTAGGGTAAAGGAATTGAAAATAGGTTTTATTATTTCTCTCCTATACCGAATCTAGAAAAATAATAAATTACTCTTTTTTTAAACTTTGAGTGGTACACATATCTTGATTTTTGACAGTTCTATTATGCTACAATAAAGCCAAGTTCATAGAATACCCTCCACAGGCTTAGCCCTGTGCTGTCCACCAGGGTTCTGACCATTCAACCCACATTGGTGGAAAGTCTCATTTGAAAACACCAGGCTAACTTTATTTTTAAATTTTCATTTATTTTTTTAAATTGAAGTATGATTGATTTACAATAGTGTGTTAGTTTCAGGTGTACAGCAAGGTGATTTGGTTATAGGTGTATATGTATATAACTATATTATTTTTAAAAATTCTTTTCCATTATAGGTTATTACAAAATATTAACTATACTTCCCTCTGCTAATACAGTAAATCCTTGTTTATCTATTTTATACATGGTAGTGTGTATCTCTTAATCCCATACTCCTAATTTTTCCCCCTCCCAGGTTAACTTGAAAATCATTTATCTAATTACAATAGAACCCAAATGATTAATGTCTGGGAATTACGTTATTTAGAACTGCCAAATTAAAAGTCCTTAAATCTGGTCAACGTTTTTCATTGGAGAGGGTGTGGTGAAATAGTAGAAAAAAGCCAAATGTGTGAAGGGAAGAGCATGAGGGTCTGAGTCAGATATACCTGAGTAGGAGTCCGGAACATGTCACTCACCAGCCTCGTGACCTCAGCCTGCACGCGTAACCCACATGAGCCTCCGTTTCCTCACCTGGAAACAGCTCCCCACAGGACAGCTGCAAGACTCCATCACCACGCAGGAGAACGGGCACGTGTCTATACATTATTGTCCCTTCCTCCTTCCTCTACTGCACAATAACTTGATAACAAACAGTTTTTGTCACCCTCCTCAAAGGGCAGCTGGGATCTGGGGAAGTAAAAGAGAACCACAAAGGGAAGCACCTGGTTGATGGGTTCCATAAACACAGACGAATTCATCACTTTTCATTTTTTAGGGTTTGTTTTTGTTTTAATTATCTGTGGCTTTTCTTCTGAACTGAAATTAACCCTTCTGGACCTCGGTGGCTTCATTTATAAAATAACTAGAAAGTTGGGTCACCTGCATCAGTGGCTTTCAACTCTGACTGCGCATCAAATTTCTTGGGGAGCTTTCTTAAAATGCAGATTCCCAGCCCCACCTCGGAGAGTCCCTGTTTCCCTTGGGCTTTGTCAGTGTGTATGGTTTTAGAAACCCACAGGCCATTGTCCATTGAGACTCAGATGATCTTTGAAGCCCTCCACCATCTCATATGGCAGGCTCTGTTACAAAACCCAAGGAAATGATACTCAAATCAGAAAACAAGGGTCCTGCTCTCTTTTTTTTTTTTTTTGCGGTACGCGGGCCTCTCACTGCTGTGGCCTCTCCCGTTGCGGAGCACAGGCTCTGGACGCGCAGGCTCAGCGGCCATGGCTCATGGGCCTAGCCGCTCCACGGCATGTGGGATCTTCCCGGACCGGGGCATGAACCCGTGTCCCCTGCACCAGCAGGCGGACTCTCAACCACTGCGCCACTAGGGAAGCCCAATCCTCCTCTCTTAAAAGTATTTGTGTGCTGGTTGTCACAGGCGTGCTCCGGACACCCTCAGCTCACCCGTCCCACAAGGGGGCAGGCCAGGCCTTCTGAGCAGACAGCCCCCAAGAAGGCAGAGCTAGACCCACATCTGGAGCTTCAGAATATGGAGCAGGTGCCCCAGCAGGTGTCTTGTCTGAAAATGGCAATGAGGCCAGGGAGTTCCCTGGCTTGATGAGGGGGTAAAATGATGGCTGTGAAATGTTCAGCTAAGACTACCGGATGGAGATGAGGGAACTGAGAAGTAAATGGGTGAGGGGAAAAAATGGAACTCTGTTTTAATCTTGGTCCAAGAAGCTTATTTTTTTGTTTGCATTTCCATTTGTTTGTTTTATATTTTAGATTCCACATATAAGTGATAACATAGAGTATTTGTCTTTCTCCTTCGGACTTCACTTAGTATGATAATCTCTAGGTTCACCCATGTTGCTGCAAATGGCATTATTTCGTTTTTTTTATGGCTGAATAATATTCCATTGTATATATATACCACATCTTCTTTATCCATTCATCTGTTGATGGACATTTGGTTTGCTTCCATACCTTGGCTATTGTAAATAATGCTGCTGTGAACATTGGGATGCATGTGTCTTTTTGAATGAATGTTTTTGTCTTCTTTGGATATATACCCAGGAGTGGAATTGCTGGATCGTATAGTAGTTCCATTTTTAGTTCTCTGAGGGACCTCCATACAGTCTTCCACAGTGGCTGCACCAATTTATATTCCCACCAGTGTACAAGGTCCCTTTTCTCTGCATCCTCACCAACATCTGTTATTTGTGGTCTTTTTGAGGGTGGCCATTCTGATGGGTGTGGACTGGTGACTCATTGTGAGTTTGCCAAGAAGCTTATTTTCAACCCAAGACTAAATTGAGCTACAATCTAAAGTGAGGGGAAAGCCAGGAAGCTGTGGGTAGGATGGCTCACCACTGCTCCCTCTCTCTGCCTTCTTCTTACTGTGGTTGGATACCCTGATTTCAATTTCAAGTAAAGAACAGCCCCTGGCTTCTTCACCTGGTCCAACGCTCACCTTTCCCTGAAGATGCCTGCTCCTCCATATACATGGTTGCAGAGATGGCTTATTGAAGCAAGTTATTCAGGTCCCCCAGGCATGGGCACACGTCCCAGTCTTGTCCAGTGCAACTCCCTTCCCTCAGAATCTGGGGTTCGGATGGGTCTTTTGAACAGAGAAAAATGTAAACTCGGGTATCATCAGTAGCCATATTCTTTTGTGTGAGAGAGAAAACAAGTTTTCATTAAGAAGAAGGAGGGCTTCCCTGGTGGCACAGTGGTTGAGAGTCCGCCTGCCGATGCAGGGGACACGGGTTCGTGCCCCGGTGCGGGAAGATCCCACATGCCGCGGAGCGGCTGGGCCCGTGAGCCATGGCCACTGAGCCTGCGCGTCTGGAGTCTGTTCTCCGCAACGGGAGAGGCCACAACAGTGAGAGGCCCGCGTACAGGGAAAAAAAAAAAAAAAAAGAATGAAGTCATGGACAGAAGAGTCAAAAACATAAGATGGAGATTGAGGAGGACATTCTGGATTTCCCACAGAGTTTGGTTCCCCTTGTCCATGATTCCCACCATCCCATCTGCATCCCTGCCTTTGGAGTTCATAACTGATGTCCCTTTGGTTAAAGCAGCTGGAACTGGCTTCTGCTATCTATAATCAAAAGAGCTCTAATGAGTATGGCTATTATTTATGAATGGTTATGTTTTTCAAGTGTCAGTTGAGTGAGAAACTAGTGCTTTCCCAACAAGGAAGGCAAAATACACGTGGAAGAACGCAACCAGGAGGAAAGAGATATGAGTTAAAATCTTCCTCTTAGAATCCCACAACCACGTAGAATCATAGACCACTGACATTAGTTCTTAAAGGTAACCGCTTTCTACTGCCCACTAGCTAGATGACATTGGGAAGAGTCTTTAATCCCTGTGGGTTTAACTATAAAATGACCATAAAGATTCTGTGAAGGGGTGGGAGCTGAACCATTCACTCTATTGAGGTTTCTTCCAACATTACAACCTATGCTTACATTGATATTATCTTGATATTATCAAAAGGAGTTTTCCCTGGAATTATTCTTGAAGTCACATTCCACACGTCAAAAGGTTAGGAGAGCTCGTTATAAGAGGCACATGACAGCTGCTCATGTGCATGACGGGTAAAACTGAAAGTTTTCTAATTTAAACATAACAAATGCCAATTTTGCCTAACTTTTCGTAAGACATTTTGGCTTCACTTAAGAGCAAATCAACTTTGAACTGACCATATTCAACTTCCCTATGTATTTGAACAAAATTTAGCAAATATTTATCGGCAGCTAACTAAATGCCTGACTGTGTTAGCTGTTGTGCCTTCAAAGGAGAAAAGATAACCTGCTCTCTAGGACCTCAGTGGAGCTGGGGAAGCTGGTGAGGATGCGTATTAGTGCATCGTGGTCTGATTGGTGCTCGATGGGGGTGTGTTAAGGGCAAAGTAGGAGTGATGAGCCTCTGGGAGGTGGGCAGGGGTGTGATGGGAGGTGTCACGGAAAAGTGATGAGTTCGGCCTAGGGAACAAAGCTGTGGGGATGGAATGGGGCAGGGAGGAAGGACAGGGCCCTCTGGCAGTGGGACAGCATACCCAAAATGTGCTCAGGGACATGCAGTCCTGTAGTGCAGTATAAACCACTCTTTCCAAAGGTATTTGTGAGTTGAGGTTGATTCCAGATGCAATGAGGGAGATAAAAGTGAACTTTTAATAACGGTAGGAGCTCCAGTATTTAAAAATTAGTCACAAAAAATAATAAAGGGATCCAGTGTATATTGGAGTGATGGAGTATTAGGGACGTAGATATAATGAATCGTAAATGGAGTAGAGACATCTCGCCTGGGAGAGTGTGTTGATGAAAATAGTAATAATAAGTAACATTTAAGGTGTGATTGCTAAATGCCAGGTGCTTCCCACCTTAGACACGTTGACTCACTTCATACATTGTAACTCTGTGATGTAGGTTCTATTATTATCCTGTCTCAGAGGCCCTCTTCCTCACCCATTCATTCCACTTTCCTGCACTTATCACCAACACACAGTGCATTTTGTTTCTTTAGCACTACTTTTTATTTGTCTCCTTCTGATAGAATGGACTCTTCTTAAAGGTAGGGATTTTTGTTTATTTACTGCTGCATCCCCAGCACTTAGAAAACATAGTAGGAGCTCAATAAACATTGGTGAACAAACGAATGATAGAAACTGAGGTACAGAATCGTTGATAACTCGCCCCAAGCAAACAGCCAGACAGTGGCAGGATCAAGGAGCAGTATTATGGACTCGAAAGCTAAGAGGGCTCTGGAGTGAGATTGTGGGCTCACAGAGAGGCAAAATAGAGTTGAGGGGCTGGAGTACCAGCCTTAAAAATAGCCTTAAAAAGAATAGCCTTAAGAATAGCCTTAAAAAGTCATTGATTCATTTATTTATTCATTCAATTTTCAGCAAACATTTACAGAGCACCTACTAGTCAGGAGGAGAGGGGAAGACAGACAACAGAAAAGGAAACAAGTGAATACATAGAATAACTTCAGGGATGATAAGTTCCAGGATGATAGCAGAACAGGGGCATGTGATGAAGAGTAACTGAGGCGGGGCACAGCATCATAAGGTAGGGTCCTAGGAAAGGGCCTCTCTGAGGTGATGTATGAGCAGAATCCTATAGCTTGAAGCCCTGGAAGAAGATAAGACTCAGAACAAGGAAGACAGGAAGGTAGAGGTGGGGGAAGTACCAGCGGTGGGAGTTGGAGAGTGGAAAGAAACCCATGACGATAGCAGGTCTGCACAGGAAACTGAGAGTTCACGGCCAGGAAGAACGCCAGGGTCATCTGTTGGGCAAAGTCTGGCTAGGACCAGAGCCAAGTGGTTAAAGAAATTGTCCAGAAAACCATATCTGGTCTTAAAGCGAGGGCTGAAACAGAAAAGACCCTGCTTTAGGTTATCAGCTGAGAGGTAGAAGCAGAGGGTGGGCAAGGGAAAGGGACTCTATATTACAAGAGAATTTTGTCAGCTCAAGCCTGAAAGCACCTTATGCCAAGTTGTGACGTGTCGCCACAATTCGTGCATGCACTGTCTTCTGGCAGAGCTGAGGCGCCATTGGAGGTGACAGTGGCCTTAGAGAACGTCTAATACAAATGAGACTTTCCTGGGCTGTGGACTGGACCAGTGACCCCCAAACCTGAGTGAACATAAGACCCACCTGAAATGATTGTAAAAAATGCAGGTGACTGGCCCCCATCCTGGTAAATTGCTATTCAGGACGTCCATCAAGGGAACAGGAACCTGCCTCTGTCATGCAAGTGGTCTCTGGACAGGCCACACCTTGAGAAATGTGGGAAAGGATCCACTAATGGGCTTCAGGGAGTCCGTGAACCCCCAGGAGTGGAAAGAAAAATGTGTGAGTTTGCATATATGTACATTTCTTTTTCTGGGGAGGGGGTCCATACCATTACAAGACTCAGAAACTTAAGAAGCACTGACTGAGTCCTGCCCCTTGTCTTAGCGAGTAGGAAACAGAGTCCCGGGAATGTACGCGACTTGCCTGACGCTCAAAGCTGGCCGAGAGCAGAGCTGGGCTGTCACCTCAGACTTTCTCTTTCCAATTCCCCCTCCCTCTCTTCTCCCTGCACCACTGACAGTAGGGGTGGGGTAGAGAAGGAGGAGGGGGATTTAAGCACTTGGAGGCAAAGTCGTCAAAGGGTCTCTCTTCCACTTTTTAACCTCTATCTATGGGATAGGTCCTCAGAGGTGAGGGTTAGAATGACGATGCCTCAACAGAGGACCCAGTCATTCACCTGCACTGCCACCCCAGACCCTGACACCAGTGGAATCCCATTTCCAGTAGGACTTAAAGCCAGGACAGAGGGCACGTGTGCCTGGTTTTTGGATGCATGGTGGGGATGGGTTGATGTTCTTGTGAAGACCTACCTCCTTATAACTGAGCAGGGGGGTGGTTTCAGGCTTCCCTGTCTGCACTCAGTTTTCCATCCATCTATTTCTTAGGCCACTCTGGACACTCATCCTTCTTAGGACACTCAGGCCATATGCTTCCTCTTGGGTCCTTTTCCCAGTCTGGATCCCACATCATTAACCCCAGCTGGCCGCTCAGTGTTGGTATGTGTCCTGCCCTCTAGATTTGATCCGAATCCTTCAGACTCTGGCCTCGGCCTGAGCTTCTAGATTCACCAGTGGGGCTCACCTTCCTCTTTTGAACTAACAGCTCCTTGACCTTTTGCCTCTATTTGGTACTCACCATTTTGTCCTGGTGATGGGGTCCCTCCAGTCCTCCTGGCCTCACCTGGCCACTCAGTCCTCCCCCCACCCAGCTGGCCGGTGCCACCTGCTATTCAAGGGCTAAACTTATTCAGAATCTGATCCCTCCTTCTGCAAGATAACCATATCAGAAAGTTAGTCTAACATCCTTTCTCTGCTTTGCCTTTGGAGCCTGCGACAGATCTGACTGGTAGACTACCGCTTGCCCCTGTGCCCTGCTCAACCATGTGTGTTTCTCCCAGTAATTCCAGACGCTCTCAATCTTGTTTCCCCACTCTGCTTGCCAAGTTCCTTTCTCTTCCGCTCCTTTCTTTTTCTTTCTTATTCTTTTTAATCCTTCTCCCAGACTTTAGGCCTCCCTTAGACCTTCCTGGCAACCCTTCGCCTGACAGCAGTCCTCAGGAATAAAACGGTGCCTGAGCCCTTTGTGTTGACTAATGCCACCTTTGTTGTGGTGCCAGATTTGTTTTGGAGGCAGATGTCCGGGAAGGCTGGACAGTAGGCGCAGTCCTGCCGAGCACACCAGAGGCAGAGGAAAGAAGGCAGCTCTGTAATTTTCCCCAAAAGCATCCTTAAATCCGTGGGTGATGGCTTGGACACCTTGCCTTTAACAGATAAGGAAACGAGCTCAGAGCTCAGGAGACTTGCCCCAGGTCTCGGATTAAATCGGTGCAGAGGTGAAAGTGAACACAGAGCCCTCAGACTGGAAGCTGTCCAGACAGCTGCATGGAACAAAATCACAGCCCCAACCAGAGCTGTCATGCTGTGGACGCTTGGCACTTACTGGAAAGTTATATTAGACTTTCCTGTGGATTTTTTTTAATCCTGCGAAGGAGTTACACAGTGAATTCCTTGTGGAGGATTAATCATCTTCTCTCTTGCCTATGACTGAGGCGGTTTCTCAAGTCCTGCCCCTGGTTTCGCTTGTCCCAAGGATTTCATTTGAAGGGCGGGACATTCCCCCACGTCCTCCACCCCCGCCCCCGCCCCCAACCGGAGCCTGCCATCAGGACCAATGAAAGCCAAGAACCTCATCCACCCGGTGACTTAGAACTCAGAGTATTTAAGAGGTTGCAGGAATGGGCTGAGAATGTCTTTTGCTTTCTCGGCAGACGGGCACGCTCTCATCTGATTTGGGCCATCACCGAGCCAAGGCGCAGAGTGAAGGGGGAAAAAATAAACGCTGCCACTATGTGCTACGGGAAGTGCGCACGATGCATCGGACATTCTCTGGTGTGGCTCGCCATCGTCTGCATCGTAGCTAATATTTTGCTGTACTTTCCCAATGGGGAAACAAAGTACGCTTCTGAAGACCATCTTAGCCACTTTGTGTGGTTCTTCTCTGGCATCATAGGAGGAGGTTTGCTGGTAAGTCATTCAGAATCATTCCAGCCTTAAAGCATTCTTTCTTGTTAGACGAGATGTTTTCATAGAAAGTTTTCTATGAGGCATGTTTCCAAATCCAGGAATTTTGTTCATTCTTCTTTTGAAAGCAGATGATACAAAAGTTGAGATAGATATAGTGTATTGATTTTATTAGATGTTGTTTTACAAAATCCCCTTTCAATGAAAAGTGAACTACTTTTTTGCTAAACTCTCTTACTTTACAGCTAGAAACAGATACTAGCTTTTAAATCAGTTTTGAAAAACTATAGTTTCTAGTCCCGGAGCAGGTAGTCATTTAACCTTTGCTCTGGGGAGCTGGGAGAAGTCCATTGGTTCTCTGTCTAAATCAACAGAGTTTTGGATCCAAATTCTCTGCTGTTTATTCTCAGGCATCAGTGACAGAGAAAACTATTGAATTGTGAGTGCACGGCTATTGAGAAAGGACTATAAATGTTCTCCTTTATGTAAGCTTGGTGTGTGGCATTTAGGAAAAAGCCTTCAGTTAGCAGCAAATCAGTGGCTGAACGTAATAGTGGAATGTGTTGTTTGTTCCAAGGTTTGTTTTGAAGTGAAGTGAGAGGAATTTGCCTGCCAACCTGGGAGCTGAAAGTATTAGTTTCAACCATAGCATGGAAATAATGTGAACAAACTTGAGTTTGCCTCTTTGAAATGCTGGGATTGAGAATTTTGAACAGAAGTTTTATGGAATTGCTAATACCACACAGAACATTTTTCTTAGTCAAGTAAAAGATACTTAGACTTAATACACTAACTATGGTATGGCAAATCTGCTTTGAATTTAAGCATTACCATCATGTTAACATAATCATTTGTCTTTTTTTTCCCCACTAGTTCTCAGGTCTGTTTTTGTTTTGTTTTATTTTTTGAGGTATAGTTAATTTCATAATCATTTGTCTTTAAGACAACACCTTGCTTGTTTAAACTTCTTTTGATCTTGAACTCAAAGTATGTCAAACTTATGTTATTTTAAGAGCTTTATTGTGAAGCTACAACCATGCAATGTGTCTTCAAAGAAGCACTTCACCTCTGTTATACAGAGCTTTCATCTCTCTTGTTTATAAAAAAGTTTCAGTTATTCTGTTGAAGATTTGTTGTTATCTTCTATGCTTTTCAAGGGAAAACAAACAAACCAACAGACTTAAAAGACAGGTTTTAATAGTTTCCGAACAGAGTTTGCCTCTGGAACTATGTTATGAACTCTTACGGATTAACACATGTATAGGTAATTATTTTACCCCTCCCATGCTACAACCTGACCCTACCTAATGTGAAACATTACATGAAAACAAAGGGATATTACCCTTTAGAGCGTTTTTTCTCTCCTCAGCGTTTCCATTCTTTGAGATATTTTGTCAACCTAACCCAAAGACATTCAACAGTGTCAGAAAGAAAACTATTTTACCAAAAGATGCTGAGCCTGACTGACCCTATGGACCGGGGGAAAGACAATGACTTTAATTTGCGTGTTTTCTAAACAGATGTTCCTGCCAGCATTCGTCTTCATGGGGCTGGAACAGGACGACTGCTGCGGCTGTGGCGGCCACGAGGACTGCGGCAAAAGATGCGCGGTAGGTTTTCCTGCGCCGGGTGGGGAAGTGGTCCCTAAGAGGTGGCTGCAACGCTCTGTGCCTCACTTCTGGTGATCCTCCTCTCCCTAGATGTTTTCTTCTGTACTGGCCGCTCTCATCGGAATCGCGGGATCTGGCTACTGCGTCATTGTGGCAGCTCTGGGCTTAGCGGAAGGACCAAGATGTCTTGATGCCAGTGGCCAATGGAACTACACCTTTGCCAACACGGAGGGAGGGTAAGTGATTGACCCCCATCAGGTCGCACATTCTTATCCACCACGTGTGTATAGTGGTAAACCCATCAAACTAAAAAGGCATCAACCATTCATTCATCCATCCTCTCAACCAGGTTTATTCTCACTAACTCAGGCACAATTTAGGCAAGGGGTATCGGAGGATGAATGCCCAGTCCCTGACGCAGAGAAGCTTTTTAATGGATTCACTGACTCAGTCCTTGTGATAACGGTATGAGGTGTCTTCCACTATTGCTTCCACTTTACAGATGTGGAAGTGGAGGCACAGAGAGATGAAGTAACTTATCCAAAGTCACATTGCTAAGACATGGCAGTCATGATTTGAACCCAGGCAGCCTAGCTGTGAAGTTTGTGCTTATACAGTGTGTATACTATGCCAGAGCAATTGGCTAATTTTACTATTTTCTAAGAAAATATTATGGAATCCTTATATAATATGGATGAAAACCATATGAATTTAACCAAAGCCCAGGGTCAATCATACTACCCCCCCAAGACACACACACACTCACATATAACATAATAACTGTGTATAACACATCCTTTATTTAAAGTGATCAGGCGGTATAAGACAGATCTTATTCATGACTTTAACATCAGGAAAATTTAAGTGGCTCCATTGTTTTATGTTGATACTTATTTCTTATCCATTATTGAGAAAAGAACAGAAATAGCTGATGGAAACTGATGTACATAATGATAAATGAATGACATTCTGTTTTGAATTTTGAAAGGTTTAGTAATGAGATTCGTGAGTGAAAATAATAAGAATAGTGAATTTGAATTGCCCTTGTATTTTCAAGAATGTTTGTCTCCCATGAATTTTGTAGCATATAATGAAGCCATCAGACCATGAATATGGAATTAGATAGACCTGGGCTCAATCTCAGCTCTGCAGTTACTGTCTCAGTAACCAGGAAAAGGTGAACTGAGCTCTCTGCACCTCAGTTATTTCATCTGTAATAAAATAAAGCCAATGGCAGTTGTCTGGAGGATTAATAAGATACTATGTATAAAATATTTGTCACAGAAGCTGACTCAGCATGAGCATTGCCATTCTTAGCTGTTAATATTATCTACTAGCTTTCAACAGGTACAGCCCAATGGTAGCTTCTGAAGGAAAATCAGCACTCACAGGAGTTTGAAATTTTGGTGCTCAAAACTGTTATTGATCACGATTTTTCAGCTCATACTTTTCATGCTTTGTTGTGAACGTACTGAATGTACCAGTACAAATTGGTCACACATGTATACAAAAACATATGATCTACTGCACAAACCCACCTCTAAAATACATTTTGATTAATCCAAGGAGAGGTGAGAGTATCATTCAACTTTTTTATAGCTGATTATTTTATAGCCCCTCTCGTGATCCACCCCAGCTTCTGCAAGAAACCTCCTGCTTCTGTGTTATTCCTAATTTCAACTTGTCCAGAGATTTCAATATGGGGAATAACAAGCCAGTGATTAGTTGCTCAGTAGCCAAGGGGAGCCAGAGAAATTTTTTATATTGTGTTCTGAAATTATAGATTTTTGTTCCACTTTAATATGCAGAAAGACGGGACAAGGAGAACAGAATTTTTTTGTATGTAATCAACAAATTGAATTTCTGATTGGCTCAATGAACCATTCCAAAGCGAGGTCTCTAATTTGCAGCCCTTTTGTTCTGTTGTGGTAGGAAGAAGTGATAAGGAAAGAATGATACCAGATCTCTTAGTGGAATTAAGTCAATCTTAGATTTTCCCACGTGATTGAATCCTACTTCGTGAAGAATATATATGTTCAGATAATGACCCCAGTGTGGTTTGCTAACATTTTACAGTGACTTCGGATTGTTATTCATCATTCGATGACTTTTCCAATGTGTTGAGTACTTACTATGTGTCAGATACTGGCTTGGGAATTGGATATACAGTGATGAATAGGTCTGGTTCCTACCTTCATGGAGCTCAGACTTGTGGACCAGATGCATAAGCAGCTCTTCTCCCTGGCCTAAGTTAGGTGTCCTTCCTCTATGGCCCCTTCACCCTTGGTTTACCTGATCAGTGTACTGGTTACACTGAGATTAGCTACTGTTTCTTCTCTTAAGTGATGCTTTTCCAGGACAGAACCCAGGCCATTATATCCCCAGCTCTGTCTTGATGTCTAACCCACACCGAGTGTTCCATAATCTTTGTTGAATTTCTTGTTTATTACGGCAACAAGATCTGGGCTAAATTCCTCATTTCGTGGAATGACTTGGATTGGAAGAATCTGATATAGGGCATTGAAGAAATCTATTGATTAATGAAAGAACACCACACAAAAAGTCTGCTTATGAGACATCCCACTGGGTGTGGCCATATGTCAGAAGTTTCTCTTTTTATCCACAGTTACCTTCTGGATAGCTCCACATGGTCCCAATGCATTGAACCCAAGCATGCAGTGGAATGGAATGTCTCTCTGTTTTCTATCCTCTTGGCACTTGGTGGAATTGAATTCATCTTATGTCTCTTTCAAATAATAAATGGAGTGCTTGGGGGCATCTGTGGTTATTGCTGCTCTCGCCAACAGGTAAGAACCTGTGTAAAAATGCACCATAGTTTTCACCCTAGAGAAAAAAGCCAACATCAAACCCTGCTCCAACTACCAGTGTTTTTTCCATTTTTGTGGCATAGTATTTACAGCATTCAGTTTTGCACTCAATAGTAAGCTTCCTTGAGTGTCACAGTCACCGGGTTATCTTGGTTTTTTGTAGCTGGCCCTGTGAATATAAAACAATGTCACCCATAGACAGAGTGCCCCTTCAGGATCTAACCCACTGCCCCTGCTCTGGTTGCAGAGACACAAAAGAAGTGTCCTTTCATTGCTTGCTCTCACATTCCCAACTCGTATACGCAAGTAACAGCCATCATCCATGGCCCTAAGCATTGTGCTAAACCCCTATTCCAGAAAAGCCTATGATGCAGGGATTGAGCAACATTTCTAAGATCACCTAGTAAGGAAGTAACAGGCTTCAAACCCTGCGTCATTTTGTGCCACAGCTCCTTCTCTTAACCTGTACGCAGCACTTGCTGTTCTGTTGGGTTTTCTACAGTTCCTTCCTAATAAGGAGTCACAATAATGCTCAAACAGCTAAGCCTAGAGAATCACTAGTAGCCTTTGAATAGCAGCTCATTAAAAGCCTTTCACTGTGAAAGAAAACCAGGAAGCACTTGTTTCCTGGGGATATGATTTTGAGGAGAAATACGCATTTGTTAGTAAGGAAAGGTTTTGTTTCTATATTTTCCTAAAAAACATATATTACTGAATTGATGGAAGTCCAGCTTTGGTCCAATTTTTTTTTTAATGTCTTATTCTGTAAAGCAGGATTAGATAAAGAAAACCTTACTTAATTTGTATTTTCCTAAGCATTCACTTCTCTGGTTCAAGGTCTCCTAACTTTCTTTGAAAGTAAGACAAAACCTAATGAAAACAAAAAGCCCATTGCTACCGTGAAAAACTTTGCTGAACATAGATGGAAACTTTCTACGATTTTTGAGGGGAAGTTAAAATAAAATTCTAGATTTCCTTATCAGGCAAATACAGCAAAACTAATAATTGCCTTGGGAGCATGCCAAATTTCCAAGAAAACAGCGGAGTGGAAAGCCTTCAATTTGGAATCGTTTCCAGGCAATATGGTTGCGGCGGGGGAGGCAAAGAATGCTCTTGGGATTACTATAAAATAATCTATCTTTAGCCTTGAATTTCCTACAAGGCAGAGTTTAAATTAGGTGAGAACCCACTGCACTTCGGCGCTGGTGCATCTGGGGGACGGGCATAAGTGTCAACGACCAAAATTGCTGTAGTGGTTCGGCAGAATGACACTGTCCTCTGAGTGGGGGGAACCAAGAGTCCCACTGGGTTTCCCATCTGAGTCACTGTAGGGAGGCTTCTTCCCAGACACTGCGGGTCCGATCTGTTAAGTTTGTTTGTAAGACAAAAGACCGTTTCAAAGAGCAAGGTTTTTAATGTAGATGAGTCAAATCTGTAACTCTGTAGCATTTAATTCAAAAGTTGCCTGCCTTGAGCCCCCATCAGTGTGAAACTCCCAAGGCATTATCTCTTAAATCCCTGAGATTAAAAACCCACCCCAAGCATATTCAAAGCCAGCCAAGCATCGTAAACTGCAGTTTCCATGGCCTCTTTCTGCAGCTTTTACTGGGGAAGGACAACAGTCTGGTTTGTTTAGGAAACATTTTGTGAGCATTGTCAAAGCTCTCAGTATTGTTGACCCAACCTCTGCTGAAGCTGAGATCAGTCTGCTTTACGTTTGCTTAAAACAAGAATTTAAAGCACTGAAATGTCATCATTGTTTGCCTGATCAGAACCTGATGCTTATTTCATTTTCTTTACAGCAATATGATTGCTAGAAGAACCACCCCAAGATAAAACTACAATCTTCCTCAATGTCACTGTAATTTATATAATTTACTTGTAATAATTTGTAAAACTTTGTACTAGTGTGTCATACAGCACATGTTCTACTTTTATAAGTGTGTGTAAAGACTGGCATCTTCATGGGATGTCAGTGTTTGAACTTAGCAAAGAAATTCTTTTTTTTTTAGGCATAAGAAAATAAACCACACTCTGGAGGTAATTTACAAACTGAGTGACAGTTCTCAGCCTACCTGAGATAAACTCTGGCCGAGGTCATGTTTTTTGAGAAACATTACAAGGATAAATATCACATTCTGATTACTACTGTAAATATTTATATGTGCATGTGTTTATGAAATGAAAGATTTCTAGTTGCTTTTTTTAAGACCGTTAAGGAGAAAATCCAACAACCTGAAAAGGTGTATTTTTTCACTGTTTATATGGTGTTTCCCATTTGCCTGCCTGCAAATCTCTAACAAGGGGCCTTTTGAATTGATTCGTGTTATAAAAGAGACAGATACTTACCTGGCGTGGGAGGACAGGTTGAGAATGCGCGAAGCCAAATGAATGAGTCAAAATACACGTGCAGCGAGTTGTCGCAAGGACTACCAGATCCTGAATTTTCCTAACATGTGGAAAGCTTTTCGTCCTTCAAAGACAAGACTGAGGATCATGGATTTAAAAAGAGAAAGGCCTGGATAATTGGACAAGAAGAAAGATGGGGAACGGAATAAAGCAGTTGATCAGCATCATGGGAACATGGGGGAGGAAGGGCGGGAGGACCATGAGGAAATACCACCCCCCCCAATTTGCTTGTTTAAATACAACAAATAAAGAATTCACTACCATTTTGTTGTTTAGTTTCATCGTCCTTTGTTCCAAGTTCCTCCTTTTTTCTTCCTTTTTTTTTTTTTTTTTCCAGTCTGCAGGTTGTACGGTCTCCATTGCTAGGGGCTTTGTGTCTTCTGGTTTCTTTATCCCACTTTCTCTTCTTCATCTTCTCCCTCCTCTTCCATCTTCCTCTGCTATCCTTGCATTTGGGCCATCATCTTAGTTAGGCAACCTTCCTTTCCACTGGGTGCTCCAGACATCCAGCTCCTGAGGAATGTAACAGACATTTTCTCTCGATATCTTACATCTGTTGTATCGTTAGACTCTCTCCAGTGACAGGATCCCCTGACCTATTGGGAACTGTCTTCAGAAATTGTCAGCTTTTGGAGTTTATTGGCCTATGCAACAGGCAAACTAGTGAATAAAGAAGCTTCACTGGCTGTTAGACAGCAGAACTCCTCCTAAGAGCCAGGTCTCCTGCCGCTGTCTTTCTGGCAGTCTGGTGAAGCTTATGGACTCCTTTGAGGAATACTGTTTAAAATGCATAAAACAGAGACATAGGACGACAAAGTAAACCCAGATATCTGACTATTTTATCAAAATAGTTTTTAAAATTATAAGATAGTTGTCTTGATAGGCAGCTCCATCACACCAACATCTGTAGACTGGAAAACAATGATCACGTGTGATCTAGCAGTGGGCTAAGGAGGGGGGAGTCTAAGAACTACTGTACTTTTGAAATATGATTCCAATTGAATGATATTTTGAGATACATGCAACAATTTTAATGTGATACTGAAAGATGTGTGATTTTGTGTTGTTGTTCAAAGGACAATCAGTGTTGCTGATACTGCTGTGATTTGTAGCCTGCAGTCACAATAAAGGAAATACTACATTTTCATTAGACGTTAATAAAAACAGTGACAAATTTTTTTCCCATCCAAGTTTAACACCTCCTCCCACCACAGATATCTATCCATGGCCCTCTTAGGAGTTCTTAGACACCAGGTTAAGAACACGTGCATCCAAAAAATAGGCATAATGATCAGTCATAAGCATTTTTCCCTCCTAAATCTATCCTCAAAGGAAATGGAAATCATGATTATTAACCATGATAGTAATAATAGCAACTCAACTATTGAGTTCTGTGTCAATTACTGTACTTCGTTTCTACACACATTATTTCACTGAACTCTCTCAACAGCCCAAGTAGGGGATACTTGTCTCCATTGTATAGAGTCTAAGACCAGAAAGGTTAAGTAGTCTACCCAAGGCCACATCTTTAGCAAGTGATAAAACTATGCTTAAATCCAGGTCAGTCTAACATGAAAACCCACTTCTTTCCTTGGCCCCCTCCACCTCCTCTGCTGCCCCTGCCCAGGTGCTGGAGTCTCGTCTCCTTCAATACTGGAACTCAGACTCTCCGCCCACCAAAGGGAGCTTTGACAGACCCCTGTGACCTCAGTCATCTCCATCAGAGCCCAGATTTGAGTGACTCAACGTTTCCTCTAGTTTGTAAATCCTTTCACAGTAGACATTGCCATTGTCCAGAGGAAATAGCTCACACAAGTTCCCTTCTACCCTAGTTTATTTCTATTCAGAGCTCACACTCTGGGTCTGTAATATTCTAAACCCCTCAATTCAGCTGGAAATTCCCTCAGGGATTGTACCGAAACAGCTTATCATCACCTGGCAACATAAAAACAAAAATGTCAGTAGAAACTGAATCACCTGAAGAGCACACGTGGCCTCAAGGTTAGATAGCTCCTTCTGAGGATCATTTTACCGTACTTACCAGATGTGCAAATAACCACCTGCATAAAGGAAATCTCTTGAATTGAAATCTAAGGAAATTGATGGAATGGCACCTTCACTACAATCTCTTTTTTGTACGTGTGTGAGATCTCTTTGATTACGTTTCCTCTGACACTTACCCTAGTATGAACGAATATGGGATTTGGTGCAATTTTTCAGAAAAGCGACAATCTAGAAAGTCTGCCCATCCTTTTTAACCCAATAGTTTTACCCTTAGACCTTTTTTTTTTTTTCTTCGCGGTACGCGGACCTCTCACTGCCGTGGCCTCTCCCGTTGCGGAGCACAGGCTCCGGACACGCAGACTCCGCGGCCATGGCTCACGGGCCCAGCCGCTCCGCGGCATGTGGGATCTTCTCGGACTGGGGCACGAACCCATGTCCCCTGCATCGGCAGGCGGACTCCCAACCACTGCGCCACCAGGGAAACCCTAGACCTTTATTTTAAGAGGATCATCAAGGATGTTCAGTTTCCAGGGATAATTTTGGGAGTATTGTTTATACCTAGAAAAATGACAAGAGCTTAAATGTCTGACAACAAGGAACTGGTTTGATAAAATGTAGTCAACACAGTAAAATATTATGCATATTTATATTTATAATATATGCACACACTAAAAAGTAATTTGGATCAGATTCTGGGTGATTTTTGTCTTGATTCATTTTGCTTATCTATACTTGCTGAAGTGTCTCCTATAAACATATACTATTTTGGGGAAGAAAACAAAAAAGAGAAAAGAAAGATTCAGCTCCTAAAATTCAGGGAACAGTCCACAGTCTTTAAAGGACACTTCCCAAGTGTACGAGAAAACCATTGTTCTTGTGGGTGAACAGAGGAATCCTTCCATGGTAAACACTGGAGAATAATTGTGTCTGCAGTTAGGTGGAGGGATGAGCCAGGTGAGATTGGCAGTGACTACAGGCTAAAAAATATTATGGGGAAAACCATAATTTCCACCCTGTGTTTGGGAAACATAAGTACATGGTATCTACGTCGTCTAGCTACTAAATGAGATGTTTTATAAATATCAAATACGTATCTGTTTTTTCATTTTAAAAATGAAAGTAATGAAATACTTCTACTTTAAGCATTGGCCTTTTACCAGGACATTTTGTAGCACAGCCCGAATTTTCCTCATTTTATTTTTCTGAGATGAGAGGAGGGTTAACAACAGCGTGGGTTTATAGGACTTGGCTCAGCCTGGTTTGTGAAGATGATCCAACGCGTTTGAACAAGTAGAGGAACTGAGTCACCTACCCAAAAGTAGTACAAATTGTTCCTCCTTCCCTTTTCACATGAAATATTTCTGTGTGTGTGTGTGTATATCTTTGTCAATTTAGATACTTATTTTGAATACTGCAGTTATAGAAGTCTGCTAGGCCTTTCTGGAGCTGGATTTCATGTTAATTCTTGGAACAGATCAAACAGATTCCCTCTCTCTCTCTCTCTCTCTCTCTCTCACACACACACACACACACACACACACACTCACCACATATGTACACACATTTTCCTACTATATAGCAATTAAAAGGAACAGACTACTGCAAACGAGACAACATGGGTGAATCCCACAGATAATGAGAGCAGAACCCATCTACACTGTCTCTACCCCCAGTTCTGTCAACACAATTCTGGATGTAATCTTAACTGATGGAGCCACATCCTTACAATAGAGGAAGGGGTGGTGAGTCCCGTTATGCAATATCCCACACATTAGGTTTTTATAGGAGTAACACTGTAAGTCCCTAAGAAGGGCTGTTTCAAGATGTCTATATTCACAAGTTGCATCCTGTACGTGGAAGACTGTCTGTTCCAATTGCTAATTCTCACCACAACCTCCTTTGTTACATGTGTACAAATATCACCGATTCATGTGCAGGGTTCAAGGCCAATGGCAGTGACCTCTCCTGTCTCAGGTGTACATGATGCCTAGAAGGGTTTGAAAGCAAAACCGAGGTCGCCATGTTGGGATCTCTCACAATACCTGACTCCACGTCATTTAAGGCGACCCCTTGACTAAAGCAATAATTTAAAAACTACAGTCAGCTCTCCCCATAATCTCTGACACCTATTAAATTTTGAACTTTAACAAAAAATTTTTAATCTTTTATTAAATCCTCCTTTTTTTACATGCAGTAAAATGAGCAAAAAATGTACTTCTCAACGAACTTTTATATATGTTTATACTCATGTAACCACCATCTAGATCAAGATACAGGACATCTCCAGCATCCAGAAAACTCTCTCATGTCATCTCCCAGGCAATACGTACCTCTCGAGTAGCTACAGTTCTGATTTCCATCAGCATAGATTATTTTTGCCTATTCTTGAACTCAATATAAATTGAAGCATAAAGCATGTTTTTTTGGTGTCTGGTTTTTCTCACTACACATTATGCTGTTGAATGCTGGCTCCTGGCATATCACCAGGACAATCTGTTCATAAGACAAAGCTGAGTGTATTGCCTACTGCCGTCAGGGAGAACACCACCTTGAAAGACCTTTGGTAGTGTGTTGGAGGGGGAAGGAAAAGTTGAATTTGAGATTTTAATTCTGGTTTAAGGTGAGTCTTTTGATGGGAAGGCTTGAATAGGATTAACAAGAATTATGATATCTTTTAGGATTGTTGGGAAGAGTAAGGCAAGAATTTTGAGGTGAGAGGTTCAAAGACTCTTGAGATGGAAACGGTTGATATTTTCTATTGACGAGATGATAGGTCTTTCAGGAAGTTCCTATAATGAACAATAAAGTTGTTTGCCTGGGCAAGAGTGTCCTGGAATAGTAAAGCTATGCTAACAAAGACTATGGAATAATAAAATCCTAATAAACAGTAAGCCCTGGAGTGGTTTATGGTGTCAGTCCTCAGTATCCAAGCTCAGGGTGGGGAGCAGATGGTTTCAGTTTGCAATATTTTTGAGATTCATCTGTGTCACCTCATGTAGCAGTAGTTTGTTCGTTTCCTTTGCTGTGTGGTGTTCCATTGTTTGAATATACTACAGTTGATTTACCCATAATTCTATTAACAGCTATTTGGGTTGTTTCCAGGAAATATGTCGCTATGATCATTCTTGTACATGTTTTTTTTTTTGGTGCCTATAAGAACTTATTGATGTAGGCTGGTTTGTTTTTGCCTTGTTAAGGAATCAAACTGTCAATGGAGATTCTTTCGTTGGGCTTTAGTTAGCATCTCAGGGGGCCCAGAGTTTCCCCTTGGCCCAGAGACACCAAAGCTTGGTTCATCTCTTCCTGCCAGGGGACTGTCAATCACTTACTGGTTCGATATTTCTGGATTGCACATTGTGTGGCCTGCACTGCACAAGGAGCTGAAGACACAGCTTGGAGCTTTCCAAGTTCCAGCAGACGGAGTTCTTGACTATATTGCTTACTATTGTATCCCCAGCTCCTAAATCAGAGCCTAGCATGCAATAGATGCTCAATGATCAGGGGTCATCAAACTATGGCTCATGGGCCAAATCTGGTCTGCTGCCTGTTTTTGTGAATAGAGTCATGGGGACACAGCCATGCTTATTTGTTTACATATTGTCTATGGTTGCTTTCCTGCTACAATGGCAGAATTGAGTAGTTGTGACATTGAACACATGACCCACCAGGCCTAAGATAGGTCCCTATCTGGCCCTTTACAGAAAGAGTTTGCTGACCTCTAGCCTAGTTGCCCATTTGCCTAGCTAAAAGTTGATATTCTATGACAGTGGAAGAGGAGAAAAATGAATATTTTTGTTATTTTTAAGTTTATTATAAAAATTTTCAAATTTTTTAAAAAGAAGAAGTAGAGAGAGAAAAAATGAACCCAATTTGCCTACCATCTAACTAGAAGAATGGATATTAGGGGATGTATTAGTTTCCTAGGGCCACCATAATAACATAGCACAACTGGATAGCTTAGAACAACAGAAATATATTGTCTCACATTTCTGGAGGCCAGAAGTCTGATATCAAGGTGTCAGCAAGACCACACTCCCTCTGAAGGTTCTGTTCCAGGCCTCTCTTAGCTTCTGGTAGCCTCAGGAATTTCTTGGCTTGTAGAAGGTCATCTTTTCCCCGTGCCTCTTCACATCGTCTTTCTTCTGTATATGTCTATCTCTGTGTCCAGATTCCCTTTTTTTACAAGGACACCAGTAGTATTGCATTAGGGCTCACCCTAATGACCTCGTTTTAACTTGATTGCTTCTATAAAGACCACATTTCCAAATAGAGTCACATTCTGAGGTGCTGGGTGTTACAACTTCAGTGTGTCTTTTTTGAGGGAACACAATTCAACCCAGAACAGAGGAAGAGATAGCAGTCTGTATCTGAAACTTCATCAGCATCTTCTAAACTAAACAGATATCCTATGACATGTTCTTGAAAACGTCTAGGGAAAAAAAAAGAAAAAAAAGCCTGGAAAAGAGTGCTTTCAATACAAATCTTCCTGAAGATTCATCACACGCATTTCCTAAGCTCTAAGATTCTTGTTGTAAAAGCCTGGTTAACTCAAAACTTCCCAAATTATTTAACTATCAGACCCTAAGGTTGCTGCTTTGGAAAGAAAGTGAACAGCAGGTGAAAAGGAAAGCACAGAGCTAGAATCATGATAAACTCATGAAAGAACCATAGAGGTTAGAGGTCAGAGGAATCCTTCAATGACAACGGGGAGCTTAGGATGAAAAGAAAAATTTTAGTATAATTAGCTGCTGCCTGTTCAATGGACAGGATCTCTGATATGTACTCTGTTCATTTCTTCTGCTCTTGAATAGGTGTGCAGGGTACCACCTTTGTACATCTTGTTCCAATTCTATAGGAAAATATTATGTACCCTTTAAGCAATCCAGCTCCCTAGGTTTTGGGGGAGTCCTAATTTCCAATGTCACAATTTTGGAGAAAAAATTTCTATTGTAGCTGTCTTAGTCTCCAAGTGGGAGACCTCTCTGAGTAGGAGAGACAGGAGAATTTCAGAGATATAAATAACCCAATCATAAGATATTTCATCCCTCCATAATTTAGGGTCAAGCCAGTTCTCCCACCAACTCCATTTCTGAGTCCAAATGTGTTTATCACGAGGTGGGCTTGTATGTAAGTATGGGCAGTGGAATATGAAACCTACAAAGCCCTGCAAAGGTTGAAAAACAACTTCCACCTGCATTTGCCAATACTTCCCCTTGTGCGTGGGTGCAGAGGTACTAGGGGAAAGGACATGCCATGGTTGTATCACAGGCAAAGCTGGAGGCTGGAAAGAGACAGAAATGAAATGACATATTAGTAACCAGTTTCTGCAAAGGCAAGCTCGATGAATCAGTCTTCAGCGCCCATGGCCAGAGGGTCAGGGAGCCCTTTGAGTCAGGTCAACTGTGAACTACTGGGTGTTTCTTTGGCCCAGGGAAGTGTCACCCTAGAGGCAATGGTGAGTCTCATCTTGTATAATGAGAGAAATATTCATGTCCACATCCTCAGGGCTCCTTATGCAGGAGAGAACATCAGAGTTTGATGGTTTGTGGAGATGTCCCAGATGGAAGAATGGTGCTCAGGTATAGAATGTGTAACACCAAGGGTGAATTCTAATTTAAACAATGCACTTTGGGTGATTATGATGTGTCTTGTAGGTTCATCAGTTGTAACAAATGTACCACTTTGGTGGAGGATGTTGATAATGGAGGAGGCTGTATCTGCACGGGGACAGAGGGTATCTGTGAGTCAAACTCTCTGTACTTTCTGTTCAATTTTGCTAAAATTAAACCTAAAACTGCTCTAAAAAAATTGTCTATAAAAAAAAATTGCTGTGCTTTTGAAATTCCCAGTGTCTAGACCACCCCCCAGATCAATTGAATCAGGATATTCAGGCTTGCAATCTAGACATCAAGAAATTTTTAATACAATCCATGTAATCCCAATGTACTGTCAAGGCTGAGAACTACTGCCCTAGAAAGTGAAAATCTCACTTCAGTGGATCTCAGACCTGGATATCAATTAGAATCACGTGGCACTTAAAAAATATCAATATATAGATATCCAGGCCTCACTCCCTGAAATTGATTCATTTGGTCTAGGATGAGGCCTGGGTACCAGTATTTTTTTTAAAAAGCCCTTCAGCGGATTCTAATAGGCAGCCCAGGTTGATCTGTAGCAAGAAGGGCAACTTCCTGGAACATATGCTTTAAACGCTCCAGTCCTGTCCCCATGGAGGACATCACCAATCATTCCCAATGAGCCCAGACATGGCCTTAGGATCCTTCTATACTCAGCTTATCAGGCAATCGCTAATAACTGATCAGAGCTGCCAACGGAATCCCCTTTGGCAGCTCTGCTCGATAGATCTACTCCCTCTCCAAACCACAGATGGCTTTGTTGGCTCTGCCTCCCCCAATTCTGCCTCCTCTATCTCCTCCAATTCTGCCTCTCTCTCCATCCCTTGGAAAGTCTGACATTTTCATAGAAGAGGTCTCCAGAGCTGTGACCCCACGACAGCTTTTCAGGCTTTAGAACAATGTTGTACCTTCATGCTGTGCCTATAGTCTTCAAATCTCAAGGACTTTTCTGCAAACATTAACTCATTTGTTTGAAAAGGTCTGGTGCTGTGAAGACTAATGAGATAACATTTACGAAACACTCTGTGTTCCCAAGATGAAAGACAGCATGCTATTCATGTAAAAGACGTATTCAGAGACCACTGAAAACTCTCACAGGAATTAGCAGCCTTTTGTGCTTTGCTGTGAATATCATTTAAGGTCAGGAGAGAGGCCACACCACTGCTCTTTGGAGAAGGCCTAGTGACGTGGGAGATGTAGCAGTAAGAACAGCTTCCTAGAACCCCAGGCTTTGTCGCTTTCTAGTTTTGTTACCTTAAGCAAGTTTCTTAATGTGTCTTCCCTCATACGTCCGGTGGGAGTGATAATGTCTGGCTCAGATAAAGTAAGCGAGAATGCTGGCGTGGACCCTCACGTCAGCTCTTCCAAGGAGCTGGGAGCTGCCTCCGGCTGGTGTTAAAGGGCCACATATGCAGTACATTTGCACATCACAAAGAGGAAATGTACAGGACAGCATTGATTAAGAATCCAGAAAGGAACCTGAGAAAGGAACCTAACATGAGAATTAGGAGAACTTATGTCTTTTAGAATTTTCCCATGTAGATCTATAATTAAGAACAAGATCTGTGCTGAGTCCAGCTTTGCCCTAGAGGTCATGTTGACCTTTTTAGTAAAAACAAAACCTCTTAACGGGTGTATACTAAGCAGCTACTCCACAGAAAGCTAAATAATGGGGATGAAGAGAAAGCTTTCATTTCCCCAGTGCATGAGAAGGAATTCCTGCCTTAAAAAGCAGATAATATGTGAGATGTAAAAATAAATAAGTAAATAAATCTGAAAGTAGGTAAAACATAAATTAAAAAAAAGCAGATAACATCATCAATTCTAAGATGCACATTTTTGTTACATATACCTGAAATTGGAGCACATCTTACAAGTGAAGGCATGTCATAGTCTAACAGCATTTCTTTCCTTTCTTAATGGTTCATTGAATAAATGGGGCATCTTGAAATCAATGGCATCTTTTTCTCTTTTTTTTTTAAAGGAACGTTTATTTATTTATTTATTGGCTGCGTTGGGTCTTTGTTGCTGCGCACGGACTTTCTCTAGTTGCAGCGAGCAGGGGCTACTCTTCATTGCAGTGTACGGACTTCTCCTTGCGGTGGCTTCTCTTGTTGTGGAGCGTCGGTTCTAGGCGCACGGGCTTCAGTAGTTGTGGCATGCAGGCTCAGTAGCTGTGACTCACAGACTCTAGAGCGCAGGCTCAGTAGTGATGCACGGGCTTTGTTGCTCCGCGGCATGTGGGACCTTCCCAGACCAGGGCTCGAACCCGTGTCCCCTGCCTTGGCAGGCGGATTCTTAACCACTGCGCCACCAGGGAAGTCCTCAATGGCATCTTAGATTCAGTGAAATATGACAATAACAATCCCTCAGGGTTGTTAGAGGCTTAAGTGGGGTATCATTGGAAAAGCACCTCTATTTATTATTAACTGTTGCATAGCAGATTACCCCTAAACTTAGCAGCTTAAAGCCATAAACATTTTCTTTCCCTCACGGGGCCAGGAATCCAGGAGCAGGTTAGCTCAGGTTCTAGCTAAGGATGGCTCAAGAGGCTGTAGTTACAGTGTCATCGGGGTCTGCTGTCATCCGAGGCTTGACTGGGGGGAGGAGAATCCACTTTCGAGGTCACTCATATGACTCTCAGTAGGAAGCTTCAGTCCCTGGCAATGCGGCCCTTTCCACGGAGCTGCTTGCCACAAGGCAGCTGGTTCCTCCTAGAATGAGTCATGAGAGAGAGAGAAAGAGAGAGAGAGAGAGCGTGCCCAGGATGGAGGATGGAAGCTGCAGGCTTTTATACCTCATCTCGGAAGTTACATGCCATCTCTTCTGCTGTATTCTATTGGTCACACAGGCCAACCCTGGTATAAGATAGGAGGGGACAACATAGGTGGCAGGGATCACTGGAGCCATCTTGGAGACTGGCTACCACAACACCCAACACATGGAGTGATGAAAAGAAAGTAGGAAAAAAATGTTAGATTTTCCCCCTTCTATAGTGCTTTCCTTTTTACCTCATATGGATTTTGCTAGAAGAGATTGAGTCTGCACTTATGTTTGTACCACCATCAAACTCATTGTTTCAGTTTATTCAGCGGTATCGCTGGAGTGGCAAATGGAATGAAGGTGAAAGGATGTTGCAAAGCACAATTTGTGTTTGACTATTTGGTGTGGCTGGAAACGAGAATCTTTCTTTCTGGCTTCTGTGAGCAAAATGGAGAATCTTAGGATTTCAGTAATCTCTCTTGAAAGAAATGCATCCAAACTCTAGAGGCTAGTCACCCAAGAGAACTTGGCCACCCTAGTTCTTCTGGCCTTTGTAGAGCAGTGGTTTGGCACCAGATGGGAGCTCCACATACAGCAAGAGCTCACAGGATCTCAGACCTAGGCTCTTCTGGCTGGGCACAAGGGGACCGGTTAAGCAAATCATCATCATTCAGCATAGCGGAAAGAATAAACAGGTGCATTATGAAATTCTGGAGACATCGAATCCAGATTTTCACAGTATTGTTGGAAATAGAAGCCTGCTTATGATAAGATGAATTTACGGCATCCCTGGATATAACCCCGCATATCCTGAGTATATGATTCTCAAAGTGTGGTCCTCACCCAGCATCATTAGCATCACTTGGGAACTGGTGTTTGAAATGCAAATTCTCAGTCCTCACTCCAGAAGTAGTAAATCAGCCCACATGGGAGTGGAGCCCAGTGAGCCATCTGTGTTTTAATGAACACTCTAGGTGATTCTGATGCTTATTCAAGCTTGAGAACCACTGCCCTGAAAAGCTTGAGAGCCATTGCCCACTGTAAAACCCTCTTCCTTGGTATAAGACATAGTCTTTCTCCAATACCCAACCCCGACCCCCAAACACACACAAAGGCAAAAATAAATTTTAGTGTTTGGAGATGCACTTGGGTGATAAAGCTGTAAAGAAAAGTAAAAAAAATGATTACTCTAAAGTCAGGATGATGGTTATTTTTAGGGAAGAGGGAAGGAGATGTGGGCTGTGCAGGAAGGGGCACACAGAGGACTTCTGGGATGGCTTCTGGGATGGGGCTGTTACCCATTTGAAGGAGTGTGGGAGCACCCATGCATGGGTTTCAGGAAGACACAGCGGAAATATGGTGGCTAGGGATTTGACACGCTCACACCTCTGTTCCCAGCACAGAATAGCTATGCAGCTCTCTTCATAAAATTAGAGCCTCAAACAAAGGAAACCTATTATATGTATATTTGACAAAATATGGGGTATTTTCTAACACCAACAGTTTTCCAATTCTTTAGACACTAATCAGGTGTCAAACGATTAAATTCAATTCTGATACTAAGTCCCTGGAGTTAGTGTCAGATTCTACAGATTTAAGGGTTCAATTCCCCAAGACTGCCCCTACTTGATATACCAGTTGCAAATCCTGGCCACTCATACTTCTGACCAAATGACTATAAGTTGCAGGTTCTCACCATCCCCTTCTTAGGCATGATAATTTGCTAGAATGACTCACAGAACTCGGGGAAAGAATTTACTTAATGTTTGCTAGTTTACTCTTAAGATATAACTCAGGAACAGCCAGATGGGAGAAGTGCTTAGGGCAAGGTCCAGGGGATGGGCACAGCTTCCACTCCGTCTCTGGCTGGACCACCCTTCCAATACCTTGATGTGCTCACCAACCGAGATGCTCATCAAATCTTGATATTCAAGAGTTTTTATAAAGCTTAATGTTCAGCCTTCCTCCTACTTCCTGGAGGTCAGTGGGTGGAGCTAAATCTTCTAACCTTTGAATTTCTTCATCTTTCTGGTGACCAGCTCTATCCCGAGGCTCTCTAGGGGCCTCACCCTAAGTCACTGCATCAGCACAAGCTCAGGTGTGACCAAAAGGGGTTCATTATGAATAACAAAAACATTCCTATCACTAAGGAAATTCCAAGCGTTTTAGGAGCCCAGAAATCAGGCACAAAGACCAAATATATTTCTTATTATACCACACAGAGGAAAAATCTGAAAGGGGAAATATGTTAAATGTAATAGAGACTCGACTGGCATGACAATCAGTTCAAGGGACTCTGGGCCTCCCCCAAGGCTGTCTATACATTTTGTTCTCTTCCTTTCTTCCATCTCCTATCTCTGCATCACCTGGCGCGTTGACCTCATTTATTACAGATGACAGTGTGTGGGCAGAAATGCATAGTGTCAAATAATCCCTCAATTAAATGATTTATCATCCCAGCTTCGTGATCCCAGAGGAAAGACTCATCTCTCCTAGTGTCCATAAATAAAATCCCAGGGAAGGGCCATATTGCCTTGGTTGGGTCAAAAGACCAACTTGCTGTGGCCCTGGAGTTAGGGTATTTTGACTGTCTGGTGTGGAAGGAAAATAGAAATGGAGTCAATATTGCCAAGAGAACTCTCTAAAATGGAGCCAGGAAGCCATTGAAAAAGTATGACTCGTGCATGTCTCAACCTGTATGGAATTTGACCTTTTGACCATGCACTGTCCTACTCCAGATACTTATCGGACACTTACTCTAAAATAACTCATGATGGCCTATCTACTTATCGAACCCCTACCCTAAAATTAGTTGTGATTCCTTAAGGACAAATATGTCCTGACTTGCATCAGAGTTGATCACAATCCTCTCTGGGTAACTTTAACCACCTTGTGGTTTTTGTCTTTATAAGTCCTTGACTTTTTCTCTTCCCTAGAACCCTCTTTCAGTTTTATTTGAATCTGTGTCTTCTGAATTATAATTCTTAAGACCTCAGATGAGGCTGGTTGTTCTTTTAGGCCTTGATACTGGGTGTGGGTCATATGTTTACACAAGGGGTGGTTGGGACTGCCCAAACCCACCAGAATCCCATGGAAAGCTAGAGGGTAGTTCCCCAAGCAGAGAGAAGAGGAATTCCAGGTGGCTAAGACAATCATACATGTTTGCTAGAAGTTTTGATGGAAACCCCACATGGTGGTACTATGTGCCTAGGATAGAGAGAGAGATATAGAAAGTAGACAGCAGGGTGAGGCTTCTCCAAAGGTCAGCTGCAGTTGGAACTCATTGGTCCCTGGAAAAAGACATGTGTGTTCAGGGGAAGGATGCAGAAAACTAGAACAGATGCTGAGGGGTCTGCCTTGACCATCTACCTTGACTCATTTCCATCTCTCATCCAGACTCTAGGAAAATCCTTGACCATCCCAGCCTGGGAGTATTCTCCAGAGGCAGAGATGCAGAGCTGTGTGGCAGAAAGAGCACTGGACTAGAAGTCAGGACCTTGAGTCCCAGGTTTGCCCCTGACTTGATCAAGTTCACTCCCTTCTCAATAAACACGGCGTTAGACCAGACCATAGTTAAGCAGAATATGGTAAAAAGCAAGGACAGGGCTGGGGCTGGGGAGAAACAGAAGGAAAAACACCTTCAAGGAGTTGGATACATTTACTATCACAAAGTTATTGTATTATAAATCTATAACTTCATTGAAAAGTAAAAACGATAGAATGGAAATATATTTTGTGTTATTTTATCTTAACCCTGTAAAAGGAGAATAATCTTCTCTTGTATCTCTTCATTTCTTTAGTGAGAAAAGTACAAGCTACTTTCCCTTATGGACCAGGATGGAAAATAGCTTTGTGGACTCCTGGGGGGAGTTTTCCTTTAAGAGGATACATATCATTTAAGCCACTCCAGACACGTAAGTAAAGGGTGAGTGGCCTAGACTGCCTAGGGAAAGGCAATATAAAGAGACCCTTTAGGGGCTTCCCTGGTGGCGCAGTGGTTGAGAGTCCGCCTGACGATGCAGGGGACACGGGTTCGTGCCCCGGTCCGGGAGGATCCCACATGCCGCGGAGCGGCTGGGCCCGTGAGCCATGGCTGCTGAGCCTGCGCATCCGGAGCCTGTGCTCCGCAACGGGAGAGGCCACAACAGTGAGAGGCCCAAGTACCGCAAAAAAAAAAAAAAAAAAAAGAGACCCTTTATGTTTGGGAAGTTGGGGGGCACCTTGCCCCTTGGCCATCACTAGAGAGAAAGGATGGGAGGGAGTTCTGTGAACAGTGGAGTCCTTTCTGATTCAGAGCTTCAGGAGCCAGCTCTGGGTATACAGAAACTAAAAGAGCTTAGCTGAAAGGGCAGCCACGTTGGGGGCCCTGGCAAAGCGGAGTGCTGAGGGAGGGCACTGTCCTCCGTGAAGAGCCCCTGTGGCTCCTTCAGGGACTGGCATCCTGAGGGCTCCTCACAGAAAGCATTTTAAGGTGAACCAACTGGTCTTCAACAGTGACACCATGTGGTCGAGAGAAGTAAAGACAGCATTGGACCAATCGCCTTGCCCCTGGGGTTGAGGATGCCTGGCGAACCTGTGTCCAAACTTGAACGACTGGAGAGAGTGTGCACTTCAAAAGGGAGACACTGACGCTCTTGTTCTAGGCCAGGTGGGGCTACAGCGATTTTTTTCAGTATTGATACTTTGAGTTGTTGGAGCAATTCATACTGGTTACATACATTCTAAAACAAAGGTTATAAATAGACTTTACTTACATTTCTGAAAATCTATAACCATGTCAGTTTGACTTTTGCCGGTTTTGCTGGAGCCCTGAGCATCGCACTCCAGGCCACTGAACACAAGTTTTGTTTCCTCTTTCACTGCAAGGTGTGCCAACTTGTTTTCTGAAAAGGGCGAAGAGGGAAGAGTGGAAGGACCCAGTTTTTGACTTTCAAACGGGACCCCTCTGCGGTCATTATACTTCCCTCTAAGGTAACTTTAGTGCAAGTGTCTACATTTTTCTATGGAACTGTTTAATGTTTTAAGAATCTCCTGGGAAAGTTATTCATGCTACTCACTACAGGCTTCTAGTTAAGAAATGTTTCATTTGATTTCTAGCTGAACACCACAGTATCGATTTCTCAAAGCATTTATAGATTTATTAGGAATATGACTGTGTAAACTAGTCAAATGGGTATAGACCATATGGCTTGGAATGTCATACATTCAAACAATAGGGAGCGTGTGAGCCCCACCATGTGTCAGGTGGGGCTGGGCATGGAAGTTCCACCATGTTTGGGGGCTTGGAAGGTAGATTGGTACAGAGCAAAACATAGCCTCCCCATCAAGGAGCCTGCTTGGCAGGAAGCAAGCACAGGAAGGGCAGAGAGGAGGAAGATCCGAGCCAGTGTCAGTTGCCACCGCTGATATTGAGAGGCATAGACAGACAGATGCCAACAACCAAACATAGAACTAGCTCTTGAAATCAGTCATTCGCACGGGAGGCAGTGTTGCTCTGAAGTTAGGTGTGTCAAGTGCTGGATTTGAATCTCAGTTCCACCCCTTAGCAGCTGTGTGATCTCGGGCATGTCACTGAGTCCCAAGTGCCTCAGCTTCCTGTGAATTGGAGAGAAGACCCACCTCCAGGGAGGTTTTAATCAGAGAATACTGGCAAAGTGTAATGACGAGTAAAACTGCTCTATAAACTGAGCTTTACTGTAATAATGATAGTGAGTCCAAAATTTGTAGACCGATCCGATCTTCGATGTATTTTCGTTTTGTTCAAATCAAGAGTTGATCCATTTAATGAAGAGTTGTGGTTTTAGACCAGATTAGATTCATCATATTTCTCTAACTCTTTGGATCTCAACCTTGGCTGCATATTAGACTCACCTGGGGTTTTTTTAACCTACTGATGCTCAGACTTCAACCCCACAGAGTCTGATGCCATTGATCTGGAGTATGCCTCGGGCTTCAGGATTTTCAGTCATGAACGGATGTGCAGCCAGGGTTGGGACCCGCTGGTCTAACCGAATATGAAGAGTGAGCAGATCTGTCCTTGGGTTACAGGCAACCAGGGAAGTTGTTGATGTCTTTCTCCTTATATATCCACATTCTGAACTAGGAGTTGTCTTGGAAACAAGCAGTGGGAGAGGGTGCTAAAAAACTGGCACTAAAAATTGACTGAAGTACCAAATAATTCTATCCCCATGAGGTTTTTGTGAGTCCTTTTGGTACCAGGGCACGTTCCTCAGCCAGCAGCTCTGGGATGCGTGGAACAGCTGTAGTTAGAAAGATGGATTCCGGGGGCAGCTCTGCCCTAGCCCGGCCAAGAGAGTATGGGCAAGTCAGTATGCCTGTGCCATCTTGACTTGGTTATCTGTGTGTTTACGAGATGAAAATGTTCTTCTGCAAACCCCACAGAGCTGTTCTTAGGTCACTGAGATGATGTTGAGAAAATACTTTGTGAATCATAAAATACTATAGGAATGAAATCAAATAGCCAGTAGAGATTAGACATTGCATTTTATGAGACTGTAAAAAAATTGTATATTATGGTTTCTGCTGTCCTGAGCTAAGTTTTCCACCACACTGTAGCAAAGTTGTGATCATTGAGACCATTTTACAAAGCAATTCTATATGCAGGATTTCACAAAAGCAATACTGCAGTGCACTCTATTTTCTATCCTAATCAGTAACTTATCATGATAAACCTTTTGCAAAACACTATCTAGGGAGTGGACCTGCCTGGTAAAATGACTCCTTTTTGTGCAGAAAAATAATTACTGTAATGAGTTTCTGTTATGCAATTATAAAGCACAAGGGTCCATGCAATTTTACTGAGGATGAAAAGTAACCAGCATTCAAATTAAGGGGTCTAATTTGTTATGTAAATCGAGTGGGGTTTTTGTTTTGTTTTGGTTTTGAGTTTTTAGGGTTTTTTTTAGCAGAATTATTTCCTTCCAGTTTATGGTGATTTTAGAAAACATTTCGTTAAAGAACAACATGTAACTGACTACATTTTAAAGATCTTATTGGCTTTTTTCAGCGATTCATGAATCTGGCAGTATGCTATCTAGCAGATAGAAAGGAGCTCCAATTCGTTGTACAGTTCAAGGGGGTTTTATAGACCAATGTGAGCAGGAACAAGGAGGTTACACTGGGCAAAAGCAGATTGGTTATTGCAAGGCTATTTCCTTACAGAGAGCAAAGGGAAGCCTCAGAGCAGGGCCAGGTACCTCATGCCGAGCAGGTGAGCAGTGATTGGTTGATGTAGACCTTCCTTTTCTGGGAGAGCCCAGCATAGAAACTTAGCTAAAGTTTTGGTTTGCTGACATGGAAGCAAACTCCATCTTGGACCCAGTCTGGCTACTTTAACACTTTCCTAAGTCTGACTGGGACTGTCTAGCGTTTGCGTGTTATTGTGTGTTCTTATGGGGTTACGCGTGTTGTGCTGAACAGCTGGATGTAGAGGTGGAGTTTGTTGTTAGGGACCATAGGGGAAACCTGCAGGCTGATCTCCATCTCATGCTGCAGGAAAAAGGTTATATGAAAAAGGCAGCTGCCCATCTAAGGAAAGGTCAAAGATATATTGAGAGGCAGGCTAGAGCACAGGCTCCTTCTAGTGTCACATTACCTTGTTTGAATCCCGTTTTAATTCTTACCTGCTGTGTGACTTCGGGCAAATAATTTAGCCTCTCTGTGCCTCAGTTTCCTCTTCCATCAAATAGAGATAATAAAAGTACCTAAAACTCATTAAATTTTTATGAGAATTAAATGAGTTAATATTGATAAAATGCTTAAAACAGCTGGAACATTGTAAGCATCCTATAAGTGCTAAATAAAATATACTTTTTAACCCACTATCATATCATCTGTAATTTACTTTAAGATGCGTCAGTATAGGCAGACTCCATGAGTTAACTTAACTTTAACTGACAGCTTAGTGGTGAGAAATGAACAATGAAATATCCAATTTGAGAGTCCACACTCCAAGGGAGGTTAGAGCAGAACTTCATTATGTAAATCAGTACCAGGAGGTAAGCTGTTTGATTTAGTGTTAAGAAGAAAAAAATAGCAAATGATGACAACAGCAAACAAGCAACTTATTGAATAATGTGCTTTGTACAATGTCATTTACTTAATACATTCATTCATTCAAAAAATATTTATTAAGAATCAACTATGTGCCAAGCACAGGGAAAGGTACTGGATATATAACATTTGTCTAAGATGGACGGGAAGCCTGCACAGTGGGCTCTAAGGTGAGACCTGAAGGATGGGATGGTGCCCATGAGCCAGGACAGGTGAGGACAGAGTTCCAGGCAGTAGGAACAGCAAGGACAGGACCTGGGGGCAGGACACACTCTGCAGTTTGGGGCAACTGGAAGGCAGTTTGGGTGGTTGGATAGTGGAAGGCAAGAGGATGGCCAGCAAGGGATGCTCCTCTGGGCACGTTTCACTTGACCTCTCCAAGGCACTGGACCTACTGAACCTTGAAATTGTCTCCTCTTGATTTCCATGTTGCATCTACTCCTTGGTTTTCTCCCAGCTTAGGTGGATTGAATAGTGTCCCCCCTACCACCCCAAATTCATGTTTACCTAGAACCTCAGAATGTGACCTTATTTGGAAATAGGATCTTTGCAGATGTAATTAGTTAAGATGGTTAGTTAGATGGATTAGGATAGGCCCTAATCCAATGATTAGTATTCTTATAAGAAGTCCGTGTGAAGACACACAGAGAGATGAAGGCCATGTGATGACAGAAGCAGAGATTAGAGTGATGCAGCTCAAACCAAGGATTGCCAACGATTGGCAGCAACCACCAAAGCTGGGAGATCAGCATGGAACAGATTCTGCCTCAGAAACTCATACTAGTCTCTTAGGTTGCTTTGAATTTCTGCGATGTCTGTTGTATCTTCTCCTTTTTCATTTCTAATTTTATTGATTTGAGTCCTCTCCCTCTTTTTCTTGATGAGTCTGGCTAATTGTTTATCAATTTTGTTTGTCTTCTCAAAGAACCAGCTTTTAATTGTATTGATCTTTGCTACTGTTTTCTTTGTTTCTATTTCATTTATCTGCTCTGATCTTTATGATTTCTTTCCTTCTGCTAACTTTGGGTTTTGTTTGTTCTTCCTTCTCTAGTTCCTTTAGGTGTAAGATTAGATCATTTATTTGAGATTTTTCTTGCTTCTTGAGGTAGGCTTGTAGAGCTATAAACTTCCCTCTTAGAACTGCTTTTGCTGCATCCCATAGGTTTTGGATCATCGTGTTTTCATTGTCATTTGTCTCTAGGTATTTTTGATTTCCTCTTTGATTTTTTCAGTGATCTCTTGGTTATTTAGTAACGTATTGTTTAGCCTCCATGTGTTTGTGTTTTTTATGTTTTTTTCCCTGTAATTGATTTCTAATCTCATAGCGTTGTGGTCAGAAAAGATGCTTGATATGATTTCAATTTTCTTAAATTTACTGAGGCTTGATTTGTGACCCAAGATGTGATCTATCCTGGAGAATGTTCCATGCACACTTGAGAATGTTGTGTAATCTGCTGTTTTTGGATGGAATGTCCTATAAATATCAGTTAAATCTATCTGGTCTATTGTGTCATTTAAAGCTTCTGTTTCCTTATTTATTTTCATTTTGGATGATCTGTCCATTGGTGTAAGTGAGGTGTTGAAGTCCCCCACTATTATTGTGTTACTGTCGATTTCCTCTTTTAGAGCTGTTAGCAGTTGCCTTATGTATTGAGGTGCTCCTGTGTTGGGTGCATATATATTTATAATTGTTATATCTTCTTCTTGGATTGATCCCTTGATCATTATGTAGTGTCCTTCCTTGTCTCTTGTAGCATTCTTTATTTTAAAGTCTATTTTATCTGATATGAGTATTGCTACTCCAGCTTTCTTTTGTTTTCCATTTGCATGGAATATATTTTTCCATCCCAATGGAATATCTTTTTCCATCCCCTCACTTTCAGTCTGAATGTGTCCCTAGGTCTGAGGTGGGTCTGTTGCAAACAGCATATATATGGGTCTTCTTTTTGTATCCATTCAGCAAGCCTGTGTCTTTTGGTTGGAGCCTTTAATCCCTTCACATTTAAGGTAATTATCGACATGTATGTTCCTATTACCATTTCTTAATTATTTTGGGTTTGTTTTTGTAAGTCCTTTTCTTCTCTTGTGTTTCCCACTTAGAGAAGTTCCTTTAGCATTTGTTGTAGAGCTGGTTTGGTGGTGCTGAATTCTCTTAGCTTTTGCTTGTCTGTAAAGCTTTTGATTTCTCCATCGAATCTGAATGAGATCCTTGCTGGGTAGAGTAATCTTGGTTGTAGGTTCTTTCCTTTCCTCACTTTAAGTATATCATGCCACTCCCTTCTGGCTTGCAGAGTTTCTGCTGAGAAATCAGCTGTTAACCTTATGGGAGTTCCCTTGTATGTTATTTGTCATTTTTCCCTTGCTGCTTTCAATAATTTTTCTTTGTCTTTACTTTTTGCCAATTTGATTACTATGTGTCTCGGCGTGTTTCTCCTTAGGTTTATCCTGTATGGGACTCTCTGTGCTTCCTGGACCTGGGTGGCTATTTCCTTTTGCATGTTAGGGAAGCTTTCGACTATAAACTCTTCAAATATTTTCTCTGGTCCTTTCTCTCTCTCTTCTCCTTCTGGGACCCCTATAATGCGAATGTTGTTGTGTTTAATGTTGTCCCAGAGGTCTCTTAGTCTGTCTTCATTTCCTTCCATTCTTTTTTCTTTATTCTGTTTTGCAGCTATGAATTCCACCATTCTGTCTTCCAGGTCACTTATCCGTTCTTCTGCCTCAGTTATTCTGTTATTGATTCCTTCCAGTGTAGTTTCATTTCAGTTATTGTATTGTTTATCTCTGTTTGTTTGTTCTTTAATTCTTCTAAGTCTTTGTTAAACATTTCTTGCATCTTCTCGATCTTTGCCTCCATTCTTTTTCCGAGGTCCTGGATCATCTTCACTATCATTATTCTGAATTCTTTTCCTGGAAAGTTGCCTATCTCCACTTCATTTAGTTGTTTTTCTGGGGTTTTATCTTGTTCCTTCATCTGGTACATAGCCCTCTGCCTTTTCATCTTGTCTATCTTTCTGTGAATGTGATTTTTTTTCCACAGGCTGCAGGATTATAGTTCTTCTTTCTTCTGCTGTCTTCCCTCTGGTGGATGAGGCTATCTAAGAGGCTTGTGCAAGTCTCCTGATGGGAGGGACTGGTGGTGGGTAGAGCTGACTGTTGCTCTGGTGGGCAGAGCTCAGTAAAACTTTAATCCGCTAGACTGCTGATGGGTGGGGCTGGGTTCCCTCCCTGTTGGTTGTTTGACCTGAGGCAAACCAACACTGGAGCCAACCTGGGCTCTTTGGTGGCGCTAATGGTGGACTCTGGGAGGGCTCACGCCAATGAGTACATCCCAGAACTTCTACTGCCAGTGCCCTTGTCCCATTGGTGAGCCATGGTCACCTCACCCCTCTGCAGGTGACCCTCCAACACTAGCAGGTAGGTCTGGTTCAGTCTGCCCTGGGATCACTGCTCCTTCCCCTGGGTCCCAATGCGCACACTACTTTGTGTGTGCCCTTCAAGAGTGGAGTCTCTGTTTCCCCCAGTTCTGTTGAAGTCCTGCAACCAAATCCCAGTAGCCTTCAACGTCTGATTCTCTAGCCATTCCTCCTTCCGTTGCCGGACCCCCAGGTTGGGAAGCCTGACGTGAGGCTCAGAATCTTCACTCTAGTGGTGGACTTCTGTGGTATAATTGTTCTCCAGTCTGTGAGTCACCCACCGAGCAGTTATGGGATTTGATTTTACTGTGATTGTGTCCCTCCTACCATTTCATGTGGCTTCTCCTTTGTCTTTGGATGTGGGGTATATTTTTTGGTGAGTTCCAATGTCTTCCTGTCGATGATTGTCCTGCAGCTAGTTCTGATTCTGGTGTTCTTGCAAGAGGGAGTGAGAGCACGTCCTTCTACCTCGCCATTTTGGTTCCAATTCTCCCAATGGCATCAGCAAGATGAGTAGTCTGAAGTAATGTCACCCGTCTTTGAACAGTCAAATTAGTTCTGCACGAACCCAGCTGCTGACGTGGAGCACAGAGGAAACTCTTAAATTGAAGTATAGTTGATTTAAAATATTGAGTTAGTTTCAGGTGTATCATAGATGACTCAAACATATAAAAAGATGTTGAAATTCACTCATCATTAGATAAATGCAAATTAAAACTATACAGAGATATTATTTCTCACCTGCCAGATTGACAATAATTCAAAAATTTGACAATGCACTCTGCCAGCAAGCTGTGGGGAAACAAGCACTGTCAGACAATGCGAGTGATAATGCAAAATGGTAAAACCCCTGGTGAAGTGAATTGGGCAATATCTAACAATAATAATTATGTATTTACCCAAAAAACCCCTTCTAGGAAACTATCTTGATAGTAAACCTCGACAAATATGAAAGAATGCATGTACAATGTTCTTCATTACAATATTGTCTGTAATAGTAAGATACTGAAAACAATCCAAGCAGCCACTAATAAATCAAACTGTGGTACAGCTACATGACGGAGCCTTATGCAGTCATAACAAAAAAATGTGAAAGATTTCTATAAACTGATATGGAGTGATTTCCAGGATGTATTGTTAAGCGAAAAGAAAATGAGGTGCATATGGTACATTACCATATAAAAACTAAGGGAACATAAGGATATGTATATATATTTGCTTGTTTTTTCAAAAAGAAAGAAAGAAAGGAACACAGGAAGGATAAAACAGAGACTAAGGAAAACATCTGTTTATGAAGCTGGAGAGGTCAGCGTGGAGGAAGGATGAGAGTAACACTTCTTTGAGTATACTTTTTTATATTGCTCTGACTTTGGAACCAAGTAAAAGTTGTTCATTAAAAAAATGTAATAAAAAGATTTTAAAAAGCAAACCCTAAAATTGACTATAAAAAGAAGCAAATGAATCTCTGTACCAAATTATTATCAAGATTTTTTTTTTTGCAGTCCCTTTTGACCCCAGAACATGTCTCACTAAGGATTTACAGAGGGCTGTGTTCAAAGTTACTTGAATTACTCTGCTCTGTACTAAACACAGTACCCCAATTACACATCCTTGAGGGTCTTATATTCTAAAGAAAAGAAGGATTGCAAAATATTTAAACTCTACTTCATAGATTTATGTTTGGTAGTAATATCAGAATTGTAATTCTAAAGTTGTTTTTTATATATTGTAGAATAAAGCAAAAAAGTAAGTATGCTAATGCTGTTAGGAACTAAGATTTTCAGTGCAGTCATGTAGAATGTTTTTGGTCTTAGAAGATGCCTGTGGAAGTTTTTCCAATGAAGCTTCATGATGTCTGCAACTTTCTTTTAAATGATTGAGAGAGAGAGAAAAAAAGAAGTACAATGATAAACATAAAGCAAAGGGAGCGAAACATAAGCAACTGTGAATCTAGTTGAAGGATAAACAGTGACCTTTGTATAATTCTAATTTTTTCAATTTTTCTAAGTTCAAAATATTTCAAGATAAAAATGTTTAGGATAAGTAATATATCTTATTTGGCATTTTATAAAACACAGTTTGCTATTTAACTCTAATCAGAAACACATCATTTATATCAGTAAAAGTAAGCTAGATTTTGCTTCAGTGAGAAGCAGCATCAAAGTATCAAGGGCTTAGAAAATCAAAAGTTTATTTCTTGCTCATGCTCTCTAACCATTACAGTTAACACAGAGGATCTGTGCAAAAGGAGAATGGGAGTTACTGGGGCTCTCTCACAAATAACGAAATGAACACACACAACTCATTAATCACGTGACCCACCCCACCCCCCTAAGGGGAGTCAGAGATGGGAGGTAGGGGAATATCTGATGAGTAGTATAAGGGACTCATAACTCGTTCATTATGTTTTATGCCAAAGTAAACACTGACAGACGTAGGACTTAGTCATTAAGAGCACAGATTCTGCAGCGAGATTATCAATCACAGTTCAATCGCTTGCCAGCTAATCTTGGACAAATTATTTAATCTCTTTTTTGCCTCAGTTTCTTCCAGTATAAAAATTAGGTCTAATAAGAGTAACTGCTTTGGGGAAACATTAGGTGATTTAATACAGTAAAAGCATTTGAAATAATGACTGGCATACTACCATCATCAACAGCATTCTTATTTTACGGTATGAAATTCAGCATAATGCATTAAAGAAAATTTGTGATGCCCCTCCCGCAAATCAAACAGGAGAAAGATGTGCAGTGAAAAGTAAATTTCTCTCACATCTGAGCCTGATCAACCAGTTTTTCTCCCCAGATACAATTGTTACCAGCCGTGGCATTTATGAATTTATTGCCCTTTAGACCCAAATCCCCCCTTCATTTCTCTGCTTGTGATAATCACACATCTTTCATTTTCCGGCTGACACGATGTTAAAGTTGGCCAGTAGGGGACGCTGAAGGGACTCTGGAGGAAAAATGGGCTTCTCTTCCTGGATTTAGTGGGCTTTGCGTTCTTCTTGCTCCTGTGGTGCTGCGCTGGTGTGTGGGAGACCCAACGATGGATCTCACCCCAGCAAGTTCCGTGGGTGCCCCCGCCGGTTCCCCAGGGTCAGCTCAGCGACAAGCCTGTGAAGCAGCTTCCTGGCAGCTTTCCAGTGAGTCCAGTCATGGCCCAGCCAGCTTCCCACAAGTTCCACAGCTCTTCCCATGAGGCAGTTTCCCGTTGAGTTTCATCAGCACCTCCCAGCTAGTGATTTCTTTCCCAGCAGCCTCAGCCTACAGTTTCCCCAGTAGAGGAATTTTCAGCTTGTCAGCCTGCCCTGTGACTTATAGTTTGTCAACCGTGGACCAGCTCCGACCTGAGGCAACCCAGCAAAATACTACACCATCAGAGGGGCTGCCCCCTCTGTGTCCAACCTTGAGGATCTCACTCTTCCAGGTTCATTCCTTTATTGGGTACTCTTTCTCAGACCTAGTGTATTCTTTTTTATTATTATCATTATTTTTTATTGGAGTATATAGTTGATTTACAATGTTATATTAGTTTCAGGTGTACAACATAGTTGACTCCATATTTTTATAGATTATACTCCATTTAAAGTTATTATGAAATATTGGTTATATTCCCTGTGCTGTACTTTCATCCTTGTATCTTATTTGTTTATTTATTTATATTTATTTATTTTTTTTTTTGCGGTACTTGGGCCTCTCACTGCCGTGGCCTCTCCCGTTGCGGAGCACAGGCTCCGGACGTGCAGGCTCAGTGGCCATGGCTCACGGGCCCAGCCTCTCCGCGGCATGTGGGATCTTCCCGGGCCGGGGCACGAACCCGTGTCCCCTGCATCGGCAGGCGGACTCTCAACCACTGTGCCACCAAGGAAGCCCCTTATTTATTTTATACATAGTAGTTTGTACCTCTTAATCCCTTCTCCCTATCTTGCCCCCCGACACTGGTAACCACTAGTTTGTTCTCTATACCTATGAGTCTGTTTATTATTTGCTATATTCATTCATTTGTTTTAGATGCCACGTGTAAGTGAAATATAAAATATCTGTCTTTCTCTGACTTACTTCCCTAGGCATAATACACTCCAGTTCCATCCACATTGCTGCAAAGATCAAAATTGCACTCTTTTTTATGACAGTAATATTTCATTAATATTTTATATATATATACATACACATATATATATGTTTATTCATCTGTTGATGAACACTTACGTTGCTTCCATAGCTTGGCTGTTGTATATAATACTGCTATGAACACTGGGGTACATACATCTTTTCAAATTAGTGTTTTCATTTTCTTTGGATATATACCCAGGAATGGAATTCCTGGATCAAATGGTAGCTCTGTTTTTAATTTTTTGAGGAACTTCTATACTATTCTCCATAGTGGCTGTACCACTTTACATTCCCACCAACAGTAAACAAGGGTTCCCTTTTCTCCACACCCTCTCCAGCATTTGTTGTTTTGTGGTCTTTGTGATGATAGCCATTACGTCAGGTGTGAGGTGATATCTCATTGTGGATTTTATTTGCATTTCTCTGATAATTAGTGATGTTGAGCATCCTTTCATGTGCCTATTGGCCATCTGTATGTCTTCTTTACAAAAATGTCTACTCAGGTCTTCTGCCCATTTTTTAATTGGGTTATTCGGTATTTTGAGTTGTATGAGCTGTTTATATATTTTGGATATTAACCCCTTATCAGACATAACATTTGCAAATATCTTCTCCCATTCGGTAGGTTGTCTTTTTATTTTGTTGGTAGTTTCCTTCACTCTGCAAAAGTTTTTAAATTTAATAAAGTCCCATTTGCTTATTTTTTCTTTTGTTTCCCTTGCCTGATGTGACACATCCAAAAAAAAAACATTGCTGGGGTGATCCTGGCAAGCCAAGCCTGATCACCAGGCAGTTCTCTGTCTGCTGCCTTCATGCTGTGAGCACAGTTTTCAAGAGTGGACTCTTGGTTTCTCACAGCCCTAAGTTAAACTCCACTGCTTTTCAAACCAGCTAAGTGTTCTCAGGGTCGGAAGCCCTAGGGTATTATTCAGAATTCTCTTATTCCCATTTAGTAAATTATTAATCATTTTCCATATTAAACCTTCACTATTCAAATTATTGTGTAATTTCTGTCTCCTGAATGGATCCTGACAGATAAAACAGTTCCTTGTAGTAGAGACATTCTATGCCTATATAATGTGTGTGTAAAGATAGATAGACAGAGAGATAGATCATACCTTTTTGTTATATAAATAGCAATATTATATACAGTGTTTGTCTAACTCAGCCAACGTTGCATATAGATTTATCTCATTTTTAACAGTTGTATAGTATTCCATTATTATAGACTGCCATTATATGGAATAAATTATGCCATAATTTATTTAACCAGTTTCCTATTAATAAGGAGTGAGATTATTTCCAGTCTTTTTCTTCACAAATAATATAGTAGTATTCTTACTTGATAGGTCCGTATCCCTATGTGCAAACATACCTTATCTGAAAAATCACTTCCTGGAAAAACTCTACCTTCTTAAATTCTCTCCAAACTATTTCTATGTCCACTTCTGCCACTGTATTATAGGCATTTTTCTTTTTAAAAAATTAATATTTAGTAATTTTCATTAATTAGAACTAAGAAAGCATTTTGTATACATTTTAATTGTTTAAAGAACATGTAAAATCCGTGAAAAACATATTCCAAGGAAGAGTATCATCAGATGCTTTGAGACAGGCATGGGCATGCATATATACACACAGAGAAACTTTATGTGTTCCCAGAGCATAAATTTCTTCTTGAGAATCCATTACATGCTTTTAAAAGTTAGTAACATTTTCCTCACACTTGTGCCAAATTGGCCGCTAAAGTAATATAAAAATGGCTGAAAATATTTTAATATATTCTGAAATACTCCTCAATATAACTTTATTCAGCATTTCATTCTTGCAGCAGTTAACTGACTGTATCAGGTACCACTTCTTTTATTAATACGTCTGTTTTCTGGACCATTGAAACATATTTTGCTCTTCTTTCCCCTATTCTCTATCCAGTCAGTCCTCAGGTCATATTATTCTTTTTCTTTTCCTTTTTTGAAAGTGAGGCATATTGAGATATAATTTCTATATAATGAAGTTCACACTTTATAGGTATACGATTTTGATAAACGTATATGACTATGTCAACTCCACCACAATAAAAATACTATATAAAGTATTTCCATCACCCCAGAAAGTTCTACGTGCCTCTTTATAGTCAACTCCTACCCCCACCCCAGCCCCTGGTAACCACTGATCTTATTTCTATACCAATAGCTTTGTCTTTCTCAGAGTCATACAGTATGTAGTCTGGCCTCTTTCACTTAACATAATGCTTTTGAGATTCATCCATGATGTTGTAGTATCAGTACTTCACTCCATTTTTATTGCATAGTATTCATTCATGAAGGTAAAATGTAGTCATCCATTTACCAGTTGAGGCTTCCAGGTTTTCGTGATTATGAAAAAGCTGCTCTAAACATTCCTATACATGTTTTCACTTTTCTTGGGTAAATATCTCAGAGCGAGATTGTTGGGTTGTACGGTATGTGTATACTTAATTTTGTAAGACACTGCCAAACTGTTTTCCAAAGTGGCTGTACCATTTTGCATTCCCACCAGCAACAAATGAGAATTTCTGTTGCTCTGCCTTTGGCCTTCTTTAATTCTGATGGAATTACTGCAGTAGTCTCTGGAATGACCTCTTCGTTCCATGCCTTCCAAACTCTGATCCATCCTTCAAACTGAAACCAGACCAAGACTCTAAAATGCCCTCCATTCTTAAGTGGCTTTGACTTCCTCAGGATAAGATCCAGACTCTCCGGCCTGACATACAGCTCAGACTCTTCGAGCTCTGAGCTCCTTCTCACGCACCCTCCCAACAACATCCATCCATTGTGTTCCACTCGGGCAGCTGGACACAGCCGAGCTCTACTTGCTCCGAGTTGCAGAGTGGACCACTCTCTGTCCCGCCTCAGTGCTTCTGTGCAGCCTAAGGCACTTGTTTGGGCAGAGCATTTATTTTCTACTTTGTATTCCCAAGATGAAAGCACCCTCTGAATTTTGGGTAGTGTTGGCATTTATGCAACTATCTACCAGGGAACTTTTTTTTTTCTTCAACTATGTTTTATGAACATTTTCAAAAATTCAGGAAAGTTGAAAAACTAGTGCAATGAACATCCAAATTCAGTTCAACAATTGTTAACATTTTGTTACATTTGCTTCATTTATCTACCATATATCCATCCTTCACCTCCTCCGCCTCCTTCTTCTTCTGCAAAGCTATTTCAAATTTCATATTGCTGCTAAACCACTTGCTAAATCCATCTCAGGTGTACCTATCTCCTAAAAATGAGAACAACCTGCTACATAACTACACCACTTCTACACCCAAAATAAAACAACTTCTAATATAGTCTAACACTATCTATATGGGTACTTTTCCAACTGTCCCCAAAATGTATTTCATCGTGTTGTCTTCCAGACCAAGATCCAGTCGAGCTTTATACACTGCATTTATCCCCCAGTGTATATTTATCTTTGACTGAGTCTCAGTTTGCTCAGCTACATGCTTCTGTTAAGCTAAATGACTCAGTTCTGTCCCTGCCCTTCCTAGGAATCTCCTGTGAAACCCCAGCTCCATTCAAAATTCCTGGGACTTTTTGTACTTCCCAGAAGCCTATGCTTAAATCTATTGGAGATTCAATATTTTGTATTCCAAAGCTCTTGAACTTTTGTATTTCCCCTATCAGACTCTGAGCAGAGCATCTTGAGGGCAAGGACGGGTGTTCTTCGCCTCAGTAGTCTCCCCACTACGTAGTAATTGCTCAATACCTATTTAAAGAATAAATGGTGGAATATGGTTTCTCTTCACTGTGAAGAGCTGGAATGAATAAATGGACTCTAGAGGGCTGGGAGTCAGGGAGAAGAGGGTAAAGGGCAGGTAGGACAAGAGTCTGAGAGGTCATTCCAGATGCAGAATATTGCTCAGGGAACTTTGGGTATGAATCGTATATGACTTCCCGTCTCTCAGGAGGCAATATGCTAGATGTTTACCATTAGCTGGAAACAAATCTAGAATCCAGCCGCGCTATAGACATTCTGGGCCAGATAGTTCTAGAGAAAGAATTATAAACACAAAAACGAAGAAGACTGCATCCCAATGGTCCATTTTTGTTTACGTAGCTATTCTGCTGCTGCTTTCCTACTGTGTTTTGAAGGAAACATCCACTCCCAGTGGGTCCCTGGGTTGGACCGGGATCAGAGCTTTGTGCCCACGGTGAATGGGGGAAATCACAGTGCATCCCCTCTGAACTCCCAGGATGAACTCTCTTTCTGAATATTAGCCTTTGCTGCAGTTCAGCTTTTATCTTGGCGGCAAATCTTTTCCTTTGATAAACTTCTTTCAGTTACCTCCTTCTTCTCCACTTCCAACCACCTATGGAATTAATTCCGGGATGATATATTAATTCTGTTTCCAGAGTGACTCTGAGACTGTACACAAGGACTATTTTAGGTGGAGTGTTTCCTCTTGAGTCACCTTGTCCCTTGGTAGCAGGCATCCTGCGGATTTCCTCAGCTCCGCTGTTGAGAACAGGAAGCCAAGGCCAAAAGCAGCCAATAAGCACGGCAGCCCGGTGACTCTTCCCGGTTCCTGGAGGACCAGCACGAAAATCCTGATTTAGGAAGAATTCCTTGACAAGAAAATCGGGAGTTCACTGGAGACAAATGGCTTCAGGAAGATTTTTTTTTTTTTTTTATGAGTACACATCTTTTTTTTTTTTTTTTTTCCAGGAGGCAGGTTAAGAAAGAGTTTTCTTAGGAGAGAAATTAAGTAATTTTTAAAATTGTCCAGGGAGACTTCATTAGATGCTCTGATTAATGGGATAACCAAAGATAAGGAAATTGCTTATGTCCCCTTTTCACAATTTTATCAAGTTTTTCAGCCAGTCATATCCTCTTCATTCACTTCTGTCACCCTTGCTGAACAGTCTTCCAAATGGTGTTTGGTCCTGCACCAACCCCCCTCCAAATCTTCATAACTATCTGTGACATGAAAGCATCATTAGAGACATCTTTTGGGGCTTGACCAAGACTGGGATATACTAGTCATGCATGTTTCCCTTCCCTGACCCCGTCTCCACAGCAGACATCAGTCATTTATCTGGCCTGTATGCTTCTCCCACTGAAACCAGTGTGTCTTCAAAATAGCAATGTAGGCAGCCACTACCAAAGAATCCAAATATCTAAACTTGAAACCTATTTGCAGTGAAGAAGAGGGGCTTAACGCCTAGACGTGTGTCAGGCCAGGGTGAACATGGTGGAAGAGTTCAAAGAATATGTTTTAAATCTTGGGCTTAACTTCTAGTTCCTGGAAGTTTAAAAAAGTTTTCTTAGATCCATTGTTTTACATGCAAAATGGAGTTAATGCCTTCAGTTTAGAGTCATGGTGAAAATTTATTGTTTGTTTGTTTTTAATGTATGTGAAAGCTTCTAGCACAGTGCCTAGCACAAAGATACTCAAGAGATGTCAATTTATCATGATTATTTTGAAGGGGGCCCTGATTGGGAGCTCACCTCACTGACACTGAAAATTCCTAGAAGCCACAGCACTGATAGGTGGGAACTGCTCAAGGATTCTACCCTCCATAAATTTTAACAAAAGGTATTCTTTTTTTTTGTATCTTATTTATTTATTTATGGCTATGTTGGGTCTTCGTTGCTGTGCATGGGCTTTCTCTAGTTGCAGCGAATAGGGGCTACTCTTCATTGCGGTGTGCGGGCCTCTTATTGCGGTGGCTTCTCTTGTTGCGGAGCACGGGCTCTAGGTGTGTGGGCTTCAGTAGTTCTGGCACGCGGGCTCAGTAGCTGTGTCTCATGGGCTCTAGAGCGCAGGCTCAGTAGTTGTGGCGCACGGACTTAGTTTCTCCTCGGCATGTGGGATCTTCCCGGACCAGGGCTCGAACCCGTGTCCCCTGCACTGGCAGGCGGATTCTTAACCACTGTGCCACCAGGGAAGTCCCATTAACAAAAGGTATTCCTAATCACTCCTCTCCAAAGTACAAAATATTGACAATAAAAACTTATGAAGTCTCAACTAAACCCTCTTAGAACCTTGCAAATAAGTCGGTAAAACACTGTTCTTTCTGGGTTTCTTGGTAGCCAGTTACCCTCTTCAGGATTATTCTGTTCTCCCCCTTCCTTTTTACCTTATTTCATTGCCTGTTAGAATCTCTATGACTGATGTCTTAAGGTGAGAAATATTTAAAGCCAAATTAAACAGTTTCAGTTTTTTTTAACATCTTTGCTTAAAAGTTGATGGGAGAGGGGTGGTTCAATATTGACTGGAGAGACTGTAAATTTCAATGCTGGATGATACTGTGATCATTTCCCACCCTCAGTTCATTCCCCCTCAAGGTTACTTCCTTTGGTTCCTTGAAGAGTTTTGCAGCTGGCTTTCCAAATGCAGTCATTCTCTCCCAAACTACCATTGTTATAATAGTTGATTTTAATATTCATTGCAAGGAACCATTCCAATATCCAGCCGTCTCAGTTGCTTTCTTCCAATCCTCCTGCTTTCCACCCTACTTAGGCCACTCACTCCCATGGTCACACCTACTAGTCTGCTAGGGATGCCATGACAAAATACCACAGAATAGGTGACTTAATCAACAGAAATGTGTTTTCTCACATCGATGGAAGCTACAAGTCCAAGATCAAGATGTTGGCAGGTTTGGTTTCTCCTGAGAACTCTCTCCTTGGCTTGCAGATGGCTGTCCTCTTGCTGTGAACTCCTATGTCTCTGTGCACAGGCACGTCTGGTATCTCTCTGTGTGTTCAAATTTCTTCTTCTTACAAGAACATCAGTCAGACTGGATTAGGGCCCACTCTACCAGCCTTGTTCTAACTAAGGCCCTCTCGCCAAATATAGTCACATTCTGAGGTTATGTGGCATCAACATATGAATTTCAAGGGAGCAAAATTCAGCCCAAAATATACCTCTAGACTGTCTCCACCAATTACTGAAATATCCTAATCTCTAATTCCAGCATCCCTTCTTCCCAATCACTGCCTTCTATCTTTCCAGATCTCTTTTGTTTCCATTTTTTAATTGAAGTATAGTTGATTTACAATGTTGTGTTAATTTCTGCTGTATAGCAAAGTGATTCAGTTTTATATATATATATATATATTCTTTTTTTATATTCTTTTCCATTATGGTTTATCACAGAATGCTGAATATAGTTCTCTGTGCTATACAGTAGGACCTTGTAGCTTAAACCATTCCATATGCAATAGCTTACATCTGCATCTTTCCAGCTCTTTATCTCTCTGCTACTCAAAACCAGTAATTCTTCAACCATACTGGGACACACAATCTACAAATCCAACCCCTTTTTTACTGTCCCTCATATTCTTTTGTCCTTACTTCCCTCCTTCCTTCCACAGTCCATCACTATAATCACTCTCTTATATATATTCTTGATTCCTTTGTCCCCTCCCCTCTCTTTATGATACTTGCCTGGCAAACTTCCAATCCTGGTTGATTCCAGCTTTCTTACTACTCTCTGCCCACACCTCTGCAGTTGAACTGCACTGGGAAAAGCACTTGACCGTGCTGCCTAGTCTCACTGTAAATTCATGACCTCAAGAGGGCCCTCAGTGCCTGCCAGCATCTGCCACATCTCTCTAGACCTTTCACCATCCTGCTTTCCTAGGCAACTGTTTCACACCTTCTCCTCTCCCTCCAAACCTGTAACATCCTCTCTCCGTGTTCATTCTCAGCTGATAAACCTGCTTCTGGTTTTACTGAGAAAGCAGAAGCAATCAGAAGTTCCCACCTCTCCAATTCCTTATGCTCTGTCTTCCTTCTGTTCCTAAGACAGAGCTGCCCAGGCTGCTAGCTCAGGCCAGCTCCTCCATCTGTGCACACACTCCCACTGCTTCCCATTTACTCAAGAACACAGCTCTAGCAATTCTCCCCAGTTTCTCTCTTCCACTCTCCTCCCCTCCCCAACCCTCAACAAGAATATTCCCAACAGTATAGGAATGTGCTATAATTTTTTCCTTTAAACTTTTTCCCTGGACTCCCACTTTCCCTCCAGCTAAACTCTCCAAAAGTGTTACCTCTTCTCTCTGTTTCCAATTCCTCTTTTCTCATTCTCTCATGAACACATTCCCGTTAGACTCATGTCTGTCCCACCACTAAAGGTCCTTCTATCAAGCTCATTGATGACCTCCACATGGCTAAGTCCAATAGCCATTTCTCAGTCCTCCCACATTACTCGCTCTATAGGCAGCCTTAACTCTAATTGATCACTTCTTTCTCAACTAGGAACTCGACTTCCAGGATAAGCTCTTCGTTCTTCTAACTCACTGGCCACTTCTCAGTCTCCTTTGCTGACTCCCCCTCTTGTCCCCAAACTCAATTCACTGGACTTCCCAGGACCTAGTCCTTGGGTCTCTTTCCTAACTACACTCACTCGTGCATAGTGTTTCATGTCTTTAAATACCATGTATACACTGACAACTCTCACATACTCCATCCCAGACCTCTTCCCTGAGCTTCATATTTGTGTATCCAACAGCCTAATTGGCATTTCCTCTTGGATTACTAATAAGTGTCTCAGAACTTGGTATGTCTGAAACTGACCACCTCATCTTCCCCTTCCAACCCTGCTCAACCTGCTGTTTTGCTCATTTCAGTAAATGACAACTTCATTCTTCCCGTTGCCCAGGCCCCAAACCACGTGGCCATCTTTGACTCCTCTCTTTCTCTTCCATTCAAGCTGTCACCACATACTGTTGGCTCTATCTTCAAATTATAGACAGAATCCAGCCTTTTCTCACCATCTCTGCTACTACTGTCAAGGTCTGAGCCACTATCTCCCATGGGAAGCCTGGATTGGTGAAATGGCTTCATCTCCTTTCTTTCACCCATACCCTTCACAGCCTAATCACAACACCGCAGCCAGAGTGAGCCTTTTAACGTGTCAAGTCATTTTTCTACTCAAAACTAATCTCAGATGTTACTGCTCTTCCCCTCCCTCTCTTGGCTGCAGTGACAGTAGTCTCCTCCCTGGGGTTCATTCTACCCCAGTGCTTTTGCACACTTTCTATTTTCTCTGCCTACAGTGCTTTGCCCCAAGTTCTCTACAGGACTCACACCCTCTGCTTCCTTCAGCTCTTTGCTCATGTCACCTTCTCAGCAAGATCTTCCCTGACCACCCCATCAGAAATGTCATCCCCAGCCCCATTCTCTGGCACTCTTGCTTGTCCTTCCTTGACTTATTTTAGCCACACTTACCACTACCTGATAAGTTATATGTGTTACTTATACATACTTTTTATTGTTAGTCTCCACTATGGTAGAATGTAAGCTGCATGAGGGCAAGGATTTTGGACCTTCTTGTTCACTGATCTCTCTCCCCAACTCTTAGAACAGTGCCTGACACATAGCAGGTACTCAATAAATATTCAACCAAAGACGTTGTTGCTTTCCCCATCATCCCCAAAGCTCTAGTAAATGTGATTTTAGGTTGCTTCTATGGCCCTGGGGGGAGGGGGTACGGAATCTAGTGACCAGACTTTGTTGATGCACTTTGCTAAAAACACTAGAGGAAGAAAAAAAAATCACATCCATTAGGGGGTGCCACGAAACCTCTTTGGAACCCACCATAGTTTGACTACTAGTTTCTAGTTTGTTTTATTTGAATCCCAGTGTGGCTCCAAGTAGCTCCATTTTTTAAAAAATATAAGTATAATACAATTTAAAAGTATTCATGGAAAAATAAATTTTTATTGTCTTGAATTAAAAGCAGTTATGTTATGGAGTGTTAATACTTTCTGGAGGATAATACAAATTAAATATAAATACTTCTGGGGCTTCCCTGGTGGCGCAGTGGTTGAGAGTCCGCCTGCCAATGCAGGGGACACGGGTTCGAGGCCTGGTCTGGGAAGATCCCACATGCCGCGGAGCAACTAGGCCCGTGAGCCACAACTACTGAGCCTGCGCGTCTGGAGCCTGTGCTCCGCAACAAGAGAGGCCGCGACAGTGAGAGGCCTGCGTACCGCGATGAAGAGTGGCCCCCGCTCGCCGCAACTAGAGAAAGCCCTCGCACAGAAACGAAGACCCAACACAGTCTAAATAAATAAATAAATTTATTAAAAAAAATACTTCTAGGGTTAAGATTTTCAGGGTTCATGATACAAAACTCTTTGGGTATTGAGAGGAATAAATAAGCAGACTTTACTTCTGATCTCTGTACCATTTTGACCATCATGTTCCTATAACTGCTTTTTTATTATTAATGACGGCTCCCATTTACTGCCTGCTCCTTCTCTATCACCTGATACTGTGTTTTGCACACATAATCCTGTTAACCCACACATTAACTTTGTGGGGAAGGTACTGTTTTTTAATCCCCATTTTCACAACTTAGGAAGTTGAGACTTGAGAAAGTTAAGTTAAGCAGGGTTCTGAGGTTACCAGCAGACAGTGGCAATGAGGTCAGGCAACCCTTGAATCCTTTTGTTTTGTTTTGTTTCATTTTTGGCTGTGGCACGCAGCTTGTGGGATCTTAGTTCCCAACCAGGGACTGAACCCGGGCCCTCGGCAGTGAAATCACAGAGTCCTAACCACTGGAACGCTGGGGAATTCCCAACCCTTGAATTCTTTTTTTAAATTAATTTTTATTGGAATATAGTTGCTTTCCAAGCCTTGAATTCTTTACACCACTGTCTACATTATCTTTAACATATTAGTGCCAAGATTCCTTCCCATAATCTTCTCCTTATGTCATCAGAACTACAGGGATCTGTAGTTCTTTAAATTTAGGGCAATAACTTGGAAGGGAGTAGAGAATGGACTTGAGGACACGGGGAGGGGGAAGGGTAAGCTGGGACGAAGTGAGAGAGTGGCATGGACTTACATATACTACCAAATGTAAAATAGATAGCTAGTGGGAAGCAGCCGCATAGCACAGGGAGATCAGCTCGGTGCTTTGTGACCACCTAGCGGGGTGGGATAGGGAGGGTGGGAGAGAGGGAGACGCAAGAGGGAAGAGATATGGGGATATATGTATACGTATAGCTGATTCACTTTGTTATAAAGCAGAAACTAACACACCATTGTAAAGCAATTATACTCCAATAAAGATGTTTAAAAAATAATAATAATTTGGAACAGAGAATTCCTAAATTCACTTCAAACTTATTACTCATAAAGTCTTAATCAAATTACCCCAATTCTTTTACCTCTTTTTCCTAGGCAGTAAGAGATATGAATTTATTCCTGTTATTATTTTATTGCGAGGTAGAGATAATAGATGTGAACTCTTTAGAGGAAAGCAGTACCCGTCTTATAACAATAAACTCATCAACTGTGATGTCTTGTTTTCCTAACTCACCAGTCTTTCCCTTTCTTTGTCCTTTTTGTGCCCCCTGCAGTTTAAACAGTGCTTGGTGAGTAGCGAGCACACAATAAAGAACACTGAATAAAAGACAGATACATAAAGTCAGAATATTTGAGCAAAACGCACATCCGGTGCCAATATAAGATTCCTTGGTGGTTTTCTCTTTAACCCCCTGTCCACTGTGGGGTGAAATTTGCCAGACTCCATTCCAACCGCCCCCCTCCAACTTCCTTCTGCAAACATGCCCAGGATTCAGTCTTGAGTGCTCTAATCCAGAGGAAAATGACTTATTTTAAAAAGCAGTAAAAACACCACATTCCTTTGGCACAGGATGAAGACCAGCTCAGCTTTTCAGCCGTTGATCTTTGTCTATTGTTCTCCAAACAGTAAACCACTATTTCCACACCGACAGATTGCAGGCTGCAGTTCTGTCCGAGTCCTGGGCTCCTCATGAATATGAACTGAAGGGCTCTGACCCAGAAAGTGGTAGGTAATCTCGGGGAGGGGGCAGGGGGGAGACAGGTAAGGAAGAAAAACAGGCTTGATGTAATTCTACACTCTTGAAATCTCCTGCAGGTTCTGAGCAGGGTAACATGGGGTCTTGGAAATGTGGAAGCTGCCTGAGTAGTCTGCTGATTCCTCTTGCACTTTGGAGTATAATTGTAAACATATTATTGTATTTCCCCAATGGGCAAGCTTCCTATGCCTCCAGCAATAAACTCACCAACTACGTCTGGTATTTTGAAGGAATCTGTTTCTCAGGTATTATGGTAAGTGTGACTTTGGAGACTTGGGATTGCAGAAGGGGGAGTTTTTACTAAGCATGAACTTGTTCCTAGTGAAAATGATGAATCATGGAAAAATCATTCTTCTAATCCTTGGTTTGGGTTTGGAAGATGGAGGGGAGTGAAAAGGCAAGTAGTCCATGAGGACTTGGAGGGTAGCTTTGTTTTCAGTAAGCTGCTGATTTATGTAGCTCCAGCAATGCAGGAAATTAGTCCTAATGAAAGTTGGTGGGACACTGGCCTATAGAAATATTATATCCTCATGAAAGCTGTGTGTCCACTAATGCTATTTAATCTCCAGTGGCGCTGCTCTTTCCTAGAAAGGATTTTCTGTCTGTACTCAGGATTTCTCTAGCTTGGAGTGGTGTTAAGACAGTGGGAACAGCAGAGATTTGAAGATTCAGACAAACTTGAGTTCCAGTCTAAGCGCTGTCATTTGTGTCATGAGACTTTAAAGCAAGTTACTCAATGTCTCTGGGTGGGTGTTGATGAAAACTAAATCAAAGTATGCACAGTAAGAATCCATGGATGTTTTTCCGATGACTTTGTGCTCTTTAAAAACAAACTGATAGTAAATCATGTTGGCAACTCAGAGGAAAAGAAGTTTTTCCTGATCATATCATTTCTAAAAAAAAAAAAAAACACACTGTGCACGGTAAGCTTTCTATACCAACAAGAATGCAAAAAAAAAAAAAAAAAAGAAAATCCATTATAATCTATCTCTACATCTTTGTGGGTGGGTGTTTAATTATTATAACATTTGAATAAATATGTTGGAAAGCAGTTTCATTTATTTGTCATTTTGCACGTTAAATTAATAAACTTTGAAATATGAATACACAGTGCTGCTGAAGGTGCTATGTGCTAGGTACATAATGACTGTTGGTGGTGGTACTATAAATAAATGCAAGCCTTTGGGAGACATTTTTCATATGATATATTAAGATCCATGAAAATGCTTATGTCTTTTGACTTGGTAATCCTAAACCTGAGCATACATTCTGAGGAAATAATCCAGAATAAGGAAAGAAATTTATACATAGATGTTTGTGGCAGCATTATTTATAATAGCAAAAAACTAGAAGCATCCTAGCATAGGCATGGCAAAATAGATTATGGTCCATTCACTTTATAAAGGATGAAAATTGTAGTTATGAACATGTAGTAACATGGAAAACACATGTTATTTTATATTAAGTGAAAAAAGATATAACAAAATTGTGAATACATTATGATTGAAATTATGTAAAATATACACATGTTGGAGTACATACTTAAAAACATGTGAGAGTAGTGGTATTTTGGGTAATTTTCCTCCATTATTCTTGAGCCCTCTGTATTGCAGCTATATTTTACAACAAAAAGGGAGAGAAGTTTCTCTTTAAACACGGGCTATGCCTGTGTTTCTCCTTTGGCACAGGACTCTAGGATCTAGGTCTAATTATTTCTAACAATATTGTAATGAGGCTGGTTACTGCACCTGGTTTATTGTGGCTTATCTTGTCATTGTTTCTCTCAATATATAATTGTACTAAGTGGAAGATTTGCAAGACATTACTAAAGTTAAACCAGAATCTCTTTAAAATTGTGTTAATTAATGGTGTTGAAAGGAGGAGAATGTAGGACTGTTTGCTTATATTCCATGTAAAATTTAAAACTGTAAAAAGAACCTATTCTCTAGTTTTCACTATCTAGGAATTCTTGAAAAATATTCTTTCAAGATCAAATCCTTTTTGGAGAAAGGAGAGGAATATAGATAAATAATTAAATGGATAGATAAATAAATCATGGCTGAAGGAATTTGGAAACTGGAAATATTCACTACAAGGAGTAAAATAACAATGAACTCAACTACAAGATTCAGTACTGAACAGTAGAAGGAAAGGATAGGTGGAGAATTTGCCAGAAGCAATTCACAGTCCATACCTGCCCAAACCAAGGACTATAATCTTGGGTTGACCAAAAAGATAGTTCGGGTTTTTCTGTACCTGAACGAACTTTTTGGCCAACCCAATAGTAAAGAAATCCATGTTCTTTCCGGAACTTGAGCCCTTTCTCTAAGATACCAAGAAAGGGAAGTAGAATACACTGAATTCTCCCAGTTTGTTGGCTTCATACAGACAAAACCCACTGGAAAATCTGAATCTAAGATGATCTGAATACTCGGGGACATTGAATTTACTTTACTTTGGATTAAGAGATTTAGTTTCAGAGTAACCATACCTTTCACCTGGATTCCCAGAGGGCAGTAAAAAGAAAGAGGCTGGCAAATGGCAAAGTCTGGTGAATGGTTTTCCTTTGTCCTCCACAACTGAGTCAGTGAGAAGTGCACGCTTGCTGCAGAGGGTGGTATTCTCATGTCCATACCATTTGCCCCTCCTTAATCATTAACTTTTGATAACTGATAACTATGATAACAGCTAACATTTATCAATCACATGTTATGAATCAAGCACACTATTCAAAATTTTACGTACAAGAGCTCATAACAACCCAAAGAGGTGAGTTCTCAGCATCATTTTGTAGGAAAGGACTCTGGAGTGCATACAGTTATTAAGTGGCAGAACCGGGATTTGAACCCAGAGTTACCTGATCCCGGAGTCTATGCTCTGAAGCACTGTGCTCTGATTCTGAGCATGAATGCAAACTAGTATTCCATTTCTGATATCTTTTCTCTTCCCTACTACAGATGCTTATAGTAGCAGCAATTCTTCTTGTACTGGAGAATGATAACAACTATAAATGTTGCCAGAGTGAAAACTGCAGCAAAAAATACATGGTAAGAACAATAGTGTTTTGAGGATGGTTGAGTGTGCTCTGGCTTTCTTTCCTCTCACTTGGGGACGTGAAAATATTGACACTATTGTACCCTCTCCATCATCCTTTCAGTTCAGAGCCCAAGAGTTTCCTCCAAATATTATCTATTTTGTCTACCGTTTTCCTCCACTTTTGTTCTACTGATATTCTTCTAGCAATTCAATATTTAAAGATACGTGAAATTAGAAAATAAGATTACCTTTTCCTAACTGGGTTTCTGTGAGTCTATTTTTTCCCTTATCAACTTTATTGAAGACTAATTTACATATAATAGATGCCATCCATTAAAAGTGTAAAATTCCATGAGTTTTGACAGTTAACTCTACCCATGAAACTAGCATCATAGTCAAGATATGGAACATTTTCATCACCCCCAAGAGATAATCGTTGATCTCTTTTTGTCATTATAGATTAGTTTGTATTTTATATAAATAGAATCATACAGTATTGGTCTTCTGTATCTGGCTTCTTTCACACAGCATTAGATTTATCTCAGAGTTGGGTATATATGATGTACATTTTTAAAGCTAGAACTTTAAAGATAATTAAAATAGAGTGAAGAGAGAACAATACAACCACATTTTCTAAGCCTATGCTCAACACATAGGCACTGGGTTCCTGTATTTCCACCATCATCCACCTCCCCCTCCTCCTGTCATCATCATTTATTCATATTTGCATAGCACTTCATAGTTTTTTCACATTTACCCAATGAATTATATCATTGCTACTCCTGCTTTATAGATGAGTCACCTGTGACTCAAAGAGAATATGATTCATTAACTAGGAGGAGCTTTGCCAGAGGTCTGGGAGGCATTCTTTGCGGCAGTGGTTCCACATGTTGTCTGCACATTGCAATGATCTGGGAGCTTGGCCTTAGAATCCCACCCCCAGAGACTCTGACTTAGTTGGTCCGAGGTGCAATTACATTTAAATATGCGGCCAAGATGGTATGGCTTACTTTATTTGACTGTTGCTTTTGGAAGATTAAATTCGTTGTTTAATTCACCATTGTGCCCCTAGTGGGGAAGAATTAGAAGACCAAAATACTCTCCCTCTGTGTGTGTGTGTGTGTGTGTGTGTGTGTGTGTGTGTGTGTGTGAGTCTACTTTCTTAACCAATTGAATCAAACATCCCCCAGTAACTGTTGGTATTATACTACAGAAAAGCTTTCAAAATGGTCTAGGTGAAGCAATGGATTCAGGTAAATTTTAACCTACGTACTCAGGGAATTTCTAGAAAAGAAATGTTTGTACCCTTAAGTATCTAATAAAAATCCATGTGTTCAATTTACCTTAACTCATTATTAGCATCTCCAGCACAAATGGATGCTAGGAATAACGTAGAGTCTGGACACTGTCATAGTCAACATTGGATGAGATGACTGGCATCTCAGTGGAAAGAGCAGGAGGAAGGGAGAGAGGATTCCCTGGATTTTCTGCTTGGTTCTTTCAAAGTATGCTCTAGGATAGGGGTCCTAACTGATATGCCCCCAGATGCCAAATACCTGATGGCAGTGAAATATGTGAAATATGTAGACATTAGAGCAAATTTTCTATTTAAGGAAGAGAGGGAGCTGCTACTCAGGTCCAGCCAATTGCTACCACTACAATATTGGGCAATAATTCTCAATTTTCAATAGGAAGTAGAAATATGGAGTTTTAAGTAAAACTTCACAACTATAAAATGTTGGCAATTAATTCTCATTTAAACTAAATAAAACACATCTTGCAGGCCAAATTTGAGTCTGCACCAGTTTGTAACTTCTGAAGCTCTGGAATGGAAATTTAGGTCATCTAAGATTCATTTTGTAGAGGAGAAAAAAGTTTCCTCAACCCTCTTTGGGTCCCTGGTTGGGTCTGAAAATTAATCTGATGACAGGTTAACATGAGAAAAGCAAACAAATTTTATTGAATTTTCACATGTACATGTGTGATTTCACAAGAGAATGAAGACCCCGAAGATGTGACTAGAGCAGGAAGCATCTAAACTTTTTAGATAAAGAAATAATAACTTTGTGAAGAATTAACAAGACAGAGAGATTTGGGTTAGGGATAGAAAAAGGTGAAGAAGTAACTAGGAAAATAAGGTTTAGTTAAACAACATTTATTTATACAGAGTTCTTGGCCCCAAATTTTAGTCTCTGGTAATAAGAATGTCTTCCTTCCTCCAGGTGCAGGGAGGGTATCTTTCACCTGGGCGTTTTATGACCTGTTTCAGGGAAGAAGGGTGAGAAGGTCGGGGAGGTTAGAGTGAACTTCCCGCTTCTGCCATTTCCACAAACTCCTTCGGCTTAAGATATTAATATGCCAAGATGCCATGTTTTGGAGCAGCACGACCTGAACCCCATTCCTCTGTGGTGTCGTCTCTTCTGCCAACATTCTGTGGGCACTGGAAAACAAATACTGGCCAAATAAGGGCACTTGAAATAATAGATAATATTTTGATTATGCTTTGCACTTTTCAAATAATTTTTATATGCATTGTATCCTTTAATTTTTGAAACAGCCCTATTATGTAGGCGCTGTAACCATCTACATCATCTACGTTTTACGGACAATGACACTGTGACTCAGAGAGATTCTTATTCCCACTTTATTTTGAGGCTTACTTCGATTGTGCAATTGTATCCACTCATTAGATTGTAATTTATACATGTATACATACATATATATATATTATGCTATGGTTGTAAATTCACCAAATGGAGAAATTCTTCACTGATCTTTCCAGCAAACTGCTTAAGGCCATTTGGTAAATAAGGAGCTCAATCTTTTGAAAACGTCCTTCTTCCTTTTTCAAAGATGACATTAGCGAATAGGTAAATATTTTTTACAAAGTATAACTAACAGAAATCTACTGTAAAAAAAACTATTTATCTCATCCCATGACAAGGCAAAACTCTATTAATAATCAATATGAAAACATAACTTGAAAGAGCTTTCCGTCATATGTGAAGTTGCCAATGAGATTACTAGTATCAAATAGGAAAAAAGCATAATTGTTCTTTACTTCTTTGTGTTTTTAAAATACTTTTTTTCTGATTTTCCATAATGATCATGTATTGATGTTACATTTATAAAATAACTCCAAGCAAAAAAATATAATTTGATATAAACTTTGTTCCAAAACTTGCAGGTTTTTTGTTCTTTTTCTGGTCTCAGCTTTTGAATTTATCAACTGGCCACTGCATGTTTCTGTTTGGCCGTCCTACTCTCACTGGAAATCGACATTTTTTAAACTAAATTAAATTTTCTCCCAAGCAATACTGCTTTTCTTGGCATCCCTATTTTTGTCTCCTTTTCACTCAAGTCCCAAACTCTGGAATTTTTTTCAGCCCATCTCCAGCTACTCATTTCCTCCTCAATGTCTTTTTGTCCAGTGCATGTCTTTGTTGCCACAACTTGATGTTTTCTCCACATGGAATTCTTATCTGGGGGTTCTCTCACTTCTGGCTGGTGAGCCCCACTGCCGGAGTAATTTTCCAAAATCATTTATTGGTTCATGTCACTTCCTTGCTCAAAAATTAATTCCATGGCTTGTTAGAAAAAGAGCTATTCCAGGTCTAAGGCAGCATAAATTCAAACTGATCTTGGGACATCTTGTGCCAGGAAGCAAGGAAGTGTTCAAAGAATGATAGGGGTATATTGAAGGGTACAGGAATTGACTTGAAGGGATGTTCCCACTGGTCATATTTGACCATTTGAGCATTGAAAGGAATAATAACAGTTATGAGTTATAACATAATGAATTAGAAAATCCATGCATCCACAATATTACAGAAAGAGAGGGGCAGAGGAGAGAAACGGGAAATAGAATTTCTTCTGTACAGAAAAATGATAACTTACAAATGCAGGAGAAATGAAAAATTAGAAAAGCAGTACATTACAACCGCTTATTGTGATAATCGGTGATCAGTGAACATGAGGGTCATCAATAGATGCTAAATCCACCTGTTGACATGTCTTTAGGGAACAAGATATGACACAGTCTCAAAGTATTACCTCACAAATGCCTTCCTAATAGCAAAGTAGAAAATGGACATTTATAGATCTGAAGGACACCACTTTAACCAAGAGATCAAATTTAGCATCATCAGTAGCAGTGAGAGGCCCATGATGTACCCACGCCAATCACATGTTCTTGCCAAAGTGTTTAATCCAAGTCCAATTGTGAGGAAACAATCAGAAAAGCCCTGAATGTGGGACTTTCTACAAGACCACTGGTTGGGATTCTTTAAAAACAATTTAATATCCTGAAAGAAAAAAGGCAGCAAGACTAGTGTAGATTAAAGGAAACCAAAGAGATGTAACCTTGTGCCTAAACCTTCATTGGATCCTGTACAAAAAAAGAAAAACCATTGCAGAATAATAGAATATCTTTATTCTTGGGACGTAAGTGCTGGTGCGTTTAGGGGTGAGATATCCCAATGTCTGCAACCTACTTTCAAATGGTTAAGCGACAAAAATGTAAATAAATATATGTGTTTGTCAATGTACATATACATACCGAGAGAGAGGGAGAGAGAGCAAGCAAAAATGGTAGCATAGTCACAAAAGTTGAGTCTAAGAAAGAGGTACTATACTTTCAACTTTTTTGTAGACATGAAAAAAAATTTTAATCAAAGGCTGTGGGAGAAAAATCCACTTACTCTGAAGGATGAAGTCCAGTCTCCTTGATCCGGCACCCAAGGCCACCTTCTGCCTGGATCTCCCAAGTTACACTCACGTTATAAGTGATATAAGGGCTGGATTGTGTCTTATCAGCCCTGCCTTCTCAGTTTTAGCACCATGCCAAGCTTCTCCCCTCTACTCATCTGTAGGAATCCCTTTTAGATCAGATCAATCTACTTAGTCTCACAACTTAGCTTGTATGGATCTGTCGGTGAACATTGCTCATTCTTTCTACTCAAATGAAAATACCCACCTCCCCTTCAATCCCATGCTCACTTGAGTATAAACATGACCATCTAGGCTAACACATGATATTTTTCCACATATTCCTGTGTGCGAACATATTCAAATATCATCTTCATAAGAGAAAAACAAGGATCATAGCTTTTGATTCTTAGAGAATCCACCCTACCTAGAAAATAACATCTTCAATAAAGAAGTATAGATTGTTTGATCACATCCTTTCATTGCATTTATGTATGAGTTGATCATTATTTCGATATCAAAGCTCCAGAAGAAAAGGGGAGAAATTTAGTAAATTAACTAATTTTCTCTATGGAATGCCAAAGAAAAAAATCATTTAAAAACTTATTTTTAAGATAAAGTGGGTTTGGATTAAATGTTTCCCTTTTTTCTGTGGACATTTGTTATTACACAGGCTGCAGTAGGCTTGGATGACTAGGGGAAGTTACCTATCTGATCCCTTATTCACAATATCCCCTTGTCTCATTCTATGGCACTAACCTCCTTCTATGTTTAATTTAGACACTGCTGTCGATGATCTTTTCTGCCCTTGGAATTGCTTTCTCTGGATACTGCCTGGTCATATCTGCTTTGGGCCTTCTTCAGGGCCCTTACTGCCGCACCCTTGATGGCTGGGAGTACGCCTTTGAAGGCACTGCAGGACGGTAAGGAATAATTCCCTGATTTGGGAGGAGGTCTGAAAGTCAGAAACACCTGGCTGCATGCCCATACTCATTTTCCATGACCACTTAGCGGTTCTGTGTCTACCTTAGTCCAAAATGTTCCTAATAGTTTGCTAATGTCCAGACCAATTTGTTCCTACACTGAACTCTGTTTAGATCTTTTTTCCTCCAGTCTTTTAATGTCACATGCATTCACTATTTTAAGGCTGTCGTGGACATTTCTGAATGAAAGGCATGTTTCTGCCGTACTGCAGAACGGGGCTTCGTCGTTATCGGGGTCTGGTAATTGCTGGAGCTTGGGGCTTGGGTGGCTCTGGGAAGTCAGTCTTGTTTTGTGGCCAGGCTGGACATGGAGTCTGTTACAGATGTGAAAGGGCTTGGCTGGGAGAGAATCACAGTGCCGTTGGATGGTGCTATCCGGAGCTATACCATTAGGGGCCACACGGAGGTAGAATCAGGCAAGGTGGGCAGCCAAGTGAGATCCAGGGACATGAGTAGGTGCAGGAGTTTGTGGAAGGAGCCAAGAGCTTATGGGGCATGTACTGAACAAGAGTCCTAGGGGTAGCCTTGCTCCGAAGGCTGGTAGTTCAGTCAAGCGTTGAGGGACCCAGTCCTGGATCACAGAATGCCTCACACTGGCATTGTGCTGGCTCATGGCCCTACCAGCTCGGGAGGGAGCAGGGCCCAGACAGAGATACAAGAAGATCTACTCAATCTCTCCCTGTCTTGTACTGCACAGACAATTCCAATGGAATAAAATGAGGGAGTGTCGGTACCATTCCCTGGGGAAGTTACACTTTCTTCTCAAATCCCCATGGCTGGCTCTATTGTTCAAAGCCCACATCCATTTGGAGCTTTACCTGCTCACCTCAGCCTGCACAGCACATCTGCTTCTGTGCCCATAGCTGCCTTTATTCTAAAGTGTCCACGAGGTACCCCATGCTGTGAGCAGAGCTCTCCCTCAGGTCAGGAGAACCTAGAAAATTACTTCAGGTCTTTCTGAACACTTGGAGGAGGGCTCAGGAAAGGGGACCCTAATGTAGAAAGTCCCACTGGGTACAAAGAGTCGTTCTTTATGCCACCAGCCCCTGAACTTTTCCCCACCCCCAAAACAAGTAAGCCTCCAATTTCAATGCAGGAATCTCAGGCTGCCCACATGCCTCTTCATTCCTCCTTTAAAGTTGCCCTAGATATTTGTATTCACCTGATTCCAGCTCTATAAAAGTGTTTAGAGGTGAAAAATTGGAGGCCATGAAGGGAAGCTAAGTTTCTGGGCCCCTAAAGAAGTTTCCAAGGCTTGGTGAACGCAAGGTGGAACAGCTGTTAATGTTGAACAAATCAGCTGAAAATTGCCCAAATCACCTCTTCATATGTACATTTATTCAACAAATATTTATTAAGCGCCTACTATGTCCCTGCCTTGGATTAGGTGCTAGCCAATCAAAGATAAATTACACAGGTTCACTTCCCTCTAGAAACTCACACAGATTTGACAGAACGTTCTGCTGAGATGGAAGCCTTAGAATGAACATCGCCATTAGAGCACAGAGCTTCAGTGCTTGTAGATCTGGGTTGAAGTCTCCCGTCTCCTACTTACAAACTGTATGGCCTTAGACAAATATCTGCATATCTCTGAGCCTCTGTACACTGGAGATAATAATCATTCCTACCTCACAGAACTGAAAATTAAACAGAAGTAAAGCACAGCTTAGATTTAATAAATTCTCGACATACCAGATTTTATTATTAAAATCATTACTTTGCATAAACTTCTATACCACATGATGGTCTTCCATCTGCCAAGTTGACAGCAAGTTCAGCCATTAAGTTCACCCACTGGCATGGTGACCAGCGAGGATCCTGCATCAGTTTCATTCCAGGAGCATTTGTTGATCTTTGCAATGCCCCAGGCACTGCCTTAGGCCTTAGACATGGCCATTTAGAGATGCATAAATCCCAACAGAGTTCTCACAGTACACTGTGTAGTGAGGAACTAGATACACAGATACAGCTATAGACAGAATTATAACATAACGAAGTACATGTTTTGTTAGAACGGTGTATAGAAATTGTGGCGAGAATGAGTATCAGGGCAAATTTCTCTATTCCTTCCAGACCCTGATAGTGCATTTATGACTCATTCCGTTGATACAAGAAGAATAAATAGGACCGTATCCTAGGAGAAAAAGAGAAATCCTGCAAGGCATCTTGCTTTAAAGTGTTGGATGATCTGTGCAGAGTATATACTGGGAACAGTCTAGAGTAAGGATCTTGAAGGGATTAGCTTCCCTGGTGTCAGAGACTGAGTTAGGAGTAGGAGGGTGTAGGAAGTGGGTCCAGAGAAATGATAACAGGAAATTACATCTGTATTGTGCTTTATAGGTTCCAAAGCATTTTTACATACGTCTCATCAAATATTCACAATAACCCTAGGGTTAGATATTTTATACCCATTGTCCAGATCAAAGAGGTAAAATCCCTGGCCCAAGATCCTACAGATCCAGGAGTTCTGCCTCCATATTCAGTGCTGTTTACCCCTTGAGACCTAAGGTCCATTAACAATACCAAGAAATTCTCAGAGTGCCTCTGAATGTCCCAGAGCATAGAGAATAAGAAATAAAGAAAGGGAGGAAAGAGAGAGTTAAGGACCACTTGGCTGGCACCAAGGTTGCTTGAATCGCTGTTTTGAAAAAAGACATCTTGCTATCAACAAGATATTTACAAACAGCTCTGCCCTGTAACTGGGCTTGATTGTTTTTGTGGGCGGGATTTTTTTTTTTTTGAGGAGACCAGTTTTTAATTTCGATTTAGTTCAACAAAGAGAGTGTCACTCTTGGAGAAATGCTAATGGCCATAGCTGACCTGGAAGTGGGCAAAAGACAGGATAATTCAGCATGGTTTTAAGACTATCTTAAACGTGGAGGTGGTTTAATTCTCAAAATCCTGTGCTACGCTAGACTGATTAAACCATTCAGTCTTTTGCTTTTCCACCTCATAATCTCAATCTTTTTAAGAGCTGCAGAACACACAGTGGACCCCAGACCAGCAGCATCAACATCACCTGGGAACATAGAAACCCAAAGTCTCCACCCCATCCAGACCTTCTGAATCTGAAACTCTAGGCTGGGACCCAGCAATCTGCATTTTCACAAGCTTTCCAGATAATCTTGATGTGTGCTCGAATTTGAGAACCATTGTTCTAAAAGGCTTTGGGACAGAGTCTAAGAATAAGAGCATCATTTCTCTTTGCTCTTTTACCACCTGTGTGATTTTATATCCAGCGCTAGCTCAGCCCTGTCCCTGATAGCGTAGGCTAACTCTGGACTCCTGGGAAATGGGCAATCTCTACCTCTCTTGGTACTGACACGTGAGGCCTTTCATTGCTGTTGAACTCTTCAGTATGCATCTTGCCTCCTAAGTGAATTAGAATTGTCTGAGGCAGGTACCATGTTCCTAATAAGCATAGCCCTGTGCTGTGCATACTGTGTGTTCAATTGTGTATCTGAATAATTTTATATATTCATTCACATATAATAATATTGTTTTTTAATCATATATCAGTATCTTAATTTCCCAGACATATGAAAACTTGTAGCCTTCTTCCTTGGACCAAGTCTTTAGGCGTGGCCATGCATCATGTTGACCATTTCCTTCGTCTCTCTCAGTTTCCTTACAGATTCTAGCGTATGGATTCAGTGCCTGGAACCAGCACATGTAGTGGAGTGGAACATCATCTTATTTTCTATTCTCATAGCTCTCAGTGGTCTTCAAGTGATTGTCTGCCTCATCAGAGTAGTCATCCAGTTGTCCAAGATACTGTGTGGAACCTATTCAGTCATCATCCAGGTAACAGAACCCCACTGGCACCTGTACCTCCTCCATTTTACCCCCACTGGCCAGGACTCAATGGATCTTGTTGGAAGGATTTTAGAATTCCATCATTTTCTTTCTATTCCTACTGCCCTCATGTTTACTCAACCTCTAATACCTCAATTTTTCTAATATTCCAATGTGTCTGTTGGCTTATCTAAATGGATTGAATCGATGGAATAACTATAAAATCACATTCCATGTTGTATGGTGAAAACACCACAGGTGTTTTAAATGAGCAATGTTTCTATGTAGAAATAACTCAAAGCTCAAAGAAATCTTACCATTTATTGAGAATGTCCCTGTTCATAAAATAGTCGAAGGCTCACAACCTAATCCCAGGGATATAATTTCTCTTTTGAATGCTGCTACATTCAAATAATCCTTTTTTATATTGAGTCATTAGTGAGTGGTTTTGAAGAAGAGAAATATGTCTTTATCCTATTGAAACCACTTCTGCTTCATCTGCTAAAATATTAACGTTAATTTAATTATGGTGGAAACTGCTAAACCTATCCATCAAGTCCAGAGTAAAGAGAAGTCACGAATGAGACGTCTTGTATCTTGTTTAACAACATATAATGTATAATACCTTTCCTAGTAGTTTCAAATAGATATTTTCCTATTCTATCATGTTTTGCATATAAACTATAAGTTTAAGTTGCTACTTGGATTATGGATTATGAATCAAGTTTACTTACTTTGTTTTTCTTTCTTTCTTTCTTTTTTATAGCCTGGAATCATTTGAATAAGAACAAGAATGTTTTTCTTTATCAAGATATGGTCATCTACCTTGTGTCTATTGTTTGGACTTGAGGGCCATATTCAGATGATGGCTTTTTTCTCCAGTTGGTATTTATTGTCCTCACCGGAAGTGCCTTCCATTTAGAATTTTTTTCTAAAGCTATATGTGTCAGGATCTTCAGAAATGTTCATACCCTTTGATCAAATAAATCCAATTTCTATAACCTATCCTATGAAAATAAATAAGAATACGAGATAAAACTTTATGCAACTACATATATTTGAAAATTATTTAATATTCTGGAAAATTAGAAATACCCAGAAAGTCTAACTTTAGGGGAAGGATTAAATAAAGCATGGTACGTTAGTTGTAATATTATGTAAAATGATGATTTAAAGATTATGAGTATGTGAAAAAGCAGATTACAAATTGATATTTACAGTATAAGGGTAACTATCCAAAACAAACAAAACAAAACCAAATAACCAAAATACAGGATAAAAACTAAATCTAGATGGATTTACACAAAAATGTCAGCTGTGGTTGATTTGGGTCCTAGGTGACCATTCCTACTTGTCTATATTTTCCAAGTTTTCTTTATTATGTTTTACTATTAAAATACTTTTTTTAAAAAAACATATTTTTACTATTAAAAGGTTTGCTATTTTTCCAACTTTTAAAGGAATACACTTTTTCCAAATGTTTTCCAACATGGACTATCTGTGAACATCACAGAATAACACTTCAATCAATGTTCAGTGGGGAAAGCAGTGAGATAGATAAGCCACAAAATGTTGTACACAAATTTATATAATCTAATTGAGCTCTTGGCGTTATTTTAAAAAAATTTTTTAACATCTTTATTGGAGTATAATTGCTTTACAATGGTGTGTTAGTTTCTGCTCTAGAACAAAGTGAATCAGTTATACATATACATATGTTCCCATATCTCTTCCCTCTTGCAAATCCCTCCCTCCCACCCTCCCTATCCCACCCCTCTAGGTGGTCACAAACCACCAAGCTGATCTCCCTGTACTAATTGACATTATTTTTTTACTGCTGGTGGTGAGTATGATGAGCTACAAGAAGTAGACTTGAAATGAATGAGCAATTGAGGACATGCTCAGTGGGTTATAGAAAGTGACCACTGACCAGTTGATACCTGTTTCATGGAGAGTTACCGCTAAATATTTATTTAAAAAAATTTTTAAAGTAAAACATTTATGAACTTTCTACTTATACTTGGCATGACCTTCTGGAGGACAGCTGTCATGTTTTATATTTTTCCATCATCCGTAGGGCCTAGCCCAAAGCAGACATAGGAGACACTCAATGTTGGACATTCATGCCAGGCTCTTCTGCTCCTCATGGCTGCTCTGCCGAGTACCTGTCTCCATCATGGACCCATTGGGCCTTAACACTTCCACCACTTCCCCATTGCCCTCCTCCATGGACACCGTCAACATTGCTCTACCAACGCCTGCCTGGCAGTGGTAGCCAGTAGTCTGGAGAATGCCTCTCTCCTTGATGTCTGCTCAACCTATAGCCTTCTTTAAGATAGCTGCCCTGTCCACAGCCTTTGCTGAAGTGAGCATCTTGAAAGCAAGCCATGTTGGGTACCACATGACCCCCATGACCTGGACTTAGCTGACAGAACTGGGACCGGCACCCAAGCCATGGGCAGCCTATTGTCACTCTAGTGGCCAATGATTTAGCCTAAAGTGAAACACTGTCCAAATGAGATTGGTGGTTATTCTTGCTTGAAAATTTGAATTATGAAACCAAAAATGAAGCCACGCAGACATTGCTGCCAGGAAAACAAAGGATGAGGAAGAAAGCCAGCCAGAGAGTATCTGATTACTCTATCAAGCCCACAAGCTTGTCATATGCAGCATCCTCTTTCTCCAAAATGCTCCTCAGTCCTCTTGTAAATGAACTTCTGGCAGGTCAACCCCACCAGTTTGTCACTAAGACTGTCTCCATTGTGTTTAGATTCATTATGGTACCATACATTGAGTGGACCATGAACAGATGTCAGCTGAATGACTCTACCACAGAACTGGAAACAATGTCTAACAACAGGGGCACAGTCAAATTCAGTACAGTGTATCTATCAGTAAATCAAATATCAACACAGCCACCCAAATTTTATATTTAAAGAGTATATGCTGATGATGCAATTTTAGGTAAAAACTGTATATAAATCTTTGTGCGCAGTGTGAACCCAAATCTTAAAATAAGCATACAATTACATGTAGATGTGTATAAACGTTCAGATACGTAGAAAAATGACTGGAAAATACCTAAATGTTAATAATTATCACCAAATGATGAGACTATGAGTTATATTTCTTGTCTTTACATTGTTCTATATTTTCGAATTTTCCTTGCATTACTTGAAGAATTAGAAAAAAAAAATGTCATTTAAAAAGCAAGTATCCTCTAATCCTTTCTGTAAAATCCATTTAAGGACCTTAAAATAGGAAAGAACTGGACATGAAGCTATGTGTGTGATAGCCCTTTTCCTTACCTTTTTTAGAAGATACTCTTTCCATTTTTTAAGTCTCATATTGAATATTGCCAACTAATCCTAATTAAGAATGATTTCCATTTTGTTCATTTATGCTCCTATATTTATTATCTCTCTCTATTTTCCTTGCTTCTTTCTCATTGTACTTTTCCTGACTTCTTTTTTTTTTGTTAGTTTCTGCTTTATAACAAAGTGAATCAGTTATACATATACATATGTTCCCATATCTCTTCCCTCTTGCGTCTCCCTCCCTCCCACCCTCCCTATCCCACCCCTCTAGGTGGTCACAAAGCACCGAGCTGATCTCCCTGCGCTATGCGGCTGCTTCCCACTAGCTATCTACCTTACGTTTGTTAGTGTGTATATGTCCATGACTCTCTCTCGCCCTGTGACTTCTTAAATTGAAAGCCTAGCTTATTAATTTTTAACCTTTCTTCTTTTCTTAAAATAAGCATTTACGACTATAGTGGTTCCCTTTTACCTGCTGGAGATACGGTCCAAGGGTCCCATCGAACGCCTGAAACCACCAGTAGTACTGAACCCTATACATACTATTTTTTTTCCTATACCTATAAACCTATGATAAAGTTTAATTTACAAATTAGGCACAGTAAGAGAATAAAAACCATACTTAATAATAAAATAGAACAATTATAACAATATATTGCAATAAAAGTTTGCGAATATGATCTCTCTCTCAAAATATCTTATTGTTCTGTACACACCCTTCTTCCGCTGCTGCTTATGATAACATGAGATAATAAAATGTCATGATGCAATGAGATGAATGATGAAGGGATTGTGATGTAGAGTTAGGCTACTATTGACCTTCTGACCCTATGTCAGAAGAAGGATCATCTGCTTCCGGTTCTCATGGATTATTGGGCCATGACGATATTGATGATGATTGGATGTCAGGAGTGGACGATGTCAATGGCTGGGGATCCCAGGCAGGACAGAGCAGGGCAGCATAAGATTTCATCACACTGCTCAGAAGGCATGCAATTTAAAACTTATTTAATTGAATCTTGAATTTTCCACTTAATATTTTCCATTTAATATTTTCAGACCTCAGTTGAAATCACAGAAGGTGAAACCACAGACAAGGTGGGGACTAGTCTATGCATTTTTCTTTAAGTACTGCTTTGGCTGCATCTCACAAGTTTTGAAATGTTGTATTTAACTTGTTATCCAGTTATGAATATTTTCTACTTTTCTTTATGATTTATTTTTCCAGCTATGAATGTGCTTTAAAATTCCCAAATATATGAGTTTTTAAAAATTTTTTTAGATTTCCACTTTATATGTATTTTGATCACAGAATATGTTATATATGATTCGGATACTATGAACATTTTTAAGACTTGTTTCATGGCCAATATTTATAAGTGTTCTATGTACTTACAAATTATGTTTTCTTCAAATATTGGGTGTAGGATTCTACATGTGTCCATTACTTCAAGCTGTTAATTTTGTTGTTCATATGTTCAGTATCTTTTCTTTTTGGTTGTTTGCTTGATCTAGGGTTTCATGAGGATTAAATGATTATATTTATGTACACTAACTTATAATATCTATCTATTATATATGTATGTTTATATAACATATAATATACATTTATATATAAGTTTATATATTTTATATATATAAAGCAGTGTTTGGCATGGATAAGATATATAAGTGGCCTGAACATAGTGGTTTAAAATGTACTCTGGAGTCAGATTGCTCAGATTCACATCTGGGCTCTGACTGATTAGCTGGTTGACCCTGGTCAAGTTTACTTAACCTCTCTGTGTCTCAGCTTCTGAATCTGTAAAACAGGAATAATAATAGAGTTGCTGTGGAGATTAAGTGAGTTAGTACATATAAAGGTCTTAGAACCATGGTGACTTAAATCTGAATCCAAGTGCAGCTGGGGCAGATTTGAAATGGCTGGACTTGGAAATGCCACAAACACATCAGAAGGGAAAGAGGGTGGAAGAAAGTCACAGGGTCACAGGGACAGCACAGGCTCAGGAATCTGGGGAGAGAAAACAGGCAAAGGTAAGAGGTTGCTAGGCTAGATAGAGTGAAGGAGAAACCAGCACTTCCTTTGATCACACGCTCTGAGACTGTGAACATAATCACCATCATACTCAGGTTCCTAAAACCCCTGCCTCTGGCCAATACACTTCCATCCCACTGAAAAGCTACAAGGAATAGAGGCGATTCAAGGTTACTATTATGAAAAACACTACGTATATTCAGAAAGACTCCTGCCAGTTCTGCTTCCTGCTTTGTGAGATGAAAATGGGAATTAGGGATAAGATTCCAGTACTTGCAGAAAACCAAGGCAAGGAGTCAAGCTTGAGGGTGCGTAATGGGGCAGGTGTGGAGGATTCGCAAACCTGGCCACTCAAGTAAGAGCCGATCCATGCCTGACCCAAGGAATACAAGCAATACAAATTAAATGATTTTTCTGGGTTAATATAAAAAGACACACATGCATGCAAGTAGGCACACGTGCACACACACATACTTCCAATTTCATTCCTGCCTAAAATCACATTAAATTTACAATAAAGTGTTTTGGTTTTTTAAAGACATAAACTAACAAATATGGGGAAATTAGGGGAGGAGACAACAGCAATAAAAGTTTGGAAGCTACAAAGCATACTGATGATATGTAACTGACAAAAACAACTCAAGAAACATGAAAATCCCAAGTTATCACTGGAGGAAACTGAGAAAACCTGATTTACACCTTGGAATCTTCAAAAGACTCCCAAATGGATAACACCAGATTCCTCTGGAACTGGAAGTAAAGGAAGACCTCTAAAATGAGAGGGATTGGGTGCATCCCTGTATCCCCTCTCCTCTCCATGCCACCGGGAAGGGGCAGACATCTGAAAGTTTATTCTCTGGAAAAGGTAAAATAGAGGGTCTCTGAATTGGAGAGACCCAGATTCACCAAAGATAGGTCTACTACACCAGAACCAAAGCGATTTAGTGACTGGTATATCCTGAACGATGAATGCTAAGGCACTCCCACCTCCAAGCCCTCTGAACCCACTCAGCTCTCGGAATGCTAGCAGCCAGAATTTTACTTTCCAACTTGGAGCCTCTTTCTAAGGAGTCTGACCAGTGCAAGAGGAAAAATGTAGATTCTTACTGTGGTGGGCTGAATTATACCCCTCCCCAAAGGTCCATGTCCTAATCCTTACGCCTGTGAATATGTTACCTCGAAATGGACTTTGCAGATGTGATTAAATTAAGAATATTAAAATGGGGAGATTATCCTGGATTATGCAGATACGTCCAGTGTAGTCACAAGGGAGGCAAGAGTATCAGATTCAGAGAGAAGATGTAAGAACAGAAACGGAAATCGGAGAGAAGAGGAGCTGCTACAGTGGTGGCTTTGAGGATGGAGGGAGGGGATCAATCAAGGAATGCAGGCAGCCTGTAGAAGCTGGAAGAGTCAAGGACACGGATTCTTATCTAGAGCTCCCTGAAGGAATCCGGGACTGCTGAAATCTTGATTTTAGTCCAGCGCCACTGATTTCGGACTTCTGCTCTCCAAAACTCTAAGACGGGAAATTTGTGCTTTATGTCTCTAAGTTTGTGGTTATTTGTCACAGTAGCAATAGGAAACTATTATAAATAATTTGAAATTCCTCAATGATATTTAAATTCCTCAATAAATGGCTCACCCAGCTCACCATGCAGCAGTGAAGTTCAGACCCAACAAGCCCTACACACACACACACACACACACACACACACACACACACACACACACACATTCAATTCCAATCAGCTCTTTCTTCCATTCATTGCCATCACCAGAGAGACAGAGATCCCCAGATGCCTGATGAAAGCCTCCTACAGGGAAGTTAGAGACCAAAACAAATTTAAATAAAGACCAATTTGGAGGAAACCAACTTGGAGAAAAGAAAGCTTAAAATATATATATATATATATATATATAAAATTCATTCCTCAGAAAGATAAGAGAAGATTCTGTGTTCATGAAAAAAGAAGAGAATGCTATTTAAAAAGGAACATTCAGGGCTTCCCTGGTGACGCAGTGGTTGAGAGTCCGCCTGCCGATGCAGGGGACACAGGTTCGTGCCCCGGTCCGGGAAGATCCCACGTGCAGCGGAGCAGCTGGGCCTGTGAGCCATGGCCGCTGGGCCTGCGCGTCCGGAGCCTGTGCTCCGCAACGGGAGAGGCCACAAGAGTGAGAGGCCCCCGTACCGCAAAAAATAAATAAATAAATAAAAATAATAAAAAGGAACATTCACAGAACAAAAGGAGAACTCTTGGGAATTAAAAAGATAGCATAAACAAAAAAGTCAGTAGAAGATTTGGAAAATGAAGTCAAGGTGTTACTCAGACACTAGAGCAGAGAGAGTAAGATATATTTTTTTAATGGTGCTAAAACTGAGAAAAATAAAGAACCTGTCAGTCTGAGGAGTCCAATACTAAATAACGGGAATTTCTATAACAGAGAAAATGGAGGACAGAAATCATTATAATTCAAGAAAATTTCATGAAACGGCAGAGCATGAGAATCCGGATGGAAAGGTTATACCAAATGATGTTTAAAAACCTCCAGCTGAAAGAGGGTCGTCTATGTGCTTCCAGAGAAGAAAGAACAGGTCACATATAAAGTATAGGGAATCGTATATTGGCTTTAAGCTTCCGAACAGCTAAATTGGACAAAGACTATGGAGCAATGCCTTTTAAATTCTGAAGGAAATTATTTCTATGATACATGATACTTTCTCATGATTCAGTTCTCAAAAAAATCCCCCTTCCAAGAAGCTTCTGGAAAATGCACTCCAGCAATGAAAGAATTCTTCTTCCTTCAAGAAGAGGAAGAAATAGAATTCAGGAAACAGAATGTAGAACACAGGAGAGAGGTTAGCGGAATCCACGGAAAGAAGGGAAGACTGTTCCAGAGCAACACCTGTTCGCCAGGTGTAGAGCAACCAGCTCACTGGAGCAGTGTGACTTGACAGACAGAAATGCCCAAGGCAGTCTTCAGCAAGGGCCCTGCTGCCAACGTACTATCCTTTGAATGTCAGGACAGCAAGCCTGGCTGCGATGTTTATCTGTATTTGGTTTGACTTAACCACGTGCTGAAGCTGTTCCTGCCCTCCTTTCTGTTCTCCACTGTTTGGATCTCCTAAGGGCACTCACTTCACTCCTGAGAGCTGGAGGGGGGCCATGGAGCCAGACCGTGACCTGGAGACTTTCAGCTTATCTTCTCCCAGGAACGTTCATCCAAGAGTGGCACAGTCGCCTCTCTGAATACAAACTGGTTTATGCTCACTATTATTTTTTCTTCAAAAATAAACAACAGGGGGGACTTGGCAGTCCAGTGGTTAAGACTTCGCCTTCCAACGCAGGGGGTGTGGGTTCAATCCCTGGTCAGGGAGCTAAGATCCCACAAGGCTTGTGGCCAAAAAACCAAAACATAAAACAGAAGCAATACTGTAACAAATTCAATAAAGATTTTAAAAATGGTGTCCACATCAAAAAAATAGCTTAAAAAAATAAAAAATAAATAAACAACAGGGACTTCCCTGATGGTCCAGTGGTTAAGACTTCCTCTTCTAATGCAGGGGGTGCAGGTTCGATCCCTGGTTGGGGAGCGAAGATCCCACATGCCTTGCGGCCACAAACCCAAAACATAAAACAAAAGTAATATTGTAACAAATTCAATCAAGACTTTAAAAATGGTCCACATCAAAAAAAATCTTTAAAAAATTTTTTAAAAACCCAGCATATTTTTTAGGGATAGATACCCAGGTAAAATCTTAAAAATGAAACAGAATAAAACAATTTACTTTCCAGGGGATGAGCTGTGTTCACCAAGGTAGATTCTAGTGTCACCCTGGTGGTTGGTTCCTGGATCTTCAACAATCAGTTGTGGATTTCACACAAAATGTTTTATTGAAAGTCTTGGGAAATTCTAGCTCAAGAAAACCCCCAAGCACAGCTACCCAGAGACTCACATTAATATTGAGGTCTTTATCTCATTCTCCAAAATTTGTCAGCCAGCTTCTGTGTAACCCAGATCTGGTCCTGCAGTTCCCTCCGTGTGGCTTCGGATGTTTGAGCTCTGGTGGAGGTAAAGTTCATAACTTGTCACTCTAGGCACTAAGGTTAATATATCTGAGCAATGCTAAAGATGTTTAGAGAAACTTATTTTTATCTGTAGATCATCTTGGGGGCAAGCAACTTCTGGACTCCCCCTCCACCCTTTTATCTTCAACGAGACTCTGGTTCTCTACTTGTAGAACCACTGCATCTAATGTAGGGATACAGCAGAAGACACTGAATGGAAGTTGGAGCTCCGTTAGGCTGGGAGCTGAGGATTCCTTTGTAGATGAAGAACACAGAACCCTGCTGATTGAGTACCACTGAGCTCTCTTGGCATCAGGGCATGAGGCCTCAAGGATCCTAAAGGTATTACTGACAGACCAGAAAAAAGACCCTAGAAATAAGCCTGGGAAATGAGCAAGATGTGGGATTCTCTGCCTCAGGGAACAGGGTGAGGTACACTGGCTGACCCTGCAGCCCTAGGGAATCCATCAGGTCTACCATGGTAGGAATCTCTAGAAGTGCAGATGCTGCCTGTCATCGAGGGGTCTTTCATCAGCCTCTCTGAACTGGAAAATGAGGTTCCTTTTGGTGTTCTTGGATATGACAGAGCAAGTTTCTGCTCTGCTTCTGAGCTCTGGGCTTCCTCTTCACCTACTCTAGCAGAGGCAGATAGACCCAGCCCTAAGAGTAAGGGCAGAGAGATTGACAGGAAACATTTGCAAGAATCCTAGAGGCAGTTCCTGGTGTCTTGGGTCAGCTTCTGCAATACCATAAAAAATCCTAAGGATGAGTTCTTTTGGACCGGATGTCTAAGAAGATAGCCAGGGGGAAGGACTGAGACAGACTAAAAGAGTCCAGGGGCCCAGATGAGGTTAACTGTCACTACTTATAGGTTTTTGGAGTTCAGTGATCAGAAATAGGGTTTGATCCCTTATTTTAATGAATGATGAGTAAATAATACTAAACTCATCTAGTGAAAGTATGTTTGGGGAGTAAGATATGTATTCAATCTCAAAGCATCACCTTTGAAACTACTAATTAAAAAGGGGAAAGGTACCTTTCTAATGGAGAGATCTGGCAGGCATCACCTTCTTCAAGTGACCAAATTGAGTAGAGCAGACACGTCAGTGCCTCCTGCATGTCCCCTCGGTTCACCCAGTAGGGCTTCTGCAGACAGTTCCAGGCAGGCAGATGACTTTCTGCATCTCTCTACCGGAAGGTGTTCTCCAGGTGAAGGAGCACACTTGCACAGCGCACAGGGCAGGCCAGAAGTACTTGGGGGTTAACACCCCATAATGACCTTCAACCAGTGAGAGTTGGTAGATAAATTCCATAACTTCCTTGCCTTTCATTAGGATAATTCTGAGGGGGTGTATTGTTCAGTCTTTCAAAAATCCACAGCTGGAATGAGCCCCAGTTGCTTAGAGCATTAACTCACTCACTTATTGGCTTTTCCTCCCTTCCCTGTCTCACTTCCTTACTCTCTCATTGTGCTTCCTGGGGTCACATCTCAAATAAACTACTTGTACCCAAATTCTTACCTCAGGGTCTACTTTTAGGAGAGCCCAAACTAAGGTGTGTAACATTACCAATAACAGTGCACACTGACACAACGGTAAGTACATGATATTACACTATGTTCTTGCCAAAAAAAGTTTAAAAATAAATTATGTTTATATAATTTTAAGTTATTAATTTTAAGTTGAAAGAAATTTAAATGGTTTTAAGAAAAACAAGAAATGGTTAGCCTGAATCCAATAATGAGGAAACAATCGGACAAATCCAGATTGTGGAACATTCCACAAAACAGCTACCTAGTGATCTTCAAAAATGTAAATATAATAAAGGGCCAAAAAAAGTCAAGAAATTGTTCTAAAATAGTGAAGACTTAAGAGACCTGACAACCAATTGCAAATATGTTCCTTGATTGGCTCCTGGGTCAGGAAAAGGAAGAAAAAAGAAGCTATAAGGGACATTATTGAAATAGTTGGGGAAATTTGATTATGGACAGTATATTAGTCAAGTTTTTGGTATCAATGTTAAATTGGGTGTGATAATGATATTGTGGTGATATATGAGAATTCCTTGTTCTTAGGAGATGCATGCTGAAGTATTAGGAGTGATAAATTACTTTTAAAGGATTCAGAGAAAAAATAAATTTATAGAAAGAGATAAAACAAATGTAGCAAAAGGTTAACTATTGATGAATCCAGGTAAAGGGAATACACGTGTTCATTGCATTAATTACTCCTTCAACTTTTCTGTAGTTTGAAATTTCAAACTAAAAAGTGGGAGGGGGGCAAACAAAGAGTCTGTAAAACACAAAAGTGAATAGAATACATGTGTATCAAAGGGCTTGAAAATGTGACTGTTAAAAGTGCCAGAACAGCTATTATTATGGTTTATATGTTTTAAGTATCTTGAAAGATGAATTCCAAGGAGAATAAATCCATGTTTTTCAAATGAGTCATTTATAAGAAAGAATTGATTCTGTTAACCCCTGAAGTCAGATACCCAGCTTGTATATAAAGTCCTTGAAAGGGCTCTTTCAGAATCATTATTTCTTTTTCTCTAATTAAACGTTTTAATAAAAGAGCCAACATTGTCTTCTACCATTTTAATTGTAAGTATGAACCCAGTGATTGTTTAAAGTGACCTTTTATGATATCACTTTCTATTTAAACATTTCTTCCCATATGACACAAATATCTTTCCGAATCCATTGTGTCAGTATATCTGTTACTCCGTGCTATAAATAGAATGCCATTCAAATGTAAATAATGCAGGATTTGAAAGTCACTAAAAGTAATGGGGAACTACCCAAATCACACACAAGGTTCTGACAAATAAGGATCTGACAGAATTATGATAGGAAACATTTAAAGAAAAAGTCAAAAAGTATGATAACAGGTTATGATATCTAAAGAATGATTTGACTATTATAGATTAAGAGATTCCCTTAGGATGCCCTATAGTATTCAGGCAAAATAACCCTACTTGTGAAAGTGCTGCAAAAACCAAAAGTGAAATGAAGGACTCCATATTGTGCTCTCTTAAAATTTTGTCAATAAAAATGACAGCATTTGGATCTAAACAACATCTTGATTTATTTTTGGTTGATTCTAAGATTTGGTGCGGCCTTACAAGACAAATTAAAATTGTGTTAAATATTAGATTGAACCATGTGGAACTGTCATTTTTACAAATCAAAAAAGTAGGGTTTAGGGCTTCCCTGGTGGCGCAGTGGTTGAGAGTCCACCTGCCGATGCAGTGGACGTGAGTTCGCGCCCCGGTCTGGGAAGACTCCACATGCCGCGGAGCGACTGGGCCCATGCGCCATGGCCACTGAGCCTGCACGTCCGGAGCCTGTGCTCCGCAACGGGAGAGGCCACAACAGTGAGAGGCCCGCGTACCGCAAAAAAAAAAAAAAAAAAAAAAAAAAAGTAGGGTTTAAACTAATATAAGATAAAATAAGCTTATTAATTGGTTTGCATTTCTAACAATAAAATCCTAGTAAAATATTTTGTTTCCAGTTCCAAATGAATTCACTTTAAGCGGCGAATTTTTGGTAACAATTATCGCTGGTTATTTATCTACATTTGGGGTTACAGTGGCATTTGGAGGGCAGAGGTAGAATCCACCCACTGCTTGGAACATTGTTTCAGTGGGAGAAAAGTCATCCTGGGGTCCAAATAATGAATTAAAAACTAATTTTTGCAATCAACCCATTTTTTAACTGATAACATGCTGAAGAATTATGAATGTGACTTTGTTTTAATAAGATACACATCCAAATGTGCATATCCAAGTGAGTGTCGATATTTTCAAAGCCATCACCATGGGAGCTTCCACAGACATTTTCATGATAGGGTCAAGGTTACAAACAGTTCTGTGGTCTTATCCTCTGGAATCGGCCTGAAATTCTGTGGCAATAATTCCTTTTACTGTCTTTCGAGATGGTGAATAGTCATCCACTGAAGATGGGTTGGTTTTTTAGTAATGCAATAAGTAAACAAACTGGGCAATATATTTGAGGGCTCACATAAGAAATGTTTATGTTCTTGTCTGGCCATATTTTACTTGTGGCTGTACCGTCACCCACAGGACCTCTTCAGTCATTATACTGCCCGATTTTATAATGCCATTACTCCCTGAGCAACTGGGAAAGGCAAGGCATGTAGAAACTCTCCATAACTATTTGCTGAATGTTGAATACATGAATGAAGCTATGACTTCTTATATATGAATGTCATTCACATACATAGTGAAGTAGAAATGGCTCACAGTTGGTAAATAAAGAAGACAAAAAACTTTTTTTCCAGTACAGTTTTCTTTATTGATCTTGCTGTTTTATATCTCAGTATTTCTGGGCAGTTGAGTACCTCTGAGCTGTATCAAGCTCCCCCAGTTCCCCTCCCACAAGAGTCGTGATCCACTTCTAACAGCAGGAGTTAAGGCTCTGCTAGTTTAGATTAATCTAGTGGTTTAAAATTGTTCTGTTTTCTTTGAAGTACATTGATTTGCAAAATCACTGTTTGCTCATCCTTAAAGGTCCAGGGAACCTGGATAGGCAGGACTAGTCAGCACTGTATTGTGAGGGGAAAAAAAAAGATTTCTCATGCTGAGTTGTGCATATTTGTTTTTGAAAATAGGAAGTAGGAACATTAGGAAGGATCTGCAAAATGATGTCCACAGAGCCACTGGGTCCTGGTTCCACCAAGTCATTGACTGATAATCTGAAAACCATCAGCAAAGTTAGTAAAATAGTGAAGCAGAGTGACAATTTTGTGGATGCAAAAGAATCCTTAAAAGTAATCCAGCCCAAAACAACAAATGCTGGAGAGGGTGTGGAGAAAAGGGAACCCTCTTGCACTGTTGGTGGGAATGTGAATTGATACAACCACTATGGAGAACAGTATGGAGGTTCCTTAAAAAACTAAAAATAGAATTACCATATGACACATCAATCCCACTACTGGGTGTATACCCAGAGAAAACCATAATTCAAAAAGACACATGCACCCCAATGTTCATTGCAGCACTATTTACAATAGCCAGGACATGGAAGCAATCTAAATGCCCATCGACAGATGAATGGATAAAGAAGATGTGGTACACATATATACAATGGAATATTACTCAGCCATAAAAAGGAATGAAATTGGGTCATTTGTAGAGACATGGATTGATCTAGAGACTGTCATGCAGAGTGAAGTAAGCCAGAAAGAGAGAAACAAATATTGTATACTAATGTATGTATGTGGAACCTAGAAAAATGGTACAGATGAACCGGTTTGCAGGGCAGAAATGAGACACAGATATAGAGAACAAACATATGGACACCAAGGGGGCAAAGTGGCAGGGTGAGGTGGTGATGGTGGGATGAATTGGGAGATTGGGATTGACATATGTACACTAATATGTATAAAATGGATAACTAATAAGAACCTGCTGTATAAAAATAAATAAATAAAATTCTAAAATTAAAAAAAAAAAAAGTAATCCAGCCCAAAAACTCATAATAAAGAGGAAAATGCCTGAGGTGCAGAGAGAATAATCCGCTTTCCCAACACAGCACGTGGATTAAGAACATGGGCTTTGGAGCCAGAAATGTCTTGGTGTTCAAATCCTGGCTCTGTCTCCAGTCAGCTATGTGACCTGGGCTGAGTCTTCCCTTCCTTCTGTTTTAATTGCCTCACTCTTGAGGTTGTCAAGATTAACTGTATTAAACTCATAAAGTGCTTAACACAAAGAAAGCACCTCCCAAATTGTTATTATCATTATTGTTGCTGCTGTTGTTTTCCTAGGCCACAAAGCCAGTTTCAGGGTATACTACAACACATTCATCCAATAAATATTTATTAGGCACATGCTTTGTTCCAAACACTGTTTTAGGTGCTGTAGATACATCAACAAACAAAACCAACAAAAACCTTTCCCTTATGGTGCTTTCATTTTAGTAAGGACAGACAGGCAATAACCTATATACCTGGTAAAGGGGAAAGTTTTACAGTAAATTAGAAGATGATATGTACTATTGACAAAAAAAAAGGGGGGGGTGCTTCCCTGGTGGTGCAGTGGTTAAGAATCTGCCTGCCAATGCAGGGGACACGAGTTAGAGCCCTGGTCCGGGAAGATCCCACATGCCGTGGAGCAACTAAGCCCATGTGCCACAGTGACTGAGCCTGCACTCTAGAGCCCACGAGCCACAACTACTGAGCCTGTGTGCCACAACTACTGAAGCCCGTGCGCCTAGAGCCTATGCTCCACAACAAGAGAAGCCACTGCAATGAGAAGCCCATGCACCGCAATGAAGAGTAACCCCCACTCGCTGCAACTAGAGAAAGCCCATGTGCAGCAACGAAGACCCAATGCAGCCAGAAATTAATTAATTAATTAATTTAAAAAATTAAATTAAAAAAAAGTAGGGGGATCCAAGCACTGGGGAGAGGAGAGGTGGAGCAGGTGGCGATATTAAATCAGGTGGTCAAGATAGACCTCACTTGGAGTGTGACATTTAAGACTGGAGGGAGGCAAATAAGGGAGCCATCAGGGTATCTGAGGGAAGAGCAATCAGGCAGAGGGAAGACAGCTCAAGGGCCTTATGTTAAGAGTGGCTGGTATGTTCAAGGAACAACAAGGAGGTAAGCCTGGCTGGAGCATAGTAAGCAAAGGAGAGGAAAGGAGAGGTGAGAGAAAAGAGGTAATGGGAGCTGAGATCCTTAAGAAGTTTTGAGAGCCATAGAAAGGACTATGGATTTTACTCTGCAAGAAATAAGGAGCCATTGCAAGACTTTGAGTGGAGGAGTGACCTGATGGGATTTATATTTTTAAATGATCACTCATGGTTCTGCTTTCTGGGTTATAATCCTCAGTTTGGCTCAAATGAAATTTTCTTTGTTCTCCTAAAAAGAAGAGTATCACTCAGGCTGCCGTATTAAGAATAGACTGAGGGGAGGAAACAGTTGAAGTAGGGAAACTATTTAGGAGACTTTAGAGCACCCCAGAGGGGCATAATGGTGGGAATATACCAGGGAAGTATATCAGTAGAGGTGGTGAGAAGTGGCTACATTTTAAATATATTTTGCACAGGTGACAGACAGGATGTGAAATGTGAGAAAGAAAGAAGCTATGAATGAATCCTAGATTTTTGGTCTGGGATGTTGGAATACTGAAGGTGTCACTAACTGAGGTGAAGAAGGAAATGACTGGAATGGCTTTTGGGGGAATGAGCAAGATCAGTTCGTTTTCATAATTCTTATCCTTGTTTCTCTATAGGTAAGATATTTCCCCTTTCTGGCTTCTTCCAAGATTTTCTCTTTATCTTTGGTTTTCTGCAGTCTGAGTATATGTTTAGGTATAGGATTTTTGGTGTTGGTATTTTTTTTCCTTTGGTATTTATTCTGGTCTTTGGTGTTCTCTGAGCTTCCTCTTGGATCTGTAGTTTGTGTCTGTCATTAATTGTGGAAAGTTCTTGACCATTATGACTTCAAACATCTATTTTACTCCATTTCTTTCTTCTCCTTCTGGCATTCCAATTTTCTCTATGTTACATCTTTTGAAACTTTCCTACAATTCTTGGATATTCTGTTTTGTTTGTGTGTCTGTATGTGTGTGTCTTATTGAGGTATAATTGACATATAACACTATATTAATTCCAGGTGTACAACATAATGTGTTTTTTGTTTGTTTCTTTGTTTGTTTTCACTCTTTTTTCCTCTTTGCATTTCAGTTTTGGAAGTTTCTATTGACTAATCTTTAAGTTCACTGATTCTCTCCTTGGCTGTGTCCAGTCTAATAAAGCATCAAAAGCATTCTTCATTTCTGTTACAATGTTTTTGATTTCTAGCATTTTCCTTTGATTCTTCCTTAGAATTTTTATTTCTCTACTTACATTACTTATCTGTTTTTGCATGTTGTTTATGTTTTTCATAGCCCTTAACATATTTATCATAGTTATCTTAAATTCCCTGTCTGACAATTCCAACATTTTTGTCATATTTGAGTCTGCTCTGTCCCTTCAGACTTTTTTCTTGCTTTTTGTCATGGCTTGTCATTTTTTGTTTAAAGAGGAAGATGTGGTATTGGGTTATGGCTACTGAGGTAAATAGGCCTTTTGTATAAGGATTTATGATAATCCAGCTAGGAGCTGAGCTTGGTTTAATGTTTTTTAATGTTTGCTGTAGCTCTAGGTGCCAGAGGCTTCAAACTTTTCTAGTGCCTCCTTTTTTTCTTTTTTTGGTCTCCCCTCTTGACTTTGGGCCACCTTAAGTATGTCTTCTTAGGGACACACCATGTCTTGTGGCTCTTTCAATTGTAATCTGCTTTTTTTATACTGGAGCACAGTGGTAAGGTATGAAAGAGGAAGAACATTCTATAATCTTCCAATAGTCTTTTTCTTTTTTTTTTTTAATTTCTTGGCTGCGCCACACAGCATGTGGGATCTTAGTTCACCAACCAGGGATTGAACCAGCACCCCCTGCACTGGGAGCGTGGAGTTTTAACCACTGGACTGCTAGGGAAGTCCCTAAATCTCAGTCAGCCTCTGTTTCTCTCCTGTGACCTTCACAGGTGTTTCTTCTGGTATAGCACCTTTCTCTCCCTTAGATGAACAGGAAGGCTATAGAGGGCTGGAATGAGAGACATACCCTTCTCTTATGCCTCTGGGAAAAGCCTCTGATCAAGTCTTCCCTCTGGAGAATAAGCCTTTGCTATGGAGAAGTCTCTGGGCCTATTTCACTGGTTTTATTTTTCTCCTTCCCCTTCCAGAGCCATGTGGGGATCTTTCTCAGATCTTCACCTTGAGAACCTCGTGGGGTTCCTGGAGATAAAACCTATGAAAGTATGGCCCATCCTCCACCCCCCAGCCTGGTCCTGAGGCTATGGCCTCCTGGAGTTTCTCACTCTCATGATAGTCCATACTCAGCCTCCAGCAGTTCATTAAAATTACCTTTCAAGTGTACCTAACATTACACTCCAGGGGCTTCTGCTCCCGGTAAGCAGATGTCTTCTAGATTCACCTGACTCTCCAGATGTGAGGATAGCAGTTTGCCCTACAAATTCCATTCTCTGATGGGTTCAAAACAAGTTGTTGAATTCTGGCTTGTCCAGTGTTTCTTGTTATAAGAATGGCAGTAATGGCTTCCAAGCTCTTTACAAGTTGGAGTTAAAGCTAGAATTCTTAGGAGTTATTTGGGCATGTTGATTTTGAGGTGTCTGTTGGATTCTTGCTACTCCAGGCATGGTTATGCACCTGCAGCATTGTCATTATCAGAGAGCCAGTGCAGAAATGCAGACTTTCAGGACCCACCCCAGAACTACAAAATCAGAACTTGTACTTTAAAAGATCCACAGATCTTTCTGGAGATTTATCTGCACATAGATGTTTCAGATATACTGTATTAGCAATGAAATGAAGATGTGGAAGAGACAACCATATGTACTGGAGTCTCGAGTTAAGCAGAGAGGTCCAGGCTGGAGACATAAATTTCTGAATTTTTGTCATGACGTTAGTATTTTAAGCCATGAAATAGGTTTCTTTTTCTAGGGAAAACAAGTGTCAATGCATCTGTAGTTGAATAAGTTGTGTTTATTCCTCGTTGCAAGGTGAGAGAACCCACACCATGGAGAACCTGGAGTATCTCAGAAAAAGTGTGCTAGAAAGGACTTGTTAAGGATTAGGACTAACGTTAGGTGATTTATGGGGGTGCGTAAGGAAGTAGGGCTTTGCTCTGGATTGAACGCAGTGAGGAAGTAGGGGTAATTGTATGATTGGATGTCTTCATAAATCTTTTCTGTAAGGTAGGAGGGTTAAAGCTAAAGGTGTAATAGGTAAAGAAGCAGCCATCAGTATGGCCAGGATACGGGAATGTTTGGTTATTCTAAGGGTTTGGACAATGTTCATGTTCTTCGTGTGTGTTCAGACATTGTTATGGAGTGGTCTTGTTTTTGTCTTGATCTATCCTGGTCACAGCGGTGTTGTCTGATATTGGTGTTCTAGAAATTGTTTATGTCCAACAGGAGAACACCAGGGCTACCTTTGGGTGCCAGGCCAGCTCTGGATGTCAGGGGTTGCTTTTCTCTTTCTCATCGGTCCTCAATATCTTCCCTCTATGCCCTTCTATGCCTTGTTTTGTGGGCATCTGGTCCTTCATGGAGTCCAGCCCATACTGTGAAAGCTTGTAATTTATATAGTCTTAACCTGAAAAGGACAGAGGGCTTTATCTGCACTCATCTGTCCCAGCTACTAGTTGCTCTATTTATTTAACCTCCTCTAACCCAGAGGAGTTCAAAGAGGTTAAATAGTTTTCCACAGAGTAGCCTAGATTACATGGCAGAGCATTTAGTAGTAAGAGCATCCACCAGCCTTTAAGGCCTGTGTTTAAATTCTAGCAATAATACCTACTTGCTTTAGCAAGTTGTTTAAAACCCTCTAGTTCCAGTTTCTTCCTCTAGAAAAAGAGCTGAATAAACTTCCCTTTCGGGATTGGCTGACACAATTAGACCTAGTGTTTAGAAAGCGGCTAAGGAAAGTCTGATGGACATTTCAACAAGTGGTGGTTATTGGTAGAAGTAACAGAAATAATAGAAATGGGTGTAAAAATTGATGGCATCTTCCCCTTGTCTTTGAACTCCCCATCTTGTCCCCACACCATTTATATCGCATTGGTTTGCCTTATTGGAAGATATGGTTCGAATTATACATTCTGAGTAAAACTTAACATTTGTTGATAATATAGAAGTATACACTCTTCAATTATGGGAGCCAATTAGTAAGATCACATGAAAGAGACATTTGAGTTGGAATCCAATGATTTATATTTGACTCCTGGCTTCATAACTGGGAAGTTTACATCCTACAGCAACTTACCTGACCTTCTGAGTTGTAGATACCTCATCTGTTAAACAAGTATGAGGGGTGGGAGCTAGGGGAGAGTGTTTTGAAGATGACTTTGGGTAATATTTTTGTTTTGTAAGGTATTTTATATATTGTAAAGCTTTTTACAAAGAAAGTTCTATTATCATTCGGTCCTTAGGCATATTTTTATGTGCTCAATTTATTCCTTAAACTTATTTTCAGTTATGGAATGGAAAAACCAGGAAAGCATTCAAATTTCTCTCCAAGGTATTTGAGCTCATACCTTGGGACCCGATTCAGCGAAGCGTATCTAAATCAGTTGCCTTATGTTCTTGGGCTACCAACCAAGAATATAGTCAAATAATGGTGACCAACTTCAAATGCTGCTGTACCAAAAGACTGATCTACTGAGGGCTGTGCAGGAAGGGAAGGACAGGACTGCAAACATAATTTACCTATGGATGAGCCATAAAATACAACATTACCTAAGATAAAGTGCCCCCCTCACTCCCCCCAAAACAGAAGCCAGTCCTAGTCATTTGTTCAGAAGAAAAGAAAAGAACAATGAACATTTACTAACATCATTTTCATTGTCTCAGGGGAGGATGCTAACTTTGAATGCCTACATTGTGTCAGGCTGGAAGAGGTCCTCACAGGAGCCCTGAGGTTTCATTATTATTACCTTCATGTTACAGGTAGGAAGGGACTGGAGTTTAGAATGATTATGCAACTCGTCCCAAATCACACACCTAGTAAATGGCAGAGTGAGAATTGGAGGTAGATCTGTTTGAAGTGAATACATTAGACTTCTTTGAACTTATTGGGGTACTTACTGAGGGAAAAGTATCCCAGCTGAATGGCTCTTCTATTGTCTACATTCCAAAGTAAAATTAATGTTCCTAAAAGAAAGAGGAAGGAAGTTATAGAATTTCAATAAAGGGACATCTGAAAACCCATTTAAGGCATCCTGTCCCTCTGCCTGATGGGTGGATCCTTCTACAGCAGCTGGTCTAGGTCACAGTGACAGGGAAGGTTATAAGGTTCTTACATACCCAGAGCGAAATGTGGGAGACTGTAGCATCCAACAATTCCAGCCCGATTGGATCTCCTCACTTAGGTCAGAGAGCCCATCCCTAACTCCTCTCTCGTGAAACGCATCATGCCTGACATGCATCTTCTCCCCACTCCTTTCAACTGCTTCCCAAAGGGTGAGAGATGTGAATCCCTTCCTCATGGCTCTCTTGTGGGTGATTGCTCCACCCACCATGGTCCCTCTAGGCCTAGCTTTTCTGAATTTCTCCCAACATCTGCTGGTGACATAAAAATCTGCCGAAGCAGTGGGCGGCTTCCCCAGCTTCCTCTTACAACCCTCCGAAGGATTCACAAATGTGAAAAACGTTGTGATATGACAGCCTGCATGTTTTTTTTTGTTTGTTTGTTTGTTTTGCAGTACGCGGGCCTCTCACTGTTGTGGCCTCTGCCATTGCGGAGCACAGGCTCCAGACGCACAGGCTCAGCGGCCATGGCTCACGGGCCCAGCCGCTCCACGGCATGTGGGATCTTCCCGGACCAGGGCACGAACCCATGTCCCCTGCATCGGCAGGTGGACTCTCAACCATTGCGTCACCAGGGAAGCCCCAGCCTGCATGTTTTGACCTGTGTAGAATTTAGCAACTGTTGCTTATAAGGAAAATATTTATAGCCTCATTTTTTTTAATGCAAAAAAAGAAAACAAATTACAAATATTTTGTTGATTTTTTAAATCAAGTAAATGGAAATGTGCTCTCCTCATAAAAAAACATTTTAAATATGATAATCCTCTCTCTTCCTCTCAGAACTGTATTTAGTTTATGTCCTTAAGTATGCATATTTATCTGTATGAACTCCCAGAAAAAAATATACTTTGATCTTTTGTGTTTTAAAAAATAAATGAAGTACATTCATGATAGAAAAAAATATGCCGCAATTAAAATGAAAGATGTAGACATCTAGGTAGTGATATATAAAGGTCTCTAAGACTTGTAGTTCAGGAATAAAAACCAAGCTGCAGAACAATACATGCCATATTTGCTGCCTTAGTATTTCTAAGTGTGGGTTTCTAGACCTAAATCAGAGCGGCACTCTGACTGTTGAAACCACTGTGGCTTTCAAATTGTCAAGTCTCAAACAACACCTCATAGTAATAGATATCCCAATAGATGACGATCCACAGATCGATGGCAAATAAAGACTCCTACTCTTTTCCTCACTTTTGTAATCCTGGCCAAGGCACTCTAGTTATTTGTCTCCCTAAAATTTAACATTTATTTCTCGACATCTCTGGGAGATATACAGAACAAAAAGAAGTGGTCCCTAATCTATTGGAGTTATAATCTATTCGGGGTAGAGAAAATACCACATAAAAATTTAAACAATGCAAACTAGTATGTGGTTCATTGCCAGCTTTGATACAGCTGCTTGAAACTGAGGAGAGTTATTAGTTAGATCCATTAGACAATAACTAGCTTGTCTAGGTATTAGAAAATTGTAATCTGTCTTCACCTTGTTCTTGCAAAATTGCATACCCACCAAGCTTTACGTAGCTTAGACAAGGTACCACAAGACTCACTTCACCACCCCCCATAAATAGTACCTCTGGCATACGAGCCTTAAGGTGTGCGCCCAAGTTGTTTTTCAGGAACAAGGAGTCACCTCTCATCCAGTTCAAACCTGTTGAGACCACCCTCACCTGGGCCTGCTCAAGTGTCTGATAGGTGACCTTTTGACATCAGAGGGCCAAAAACTCCACCCTCAGAACATACTAATGCCACAATTTTCTGAACACGTGTCCCATGAAGAAACACGAAGCTCATTTTTACCTGCGCAGAACGACAGTTACTTCACCTTTTTCCTACCTCCAATCACCTTCCCCCAAGTCTCAGACCACCCTGTTTCTTTATCCCTTAAATATCCCAAGCCCCTCGCCTTTGAGGAGGCAGATTTGAAACTTGTTCTTCTCTCTTCTTGCTTGACTGCTTCACGAAGAAACCTTTTCTTTGATGCAAACCTTGGTGTCTCAGCATTTGACTTGGTGCCCATCGGGCAAATAAACCTGATTCGGTAACATAATGAATTGAGAAAGCGGGGGCTGTCTGTAGACTAGACTAGACTAGAGGTGATTCCTATAATCCAGAAATAGATAAGAATCGTTAGGGGTTGATGAATGATCTGGGTAGCCCATCTACCCGGTAATTCAACAAGGTCTTAATTGGCATCGTACACCGTGTCAAGAACCAGTATTCTCTATGTGTTGTGCAACATTTCACCTGGCCTGACTAATGAAAACTAAGTGCATTTGGAATGGAAATGACATATATGTAGATGAAGTGTTTGATGAGCTCTTTTGCAACCCTGATCTATGTAAACAAACACAAATAAAGGAAGACAAACATCACTCAGTTAGCCTATCCAGGAGCAAGGTTTGAAAATGAAGATCCTTTTACCACTGACCTTTCTGGTTTTTATTAGTTCTCCAGGTTGGACAATAAAGAGGCACTACTACATAGGCATTAGAGAAACTACTTGGAATGATGCTCCTACTGGTAAATATATGCTCAATGTAATGCCTATTTCAGAAGATCAGTAAGTAATACCTTCACAGTGAAAAAGCTGCTATCAGAAGCAAACGTTGATAATTATTATTCACTGATAAAATGCTGCTAAAGAATTTTCCATGATTGACCGTTTCAGGGCACATTTGCTATTAGAACCGCTTCCTTTGAATTTTTAGTATAAGCATGACATGGAAGACAGCTATTAATATAAATCAGAAATTGCTCCTTCCTGGGATTATTGCCACTCTTGCCCTCATGATGCATACTTCAGGGATTATCTCTAATTCTGTATTTATCATCGATTTTGTTTGAGTGGTGCTTAAGATGTAAAACAACACTTTTCCTTCTCATATGGAGTCTATGGCAGAGATTGTAAAATTGCAGCTCTCTTCTTGATTTCTCTGTTCAGATCATTGGGACGAGGGAATCTAGAGGTTATGAGTCGGGTTCTGATTTACTCTGCTTGTGTGCCAAATTGCCCCCAATTCTACCAACAAATCCACAAATCATTGAAATGTGTAAACAATCTTAACTTGTAGGAATTGATCTGATGCTTGAGAGCTAAAATAACCTCAGGGTAGGGTTAGAAACCTTTCGTGGTTCAGTACAAAGAATTTGGTAAGTGATTTAAACCGAAATACCATGTATATTACTTGCTATATTTGCATTTGATCTCTTCACCAGAACTTCCAAACTTCTCCTTGCCTACTACCCTGTTTTTGACTCCTTCTAGATTTTCACCAGTGTCTGGGTTTGCCCTATAAAATTAGGCTGTAACGCTTCTTACTTCTAGTTTCAGTAGATTTAACACTGTTTTCTTTCAAGTCAAACATTGTTCAAGTTCTTGTTTGTTTGTTTGTTTACAGAGAGTTTCAGTCCCAAACATATCTGAAACAAAGCCAAGATAGGATAGGACCTGTTTATAAAAAGGCTTTGTATTTTGAGTACATGGATGATACCTTTCAAACGATCATTGAAAAACCATCCTGGTTGGGATTTTTAGGTCCAATCATGAAAGCAGAGACTGGAGACGTCATTTGTGTACATGTGAAAAATTTTGCTTCAAGAAACTATAGTTTCCATCCTCACGGAATCAACTGCACTAAAGAAAACGAAGGTAAGTGGGTCCCCTTTCCTTAGATTCCTGAGCTTTTGCTTGTGAAGAGCATGAGACCAAAACCTCAGGAAAAGCAAGTTAATCGTGAACTAGGAGTAGTTTGGGGTGAATGTAGACTTTTACTTCAGGTGTCTTTAATTTTTATATCCCAGATTGTTCTGTAATTTCTCATTTGAAATGAGTGGACCCTCCCCCCTGCACCCAGTGCAATTTCTGGAAAAGAAAACACACTTTTCTCGTATGTAAATAAATAACTAATTGGGGGATGGATAGGAGACACTCATGAGCTAAATGTTAGGTTGGCAGAAATATTGTTCCGCCTTCATCTCATTTCCATTTCCTAGCGAATGAGGATTAGCGTCTTGGAAAACACCACTGTCAGGTGAAGTCACTATTTTCCAGACAGTAAGTATCTTCTCCCCTAAACATTCACACTCACAGCTGCCTGATGGTGTTGGAAAAAGGAAGGGAAGAGAAAGCTACCAAATAGGGTTTTGTGTTCAACATGGAGCAAGGTCGTCTCAAAAGATGATAAATGATAGGTTGGTCACGCTTCAAAGTCTTCTGTTGAATGAAGGAATGTTACCTATAATTATCAGATTCCAGCTTCCGGAGGTGGAGATCTGAAGCCAGATTCTGGGAGAGGAAGCAAAAAAAGAGAGCAAGACGCCAGCTTCAGACTAAGGTAGTAGCTCAGTATAATATCAGCTATGCAGAAGGCCACTTCCCGATGCCTGTGGGCAGCTTGTAGATGACATGGAAGCTCTTGAGGCCCTGGGTCCCAAAGTCTGATTTGCAGCATAGAAAATACGGAGGGCAACTCAGGATCCTAGCTCTCTGTAGCCAAGATCTAACACATAGTAGGTGCACAGTAAATATTTGTGGAATCTATCAATAAAGGTGATGCTAGTCTGTTAATATGCTGCCTGACTCATTCCAATTTAGTCTGGAAACTGGCCAAGCTGGCCATTCAGGTAGAAACCAAGGAAGGGGGATCTAGGGAGACAGGAGGCAGGAGAAAGGAAGGTGGAGATGCACACTTTATTCTAAAAATACAAATTAACATCCATTCATGACTTAATGGAGAAAGCGTGGGTCACATGCAAAACAGTGTCGTCTGGTGGTTACTGTGACCACACTGCAGGTTGTTTTCTAGGCGCTCTCTATCCTGATAACACTACAGGCCCACAAAAGGAAGATGACCGGCTAGAACCAGGGGCAGGGTATACTTACTGGTGGTTTGCAGAAGAAACTCAGGGGCCTTGTCCCAATGACAGTAACTGCATGACACGGATGTACCACTCCCATGTAGAAACTCAAAAGATGTGGCTTCAGGACTTCTTGGACCAATTCTGACTTGTAAAAGAGGTTACATTGTAAAAATCTCATTGTAGCAATAGAACCAACTGGGATACGTGGGGTATCCCTCACTCTTCCAGTGGAATTTTGCTATCAAATGACCTCTCTTTGCCTGGCTTGACCTTGATTCTCCAGTCAAGAAAGTAACGTTGCCACTGGAACTCTGAGCTCTAGATGGCAATCTTGAGTCCAATGCCTCCATTCAAGTCCAGGAGTGCAGGTTGGACACTAGATGGTAGTCAAACCCAGTAATCGTCACCTTAGTCACCTTCACACAAAACTCTGTCACCCTTCTACAGAGAAGTGTTGAAACCACAGCATGGGAGGAAACAGGGAGATGAGAGGCTGTCTGCCTGTTCCTTGCATGCTCAGTTCCTTAGGTTTCTGTCTGTGGAGGTGCAAGATTTTCCTTTTACATTTTGAGTGGAATCAGTTAGAATCACCAGTTTATTTCATAGCAAAAAGAATTTCTGCAAAGAGGAAGTTTTGCTGTTTTGTTTCAGGAACCCTGGATAGAGACATGGAAAAAAATATCCACGAGTCTTACGTTCTGATGTTTTCTATAACTGGAAAACCGTAGCTGGTATATGAATGACAATATTAATATATATACTGAATCTGGCCAAGTTAATACTAGAGTTTCTAGCTTCTGGGAGAGAAATCTCATGTGCTGTAAGATTATAAAGAACTTTCTCATTCATTATATCCTATAATTCTAACTTCTATGATTCTATTTCCCTATGTTTGAGTTGGTTTAAATGAGTTTTTATTTCCCAGTTTTTTACCCCAGGTATGCTGGTTGATAGGCAAGTCATCTAGTAAATTCTCTCGGTTTCCAAAGTCTCATAGCAAGTAAAGTTAAACAGATGCATTTGTTTCTAACATCTGATATTGATCAAAATTAGGTGGTGACAGCAGAGCAAAGATGTAATTTTAAGGTAATAAAATATTATAGAAGAACAAAGACATAACTGACCAGATATCTTATGGAAATGTGTTTCTATGTAGAACCTTTCAGAAAAGATGCTCCTGTTATCTCAGTCACCTTTGTCCTTGTTTTCTTCTTCCATGGACTTAGCTTCTTTCTATTCTTTTCCCCTTTTCACTGTTTCCCACTTTTTAGCTTACTTTTCCTCCTCTTGCCTCTAAATTTGTGTGCTCCTCAGCTTTAATCAGAAACAATGCTTATGGCCTCTTTTTTGGGAAAACAAATCAAGTCCTGTCGTAGATTATGCATGAGAACAATGATGATACTGCCAGGCTTATGTGATGAGAAAATGCATAGAATGTATACCATGTGGCCTTGATCTAACATGCCTGATAGGTTAATTTACATCCGTTTTCAGCAATAAATGGATACATGTATGGGAGTCTGCCCAATCTCACCATGTGTGCAGAGGACAGGGTCAAGTAGTATTTTATCGGCATGGGAGGTGTGTTGGACACACACTCCATCTTTACCCATGGACAAACTCTGATCTCTCGGAATCACAGAAAAGACACCGTTACTGTCTTCCCTGCCTCAATGCAAGATGCCTTCTTAGTGGCCAAGGGTGCTGGAGAGTGGATGCTGGGCTGTCAGATACATGGTAGGGATTTATTCCTTTTACATAATACAGGGTCAGGGGACTCCCAGGGTTACGACCCATTACAAATGCATCATCTTTCAAATGGGGGAAACTGCCATTGGGGAGGTTATAAGATGGCCTTTTGGAAAGTCAGTGACACAGTTAGGATTAGAACCCACATCTCTGACACCTTTAACTTTATGGTAATAAACACTTTTAGGTATATAGGGACTATTTTTGTTGTTGTTTTTATAAAAAAGAAGTTTATATTCATTAGCTGGTAAACCTTACAAGAAAACCCTGAGTGTCAGACAGAGCATGTATTATTACACCTTTTTAAAATTATTTTTTATTTATTTATTTTATTTTTTTTGCGGTACGCGGGCCTCTCACTGCCGTGGCCTCTCCCGCTGCGGAGCACAGGCTCCGGACGTGCAGGCTCAGTGGCCGTGGCTCAGGGGCCCAGCCGCTCTGCGGCATGTGGGATCTTCCTGGACTGGGGCACGAACCCGTGTCCCCTGCATCGGCAGGCAGACTCTCAACCACTGTGCCACCAGGGAAGCCCAGAGATCTGTATCTTTAAACAACCACCAGGGAAGCCCACACCTTTTTTTTAAATTGAGAAAACAAGTTCCAAGAGGTTAAAACACTTACCCAAAACCCTATGAGAGCCAGGAATTATGTAGGACAAAGTAATTCTAATCCAGTACCCAGTAAACCTACTTATTTTAGTTTATTTCCCTGTTCAATCACACTTCACATTTAATGATAGGAAGGCCTGTTATGAAGTTATTGATCTTCTCTATTCTTAAATATGACTAAATTCTACATATAATCATGTAAATGTTTTGTTTTATTTCTCAATCAGTAAACATGATTGTTACTAGAACTGAAGAATTTTTTTCTTTTTTTTTTTTTTGTACAAAAATGGGGTTTACTGGGCTTCCCTGGTGGCGCAGTGGTTGAGAGTCCGCCTGCCGATGCAGGGGACACGGGTACATGCCCCGGTCCGGGAAGATCCCACATGCCGCGGAGGGGCTGGGCCCGTGAGCCATGGCTGCTGAGCCTGCGCGTCCGGAGCCTGTGCTCCGCAACGGGAGAGGCCACAACGGTGAGAGGCCCGCGTACCACAAAAAAAAAAAAAAAAAAAAAAAAAAATGGGGTTTACTTCTCTGAGAAAAACCTTTCTTTTTTCTAAGTCCCATACGTTGGTTAGCATCATACTTCAATTAATTATTTAAACAACTAAACAACAAGTATTTATTGGGATTTCCTAAGTGCTGTGTCCCTCCCAGAGTTGTGAGAAAAAGGAGACCCACACACAGCTATAATAACTCGACAGAGTTTAATGATAAAAAGGTTCTCACTTAGAAAGGAATATTGTTTTAACATACGTTTTAAAGGTTAAAAGGTACACTCAGCCCCACTCCTCCTATTTACCTCGTTTACAGATCTTGCCTTTAAATCAGGTCTTTCCTCCTCAACTCTGCAGAAAAATATAGGGTCAGCCTAGGCTCAGTTGCGAAAGCTTCTGAAAGTTGTTTGGCTGATGGACCCCATAGCCTTCCCCTGTGTTTCTTCTCTTCCTGTGACCTACAGTTTTGGGTGTTTTTGTTTGTTTGGTTTTGGTTTTTTGTTTTGTTTTGTTTTTAGGAATTACAAGAATACATGAATAGACTTGTTGGAAAGAAAGGAAGAAAAGAAAGAGGAAGGAGCCAGGGCAGGGGGCAGCGAAGGAGGGAGGGAGAATTTGGTGGCGGCAGCAGACAGAAAGAGTGAAAGTCTAATATGGTATCTGGGAGCCACCTCATAGGACCTCCAGAGAGTTGAGAATTAAAAAAGCCAGCTGATAAACTTGTGGTAGCTTCAAATTGGCCAAGGGGGAGTATTTACACTACCAAAATTATCAAAAAAAGAAAAAGAAGAATCAGATTTTGTGTTCACCTTTAGAGAAATGGTTTAAGAATAGACCGTTAGTCTAACCCTACCCCACTACCACCCCAGTTCCCTCTCCAGAGAATAATCCCTGTAAGCAAGTTTGCGTGAATACCTGTAAACCTGTTTACCATGCATTTTCATACAATATATATGAACATGTAGAAATAAAAAATGCACAGCTGTTGTTTTGTGTTTTGTTCTACATAAGTAGATCACACTGCATATAAGTTTTATGTAATTATATAACTTTAAAAAATAGGCTATTATTTTTATATAATAGGTTTTTCTTTATTCTGCTGCTTGCTTTCTTCACTCATCCATATGTCTTGAAATCTTTTCCATGATATTCCCTATACCTCTAACTTACTCTTTTAAGCAGTTGTATAGTTTTCCATATTTGAGACATAGCCTAATTTATTTAACCATTTGCCTACTGATAGATATTTAAATAGCTCTCACCTTCTTGGTTCACTAACTGTTATAGCTAACCCCTTTTTATGTCTATCTTTTTATGTACGTGCAAATATGTGTCTTGCTTAACTATGAAGAAGTGAAATTTTTTAATGGAAGGGTTTTTAATTTTAACAAATGCTGCCTAATTGCCTTCTAAAACGTCTGTGTTAATTTACTCTCCCATCAATGTCACTCTAAAATCAAAACACAGGACTGATGCCCTCATGGAAATGTACCTGCCTTGATTTTCTTCCTGCCTGCCAACTAGTTAATCTAATAAACCAACTAACTCATTAGTAATTAATGGTAACAATTTCAGACCCATAAGGGAAAATACTTTTGGCTAAACAGACTCTCGAATTCCTCTTGGTAGGCAGGTGCCGTAGTCATGTAGGAGCTGTTCCAATGCTTGTTATTATTCTCCACTAATATATGTTCCTCTAACATTCATCTTGGCCTCCTGAGTTTTATACTTGCTTCATACATTTCAGGTTTTTACACAGATTCCATAAAGAAAATACCTCAAATTTCTCAAAGGAAGGGGAAGTTGCAATGTTGTTGGCTACAATTTTTAAAATACATATGGACTAAGAAAAATGTTTTAATATTTTCATAACATTCTCTACTTGGGTTTACTGTTTTTCAGAGGGTATGCAGACCTTCTTCAATGTAAGGAGTTGCCAAAATCCTTCGACAGATGTTATTGGGACACAAGTTTTACGTTATTATATTGCTGCTGATGAAATTTTTTGGAACTCTGCTCCATCTGGTAGAGATTTCTTCACTGGAAATAATTTAGCAGCAGCTGGAAGGTAATGATTCAGCAATTAAAATATTTATAGTTAAATAAAGATAATTGGACTTTTTCATAACCTAACTACTCCTGAAAAGATTTAGGTATCTATAATAAAAAGATACCGATAACATAAAGGTAGGAAAATAATTATAACAATTATTGGAAAATATTCAGCCTAAGGATCATTGCTACACAAAGTTTTTCTCTAAAAGCCTTGGAAGCAACTGCCAAGAAAAACATACTGCTTATCTTTTTCTTAGAGCTAAATTTTAAAAGGGATTTATTTTATAATTATGAGATATTTAACAGCACAGTGGATGGTGTTATCAGCTGTGTTGTTAACTATCTCATAATTATAAAATAATTTTTGTACAATAGCAAGAGCAATTTTACAAAAATTCAAAAATATTCCTCATGTGTAATTGGTACTTTCCTGCTAAGATCTGAGGGTATAATTAATAATTTCTTATGACATCCTTAAATAATTTTATATAAATATTTTTTACTCAATAACACCTAAGGATATATTACCAACTTTAATAACCAAAAACTAAGACTAAAATACATTACTGTGACATTGGCATTTAAAAGCGCACAAAAAGTTTTTCTGATGGCCCATCTGCTAAATATATTTACCAGTTTGAAGATTACAGGCGTTTTCATTCTTTTGGTCTATTGAATGAAAGTTTTATGTCAGAAAATATCAAGTTCTATAACCACCAAAAAATAATGTTTCCCGTAGTACTTTTTTTCTAATTTACTCGCAGAAAATTTAAGAAAACTAAGAATGTTATATCAGGCGAATATTTTCTCTTCTTACATTTTAAGCTCATCAGTAAATTCAATCTATGTAGTGGAAATTTTGTATTAATTGTGAAAAGGCTATCTAGGCATAGAGCAAAAATTAGATTCAACTCTCATTTTATATTGACTAAAATAAGTATGAATTAATAGATTCTTTTGGCTTGCATGATTCTCCTGACTATGAAATTTGATGATGTCTCAGCATTGCAAGCCATCACTCCTTACTAGGGAACACTTTTTCTCAGGGGACTCCATTTTGTGTTATTATAATAGAATTAAAAAGTCAAGAATGACATCTCTCATCTCAATACTATAGCATCTCAGCACAGTTGTTTTAAAAGCAATGTTGGTTACTACCTGGCTTAAAAAAAAATCAGACAAGTGTTTTTAAAATTTTATTCCAAAAGAAGATGTGTAGATAAACTAGTAGGTAGTATACAGACAGACACTTGTATACACATGTATAGACAAAAGACTGAAAAAATATCCATGGAAAATGTTGACAGTGGTTATATAGAGATGGTGGGATTATGAAGATTTTAACTTTCTTTGTCATATTTTTCTTTATTTTCCAAATTTTCTACAATGAGTATGCATTGTTTTTATAAATAAATTACAAGTACTTTAAAACAGATGCATGTAGGTTCTTGCTTTCTTTTCACATGATCACTGTAAATTTAAATGTTCTTTGTGTATCTACTTTCTCTGTACAGTGAATCCCAGCTCTATTTTGAACAAGGCCCAAACAGAACTGGAGGAATTTACAAAAAACTAATTTACTTTGAATGCACAGATGCTTCCTTCCAAACACAGAAGGAAAAAGCAAATCACCTCGGACTCCTTGGTAAAATTATTTTATAGCTTGTGGGGTTATAAACGCCATTTATACATATTCTGTACCATCAAAAGAATATTCGCCAGTTTACAGTTTTAGAGATTTTATCTCTCATCACTGACTGTAGCCCTGAGAAGATGGATGTTCGTGCTGACGGGGAGAAACTTTTACTTTTCTTGGCTCCTCATCAACCTCTTGGGCTTTGCAACCCCTGGAGGGAGATCTATTCTATCCAGTTCCCAGTGCTTTTGAGTGGGCTCTTATCTTTATTTTGTTTTCTCTAGGATTCTGGCCAAATGTACTAAGATAAATAACCAAATAGGACCCTCTAGATTCCTTTATTATTTATACAAAAAAAACACCCTTTTTAGCAAAGGAAAAACAAGCATAGTGTTTGAGAAGGTAGAATTGCCACGGGAGGCAAAGAGTCGCTTTACTTCACTAGCATCTAATGTCCACGAAGTCTCTTCAAGGCTCTGATTTTAGTAATTATAGCACAAGTTTAAGGAGAGTTCTTTCTGCTTAGTTCATCTCTGTTTCAGAATTTTTAGAGCCACAGATTCAACCTGCCTCCAGATAGAAAGAAGTTTTATAACAAATTATATACCTCCAGTTCTTGGCTTGGGTTGAAAGGGAGAGAGAGTAAAATGAACGGTCTTTACTTTGTGAGAGAGATAATTGCCCTGGGTCAATAAAGATGCCTTGCAGCTTCTCCCAATCCTCCACTAGGCTTAAAGGGGAAAAGAATAAAAGGCTTAAATGATGAGGTTGGTCAAGAAAGAAAATAAAGTGTTCCACTTCTAAATTGAGTGTTTTCATAGGCATTAACTGATGCTCATCGAAGTAAGTTTTCTAGAACTGGAGCTTATAAAATTCTAGATGACTTAAAGGCAAAAACCATGTGTCATAAACCAGCAATGGCCCATTTGTTAAATGTGTTTTCGTTTCATTTGGCTGCATGTTAAGGAAAAGAATAAGTCACTGTGTATATACTTAAGGGGACAGATGACTCATAATTTAAAATAAATAACAACTATCCACACATTTTCCTTTTTCTATTTCCTAGGTCCCATAATATTTCTTAGCCCTGGCGAGAAACTCTATGCTGTCTTTAAAAACAATGCCTCAAGGCCGTATTCTATTCATGCTCATGGGGTGAAAACAAACTATTCCACTGTTGCTCCAACACAGCCAGGTAACTGCTTTGGGAGAAAGAAAAGTCCCAAAGATTCCATGCAGGACTGTGAGGCTAATGTTTGCTCTTTTTTTTCCTGTTTTTGTTTGTTTGTTGGTTTTGTGGAATACCTACTATATGCCATGCCATATTTTTTTTTAATTGAAGTACAGTTGATTTACAATATTATATTAGTTTCAGGTCACAACATAGTGACTCAAAATTTTTGAGTTAATTTTACAATATTATATTAGTTTCAGTCACAACATAGTGACTCAAAATTTTTATAGATTATACTCCATTTATAGTTGTTATAAAATACTGGCTTTATTCCCTGTACTGTACAATACAATATATCATTATAGCTTATTTATCTTATACATAGTAGTTTGTACCTCTTAATCCCCTGCTCTTATTTTGCCCCTCCCCACTTCTCTCTCCTCACTGGTAACCACTATTTTGTTCTCTATATCCATGAGTTTGTTTCTTTTTTGTTATATTTACTAGTTTGCTTTATTTTTTAGATTTCACATATAAGTGATATTATAGTATATGTCTTTCTCTGTCTATTTTACTAAACATAATAACCTCCAGGTCCATCCATGTGGTTGCAAATGGCAAAATTTCATTCTTTGTTATAGCGAGTAGTATTCCATTGTGTGTGTGTGTGTGTGTGTGTGTATAACATCTTCTTTATCTATTCATCTGTTGAAGGACATTTAGGTTGCTTCCTTATCTTGGCTATTATAAATAATGTTGCTATGAACTTTAGGGTCCATGTATATTTTCAAATTAGTATTTTCACTTTCTTTGGATATATATCCATGAGTGGAATTGCTGGATCATATGGTAGTTCTATTTTTAGCTTTTTGAGGAACCTCCATACTGTTTTCCATAATGGTTGTTCCAATTTACAAACAAAACCTAAAGTTAGGGCTTCCCTGGTGGCACGGTGGTTGAGAGTCCACCTGCCGATGCAGGGGACACGGGTTCGTGCCCCAGTCCGGGAGGATCCCACATGCCGCGGAGTGGCTGGGCCTGTGGGCCATGGCCACTGGGCCTGCGCGTCCGGAGCCTGTGTTCCGCAACGGGAGAGGCCACAACAGTGAGAGGCCCGCGTACCGCAAAAAAAAAAAAAAAAAAAAAAAAAAGCCTACGATATTCCTAGAACCACGCCAAGTGTTGTGTGGAGATGAAAAGAAACCAAAGTTATCTTTCAGGGGCTACATCTACATAAATGATAATATTATAAGGCGTCAAATTAAGTGGACTTTATGGTAACATTTCTATAATGATGATTATAGCTAACCTTTATTAAGTCCTTATGTGCCAGATGCTATGCTTAGTATTTTGCATGGCTTTCTCATTGAACCCACACAACTTTCCTATGAAAGAGGTACTATTTTATCACCATTTTATAGAGAAATGGAGGATTAACAAGGTAAAGAACTTTCCAACAAGCAGGAAGTGTTAAACGTAGGATTTGAACCTCTGGCTCTGACTCCAGAGCCCCTCACTCTTAGCCTCTTCAGAAAGTTGCTTCCCTTAAGAATGATCCTATTTGGGACTTCCCTGGTGGCGCAGTGGTTAAGAATCTGCCTGCTAATGCAGGGGACACAGGTTCAAACCCTGGTCCGGGAAGATCCCACATGCCGTGGAGCAACTAAGCCTGTGCCCCACAACTACTGAGCCTGTGCTCTAGAGCCCACGAGGCGCAGCTACTGAGCCCACGTGCCACAACTACTGAAACCCGCATGCCTAGAGCCTGCTCTCCGCAACAGGAGAAGCCACCGCAACGAGAAGCCTGCACACTGCAACGAAGACCCAACACAGACAAATAAATAAATAATTAAATTTATTTAAAAAAAAGATTTATCCTACTTGTACCATGGAACCTGGTACCATCAGCTGTCAACTCTAGCCACTCACTCCAAACCCATCACAGATGGACTCAAATAGTCTTCCCCTCCCCTTGAGGTTAAACTTAAGTACTCCAGCAATGATGCAGCTGCTGGTCTGTATTCCCTGGAACATCTAGGGACAGCAGAGCAGCCCCCTGGGGTTACTAACTGGGTCTTGGGACAAGCCAGCCAGTCACTTCCTATTCCCTAAGGCTGTGGTTTCCTTCGGTGCCAGGGCTCCAGGTACATATGGTACATTTACTAATACCTTGGACATTGTCAGTTCTTAGTTAAAATTGTTTCATATTGTTCTCCAAATTTTCTGACATCTTAGAAATATCTATGTCATGCATATCATTGTCACTTTAGATGCAAAATTAATTTCCCTAAATAGCAATGACTCAAGTGGGAGAAGGCTCAGCCTTCCCCCTTCCTTCTAATATCTCCAGGGAGTCTTGAGAGCCTAAGTTTCTTCTAGCCATCTCCAACTCTCATTTCCTGTTTCTGCTCAGTTTTCTGGCTTCTCACCTCCTGTGGCTGGTATCTCCTCATGTCTCTGTGCAGCTCCAAATTGGAACACACCCCCATTTCTTAGGACTCACCTAACCAAGCGCAAAATCAAGGCCATTGTGGGTCATAGACTTCAAGTGAAATTTGGGGGGTAAATAAGAGGGTTTTTATTATTATTATTACACAGTGAAAGCATCACCATTTGTTGTTACCATTTGACATTAAATGCCCTTGTCTTTAATTATCCCTCCGCTATGCATGGCTGAGAACCTCTGGCTCTCCTGCTTTTTATTCTCACCCTCAAGACTTCTTTCTCTGTATTCTTCCTCTCCACATTCTCTTGGCTTCTCTCCTCTCCTCACATTATTCTAGACCCCATCTTGAGCTGCACTCTCCAACACATCCCCCATCCTCCAAATACCTCCCATATTATTATACAGAGAAATTCATCTCCCTCTTACTCTCTTTCTAATCTAACCTAGCCAGGCCCTGGGCTTTATTTATCAAAATCAAAGTAGCCCACAGATGAGATAGAAATTGGCCACTAAAGCCCTCAGCCCTCAGGCCCAACCCCAGAATGCAGAGGTAGCTCCACTTCTTCCTGTAACCATGAGTTTTCCTGATAGCTACATCTAGAGAAATGATCATCTTCATATCACCAACATCCCTAGTTAGAAATATTTCAGTTAAAACCTTTGGGATTTGTGAAACCGATGTTCTCTGAAATCTAGAGCATTCTGTGTGAGACGCTGACAAGGTACCTAACACCGATACGGACACAGGCATCCTGTTAGAGCGAGATGTTTTCCCTGTGGCCTGTCACTAAGAAGTTCTGGGACTTCCTTCTCCAAACTCTCAGTTGTATTCGGAGGAGAGGTGCAGTGATACCTAATGCATTCTAATCGTCATCTGATGAAGTACATAGAAATGAGGAGTTACCGCAAACAGTAAGGTGTGTAAATGACTGATACCTCTTATAAGCTATTTAATTGTGCTTTGTCTTTTTGTTGAGGATTCGGGAGAGTACCACTGATGTTTACAACCTTCCTCCTGGGATCTATCAAACTGTAAAAATGTATCCAAGAGATGTTGGAATCTGGTTATTTCATTGTCTTATCAGTGTTCACATTGGGGCTGGAATGGGAAGCACTTACACTGTAATCGAGTGAAAAGGTACGCCAAATTAATTAGAAGTGATGATATTTAAATAAACTCAGTGTTTATATAAGGATATCTGATCCACTGGACATTTACATGATGTGACACACCACTCATTCATTCAAAGACTACTGTTTTGACAGGACCAAGATAATCTAGCTTTATTTTCTTTACCAAATTTAGGTAACTATATCTGATCTGATAAAAGATACTTTAGAATTAAATGTAATTTCTAGATTCCTACAATATATGCATGAGGATTTGAACAGATAATTCATAGAAGATGAAATACAAATGACTATTGAACCTATAAAGATATCTAAACTTGCTCATAATCAAATCACTTAAAATTGCATTTAAACAACAGTAAGATACTTTTTGAATGAGAAAGCCATCAATTTGGCAAAGTTTTTTTTTTTTTCCCAGTGATAGTATCAATAACAGTGAGGTGAGAGGGTGCAATGCACGTACTTTGGTGGAACTATATACTGTTTCCACAGCTCTGGAAAGAAACTAAATCACGATTCTAATAATTTTATTTTCACATTCAAGTGACATTTTATTTCCTCTCATTCCCATCTCCCCTTTCTCCAATAAATTTTATTAGCAACTTCAGTATGAAAATAGTGTCTTTGTTACCGAGATTTTCATCAGTTCCTTAGTTACTTAGACTGTTCATGAAGTCATTTTTATCTTTTTTGACAGAATGATTCTAATATTTTGACTCAGTAATTTTTTTTTTTTTTCCTGTACGCGGGCCTCTCACTGCTGTGGCCTCTCCCATTGCAGAGCACAGGCTCTGGACACGCAGGCTCAGCGGCCATGGCTCACGGGCCCAGCTGCTCCGCGGCATGTGGGATCTTCCCGGACTGGGGCACGAACCCGCGTCCCCTGCATTGGCAGGCGGACTCTCAACCACTGTGCCACCAGGGAAGCCCTTGTGGTTTTTTTAATAGTGATATCTTGTAGGCAAAATAATAGCCCCCAGAAAGATGTCCACAGCCTAATCCCTGGAACCTGTGAATATATTATCTTAGATGGCAATGGTGAATTAAGGTTGCAGATGGAATTAAAGCAAGCTAATCAACTAACCTTGAGATAAGGAGATTTTCCAAGATTATCATGGTGGGTCCTTAATAGTAGAAGAGGAGGCAAAAGAGGTCAGAGTGATACAATGTAAGAAAGACTCAACCTGCCATTGTTGGCTTTGAAGATGGGAGGGGGCCATTAACCAAGGATTGTGGGCAGCCTCTAGAAACGGGAGCAGGCAGCAAATAGCTTCTCCCCTAGAACTTCCTAAAAGAAACAGTCCCACTGACACCTTGATTTTAGCCCAGTGACACACATGTCAGATTTCTGGCATACAGAACTGTAAGATAATAAATTTATGTTGTTTTAAGCCACTAAGTCTGTGGCCATTTGTGACAGCAGCAATAAAAAACTAATGCATCTATCTAATTGGTTGCTGTGAGAATTAAAGGAGAGAAAATTTATAAGGCTTTTACACAGTGCTGGCATACAGTAACCATCTAATAATTATGAATGACTATTATTATAGTTAACATTCATTTGTTCTTTCTATATTTATTAAGCTATGTGTCAAGCACTACGCTAAGTGCTTCGGATTCAATAGAAAACAAGGCATAGTTATTTGTCCCAAGGAGGCCCAGTCTGAGGAGAGAGTCACATAAATAGTTAATTCTGAAATGAAACATGTATTAATTATGTTTTTAATTTTCAATATTTGATGGTGCTTTGACATCTTTGGGGGACCGTACTAGCTGGGGAGGGACTGCCACTCCCAGAGCTAGTTAATTCCTAGAGATTATAAACGACTTGTTGGTGAGCCAGACTTTTATACACAAACCTGCCAATCCCAAGTCCATATTGCCAACAGCCTCCTTTATCTAGATTTCATACACCAAGCCAATGCTTCCCTTGCCCTAAATCAACCTGAGACAACTACCAGACAAATACAGTCCCTATGCCTCTAGAACCCGCTGGAATTGTTCAAAGTAGCCAATCCTAAACCGTCCCTTGTGTCCTGCCTTGCCTTTTTCATAGAAACCGCAATGAATGCTGTGGCCTCCTATGCTTTCCCCTGGTTCCTGCTTCTGAACAATTTTGGTGCCTCTTCGTGTGGCCGTGTGACACGTCTGCCTCTCATTTCTAGGGGAACTAACTGTGAGTCACAATGAACTTTTCTTTCAGTGGTGTTGGCCTCTTCGTGTCATCACTCAGTCACCTTTTATAAATTAAGACCAGGGCACAAATCAAAGTGCTAAGTTCTGCACTGAGTATATTAGCCCGGCATGGAATAGAAGCAAGAGGGAATCCGTCTGGAAAGACAAGGGAGGAAGACATTTCGAGAAAGTCACCAAGTGATGTTCTTGTAATCAAACCTTGTGAATGCTATTCTTTAATCTTTTGCAAAACTAATTCTAGTATTGTGGTTCTTTTTCATTGTTAATAACTCATATGCTTTGATTTCTACATCATTCAAGGGAAGCAAAAGAACAGGAATGAAGGAGTAATTGAAATCCTTATGCCATTAAAAAAAAATCCCCTTTCAATACCACTGTAGACATCAATACCATCAAGGCTTTTGCTAGATTAGAGTTTTGGCTTTCTCTCTTCCTCTGCCTTTGACTCCTTTACCTGACAGAAGGTGATGAGCAGGACCTTGACCCACTAATGGGCAGCCAAAGGGCATGGAGCGATCAAAGACCTACCTGCACGCTCATTCCCAGCACAGTCCTGAACTGATCAATAGTGGAGAAGAGGCTCAGCCAACTCGCACTGCACTGGGTCAGGTCAGGGACTCATTATCAAAGTTCTGTACGTGACCACAATCACTGATGAAATTCCAGAGTTACACAACTTCCTGTGAAAAAGATAGCTCCGTGGTGGTCTGACTGGTCACGGCCAGAACGACCTGCTCTTTTATAGTCAATGTCTCCTGCTGTCACAAAGTGAAGCACTGTTCTGGGTGGTTCCTTTCTGATGTCATGGAGTAGAGGTTTAGAGCCAGTTCTCATGGGTCAACAAGAAACAAATTAGAGAGTATAAGCAGGAATATTGGAGGTAATGAGAGACTGCATATTGCCAGAGAGAAATAAAGCTGGAGCAATATTCTGTAAAGAAGACTGCTTCCTTGTTTTTATTCATTACCAGTCATTTAGAATCTCGATTGCTAAATGCAGAGACGACCCACCCAGTCCAGAAATCTTTAAGCCGACAAGAAAAGAAACTGTGGAAAATGGTTAAAACTTGTGATATGTGGGACTTCCCTGGCTGTCCAGTGGTTAGAACTCCACGCTTTCACTGCCGAGAGCCCGGGTTCAATCCCTGATCAGGGAACTGAGATCCCAAAAGCTGTGTGGTGCAGCCGAAAAAAAAAAAAAGTAACCAAAAAAACTTGTGACATGTAACTTTACTTGGGTTACTAAACAGTTAACTCGGGCATATAGTAATTATGTATAACAAGCTACAAAGTTATACCCTGGGGTTCTGAGGTGAAAATCTTCTGATAGACACAGCTAAGAGGAAGGGTGTTTGGTCTGGTCTCGATTCCTCTCTTCTCTTTCCCAAAATACTTTAAGTAAGCTGAGTCTCTCCCGGTGGCTGGATCCACCTTCTTGTCTCACCCCAGTCTATGCTGAGGGCAGAAATTCTCAAATGCAGCATTATTCTAAGTTCACTTTTAAGTATCAACTCTGGAATCACTGTAAGGAGGTTCTTAGTGTTCACTCTGTCCACGACTAGCTGCTTATTAACCTTCAGTGACGTGTCCCTCCTACTGACAGAGTCCTGAGGCTCACAGCCCTCTCCCCACTTCCTGCCACAGAGCAGCTATGTGCCTTTTCATGGGAAGGTCAACTGTCTCAAAACAGGACAGAAATATGACTTCATGACTCTTCCTGTATTACACCATAAAATGTTTACTTGCACTGGTCAGGGATGTTACTGTTTATCCATTTCATTTCACTGCAAATATGAGTGTTATAAGTATATATTCTGGAGCCATCAGCTCAGTAACTATCTGAGCATTTGTGTGTGGGGGTTAGAATTTTCTGGAAAATGTGACTTCGGGGATTGTTGCTGTGCTCTGGTCACTGTCCTTCCATCCCACAGGGCTGAGTTTGAACATGGAGTAGAAAATGAGTAAGAAGAAAATGCCTGGAGGGATCCCTGGTGGTGCAGTGGTTAAGAATCTGCCTGCCAATGCAGGGGACAGGGGTTCGAGCCTTGGTCTGGGAAGATGCCACATGCTGGGGAGCAACTAAGCCCGTGTGCCACAACTACTGAGCCTGCGCTCTAGAGCCTGCGTGCCACAACTACTAAAGCCCGCACACCTAGAACCCATGCTCCGCAACAGGAGAAGCCACTGAGATGAGAAGCCCGCACACCACAACGAAGAGTAGCCCCTGCTCGCTGCAGCTAGAGAAAGCCCGTGCGCAGCAACGAAGACCCAACACAGCCAAAAATAAAAATAAATAAAATAAATAAATTTAAAAAAACATAAAAGAAAATGCCTGGAAACTTGCTGGCTGTTGGATGACAAAGGGAATGAAAAGTGTCCACATGACTCAGAAGTTACCTTGAGACCAAAAAAGGAGGCAGACAGCTCCATATAATCAATGGATCCATTTATTACAGGATAATTTACTTGCTGAATAGGGTTAGGTGGACAAGAATCCAGAGGCATTCGCAGCAGCTGCTCTCTGCACCGCCGAGGGGCCGTTGGGACAATTTTATAGTTAACCTATGGTATGGGGGTAGATGCTTGGAAACAGGAAGCACATTCCTAAGTCAAGATTTATGAATTAGTAACTAGTTTCATGGTTTGCCAGGAATATGTCAGTGAAGGTCTTCATTACTGGAGGCTAACAGAGCACAGAGGCCACCTGGACCTAACAGTCATTAACCAATATCTATTTACTACCAAGCCCTTGTTGAAAGAGAAGCGATTTCCCATGTACTACAGTCCTGAGTAGGGTCAGTGGAAGGACAGGAGGAACTGGATGAGCCCAAGATGGCATCAGTTAAGACAACAGCCGTACACTCCACCCCCAACAACTTGATGGCTCCACAATCTTATCTGTCATTCTTCCCTGTAGACCCTAGGGCCAGACATCCAGGGTGGCTTGCATTCCAAACCCATAGCAACAAGGTGAGCAGCAGCAAGAACAAAGGATTCCCACTAAACATAAAAGAATACTAAGAACTACGCTTCCCCATTTACCTAGGAGAGAAGTAAGTCAGAGGTAGAAGCATCAGCAAAGGAAACCATTTGATTACTGACTGTTTTCACACAGGACAGTAAATCAGTTACGTTGGATTCCTATGCAGGCATATATGTACAGCATTCCTGTCCAATGAAGGTACAAGTTTTGGTAGCCTTCCAGAAGCCCCAGGTTAAGCTGTGCAGGTTTCTGGCACAGAACATGGGGCCCCAGTCTGAGGTCTGCTGAGGTCCAAAGCCACAGCAGCCCTCACAACTTTCCATTGCATAGCCTTGGGGCCAGTTGTCCCTCCCGACAGCTTTGAGAAAAATGCATATGTCTAGACCCCTGCCTGATAAACTCTGACAGACACCAAAGTTTGAAAGTCATTGCTTTAGCTTCACTCCGATTAAAGCAAATACACTTGCCAAAATGACTGCATTCTCTTTTCAGTATAGGATAGGACTGGCTTAAGATGGCAGAATAGAAGGTTGTGCGCGCACTCCCTCTTGCAAGAGCACCAGAATCGCGATTAACTGCTGAACAATCATTGTCAGGAAGACACTGGAACTCACCAAAAAAGATACCCCACATCAAAGACAAAGGAGAAGCCACAATGAGACGTCAGGAGGGTGTAATCACAATAAAATCAAATCCCATAACTGCTGTCTTCAGGTGGGAGACTCACAAACTGGAGAACAATTATACCACAGAAGTCCACCCATTGGAGTGAAGAGTCTGAGCCCCCCCATCAGGCTTTCCAACCTGGGGGTCCAATGATGGGAGGAGGAATTCCCAGAGAATCAGACTTTGAAAGTTAGTGGGATTTGATTGCAGGACGTTGACAGGACAGGGGGAAACAGAGACTCCACTCTTGGAGGGCACACACAAAGCAGTGTGCACATCAGGACCCGGGGGAAGGAGCAGTGACCCCATAGAAGACTGAACCAGACCTACCTGCAAGTGTTGGAGAGTCTCCTGCAGAGGTGGGGGTTGGCTGTGTCTCACTAAGGGGACCAGGACACTGGCAGCAGAAGTTTTGGGAAGTACTCCTTGGCGTGAGCCCTCCCAGAGTCTGCCATTAGCCCCAGGAAAGAGCCTGTAGGCTTCAGTGCTGGGTTGCCTCAGGCCAAACAACCAACAGGGAAGGAACTCAGCCCCACCCATTAGCAGACAAGCAGATTAAAGTTTTACTGGGCTCAATAACCCACAAGACCACATCAACACCCAGCTCTACATACCACAAGTCCCTTCCATCAGGAAGCTTGCACAAGCCTCTTAGATAGCCTCATCCACCAGAGGGCAGACAGCAGAACCAAGAGCTACAATCCTGCAGCCTGTGGAACAAAAACCACATTCACAGAAAGATAGACAAGATGAAAAGGCAGAGGACTATGTGCCAGATGAAGGAACAAGATAAAACCCCAGAAAAAAAATTAAATGAAGAGGGGATAGGCCACCTTCCAGAAAAAGAACTCAGAATAATGGTAGCGAAGATGATCCAGGACCTCGAAAAAAGAATGGAAGCAAAGATTGAGAAGATACAAGAAATGTTTAACAAAGACCTAGAAGAATTAAACAACAAACACCTAGAATAATTAAAGAACAAACAAACAGAGATGAAAAATAACTGAAATGAAAAATACACTAGAAGGAATCAATAGCAGAATAACTGAGGCAGAAGAATGGATAAGTGACCTGGAAGACAGAATGGTGGAATTCATTGCTGTGGACCAGAATAAAGAAAAAAGAAAGAAAAGAAATGAAGACAGCCTAAGAGACCTCTGGGACAACATTAAATACACCAACATTCACATTATAGGGGTCCAAGAAGGAGAAGAGAGAGAGAGAAAGGACCCAAGAAAATATTTGAAGAGATTATAGTCAAAAACATTGCTATCATGGGAAAGGAAATAGCCACTCAAGTCCAGGAAATGCAGAGAATCCCAGGCAGGATAAACCCAAGGAGAAAAATGCTGAGAAACATAGTAATCAAATTGGAAAAAATTAAAGACAAAGAAAATTATTAAAAGCAACAAGGGAAAAATGACAAAAAAAAAAAATATACAAGGGAACTCCCATAAGGTTAACAACTGATTTCTCAGCAGAAATTCTACAAACCAGAAGGGAGTGACACGATATATTTAAAGTGTTGAAAGGCAAGAACCTACAACAAAGACTACTCTGCCCGGCAAGGATCTCATTCAAATTCAATGGAGAAATCAAAAACTTTACAGACAAGCAAAAACCAAGAATATTCAGCACCACCAAACCAGCTCTACAACAAATGCTAAAGGAACTTCTCTAAGTGGGAAACACAAGACAAGAAGAGGACCTACAAAAACAAACCCAAAACAATTAAGAAAATTGTAATCAGAACATACATAATCACCTTAAATGTGAAGGGATTAAAGGCTCCAACCAAAAGACACAGGCTTGCTGAATGGATACAAAAACAAGACCTATATATATGCTGTCTACAAGAGACCCACTTCAGAACTAGGGATACATACAGACTGAAAGTGAGGGGATGGAAAAAGATATTCCATGCAAATGGAAATCAAAAGAAAGCTGGAGTAACAATACTCATATGAGATAAAATAGACTTTGAAATAAAGAATGTTACAAGAGACAAGGAAGGACACAACATAATGATCAAGAGATTAATCCAAGAAGAAAATATAACAATTATAAATTTATATGCACCCAACACAGGAGCACCTCAGCACATAAGGCAAATGCTAATGGCTATAAAAGAGGAAATCGACAGTAACACAATAATAGTGGGGGACTTTAACACCTCTCTTACACCAATGGACAAATCATCCAGACAGGAATTTAATAAGGAAACACAAGCCTTAAATGACACAATAGACCAGATAGATTTAATTGATATTTATAGGGCATCCATCCCAAAACAGCAGATTACACTTCCTTCTCAAGTGTGCACGGAACATTCTCCAGGATACATCACATCTTGGGCCACAAATCAAGCCTTGGTAAATTTAAGAAAATTGAAATCATATCAAGCATCTTTTCTGACCACAATGCTATGAGATTAGAAATCAATTACAGGGGAAAATATGTAAAAAACACAAACACATGGAAGCTAAACAATATCTTACTAAATAACCAAGAGATCACTGAAGAAATCAAAGAGGAAATAAAAAAATACATAGAGACAAATGACAATGAAAACACAATGATCCAAAACCTATTGGATGCAGCAAACACGTTCTAAGAAGGAAGTTAATAGCTATACAAGCCTACCTCAAGAAACAAGAAAAATCTCATATAAACAATCTAACCTACACCTAAAGGAACTATAGAAAGAAAAAAAAAACAAAACCCAAAGTTAGTAGAAGGAAAGAAATCATAAAGATCAGAGCAGAAATAAATTAAATAGAAACAGAGAAAACAATAGCACAGATCAATAAAACTAAAAGCTTGTTCTTTGAGAAGATAAAAAACATTGATAAACCTTTAGCCAGACTCATCAAGAAAAAGAGGGAGAGGACTCAAATCAATAAAATTAGAAATGAGAAAGGGCAAGTTACAACAGACACCGCAGAAATACAAAGCATCATAGAGACTACTACAAGCGACTTTGGGTGAATAAAATGGACAACCTGGAAGAAATGGACAAATTCTTAGGAAGGTATAACCTTCCAAGACTGAACCAAGAAGAAATAGAAAATATGAACAGGCCAATCACAAGTAATGAAATTGAAAATGTGATTAAAAATCTTCCAACAAACAAAAGTTCAGGACCAGATGCCTTCACAGATTAATTCTATCAAACATTTAGAGAAGAGCTAACACCCATCCTTCTCAAACTCTTCCAAAAAATTGCAGAGGAAGGAATGCTCCCAAACTCATACTATGAGGCCACCATCACTGTGACACCAAAACCAGACAACGATGTCACAAAGAAAGAAAACTATAGGTCAATATCACTGATGAACATAGATGCAAAAGTCCTCAACAAAATACTAGCACACAGAATCTAACAACACACTAAAAGGATCACACACCATGATCAAGTGGGATTTTTCCCAGGGATGCAAGGATTCTTCAATACATGCAAACCAATCAATGTGATACACCATATTAACAAACTGAAGAAGAAAAACCATATGATCATATCAATAGATGCAGAAAAATCTTTTGACAATATTCAATACCCATTTATGACACCCATTTATGATAGAAACTCTCCAGAAATTGGGCATACCTCAACATAATAAAGCCCATATGTAAAAAACCCACAGCAAACATCATTCTCAATGGTGAAAACTAAAAGCATTTCCTCTAAAGTTAGGAACAAGACAAGGATGTCCACTCTTGCCACTATTATTCAACATAGTTTTGGAAGTCCTAGCCACAGCAATCAGAGAAGAAAAAGAAATAAAAGTAATACAAATTGGAAAAGAAGAAGTAAAACTGTCACTGTTTGCAGATGACATGTTACTATACATAGAGAATCCTAAAGATGCCACCAGTAAACTACTAGGGCTAATCAATGAATTTGGTAAAGTTGCAGGATACAAAATTAATGCACAGAAATCTGTTGCATTCCCATACACCAACAATGAAAGATCAGAAAGTTAATTAAGGAAACAATCCCATTCACCATTGCAACAAAAAGAATAAAATACCTAGGCATAAACCTAGCTAAGGAGGTAAAAGAATTGTGCTCAGAAAACTATGACACTGATGAAAGAAATCAAAGATGACACAAACAGATGTAGAGATATACCATGTTCTTGGATTGGAAGAATCAACAGTGTGAAAATGACTATACTACTCAAAGCAATCTACAGAATCAATGCAATCCCTATCAAATTACCAATGGCATTTTTTATAGAACTAGAACAAAAAAACTTAAAATTTGTATGGAGACAAAAAAGACCCCAAATAGCCAAAGCAGTCTTGACGGAAAAAAACGGAGCTGGATGAATCAGACTCCCTGACTTCAGACTATACTACAAAGCTACAGTAATCAAGACAATATGGTACTGGCACAAAACTAGAAATATAGATCAATGGAACAGGATAGAAAGCCCAGAGATAAATTCATGCACCTATGGTCATCTAATCTATGAGGCAAAGATATACAATGGAGAAAAGACAGTCTCTTCAATAAGTGGTGCTGGGAAAACTGGACAGCTACATGGAAAAGAATGAAATTAGAACCCTCCCTAACACCATACACAAAAATAAACTCAAAATGGATTAAAGACCTAAGTGTAAGGTCAGACACTCTAAAACTCTTAGAGGAAAACATAGGCAGAACACTCTATGACATATATATATATATAGCAGGACATATACCTTGGGGTAAGACAGTAAAAGTCCATTGCCTCCCTTCTCACGTGAAGGCTAACTGGTCCTGGTACCCCTTAACTAAGGGTATGCTGAAAAAGGCATTAGATAAATATAAGACTCTGTGGTTTGTCTTGAGAGAAAAGGAGATTGTATCCAAGAGTTGGGCTATGTTTGGAACTGCTGCATAGATACAGGGTGTTACCTTGTATAATTCTCTACAGTCTACTGTCATAAGCCAGGTGCTGTTTGGTTTTTTTCACCAGCAACATAGGGCTATAGAACAGGCTTTGTGCTGGTCTTATAACCCCTACTTTCTCTAATCCCATGATGGTAGCCTTTATTCCTTCCTGTCCCCCTGGTAGACGATATTGTTTTATTGCCACCATTCTCCCGGGGATGGGAAACTTTACAGGGTCCCATTTAGCATGACCCACAATTACAGGCTTGATGGCAGATTCTATTTTTTTTTTTTTTCGGTACACGGACCTCTCACTGTTGTGGCCTCTCCCATTGCAGAGCACAGGCTCCGGATGCGCAGGCTCAGCAGCCATGGCTCATGGGCCCAGCCGCTCCGCGGCATGTGGGATCTTCCCGGACCAGGGCTCGAACCCGTGTCTCCTGCATCAGCAGGCAGACTCTCAACCACTGCACCACCAGGGAAGCCCTTGATTGCAGATTCTTAAGCAGTATTTACTGGTGGTGGTTGTGAGGTCCAGGTCCTGTAGGACATCCACATCCAAAATATATCCAGGTATGGGTGAAATATAAACCAGATAAACACGGGGACTTAATCTTTCAATTTGTACATTCAAGCTCATATGTTTCACCTGCACCATTTGGCCTCCATATCCATCAATGGGTCATATTTCCCCTTGGAACTTGGATGGATTCCCACGGATCAGGGTGCACTGGGCACCAGTATCTACTAAATCCAGAGAAGTCATTTTATTGGTGCAGGAACAATAAATAGTTCAACATTGGGTCTCTGGTCACCCCTTATGACCATACCAAGGAGCAACCCTGGTATCTAGCCCTGATCCCTAGAACTGGGGGTATCTACCCCTGATCTTCATCTATCCAGAGTGGTAGAGTGTGGGCTTGTGCCCCTTCCTCTTGCTGTCAGGGGAGTAAACTGGTTTTCTTTGGGTAATGCTTTCTATAAGGTTAAAAGGACCGAATTAGGTTGTTTATATTTATTCTCTTTAGGGGTCCTGGCTAATACAAGTTCTTGCCATAATTGCTGTGGGAAATTCTAGTTGGGTCCCTTTAATTTCTTCACTATTTGTGTTTTTTTTTTTTTTCTCTTTGGTGTTATCTACCCCTCTATTTCCCATGTGTCAGATCTTTTCAGTCTCACTTAAATCAGCTATCATGGCCACAGTCATCTGAATGGGTTGATTAACAATTGGGGCCAAAACTGAAACTAAGGTCCCTAACCAAGGTCACTAACCAAGTTCCTGGAGTAGTCTTCTGGATACGATCCTTCATACCTGCTGTAAATAACTCTTTATCAGGTCCTCAGAAATTAGGGACATTGATTGCATGCTTCATTCCTAATTCTCGTGCTATTTCTTGTAACTCTTCTATAGATGCCATCCTAGTGGTGGGGATGGCACATCTCACTCAAGTTGGCTAGGCGCCCTCGGCCACATAGAAACGTTGCCAGAGGCCAGGCTGCAGTATAACTAAGGCCATTTTAGACATTTCTGACCCATTTAACATGATGCCATCTCTCCCAGTATTCCATAAATGGGGCATCCAGCCTGCTATTCCTTCCCTACTCTTCTGGTTAAACCTGCTGGTTAATTCTATTACCTCAGCGGAGGAATATTCTGGCACTGTGGTTTTGGGGCCTGTAGGGATCTCCTCTCAATTATCTCCTGGTTCCCTAGTGGCCTGAATTTTAGTTTGGATCAGAGGTTGTGCTTCCTTTTCCTCCTCTATAATTACGTCTTCATCTTCTGACAAGTCATTAGCCCAAGGATCACACCTCTTGAAGTCCCAGTTCTGTGAAATAACAGTCCTCACCTTTGAGTGGGGCAACCTATCACCCTGTATTTTAGCTATCTTACATGCCGTCACTACAATATGCTCTTCCTGTTGTATTTTCTTTGACATGAAGTTAGAAGTGGCAGAACATGCCCTCTGGACAGCCCTGTCTAACAACAAAATCTCTTTAGTCTTCTCTAGTTTCCTGCTGAGCTGTAATTCCTTTTCTGTGCTAATCCTTAGAGCATATAATGAAGACCATGCAACAGCTGAGATAGCTTGCTCACTCTTTTTTTTCCACTTTCACTTTCCTGCTGCTTCAGTCAATATATCTAGGAAGCCCTTTGGCATTTTCCAGGCATCCTGTACTCACACAGTGGCCCAAAGTATCCCACAAACCTAGCCAGGTCACCCCACATGGAAGAGGCTGGCCAGCCTGGGATTTCCCCCACCACAGCAGGCTTCCCCCAGCATGACCCCTTTACCCATTCCTGTGTCATTTTCTGTCTCCTGGCTGGCTCACCAATTGTTGGAGGATGGAGGGGATGGAAAGTGCCCACGAACTGAGAAGGTATCTTGACACCAGAAATCGAGGCAGGCAGCTCCATACAATCAATGGATTCATTTATTATAGAGTAAATTCCTCACAGGGTAGGATTGGCAGACAAGGATCCAGAAGCATTTGCAGCTGCTCTCCACACCACCCAGGGGCCATTGGGACAATTTTATAGTTAACCTAGGGTATGAGGGTAGTTGCTTGGAAACAGGAGGCACATTTCTACGTCAAGATTTATGAATGGGTAACTAGTCTCACGGGCACTGGCAACATATCAGTGAAGGTCTTCAGGGCATAGGGGCCACCTGGATCTAAAGATCATTAAAAAATATCTATTGACTACAAAGCCCTCGATGATAGATAAGTGATTTCCTGCATAGTACAGCCCTGGGTAAGGTCAGTGGAAGAACAGGAACTGTGCAGTCCCAAGATGGCATCATTTACACCATCAGCCATACACTGGCTCATACAGGGGCTTCATGCCAATTAAAAAGTGCCCCCTCAAAAAAAAAAGTGCCCCCTCTACAAGAATAAACTACTAAAAGATGTTCTCTCTGTGTGGACTATTTGGAAAAAAGGAACCTTTCTGGGCACCAATTTTTAAAAGGAACAGCATCTTGCAAGACACAGGGTTTGGCCAGTGGAGTCTGGGCAAGATTTTAGTCCCACTCAGGTCCACTCAGTGGGCATGAGGAAACAATTGTTTAAGGTGCCTCAAGAAGGAGGTCTTGGGACATCCTGGGCATTGTGACTCAATTTTCTGCATCAAGATAATTAGTTAAGATTATTGTTAGCTGGTGAAAGGAGAGACTCCACTATGTGACCTAACATGAGTCATTTCAATTAATTTGAACAATAGCCCTCTGAGGCTGAGATTTTAAAGATGAGGAAACTGAGGCTGCGGTCAAGTATGTATCTTGCCTGGGGTCGCATGGTGTCATCAGATTTTGATCTTCATCCTGCTGTTTTCCTTAGCATTCAGTCTCCTTCTCTGATTTATGTTTCTCTGTAGCACTAGTTGCTAATAATAAATATTTCACTCTTCATTTGTATATAGTTGGTCTCTCCCCAGTAGAACGTAAGTTGACGAGAGTAGGGATTCATGTCTGTTTTATTCACTGCTGTATCCCCACAGTGCTTAGAACAGTGTTTGGCGCAGAGGGCTCATTCAGTAATACTTATTAAATGAATGAATCATTCAAACATTGTGGTGCCTTCTCCTATGCCAATCCATTTCTATAAACACCTTTTGGCAACTACTTACAGAATGCATTGAGGTATTCTAGAGAAAAAGATTACATCAGCACAAAATGTGCACTGTTATCATCAGGATTTTCTTCAACTAAAAAATAAAAAGTCTTTTACTCCCAAATTCATGTCCACATCAAAGAGAGAAACCCCAGGTTAATAAACTAGAGCTCTTTCTCTTTACTAAAATCAACTTTTGCCTTTGAAGACAGGTTTATTTATGTCTGATTTTTTCGATAATTAAAACAGAATCATCAACCCCTGTTATTCTCTGCTAGTTATTTGCATATAGCAATACACAATAATCTGATAAACTTTCTATGATGATGTGTTCGGAGCTTACAAAATAAATAAAGCCTTCAAAATAAATTCTTATTTGAGGGTACTTAAATCTGGCATGCTAAATATCATGTTTTGTAGCTTAAAGTTGTAACTAGGTATTGTTAGGCTTTTCGAAAGGAAAGAGGGCATTGTATTGTAGCATATTGTTGGAAGAACAAAAGGAGTATTTAGACATGAACTTTGCCCTCCTGGAATTTACACAATGAATGGTAGAAGCACAGTTATAAACACTCCAGCGCCTCCAACAATAACTGTTGACTTTTAATTTGCAATCAGAGAATCCTGGCAATGGACAACTAAGTTTTCCCTGGGTTTACGAGAACTGAACTGAAGTGGAAAATGTTATTTGCTTTAACGAAATAATTTCGTCTTGTGCAACAAAAAATTCTGTCAATCAAGCAAATAAAGGGAGAAAGGCTTATTTATAAAGTTGCCGGCTTCTGATTTCATTCCGTTGCTTCTCAGGCTCCAAGAGGAAAAGAAAATGAAGACTTCCTTGCTCTGTATTTTTCTAATTTTATGTAGTACCTCAGCCTGGGCGAAAGATAAACATTATTACATTGGAATTATTGAAACAACTTGGGACTATGCCTCTGACCATGGGGAAAAGAAACTTATTTCAGTTGACACGTAAGTCACTATTTTTTCTTCATTATAGACCAAATTTATAAATTATTGATTTAAAAAATAAAGCCAATAAGATGAAATATTTCTTTAATTTGTATATACAAAAACTGCAAAATATGGACTTGAAACATTAGACACTTTAATAAATCTCTAATTCCTGGGATTTTGTTTGTTTTTTGAGAGGCTGCCTTACTCCTTTCCACTTGGTATGAGGAACTGTGTGGGCTTCTTATTACCCCCTCTGGTTCTTATCACATCTCCCATCAGGGTTCAGTCTTTCTGTCTGTTTATGCAGAAGTTCTTTCATCTAAAGAATGACTGTATAAAATTTTATATTTCCTATACCGTTTACTGATTACTAGTGGTAAAAATAAAAGGTTTTTTAATCCTTCAAAGAATCATTTATAGAAATCAAATACAATTTTAATATGACTTTGCCTAATACTCGTTGGGTGACTCTGGACTGTTAATTACATTCATCTTTCTCAGACTCAGCATCCTAACCTGTAAAATGGAGACAATGAGAATACTTCAGGGGGTTGTTTAAAGAGTGGGTGCACGTAGAGCTCTTCGTACAGTCCTTGGCACAAAATACATGTGCAAAAAAATGTGAGATACTTATTATAATGCCTCCTCAAAAAGCTCTATGTAAATTAAAGGTTTTCTTGTTTCAGTTGAAAGGTCCCTTATTTCCAGAAACATCCACCACATGAAAAACCAGGGGTATAGTTTTCCTTGAAGTTTTTTGTGACAGAAGTTTATCTATACAGAGGTCATCACTTTTAATAATGTTAGTTAAACATTTAACACCAAATTGAAATTTGTTATTCAAAACCATATTCACAACATTTAAAGATGTATTTTGGTGGTGAAAATATATTTTAAAGATGATAAATGTATCTTAATAGTGATACTTTAAAATGTATGTTAATGGTGACAAATGAAACCAATGACCATTAACTGCTGAGATTGTATCTTTAAAAATTGGCTATAAAGTATGCCAAATTTCATGACATTGACTCTGTTGATGGGTATACACTATTCTCATTAATTTTATGTACGTTTGAAATTTTTCAAAGCTGATAATAATACATAATTGTTAAGTTATTAATTCAGTAATATGCAGTGAGGAAAGTTTCTGACCTAAAGATAACTAATTGTAAATAAAACTAGTATATCTTACAATTATTTTTTTAAGCCTGGTTTTGAGCTACTGTTCTCTTCTTAGGGACATGACATATTTTTATGGCTTCATAAGGACCATTATTTTGTATGCATTCAGCATTTTCCCTAGCTAAACATAATATAAATTATGCATTTTTTAATAGGGAAACTAGACACATTTTTTAAAAGGTCAGACATATTAGGGGAAAAAAAGTACTGTCCTACTCCACGCCCTCACCCACCATCCTTCTGCCATTATTCATGGTCAAAAATCAAATAAAATGAGTTTTACTGGGCATCAACTAAGTGCAAGACATTGCCCAAGCACACTTTAGTAAAGTCTTCTCTAATTCTAGAAATTTAGAAGAGAAAAAGGCTTTGTTAAGAATTTTTTTGCAGGGAGGGGAGAGAATTCCTTTATTTTTAAATACTCTAAGGATTTTCCTGGCAGTCCGGTGGTTAAGATTGGAAGCCCTCCCTCTTCCAATGCAGGGGGCGTGGGTTCAATCCCTGGTTGGGGAACTAAGATCCCACATGCTGCACAGCACAATCAAAAAAAAAAGATTAAATACTCTAATGTCCTGTGTGTGCTGGAGAGGTTATACAGCATAGGCTTGATCATCTTCTTTTGCTTCAGCAACAGCCTAGAGTTGTGCAAACTCTAGATGACAATGCTCACTCTGTCTGTGAAATTTTTAATACATCTGAACAGCAAATATTGAATAGGCCTTTAGCAATTTTGCCAGTACTATGCTAACCTTTTTGTATAGATGAGTTCAGGTAGCAACTTTTTGCTTCCTCTTTGTCTCAGATTTGCAGAATGTCCAGCTACTTAATCCATTCAGCCTTCTATAACAAAATACACCAGACTGGGTACCTAATCAACAACAGAAATTAATTTCTCACAGTTCAAGAGATTGAGAAGTCCAAGGTGCCAACATGGTCATCTCTCTTCCGAGTTCATAGCCTTTTTACTGTGTCCTCACTTGGTGGAAGGGACTAAGGATCTCTTTGGAGCTTCTTTTATAAGGCATCTACCCTGTTCATGAGAGCTCCTCCCTCATGACCTAAGCACATCCAAAGGCCTCACCTCCTAATACAATCACATTAGGGATTAGGATTTCAACATATGAATTGGTGGGGGGTAGGACATAAATATGGCAAAGACTGATGTGATATCACCAGGCATGATTACTGACAGTCGTTCTGTGAAGGCTAAAAAGGAGTAGAGATAAATAGGCTGAGAAACAGGTTGAAAGAGTGCAAGATAGTTGTTAGGCAGAGAATTAGGTTTAAGCTGATGTTGACCTTGAAGGTCTGGAACAATGAAGATGAAAGTATGTATTGAGATGGCAGAAACTCCATCTCTTTCATGCACCAGTGATCACTAGTACCTAGAACATAGGACACACTAAATAAATATAATTTTGAGTAAATGAAAGTGAATGAATAAAAGTATATAGGAAGCTAGACAAAATTATAGGCTGTGTTGTAAAAATTTTCCCTTGTTCCTAGTATGGACAGATCCACACCATAAATAAATAAATGAAATAAATCAGAAGATACAACGAAATAAGAAAAGTCAGTTTATGGAGTTATATGTGGGATAGTGGAACTGAAAACACTGGCAGATATAAAAGAGAAAATGTATGGATGTCTTTTAACTAGGAAAATAGAGTTTACTTTTTTTTGTCATATCAGTAATATTTATTTCTAATGGGGTGAGGTAGAAAGCAATTTCCTTATGCTCAGCACTGCCATTTACTTAGGTCTGTGCCTTCTCTGTCATTTCAACAAATCAATAAGTAAAGATCTATAAAATATAGTTCCTGCTCCTAAGTTATTTGTACTTAAATGAGAATAAAAGACATACATATGAAAACAATTAGCAAATGCAATACTTTGTTCTGGGCCCATGGTAGACACTAATTAAATATGTATTGACTGTTGGCTACATAGTAGCAATAAGTAGCAATACTCCTCTTATCTTCAGGTTACTTTTTTTCCTGGTGACATATAGGATGCTAGAAATAAGTGAAAAAAATCCTTAAACACAAGAAGAGCCTTCACAAAACCCTTTTACACTAACTTCATAGGCTCTCACTCAGGCTTGGTGACTTAATTAACATACAGTTCTTACAAACATTGTTACCTGGTTTTCCAGCCCACTGTAGGTTTGAGAAATAAATCAGAAATATTATAGTGAAGATGTCATCATAAGCAGACCCAAGGACCAGAAGAAATGACAGCTCAAATTTTACCCAAAGAAATAGAGAACAAACCAAGAACATTCCACACTATGGTATAATCATAAGTATTATAATTATAATATTGAGTGATCAGGATACCATAAATATTCAATAAATGTTAATGTTTACTATCATTATCAGAAAAGAAGTTGATTTTTTCCCCAGTTCACCCTGTTTAAGAAAACAAGGAAGCAAACAAAACATTTTTAAAGAAAAAACTTGCACCGAAGGCATTCATTTTACCCCTTCAAAAATGGTCTTAAAATTTAAAATAATTCTTAAAGAGGTATAATTATGAGCTAAAGTAATCTGGAAAAGTCGCTTACGATGACTCATATTCCAAGGTTGCCAAATAAAAAATAGTAAGCAAAATCTAGTGTGCTAGAAACACTTCATATAGGACAGCCTGTGTGCAGGAACTAATGAAGTAACTACACCATTTTATACATTTCAGGCTCTACAATTTATTATCACAGCTGCTATTTTCCCCAAGAACATATCCAAAAGAGGGCTGACACCTAGGTACCATTTTCATGCTGTGTTAATGAAGCCAGGCCAGTGAGAACCTGTAATTCACTTGAGTTTGTGCTATGCATACCCAGGTTAAGTCTTTGCCTGCCAGTTAATTTTTGACTGTTTTCCTTGTGATTCCTGTGTCTAGTAGGCAGAATTTTTTTAATGACCCACAAAGTTATCCTACCCTAAAACTCCAGAACCCGTGAATATGCTGAGATATCACTCCCACGATTTATGTTATATTCAGTGATACAGTTGACTTTAAACTAAGGACATGATCTGGGTGGGTCTAGTCCAAAGCAGAGAATTCTCTAGTAGAAGAAAAGGAAGTCAGAGAGATTCAAAGAGGTTTGAGGGGGATTCAACAAACTGTTGCTGACTTGAAGATGGAAGAAGCCACTGGGAAGGAATATGGGTGGTCTTAAAGAACTGGGAGAGGTCCTCATCTGGTAGTTAGCAAGGAAGCAGGAATTCCAGTCCTACAACCATAATGAACTGAATTCTGCCAATAACCTGAGTGAGATTGGCAGTAGACTTCTCCACAGATCCTCCAGACAAGTATTCAGCCCAGCCAACAGCTTGATGCCAGCTGTGATAACCTGAGCAGAGAACCCAGTCATGCCATGCCAGACTTCTGATCCAAGGAACTGTGAAATAATAAATAGGTGCTGTTTTAAGCTGCTTTATGATCATTTGTTACACAGCAAGAGAAAACGAATATACTGTGTCTCAATGAATGAAGCTAAGACTCCAGAAACTTTTCACGTGCATTACCCACATTTTAGTAACCATGGCTTGATCATCTTGAGTGCACTCTGAATTTATGGATGAGAGTAGCATTATTATTATCTTACTAAGGCAGTGTAAAAAATGTTTTAATTCCTCTACCATTAAAAACTCACTTCTGGGTCTGAATCTACCAGAAATTAGAGGAATTGCTATAGGATTATAGGAATTGGGGGCGCTAAAAAGGAAGGATGTGTTTACTGAGAGGGAGACATATCTATTGTAATGAATAGAAGAGAACATGTTACAGTTGCCAACAGAAAGAACTATGATTAATGTGAATTACTTGTTCGGGTCAAAGAACAACCATAATAGGTTTTTTATTGACTGGATATCTGATTGGCAAACTTCCTGCAAGCTTCCAGTAACTGAAGCTTTGTCCCCAAAGCCGTGCTCTTAAAGTTAAATAGACATTCCCTAATGACAGTTTGATGTTTCTTTGGAGACAGAGCATAAGCAAACAGGCCTCCCCCAAGCTATCACGTGATGTGAAATATTTCCCAATTTGGTTAAGATTTAATTTTGTTTCAGAAAAAAAGACAAGATGGGAAACACATTTTGCATATTGCTATGTGTATAAAAGGAATTCCAAATGTTAAAAATACTGGATAGATGATAATTTCAGATCAATTATTTTTTTAAGTAATTTTCACACCCCTCCCCCAAAAATCTTTGTACACAAAAAAACGAATTCCAAAACTTAGACAATGCTCCTCCTATTTCAGGAAATGATTAATACAGGAGAATTTCAATATAATGAAAGCATTTTGACAAAGTCTGCTACAGTTTATTGAAAAGGGATGTGACATATTTCTTAATGCTTTACAGGCACATTTAGGAAATATAAATACACACTATAAATGAAGTCGTAAGAATTTGAGGGCTATTTTAAAACTCTGGCTTTATTTAAGATATGGATCAACAGAGCATGGTAGAACACAGACTAGAATCTCTATTTAAATATCATTGGGACCAATCCCCTAGCAATAAGAGTGTGTACAGACACTGGAGAAAATTTACCTCGAGGCTTAGACGGACCTGTGTGAGACTGACTTGTCCAGGTTCCTCTGGTGTGACCCAAGAGTAATTCCATCCTTGCACCGTAAGCTTTGCAGCTGCCGCTGCGTGCCTGACTGAACTGCCCTCTTCCTGACCTCCTCTCAGCAGTGTGGACTGGATGAATCTGCCTTTAATCTCAGTGGCCTTCAGTGCCTCAGAATTTTGCTGTTGGTAAAACATCTATTTATTAAGAATACTCCTGTCCGTACTAATGTTGCTGTTTCCAGGGAAGAATGTTTTCCCATGTATTTTGATGTCCTCGAAGTCTCTCAGAGCCTTTCTTAATTTTTTTTTTCTGTTTTGTTCTAACAAAATGGAAACTGCAACAAACAATTAGAAAATGAAAACAAATATGAGAAATAAAGGCTTAAGCATGGATTTGCCATCCTGGGTACAAAAAAAGTCACTTCTTTATTTTTCTAACTTCCAGCTTGGCCCTTCTCCCACCATGATAGGGGAACGGAACCCCATCTCATTCATCTTTCAGTGAACAAGTTGAGAAGCCTGGGGTTTAAACAATCCAGGTTTTAAAAAATTGGGGTCCCTAGTGTGACAACTATGAGATGCTCATTGTTGAAACCCCCTGGTCAATTCAGAACACAGGGGCTCTACTATCTCCAAAGCCTGTTCCCAATGCCCAAATGCAGCCACCAGGACCACTGCCAAGCGGCCCTGCTCACTGGTCCCAGCACTCAGGCTCAATCAGGTGCCCCCATGCTGCCATGCCAGCTGACGTTTGACCACGACCAGGGTATGGCCTGGAAACAGAACCTGCCACCTTTCTGTCTCATGTCCTCCAGGAATCCCACTGCCTGTGGGACTGGGCCTCTTTCTTCCCCTTGCCCTTGCAGCCTCCCTTACTCAGGTTGCCCATGAACGCAGAGTGGCATCAGAACACACAGGGGTATTTGTTAGCAAATGCAGATGCCTGACCCTCACACCAACAGCACAGAAGCAGAATCAGTGGGGCTGGGGCCTAGGAACTTGTATTTTATCAAGGTCCTCAGTAGATCCCTGTGCACATGAAAACTTAAGAAACATTAGGCCTGAGCCCTAGATTTTTTAAAAAACAGATCTTTAAATTTGGACCTTGCAACAGAGAAAGTCCAGAGCTCCCAGACAAGCCCTGCCCTCATCTTGAAGAGAGAATGGAAAAGTACCCCTCACTCTTTCTGATGAGCTTCTCGCTGAGGAAACAAGACAAAGTTTATTTCTCTTCAGTCTCGTTATCTGGCCTCATATGGGTTGAATGGAAAATGGTAAGGTGTCAAAGGTCACCGAGATCAAAGTAGGCAAAACGCAGGCGCGCGCACACACACATGAACAAACACAGACCCCAGACCATCAGCTGGGGTTAGCAGTTTTTATTCTAGTGGAGGAGACCTCGGTTGTGGAAGGGCTTGCCAAAGGCCAGGTTTTAAGTGGGTTCCGCTGAATGGCTAGATGGCATTGCCCACAAATAGATCTCAGTGAACTCTCTGGGCTTGCATTAAGGACAATAACTTAAGAATCAGTTCAAAAGTTTGAGTATCAAACTTGCTTTCTTTTCTTTTTTTTCCTGGCTACCATTCAATTTGCTGATATTTTTAGGAAAGTTTTAAGCAACTATTAATCAGCCACTAACCTGAATATAAACATTCAATGTTCAAGTATTTTTGCTAGCAAGGGATTAAAAAACCACAGGGGTAATTCAAATGCAAAGATAAGTTTAAGACCCACACACATTGATGAATCAATTCCAACTTTGATTTAGTTTTGCTAAAAGAAATTAGAAAGATGGAATTACTTTAGCATTATTAGTTTTACTTTAGGAAAAAAATATGCACTCGCTTTCACATCTCACATATCCAGATTGAATGCTTAGAAACTCAGATTTTTCCAGTGGCTGAAAGAGGTATGCCATAAGTGAGAAATGCCTTCATTAACTGCTTTATTTTAATATTTCACTTTAATTTTGTATTCTATCCCACAATGCCTCTGTGTTTTACCATGAAAACCTTACAGGAAATACTCTGGTAAGATGCATTACATTTTTATGACGCATCCACACGTGGTGGTCTGCCATATAGCTGATGTGTGACACCTCACATAATTAAAATAACAGGGCTAAATGCCAGCGCTCCTCTTCATTTTTTGGAGGCATCCCTACAACAACTGGCAAACGTTTAATATGATATGGTCATTCATTTCTCTTTCATCATAATGTTATCCCCAGCAGTGATGGCTTCTAATAGAGTTGTCTTCCTTTCCTTTGCAGGGAACATGCCAATATCTATCTTCAAAATGGCTCCAATAGAATTGGAAAAGTCTACAAGAAGGCCGTGTATCTTCAGTACACAGATGAAACCTTTGGGACGATTATAGAGAAACCTGTCTGGCTGGGGTTTTTAGGCCCCATTATCAAAGCTGAAACTGGAGATAGAGTTTATGTACATTTAAAAAACTTTGCCTCTAGGCCTTATACTTTTCATGCACATGGAATGACTTACTATAAGGAACATGAGGGTAAGTTCAGCTCATATGCTAGCTGGAATTTCCTCTTCCTTTTCAGTAGGAACACTTTTTAATTTCTGAGATTATGGACTTTCCTCCTGGATAAGACCTGTACTATGTTGTTTAGCTCTAAACTATTTTATGAATAAGTATTTTGGTTCATCCTAATAATGCTGTGTTTCTCTGGGTTATACTTGTTTTGTGTGAAGTGGGAATGTGATAGAATTTCTGTGTGGACTCATGTAGTGAGAGTCAGTGAGAGCTGGAACTTCCTTCCCAGTGCCCAACCCCTTTCCAGACACATGGTCAAAATAAGAGAAATGGGCAGTGTGCATTAAAGCCTGGAAAAGACAAAAATCCAGAAGGAGGAAACAGGAAAGAAGAAACAAGAAATCCCCAAGATGAGGATGATCTTATCTCTGAAGTTCCCACATGTGAACGTACTGTAGCCATTGTCACCTTCCATCCTAACTTTGGATAAACTCTGTCCCAGCTAAGGCAGCATGAGTAGTCTCATACAGTAGCCAAGTAGTGCAGGTGGCTGGATGGTCCCAGAGTCACATCTGAGACACAGTTAACCAAAAGGTCATTTGAATGTAGGACTTGGAATCCTTAAAGATGGTACAGGAAGAACGAATATTAGATTTGGTGCTTGTGACCTCATTCTTAGTACATGATGATGATGATGATGATGATGAAGGGAGATGGTGTTTTGTTGTGATTAAGAACAAGAGCTTCAAACTTAATAGACCGATGTTTGAGTGCAGCATTGCCTTTTATTGACTGAATGACCTTGGACAAGTTAACTTAAATTCTCTGTGCTACAGTTTTCTTATCTATAAAATAGGGACAATGAGAGTACGCAGTAATAGCTCAATAAATGTCAGCTATTATCATAGGCAAAAATGCCGAGACCATGTTCATTGAAATTATAAGGATCAAGTTTGGAAATTAGGATAAAATTAGTTTTAATTAATTATTGGTTTTCTATTTAAAAGAGGTATTGCTTTACAGAGTGAATGTTTTGATCTTCTATATTTTTAAATTTGTTTTTCTAAACCAAACAATTACATTCATAGCATAAAAGCTGACTGCCATCTTATTTATTTTTTACAATTTCATGATATATTATGGTTTTAATCATTTTTAAGGTATGATCATTGTATTGTGGATATGTTAGAAGAAAAAAGAGTTCTTTTAGAGATACATGCTCAATTATTTATGAATGAAATGATATGATGTCAGGGATTTGCTTTAGAATAATTCACTGATGATGACTAATTCACTGTTAAGAGTGGGTGAGGGTATAGATGAAACAAGATTGGCCTTGAGTTGATCATTGTTAAAGCTGGGTTGTTGGGCACATGGAAGTTAATTATATTATTCTCTCAGCTTTTGCGTATGTTTGGAAATTTACAAAATTAAACAATCCCATGGTTACTTCACAGGCAAAAATCTGATATCATACAAGAAGCTTCAAGTGAGAGGAGAAAGTAGCCATTTTGCTCTTATTTCCATACCATAACCCCAGGGCAAAAGTGGTTCTTTAAATTGCAAACCAACAGTCATTATGCTGCTGACATATCTATTACTGCTCCTTGAAGGCTCAGTCAAGTATAAAAAATGATAACATTTTCTGTGAAACTTCCACACCCTGTAGCCATTTGCCTTTTATTCTTCTGTGCTCAAATAGAACACCACTGTGTTCCCACGGGGATACATACTAGATGTTGAATAAGTGTTTGCTGAATGAATTAATAGACCATCTATTTTCTCATTCAAGCTCAAACACATTCAATTTGTAATTTCATTGCATGTCATTTCCTAGGGGCCATCTACCCTGACAACACCACAGATTTTCAAAAAGCAGACGACAAAGTGCGGCCAGGTGAACAGTGTATGTACATATTGCATGCCAACCCAGAACAAGGTCCTGGTGAGGAAGACAGCAATTGCGTGACCAGGATTTACCATTCCCACATTGATGCTCCAAGAGATATCGCCGCAGGACTCATTGGGCCTTTAATACACTGTAAAAAAGGTACATTGTCTCATTATTATTCACAATAAATGACCAAAGACAGTAGAGAGGGAGGTTTGTTTTTTAAATATACTTTAAGTCTTATGTGTTATGATTGAGTAGAGAGGTAGTAGAGTGAGAGGCAGTGAGTCTAGAAAAGAAGGAACGGAAGAGCAGGGAAGGGTAAGGAGAAAAATGGATACGTGGAACAACATTCAGGTTACTGAACGTAAATTCCCTAAATGTTTCCAAGTCTATAAAACCGAAGTGGCTGGTTTAGATTTCTGGTTTATTAGGAAAATAAATACAAAAAAATTTTTAAACTATAAATCACATGCTAAAATTCATGCTAAAAATTAAGTTCTACTGAAATAGTAATTTTCACTTCAGATTCTCTGGATAAAGAAGAAGAAAAAAATATTGACAAAGAATTTGTGGTGATGTTTTCTGTTGTGGATGAAAATCTCAGCTGGTACCTAGAAGACAACATTAAGACCTACTGCTCTGAACCAGAGGAGGTTGACAAAGACAACGAAGACTTCCAGGAGAGTAACAGAATGTATTGTAAGATTACATAAGATCTGTTAACTTTATCTTACTTTTCTCGGTCCATTAATTCTGCTACTCTTATTCCCTCACATGAATAAGTAGCATGTTTCTAATCTATGCCCTTGGTAACAAAGCATATTGGATGTGCAACCTGATATTCAGCTAAACAGGTCCAATCAAAACTCTGAGCAGGTAAAGCTGGATACATCAAATTGTTTCCAAACCATTATCAATTATGGTTAAATGTATATGCATGTTATATTTGTATACTTTTTATTCTCCCAACTCATTTTAAAAATTATTTGAGGCAGCCTAAAATTGTTAAATTATATTGTAAAGTATTGCACTATAATTAAGAAAATAGTTCAAACCACTAGTTCTAAAAGGTATTTCTTTTACATACATATTGTTCTTCACCACCCGTGCCCCCCCGAACCTTGCATCATTTTCTCCTACATTTTAGTTCACTTTATTTCTTCTAAAAATGTTTTCTTTACTGCCTGGGCTTCTCCTTGATTCTCAGACACAAAATAATGGGGTTAGTAAGATAGTCCATCACTTAGAATGTTTAGCTTCTTAAAAATAACCCTTACTCAGAAACTAAGGACACAAAAGTAACTGTACTATCAAAGAAGAAAAATTAATTAACAAAGTACGGATTTTTATTTCCAACTTTTGCTTATTTCTGGCTGAAAGATCCTCTTTCCATATTTTAATCCAGCCTCTGTTATGTGCTAACCAAAATAGGCGTTAGAGACTCAAACTTCTAGTCTGGCTAAGTCTGGTTTGGTATCCCTGTTGCATCTGGTTACCTCGCAATACTTCCCAGAACTGATTTCTATCTTAACTCTAGGACCTCTCAGTTTGAGCAGTGGCCCTTAGTTTCTTTGAAGAATCAGGCTATCCTGCTTTTGACCTCTTAGGTCTTTGTGGCTCTGGTCACTTGTTCCTACTGTCCTTTCCCTGCATTTCTCCTTTCCTCTTTCACATTTCTTCCAATTTTGTCTTTTAATCTTTAAAAAAAAAAAGCTTCCCCTGTGTTCTTATTACAAAAGCAATCCACATTCACTGTAGAAAATTGGAAAAGTTCTGATAAACAATAACAAAAAACACTGACATCATCCGTACCACCACCACCAACATGATACATGATTGATTCCTAAATAAACTTCAGTGTTTTTCTATTTACTGTATGTGTGCACATTTATATATACGTGTGTATATATGTACACATTTGTATTTACAAATATACACATGAACATACCAAGGTGTAGAGTTTATAACAAAGAGAGCAAATAGATTTCATCTTCAGTGTTGTGTTCATGTGCTAATATTGCGTTGACAAAAATCTTGAGGCTGAATTCAGGTCCAAAATGAAAGAGTACTGTGATTGATTAACAATGTCTGATGTGGGTACAGGAGGGAAGAATAGCAGCATGTGTGCCAGGTAGTTTCAATCCCAAACTGATTTTATTTAGAGGTAACTATCAATATCCCAGTCACCAATGTCTGTTAGTCACAGTCTCTGCTCTTGACTTACAGCTGTGAATGGATATGCTTTTGGAAGTCTCCCAGGACTCTCCATGTGTGCTGAGGACAGAGTAAAATGGTATCTTTTTGGTATGGGTAATGAAGTTGATGTGCATGCAGCTTTCTTCCACGGGCAAACGTTGACTAATAAGAACTACCGTGTTGATACAATCAATCTCTTTCCTGCTACCCTCTTTGATGCTTTTATGGTGGCCCAGAACCCTGGAGAATGGATGCTTAGCTGTCAGAATCTAAACCATCTGAAAGGTAAGGCATCTTTACCTGAAATTAGCTGTCAGTTGAGAAAAGAGTCATGTCTCAGTTACACTATTAATGGGGTGATGATTGGAAATCAGAATCTAAAAGCTAAATAACTTTGGAATGATCTAAGCTTTGAACTGGTAACTTAATTTTATTCTTCTGACAGTATGCATCATAATGTAATTTTTTAAAAAGACTGGAGCATTTATAAAGTAATCAAAATTGAAAATATGTTAATTTTTGGAAAAGAAAAAATTGGCCCTGATGTATAGTCCTACCCTAAAAGTATAATACTGCATACAGCTTCCCAGATTTGTAAAATACACAATATTTTAAACACCAGAAGATTTGTATATTGTGCTGAAAAGTAGCTTGTTGTGTTTTTCTTGACTTGTTCTATTAAATATAACCAACTTTGTCCTTTGAGTCCAGCTATTCCTTAGCTTAACATGCTAAATCTCTCCTCCATCTCCTTAATATAAGGTAATAAAATACCCCCAGTTCTTGAAAAATATTAGTTTGCAATATTGGTCTTCTGAAGAAATTAGGTTTAATCTGGGTCTCTGAGCATGTTACTTCGACTTTCAAACACGATCTTATTCATCAAATGTGATCATGGCGGCAGAAGGCTCAGCACAGCAGGTGTATAGCCATTTTATCTAAGAGCACAATACTAATAACGTGCTCATTCTATTCCTCCCCCTCCACCCCACCATATCCCCTAAAATAGGGCAGAGCATCTCTTCATCACTTATCTATGTTTTCTCATTACAGCATTATTTATTTCAATGCTGACTCACTGATAAAATAAAACAGCGAGGATATTCCCTGGCGGTCTGGTGGTTAGGACTCTGCATTTTCATGGCCAAGGGTGCAGATTCAATTCCTGCTCCAGGAACTAAGATTCCACAAGCCACGTGGCGTGGCCCCCCCACAAAAAAGTGAAATTAAATGGTGAAAGTTCATTTCTCCCCACATCACTTATCTATTAATGTGTCTTTTTTTTTTTCTTTCTCATCGAAAGACTTCCCAAGCGAAACCCCACAGAAACTGGTTCCACATTTTTGAAAACACTAGTAGTATCACTTCTCTGTGCCACCTAGAGAATTGTTTTTCACTGCTTGACTTTTCCATGAGTGATTTATATACAACTGATTACTCTAGTTTATAGTATTGTTTCTAGCTATCTATTTCTTCAGTTTCCATCTGTCATTTCACCAGCAGCATTTACAAGGCAATAAGAGAGACAAACATTGGCTTCATTAACCAGTGTCTCCTCCTGTGTGGTTTTTAGCTGGTTTGCAGGCCTTTTTCTGGGTACAAGACTGTAAGAAGCCTTCATCTGAGAACGATATCCATGGCAAACATGTTAGACACTACTACATCGCTGCTGAGGAAATCATCTGGAACTATGCACCCTCCGGCATAGACACCTTCACCAAAGAAAACTTAACAGCACCTGGAAGGTAATTCAGAAAAAAAGATATTATTTCAAAATATGCCTTCCCCCCCAAAAAATCATAAAAGGCTGATTCAGTGATTAAAATTTTAATTGGTACCTGAAATTGAGTAACTAGACTGCTAAATATTTATTAAGGTTTGGTAGTGAGTCCAAGTTTGAGAAATAGGACTTCTGAGTCCATGAAAAAGAATAGATTTAAAAGTTTTCAAATGCTCAACAAAACTCTCAGAAAACATTGAATACAATTAGATCACTTCATTTGCTTTCCATTTCTGAAAACATAGCATTGTAAAATCCAGCAGCATTCAGTACATTCACAAGGTTGTATAATCACCAGCACTGTCCATTCCCAGAACTTTTTCATCGTTCCAAGCAGAAATGCTGTGTCCACTAGACAAAAACTCCCCATCCCCTGGTAACTTCTATTCTACTTTCTGTCTCTATGAATTTGCCTATTCTAGGCACCTTATGCAAGTAGAATCATGTAATGTTTGTCCTTTTTCGTTTGGCTTATTTTATTTAGCATAATGTTTTCAAGGTTCATCCATGTTGTAGCATGTATCAGAATTTCATTCCTCTTTAAGGCTGAATAATATTCCACTGTATTCATATACCATGTTTTATTTATCCATCTCTCTGTTGATGGACATCTGGGTTGCTTCTACCTTTCAGCTGTTGTGGATAATGCCACTATGAACACTGGAGTACAAGTATATGTTTAGGTCTCTGCTTTCAGTTCTTTTGGGTATACATCTAGGAGTAGAATTGCTTGATCATATGATAATTCTATTTTTAATTTTTTGAGGAACCACCATATGGTTTTCCACAGCAGCTTCACCATTTTACATTCCCACCAGCAATGTACAAGGGTTCTAATTTCTCTTCTAATTGCCAACTTTTATTTTCCATTTTTTAAAAAAATAGCCATCTTAACAGGTGCAAAGAGGTATCTAATTGTGGTTCTGATTTGCATTTTCCTGATACTTAGTGATTCTGAGCATCTTTTCATGTTCTTGTTGGCAATTTTGGAGAAATGTCTGTTCAAGTTCTTTGCCCATTTCTTAATTGGGTTATTTCGGTTTTTTTGTTGTTGTTAAGTTATAAGAGTTCTTTTTATATGCTGGATATTAATCCCTTATCAGATAGATCTGCTTTGCAAGTATTTCCCCTTATTCTGTAGGTTTTCTTTTCATTCTCTTGACAGTGTCCTTTGATGCATACAAGCTACCTTTGGTACATGTCTGATGACTTCCACGGCCCCCCAGCTGTTTTTCCTGCCTCAGTCTTCCTTTCCTACTGTACATTCCTCATAAAACAGCCAAAGCAATCTTTCAAAAATGTCAGTGAGATTATGCCACACCCCTGCTCCAAGTCTCTGCCCAAACATCACCTTTTCAGAGAAGCCTTGTTTGCCACGCATCTACTTGGAAAGGTTAAGTGATTCACTCAACGGCAAACAACAGGTCAATTGCTGGGCCTGACTCTACCCAAGCCTGTGACTACTGAAGCAGAGATTTAAGTCCCCGCCACACTGACATTCAGTTGCAATGACTCCCAAAACTGTATCTCCAGCCCGGAAGGCTCTTATAAATTGCAGATTTGCATTATGAACTGCTTAGTGGACACTCCACTTGGATGAGGCTCCTCCAAATCAATATGTCCAAGTCTGAATCCATTGTCTTCCCCACAAATCTAAGTTTCCCTCTCTGCATGAATGGTGTCGCCGTCCATCCATCGCTCAAGCCCAAAGCCTGAGCACCACCCTGATTCCCTCCCTCCTTCACTAATCCCTCCTTCTCTCCTCATCAAATGCTGCCTCATTATAGCCTAAATATCTCGGAAAGTTGTTTGCTTCTCTCCAACCTCTTTGCTAATACCTCTGAAGTCATCACTACCTCTCACTGAGATTTTAAAAGCAGGTTGCTGACCCGTCTCCCTACCCTGCCTGCTATGCTCCTGCCCTAGTTTATAAGAGATGCCATGCTTGCTGTCTTCTCTGAGCCTTGCCACAGGCTGTTTCCTCTTTGCAAATACCCGCCCCATTCTCTCCACACACATATTCCATCATTTTAACTCTACTTCACCTCTAGATAATTTTAAAGAAACTCTTCCTCTGGAAAGCCTTTGGGGCCTCTCCCATCACTTTCCCCAACCCTAGGAAAAATGTTTCATAACACTCTGTGCTTATTACATGTTATCATATATATATATATATATATATATATTTTTTTTTTTTTTTTTTTTTTTTTTTTTTTTTTTGCGGTACGCGGGCCTCTCACTGTTGCGGCCTCTCCCGTTGCGGAGCACGGACGCTCCGGATGCGCAGGCCCAGCGGCCATGGCTCACGGGTCCAGCCGCTCCGTGGCATGTGGGATCTTCCCGAACCGGGGCACGAACCCGTGTCCCCTGTATCGGCAGGCGGACTCTCAACCACTGCGCCACCAGGGAAGCCCTACATGTTATTATATTGATTGATTTGTAGTCTGTCTTCTGGGACAGATGTAAAGTCCATGTGGACAGGGACGGGTCCAGCTTGCTTATGGGCATGTCATCAGCATATAACAGGGTTCCTGGTAAAGAGCAGATGTTCCATACATTTGTCAAATGGGAGAAGAGATGAATGGGGTGGCTTTGGCAAGTCAAATGCCTTTCTGAGATTTCATTTTTTCATTTATAAAATGGGGAGAATGGGGAGCCGATGGCAGAGGAGTAGTACGTGGAGCTCACCTCCTCCCAGAAATACATCAAAAATACATCTACATGTGGAACGATTCTCATAGAACATCTACTGAACGCCGGCAGAAGACCTCAGCCTTCTTTAAGGGCAAGAAAATCTCCACGTACCTGGGTAGGACAAAAGAAAAAAAAGAGAGAGAGAGAAAGGACTTGGGACAGGACCTGTGCCCCTGGGAGGGAGCTGTGGAAGAAGAAAGGTTCCTACAACCTGGCAAGTCCGCTGACTGGCGGGGAGATAGCCGGGACAGAGGGGGAGCTTCGAAGCCTCGGAGGAGAGCGCAGCAACCCGTTTGCGGAAGGTAAAATGGAGAGAAACCTGCAGGGATGGTTGGTACCTCCACCCTGAGCTCCCCAGCCTGGGACACTCGTCCACCGGTGTGGGTGGGGACTGGTGGCTTTAGCTCAGGCTTTGGAGGTTAGACCTGGGGAGAGGACTGGGGTTGGCTGCGCGAAGACAGCCTGAAGGCAGGGTGCCATTGTTGGGGGTTGCGCGAGGGGAGGGGCAGGACTGCCAAAGGAGCATCTTTCTCCCGGCCCCCCCCCCCCCCCAAAGCATGCGCTCTCAGGCAACAGGACGCTGCCTACGCGAGCTCCAGGGGTGGGGGCGGGCTGGGCCTCCGCCGCTGAGAGAATCGGGAGCCAATCGCTGCCTCCGTCATCACAGGGCCCGGGAGGGCACGCTGGTCACCACGTCTGCACGCCCTCTATGCAGGCGATAAGGGCCAGCACGTGCTGAGGAAAGAGGTAGAAGGCATCCCAACTAAAAGTGGCCCTCACGCCAGAAAATAGTAAAACCACACCAGCTACGCAGGGATGCTCCCGCATATAAATAACCTTCCAAGACTACGGTAGGTAACTGTTTCTCCTAAACTCACAGAGTAAGAGCAATATAAGCAAATGAAGAAGCAGAGGAACCACTCCCAGTTAAAAGACCAAGAGAATTCCCCTGAAGGAACAAACAATGAAACAGACCTCTTCAGTCTAATAGACACCGAGTTCAAAAAGGAGGTAATGAAAATCCTGAAGCAATTAAGGAAGACTATTGACAGAAATGCAGATTACTGTAAACTGGGGAGGATAATACCAACTTGTTACATTGTCATGTGAGTTTCAGAGGATAAATGAAACCTTCTGAAGGCTAATATGCAACAAACAATAGTTACTGTATTTTTAGACATTTCATACTTTATTAAAAAGATTCTATTGCAGGACAATTTATTAACTCTCAGGGGTTGACATGGACCCTCTTGAAATTTTTTTCACTTTGCTTGAAAAAATAAAATCTCTATGCCATGAGTCTCCACCCCTTAAGTGAACATCCTTCTATAAGGTGCCTAGTACTATCTGCTCCTCTGAGGAGTATTTGGTAAATAATGGGTAATTTCTAAGCACAGGTCAGAAATTTTCTCTTCAGTTAGTATCCTATGTGACAACCTGGCTCTGTTCTGCTTTCAACTCCAGAATTAAACCTTTTTTCTTTTGACAGTGATTCAGAGGTATTTTTTGAACATGGTTCTACAAGAATCGGAGGCTCATATAAAAAGCTGGTTTATCGTGAGTACACAGATGCCTCCTTTACAGACCGAAAGGAGAGAGGCCCTGAAGAAGAACATCTTGGCATCCTGGGTGAGTCTGTGCAGAATACACATGACTAATGTACTCTTCCCCTGAGCTACAATCAACCTCAGGAAGAACAGAAGCTTCAGAACCTGTGGCGTGATTTCTACGTAAAAACTATGGACATGGAAGAGGAATCATCAATAAAATGCAGCAGCTTTTCCAAATGTAAATTACCCATAGTAAGTCTTCATCATTAAAAGCCAGGCTGACTTCAAATGATTACTTTTTTTTTTCTTCAAAGAGGTAAGGGGTTTGTGTGACTTTGTTTAAATAGCCGGTAAAGCTATTAGTTTCTGCTTTTAGCCAAATGTACATTCCCTTAGAAATAAAATTCAGCTACTAATGAGACAGGTTGGGTTTGTTTTTAGAGCCTCCTGCAGGCTGCCCCCAGGCAGAGCCCAGAGACCTGTTTTGCTCAGGCACTTGGGCAGAATAGCAAGTGAGTGGATTCAGACTGTCCTCACTCTTCACCTATTAGCTGTGTTACCTTTGAAAGTACTCAACTTTCTGTGCCTGTTCCCTTTCTGGAAAATGGGAACAATAATAACAATAGTCCCTACTTCACAAAGCTCTTGTAAGGATTAAATGAGTTAATTCACATAAAGACTCAGAAGAGCACATAAGAAGCTCTCAATAAGTATCATTTTATATATTACATAAAATATTTTTGTACTATATTTGTTTTTGTTCTATATTTAGTAATAATATTGATTTTGGTGATGGGAAATCCACAACAGTGGTGTTACTTTTCACAGCCAAGACAATTTAACTTACTCCCTTTGGGTGGTCAAGGTTTATGGCATTCTCCTGACTCTTTGGACAAATAACACACATCTGGTCCACAGAAAAACAGGGTGAGGAGAGTGTAGATACTCTGAACAGTATTTTATAGACGTATGAAGCTTGCGAACTAACTTGGATAAAAATGGTAACAAATTTCATTACCTGAAGTTAACTTAGAAAGCCCCTCTCATCTTTTTCTGGCCTCCTCATGTCAAATTGATAATGGACTTTTTAAAAACCAAGCTTTCCATTTGCAACAATAAGCATGTTGCTTCCAGTGGTTCTCGCCAGAGGACAAGGCAAAGAAAACAACTGTCTTATGCATTCTGTATGCTATATATCAGGGAGGATAATAATTCTCTTTGTCCCTAGGTCCTGTCATTTCGGCAGAGGTGGGAGACACCATCAGAGTCACCTTCCATAACAAAGGAACATATCCCCTCAGTATTGAACCGATTGGGGTGAGAGTCGATAAAAGCAACGAGGGCACGTACTACAATTCAAGCAGAGGTGAGTACAACACTCTGTAACCAAACAATAATGTTTAATAACCTACTGTGCTGGTCACCCCCAGGGAAATTGTCCTGCAAAAACCAAAGGCAGGAACTTCTGAGGAAACTTCTCATATACCGTTCTCAGAATCATGCCAGGAAGCGAGTAAATCTCTTCCTACCATTTCCAGTATGTTTGTGGAATTCTGTCCTACCTTAATTGGATGATTATTGACAATGCTGCTAGTAACTGATTTGGATTGCATCAGTTATACATTTCCAGAGTTCTATTTGGGTGATTGTTAAATTTGAAAAATATTCTTGCAATTATAAGATTAGATGTACATTTTAGAATATTTAAAAAATATAAAAAGGTGTAGCCAAAAATATTATCCATAGTTCTATAGACAACCGCTATTATATTTTTGTATGTCCTCCACTCTTTGATCTGTGTAAATAATAATTACATGTGTTTGAGATCATAGAATATAAATATACTTATCACTATAATTTTATACTCAGAGTTCGCTTTCTTAGCACTATAAACATTTTATAAATATAATTTCAGTGATACAAAATATTCCATTACATGAAAGTATTTAGGTATTTTTGTATGTCAAGGCTGACAAATGAAGACCCTATTCTGGGTCTCAGACTTCTTGTATCCTCACGTGGAGGAAGGGGCTAGGGAACTCTGTGGGATCTCTTTTGTCTGGGCACTAATCCCACTCAGAAGGGCTCCACTCTCATGACCAGATTACCTCCTAAACACCACTTCGAACACCATCATATTGCGCCTTAAGATTCCAATATGTGAATTTTGGGGAAACATAAACATTCAGACTATAGCAGGCACCAACCTCAGACAGAGGTTTAGTGGAGACTTCCTGGAGAAAATTATTCCCATTTGTGACCTGACACTGGTAGGATTCCACTCTAATTCATAAAAGGAGCACAGAAGTGGGTTATCCTAGACTAAACGCAGTCTACTCCATGGCTCAAATGATGGCATTAGAAAGCGTACTTTACCTCTCCAGTGTGACCTTTCTTACAGGTGCGCCTCCTTCTTCAGCCTCCCATGTGGTACCCGAAGGAACATTCACCTATGAATGGACTGTCCCCAAAGAAGTAGGACCCACTTACAAAGATCCTGTCTGTCTAGCTAAGATGTATTATTCTGCTGTGGATCCCACCAAAGATATATTTACTGGGCTTATCGGGCCAATGAAAATATGTAGGAACGGAAGTTTACTTGCAAATGGGAGACTGGTAAGTCCAATGAGGGAAAATGAAAATGATTTTCCAATCCCTTTGAATTATCATTATTATAAGGAAAATTCTGGGGTTTGAGGCAGTGAGGGTTCCACGCCTAATGTTTACTATAATTTTTACTTGGGCTTATATCTATATTGTGCAGAGATTCTCTGGCTAACGTGATTGTTCCAAGATGAGTTGGAAACAAGATTTTCCTTGGAATCCAAAGTCTATTATGATACCATTAGACTTCAACACACACATTTAAAAAAATCACCTATTAATGATAATAAGTCACTCAACATTCACTAAGGAAATATTGCTTAAAATATTTTTTATGTGGCAGCCTGGATGGGAGGGGAGTTCAGGGGAGAATGAATACATGTATATGTATGGCTGAGTTCCTTTGCTGTGCACCTGACACTATCACAACATTGTTAATTGGCTATACTCCAATATAAAATAAAGTTAAAAAAAATGAAATGGGAAAATGACCCTTTGACCTATAAATAGAAATCCCTAATCCCACCATTGTTTTTAGCTCTAAAATAAATATTTTAATATAAATCTTTAAAAGAGAAAGATTCTTTTAAAATGCATTCAATACAGTTATCACATCTTAAAGCATCATCATAATTCCTTAATATCATCAAATTTCCAATCAATGTTCACATTTTAACTGAACATTTGTCCTTTAATTGTTTCAAGTTTGTTGTGTGGATAGGCACTCAAATAATTACACACATTACAATCAGTTGATATTTTTCTCAAGATATTTTCTTGCGTTTTTCTGTTGCAAAAGTCTTTTACCCTGTAGAAGTTCTCATGTCTAGATTTTACTGATTGCATTCCTGTGGTGTCATTTAACATGTTTCTTTCTCTTTTACTCTATTTCCTGTAAATGGACTATTTGGTTGCCCTGAGGTACATGTTATACAAGAAAGGAATGACAAATGCTTGATTCTTTCCCTTTATTTACAAGTTTTAGAATTACTAGTTCTCTCCTAGCATACATCAAAGGTTTTTAATAGTTTATTTTATTTTATTTATTTTGCGGTACGCGGGCCTCTCACTGTTGTGGCCTCTCCCTTTGCGGAGCACACGCTCTGGACGCGCAGGCTCAGCGGCCATGGCTCACGGGCCCAGCCGCTCCGCGGCATGTGGGATCTTCCCGGACCGGGGCACGAACCCGTGTCCCCTGCATCGGCAGGCGCACTCTCATCCACTGCGCCACCAGGGAAGCCCTTAATAGTTTATTTTTAAGTACTATTGTAAACTCATGGATTTAAGCATATTTACTATGCTTCAATTCATTACTATTATACTTATTGATGCTCAAAATGTCCTATTTTTTGCCACTGGGGGACTTGCTCAGGTTGACTTCATTTTTACATAAACTTAGTAGTCTTTGAAGCTTCTTTGACTTCTAGTATAAAAAGCTATTTCAGGTTCATATTGTACATTTTCTGAGCCAGACCTGAAATCAGTCATTTCTCCCAAAAAGTCCTGGTTCTTTTCAGTAAGAAATTATTTTTAAAACTACAGTCAGGGCATTAGGGGTGCTCAGTGCTATTGTATTAATCATTGTTCCTAAGCCTTTTCAATGAGCAGAATTGAAAGAAACGTTTTTTAATAAAATTCATCATGGGTTCATACTGATACTTTCTATTCAAATTCAGGTCTATGGATTTTGTTTGTTTGTCTGTTTACTTAACCTCATTGATCTTATATCTGTATCTCCCTTCAACTGCACTGAAAAAGCTGAGTTCTCAATAATACCAGCATAAATATGCACTCATTTCATCCCACAACATAGACACAACAGTCTCAGGATTAGAATTACAACACTACAGCCAACAATATAATTACTGAAAACAGTTTTGCAGCCCTTTTTGTCTTTAGAGTGGATCCCACTAAGGATGTTCAGTCAAATTACAGATTTAAAGTCACTTGGAATAGTTCCTCCCTGTGGAGTTTTGCCACCCACAAAATACACAGGTTTATTTATTTATTTTAATGTATTTATTTTTTATTTTTTAGGGATTTCTTTTTAAACTGTAACATTATTTTATAATTACGTAAAACATTTGACTGACTCCAACATTGTATCTACAAAAAGAAGCAGATTCAAAGAAATCTAGCGTCTATCCTTTCTTCCCTTTCACCTATCCCCTCACTATAGATAACTTTTTAAAACTTTATTCTTTTATTTATTTTTCACTATTATTTTTATTAACTTTATTTTTTAGAGCACTTTAATGTTTACAGCAAAATGGAGGGTAAAGTTCAGAGATTTCCCGTATACCTCTTATTCCCCCACACACGCCCTCCCCCGATATCAACATCCCCAACAGAGTAGATCCACGTATCCATCATTACAGTATCATACAGATTATTTTCACTGCCCTAAAAGTCCTCTGTGCTCCATCTATTTATCCCATCCTTCCAACCCCCAACTCCTAGCAAGCCCGGTCTTTTCACTCTCTCCAGAGTTTTGCCTTTTCCAGATTATCATATAGTTGGAATCATACAATGCATAGCCTTTCAGATTGGCTTCTTTCACTTAATAATATGCATTTATGTTTCCTCCAAGTCTTTTCATGGCTCAGTACCTTTTTTCTTTTCTTTTCTTTTCTTTTTTTTTTTTGCGGTACGCGGGCCCCTCACTGTTGTGGCCTCTCCCGTTGTGGAGCACAGGCTCCAGACGCGCAGGCTCAGCGGCCATGGCTCACGGGCCCAGCCGCTCCACGGCATGTGGGATCTTCCCGGACCGGGGCACGAACCCGTGTCCCCTGCATCGGCAGGCGGACTCTCAACCACTGTGCCACCAGGGAAGCCCAGCTTATTTCTTTTTAACTATGAATAATACTCCATTGTCTGGACGTACTACAGTTTATCCATTCACCTACTGAAGAACATCTTGATTACTGCCAAGTTTTGGCAATTATGAATAAAGCTACTTTATGAATAAACATCCATAGGAAGGTTTTTGTGTAGACATAAGTTTTCATTTCCTTTGGGGAAATACAAAGGAACCCAATTGCTGGATTATATGGTAAGAGTATGTTTAGTTTAAAAAAAAAACCCTGCCAAACTCTTCCAAAGTGGCTGTACCATTTTGCATTCCCACCAGAAATGAATGTTAGAGTTCCCATTGCTCCACATTCTTGCCAGAATTTGGTGTTGTCATGTTCCAGATTTTGGCCATTCTAGTAAGTGTGTAGTGGTATCTCATTGGTGTTTTAATGACATGTGACATAGAGCATCTTTTCAAATGCTTGTTTGCCATCTGTACATTTGTCTGTTAAGGTCTTTCGCCCATTTGTTAATTGGGTTGTTTTCTTAATGTTGAGTTTTAAGGGTTCTTTTTATGTTTTGATAAACAGTCTTTTATCAGGTGTATCCTTTGTGAATATTTTTCTCCCAGTCTGTGGCTTGTCTTCTCATTCTCTTGACAATATTTTCTTCAGAGCATAAAATTTAATAAAATCCAGTTTATCAATTCTTTCTTTCATAGATTGTGCCCTTGGTGCTGTGTCTAAAAAGCTATTGCCATATCCAAAGTCATCTAGACTTTCTCCTATGTTATCTTCTAGGAGTTTTACAGTTTTGCACTTTACAGTTAGGTTTATGAGCCGTTTTGAGTTAATTTTTGTGAAGAGTGTAAGGTCTGTGTCTAGATTCATTTTTTTGCATGTGGATATCCATCTGTTATAGTACCATTTATTGAAAAGACTATCTTAGCTCCTTTGTCAGAGATCAGTTAACTAAATTTATGTGGCTGTTTCTTAGTTCTCTATTCTTTTGATCTATTGATCTATTCTTTCACCAATACCACACTGTCTTGATTACTGGAGTGTTATAGTAAGGTTTGAAGTTGGGGAGTGTCAGTCCTCCAACTTCATTTTTCTTCAATATTATGTTGGCTATTTTGGGCCTTTTGCCTCTCCAGGTAAACTTTAGAATCAGTCTGTAGGCATCCACAAATAATTTGCTAGGATTTTGATTCAGATTGCATTGAATCTATAGATCAAGTTGGGAAGAACTGAAACTTGGCAGTATCGAGTCTTCCTATCCATGAACATTTATTTAGTTCTTTAATTTCATTCAGCAGAGTTTTTAGTTTTCCTTATATAAGATCTTGTACATATTCTTTTAGATTTATAACTAAGTATTGCATTAGGAGGATGCTAATGTAAATGGTATTGTTTTTAATTTCAAATTCCACTTTTCATTGCTAGTATATATGAGATTGATTGACTTTTGTATATTAACCTTGCATCCTGTAACCTTACTATAATTGCTTATTAGTTACAGGAGTTACCTTGTCAGTCCTTTTGGATTTTCTACATAGATGATCATGTGATCTGTGAACAAAGACAGTTTCTTTCTTCCCAATCTGCATACGTTTTATTTCCTTTTCTTGTCATATTGCACTAGCTAAAACTTCCAGTATGATATTGAAAAGGAGTGATGAGAGGGGACATCCTTGTTTTGTACCTGATTTTAGTGGGAAAGCTTCTAGTTTCTCACCATTAAGTATTATTTAGCAGTAGCTTTTTGGTAGATATTCTTTATCAAGTTGAGGAGTTCCCCCATTCTTATTTTACTAAGAGGTTTGTTTGCTTGTTTGTTTTGATCATGAATGGGTGTTGGATTTTGTCAAATGCTTTTTCTGTATCTATTGATATGACCGCATGACTTTCCTTCTTTAGCCTATTGATGTGATGGATCACATTAACTGATTTTTGAATGTTAAGCCAAGCTTGAGTACCTGTGATAAATCCCACTTGGTCATGGTATAGTTCTTTTTATACATTTTCAGATTCTATTTGCTAATTTTTTAAGGTATTTTACATCTATATTTATTAGAGTTATTCATCTCTAGTTTTTTTGTAATGTCTTTGTCTGGTCTTGGTATTAGAGTAATGTTGGCCTGCTAGAATGAGATAAGAAGTATTCTCTCTGTTTTTGTCCTCTGATGGATTTAAAGAGAGTTAGTATAATTTCTTCCTTAAATGTTTGGTAGAATTCACCAATGAACACTTCTGGGCTGTTCTGGAAGGTTACTAGCTATTGGTTCAATTTCTTTAGTAGATACAGGCCTATTCAGAGTGTCTACTTCTTCTTGTGTGTTTTAGCAAATTGTGCCTTTCAAGGAATTGATCCATTTCATGTAGGTTGTCAAATTTATGGGCATAGATTTGTTCATAGTATTCCTTTATTATTCTTTTAATGTCCATAGGATCTGTAGTGATATCCCAAATTTCATTTCTGATATTAGTAATTCGTGTTCTCTTTCATTTTTTCTTAGTTAGCCTGACTAAAGACTGATTGATTTTATTGATCTTTTCAAATAATCAGCTTTTAGTTTCACTGATTTTTTCTATTGATTTACTGTTTTCAGTGTCATTGATTTCTTCTCTCTTATTCTTTTATTTAAAGAATAAAAGAATTCTTTTATTTTATTTAAAAAACAAACGTGTGTGTGTATGTATTCATAGTCTAACTTTCTTTTTTCACTTAACAATATAATCTGTAAGTCTTTATTCTGTAATATATGGAAATATTCCTCATTCTTTTTTACAGTGGATATTACTCCCTGGTGTAGACATGCCTCAGTTTATACAATTGGTCCACTATTTGGCAGGTGTTTCCACTCTTTCCAGTCTTTGCTCTTACAAATACATTTGTAACAGGTAGCCTTGTTCATATGTCTCTTTGTATTTTGACAACATGTCTTTGGGATAAATCTGGTTCTGGTGGGGCAAAGGATAAACTCATGTACTCTTTGGCTAGATATTGCTAAACTCCCTTCCTTAGGAATTGTACCATTTTATACTCCCACCAAGTATGAGATTAGATTACCTGTTTTCCACAGTTCATAAGTGTATTGCCAAATTTGGGGATTTTTACCAGTCTGAAAAGACATAAACAGTACCTCTGTAATTTTAATTTGTGTTTCTCTTATTATCAGTTGTTGAACATTTTTTCAAATCATTAAGAACTATATTCACTTCTTTTCCATGAATTGTTCATAACCTTATCCCATTTTTCTATAAGGTTATTTTTCTTCACTGATTTAGAAGTTTTCTATATATTAGTTATAGAAAGTCTTTGTTTGAGATATTAGCTGTAAATATTTTTTATCTTAGTTTATTATTTGCCTTTATACTTTGCTTATGGATGTTGTTGTTTACCATGTGAAATTTTTATTTCTATCATCTTTTCCTTTATTGTTAATGGATTCCAAGTCATAGTTAAGAAAGTTTTCACAACTCTCAGGTTATAAAGGAATTCACCCATTCTGCCTTCAAGTACTTGTAAGGTTTCATTTTTCACTTTTAAGTCTCTGTTCCACTTAGAATTTATGCTGGTGTACAGTTAAGGAATAGATCAAATTTATCTTTTTCTAAATGGCTATCCAGTTATCTCAACACCATTTATTAAAAAGTCACACTTTAGGGGACTTCTCTGGTGGTCTAGTGGCTAAGACCCCACACTCCTAATGCAGGGGCCTGGGCTCGATCCCTGGTCAGGGAACTAGATCCCACATATATGCCACAACTAAAGATCCCACACACTGCAACTAAGAGCCCGCTGGTCACAACAAAGGTCCTGCACATGGCAATGAAGGTCCTGCTTGCCACAACTAAGACTTGACGCAGCCTAAATAAATTTTTTTTTAAAAAGTCACACTTTAGCCCATTGATTTAAATGCTCCCCTCTATCAGATACTAAATTTTCATACACAATTGAGTCCATTTCTTGATTTTCTATTCTATTCCATTGTTCTCTATCTATTCATGCACCAATACCATACTATTATAATTACAGAGCCTCTATAATGTGTTTAAATGACTTGTAGCCATACCTCAAGGCACTTTTTTCATCATTTTAATGGCCATTTTTGCTTACTTATTCTTTCTAATGAACCTTGTAAAAACTTACTTGGCTCCAGAAAAAAAAAAAATCCTGAGAGTGTTTTATTGGGATTGTCTCAAATATACAAATTAAATTAGGAAAAACAGCCATTATTATAAAGTTGAGTAACCCTGCACAAGAACATATGTCTTTCCACTTGTTCAAGTCTACTTTTGTGTTTTTCAGGAGTATTTTATAGTTCCCCTTATATAGGTTTTGGATTTTTTTAAGTGTATGCCTAGATATTTTATTTTTATTTGTCTATTATAAATGGTAATGCCATCATTTAAATTTTTTAAATATGTTACTGAAAAAAATGGTTTTCTACCTTTTTTTAAAAAGATTTTTACAACCATTTAAAAAAATTTTATCTATTTATTTATTTGGCTGCATTGGGTCTTAGTTGTGGCATGTGGGATCTTTGTTGCGGCATGTGGGATCTTTTGTTGTGGTGCATGGGCTCTTCATTGTGGTGTGTGAGCTTCTCTGGTTGTGGTGCACGGGCTCCAGAGAGCGCAGGCTCAGTAGTTGTGGCACGGGCTTAGTTGCCCCACCGCATGTGGGATCTTAGTTCTCCGACCAGGGATCAAACCCGTGTCCCCTGCATTGGAAGGCGTATTCTTAACCACTGGACCACCAGGGAAGTCCCTGGTTTTCTACCTTTAAATTCCATTATTTTATCTTGTGCTTACCTTGGAAAGGAATAAAAGGAGACTAATGTTTATTGAACTCCGTTTAGGCACTTTTGTACATTTTACTTCATTTAACCTTCACAGCAACCCAAGAGGCTAAGTATTGTTATCCCCATTTTTACAGAAGAGGAGCTGAGACTCAGTGAGTTGAGATTTAAAATGTGAGGTTTTTTCTCTACATATTTTGTTTTCTTCATTTGTCAAATGAGAGTGACAACACAGGAAGGTCTATAGGAACTATTAAAAGTCCTCATCCTGAGGACCTTCCTGGCAGTCCAGTGGTTAAGACTCTGCCCTTCCAATACAGGGAGTGCAGGTTTGATCCCTGGTCGGAGAGCTAAGATCCCACAAGCTGCAAGGTGCAGCCAGAAAAAAAAAAAAAAAAGTCCTCATCCTGGTTGTTTCATGTATTAGCCATGTGGCTTCAGATTGGATAAAATATTCAGAGTAAGTTAAATAGTACCTTGTTTATTGTCTGAGATTAATGAAAATATCTCTATTATTTTACCACTAAATATGACATTGGCTATTAGTTGTTACTTTTTATTCTATTTCTGGTTTACTGGCACTGTGTTTTCTGTTTAAAATCACTTGAGCTGCTCAAAAAAATTAAAAAAAGTACTGTGCTAGGCACAGAATTCATTGGTAAATAAGACCTGCTCTAATAGAGTTTATATTCTAATGTGTGGTGTAGCAGAAAGGAAGGGGCAAAGGGAGAGATGGCATGGAAAGGAGAGGAGATAAGCAAACAAAAAATAAAAATAACCTCAGAAAGTGATATGTGTTTTAAAAAAACAAAACAGCGTAATATGATAGTGAATAGAAATTAAAGTTTAGATAATGTGGAAGTATTATTTGAGGTGAGATCTAAATTTTAAAGAGGCAGCCTTGCAAAACTCTGAGGGAAACAAAAGGAACAGCTACTGCCAGAATGTCAAATTTTATAAAAATTTATTTTTAGATTTCCTTGAATTATTACCTATCTTTTCTCCTTTGACCAATAAGTGTGACCAAGTACATTAAGAATTTCCTATTGAACCATCCTTGCAGTTCTGGGGAAAAAAATATTACTTTGAGCATGTGTTTTTTTAAAATATATTTCTGTGTTGAATTTGATGGTGTTTTATTTAGAATTTCTCATCTAAGGTATAAGTAATATTAGTTTAGATTCTGTGTGCTTTTTTAGTGATATATCATAGTTGTACTATCTGCATTAAATAAATCGGGAAGAATTTTAATACCTTTACATTTTTGTAAATTTCTTTTGCTTTTATTAACTCATTCCTTTGTATTTTTCTAAAATTTTCAGATATTTACAATATTTATTTTTATTTGGCTTTGCTTAAAATAAACATTTCAGACTCTCAGTTTATATGTTTAATTATATTCCATACATTATGACTTGTAGTGTTCTCATGGACATTACTTACTAAATTCTTAGAAATTCAATTTTGCTGCTTCTTTGATCTGAGTTATTTGGACAAAATATGATTTTTTTTTTTTTACTTTTAGTCCTTTTATGAGTAATTTTCAGTTTTGTTGCATTATAATTAGGAAATGTGACCTGTAAAATTTTTACTGAAGTTTTCTCTGCAGGTCAGCATGTCAGTGATTATAGAAGTTCCCTGCTGGAATCCTGACACATCTGAAAATGTCACTTTGTTGTGCTTTGCCTGTATAGAATTTTTCAATCATAATCTTTTCCCCAAAAAATGTAATTGCTACTCTAACTTCCTCTGACATTTATTGTACTAGAGGAGTCCAATGTTCATGGTAACTTTTAAAATGGATTATTGTAGAAATTTGTCTCTCTGAAATCCAAAATTTTTACCAGTACATTTTTAGGTATAGTTCTATATTACTAATTTTGCCTTGTTTTCAGTGAGGTTTTTGAATCTGAATACTCTAGTCTTTTCCCTTTATAGTGGTGAATATTTCCACCATTATTTATTATTATTATGTCTCACCCTTTTATAACTTCTCTCTAAAATCATTACTAGGTATATATTTTTCATCTTTGAATCTTTTCTTCTGACTTATGGGAGCTTTCTTAAGACCATCTGCATCAGTGATTCAGTTGTCTGCAGGATCTAACCTTCGGGTTAGTTGGATTTTTAAAATTTGATAAGCATGTTTTTCATCCAAAAAAATGATCTCAGGAAAAAGATATGCAATAATCTCTCAAGTTTTCTCTTCTTTAAGAGAATAAGTTTTCCTCAGGGATTCATATGCTTTGATTCTTTAGACCAATTGCCTTCGTGTCAACTACTGAATCATTCCATAGACCAGATAATGTTTCTGCTTCCTTATTTTTCACCAAGGATAGGGGAAGGGGAAGTGAGAATGTCCAGATGGCTGGAGATTGAGTGAATTCTTTTTCTTTTTTTGTAATTTTTGAATTTTATCTTTTTATACAAAGTGTTCTTACTACTTATCCATTTTAAACATATTAGTGTATATATGTCAATCCCAATCTCCCAATTCATCTCATCACCACCTCGACCCCTCTGTGGCTTTCCCCCCTTGGTGTGCATACGTTTGTGCTCTACATCTGTGTCTCAATTTCTGCCCTGCAAACCAGTTCATGTGTACCATTTTTCTAGGTTCCACATATATGCAATAATATACGATATTTGTTTTTCTTTTTCTGACTTACTTCACTCTGTATGACAGTCTCTAGATTCATCCAGGTCTCTACAAATGACCCAAATTCGTTCCTTTTTATGGCTGAGTAATATTCCATTGTATATATGTACCACATCTTCTTTATCCACTCGTCTGTTGATGGCCATTTAGGTTGCTTCCATGACCTGGCTATTGTAAATAGTGCTGCAATGAACATTGGGGTGCATGTGTCTTTTAGAATTATGGTTTTCTCTGGGTATATGCCCAGTAGTAGGATTGCTGGGTCATATGGTAATTCTATTTTTAGTTTTTTATGGAACATCCATACAGTTCTCCATAGTGGCTGTATCAATTTACATTCCCACCAACAGTGCAAGAGGGTTCCCTTTTCTCCACACCCTCTGCAGCATCTGTTGTTTGCAGATTTTCTGATGATGCCTATTGTAACTGGTGTGAGGTGATACCTCATTGTAGTTTTGATTTGCATTTCTCTAAAAATTAGTGATGTTGAGCAGCTTTTTATGTGCTTCTTGGTCATCTGTATGTCTTCTTTGGAGAAATGTCTATTTAGGTCTTCTGCCCATTTTTTGATTGGATTGTTTATTTTTTTAATATTGAACTGCAGGAGATGTTTATATATTTGGGAGGTTAATCCTTTGTCCATTGATTCGTTTGCAAATATTTTCTCCCATTCTGAGGGTTGTCTTTTCATCTTGTTTGTAGTTTCCTTAAGCTTCCTTAGGACCCATTTATTTATTTTTGTTTTTATTTCCATTACTCTAGGAGGTGGATCAAAAAAGATCTTGCTGTGATTTATGTCAAAGTGTGTTTTTCCTCTAAGAGTTTTATAGTGTCCAGTCTTACATTTAGGTCTCTAATCCATTTTGAGTTTATTTCTGTGTATGGTGTTAGGTAGTGTTCTAATTTCATTCTTTTACATGTAGCTGTCCAGTTTTCCCAGCACGACTTATTGAAGAGACTGTCTTTTCTCCACTGTATATCCTTTTCTCCATTGTATATCCTCCTTTGTCACAGATTAGTTGACCATAGGTGCGTGGGTTTATCTCTGGGCTTTCTATCCTGTTCCATTGACCTATATTTCTGTTTTTGTGCCAGTACCATATTGTCTTGATTACTGTAGCTTTACTGGCTGTTGTATATCTACTATACTACTGTAGATTACTGTAGTATAGTCTGAAGTCAGGGAGTCTGATTCCTCCAGCTCTGTTTTTATTCTTCAAGACTGCTTTGGCTATTTGGGGTCTTTTGTGTCTCCATACAAATTTTAAGATTTTTTGTTCTAGTTCTGTAAAAAATGCCATTGGTAATTTGATAGGGATTGCACTGAATCTATAGATTGCTTTAGGTAGTATAGTCATTTTCACAATATTGATTCTTCCAATCCAAGAACATGGTATATCTCTCCGTCTGTTTGTATCATCTTTAATTTCATTCAGCAGTGTCTTATAGTTTTCTGCATACAGGTCTTTTGTCTCCCTAGGTAGGTTTATTCCTAGATATTTTATTCTTTTTGTTGCAGTGGTAAATGTGAGTGTTTCCTTAATTTCTCTTTCAGATTTTTCATCATTAGTGTATAGGAATACAAGAGATATCTGTGCATTAATTTTGCATCCTGCAACTTTACCAAATTCATTGATTAGCTCTAGTAGTTTTCTGGTGGCATCTTTAGGATTCTCTATGTATAGCATCGTATCATCTGCAAACAGTGACAGTTTTACTTCTTCTTTTCCAATTTGTATTCCTTTTATTTCTTTTTCTTCTCTACTGCCGTGGCTAGGACTTCCAAAACTAAGTTGAATAATAGTGGTTAGAGTGGACATCCTTGTCTTTTTCCTGATCTTAGAGGAAATGCTTTCAGTTTTTCGCCATTGAGAACAATGTTTGCTGTGGGTTTGTCATATATGGCCTTTATTATGTTGAGATAGGTTCCCTCTATGCCCACTTTCTGGAGAGTTTTTATCATAAATGGGTGTTGAATTTTGTCAAAAGCTTTTTCTGCATCTATTGAGATGATCATATGGTTTTTATTCTTCAATTTGTTAATATGGTGTATCACACTGATTGATTTTCGTATTTTGAAGAATCCTTGCATCCCTGAGATAAATGTCATTGATCATGGTGTATGATTCTTTTAATGTGTTGTTGGATTCCGTTTGCTAGTATTTTGTTGAGGAGTTTTGCATCTATGTTCCTCAGTGATATTGGCCTGTAGTTTTTTTCTTTGTGACATCTTTGTCTGGTTTTGGTATCAGGGTGATGGTGGCCTCATAGAATGAGTTTGGGAGTGTTCCTCCCTCTGCTATATTTTGGAAGAGTTTGAGAAGGATAGGTGTTAGCTCTTCCCCAAATGTTTGATAGAATTCTCCTGTGAAGCCATCTGGTCCTGGGCTTTTGTTTGATGGAAGATTTTTAATTGCAGTCTCAATTTCAGCACTTGTGATTGGTCTGTTTATATTTTGCATTTCTTCCTGGTTCAGTCTAGGAAGGTTGTGCTTTTCTAAGAATTTGTCCATTTCTTCCAGGTTGTCCATTTTATTGGCATGGAGTTACTTGTAGTAATCTCTCATGATTCTTTGTATTTCTGCAGTGTCAGCTGTTACTTCTCCTTTTTCATTTGTAATTCTATTGATTTGAGTCTTCTCCCTTTTTGCCTTGATGAGTCTGGCTAAAGGTTTATCAATTGTGTTTATCTTCTCAAAGAACCAGCTTTTAGTTTTATTGATCTTTGCTTTTGTTTTCTTTGTTTCTATTTCATTTATTTCTGCTCTGATCTTTGTAATTTCTTTCCTTCTGCTAACTTTGGGTTTTGTTTGTTCTTCCTTCTCTAGTTCCTTTAGGTGTAGGTTTGATCGTTTATTTGAGATTTTTCTTGTTTTTTGAGGTAGGCTTGGATTGCTATAAACTTCCCTCTTAGAACTTCTTTTGCTGCATCCCATAGGTTTTGGGTCTTTGTGTTTTCATTGTCCTTTGTCTCTAGGTATTTTTTTGATTTCCTCTTTGATTTCTTCAGTGATCTCTTGGTTATTTGGTAATGTATTGTTTAGCCTCCATGTGTTTGTGTTTTTTATGTGTTTTTCCCTGTAATTGGTATCTAATCTCATAGCGTTGTGGTCAGAAAAGATGCTTGATATGATTTCAGTTTTCTTAAATTTACTGAGTCTTGATTTGTGACCCAAGATGTGATCTATCCTGGAGAATGTTCCACACGCACTTGAGAAGAAAGTGTAATCTGCTGTTTTCGGATGGAGGTCCTATAAATATCAATTAAATCTATTTAATTAAATCTATTTAATTAGTCTATTGTGTCATTTAAAGCTTGTGGTTCCTTATTAATTTTCTGTCTGGATGATCTGTCATTGGTGTAAGTGAGGTGTTAAAGTCTCCCACTATTATTGTGCTACTGTCGATTTCCTCTTTTATAGCTGTTAGCAGTTGCCTATGTATTGAGGTGCTCCTATGTTGGTTGCATATATATTTATAATAATATAAATACAGGTTTATCCTGTATAGGACTCTCTGCGCTTCCTGGACTTGGGTGACTATTTCCTTTCCCATGTTAGGGAAGTTTTTGACTATACTCTCTTCAAATATTTTCTCGGGTCCTTTCTCTCTCTCTTCTCCTTCTGGGACCCCTATAATGCGAATATTGTTGCGTTTAATGTTGTCCCAGAGGTCTCTTAGATGTCTTCATTTCTTTTAATTCTTTTTTCTTTATTCTGTTCAGCAGCAGTGAATTCCACCATTCTGTCTTCTAGGTCATTTATCCGTTCTTCTGCCTCAGTTATTCTTCTATTGATTACTTCCAGTGTAGTTTCATTTCAGTTATTGTATTGTTCATCTCTGTTTGTTTGTTCTTTAATTCTTCTAGGTTTTAGTTAAACATTTCTTGCACCTTCTCGATCTTTGCCTCCATTCTTTTTCTGAGGTCCTGGATCATCTTCACTATCATTATTCTGAATTCTTTTTCTGGAAGGTTGCCTATCTCCACTTCATTTAGTTGTTTTTTTCTTGTTTCTTCATCTGGTACATAGCCCTCTGCCTTTTCATCTTGTCTGTCTTTCTGTGAGTGTGGTTTTTGTTCCACAGGCTGTAGGATTATAGTTCTTCTTGCTTCTGCTGTCTGCCCTCTGGTGGATGAGGCTAGCTAAGAGGCTTGAGCAAGTTTCCTGATGGGAGGGACTGGTGGTGGGTAGAGCTGGGTGTTGCTCTGGTGGGTAGAGCTCAGTAAAACTTTAATCTGCTTGACTGCTGATGGGTGGGGCCGGGTTCCCTCCCTGTTGATTGTTTGGCCTGAGGTGACCCAACACTGGAGCCTACCTGGGCTCTTTGGTGGGGTTAATGGCAGACTCTGGGAGGGCTCACACCAAGGAGTACTTCCCAGAACTTTTGCTGCCAGTGTCCTTGTCCTCACGGTGAGACACAGCCACCACACGCCTCTGCAGGAGACCCTCCAGCACTAGCAGGTATGTCTGGTTCAGTCTCCTATGGGGACACTGCTCCTTCCCCTGGGTCCCAATGCGCACACTACTTTGTGTGTGCCCTCCAAGAGTGGAGTCTTTGTTTCCCCCAGTCCTGTCGAAGTCCTGTAATCAAATCCCACTAGCATTCAAAGTCTGATTTTAGGCATTCCTCCTCCCTTTGCCAGACCCCCAGGTTCGGAAGCCTGACGTGGGGCTCAGAACCTTCACTCCAGTGTGTGGACTTCTGTGGCATAAGTGTTCTCCAGTTTGTGAGTCACCCACTCACCAGTTACAGGATTTGATTTTATTGTGGTCGTGCCTCTCCTACCGTCTCACTGTGGCTTCTCCTTTACCTTTGGTTGTGGGGTATCTTTTTTGGTGAGTTCCAGTGTCTTCCTGTTGATGATTGTTCAGCAGTTAGTTGTGATTCTGGTGCTCTCGCAAGAGGGAGTGAGAGCACGTCCTTCTATTCTGCCATCTTGAACCAATCTGTGTGTGAATTCTTGTTCCAATTCACTTGCAGGCTATTTCTGCACTTAAGATGTATCTGCTTCCACGTGCTCTGCTTTACAGGAATTCTTTGAGCTTTCATGACTGTGAATAGCACCTTCCCTAATTTCTAGCACAAGCACAAAACCCGTGCCCCATTTTAACAATTAAATGCCCCATTTTAACAATTTGGGGGTGGGTTCAAGTGAAACTGGCAGAGCTGGCAGAAAGGTAGGGAGAGGAGAGTCAGAACTTTTAAGTGCAGAGAGAGGCTTAGATTATTGTGTTGAGCCAAAAATCTACTACGCAGATACCAATCAAAATTCTGGTGGTCAACAGGAGTATATTGTGAGCTCCATTTTCAAACAGGAATGGAAACTTCAGTTCTTGTCCTTCCTTTAGCATGTTTGTGCATAAATAGTATTGTATATATGGAAGTCTTTCTGCTTTACTTATTCTGTCTTCACCTCACTGTTCTTGTTTTGATTTACAGAAGGATGTAGACAAGGAGTTCTATTTGTTTCCTACAGTGTTTGATGAGAATGAGAGTTTACTCCTGGATGATAATATTAGAATGTTTACAACAGCACCTGATCAGGTGGATAAGGAAAATGAAGACTTTCAGGAATCTAATAAGATGCACTGTAAGTACTGTATCATCCACCAATATCAAGTTATTTCAGTGCTGCACATGTAATGCTTTTTTTTTTTTTTTTTTTTTTTTGCTGTATGCGGGCCTCTCACTGTTGTGGCCTCTCCCGTTGCGGAGCACAGGCTCCGGACACGCAGGCTCAGCGGCCATGGCTCACGGGCCCAGCTGCTCCGCGGCATGTGGGATCTTCCCAGACTAGGGCACGAACCCGTGTCCCCTGCATCGGCAGGCGGACTCTCAACCACTGCGCCACCAGGGAAGCCCTGTAATGCTTTTAATTAAACCAAAATACTAATAGCTTTGCCCATTGATTAATTTTCAATAAATGATTAAATACCATAGTGCTCTAAGGGTAATACTGTTGATTATTTAACATGTAAGTCAATTGAATCTTCGTTTCACTTAATTCAAAATAATAAAACATATAATATATGCCAATTAGATGCATGGTCCTTAAAATGTGGTCCCTGGGTCAGCCACCTCAGCATCACCCAGGTACTTGTTAGGAATGCAAGTTCTTGGGCTCCATCCCTGACCTACTGAATCAGAAACTTTGGGTGTGGGGCTAGAAATCTGTTTAACATATCCTCCAGGTTGTTCTGATATATGCTTAAATTTGAGAGCAATTGGATTAGATGCTTTTCTCATCTATGGCTTAATAATGACAGGCTCCTTTTATGATCTCTGCTGTCAAGAACTTCAGTGATTCTCATCCTTGACTATATGTAAGAATCCCCTAGGAATTTTAACAAACTATTAAAACTATTTTTTAAATCCTCAGGACAACTTCCAGAGACTTTTATTTAATTGAAACAGCATCAGATTAACTTCTAGTGTAATTCTAAAATACAGTTAGAGGGACTTCCCTGGCGGTCCAGTGGTTAAGACTCCATGCTTCCACTGCAGAGGGCACAGGTTCAATCCCTGGCAGGGGAACTAAGATCTCACATGCCGAGGACGTTGCCAAAAATAAATAAACAAATGGTTGACTTATATGGTATGTGAATTGTATTTCAATAAAGCTGTTAAGAAATAAAATTTTAAAAAAAAATAAATAAAATACAGTTAGAGTTTAGAGATAGCAAGCTGATTGATCATAATGTCCACGCCACTAATGGACAACATATGAAAATCACTATAACTAGAAGGAAAAAAAGTAAAGTTGTATTACAAACTGATGTTTTTTAAATTGGATTGATAATAGTTACACCACCCACAATCTTTAAAATACTTCTTTTGATTTTGGAGGAGTCAAGAATATTATCTATTAAAAATAGCAGTGAGGGACTTCCCTGGTGGTGCAGTGGTTAAGAATCTGACTGCCGATGCAGGGGACACAGGTTCGAGGCCTGGTCCGGGAGAATCCCACATGCCACAGAGCAGCTAAGCCCGTGTGCCACAACTACTGAGCCTGTGCTCTAGAGCCCGTGAGCCACAACTACTGAGCCCGCATGCCACAACTACTGAAGCCTGCACGCCTACAGCCCATGCTCCACAACAAGAGAAGCCACTGCAATGAGAAGCCCGCGCACTGCAACGAAGAGTAGCCCCCGCTCGTTGCAACTAAAGCCCATGCGCAGCAACGAAGACCCAACACAACCAAAAATAAATAAATAAATAAATAAATAAAAGGATCTATCAGACTGGATGGTAGAGTTATAAAATAAAAAAAGAGCGGTGAGAGGAAACTTCCTGCATACACTCTTCCCTGTTATTCAAGATGAATCAGAGAATTTTCCATCTAGAGCAACAAACACATTCCCAGCCTACAGTGCCCTGGAAGAGCTGTTATTATCCACCCATTTTGGTGCTCACAAATACGGCCCTTGAGAGAACTGAGAAGTGACTCGCTGGGAAGAACAGTGAGATTCCCAGGGCCCAGAACTTCAAGAACCCTGCATTCAGCTCTACGTCTTTCAGCCCAGGCCTGCCTGGAAGTGCTGGGTACAGCAAGGAGTTGCAGAGACACTCCTGAGACATAAAGGGGTGGGCAGGCCTGAATGGGTCTTTTAAAAATTAAATAAACCCAGTTGGCTCTGGAAAGTCTGGGAGGTTGTCATGAAGTAGGACGTAAGATTAAACCACTTTCAAAATATCATTTCCCAACCTTTACAGCCATGAATGGATTCATGTACGGGAATCAGCCTGGTCTCAACATGTGCCAAGGAGACTCAGTTGTGTGGTATTTATTCAGTGCTGGAAATGAGGTTGATGTACACGGGATATACTTTTCAGGAAACACTTATCTGTCAAGAGGAGAAAGGAGAGACACAGCAAACCTCTTCCCTCAAACAAGTCTGAGGCTCTTCATGCAGCCTGACACGGAAGGTATATTCCTTTAAAGTCAAGACAAGTTTCTGTTGGATCGATTCGTGTGGTTTCAGTTTAAAATTCAGTGTTGGAGGATAAGCTCATCCCTTCCCCAAGCCTCCCAACTACTCTTCCTTCCCTTGGAAGATATGTCTGGGCTATTGTCAGCTAAGTATATGCCAGAGAGGTCCATTTCCTGTTTGTTGGGGGGAGGGAAGGGAGTGACAAAAGTGTACTGAGGTTTCTCCCATTTCAACCTAGTCAAATCCTCAAGATGGTCTCCTTTTCAATTATGGGCCTTTAAAGATAGCTGGCAAATCAGACTAGAAAGGGAATGACTCCCACAAAGGCTTTGCATCTAAACTTTTTGTCATGTCTCTGTCCCCTAGATGTACTGTTGGCTAATTAGTTGTCTACAATTGAATAGGCTATGTTAGAACTCTAGCCATGCAAATTCAGAGACACTGACAGAACTGTCTCTGAATGAGTAAAACAAACTAAAACAAAAAAGAATTTTAACCAAAACATGAAAATATGCTAACTTGCCTCAGGCTTTATTTGGTTCATAAGATGCCACTAAAACGCAGGACATGCTCAGTGTCACCTTTCCTTTATTAGGCCAATGTAAATACAACAGTGAGCAAAAGAGATATATCAAGTATCTGCTTTCATGGAGATGAAATTCTAATGCAGGGAGACAGACAACAAACAAGTATATTAATGCGTATATCAAGTGGTTATACGTACTATGAAGAAAAATAGGGAAGGGAAAGGGGCTGATGACTGATAGGGAAAGGTGGGTAAAAATACTCGGAGGAGGTGAACTGCCTTTTTATTTACCATTCCAGGAACTTTTGATGTTGAGTGCCTCACAACTGATCACTACACAGGTGGCATGAAACAAAAATACACTGTGAACCAGTGCAGGCAGCCATCTGAGAATTCATACCACTACCTGGGAGAAAGGACCTACTACATCGCAGCGGTGGAGGTGGAATGGGATTATTCCCCAAGTAGGAAATGGGAAAAGGAGCTGCATCATTTACAAGAACTAAAGTAATTCTCCAGATTCCGATTCCCAATTGTTTTTAGCTTTCTCTTTCAGAGTAGTAAGAATTATGCTAAATTAAAAACCAATGAACAGTTGCATTAAACAATAACAACAAAAACAACAACAAAATGCTTCCTAGGGACCCTCCTCATTCATTTCTGCTTCTCTCAATTTTCTCACAGGAAAATTTTCATTGATCTCATTTGATTCTTTGCAGTTACTCACCTTACTTTCTTTTCTATTAGACTCTCTTCTCATACTCATGTGCCCTTGTCAGATTTTCAAACTAAAACCAAAATTAATGCCTACATTCAGAGCTAAAATAATTTTCTTTACCAACTATTTGTTGCTTACCTTTAGTCCAGATATTTCATTATGAGTCTAGTAATCAGTTATTTCACATTCTTAAAACTATTTATTATATATGGAAGAATATTTTAAATTCTTGAGGGCACTACAGCAGATATGGTCTCTGCTCTCTAAGAACTTACAGGATAATATGCTTCAAAAACCACCAATAACATGTATGCTGTGGAAATGTAAAAGTGAGGTCAGTGAACAAATATAAGTAAAGGATGGTTATTGGAGCTTCAGAAACAATACATTTAGTGCAGCATCACCTGACACTTCCAGGTGTAGCTCTTTTATACTTTGCCAAGCACTCTCCCCTCTCCCATTATGCACTAACCCTTTGGGGATATGATTTGAGAGATCAGGGTGGGCTTGTGTTCAGATCTGGAGTGCACAACATGACTGGTAACCTACAGCAAGGCAGGTGGTTAGCTGGTCAGTTTGACAGCCATGGTGAGTGTGATTTGTGCTGTAAGGGAGTAAAAGTTTATTTCAATGATTGGGATAGAACTGTTAAAAGTATGCAGAGCTGTTAGGAGTCAATGAAAGCTTTACATCAGGGAATGGCTGGATAAAAAGGCCATTTCTGTTCCTATAGACCAGAAATACTGCAGTAAGCAGAGAACACTTCATTGATGAAATCTGGACTCATAACATTTTAGAGCCATATAGAAAACTTAGAGACGACCTCATCGAATACCTTTTTTTTTTTTTTTTTTTTTGCCACGCTGCGTGGTTTGCAGGATCTTAGTTCCCCGACCAGGGATTGAACCTGGGCCCTCACAGTGAAAATGCAGCGTCCTAACCACTGGACTGCCAGGGAATCCCCTTGAATACCTCATTTTAGGGATGAAGAAACTAAGGCTCTGACAGGCAATGACCAGCTAGACATCATTTTAGCTAGTGACAGAGTCAGGGCCAGGACTCCGATGACTCCACTCCTAGCTAGGTACACTTTCTACCACACCTGTCTATTGATAAAGTCTTATTCTTTCTTGCTCAAATGGGACAGTGATATTAAAAACTAGCATAATTAAATAAAAATATATTTTTATTCAAAATTTAAAACTCAACTTCCACTTTCCTTAAGACAAATACTAACCTTAGTCGTGTGTGTGTGTGTGTGTGTGTGTGTGTGTGTGTGTGTGTGTGTATGTGTTTTAAGTCTTTCAAATGCATTTTTAGATAAGGAAGAATTTTACATAGGCTCAAAGTACAAGAAAGTTGTGTATCGGCGATTCACTGACAGCACATTCCAAGTTCCTGGGGAGAGAAAACCTGAAGAAGAACACCTGGGAATTCTAGGTACTGCCCTAGCTCCAGTTCATCGGGTGTGGGTTGCTGATGTGGTAATCCATGTGGTGAGAGTCAGTCCATGTCTATGGGCTTCATTTTCTTGGTTCATTTATTAACATTATTCAAATAAAAATGAAAAACAAAATCTATTTAATAAAATGAGAAGCCTATATTTTCTAAAAATGTGGCATAAGAAAATATTACTTACTTCTATCAGAAACAATGTATAATATCCCATGTACTAATGCAATTATATATATTTGGTGTTTATCAAATTGATGCCTCTATTTTTGATGAAATTGCTAGAAATTACTTTCTACTGAAATTCTTAACCAAGTTCTCCCTGTTATTCTACTACTCCCCCCTCCAAAAAATCATAGCTATTTACTTTTAAAATTAAGATGTAAATGATCAACTTTAAGAAGAAGTATACATATAAACAAGGAAATAAGGAAAAGGGAAAAGTTTTATGGTGCACAAGGCTGGGGAAAAGTTGACTTCAATTTTTCAGGAATCACTTTAAGACAGAATGTCTAAGAACTCCACCAACACTGGTCTTGGGAATTTTCTTTAAAATCATCAAGCGAAGGGGAAGCCATTCCCAAGCCCACTGTGTTCCTACACTAACAGAATTCCCTGGGGCTTTCTTATCCTCCGTTCCTGGAGTGAGTAAGACACCCAAGGGAGAGTGGCATTGTTTTTGGGTCACAGAAATTCTCTCAGGCAGGAGACAAGCTAAAATTGGCTAGAGGGTAGGAACAGGTGGGGTAGCCCCACCCATCCTTTCAAAGGCAGTACTGTCCTTAATTCACAGGAAGGTCTAGAACTTTCAGGCCAAAACCTCCCCTAGGACTCTTGATGAGAGATGCACCCATAGTCTCCATCTTTAGAGACAGCCATAACTAGTGTTTTTATCCTGAATCCTCTGGGACCGGGTATCGATCCAAGAGTACTACAGCATGAAGCGAGGTGGCAGGGGGGACACGACAAAGACAACATCCTTAACAATAAAAAAAGTTACCTGATCTTTGCTTTTATTACTGAGTTAGAGCTTCCAATCTGATAGCTATATAAGCCAGTCTTCCTTTTCACTCTTGCCAGGTCCACAACTTCATGCAGATGTTGGAGACACAGTTAATATTATCTTTAAAAACATGGCCACAAGGTCCTACTCAATACACGCCCATGGGGTGAAAACGGAGAGTTCTACAGTGACTCCAACCGCACCAGGTATTCACAGTGTGGGGAGGGGTACATTTTAATAGACGTTACAGCCTTTCCACAAACACCTGTTATCCACGTGAGTGCGTCCAGAGAGAGTGAAGGAGCAGGTGGTTGGGAGGGCACACACAGAGATATGCCTACATGCACATACCAAAAAAAAAAAAATCCACAGAACCGTAAAGAACAAAATCTGACGGTACTGAACACGCTCACATACTCAAGGTTGAGTCAGCAGAGATGATCTCCCCAGGCTCAGCTAGAACACATCCCAGACAGCATCTATCATGTGGCTGAAAATTTCCATGCCTGTATCCAAAGACAGGGTCCTAAGGGCAGATGCTGCCACTTAGAATTTCAAATCCCTCGAATCTAGCCCAATATCTGGCATGGACTAGGAACTCAGTAAATGTCTCTTTAATTAATACAGAGTAATAAGTGCAATAGATTAAATACATAAATGTGTATTTTCCTTAATAAAAGCTATATTTTTCTTCTATTCGTTGGAAAGTTGGCTTCTAGGAAAGGACCATTTCTCAGTAATTTAGCAGTTCTCAAAGTATATCAAGTGAGAAAAAATAAATTACTCTAGAGAGTTGGTCTTGTCAGTATAAGGGAATAGAAATAAAAGGCCCTGGCTTCATTACCCTCACATTCTTCCAAGATAAACAGTAAATAAATATAGATATAATATCAAATTGTAGAAAGTGCTATGAAAAAGATTAAGGCAGATGAGAGAAAGTAAGTAAAAGGGTGTTATTTTAGGTAGGGGGTTGGTCAGGAGGGCTTCTTTGAGGAGGTGCCACTGGTGAAGACACCTAAATGATGAGTAGTAATGAGCCTCAGGGAGTTGTAGAGGGAGAGCATTCTAGGTCCTGAGATGGAAGTGGACTTGGTGTGTCTGAGGAATGGCCAAAGGCCAGAGCAGAGCAAACAGGGGCAGAATGTGAGGAGATGAGATCTAGGCAGGTCAGGGAGCCGGATGCGGTAGGAGGGAGGGGGACATCAGAGGCCATGGTTACGACCTTACATTTCATTCTGAAATCCCATGTGAGAGTTTGAGCTGGAGAGTGATGAAGACTTTTTAAAGCGGCAGTCCCCAGCCTTTTTGGCACCAGGGACCGGTTTCGTGGAAGACAATTTTTCCACAGACAGTGGGGCAGTGGAGGGGGACTGTTCAGGGGGTAACGTGAGCAGTGGGGAGCGATGGGGGGCGGCAGATGAAGCTTCACTTGCTTGCCCGCTGCCCACCTCCTGCTGTGCGGCCCAGTTCCTAACAGGCTGCGGACAGGTACCAGCCCGCAGCCCGGGGGTTGGTGTGTGAAAAAGTGACTGTAGGAGACAAGGGCAGAAATCAAGGCTCAGTTAGGGGACTATTGCAATAATCTGGGTAAAGAATTAGTAAGACTTGTACCAGGGTAGAAGCAGCTGAAGTGGTGAATTGTATTCTGGTTCCATTTTAAAGGTGGTGCTAAAAGGACCTGCTGAAAGGTTGGTTGAGAGTCAAGGACAAGCCCAGGGCTTGGGCATCAAACACTGATGGCAGAGCAGGTTGGGGCGGGGAATGGAGAAGAGACAATAGGAGTTTAGATGAAGAGACAAAATGTTCAGGTGATGAATCTACTCTTTACATTTTCAGTGAAACATTCTGTTTACAAAAAGGGTGAGGACACAGGGGTGGGTAAGATGGAGGACTTGAGGAAAAAGGAAAAAGTTTACCATATCCCGAGACCGTCCCTCAAGTCCTGCTTGATTCCCTCGTAAAGGAATTTGTCAAATTCTAGCTAATTAAACTCCGACAGCAGGAATATGTAATGGTGAGGTCTGCATAAATAGACAGTGAGTGGCCATGGCTGAAAGTCAAGGTCTTGTGAGTAGTTGTACAGGATGCCGTGAGGTGACTGGCAGCAAAGATGAGGCTGGAGAGAAGCCCAGGGCAAGTGGAAGAAGGTAAAGACCTTAGAAAGATAGGAGGGTGGAGCTACTTGCAAGTGTGAAGGTCCAGGGTGTGGTCGTGTCCTGAATGTGACAGAGTTGTGACAGAACAGTGTATGGTATGACAGAATGGGGCGGACAAGAGAGGTCACTGACAGGTCAGTGACCCATGAGATCAAGCGGTCTAATGGTTCCTTGCCAGGAACTGTGAAATCACTGAGGATAATGGTGAAAAAGGAAAACAGGCAGGCCGTGGTGAAGCTGTAGGAATTACACAGGATAGTCCAGAAACACAGACACAAAGCAGGCAGCGGGGAAGCAGCTAGCACTGGGGGAAAATCGCTTAAGAGTTGAAAAGAAAAAAGTGTATTAGAGAAGCAGACTTCAAACTAAGTCTAAGGAAAGATCTATTGTGAAGTTTCTTCAAATTGTGATACTGAATTGCCACCTCCTGGCTTTGTAGCGTGGCCTGTGTTTCATGGCTAGTTAATTTATAACTGAAAAAGAATATATAAAAGTGTGTCTTACAGTTGGTCTTAAAACTAAATTCTTTTTTTTTTCCAAATTCAGACAAAATTTACTTAGAGAAAATTATTTTTTAATTGTTGGCTTCATTATCCTTTAGATCAGAGGTGTAACAATTTTCCTTTTTAATATTCCTTTCATCATTGAAGACAATGAAACTTCTGCCTGTTTTCTGAGAAGCAACAAATAGTAATGGATGGTCACAGGCCTGAGCACTGGGATGCCTGTGATCTAAGTTGTACTTTTGCTATTTATTAGCTTTATAACATAGAGCAAATATCTTGTGTGCTCCTGACTTTCATCATCTCTGAAATAATGGAGGTTATTATGTTTCCTTCTAGTAAAACTAAATTCTTGAAAACAACTTTGAGTACTGCTGCTTTTTAAAACTAATTACTTTGACATTTCCAGTTTCTGGGTCTTTGGTTATCAAGGCTTTGATAACAATTTGACATACATACATCAAATACATACCAAATATAACCAGATACATTAACACTTGATTAATTTAGGTGAAACTCGCACTTACATATGGAAAATCCCAGAAAGATCTGGAGCTGGAATAGAAGATTCTCCTTGTATTCCATGGGCTTACTATTCAACTGTGGATCGGGTTAAGGTAAACTCTAAATCATTTGTGTTTTGTGCAAATTCCCAAAATAGACACACAGTTGAAGGAAGATGAGGTTAAGAGTTTTCCTGTGGTCCAATTTTATGTTAAAATTATAGGAAAGTAAGCTGCTCTGAAATTCACTTTGAGTTTTTTGTTTTTTGTTTTTTTTGGGTTTGTTTAAGAATATAGTTATAAACGTATCAACTCTGTAATTGCTGATTATGGGTACCACAGGATTAAGTATTAATAATGGTATTCTATTTCCCTTTGATATGAAAATACATACTAAAGAACTGAGGTACATGATTTCAGAGCTCTATTATCACATAATAAAAATGCTGATCTCAGCAGTAAATCACAGCACAGTCAGAACATGTACCAAGACTCTTTTGTAGAATTAAACCTCTAGTCCAAATCTCCCTCCTGAGTTCCCGACCTGTCTATATACCTGCCTATTGAACACTTCTACCAGCATGTCCCACAGGCACAGAAACTCAGCAAGTCTACAATGGAAACTGAGATCTCCCTCCACCTCCTCCTATATTCCCAGTTGTGATAAATAGCACAAGTACCAAACCTAGTCATTTGTTCAAGCTAGAACCCTGGATATAGAGTATCTAATTCTTACCCCTGGCTCACCCACCTATACAGAGCTCAATCCATTCCTTCTATCTCCACAGATCAGGTGCTAGTAATTTGCCTCAACTACTGCAGTGTCCTCCTAGTCTCCAGTCTCTTCCCCATCCAAACCTTCCTTCACTCTACCACCAGGATCACTGGTCTAAAATGCATATACTGCCATTCCATGTTCAATATTTCAAGGACTACTTATGACCCACAAGACAAAATCTAAAATTCCAGAACATAATACAGCTCAAAGGTCATTCAAGATCTAATCTGCCATTACTGATGCCCAGTCAAACCAAAGTTCTTGTAGATTTAAGTCCACTGTGGTGTTCCCTGTGTTCACTGGCACTTTTTGTACCTCCATCGCAGCAAGTGGTTCATTTCTTCCATTCATCTATTGTCCCTAGTAGGAGGTAGGGTCTTTGTTTGATTCATCTCTGGATTTTTAGTGACTGGCATAGTCCCTGGCTTATGATTCCATAAGCAAACCAGCACTGTTCACTTGGGGCTCTTTTCAACTGCTGCTCATTAGCTGAGCCAATATTTGGCCTCTGCAACACATTTCTGTTACTTGAGCATCACCCACACAAATTCGACATTGTTCCAATTTAACTACTCCAAGTGGAAAGTTACTGACTTGACAGAACCACATTGGGCAAAGTCTACTACCTAAATCAGTCCCTCCAAAGTTCCTGAGGTCATGGGGGATAAGGTCCCAGTTCTCTGAAATCCCGACCTATATCAAAAGGATGACTAAGTTTTTGCTTGTTTTCAGGATCTCTTTAGTGGATTAATTGGCCCACTGATTGTTTGTCGGAAACATTACTTGCAAGTATTCAATCCCATAAAGAAACTGGAATTTTCCCTTCTGTTTCTTGTTTTTGATGAGAATGAATCTTGGTACTTAGATGACAACATCAAAACATACTCTGATCACCCTGAGAAAGTAGACAAAGCCAATGATGAATTCATAGAAAGCAATAAAATGCATGGTATGATACATTATTCTAAAACCTATTTTTTCCCTTTTCTTCTTTCAAATACTCTGGAAACTATTCATTTGTTTTATTTTATAATAAACCACTTCTGCCACACTTCACATGTGAGGTAGAATTCTGTTCAAAGCAAGAAGGGGACTATATTTGAAATCATCCATTAACTTCTCTCCCAGTTCCAAAGTCTCAATCCCTTTTAAATGCAAAATTAGGAATAAGTCTTTTGGTGCTAAGTGACTATAGAAGCAGTGTGATATTATTGACCTTAAAGTACCCATTTCCCCTATCTGTAGTGAAATAAGTTCTATTACCTCAAAAAGATCCCATATATTAACCTAATAAACCTATTTTCTGTGAAATAGCTGTTGGTTTAAAATATCCTGGAAGGTAATAAAAACTCATGTGTCTTCCCCAGCTATTAACGGAAGAATGTTTGGGAACTTACAAGGCCTCACAATGCATGTGGGAGATGAAGTCAACTGGTATCTGATGGGAATGGGCAATGAAATAGACTTGCACTCGGTACATTTCCATGGCCACAGCTTCCAATACCAGGTAAGGGCCAACCATGGTCATTATTCCTGCTCTATTTGAAAATGTTTTAAAGCAAATGAAGAAAATATTTCCTCAGAGAGACTTATGAAAAGTTTAAGGTTTTAAGAGACAATATTTTACACATGGTACTGCATTTATGTCAAATATATATAGCACAGGGAGCTCAGCTCGGTGCTCTGTGATGACCTAGATGGGTGGGATGGGGGTGGGGGATGGGAGGGAGGTCCAAGAGGGAGGGGATACAGGTATACATATAGCTGATTGACTTCGTTGTACAGCAGAAACTAACACAACATTGTAAAGCAATTATACTCCAATAAAAAAAAAAGAGAGAGACAACTAAATTATTTTCAGAGTGTGACACACAGCAATTTCAGTCACCATTACGAACCTTTTTACACCTTGGGCTCTCCCTTAGATTTCGTTTTTACTGGATTTTCTTGGAGTTCTGCTCACATTTTCCTGGGCAAGGCCTTTGAACAGAATTGTCAGCAGAGAGGGTAGGAATGTTCACGTAATGATGGATTAGAGAGTAGAGACAAGACTTTATTATAACCTTTGCCTCTTCTAAGTTCTGGATCTCAAATAGCCTGAAGTGAACAAGATCGGCACAAGATTGGTGTCAAGCAACTGATTGGTCCCTAGATCTCAATCCTACTTTGACTTCTCACCCAGTGCTGATTTCAGCAGGAATCAATAACCCTTTTGGAAATGCTTTTGTCTCACCTTCACGTTAACACAGAAAATTCAGAAGCTACCACAAAGCACACTGCAGAACCATTTTATTCTCGCTTTTTGTTTGACTTATTAGCAGACTTTCAATTCCATCCCTGCCGAAATACCGCCCAAATACTCTGTCAAGACTCTACCTGAACTGCCCCTGGTTTGGGCTTCTCCATTGGCCTCCTTTCCTGCTCCCTTCATTACCTACCAACCTTAAAGTTTAACAGACAAGCTCATCTAGGGTAGGTTCGGCAAGAGTGAGATTTAACACTGAAATGAGGCCACAGCTAAATTCCTTTGTGTAACTCAAGTGCTCTGATAAAAAGGCAAACCAGGCCTTCCCTGGTGGCGCAGTGGTTGAGAGTCGGCCTACCGATGCAGAGGACACGGGCTCGTGCCCCGGTCCGGGAGGATCCCACATGCTGCGGAGTGGCTGGGCCCGTGAGCCTGCGTGTCCGGAGCCTGTGCTCCGCAGCAGGAGAGGCCACAACAGTGAGAGGCCCCCATACCGCAAAAAAAAAAAAAAAAAAAAAGGCAAACCAGAGTCAGATGTTCCTGACTGATGAATTCACTTTCATCGTATCTTTCCTTCACACCCATTTAATAGCCCACAGTGCAAAGGGTTTAGCAAAGACCACTACCTCATTGTTTGTATTAGACATAGCAATGTGCAGGGTCTCTTTCTTTTTTTAACGGATTTATCCATTTTCTAATATCCCTGAGCTGGCCAATGAAATGAACTCTCACATATAATAAACATTATATTTTTCTAATTAAGCACAGGGGCATTTATAGTTCTGATGTCTTTGACATTTTCCCTGGGACATACCAAACCTTAGAAATGTCTCCAAAAACACCTGGAATCTGGTTACTCCACTGCCATGTGACTGACCACATTCATGCTGGAATGGAAACTACTTACACCGTTCTACCAAATGAAGGTGAATATCCATTTAGTAATTCTAGAAGGTATATATCACAAATATAATTAAGATGTACTACTTTGCCTATATATCAATACTTCCCCCCAACTGAAGCTTTTTTGAATTTGCTGCCCTGATTCTTCCTTCTCTACCTCCAAATAGGAATTTTTTTTACTGCTAAGTCGTGTGGGATACTGCTTATCTTCTGACAGCTGGTACTGATAACAGCACCAGTAGTCTCTACACTAATACAAATTGACACCAGTTTGATGCAGTGTAATTAATATTCCTAAAACTGACATGTGTAAGAGAGTAGTTGTGACTTAACAAAAGACATTTAAAATATAATTTCTTTCTTAATAGAAAACATTAACTTTTATTCTAGGAAGTACCTGGTACAGGCAAAAGCATCCCCCCCCACCAAAAAAAACCCATATAACTAATATAATTTCAAAGAGTCAATCAGGCAGAACAGTGTCTTTCTGTGCTTCTGGGGGAGGGGAGGAATTACTGATTATTGTTTTGTCAGTGATTGTCTTAGGCCATTCGGGCTGCTGTAACAAAATACCATACTGAGTAGCTTATAAGTAACAGAAATTTATTTTCCTAGTTCTGGAGGCTGTTAGCCTGAGGTCAGGGTGCCAACATGGTTGGGTTAGGGTCCTTTTCCAGGTTGCAGACTTATTATACCTTCACATAGCAGAAGGGACAAGCTACTTCTCCAGGAGCCTCTTTTATCAGGGCACTAATCCCATTCACCAGGGCTCCACCCTCATGACCCAATCACTTCCCAAAGGCCCCACCACCTAACACTATCACCTTGGGCATTAGGCTTTCAACATATGAATTTTGGGGGCACACAAACATTTAGACCATAGCAAAGATCCAGAAAAAAAAAACAGAATCTATTTTTAGATTCTAAAATCTTGCTGCTTCGCCCACCCCAGCAAGAACACTCCCTCCTATGCAGGCACATGCATATACACACACACAATAAAAACACAGGAAAACAAGCAGCCCTTTTATGGATAAACACTAAAAACTAAAGAAATGCATTATATAAAGAGTAAAATTCCTGCTACCAACAAGGGATTAATTTCCAAAATATACAAACAGCTTAATATCAAAAAAAAAAAACCCAATCAAAAAATGGGCAAAAGACCTAAATAGACATTTCTCCAAAGACATACGGATGGCCAATGGACACATGAAAAGATGCTCAGTATCACTAATAATTAGAGTCATGCAAATCAAAACTATAATGAGGTATCTCCTCACATCAGTCAGAATGGCCATCGTTAAAAAGTCTATAAATAGGGCTTCCCTGGTGGTGCAGTGGTTGGGAGTCCGCCTGCCGATGCAGGGGACACGGGGTCGTGCCCCGGTCTGGGAGGATCCCACATGCCGCGGAGTGGCTGGGCCCGTGGGCCATGGCTGCTGGGCCTGCGTGTCTGGAACCTGTGCTCTGCAGCAGAAGAGGCCACAGCAGTTGAGAGGCCCGCGTACTGTAAAAAAAAAAGAAAAAAAGTCTACAAATAAAAAATGCTGGAGATGGTGTGGATAAAAAGGTACCATCCTACATTGTTGATGGGAATGTAAATTGGTGCAGTACAGAGGTTCCTTAAAAAACTAAAAATACAGTTACCATATAATCCTACAATCCCATCCCTGGGTATATATCTGGAGAAAACTCTAACTTGAAAAGATACATGCACCCCAATGTTCAAAGTAGCACTATTTATCAATACAATAGCCAAGACACAGAAGCAACCTAAATGTCCATCGACAAATGAATGGATAAAGAAGATATGGGGGGTGTGTGTGTGTGTGTGTGTGTGTATATATATATACACACACACACACACACACACACACAATGGAATATTACTCAGCCATAAAAAAACAAAATAATGCAATTTGCAGCAACATGGATGGACCTACAGATTATCATATTAAGTGAAGTAAGTCAGACAAAGACAAATATCTTATGATATCACTTATATGTGGAATATAAAAAAATGATACAAATGAACTTACTTACAAAACAGAAATAGACTCACAGACATAGAAAACAAACTTATGGTTACCAAAGGAAATACTGTGTGGGGGGACAGGGGCAGGAGATAAATTAGTAGTTTGGGATTAACATATACACACTACTATATATAAAACAGGTAAACAACAAGGACCTACTGTATAGCAGAGGGCACTATACTCTGTATCCTGTAATAACCTATAATGGAAAAGAATCTGAAAAAGAATATATATATATTTGAATCACTTTGCTGTACACCTGAAACTAACACAACATTGTAAATTAACTATACTTCAATTTTAAAAACTGAGGTTAAAAAAAAAAGTAAAATTCCTGCTTTTTGGTTGCAGGCTTTGGTGTTTCCTGAGTCTTCTGAGTTCAGAATTGTTGGAATTGGCAATGGCAAATCCAATGAGGGGAAATGATGTAGAGGAAACAACTCGTGTTTCCTCCTCACACTGGCATAAAAGAGAACATATAAATGGAAGAAAATACAGAAGTAAATATATTTCAAAACCTAAAAATCACTGAAAGATTACCTGTCAGTGCAAACAAAAAGTTTTAATTTCTGTTCCTGGGTCTTACACAAAGACCTCATAACATGAAAAACTATTTCCGCTAAAACTCTTTATTACAAAGTGTGGTACTGAGAGCACCAGAACACCAAAGGCTCAGACAAATATATAAACCACTGGGTCTAATGCCAGTAACTGCTGAACAAGGTGAAGAGTCAAACATGAGAAAGAAAACCTTAAGTAGAGCTTAAAGAACATTAGCACACATGTAAACCACACAAAAGGATGGTCCTGCTCAGACTGATAATCAAAAGTGAAGGAATACCAAGGCAGGCATTCTGGAAATTCATGTGTGCAAATGCCTGACATGTAGAGGATGCTGCTACAGGCTAAGCCTACACACAAAGACCATGAAAAAATTCCTCCTGTAGGATAAGCCTGGGAGGGGATAAGCGAGATGACTGTTTCCTTGGTTAAGAAAGGGGAGACTGTTTTAAAAGCCCTACTAAAAACTGTAGAACGATTAGCAATGCGAAGGCAAAACACATGTTGGAAAAAAAGATTAAAGGGAAATTTGACTTTTACTAAGAGAAAAGGTATTGCATGGAACTGAAAGAAGCAGTAATGAACAAAAAAGATAGTTTGAACTATTCACAGAAAAATGGGGAGCCACATTTATCAGTCTGAATTATCTTTAAATGAAAGTTTGATAAAGCTTTGGCCAAGTTTACCTTAATTCTAAATCTTAGAAGAATTTCAGCCTACCACGACAGAGACAAGGGAGAAATCAAGTTATAGTGAAATCTTTCAATATTTTGCACAGGGAGACAATTTTCTCCACAAAGAAAAAAATCACTAGAAAAGAATTGTGGATATCCTGTCATGCTTAATGTAATGCCTTATTTCTACCAGAGGAAGCATAATAAAGACCTCCTCTGACAAATATAAAAGGTACTTTTTTTAGACTGACACTTCCATGACAGTTAGATGACCTCTTGGAGCTGTCTGAGGGGAAAAGCTTACTTAGCTCTAAGGTCCTTATAGGCAGGGAGTGTATATTCTGTACTTCTAGTAGGTGCACAAATCCAATCCAATACCCTGCTTGGTAAATATCTAACCACATATTAACTCAATAAAAAGGAATTTTAAAAACTTTTTTGGACACAACGTCAGACTTATAGAAAAGTTGCTAGAGCAGTACCAAAAAAATTCCTGTATACCCTTTACCTAGGTTCCCCAAATGTTAACATTTTGCACAGCATCATGTACTTTCTCGTCCTTTCTCCTATCTCCGTATCTCTTTATACACACACAGACTACAGAAATTGTAAATACATATACTCCTATTTCCTAAGAACAAGAATATTCTTATACATAAACAAAGTACACCTATCAAAATCAGGAAATTAAAAACAATCCAATACTACAGACCCCTTCCATATTTCACCAATTATTCTAATCATGTTCTTCAGAGAAAAAGAAAATCCAACTCATGCACTGACATGTCTTCTTGTCTCCTTAGTCTGGAGCAGTTCCTTGGTCTTTGTCTTTCCCAACTTTGACATTTTTAAAGAATACAGGGCAGTCACTTTGTAGAATGTGACTTCAATTTGGGTTTGTCTAACGTTTCCTTATGATCAGATTCGGATTATGCATTTTTTGGCAAGATTCTCACAGAAGGGATATTGTGGTTTTCTCAGCATACACGTCAAGAGACACAAGATGTTGATTTGTTCCCTTACTGGTTGTGTTCATTTTGAGCATTTGGGCTTATGGTGGTGTCTGCCAGGTTTCTCCACTATAAAATGACTAATTTTCCCTTGATAATAAATAAATATCTTGCAGGGAGGAAAGTTAATTTGTCTTTAAATAAAGCAGTACTAGAGTGAGAGATGTGTTTTAAATATATAAAGAGCAGAAAAATATAGATGAATCAAGAATAAAGAAAATAACTTTTAAAAAACTAGAATATATTTAAAGCACCATGTGCCATTTTTTTTTAACCATATGATATATACTATTTTTAATAATGGTCTTAAAATTTCTTTTTCTATAGAGACCAAGTCTGGATATAAGAAATAAATGGGTGATAAATGAAAAAAAAAAGAAAAGAAAAAACAATGATTCATAACAATGTTATGTGAAAGTGTTGAATAGAAGGCTTACTTGGAATGGCTATAAGCATTAAAAAAAAGACTGAAAACATATACTTTTGTGCATTTATGGGGATAACTGTGTTACACTGTTTCATATGAAAAGATCAATAGACTGTATTATGACACATGACTGACTCTAATACACATATCACCACCATTAGGGCTTTACAAAACTGTATTAAAAAAAAAAATCTATGAGCAGATGTTGTCCTGGACAGTCCTCAAAGGATCACTATTAAGATTCAATGATTTCAATAATAAATAAACAAACAAACAAACAAATAAGATCCAATGAAATGTTTCCAAACTTCGGCTTCCCATCAATCCCTCTAACATACTGCTGACATCAGTCCTAATGGACCAGTGGAATAGGGGCACAGGTGTAGAGGAAGTAAAATAAAAAATTAAACAGATAAAATAAAATATTAGTAATAAAATTTCAAAACGGTGAGGCCAATATTGAACTTCTAATCTACAGAACTGTAAGATAATTAATTTTGTGTTGTTTTAAGCCACTAAGCCTGTGATAATTTGTTACAGCAGCAATAGAAAATCAATAGGGTACCCTTTGAAGATGTCAATTATACCTAAATAAAACTGGTAAAATTTTTTTGTTAATTTTAAATTAAAAAAATGTTTTTTTAAATAAAATAAATTATATTTTATTTTAAAAATATAATAATAATATATTAATATTATAATAATATATTAATAATAATATATTAATAATATAATAATAATATATTAATATATAATATATTATATATATTAATATATATTAATATATATATTATATATATTATTATTTATTAATATTAATATTAATATTAACATTATATATTAATATATATTAATATATATTAATATATAATATATATTAATATATAATAATATAATAATAATATAATAATAATATATTAATAAAAATTAATAAATTTTTAAAATAAAATAAAATGTTGCCAATCTGAGTTTTGTGAACCCTCGAAATGATGATCAAAAGGAAGTTAATATGGAACTGGAGAAAGGCAGAGTTGAGAAACAATCTATAAATTAAATCCTGGCAAAGACGAACGTTGCCATCAGGAGAAAAGTTTTCAAAATATCATTGTGGAAACATCAGGTGAGTAACATTTTTGCCCAGCCTTAACTAAAGTCAAAGCACACTATCAAGGAACTGAACTGGGACTCAAAATTATTTAATAAGAGGCTAAAAAAAAAGACACAGTTCTTTATATTTCTTTATTTTCACATACACTCTGGCTAAAAGAGCAAGAGTCCACATCAACAAAAAATGGAAACAAGGCTTTGGCTGAAAAACATGCACTCAACAAATCACGTTAATAGCCAGACAAGAAGAAAGTCAGCTTTGTAAACTTCTATTTCATTTGATTCAGAGAGAAACTTAGCATGTATTTTAAAAGTAACAAGAAAATAAAGTTTGAAATCTTTTACTGTGGGAAAACATTAACATCTTTCTCAAAGAAAATAACTGTTTTTAAAAGGGACCCAGTAGAAAAATCTGGAAAAATCAAAAAGGTTAAATTGTGGACCACTTGGAATGACATTCTTTCGAGCATACTTACAAATTGTTTGTGTTCCCGAGATGAAAAAGATTGTCATGTCTCCAACAACAGTAAATTGATGTTCCTTGGAATAGAAGTCAGTCTCTACCTTTAAAAATATATGCCTTCTTTGAGGAAACTCCTATATCTTGTAGCTTTTTTACATTCTGGACAATTAAATGGACTCAGGTCATAAATTATGAAACTAATACTATCACTGAGGTAAGCAGCCTGAAAGCATTTGCAATATATGTACATGTTCAATATAAAAGTCCTTTATATATATATTTTTTATCTGGCATTCAGTTTTGAAAAATTCAGTCTCATATGTGGTATATTTCAAATGATACCTTTAAGTCAATGATTTCTTTCGACTGCAGTAAAGAAGATATGGCAAGAAAAATGCTGCAGTGCCATCTTCTGGGAGGACATTTAAGAAATCCCTTAGTTGTAGTTCCACAGCAACAACTGACAGTGTTTCTGTTTGTAGGAAAGAATATCTGAGTTAGAACGGAAATTCTGTCTTTCATCCTATTCTCTTATCACTCAACCAATTAGAAGCTAACTCAGGTGACAAAATGTTATAACTACGAGAGAGAGAGGAAAAAAACCCCAGAAAACCAGTCTTTTAAATCCACAGACTGCTTTATGGTTCTAACAACTTCTTATTTATTCTTTCTAGAATTGTTTGTAGGAAAATACAATCAATTGAACACTGTTTTTAATATTAGGACTATATTGCAGCTGATTTATAAAGACTGTTTGCTAGGACAGGAAATAATTGTTGGATGACATTTTCCTAAATCAGTTCCTCTCTATTATAAGATTTTTATGTTATTAATAAGCACAAATATGTTTTAGAGACCATTTACTTTTTTTCTCAAACTGCAAAATAATGTGTTCTAATGAATATTTTAAATATTAAGGAATTTAGTAAACATTTTTGTAAAGGTAACTATGTAATTTTATGATTCTGTTGTTTCTCGATGCATGCATGCTGCCCTCTGCTGGGAAGAGAAGGGGGTGACATTTAAGAACAATGTTCCCAAACCTTCTTCAGTCCATTCCGTGTGTGATTCTTGCATGCCCACCACTTGTTCTATTTGCAGAGTAACCGGAATATAAAATCTCTGGCTCAGGTGTGCGTGCATCCATCCAAAGTCATCTGTCCAATATCCAGCAACCTAAACCATCCCTTACACAAAGGAATGACATGCTCTTGTTGCTAACAAGTTAATGAATAGTGTGGCGTATGAGAAAGCTCCCTAGCTCTGGAATCGTACAGACTCGGGCAGGGATCACACGCTTCTACTTATGCTCTGGGTGGCTTTAAGAAAGTCAACCTCCTGGGTCTTGGTTTCCTCATTTATAATGTAGTGGTACCATCTGCTAGCTTCCAGAGTCCTTTGTGAATCAATTTAAAATACAATGATGCACATCTGACACAAAATAGAACTTTAATAAACAATAACTGCTAACTAATTTGTAAAACCCATGAATTACCAATGTTTTCCTATCAAACGAGTTTATTTTGCCTAAACGTGGAACCTGTAAGTAGTATCCTAGATACAGAAAAACTGAGGTGGGGGCCAGTGTAAAGTAGGTATAGAGCCAACAAAAATCTTGCCACTGCTCTATTCTCCTCTTCCTCCAACTAGTGACAGGCTAATACAGGTTACAACTCCAAGAACAAGGTCAATATCTTAAATCCACAGAGTACTTTAAATCCTCCAGTGTGTCTAGAGAATACGTGTCAAATGTTGAAAATAGTTATTTCTGGCTGGTGAAGTTTAAAATGACTTTTTAAACTTTGTAATTGACTATAGTACTAGAATTTTTATTGATAAGCACAGCTCACTGTCACAAAAACAGTCATAAGTACTGCCTTGAAACAAAGAAGTCAACCACTAACCCCAGTTTCAATGGCTCTGCATTAGTGCAACAGTTCTCAACTAGTACAGTTTTGTCCCCCAGGGGACATTTGGTGATGGCTGGAGACACTTCTGTTTTAACTGGGCAAGTGCTGTTGGTATTTAGTGTATTTAGTGAGTAGAGGCCAGGGATGCTGGTAACACCCTAAAATGCACAGGGGACACCTACACACAAATTATCTGGTCCAAGATGTCAGCAGTGACAAGGCTGAGGAATGCTGCATTAGAGAGTAAGAAATCCAAGCTCCTAAGCATATTATGTAAGTCCCTGACCTCCATCTCCAACCTCACCATCTTGCAATTTTTGCCTAACATTTTACTCTAGAGTCAGTCCTGAACCTCCCATTGGTCCCAGGCAATTAAAAAAACTGGCTTGCTTCAGGATACTCAGTAAGTAGCAGACTTGGAACTCAGTTCCAATTCTCCTAATTCCAATCCTGGTCCCTTCTTGGTATACCACAGCTGCCAACAGAGAGACTCCCCATGAAAACAGACCTGAGGTTATTCAGGTGTCTTCCCTTCAAATCAATCAATAGTTATAGAATACTGCATATGGAGAAGCACATTGCTGGCAAGGAAAGTGCATCATGAAAAATGAATAAAACACTATACCAGCTCTGGAGGTATTACAATAAAGTTAAATCACACACAGCATTTAGTTCCCATAAGCCACACACATACATACATGCACATGTGTGTGAATACACACATATTAAAGACACAGAAAAATGGAACATTTGGAGGAAAGATTATGGGGTAGTTATGAGTTTGTGGGTGTGGATCAGAAAAGGATGAAGAAAGAGTCGTTCGACTAAGATAATGATGTTACCGGGGTGTGAAGATGTGGGCTATCTGTACTGGAAAGTGATCGACCAACAAGAATAATCAGTTCAAATTTATGTGATAAATTTGGTGCAGATGGGGCTGGGCAATCAAACACCTGAAGCTTCCACCTTCTGACAACCAAAAAATCTCTCAGGGAGGTGGGTAGCACAAATAGTACAAAGGCCCCTCCCTGTCTTCCCAATCAAAAACATACAACTTAATGGCAATTTCCAGAAAAACACCATCCAATGGCCACTTGGCTTTGCCTAACACTTTGAAAGTCAATTCCCTCAGCTGGAAAATACAATTCCAACACTGTCAACTTCTAATATTTTATGCACACTGGTATCAATATAACCATACCTTTGTCATCAGGCCAACCATTAACTGGTGATATTAACACACAAGAGTAGTGAAACTGATAACCATATAGCTATCAAGATTTATAAATGACTATGAATTATAAAAATTCAAACAATAACTACCTACACTGTAAAATACTGCATAATTTAGACACACTACACTTCTAAATCTTTGAGAAATTTATCATTCCTCAGTACTTGCTTACAATTATGATTAATAATGAAAATAATTTTAATTTCCTACATGAAGTAAATTAAGCACCCAGACCATTAATATAAAACGGACTTTAACGGCTATTCCAATTTTTAAAATACTGAGGCTGTGAGTTTCTCTGACTGTGATACTTTGTTAAGTGTCTGGAAAGATTAACTTAAAAGCATCAGCTCTAGAGCTAAAAGAGATAAATGAATATCAAATGTGGTGGCGGGAGCACATGAATGTTAAAAATAAGCTCTCCAGTTGATTCTGCAAAGACCCTCTTCCCCACACTTGAGAATCACATGAAAAACGAGAGACAGCAAGGCTTCAGCCAGTTATGGAAATGAGTACCCTCAACTCAATTTATAATCAAGCAAAAAAGATTATTTTACCTTTTAGTGATGATAAGTAAAGTTGATATTTCTCTCCACCACATTTTATTCTCTGACAAAGTTCAGGCAGCAGTTTTTTCCACCACAAAGTCTATCTTAGGGAAAAATGAATACTTTTTAAGTTTGATGCATTTTACACTCAGATTTCCAACAAGAAGAAAAAGATTGTGCAGGGAAGCCCAGGGCAAAAATACATCATCTTGGTTAAGGAACAGACTTTGTTAGAACAGTCTTCTGCTTAAGCTAGAGCATAAAAGTCAGATCTGTAACTTGAAAATCTAATAATATATACACTGTACATATGTACACCGCTATTTTCAAGAAGAAACATAGACGTGTCTTGTTTTCATCTCTTAGGTAGCAAGAAAGTTCTAAAGTCAAAAACTCTTCTAATTTCTAAAGACCAGAGAGTCCACAAAGAATTTCCCCATCATTTATTATGTTTTCCAAATCTTCAGGTAATAGCCTACTTCATCGCCAAACAAGAGACCTTTAGTGAAGATAACATACAAGCACCATAAATTTTAACAGCCTCTAATGGTACTCAAAACATGTAACATATGGCTGCTGAGCCTGCGCGTCCAGAGCCTGTGCTCCGTGACGGGAGAGGCCACAGCAGTGAGAGGCCCGCGTACCGCAAAAACAAAAAAAAACAAAAAAAACCAAAAAAACCATGTAACATATATGCTCTTTTAAGCCACACAGCCCTGTGAGGTTGGACTGGCATAATCTGTCCCCATGTTGCAGATAAGGCAACAAGATTAACATTTGATTATCACTGATAAAGCCTAAAACCGTAATCTGAAAAGCATACCCGATTCTCTTCTTTCAGTTCATGATTAGCATATGGGATGACTGCCTCCGGGCATCTCTCTAACAGCCTGTCTATGCACCGTTCATACTCTTCCAAACGCGTACGACACAGAACATGGATGCTGAGGCCGGCAACAGTGTCTTCTGAGAGTGGCTCCAAGAATGGAATAATGGAAGCTATGTCAAATGAAGGACCACATATGAGAGACTATGAACAGAAAAGTGAAATGTTATGGAATGAGGCACCCAAAACACTAAAGCACAACATACAGAATACAGTTTTTAAAAAGAATAAATCTCACTCACCAAAAAAAAAAAACAGAATGTAATTTTAGAACACACGCATATATTTACTTAGTAAGTCTAATTAGACCAAAGTATTAAATAATCTTGAAACCACCTCTAGTTTAAAGAAAAAAAGATCTGTTTAATACAAAGCTATGATTTTTTAAAATAACATGGTTGTGTTTTGCTCTGAATAGACTGTAAGTTTAAACTAATGCGAAGGCTTTAAGATTCTATCCTTAGGATAGAATCAACATGGTGTTCAAGATTTATGTCCAATGATGTTCACCTCAAGAATATTTATAATACTGAAAAACCAGAAGAAATCTAAGCATTAAATAAGAAGGGATGAGTAAATAAATTATGATATATTCAAATGATGGTATATTTTATAGCTATCAAAATTGTTTTCAAAGGACAAAATGCTCATGATAAAATTAGTAAAAAATCTCAATACAAAATTATATTCAGAGCATGGTCAGTTGTATAAAATCTACATAGGTACATGCACATCTAGAAATGCCTTTGGAAGAGCATCGAAATTTGAAACAGAGACCAGTTAACTGGAATGGGAGGACAAAGCCAACTTTCTTTTTCACACTTCCCTGTATTTTTCAAGGTTTCTAATAATAAGCATGCATTACACGAAGAACCAAAAATAAAATTTCACATTTAAGAAAACTACAGCAATCGTTAAGAACCTAATAATTTGTATCAATACCGTTTGCTACAACCTGAATGACACAGAGCAGCTATTATTTCAGTAGTCAGAACTTGACAATATTTTACTTTTAAACATTTAAACTAAAAATACTACTTTTGATTCCGCCACCAAAATAATCTCTGCTTTCCCTTTCTTCTGGATAAAAAATGAAATGCTCATATCCTGATTTTCTTCTTCTTGTATCCTTTTTACTGCAGCGTCTTCTCAGACTCACAGGAGGACATGGAACATGAACTATCCATTTACAGTCAGCATCGTGATTTTATTCCAAATATCTACTAAGCAATGGCTAGGAGAGTAAGGTTGGTCCCTTTCCTTCCTGCAAGTTTAATATTCACCTTCATCTGAAAAATTTCCTGACAATAAGATAGCAAATATGAAATAAGGTGGTTAAAGTGAAATGAGTCAAAGCTTGGTACAAAATGGGTTACCCATGAACTTTTAAGTAGTTATATCCATATCATCAAGAAGTTTAAAAATAAGAAACACCAGGGAATTTCTTGGCGATCCAGTGGTTAGGACTCCGCACTTTCACTGCTGAGGGCGCGGGTTCAATCTGTGGTCTGGGGACTAAGATACCAGAGCCACACAGGGCGACCAAAACAAACAAAAACCCTCAAAATAAGAAGCACCAGACAACACATATATCACTGGATAAAAAACGGCCCACAGGTTACTACTACTCTTTAAAATACTCTTAGTGTTGTGTGCTTCTTAGCAGTGTGTTCCTTTCTTTTTTTTTTTTTCAATATTGGAAATGGACTCTCCACCCCCAACACAGGCACCATTTATTCCCTTTTCTGATCTACACCCCTCATGCTCAGCTGGCTCTGCGGGGCTGGAACCCACAGAATTCTCTACACAGTCACACCTGTGGCTCTAAGAGGGGTGGATGGCAAGGAGGCGGGGGGAGGGGACCAGGACAATTCTGGTAAAAGGCAGGGCACTTACTAGGTACTGTGTCATTCTGAATAGTGGCTTTTTGACACACAGATGATTTATAGATTGTTTTTAATTCTTGCACAAATATACTATTACAGTGATTAAGAACAAGGGACAAAGAGTTATCTCAAATCTGTGTGGTGGTGGTGAGCTGGTGGGTAGAGGGGAGACATACAATTTTGAAAAAGCTCTCCAAGTGATTCTGAACCGACCCCCCATTCTTCTAGGTAAGAGCAGGTGAGATCTTTTTGTTTCTTGATGGTTAGTTTTTTCTTAATGACTAAGACTAATTGACCCCAGATAATTTAGAAAGAGTTATAATTAGGAAAAGGATTTCGAAAAGTTTAGACTGACTCAACTTTCTATCCTTTAATGGCAAGGATTCCCAGAAAGAAGATACCCTTTTTATTTATTTTTTATAAATTTATTTATTTTATTATTTTTTATTTTTGGCTGCCTTGGGTCTTCGTTGCTGCACACGGGCTTTCTCTAGTTGCGGCGAGAGGGGGCTACTCTTTGTTGTGGTGCCTGGGCTTCTCATTGCGGTGGCTTCTCTTGTTGCGGAGCACGGGCTCTAGGCACGTGGGCTTCAGTAGTTGTGGCGCATGGGCTTAGTTGCTCCGCGGCATGTGGAGTGTTCCCGGACCCAGGATCGAACCTGTGTCCCCTGCATTGGCAGGCAGATTCTTAACCACTGTGACACCAGGGAAGTCCCAAGATACCCTTTTTAAATACCTTAAAATGGATTCTAAAGATCACTGAATTATACTTTTTCAAGCAGAGATTATAAATATGCTTTGAAGATTTATCAGGGGATATTTTAAAGCACTTATTACAATTAGCATTTTAAATATTTAATTAGTACATAAATTATAGCAGGGCAAGGTCTTGCCTGCCTCGTCCAATGCTGTACATCAATCACATTTACAGTACATGATTGAGGAATATTTGTGGAATGAACAAATCTGAGACTAAGTGCTCGGCAGCCTCTGCAGCATAAGGGTACTAGAGATAAGAACCAACAAGAACCGCCTTTGGCAATTAAAAAAAAAATGTAAGTAACTGTATTCCTGGTGACATCACAGGCTGTCTAGAGGCTAAGACTAAGCAACATGGTCTCTTGAGCTTTGCATCCTGACACCCCATCCCCAATCTGACATTTTGGTTTCTATAAGCAATAACCACACTTCCACTAAGTTCCCAGAGTAAATCAGGGGTTGCACACTCAAAAGCTTAACAAGGTCAAACCAGACGATGAAAACCAGATGATGAAAACACACGAAGGCGGCTGAGTAGAAGGAAAATGGATGCCAGACACTGCATCTGGACCAGGGAGACGTGGAGGTGGAACAGTGGCAGACAGGACAGCACGAGCACTGCCCAAGGAGGGGAGCCAGTAGGTGGCTCCGACCTTCAGGTCTCAGGCAGTGAGGGCCCAGGGTTACTGCTGAATGAAAGTTCTGCTGAGTTTCTCAAAGAGAAACTTGAAACTCAAAATTCTGAATTTGAAATCTCAATTTTCATATGTTGGCAGCTACACTGGGAAGACCAAACACAACAGATGTGAGGATTATACTCAGTCCTTGGGCCACTGATTACATTAAACAAAATCACATCCACATGGAGCCCAGCCCAATCCACCAAGTCAAATGTGGACTTTATTTCTCATTCTCAGTCGAAAACATTCACGTTCAGAATTCTTGCAGGCTGGTCTACATTCTCTTGATCATGTTTCTTACTTTTAAAAAAATCCTTTCAGGAGCCAGATAAGCTAGCTACTTTGACCTATCTCCTATAAGACAGATAGTAGTGCTCGGTTTGGGCTAGAGGCCTAAACTGTGTGAGTGAACACTAAAATAAAAGTGAATCTCGTCAATGAAAACACCGCGAAACACTTGCCATACTTTCATTTCACAACGTGTTTTCAAGCACGTCCTGAGAAGGAGGCAAGAGTCACAGGACTTGGAAGCTCACTCACCGACTGGCAACAAGACCAGACTTCCCGTCAGCAGTTTCAGGCAGAGGCAGGAATTCCCTCCACAGCGCTTGAGTATGCCTAACTATAGGTTCTGTCCCCAGAATGATACACTCTAAATTAACTGGACACCCAGGGTCTTACCAAATTTAAGTCCTATACTATAAGGTAATATGCATATTCATGAGAAAAGGAGGCATTTTTATTTACCTGTAATTTTGAAAGGTCTTCCATATAATTTTTATCAGCCAAGGATTCAGAGGATATTAAGACATTAACCCATGGACTGATTAAGCCATAATGACTACAGGTGTTTATCTAAAATGTAAAAGAAATTTATCATAAACAAAAATACAACAAAACAAGACTTTCTTCATCCATCCCACAAACAACAAGCAATCCCTAACATTCTGCCGTGTCCCAAAATTTGGTATACATTTTCCTGGTAATGGGAAGAAAGTCTTAGAATGCATTCCCCTGGAAAAGGTTTTAGTTTTGCTGCTTCTCACTGAATAAATCCTCACTAAATATTTCCTAATATTTTAACTTTCAAAAAACTGCAAAGAGGCACTTCCTCACAAAAAGGGCAATACTTCCTTTAAGCTAATTACACTCAAAAAAAGTTAACAGTAATACTGAAAATGATTTTTATTTCTACTACTTTCCTTGGGAGGCAAAATCTCTTCCATAAGTTCTCAAGACAGTTCCCATAAAGACTCCCTTATTCAAGCAAACCCACATTAGCCACTCTGTCACTGTGAGGGACAAAGAGGCTGCCAGGGGTCGGGGGGAACAGGAAAGATAAGAGTAGAGTTGTTAGGGCTGCTGCAGACTGCGGAACAGCTCTTGTCTGTGCAGCTGACAGGAAATGGAAGTCTGGTAAGGAAGTCTCTCTCCCACAAGCCTTCTGCAGTTCCTCTCCCAGCAGGGAGGTCTGCAGATGTCTCTTCTCTCATGTTCCGCTTCATGACTGTCGCCTAAGGGAGCACAGATGGATTTGGGGAAAAGCCCTTTCTCCCACACTTTGGCTACTGAAGTACCACTGTAGGTGAGTAATATAGGAACAGTAGAAGGCACTCTTTAGGATACAAAAGTGTTTAAAATGTGGGCAACTTCACTCACAGACAAGTTTTAAATGTATTAACTCTTGCTTTAAAAAGATATCCGGTAGGGCTTCCCTGGTGGCGCAGTGGTTGAGAGTCTGCCTGCTGATGCAGGGGACACGGGTTCGTGCCCTGGTCCAGGAAGATCCCACATGCCGCGGAGCAGCTGGGCCCGTGAGCCATGGCCGCTGAGCCTGCGCGTCCGGAGCCTGTGCTCCACAACGGGAGAGGCCACAACAGTGAGAGGCCCGCGTACCGCAAAAAAAAAAAAAAAAAAAAAAAAAGATATCCGGTAATATGAATTACGACTGATTTTATGCTGTTAAAAATAAGAAGGGTCAACAAAAATTAATATAAAAAGAAATAAAAATTTAACAAAAACATAAAACACACACAAAAAACCCCAAAAACAAACAAACAAAAAAATAAGGGTCATTATCATAATGTGTAATGTACACAAAGTTTAATTCACTGTACTATTCCATTATCTTACCAGATCCTCTGATGTTCTCAATGGTGTGGTGTCAGGTGGCTGCCTCTTAGATAATCTCCAGATGTACTGTGATGTGAGCTTGAAAAAGAGTTCCTGAAGTACCACATCTGGGAGACACGCTACCAGCTGAGCTTCCCAAAAGTCTACTAAGAGCTGAGGAATCGTATCTTCATCTTTACCACAGAGCACCTTGAGAACAGTGAAACAAGCCCCCATAGCTCAGATAAATATAGTACTGATCAAGTTACAGCTGGTCTGAATAGCACTCCATCATGTGGGCCATGTATTCAATAATTTATCTCTAGCATTAGTGCCGTGGCAAAAGCGAATTTAGACATTTTAACAGACTCCAGGTTGCATGAACAGAATTTTTCTAGATACATTTTTTAATCTGTACTTTTATAAGTGGTTATGTGTAAGTCTCATTTTTCAATAAACAAATGAAAAATCACTTCTCTTATTCTGCTCTCCGTCCCCCCCACCAACTTCATCAGGCCATCCAGAACAATTGCATTTTCAAAGTGACAAACCTTAAAGAAGGAATCTGCTTCTTCAATTCCAATTTTGTTGTTCTTCTGTAAGCCAAGGACTGAAGCCACAAGCAATCCAGGCTGAGTCTCCTTCAAGTGAACTGCAAATTCAGTTGGAACAATCTGTCCTTTCCTCTGTTGAATCAATAGCCGAGGTTCCAGAATGAAGCCACATACCAACTTCATCTTCAGATAAAAAAAAATTTAGGAACAGAATAAACATTGCATTCATCTTGGAAATACACGCTAGTGAATTCAAGAATCAATGATAAGCCATTAATAATTTATTGTAATCTTCATTTTTTCTTTACAAAGACAAGTTCTAAGGACATCATTGGTAACTGTCTTTGTAGAAGTTATTACTTAATTAAGCATCAAGATGTCCTATTTTGTAGACAGCTTTAAATTGAGGTCTATATAGGATTTTTCAAAATTATGAAAAGAAAATTCATCTTTCTAGAATTCTACTCTGCAAAGTAGAGGACATCTTAGTGCTAACCTGAGACATAATAAGTGCTCAATTAATGTCACTTCTTAATTTCTTTCTCTACTGATTAACTTTTTTGGCTTATGTCCCTAAATGGCCTCTTTTCCAACGGGAAGCTACCTTTTCTTTGATACACCATTCAAATGCCTAATCTCCCACACAGTCATTTGTGATCTTCCCAAATGCAGGCTATTTCTGCAACTACTGCACTCCTAAGACTCAAGGTTAATAACCTACTTGCTGTACTTGAATATACATCACTGTTCTGTTTTCAGGGACAAACCACACCACCCCCTCGTGCCAGGTCAGACTGTCAGCTCAGGGCAGAGCCTGTATACTCTTCACTGCCAAGCACTGTGTTCTGAACATACCTGACACTAAGTTGAAAAGTCTTTGGATACCCATTGCTGCCATTTATCTTTCATTTTTCTTTTTCGTTGGACAAATCCAAAGCCCAAGCACTCCCACTTTGGGCCACTTCCTTTTTAATACTAAGTCTATCTTCCTTTACAACTAAGAAAAAAATGAGCTACACAGAAGCCAGAAAAAAACTAAACACCTCAGGACCACTGAGTCCTATTTTAGCTTGCTGTTAATTCCAGGCAGGGCACCGTACCTCTGAATGGCTTTTCATTTCATTTCTGTGCATGTCAAGATCTCTCATTTTCAAAGCCATTGCTGCCTTGGTCAATGTCACTAAGACTGATGAAAATCCAGAAGTATCCAGCTTCCTTAAATAGCTTATGGCAGTTAAAGGATCAATATTCTTCATAGAAGGACTACAGAGAATATGGGGCAGTTGCTTCGGCTCAGCGACATAAAACATCTGAACCACTTTTGCTGCCAATTCCTTTGGTGAGCGTAAACAAGAAATAAAAGGTCAGTCAGCTGATAGAAAGCAACAAAATCAGCAAAAAAAAAAAAAAAAGATAAAAAGCCAAGATACAAACATTCCAATTAAGATAAAATTACAGTACTATGCTTCGATTTAAAAAGAGAGTTTGATGGTGATAGCGTGGGAGAGCTGAGATGACCTAAAGTGATCTCTTTGCTGAGTTATAATGAAGAAAAAGCAGGGAAAGTGTATACCAAGTTGTGGCCAGCATTTCTAATTTTAACAAGAGTTCAGAAGAAGAAAACAAATATTGGATTAAATTATACTCAAAAGTCCATTATAGAAAATTACTGTTTAATACAAAATTTACTTATATTTAATGTACAAAATATACTTAATATTTATAAGAGAAAATTTCATTTCTCTTAAAACCTTAAAACACTTGGTATCACAATACCCAACTTTGCATACTGGCATTCAACTCTTTAAAAATATATGAGGAGCTAAAAATGATCCTTGATAATGTCTGAAGGTTGCTGGGCCAGGATTTCACAAGGGAAACTTTGGACACCTGGAGAGTGGGGCAACTAGGGTTGTGAAAAGGGCTGCAGATGAGAAGAAGGCAGGCAAAGCCCAGGTTCTATGTCATTCTTCTAAAGACATGCCACTGTCAAATAGGGCAGGTCACTCAACCACAGTGGACCACACCCCCCTGTCTATGTAATGAGAAAGTATGAGAAGATGATTATAAGTTCTCTTCCACGCTGTAATTCTGAGTATTATTAATGAAGAAAAGGGCACACTAATTACCTTTTTTAGGAAAAAAAAGACTATAATACCAATGAAAAATACTTGGAACTTGATTTCTCAACAGAATTACATAAAATAAATTGCTAAAATGAAAAATTAAAAATATTAGATATAACTAAATAGAAAACTGTATTCACTTCACTTAATTCTTCATCCAGGTTTTCATAAAGTGAATGATTAATGTAAAAGATTAATCCCCTCTCGTATTTCTGCGCTCCATCCTCTAATGCCCAGTCCACTCGGGCCAAAACTTCAGCCATAGACAAACCAGACATCTTATAGTATGGCAAGGCGAGGTGGGAATACTGGGTGTCAAGCCTAAAGGGAAGGAAGTAAAAAAAAAAAAAAAAAAAAAAAAAAAACTTCAGATTTGTCATGTTTAAGTTTGGATGTCTAACACATTTAATAATAAAACAGACATGATTTCCGGAAGACATAGATCTCAAAATACTTTTCTACGGCCATTAGGAGTTGGAACAAACTCCTGAGTTTTGTTCTGCAAAGTCATTCTAATTAATGTAGCTTCTTTTTGCTTGCTCATCAGAAAAACAAAAACAATTCATGAAGTGAATTTTAATATTCATAATGTGGCTCTAAAATAATGGTGTTTATAAGTAGGAAAAGTCTTTTATCAATTTATAATGACTCCCATGGGTCAAGTAAGCCTTGGAAACGATTATATATGAAAAAAATTATAAAGATCATTCTCATCTGGACAATGGCTACAGGATTTGTTCATTTTGTGAAACTTATTGTGACTTGTACACTTATTACTTGTGTACTCTTCTACGTGTATAACTCCATTAAAAAGTTTTTTTTAAGTTTCCTCAAAAAGCTGAAATATTGAGTAGTGGTTACCATTAAATCTACTAACATAAAAAAAAGAGATCATTCTCAAAAAGAGAAATCACTATTGATCCTAGTGTCCTTTTCTGACATCATAAAAGCACTGACTACTAAGATTAAAATCACAGAGTGTCCAACTAGTATCTCTCCCTTAAAGCTCATAGTAATATGGTTGTCTCAGGGATGTTCACTGGTCATGCCCCACCCCCGCCCAAAGGTCTGAAAAGAAACTTCAAATTCCTAAATTAACTGATGGGAGACTCATGAACTGCTCATCCAATAAACTGTAAGTCCTTGAAGGCAGGCAACAGGTCGTGCTCATCTCTCTAAGCTTAGCCCAGTACCTGACCCACAGGATGTGCTAAACAAATGCTGTGGCATAAATGAATAACTAAACCACCTCCCCTCATGCGTCCTCCCATTTGTCAGGTAACTGCCAGAGGTGGAAAAGTTAGTAAGCACACCTGAAGCTCAGGATGGCTTCTCTGACAAGTTTCCAAGTAGCATCACCAACCTGCTGTAGCAGTCTCCAAGGTGCCCACAGCTTTCTTTAAATGCTTCTAAAAGCTCGGCTTTTTCTCCAGGTTCCAGCTGACCGGCATCCATCAGGGCAGCTCTCACTAACAGGTGAGCCTCGCTGAGAAGGTGGATGCAGCTCTGCGTTTTTGCAGTCTTGTAGGTGTTACTGTAGTCTACCTAACACAAAAAAGGCAAGCAGCTAATGTTGCTTTAGACATCTCCCCAAAGTTTCCCAGTTCTTAAGAATATCTACCCAGTTGGTTACTAAAGTCAATATCTGAACACATTAAATCCTAAAAAATAAAAAGTGGTTATTTGTCATTCTGATAAGGCCTAGCTAAAGTGGTTTTCTTTTCCCCCACGATCTATTAGCCAGTTTAACACACACATGATTGTAACTATTCTCTTGTTAAACAGTGCTAATCATTAGAGAAGGTACAATTAATACTGTAATGCTAATAACACTGTTAACTTAGCAATAATTTGATCACAATTTGATAAGGCTAATGAACATATCTGAAAACCTTAACTTTATTTTTAAGTTCTATGATTTAAATCTTTCTCAAATTCAGACTGAGTATGCTTCCTTTATCTTAGTTTCAATCTGTGAATTTAGGTTCTGCTACATCTATTTCTGTAACTTACAGTGGGCTTATAAAAATTATCACTAGCTAGGACTTCCCTGGTGGTGCAGTGGTTAAGAATCTGCCTGCCAAGGCAGAGGACGTGGGTTCGATCCCTGGTCTGGGAAGATCCCAAGTGCCTTGGAGCAACTAAGCCCGTGGGCCACAGCTACTGAGCCTGTGCTCTACAGCCTGCGAGCCACAACTACTGAGCCCATGTGCCGCAACTACTGAAGCCTGCGCACTCTAGGGCCCGTGTGCTGCAACTACTGAGCCCGCGTACTGCAATTACAGAAGCCCAAGCGCCTAGAGCTCGTGCTCCGCGACAAGAGAAGCCACTGCAATGAGAAGTCTGTGCACCACAACGAAGAATAGCCCCTGCTCACCGCAACTAGAGAAAGCCCACGCACAGCAATGAAGACCCAACGTGGCTAAAAATAAATAAAATTAAAAAAAAGATTATCACTAGCTAATCTGAGTCAATCAGTATTTTTAGACTCCAGTAGGCAAATCACCTAGATGACGTCTAAGACTTTCAATTAAGCAAGACTGAAAACACAGAACAAAGCTGATAAAATTATCAGCATTAAAATGCCAGGGCCAAATCAGGCAAAACCTTCACCCGATGACCAAAATTAACATTACTAGTGAAGGGCAAATGAATATTCTGCACCTCCCAGTGTGATACTCTGAGAAAGATACGTCACCTACCCAATGTTCTGGCTAAGAAGAAGAATATACAACCTGACTCTAATCATGAGAAATGATATGAAATGAGAAATGAAATGAAATGAAAAAATAAATTTTTAAAAGGTGGCAGGGGGAGAAATATTTTTCAAAACTATTATAAAACAAAGAGTGGAATCTAAAAATACAACAAGCTAGTGAATAAAACAAAAAAGACACAGACTCACAGATACAGAGAACAAACTAGTGGTTACCAGTGAAGATAAGAGAGGGAGATTAAGAGGTACAAATTACTACGTATAAAATAAATAAGCTACAAGGATATACTGTACAACACAGGGAATATAGCCAATATTTTATAATAACTACAAATGGATTATAACCTTTCAAAACTGTGAATCACTATGTTTATACCTGTAACTTATAATATTGTACGTCAACTATACTTCAACAAAAAAAACAAAAAAAAATTTTTTAAATAAAACAAAGAAAGGCTGTGAACATATTCTGGATTAAAGGAGCTAAAGAGACGTGACAGTTAAATACATTACTTGATGGATCCTGGACCTGGGGCAGGAGGTGCTGGGGGCTTCTACTAGGCCATTATTGAGTCAATTGACAAAACTGGAATATGAACCATAGACTAAAGTATTGTGTCATTGTTAAATTTTCTGAAGCATGTGTGTGTGTCCTGTGGTTATATAAGCAAATATCTCAATTCTTAGGAAACATGCACTGAAATATTTAGGAGCCTTAGGCTATGACGTATGCAATATACCTTCCAATGGATCAGGAGAAAATAGACATGCGTGCTTGCGCATTTGTACAAGAGTGCAAAAAAGAAGAAAAGAGAGGGAGAAACAAAGGGAGTATAATGTTGGCTATGGGCAAATCTGTGTGGGGAATACACAGGTTTTACTTGTACTATTCTTATTCTTGCAACTTTTCTGTAGGTTTGAAATTATTTCAAAATAAAGAGTTGATAAAAATTGTCAGGGATGAGTAGGCAGTTGTCACTCTTAGAAGAGGAAGAAGGATGCCTATGGGACAATGCTACAAGTGCTGCAGTGCCCTGGGACTATCTGCTGATATTTCAAAGAAGTGTGAGACAGGCACATATGATCTAAGATTTCTTTCGGCTCCATTTCATGGTTCTCTTTGCTAGGGTTCAAAATAAAGGTCAAAGGCTACTTATGTTTAGACTGGCTAATCAATTCTCATAGGAGAGTGGGTATGAACAAGGGAATCTTATTTTAGTGAAGGGAATTTCTCCTGGCTACTCAAATATCAGGAGCTGTGAAAACAAGAAGGTGAAGATAATACACTGCACTATCAGACGGAGCCTGGAAGCTGGCTGGCTGTGGCATTCTGCATGTACAATAATTAGAATCAATTTCTAGTCATCAATTAGACTCTAAAAATTTCTACCAGTAAGAATTAGAAGTCTGAAAGGAATACCATTTCTTTGTACAGTTGCACTGGTGAGATCGTATTCACAATATACAAATTCCACCCAGCCTCAGCTACAGGAGGTGTTTTGAGATTAACACTGGTACCTTTTCTAGAACTAAAAGCAAAACAAAGGACAAGAATTATAAGACATATCATTAATAAACGGGAATTTTAAATGGTAAATATTAGATACCTAAAATATTGCAATTATGATATCATTTTCATTTAGTATTTGTTGATTAACTACACAGTCAATTTTTAGAGAACATTAGTGCACAATGCTACGTAGGCCAAACAGCACTTAACATACTGCACTCTCGCGGACTGATAAACCAAGCACTTGCAATTCATTCCACAAGTATTGTTAAATAGGCAATAAGTTCACAGAACAGGCAAGAGTCCTCAAAAGGAAGAAAGGCTTGGATATGGCCTTCATGAGGCCAAGGGCTGCTGGGAAAATGCAAAAGACAGAACTGAACGTCTGCTGGAGGCACTACCTTATCTCTTGCTTTCACTACATGATGCATTTTCTGTAGTATGCAATCTTTTAAAAATGCAGACCCTAGACCAAATGCATTTTCAAATAAATCAGAATTTTTTGAAAAATCATTTAAAAATATATACTACTTTTAAGATGTCAAATGTGTGAGATTACAAGCTATTTTTCCGCTCGCCAGAAAGCTTTTAGGATCAGTCAGTCTCAGACCACTTTGTGCACACTCTAAGTGAGCAGTTACCCAAGGGAACCTGGTTATTCCTGCCGGTGGAACAAAGCACAGGCACAAATAATTCAGAAAAGCTTAAACTTATGTTGAAAATGGAAAACAATGTTAGACTTGAAATACAATCTGTGTTCCTCTCCTGCAAACAGATTTCTTTCCTACTTAATTTTCCATAGAGGACTGTTCAAATTAGATTGCATTCCCTACCACTAAGTTCACAGTATAGAAAACATCGAATAGAAGCATTAACCTCTCTGGAATTAAGCATTCTATTCCAAACCATGTGAAAGCAAAAAACCGAAGTGTCAACCTGAGATTAGAATAATAATGCACTTTTACTCTAAAGTAGATTAACACATAATCTATACATCATGAATGTGCTTTAAGGTAAGAAATGCATTGTTAATTTCTTTTTCATTGAAATACCAGAAAATAATCTTTGGATAAAAATGTAGCCACTTAAAGGCCAAAGAAGAAAAATAATAAAGAGCCTTGTCACTTGGATCAGCATAAGAGGCTCTGTCTTACTTGTTAATTACACAAAAAAGGCATGCCCTTTAACTTCTTATCTAAAACACCACAGATATTTACTGAACTAATTTTATACTTCACCTTCTTCTAAAAGTTCAAGGTCAATTATAAAGGATATTATAGAGATCATCAGAAACTTCTTTTCTTACTCTGGAATAAGAACACCTAGAAAAGCTATCTGATCATTCAAAGCTTTCATTTAAAAAAATATCAACAAAGATGTATGCAAAATATAGCAGTAACAATTCATTGCAGAAACTTTCGCAGGAATGTCTGGGGGTGAGGGGATGCTTACAGAAGCCTCTTGGGTGACTCTCTTCTCTCAGGAATTGTTTCAGGGTCTGCCTTGGTCAGAAGTATAATGTGGTTTTTAAAGTGACAGATGGCTTTCAAGCCTATGAAAAGCTGTATTCTTAAAGCACAGACATCCATACTGACAGGTGGGCAAGCCTAATAAGGAAAAAAAATCGGAAATTTAGCTAAGGAATAAAGTGCATGAATTTTAACCTTCAAAAATCAATGTATTTGATACAATGTCTCCTTCCCCCTCACTCTCCCCCCAAATAATTCAAATTCCTATTCTTATCAGAGTAAGAGGTTATCCTATCTAAACTATTTAACCAACTATCTCATCCATGTGTCTGCCAAAGGGCTACTTAGTATCTGTTGACTTTGATTTAAGGAATGCAGAGAGTGGGTACGCCTGAGGCCCCTCAAAGCTGCGGGAACTCTCTGCCTTACAGAGACCCTCCAGGAGCCCAGCCCTGGGCTGATTACCTGCCACCCAGGAAATTCCCCACTAACAGTGGGCTGGCTCAGGGTACGTTCAAGTGGCCTCTTTAGACAAAACGAGACACTATAAAAGGACATTGTACTTCAGGTAGAGTACATAAAATGGTTTCTTAGTGGTTGCGTGTGTACGAAAGAAACACTCTCATGTTCCGATGGCTTCTGTTAGCTCTGTAGATGTGAACACTGCCTGGAACAGCCAACAGGCTGGGGTGTGTCAGGCAAACTGGAGGAAATCCTGGACCAGGAGCCAGCCTCCTGTCCTTATAAGGGATCATTCACTCAAGTAGAATGGATACGGAATATAATGGAAGAGCTCTTTCTGCGACTCACAAAATGATGCTGCCAGGCCTCCCCCTCTCCTCCATTAATGCTGTTTTGATTCTGAGGTCATCTTCATTGTCCCTTTTGTACAAAGCACATGGGGGAAAACCTCCATCTATTTTGACATTCCTAAGAATAGTTAAGTTGGCCTTGGCGATGCTGAGCCAGCATCTCAGAGGAAAGGGAAATGAAGATCGCGTGTACTTTGGTCCCGACTCTGAGGTTGTGAAACCTTTCCCAGACACCGCAGCTCCCAAAGCCTGAGTCAGCAAGGGAGCAAAATGATGGTGTGCTCATTCAGGGGCATCTAGGATTTCAGAATGGTGGAATCGCAGGGAAGGGGGAGCCGGGAGGTGTGATCACCGTCCTTCCCTCTGCCACCTTCAGGAGGACTGGCCTCAGGGGCAGCGTTCCCCACCAGCTGCCCATCTCTCCTCTTTTCTACCTTCCTTTCTTCTGTGTTCCTTCCCTCTGGTTTTATGAGACTCTGAGAAGGCCTAGAACTGAGATTTATTTCCAAATGCAGATTGATCCTACCTCAATCTGTTATGTACCCCTCACTCCACCATCACTACCTACATAAGCCTATGTCTCTCTGAGGCTTAAAACAAAAAACAAGGGGCTTCCCTGGTGGCGCAGTGGTTGAGAGTCCACCTGCCGATGCAGGGGACACAGGTTCGTGCCCCGGTCTGGGAGGATCCCACATGCCGCGGAGCGGCTGGGCCCGTGAGCCATGGCCGCTGAGCCTGCGCGTCTGGAGCCTGTGCTCCGCAACGGGAAAGGCCACAACAGTGAGAGGCCCGCGTACCGCAAAAAAAAAAAAAAAAAAAAAAAAAAAAAAAATCTCCTGAAAAGGCTATGTGTATATCTTAAACACAGACAGAAAGGCATGGGAAAGCTATGATTCTTATTTCCCAAGAGGCTGAGGGTAGGCAGTAAGCCTGGTCAGCAGCAGAAAGTGATAGGCAGCCCATAGCCAAAAAGAACTCAGACACGATTTCCAGAAAACGCCAGTGCATTTCACAATTTGGGTGACAGTGATAATGGAAGAGTGCCTCGGACACATTAAGTACTACACACCATCATCACTGAACATTCATTTTTCCAGAAAAAGGCGTTCCAGGTGCCAGATGGACATTAACGTGTGACATAGAGGCCATCATAACTTGGGGGTTCCCTACGGCACGGATATGCACAACAAACACCCATTCAAATCGCTTATGCTCTGGGGGTAAAACTGCACGTGAGGAGTATGATGCAAATGATCAGCGTATTTCTGAGAACAGAAAATTCAAGGTCAGAAAACAGAGAATTTCATCATCACACTGCCTCTGTGTATTTGGCGGTCAAGAGCTTTTCAGAGACTAAGCGTATTACTACTCACTAAAAACGAGGTTATTGATCTAGAATGTCCATTTACACTAGATCAAAACTACAGAACTACAGGAAAGTTGTTGAAGGCTTTGTAAAACGATTAAAGAATTAAAGGCATATCTGATAACAGTATAAATAAATCATCCGAACGCGCTGTATTCACTTTTGTGCTCTTGAATACACTGATTTCTGTACTGTTTTGTTAACAGCTCTATACAATTGTCACCAATACTTCTATTAAATGAATAAAATTGTAGTACACCATAGCTGTGAAGTGCTCTCTCTGAAGTTACACTATATATATATTCTTTACCAAATTTTTAAAACTATGCATTCTATCTAAATTCTGAGTAAAATGCTTTCAAAGTAATCTTAAAAATTACCGTCTACACCACGAATCACAAAATGCTTATCGTTTTACATTCCAACATTCTAATTGAAAAAGACAAGACTTTAATGTTTGCCAGGCTTAGACACGAAGAGCAAATTTGCAAGCACTCATACTGTGATCTTTAGGTTGCACCGTCATAAGCCAGCTCTAACCTTCAGGGTGGTGTCCACATACGGGTCCTCCTCGCGAGCGGCCGCCGCACTGCACCGCACTGTGTAACACTGCAGGTTGTTACTGAGGAAGAGGAGAGATGCCACTGAACAAACTGGAGGCCAGGAACCAATGTGCCCACCGTTGGGAGGATTTCACAGGAGCACAGAGCAATGGCAGGGGTCGGGGAAGACCCAAGTATGTGTCAATGCTGACAAGTTAGGCTACTTCTTAACAAGGAGAGTACCTCAGAAACCCTATGGAGTGTTTTTTAAAATACATGACTGGTCCCCACCTCACTCCTACCCAAATCATAATCTCTAGGGGCTGAATCAAGACACGTATATTTCTACAAAGCTCCTTGTGTGACGTACACTCCTAGTTAAGAACCATGGATCTGGGTCAATACCCTCATCTTATAGACAAAATGATGCCCCTGGGATCTGCCCAAAGTACAGAGAGGTGACTATTAAAGCCAAGGTTAGAAGCCAAGTTTACTGATTATTATCTCGGGATGAAATGGAGCCTGGATTATGCTGCGCAACACACTTAGATGATGCAAACCCAATCCAATGGTAGAGAAAATCAGAGACTGTCTGAAGGAACCTTCAGGATTACCTAGTCCAGCAGCTTGTTTTTAAAGATTAGGGCCTGCAAGGTACATGATTGGTCCAAGTCCTCTCTGGAGAATGGAGTTAAATTAGACCCCAGGTCTCCTCACTCTTCACACTCCTCTAGCTCTTTCCACAACCCCAGGCTATGTCTGCACAGCAAAGCAACCCGGAGACCCCACAGTAAGTGCTTGGAGACTTACAAGTCAACCCTCCAACACTGACATTGAAAACCATCAATGTTTAACTTAGAAATTGATACAAAACCCATCTTGTCGTGGGTTCCCAGGAATGATTTTTAAAAACAAATCAGAGGGCTTCCCGGGTGGCGCAGTGGTTAAGAATCAGCCTGCCAATGCAGGGGACACGGGTTCAAGCCCTGGTCCGGGAAGATCCCACATGCAACTAAGCCCGTGCACCACAACTACTGAGCCTACGAGCCACAACTACTGAAGCCCGTGCACCTAGAGCCTGTGCTCCGCAACAAGAGAAGCCACGGCAATCAGAAGCCCGTGCACTGCAACGAAGAGTAGCCCCTGCTCGCCACAACTAGAGAAAGCCCGTGCGCAGCAACAAAGACCCAGCGTAGCCAAAATAAATAAATAAATAAAATTTTTTAAAAAATCAGAAAGTGAGAGAAGTAAAAATGAACTCTATTGAAATAAAGAAATGAAGGACTAAAGCAAATCTAACAATAACCTTAAAATAGAAGAAATACTTCTTTAACAAGAGAATCATTCTGACATTTTCACAGCTGTGAGACTTGGCACGATGTAGAGGCATCAGTCAGGACTCTCCATCTGTTTGCTGGGGCTTCCACTTTGGTCTCAGCCCACTGTCAACTGTGTCCATGTCCAGAGAGCTCTAGGATGTGACCTCTGGAGTCATGACAATAGCTGGGACGGTAGCACCACCGCTTAGAAATCTGGGGTAGAGGGTGCCCTCACGAAGGAAACTAAACAGAAGGGACTTTGAGATACTGGGAACCAAAAGAAGTACCTGCAGTGGGGCCAGGATGACAGGTCAGAGTAGCTATGACCACAAAGATGACCTTTAGGTTCTAGAGAGAAAAAGGCTGCATCCTCCAACTCACCTCCAGCAACATTAATCCAGCTATTAGCGATCGCTGGAATACTAAGCAGCAGTATAAGAGAAGAACAAAGTGAACTGAAGTGTGCTGGCCTGGAAAGACGTCCAGGATACGCTGCTAAGCGGAGCAGCACGTTGCTCAAAAGTGGACATCGTACGATCCACTTCTGTAAAAATCAAACCATAGTTGTTCAGGTATTCTTTTAAAAAAAAAAAAAGTTGGATGAATATAGACCCAGTGTTGACAAGGTTGACTCTGAGAAGGCAGATTATGGGAGGCCTTCCGATTCATGTATGTCTACGAGGATAACATTTTATTACATGATTTTATATTGTTCTTAGAGTCTTTTAAAAAATATTTTATTGTTTTTTTTTTGAGGGTATATAAACATATCACTATTCAAGAAACTTTTCAAGACAAACTTATGGATCAAGATATTTCTAAAATACTATCTATTGGGTAAAATAAAAAATACGTAAAAATTAGTTCAACAATATAGGATTTTAAATATAGGGGTGGGGAATCTTTATTAAGAATCTGAATTTACATATAACAACTGCTATTCTAATGTCTAATGCTTCCATAGTCAGGTTAATGATGTCAGCGTATCTTTTGGTGCTAATATTAAGAAAAGCTTCAATAATTTCCCACCTGGAAGCAGGCAAAACCCACAGATTTTAAGTCTCTTCAAGCCCTCACTGTACTGTTTTCGGGACTCTACATTCCAAACTAGTTCATGACATACTTTGGGTGGAGGGGCATTTAGAGGGTCCACTCACTAAATTCTCAGTATCCTGTACATTTATACAATCAGATGGATAAAAGATAGTCTGTTGTATAAATATTTTGGGGCAGAAATAAATATTGTCTTCCTTCTTTCTCCCTCTAATTTGTCCTTGGTTTCTGAGAAGCTATAGTTTTCTGGATTCTTCGGTATCTTTATAGACCCTTCTCTTTTTCCCCTCGCTTTCTAAACATGACTTTCACCAGTTTAGTTCTCCAACTACTTTTCTCTGTCTACACATTCTTGGGGTCATGATCACTACTTTGATAATGAGCTCTTTTTTGTTGGTAATAAAAATATCTAACCTTTCCTCTTTTCCCTAATCTTCAGTCCTATGTGTCCAAAAACCTATCAACATTTCCTCTTGGTATTCCCTAAGCACCTCAAACTCCAATGTCTAAACCAAACTTTTCTTTCACCCCATGCCACAGCAGCCTCCATTCTTTCATAAAAGCAGGCTCAAAACTGGTGGGTTTTCTCATGTCTTCGCCATTCCCAGTATCCCACTAGACATCAAGTCTTGTAATTCTCTCCCATCCATGCTTCCTTCTCTTCTCACTGCTACTGCCCTGCCCAAATGCAACCCCTCATTATCCTTACTGAACCATCCCAATAGCTCATTATCTATGTTCAAACCATCCTCCACAGTGGCCACCACTCATTTTCCTAAAGCAATGCTCTATTCACATCCCTTTCTTTGGTCAAAATCTCAAAATATTCCTTAATTTCCAAAGCCCTGAGTTCTCTCTCAAGCACTGTTTTCCCCATTTCTCTATGTTTCAGCTCCTTTACATTTAAAGGACATAACTACACAACACTTTGGAAATTAAAAAGACTAGCTACCTCCACACTGTTCGTTTAAGGAACACACAATAGCATTTCTCCCTACACCACCAGGGAGTGAAAAGGCAGGGGAGTACCCCCGCTAGGAGTGGGTGTCAGAATCTCCAGGTGGGTCCTGTGCTGTGTGAAAATACACTCCAGCACCTGCTGGAGATTCTGATATTACCACTCAGCTGAAAACAAAACAAAACAAAACAAAAATCACTGTCCTATGCAATTAATTATTGGACACTCCTGCAAACCTGGACATAGCTTTGTTTATAGCTTTCCCTCTATCTAGAATGTCTTTCTCTTCCAATCTCTATGTGTCAAATTCTAACTAGCTTCCGGGCTTCACTTCAAATGCAAAAACCTTACCCGTGTGACTCAGCCAGAAGTAATTTCCCTCCTCCCACAGCCTACGCCCCTTTCACGAAGTCTTAAGACATTTTTCACTAATCTCCTAGTGTTTGCGTCCCTGGTCTCTGGCCCTCTCTTATGTTGTTGCTTCAGAAAGCAGATGGTGTGCCTTATTCACAGGTGGTTGGCCAGAGGGCTTAATGCAGTGCCTTGACTATAATCTAAACTGAAAAAAACAGGAAATAAAACCATAAGCATCACTTACTGCTGAGATAAAAGGAAATGACATTAAAGCCCTGCTCAGGAGCCCAGTTTACATGCCAGATTACTAGGGTAAGGCAACTCAGAAGACATCCACCACCAGTTAGCCACATGACCGTGACCACCCCCAACCTCTGGATTCTTTCCCCATCTACACTACTCAGAGGGTAGAATCAGTCTTTCTGGCCTCTTGACAGTCCTACACCATTATCAATTAACTCAACTCATACGGAAAAGATAGGACAGCAGTGAAAAAAAATTAGGAAATCTAAAACAAAGTCTAAAGAGATGCCCTGACTGGCCCCACTGACCTTTCATTAGAATTCCCTATGAAAATCTTCCCTCATGAAGAACCTTATACTTCCTTAGAAAGATCCCCATCCAGGCTAAGAAAATAAAACGAAGGCAAAACCGGAATCTACATCTCTGACATTGAAAAGGCAGGTACGGGCCATTAAGAAAAGAACAAAAAACCCACAGATGTATATCATTGATGTACAGTGCCATACGACGGTGCACATAATTCTCATTTAAGGATTTAGAAAGCACCTCAAGAATTTACAGAGAAATAAGTGACTCAGAAGCCAGCAAGTGACTGGAACATACCTCGTGATGACATGCAAAAACTGTGGTGTGAGCACCGCCTGCTGAGACTTCTCAGGATACTGGTAGACTGACATTAATTCAACAGATTTGACAACCATGTACAGATAGCCCACATGAGGTAATGAGAAAAAACAAAAGAGGCTCAGCAACTCTTTCTCCTGAGATGAATGTTTTCTCTCAGAAGTAAGAGACCCTGCATGAAGAAAACAAACAAAAAAACAAACCAACCATGAAACCAGTAAATAAAGGGAACCAATATTTTGACTTTTCTATGCAAAAAAGTCTATAAATGGAGAACCAAAGAGTTGCTTAGGGGAAGTTGCTCTTTATATAAGAATGCCAGTGAAAAAAGAAAAAGGAGGGCTTCCCTGGTGGTGCAGTGGTTGAGAGTCCGCCTGCCGATGCAGGGGACATGGGTTCGTGTCCCGGTCCGGGAAGATCCCACATGCCACGGAGCGGCTGGGCCCGTGAGCCACGGCCGCTGGGCCTGCGCGTCCGGAGCCTGTGCTCCGCAACGGGAGAGGCCACAACAGTGAGAGGTCCGTGTACCGCAAAAAAAAAAAAAAAAGAAAGAAAGAAAAAGGAGTGATAATAATATCACCATTTGAAACCCCTAATAAATGAACAGATCTAGGTGATCACCATCAATGGTTGTCAACCATTGATTAACCAATGGTTGTTAACAAAAAGAGCCAACCTAATACTATGTACCTTCCAAGAGAACTCAACACTACTTGTGTTACCAAAAAAAAAATCATGATCATCACCATCACCTGATCAAGCCTGTCTAGAACAGCACTGTCAATAGAACTATAATGTGAGTTACATATGTAATTTGAAGTTTTCTAGTAATCACTTTTTAAAAAATAAAAAGCAGGCCAAATTTTAAAAATTTATTGCATTAATCCAACACATCCAAAATATTATCATTCTAATAAGCAATCAATAAAAAATTGAGATATTTTACATTTTTGTTGTACTAAGTCTTTAAGACCTAGTGTTAATTTTACATTTACAGCATATCTTAATTTAGACTAGTCACATTTCAAAGTGCTCAATTGCAACATGTGACTAATGGCTACCGTACTGAACAATGCAGTTTTAGATCAGAGGGAAATACAGGGGATACAGGAACATGTTAAATGACACCGTGGGGAGTCAATCAGCAAAATCCAGATTGTGGGAAATTCTGCAGTAATAGTGCAGTTTCTTGCTAACTAAATTGCAAAGAAAAAAAAAGAGAGGGGAAGGCAGAGCCTACATACTAAAAGAGACGTAGAAGACATCAGAACCAATTGCAACGTATGAACCTTACTTGAAATCTGATTCAAACAAGTAAGTTGCAGAAAAAATTGTTTTAGACAATCAGGGAAATTTGAACAACTGATGGGTATTTGATGATATCAAGCCATCTTTAAAAAATGTGAAATTACATTTGGGGTTTGTTTAAATAAAAGAATCCTTTTCTTTTAGAAACACATGCTGAAATATTTAGAGATGAAAAGGTATACACTCTTGGATTTGCATAAAAATAATCTGGCATGGGGTGGGGGGTGGTTATGACGCAACACTGTTGAAGTTGTGTGATGGGTACATAGGGGTCACTGTACTATTTTCTCTACATCTGTGTGCTTGAAATTTTTCATAATCAAAATGTTTTAAAAAAAACATATAGCTCTGATTGATACCCTTCAAGGACACCATCAATAACAGAAGAAAGTTCAATTATGGCACTTCCACAACTGGCCCAAAGCAACTGATCCAGTTTCTACTTCCTCTTCTTTCCTACACACATCTGTGCTCTAGTTAGACAGAGCTGCTTGCTAGTCTCCAAACACACATGATGGTTTTACACCTTGCCTGTGTTGGTTCCCTTTATGTAATACCTTACCAAAATGTCCAACTTCTAAAAATTTTACTCATCCAGCAGGGCCCAGCTCATACATGTACTACCCATCCCCTCATCTGTCCACTAAGTAAACATCCATCAGACACCTCAGACACCTACTACATGCCACTGTTCCAGGTTCTGGGTATACCACAGTGCACAAGACAAAGTAACTGCATTCATTCTAGTGAGGGGGAGTGGGGTGGAGAATAAACAAACTCTGCAGTATGTGGAGAGGGAACAGTTTAAATAGAGAAGTCAGAGAAGTTCTCTGTGGCGAGGTGATACGTGAGCTGTGAATTGAAGAACTGGAAGACACCAAGTAACGCAAGCTCTGAGGGAGGTTCCTTCTGAGCACTGGAAGAGTAAATAACAGGTCTTAGATAAGAGTGTGCTCGGTGTATCTGAGGAAGAGAGAAAAGTCACATGGATGGAGAATTGTAAGAGGGTGAGTGGGACAAGAAGAGCTTCGAGTCAGGGTCATGGAGGCCATGAAAAGGATTTGGGCTTTTGTTCCAGGTGCTGGGGGAAAACCCTGGATAAAGAGCTAACCCTCTAAGGTGGCTGTGTGCCCTCTGGTCTCCTGCCGCGTGTTACACCTCCCTCTCCCTTGCTTCTCTCAGTTCCGCAAGCAAAGATTCTCCCTCGGCCACAAGGCCTTCACTGCTTCCTCTGCACCAACCCTATCCCCAAATCGGCCCCTATTCACTCTGCAGATCCTCTTTCTCAGGAAGCCTTCCCTGACCCCAGGAGGAGGTCAGGATCTTTTGTTATACACTCTCGAGACAGGGTTCCTCTCTCACAGAGTGCTCAGGTCAGAGTGTAATTGTGTACTCTTTCTTGTGATCATTCCATTCATGTCTGCCTCCCCGCCGCAAGACAACAGGCTCCCTGAGTACAAGTACTCTGCCTACTTTTGCTCATTATTGGTTCCCTAGTATTCAGCACAATACCCGACATAGTAGGTACTCAGTAAATGTTTGCTAAAAGAAAGAAAAAAATAATGAAGGTTATAAACCCATTTAATCAGAAAAATATTCCTATCTTTCCCTAGGCAACTCCTAAAGATATTAAGCGGGCCAGGACTAAGTACAAAACTTAACAGTGATTCTTAATCTCGGTTGCCCATCATATTGCTGGGGAGGTTTTAAAAAATACTGATGCCCAGGCTGCATAGCTGACCCATTAAGTCAGAATCTCCAACACGTAAAGACTGGGCAACAGTATCTTGAAAAGCGTCCAAGTAAGGCCAATGTGCAGTAGGGTTGAAAACCACCGCTCTAAATGGATTTCCATTCAGTCCACATTCTCCCACCTGGCTCACAAGGCCATCATAAGCAGCTCTGGCAAATGACCCAGCTGGACCCAGATGAACCTTAGCTATAACAGGGCTTCCATTTCCCTTTTGGGACCTAGAGACCATTTCAAACAGGGAAATGGGTTCTGTCAGTCACATCCTCTCCATGGCTTCTCCTAGCAGTCACGACTTCCCTTTCTAGCACTTACTGTTATTTGCTAAGGAATCTGCCCAAGGCCACAGTAGAAGCCTCAGTAGAAGAACCTAATCTACTTCCCACACCGGTCTCCCCTCCCGTCCAAGGGCTTTTTCACCTCATTGCACTGCAGCACTGTCATACTTACCAGTTTGGTAAATGGGCAGCAGCTGAAGTGAATGCAACTTGATGTCATCCGACAAGACACAGGATGAAATATCAGGAGCAAAACGTCTGTGAGTTTAAAGAGAGAGAGAGGGGGGAGAGATCTAATTTCCATGTACTTTAAGTAGGTAAATATATATTAAATGCTGGTGAATAAAAAGCTTTCTAGTACCTATAGAGCAGGTGCTGAACGTGGAAATATTTTATTTTTTCATCAGCTAATCCTGTTGACTCCAGTGTAACAGCTATTCCAGACTGTTTGCTTTTTTCACCAAGAAGTTCCATGGGCTTTTGGCAGATAACAAAATCATCTGACTCAAGCTGCAAAGTCTCATTACTGATGTCTTCAAAAATAAAATTGAAGAAAATTATTTAATAACTCCAAGTACCCCTCCAGTGCAAATTAGATTGCACAATATCCCCCCACCAATTAAACAGACATAGGAATAATTTATGCACACACATCGCACGTATTTATAAAGCACTATGATTTTGAAAAGTCTCAGCACTTGCTCATTTATCCCTCACAACTGATGAAGTACAATGGGCTATTATCATCATCGCCATTTTACACACGAGGAAATTGAAACTCAGAGATGGTATTCCTAACCCGAGGTCATTCAGCTAGTAAACATGAGGACTGGGTCCAGAACTCCTCATCCAGCAGCAGCTGTTTCATTATTTCTCATGACAAATATATGCTGAAATACATTTACATGCTACAGAATAAGATATGGGCAGCCAGATGATAAATCCAAATCCCATGTATTAGGAACAACTACATCATAAATAATGTGGCTTGCAATACACATACTAGCGCCTTTCAGAGATTGCCAGAAATAAGGGTTTTCTCTGCACCCAACACAAGAAAGTAAGCTAAATTCATTATTTACCTTCTGACAGTTTCACTGGATTGTTGGTCTTACGTGGATGGCGGTTAACACGCTCTCCATTTTTGGGGTCTGACTCCAGTTTTAGGATTAAAACCTCTAAGTCTGACACGACAGCGACATATCCAATACAAAAAGAAATTTCAACCGGGGTGATATTATCTATATGGATAATTAAAGAACGCTCAAAGTCCAATATTGAGAATTCTCCATTAATGATCTGATACTTCAAACTAAATAAAACTAACTTATTTGTGCAGCCAACAAGAAGGTCTCCTTTCACAGGGCAACAGGAAATGCACAGGGGGGCCTCAGAAAGCGGCATTTCCACGATAGACATCTGGTCTCTGAAGGTTTCACTGAAGGGTGCCTCCACGTCATGTCCGACCATTCGGATACACACTCGGGAGTTTTCAGTCCTTTTACTTCTCCAGTTCACATAAGCGCGCAGAAACGTAGCTTTGTTTTTCTCTTCAATTGCTACCAAATAGTCTCCTGAGAAAGAAATAAGATTATACTTAGAATTTGTAATTAGAAACCACCACTTACCTTGCACCATGAAAAGGAACTATAACTGAATCTAATGTGAATGTTTGAATTAAAGATTGACTAGAGCGAAACTCTAAGTAACAGGATCTTAGGTGTATTTTTAACTAATAGACATTTAGATTCTGAAATACAATTTCCCCCCATTTTAATGTCTTCAGATAACCCATTAATTATTCATGAAGCTTACAGAGAAATTCTGCGATTTATTCCTATGAGAGCTCTAAGTGTTACCGCAGCTCTGAATCTACAGCTCTAACGAAGTTCTCCTGACATAAAGAGTTTGGTATTAGTGTGATGTTAAAGTCAGGTATAAATTCAGGAACTCTGAAGAGGTTAGCAGAACTTATACTACAACCCTTCCCCTTCCCACAAAAGTCGTATCTTTATGTCAACTCTGAGAAACAGGATAAAGCCATACCTATTAAATAAAATTTCAATCCAAGTTAATTTTCCCTTAATTGTTGATTTTCTTGGATTATTTTAAATTACAAAGTAATTTTGGAATCACTCTTTGTTGTGAGAAGTCAAAGTGATAAAGAGGTGCAAAATGAAAAGTATTATGATCTCTCCCCCGCAGTCCGATCCACGAGGAGACAATGTTAACACACACAGCCTAAACCCGTGTCCTTCTAAACCTTTCTTTCATATAAACCTAGATCATAGAGTGGTAGTTTGTCATTTTTGTTTTTGTTTTTACCAAAATGGAATCACACTAAATATATTTAACCATCTGCAACTTTAAAAAATTACCAATGTATTACCAAAAGATTACCAAATATCTTGCCCTCCAGGTTAGATACATGGATATCTAACATCCTTTTCAACATCTGCAAAATATCCTGTATGTACATGTGCCATAATTTATTCAACAATTCCCCTACTGAGATACTACATTCAAGTATTTCCAGGGTTCTTTTGCTACTATACTTTATACTGTAATAAATTGGCCTATACCTCTATATTTATTTAGTGGCGGGGGTAAGTTTCAACGGCATAGATTCTCAAAAGTAAGACTATCAGGTCAAAGGGCAGGTGCATTTTTAACACATATCGCCAGATTATAATCACAGTTATGTAACAGAGATTCATGTTGTCACCAGCGCTGTTTAAACAGCACTATTTTCCCACATCTTCACTAGAACTGACTCCATGTGATGGGGGAAACATGGACTCTAATGGTTATTATAATTTATATTTTCTGGACCACTTATAAAGCTGGCCATCTTATCCTATATTTATTCAGCCACGTATAATTTCTCTTCTGCAAGTTATCTACTATTTTATTAGGTTGATTTTTCTTATCGAGGAAGAGCAGCTCTCTGGGTAAAAGTGATAATTAATCCTTCATTGGCCATGAAGAGCAAATCATTTTTGGTAGTCTATAGTTTGACTTTTGACTTTGCTATGGTTTGACTTTGTATGGCATCTTTTACAATATGTAACCAGCTATGTATCTTTTCCTTCTTGGCTTCTGTGTTTCCTAACTTGCTTAAACAGTCTCTTATGTTCTCCAATTACATAAACACACACTTACATATTCTATTTTAGTGGGTTTTTAAATTTAATTTTTTTTTTTTTTTTTTTTTTTTGGGCTGCATTGGGTCTTCGTTGCTGCGTGAGGGCTTTCTCTAGTTACAGCGAGCGGGGAGCTACTCTTCATGGCGGTGCACGGGCTTCTCACTGCGGTAGCTTCTCTTGTTGCGGAGCGCAGGCTCTAGGCATGAAAGCTTCAGTAGTTGTGGCATGCAGGCTCAGTAGTTGTGGCTCACAGGCTCTAGAGTGCAGGCTCAGTAGCTGTGGCGCATGGGCTCGATTGCTCCACATCATGTGGGATCTTCCTGGACCAGGGATCGAACCCGTGTCCCCTGCATTGGAGAGTGGATTCTTAACCCTGCGCCACCAGGGAAGTCCTCATTTAAATTTTTAATCTTTAGAACTTTGTGGGTCAGAGGGTATAAGTCAGTGTTATTCTGAAAAGAGAACTTACTATATGCTAAACATTATTAGGTAAACAAGCCCTTTTCCAATGAATTGAAACTGAAATGCTGCTGTTAGCACACGAACTTCCCATATACAGATGCAGCAAGCAAGCGGGGGCAGCCCCTTTCTGCAGACACCAAGTGGGCTGGCCAAGCCCCTCCTCCTCCAGAATGAACCAGCCTTCAACAGAAGCAAACCTTCTCCTGTGCTGGTTCCTTTGATGCCACAGAGGTGGAGCCTTGTACCTGTTCTCTCCCCAGAGATCTTGGTGGAATGCCTAAATATACCCCGTAGGCCCCATACATTTGCTCACTCTGTTCCAGAGAAGCAGTCTGATGGAGCTGGGGGCAAAAGATGCCTTGTGGCCTCCATCTTCCTTGAATTCCCTCAGTAAGTACATCAAACAAAAATTTTTATTGTGGTAAAATATAAGTAAAACTTACCATTTTCACCATTTTTAAGTGTACAACTCAATGACATTAAGTACATTCATACTGTTATACAGCCATTACCACCACCTCCAAAACTTTTTCATCTTCCCCAAAACTCTGAATCCATTAAACAATAACTCCCCATTCCTACCCTCTGTACACGGTTTTTATTACTTAAATAATACAGTATAGCACCAATGCTGAACAACATGATTATGTGCAATACATAAATATGAACTATTTGTACACATCTGCAGATCTAACTCAGAACTAAGGTACATAAAATTGAAAGCAAAACTAAGTGCATTAATAATAAAAGTGAGGGGCTTCCCCGGTGGCACAGTGGTTGAGAGTCCGCCTGCCGATGCAGGGGACACGGGTTCGTGCCCCGGTCCAGGAAGATCCCACAAGCCGCGGAGCGGCTGGGCCTATGAGCCATGGCCGCTGAGCCTGTGCGTCCGGAGCCTGTGCTCCACAACAGGAGAGGCCACAACAGTGACAGGCCCCCGTACCGCAAAAATAAATAAATAAATAAAAAATAAAAGTGAGGGGGTGGAGTCAAGATGGCGGACTAGGAGGACGAGGAATTTGCAACTCTGCATGACCAAGGCACCTACCAGGCACCGGTGGGGGATCACAGACACCTAAGGGGACAGGAAGAACCACCAGCGACCGGGTCCTGAGCCTAGGCACCACCCCATGCTAAAATGTCACCCCCCCACTGGCCGAGGTCCCACCCCACCCTAAACCCCACCCTTGCCTAAATTGCACCCCTGCCTAAACTCTGCCCCCACAGCCAAGACTTTTTTTTCTTCTTTCCTCTTTTACATTGGGGTTCTGTTTTACCTTGCTGATTCATTATTGTTGATTCATTTATATTTTTATTTTTCCTAATAAATCTTTTATTTTTCTAACTTATTTTATTCTTTATACTTTGTTATTGATCTCTCCTTTTGGCTTGTTCCCCCCCCCCTTTTTTTTCTTTTCTCTGTTGCAGTTTTATTTTACCTTGTTGCAGTTGTATCAATTATATTTTTATTTTTCCTAATCTATTTTTTATCTTTCTAATTTTTTTTTATTCTTTGATATTGTACTGATCTTTTTTCTTTTCTTTTCCTTTTTTTTTTTTTTTTGCCACAACACAAAGCTTGTGGGATTTGGTTCCCAGACCTGAGGTTGGGCCCAAGCTCCTGTGGTGGGAGCTCTGAGTCCGAAATGCTGGGCTAAAAGAAAACCTCAGACCCTAGGGAATATCAACCAGAGTGAGGCCTCCCAGAGGTCCTAACCTCAGCACCAAGACCTGGCTCTGTCCAGCTCCCTGCAAACTCCAGTGCTGGACGCCTCAGGCCAAACTACCAGTAAGACAGGAATACAGCCCCACCCATCCAAAAAAAAAAAAAAAAAATGAAATGACAAAAAAATACGTTACAGATGAAAAAGCAAGGTAAAAACCTATAAGACCAAATAAATGAAGATGAAATAGGCAACCTACCTGAAAAAGAATTCACAGTAGTGATAGTAAAGATGATCCAAAATCTCAAAAGCAGAATGGAGAAAACAGAAGAAACATTTAACAAGGATCTAGAAGAACTAAAGAGCAAATAAACAGTGATGAACAACACAATAACTGAAATTAAAAATACTCTAAAAGGAATCAATAGCAGAATAACTGAGGCAGAAGAATGGATAAGTGAGCTGGAAGATAAAATAGTGGAAATAACTGACAGGGAGCAGAATAAAGAAAAAATAATGAAAAGAATTGAGGACAGTCTCAGAGACCTCTAGGACAACATTAAACACAGCAACATTCAATTACAGGGGTCCCAGAAGAGGAAGAGAAAAAGTAAGGGACTGAGAAAATATTTGAAGAGCTTATAGTTGAAAACTTCCCTAACATGGGAAAGGAAAGAGTCAATCAAGTCCAGGAAGCACAGAGAGTCCCATACAGGATAAACCCAAAGAGAAACACGCTGAGACACATATTAATCAAAGTATCAAAAATTAAATACAAAGAAAAAATATTAAAAGTAGCAAGGGAAAAACAACAAATAACATACAAGGGAATCCCCATAAGGTTAACAGCTGATCTTTCAGCAGAAACTCTGCAAGCCAGAGGGAATGGCAGGATATACTTAAAGTGATGAAAGGAAAAAAACCTACAACCAAGATTACTCTACCCAGCAAGGATCTCATTCAGATTCCATGGGGAAATTAAAACCTCTACAGACAAGCAAAAGCTAAGAGAGTTCAGTGCCACCAAACCAGCTTCACAACAAATGCTAAAGGAACTTCACTAGGCAGGAAACACAAGAGAAGGAAAAGACCTACAAAAACAAACGCAAAATAATTAAGAAAGTGGTAATAGGAACAAACATATTGATAATTACCTTAAATGCAAATGGATTAAATGCTCCAACCAAAAGACATAGACGGCTGAATGGATACAAAAACAAGACCCATATATATGCTGTCTGCAAGAGACCCACTTCAGACCTAGGGACACATACAGACTGAAAGTGAGGGGAAGGAAAAAGATATTCCATGCAAACGGAAATCAGAAGAAGGCTGGAGTAGCAATTCTCATATCAGACAAAACAGACTTTAAAATAAATTATTGTAATAAATTACAAGAGACAAAGAAGGACACTACATAATGATCAAGGGATCAATCCAAGAAGAAGATATAACAATGGTAAATATTTATGCACCCACAATAGGAGCACCTCAATACATAAGGCAAATGTTAACAGCCATAAGAGGGGAAATCAACAGTAATACAATAATAGTACGGGATTTTAACACTCCACTTTCACCAATGGACAGATCATCCAAAATGAAAATAAATAAGGAAACACAAGCTTTAAGTGATACATTAAAAAAGACGGATTTAACTGATATTTATAGAACATCCATCCAAAAGCAACAGAATACACTTTCTTCTCAAGGGTTCATGGAAAATTCTCCAGTACAGACCATATTGTGGGTCACAAATGAAGCCTTGGTAAATTTAAGAAAATTGAAATCATATCAAGTATCTTTTCCGACCACAACGCTAAGAGACTAGATATCAATTACAGGAAAAAATCTGTAAAAAATACAAATACATGGAGGCTGAACAATACGCTACTAAATAACCAAGAGATCACTGAAGAAATCAAAAAATACTGAGAAACAAATAACAATGAAAATACGATGACCCAAAACCAATGGGAGGCAGTAAAAGCAGTTCTAAGAGGGAAGTTTATAGCAATACAATCCTACCTCAAGAAACAAGAAAAATCTCAAATCAACAACCTAACCTTACACCTAAAGCAATTAGAGAAAGAAGAACAAAAAAACCCCAAAGGTAGCAGAAGGAAAGAAATCATAAAGATCAGATCAGAAATAAATAAAAAAGAAATGAAGACAACAATAGCAAAGATCAATAAAACTAAAAGTTGGTTCTTTGAGAAGATAAACAAAATTGATAAACCATTAGCCAGACTCATCAAGAAAAAGGGAGAAGACTCAAATCAACAAAATTACAATTGAAAATGGAGAAGTAACAACTGACACTGCAGCAATACAAAGGATCATGACAGTTGACAACAAGCAACTATATACCAATAAAATGGGCAACCTGGAAGAAATGGACAAATTCTTGGAAAAGTACAACCTTCTGAGACTGAACCAGGAAGAAATAGAAAATATAAATGGACCAATCACAAGCACTGAAATTGAAACTGTGATTAAAAATCTTCAAACAAACAAAAGCCCATGACCAGATGGCTTCACAGGTGAATTCTATCAAACATTTAGAGAAGAGCTAACACCTATCCTTCTCAAACTCCTCCAAAATATAGCAGAGGGAAGAACACTCCCAAACTCATTTTATGAGGCCACCATCATCCTGATACGAAAACCAGACAGAGATGTCACAAAAAAAGAAAACTACCCAATATCACTGATGAACATAGATGCAAAAATCCTCAACAAAATACTAGGAAACGGAATCCAACAGCACATTAAAAGGATCATACACCATGATCAAGTGGGGTTTATCCCAGGAATGCAAGAGATTCTTCAATATACACAAATCAATCAATGTGATACACCATATTAACAAATTGAAAGATAAAAACCATATGATAATCTCAATAGATGCAGAAAAAGCTTTAGACAAAATTCAGCACCCATTTATGACAAAAACTCTTCAGAAAGGGGGCACAGAGGGAACCTAACTCAAAATACTAAAGGACATTTATGACAAATGATGATCCAACATAATTCTCAATGGTGAAAAACTGAAAGCATTTCTTCTAAGATCAGGAAAAAGACAAGGTTGCCCACTCTCACCACTATGATTCAACATAGTTTTGGAAGTTTTAGCCACAGCAATCCAAGAAGAAAAAGAAAAAAAAGGAATCCAAATCAGAAAAGAAGAAGTAAAAGTGTCACTATTTGCAGGTGACGTGATACTATACACAGAGAATCCTAAAGATGCTACCAGAAAACTGCTAGAGCTAATCAATGAATTTGGTAGAGTAGCAGGATAAAAAAGTAATGCACAGAAATCGCTTGCATTCTAATACACTAATGATGAAAAATCTGAAAGACAAATTAAGGAAACACTCCCATTTACCATTGCAACAAAAAGAATAAAATACCTAGGAATAAACCTACCTAAGGAGACAAAACACCTGTATGGAGAAAACTATAAGACACTGATGAAGGAAATTAAAGATGATACAAACAGATGGAGAGATATACTGTGTTCTTGGACTGGAAGAATTAACATTGTGAAAATGACTATACTACCCAATCAATCTACAGATTCAGTGCAATCCCTATCAAACTACCAATGGAATTTTTCACAGAACTAGGCAAAAAATTTCACAATTTGTATGGAAACACAAAAGGCCCCGAATAGCCAAAGCAATCTAAAGAAAGAAAAGTGGAGCTGGAGCAATCAGGCTCCCTGACTTCAGACTATACTACAAAGCTACAGTAATCAAGACAATATGGTACTGGCACAAAAACAGAAATACAGATCAATGGAACAGGGTAGAAAGCTCAGAGATAAACCCATGCACATATGGTCACCTTATCTTTGATAAAGGAGGCAAGAGTATACGATGGAGAAAAGACAGCCTCTTCAGTAAGTGGTGCTGGGAAAACTGGACACCTACATGGAAAAGCATGAAATTAGAACACTCCCTAACACCATATACAAAAATAAACTCAAAATGGATTAGAGACCTAAATGTAAGGCCAGACACTATCAAACTCTTAGAGGAAAACATAGGCAGAACACTCTATGACATAAATCACAGCAAAATCCTTTTTTGATCCACCTCCTAGAAAAATGGAAATAAAAACAAAAATAAACAAATAGGACCTAATGAAACTTAAAAGCTTTTGCACAACAAAGGAAACCATAAATAAGATGAAAAGACAACCCTCAGAATGGGAGAAAATCTTTGCAAAGGAAGCAACTGACAAAGGATTAATCTCCAAAATATACAAGCTCATGCAGCTCAATATCAAAAAAACAAACAACCCAATCCAAAAATGGGCAGAAGACCTAAATAGACATTTCTCCAAAGAAGATATACAGATTGCCAACAAACACATGAAAGGATGCTTAACATCACTAATCATTAGAGAAATGCAAATCAAAACTACAATGAGGGGGGACTTCCCTGGTGGTGCAGTGGTTAAGAATCTGCCTGCCAATGCAGGGTACATGGGTTCAATCCATGGCCCAGGAAGATCCTACATGCCACAGAGCAGCTAAGCCCGTGAGCCACAACTACTGAGCCCGCATGCCTAGAGCCTGTGCGCCACAACAAGAGAAGCCACTGTAAAGTAGAGTAGCCCCTGCTCGCAGCAACTAGAAAAAGTCCACACACAGCAAGGAAGACCCACTGCAGCCAAACATAAATAAATAAAATAAATAAATTTATATAAAAAACAAAACTACAATGAGGTATCACCGCACACCAGTTAGAATGGCCATCACCAAGAAATCTACAAACAATAAATGCTGGAGAGGGTGTGGAGAAAAGGGAACCCTCTTGCACTGTTGGTGGGAAAGTAAATTGATTCAGCCACTATGGAAAACAGTATGGCGGTTCCTTAAAAAACTAAAAATAGAACTACCATATGACCCAGCAATCCCACTACTGGGCATATACCCTGAGAAAACCATAACTCAAAAAGAGTCACAGGGGCTTCCCTGGTGGCGCAGTGGTTGAGAGTCCACCTGCCGATGCAGGGGACACGGGTTCATGCCCCGGTCCGGGAAGATCCCACATGCTGCGGGGCAGCTGGGCCCGTGAGCCATGGCCGCTGAGCCTGCGCGTCCGGAGCCTGTGCTCCACAACGGGAGAGGCCACACAGTGAGAGGCCCACGTACCACAAAAAAAAAGAAGTCACGTACCACAGTGTTCACTGCAGCACTATATACAATAGCCAGGACATGGAAGCAACCTAAGTGTCCATCAACAGATGAATGGATAAAGAAGATGTGGCACATATATACAATGGAATATTATTCAGCCATAAAAAGAAACAAAATTGAGTTATTTGTAGTGAGGTGGATGGATCTAGAGTCTGTCATATAGAGTGAAGTAAGTCAGAAAGAGAAAAACAAATGCCATTTGCTAACACATATATATGGAATATTAAAAAAATGGTTCTGATGAACCTAGGGGCAGGACAGGAATAAAGGCGCAGAGGTAGAGAATGGACTTGAGGACATGGGGAGGGGGAAGGGTAAGCTGGGACGAAGTGAGAGAGTGGCATGGACATATATACACTACCAAATGTAAAACAGATAGCTAGTGGGAAGCAGCCGCATAGCACAGGGAGATTAGCTCGGTGCTTTGTGACCACCTAGAGGGGTGGGATCGCGAGGGTGGGAGGGAGACGCAAGAGGGTTATATGTATGCATATAGCTGATCCACTTTGTTATACAGCAGAAACTAACACAGCATTGTAAAGCAATTATAATCCAATAAAGATGTTAAAAAAAAAGAATAAAGCTGAAAACTAGGACTGAACACTGCAATAAATCAGAAGTAGTGCCTCGAGTCCACAGACACTGACAACAGCATTCCACTCTGTCTCTCTGAATTCATAAATTGAATAACACAATATTTGTCTTTTTGTGTCAGGCTTGTTTCACTTAGCAAAATGTCATCAGGGTTCATTTGTGGTGTAGCTTGTGTCTGAGTTTCATCCATTTTTAAGGCTGTATGGATATCGTACATTTTACTTACCTGTCAATGAACATTTGGGCTGCTTCCACCTCTTGGCTCTAGTGAAAAATGCTGTGAACACTGGTGTACAAATATCTGCACAAGTCCCTGCTTTCAATTATTCTGTGTACATACCCAGAAGTGAAACTGCTGGATCATATGGTAATTCTATAAATTTTTTGAGGAACCATCATACTGTTTTCTACAGCAGCTCTATCACTTTCCACTCCTACCACCAATGTACAAGGGTTCCAATTTCTCCACATTCTCATCAACACTTGTTATTTTCTATTTGTTTTGATAATGGCCAACCTAATGGGTATGAAGTGGTATCTCACTGTGGTTTTGATGTGCATTTCCATGATGATTAGTGACGCTGAGCATCTTTTCATGTGCTGGTTGGCCACTTGGAAAAATGTCTATTCAAATCCTTGGCCCACTTTTGAATTGGGTTGTTCTGTTGTTGAGTCATAGGAGTTCTTTATATAGTCTGAATATTAATCCCTTATCGGGTATATGCTTTGCAAATATTTTCTCCCATTCTATGGATTGCCTTTTCAATCTGTTGATAGTGTCCTTTGATGCACAAAACTTTTTAATTTTGATGACATCCAATTTTTCTATTTTTTTCTTTTGTCAGTGCTTTGGTGTCATAGTCAAGTTACTAAATGAATTTTAAAACTTAGAATATTTGTTTAGTTATAATAAAAGCTTTCTATCGTATGTCTATAAATATATGCTTATTTCATTGGTAAAGTCTATATATCAACTGTTTTATATATAATTTGCAAACTATAGATACTGCCTATGCTGTCTTGTATTAATATGTTTTCAAATTAATAACTTGTCTTACAAATGATGAACTAGAACTTGCTGTGTCTACCTGGTAAGCCTTTTGAACAGAGCTTTAGAGTTCTCTCAGTTAATCCTCACAACTCTTCAAGACATTATATCCTTCTCCATTTTATAGATCGGGAATCTGAGACTCAGATAAGCTGAGTAACCTGCCTAAGGCAACACAGACAACAAACGGATGGCATCGGGGTTTAAACCTTGATCTGGTTAGCTCAAAAGCCAATGTTCATTCCACGCTGTCTCTCAAAATGTTCCAAAGGAGATATAAGTCTAGAGGATTCTGTGGAGGTTACAGCCCTTTATAAGAGAAAGGAATTAAACTTTTTAAGGTATTATGTGCCCAGGGCCTTATTTTACTTATTTTACAACAGCCTGTCTTCATTAAGTAAATTAAAAAATCATCCTTATATTTATCCTTAAGCTGAGAGTCATTGATTTTTTTAAAAAATAAGTAAACTTTTCCTTTTATGCACAAGATCATAAACCTGGTTAACACTAATACCAGATTAAGGAAAAGGCTGCACTCCTATGACAAAATGGATATCAGAAGGCAGAAATAACATACAGTGCATGAAAATATGTTTTATGAGTTGAGGGAGGGTAGGGCTTGGGGGGAGATAATAGACATTCTAGGGCTCTTTAATGTACTTGTGCTAAAGGACAGGCAATAAGGGTCACAAGGTCTTGTCCTCTCTGCCTCACCACCTCCAGACACCCCATAAGCAAGTGTCCAGCACCAGAGCTCCCCACACAGCACTCAACCCTGGCCACCAGGTCTTTCTCCCTCGAGAGCGAGTTCTCACATCTCCTCTTCCTCCCTTCACACACAAAACCTATATTAAATTTCCATTACTGATGATGATATTTAGGGCCCATCCTTCAAAATTTTGACCTACATTCTAATACCCCCAAACTTTATGAAAGGAGACTGGCATCCTGCTAATTAGAAATGGAAAAACAACACAAAAACTTGAAAATGTTTTCTGTTTGGATAAGAGATTTGCAAAGCATTTACAGTAAATATAAATCCCTGATCTAAGATTCACTTTGTTTTTGACAGGGTGGGGGGGGGTGGAGGAGACCCTGGGCTTAGAGCAGGAATCCCCATGTCCATGTTACTGTGAGTGGAAGGACAGAGACAAAAAAGAAAAAGCTGGAAAGTGTAAGACGAGTTATCTGGCTATCAGCATAGCTAGGAGTCCACTACCTGTGGATTGATAGAAGCTGTACCCAGGCATTGCGTTCAAGCTGAAAGTTACCCTTGAGCTATCTGACTCATGCTAATGCCACACCACAGGACTCCTGAAGTTTCTTAAGACAGCCAACTGAATTACAAAAATATCTTTGTTTTTCAAGGCTTCAGTACCATACTACTCACCACCTACAGCAGCCAGTAAGGCTGTAGGTCAGTGATTCTCAATCCTGACTAAACACCAGACTCACCCGATGCTGGGCCACACCCCAGGAAACACAGTTTCTCTAAGGTCGTGGTTCAGGAATTGGGTGTTTTATACACAAGTAGCGGCATCAAAGGATTCCCCAGAATCACCCCTACTGACAGGCAAGAAAGCTAGAGGTTTACATAACGCCTGCCACTTCCAATTCTAGATTAAATGTCCATTTGGAAGACAAATGGTACAAGTCATGTAAACAGTGTCTGTATGTCTGTCTCTCCCTCACCAGCAGACACACACATACTAATGTTGAAACTGGTGAGTTTGCCACTCAGCAGAGCTCTTGAAGGTGAGAACTCCTGGGTCTAAAAAGGAGGTGGGATGGGGAAAACTACTAATATTGTGAAATGATTAGGAGAGTAATATCATAAAACATACCAAAATCAGAATCTTCTGCTGAAAGAGAACTTACAGATCTAATAAGTGGTTTTCAAACTGGTCTGTGGGCCTGCGGGCCCCTATTACGTCCTCACTAATCAAAAAGAAAAAATAATAACAGTATAGTAAGTTGCCCATAAAGAAAGACATCCCATGTTTGGAGCTAAGTGTTTCTCCTATTATCAGTATAAATAACGATGACGGTAAACAGTTGGGCTTTTCATTTTTTTAAATATATATCTTTACTTGACAAAATGAACAGTCAGATACTGTGTATGGTAGCCCCACAATTCTTTGCTGATCCACAAAATTCCAATGTCTGGAAATCACTGATCTAGCATTCAAATTACTTCTTTTTTTTTTTTTAAACAGACACTGAGACCCAAAAGTTTCTATAAACTCACATCTAATCAGTTGCAGACAGAGTAGCGATTAGGCAGAGATCTCCAATCCTCCAGGTTCGTGCTCTCCACTTTATTAGTAAAGTACCTCAGCCAAAGGCTTTTCCACCCTAAATACTGCAATTTACACCTTTACACCCCTCTTGAAAAGCAGGATTCAAATTTTAAGTGTCTTATCAGGCAGTTAAAAGAATCCTATGGTGAATTTTTCTGTCATCTTAAGTACCTAGTTTTTTTTTTTTTTTTTTTGCGGTACGCGGGCCTCTCACCGTTGTGGCCTCTCCCGTTGCGGAGCACAGGCTCCGGACGCGCAGTCTCAGCGGCCATGGCTCACGGGCCCAGCCGCTCCGCGGCATGTGGGATCCTCCCGGACAGGGGCACGAACCCGCGTCCTGTGCGTCGGCAGGCGGACTCTCAACCACTGTGCCACCAGGGAAGCCCAAGTACCTAGTTTCAAATGTTGGATTTTTCTAAAATAGGGATACACCCACACAGTACCCCCTTGGTACTGCTTCACGTTTCTGGTGGAAAGAGAGTAGTGGATGCTGTTACCCTGTTTGGGGAAAAAGGGGTCTAAGACCTGAGCTCTATTTATACAGATTTAAAAATCAGCATGTAATGTGAGCTTTCAAAAATCGACAAGAAGTAGATAAAGGACTGGCCATGAGTTGGCATAACTGTTGAAGATAGGAGTAACTGGGGGTTCAGGATACTATTCTCCCTACTTTCGTGTGTACTTGTTTTCTATACGAAAAGAAGTTTATTTGGTTTGAAGTGTCTGGGTTGAGTGGAATCCAGCCACCCAACCAAGGTACTTCCCGGCGAGGACGCCAGAAAAGCAGGAACAATCAGCGTCCCCCGCCCACCAAAGGCGGGCTCTAACCTGTGGTTGCCAGGACAGCCGCACAGCGCACAACTTCCATCAGCCGCCAGACCTGGCAAGACCGTCCGGCAAGCACAAAGTACTTCCCCATCCAGAGCTATAGGCGTCGCTCGGTCCTCTAGGAAGGAGGCCCCAATCCGGGGCCCAGGAGCCCCCTGACCCCACCGCTACTCACCGGCCTCACTGTAGGCCAGGCGCAGCACCCTGCCCAGCGTGGAAAAGGCACACCTTGGCTGGCACAGCCCCTGGCCGGCGACTGCGAACGCCTCCACTTTGCAACCGGCCGCCACGAACAGCGCATCGCGTCCCCCGCCGCAGAAGCGTTCAGGCTCCAACTTGCAGGGCACCACCTCCTGCGACCCGAACGGGTGCAGGTTGTACAACTGCACCATCTCAGCAACCTGCTGCGGGCCGCCCGGCGGTGCCCGCTCCGGCCAGCCCGCCCCGCGGGGCACCCGGAGACCGCCTCGCGGGACGCGGACGCTGGACCACTTCCGCTAGCAAGTGAGCTGAGCGGAGTCACGTGAGTGCCAGCAGGCCCGCTAGCGGCTCGGATTCTTAAAGAGGCCGCTACCGGGCGAGGGTGGAGCCGGAGGAAAGGTCGCGCCCGCCCCGGCCGCCGCCGCGCCCCGCAGGCCCTTAGTCCTTTGGCCTTGGACCAGGCCACTCAGGGCTGACCACGCCTCCGCGCCCAGGAGTTGGTGGGCACAGGGGTCACTGTGTCCTTCCCTTCGTCTTTTCACGTTACTGATTTGGACCAGGCGAGATGTTTAGACCCTTGAGTACATTTAAACACTTGATCATCAGTTTCTTGTACCATTTTATACTTGCTTCAGCCTGTGAGCTTCTGGAGAACAGGACTGCAAAAACCGAAGTGGAGGGACTTCCCTGGTGGTCCAGTGGGTAAGACTCCATACTCCCAATGCAGGGGGCCCGGGTTCCATCCCTGGTCGGGAACCAGCTCCCGCATGCATGCCACAACTAAGACCCAATACACCGTACATAAATAAATATTAAAAATTAAAAAAAAAAAACTGAAGTGGAGTGCACACAGCTCAACTCCAGGCTAAACACACTGAAGAGTTGCTCAAAAGTACTGAAAATTTCAGAATTGTTTAGTTGGAAAGAGCAACGCCTAGAACATGCTTGGCAAAAAAAAATTTGCTGAAGAATTGTGGATGTCATCTAATGAACTCCAAATATTTGAGAAGATTAGTCCGAGGCCCAGAGGATAGATGCGCTAGGGGTGAAATCCACTGGTTCTCACTCCAGTGCTCCTAAAACTATCCTCTAATCTGTATTCTGTACCTATTCCTGACATCTCAATGTGGAGCTCCTGGTTGCAAATTCCAATTTTAAAAAGAAAAAGCAGATTTAGATGAAGCGGGTATTGGAGCTACTCTTTCCAATTCATCCAGAAAAAAATGTAAGTACAGTATGGATTGAGGGATGCTGTCTTTTGGCACACAGGAAGAGAACTGAAAAGCAAAAACAAAATTTCCTTTCATCGCCCTCATGAGCTCTTCTAAGAATTTACAGATTAGGTGCAATTGGATTGAAGTCAATTAAACTCTACCTCCATTTCCTAAACCCTCTAGATCAGGGGTCCCCAACCCCCAGGCTGCAGACCGGTACCGGTCCCCAACCTGTTAGGAACCGGGCCGCACAGCGGGAGGTGAGTGGCCGGCAAGCCAGCGAAGCTTCATCTGCCGCCCCCCAGTGCTCCCATTACTGCCTGAACCATTCCCCCCTAACCCGGTCCGTAGAAAAATTGTCTTCCACGAAACCAGTCCCTGGTGCCAAAAAGGTTGGGGACCGCTGCTCTAGATGAATAAAGTTGCCCTAAGTAATATCCTCTCCTTCAGCCAACCAATAGGGACTCTCTGGGAGACTACAGTTCACCAAACTCAGTGAGGCCAAGAAGTGGACAAGGAAGTTGCTCTGGTCAGCCCCAGCTGGGGCCGAAAACTCATAGAAGGCTCCTATAGAAAACAGCTAGCCTAACACAGCCCACAACCCATTCTTTTAGATACAACACTCATGAATACCCCCGTCTCCACAAATACCTGCCTTATGACCCTCTTTTGATTAATTTTCTGCTTCAAGCCTGAAAATGACAATTTCAGTACTAAATTAAAATTCCAAGACTAAAATTACAATTTTATTTTAATTTCACCTACATTAAAAATGTCTGTTTTGGAGGAAGAAGTGAGATTTGCTCAAAGCCTGGAACTCCAATCCCTTCTAGAGATGGCCACTTCTCCCTTACACCTGCACCTGGCTCATCTAAGATTCTTAGGGACTAGACATGCCAGCCAAGGGAAGGTGGGGAATGTGCCTGGTTTCCGTGTTTGTCCATAGCTGTAAACAGGAGCTGTCTATTCCTGTTACAAATGCAGGGGCAGCAGTGGGCATGTCATCATTTCCTTACCGGAGGCTATGTTAGTCTGCTAGGGCAGTCATAACAGAATACCACAGAATAGATGGCTTAAAAAACAAAATTTTTTTTCACAGTTCTGGAGGCTTGAAGTCCAAGATCAAGGTGTCTACAGTTTTGGTTTCTCCTAAGGTCTCTCTCCTCAGCTTGCGGATGGCCACTGTCTTAATCCACTTGGGCTGCAATAAGGAAATACCACCAATTGGGCAGCTTACAACAACAGAAATTTCTCACAGTCTGGAGGCTGGAAAGTCTGAGATCAAGGTGCATAGAATAGCTGGGTGAGGGTCCTCTTCAGGTTTGCACACTGCTTACTTCTTGCTCTGTACTCACTTGGTGGAAAGGGCTAAGGACTCTGTGGGGTCTCTTTTATAAAAGCACTAATCTCAGGAATTCTCTGGTGGTCCAGTGGTTAGGACTCTGCACTCTCATTGCCAAGGGTCTGTGTTCAATCCCTGGTTGGGGAACTAAAATCCCACAAGCCTGTGGCAAAAAACAAAACAAACAAACAAAAACACACTAATCTCATTCATGAGGGCTCCACCCTCATGACCTAATCACCTCCCAAGGCTCCACCTTTTGACACCATCACACTGGGTATTAGAATTCCAGTATGTGTTCAATGTCATTAGTCATTAGAAAAATGCAAGTGAAAACCACCATTGGAGACCATTTATTATAATGATTAAAATTTAAAAGACCCATCATAACAAGTTTTGGTGAAGATACGGAGCAACAATGTGAATGTCGAATGGCACAACAACTTTTGAAACAGTTTGACAGTCTCTTAAAAAGTTAAACATAAACCTACCATATGATCCAACCATTCTACTCCTAGATGATTACCCAAGAGAACTGAAGGTGTGTACCCTTTAAAAGACTTGCATACACATTTTCATAGCAGGCTTATGTGTAACAGTCAAAAACTGGGAAAAAAACCAAATATCCATGAACAGGTAAATGGATAAACAAATTTTGTTTTATCCATACAATGAAAATACTACTCAGCAATGAAAAGGAATGAACTCTTGATAAATACAGCAACATGGATAGATCTCAAAATAATTATGCTGAGTGAAAGAAGCCAGACAAAAATAGCACTTACTATTATTTATATAAATAATTATTTATATGAAATTCCAGAAGATACGAGCTAATCTATAGTAACAGACAGCAGTGGTTGCCTGGGTCTGAGTGGGGTGCAGGGATGTGACGGAGAGATTACAAAGGAGCACAAGTAAACTTTTGGAAATGATGGATATGCTCATTATCTCGATTTTGGTAATGGGTTTATGGGTGTGTACATATGTCATAACTTATCAGATTGTGTATTTTGAATATGTGGAATTCTTTTAAAGACCACAAGACATATAATGGCTAAGAGACTTACCCGAAATCATGCTGCTCCTTAGAGGCAAAGTAAAGATCATTGTATGAACCTCAGTTACATAGTACGTACTTCATAAATATTGCTTCAAACATTTAAAATAAGAATGATGGGGCAATATAGGGGTAGGGTATTAAGAGGTACAAACTATTAGGTATAAAATAAGCTACAAGGATATACTGCACAGCAGGGGGAATACAGCCAATATTTTATAATAACTATAAATGGAGTATAACTTTTAAAAATTGTGAATCACTATACTGTAAACCTGTAACTTATAGTACATCAACTATACTTCAATTTTTTAAAAAAAGAGAGAGTATCACCTTCATACTCAAAGCATTTTAATGGTTTCCCATGATATTCAGATTAAAACTAAAATTTCTTAGCTCGGCCTGAAAGACCCTACATTATCGGTCCAACCTCATTATCTCTCTTCAACCCCATTTCCTACCACTTTCTTTCACTGCACCCTGCACACAGACGCCCTCTCTCTGTTCCCTGAACATCCCCCGCTCATTCTCACCTCAGGATCTTAGCACTTACTGTTCACTGTGCCTAGAACTTATTCCCAGGTCTTCCCGTGACTTACTGCCTTGCTTCTTTTTAGGTCCTTCCTAACATCACTTCCCTGACAGTCCATGTAACATACCTTCCACCCCAGATTTCTGGTATTATCACCTCACCCTATCTTACTTTTCTCATTCTTATTTACCTTTTATCACTATCTAGCATCATATTATACATATATATAATATGCATTATACATACATGTTTGCTTTTTGTCTTTCTCCTCCACTAGAAAAGAAGCAACTTGGGAGTAGAGACTTTATCTTCTTCACAGCTATATTCCCAACACCTAGAATATTGCCTGACATACAGTAGGTCCTTGATAAGTATTTGGTGAATGAATGAGCTTGGACCCAGTTGAATGGGACCCTTATGGTCTCATAGTTATTTAATTTCTCACTGTCTCAGTTTCCTCATTTTCTACCATAAAGAGTTGTTGAGAGGATTAAATGAGATAATTCATTTAAAGCATTTAGCACTGTGCTCAGCACGTGGCAGGTGGCTCACACATTCCTTTATTCTTTTATATGTTGGTATCTTAACTGCTATTTCTACGATATTTCTGTGACCAAGACTCTTTCCCCCAATTTAGGCAGTGGGAACCAGGAAATTATATACTCACCACCCTCAGGGAAAGGATGACAGAGCAGAACCAGAGAATCTAATTCATGTCTTTTAAGTTTTAAAAGTTTAGATGGGTTTATAGGACAAAAAGATTTGGGAAATTATGCCATCAGGTGGGACCAGTTGCCTCCCAAACCATTGACTGTTCAAAGTGTGCTAAATTGAGGTGAGAGAGGGAGAGTTTGAGGGAAGCAAAGGAGTTAAAAGCAGGTATGTGTCCCTGAAAGGAGTCCTGGCTCTGCCCAAACCCAGCCTCCCCACCATCACACAAGAGGGGCCCAGGGGAGGATGAAATAAAAAAACTCTAAAGAATCCAAGAGGTGAGGACCAGAAAACAAACAACAAAAGCAAAATAAAGAGCTGGCAGGCAGAGATGCCAAATGCCCTGTAAAAGCAGTACTGAGCTGAGGATAGACAGACAATGGGGTCTGAGCAGCCTCATGCCTCCCTGTGTACCCCAGGGCAGCCAAGGATAGTGGGGAGGTGGGAGGGCCATACTCAGCCCCTTTGGTTTCCCACAGTCCTAGACTGGAGGGGAAGGAAGTAAGGAAGGGAACAACGTGAAAAAAGCCTTGCAGTCACAGGCAGAAGACTGACTATGGAAGATCAACAGAGAAGACAAACATCTCAGCAGATGCCAGCCTGGAGGCCATATACACCCGCTTTTCTTCTTTATGGGTTTGCTGAAAGCAAGAGCAATAATCACAACTGAAACTAGAGACATAATATCTTAATAGAAACCTTGTTATCAATAGGAATTTTAGAGGCCTCAAGCAGAAGCGGGTTCCACCTGTGAAGATCTTGGAAGATTGCCAGGGACTCACTGGGTATCCCTCATCTCCACTGATGGTCTGGCACTTAGACCCCGGAATGTGCAAAGGTAGGGCATTCAGAGACTGGCACTTGGACAATAAGGTGACACAAAGATCTTAAACTCTTGCTCAAGTAAATGTTACTACTTTTAGTGCTTAGGTCAGTTTGATGACTTCTACAGAAATGGAGAGTTCTCTCAAAAGCACACCATGCCCAATTCATTGATTAACCCTGTGCTACAATATGTCCTTGTTGTTTATTTTTAGTAGTGTGTCTCTGTTAATCCCAAATTCCAAATTTATCCCTCCCCCTTTTCTTCTTTGGTAACCATAAATTTGTTTTCTATATCTGTGAGTCTATTTCTGTTTTGTAAATAAGTTCATTTGTATCATATTTTAGATTCCACATATAAGTGATATCATATGATATTTGTCTCTCTCTGTCTGATTTACTTCACTTAGTGTGATAATCTCCAGGTCCATCCATGTTGCTGCAAATGGCATTATTTCATTCCTTTTTATGGCTGGGTAATATTTCATTATATTGTGTGTGTGTGTGTGTGTGTGTGTGTGTGTGTGTGTGTGTGTGCGTGTGTGTGTATATACCACATCTTCTTTATCCATGCATCTGTTGATGGACATTTAGGTTGCTTCCATGTCTTGGCTATTGTAAATAGTGCTGCTATGAAGATTGGGATGCATGTATCTTTTGAATTAGAGTTTTCGTCTTTTCCAGACATATGCCCAGTAGTGGGATTGCTGGATCATATGGTACATCTATTTTTAGATTTTTAAGGAACCTCCATATTGTTCTCCATAGTGGCTGCACCAGTTTACGTTCCTACCAACAGTGTAGGAGGGTTTCCTTTTCTCCACACCCTCTCCAGCATTTATGATTTGTAGACTTTTTGTTGATGGCCATTCTGACCGGTATTAAGTGGTACCTCACTGTAGTTTTGATTTGCCTTTCTCCAATTAGTGATGTTGAGCATCTTTGCACAGGCATCAGTATCTTTTAAAGATTCCGTTTGCAACAAAGTTTGGGAACCACTGTCTTAACAGACTCCTTTTCCTTTTGTGTTTAGGGTGCTGTATAAATCAAAGCCTTTACCTGGGACATTGTTTCATTTTTCTAAGTAATGTGTATTAAACTATTGAAAGTACCAGGGCTGTCTTCAAGTTGTGAACTGCGTTAACTGCTTTTCAGACAAATGGTCAATAGTGACCTCTGGTGGTGTGATGAGAACCTAAAATAAAAATCTAATTTTGTCCCTGTGGGAATGCTGTTAACACAGGGAAAAGGTGTCAATGGCCACTCTCCACTACTCCATGCCCCTCTGCCACATACACATATTATCCAGAAAGGGAAATAGAGAGTAAGTTGACCAAGATCACATAAGAATCACTGATAGCTGTGGAACTGAAACTTGACTGGTCCGCCAACTTCCCCTTCCTCTCAACGGCATTCTCCCTCAGAGTGGTCTCATCTTCACAACTTCCCAGTATGAGCACCACCAGTGTGCATCAATACTTTCCAAGTTCTATTTCTAGTTCCTAAGCATGACCTTGATTCCTGCAAATGCCAAACACAGTCACATAACTGATCTGAGCCAGAAGTGCCTGGAGAGGAGTGATGATCTCTCTCCTCTATGCCCTACAGTTTTGATTTCTCCTGTGGGGTAGAAGACAAAGGTTGCACTGTTCGCAAGCCTTCTGGTTAAGGTTAACCATTTTACAAATGGAGAGAATAAGGCTCAACATAAGATATTGCCTAGACCATCCATCTCAACACACCCCATTCTCTCTGTCTTGAATCCAAGAGGCTTCATATCAGGTGGGGAAACTGAGGCCCAAGTACAGAACTGTCCTCTCCAGGTAGGCTTCTGAAAACGCCTGGCTAATCTAATCTCTCATTAGAGCCCCAGCTCTAATGAGACCCTAGAGGTATGACATTCTCACCATGAGGTAATATGGAGTGATGCTGAGGTAAGTACAAGGGCAAAGTATGGGGTCGTAGCGTCTGAAGGAAGAAGCTAGTATATCAGTAGAGGTTGAAGATTTAGGGAGGGTGGGGGTAGGGTGGATCCTTGTACCCACATTGGCAGAGTTGAGTCCCTGAAGCAGAAATGGAGTGGAATTTGTGACTGAGGAGCAGGAGCAAGGCAGAAGGGGAATCTGGGGCCCCATTCAGGTAGCTTCCTTGGAGACTGAGAATAGCCAGCCGCGCCACTGCTTCTACCTCTCCTTCTGCAACAGATGCCCAGTGGCCACCAAGGCATGATACCCAGGGCACTGGGACCCTTGGGAACCAATAAAACCTTTCAGGCCAGCGTGAGTTGGAGAAAAACCCCAGATCTTCTACCCATGCCTCCGCCAAGCACTAGGCAGCTTCAGGCGCAGCTGTGGCAATCCCCACCTCTTGTACTCCCTCTCCCATCTCCACTTCCCGGACCTTCTAATACACCATGACCCAACGAACTTTCAACTCTGAACGAAACCCTGCGGGGAAGTCTGGAAAATATAGCTCTGGATGAAGCAGTTGCACTCCCAGAGGATTCTGGGAATAGTAGTTTTCGGGCTCTGGATAGCCTGCCCAACTCCTGCGAGTCACTGCACTTTGGAGCCTGGCGCTTGATCTCGCGGGCGGTAGGCAGTGAGGTCATCCCCTGAGGCTTGGATTGGTGCAGCCTGAAGGCAAGCCGGTGGGCATGCGCAGCTTTTGCTCCTCCCTCTGCCTCTTAATGGTGGCTGTATCTGACTTTCCTACAGGATAGGATTTAGGCCTTCCAAAGCTCGCAATCTGGAAAGAGCTAACAGGCAAACTGACGAAACCATGTAAGTCAAAGAGCACGCGTTTTAATTGCTGCGTTGGGCAGAAGCATGTGGGTGGGGAAGGTTTCCTTGAGCGTTTGAGGTTCTCCCTGAAACCTGAAGGCCCGATAGGCAAGAACTTGGCAAGGCATGTGGCCATGTTAACACAAGTTCGTGTGCCCCACGCACAGTGAGGCCAAACAAATTGAAACGTCGTAGTGTGGAGCAGAGAAAGGTTTATTGCAAGGCCAGGCAAGGAGAAGAGGTGGCTCAGGCCCTGAAAAGCCTCCCCAAAGGATTTCGGCAAAGCGTTTTAAAGGCCTGGAGAGGGGTGGGTGGTGGCAGGGCACGTGATCAGCTTGTGCACAGTTCTCTGATTGGCTGATGGTGAGGCAGCAGGGTGGTGTCACAGGGGTTAACATTATCAGTCCTTAGGCTCCAGGGGGCCTGGGGATCTGTGCTGTTGGTCATCCGGTAGTTGTTCCATTCGGTGGCGGTGGTGGGGTTTCACATCTGCAAAACCACTCAGGAAATGTGCATCAAATGCTATTATCTAGGCCTTTCAGAGAGGAGCCACAGCAGAGGATACGGGGGAAGGCCTGTCCCGGGAAAGCCCTATAGATTCCTGCTCCGTTAGGCCAAGGTCCCTGGTGGAGGAATCGCCCACAGGGCCAAAGAACAGAGCGGAAGTGATCAACACAACGTCACCATTTTGTAGGGAGAGAGATGAAGGTAAGGGGAGGGGGGCGGGGGAGAAGGACCACCTAAAGCGGAATTGAGCAACGTGACTATTATCCCCAGGACAGTGTGGAGACATTAGAGCTGTAGGCAGAGACCTTACCTGCTCTGAATCGGATATTAGAAAAACTGGGCACCACTGTGAAGCCAATTGGAGGGGTTGAAGTTGAGTCAGGAATTCGTGGGAAGAAATGATAATGGTCTGGGGTAGAGTAGGAACAGTGGAGATAGATAGATGATATTATGGCAATGAGATATATGTAGGAGATGGGCTAGAAAAAGAATGGTTATTGATGTATGGGGGATGATGGATTCCTTTGGGCCGTCGTGGGGTATCAAGGTGCCAGTTTCATGATAGGGAAATTCACACACGTGTACCTGAACATTCTTATACAAAGATGTCCTTATTTATAAGTAATCTCATTGTAAATGTAAACTTAAAGGAGATTCCTAGCCATGTGTACAACATGTGCCTGTGGACTCACAATCTTCCTGATAAACAGACATAACATTTACACAAATGCACGTTGTGTTAAACAGGGAGGACACAAAAAATCAAACTTATGTCCCTTTCTGGGATCTAAGCTCCTCACCCCTCCCCTCACACACAGCAGGGTCTGTTCCTTTTCACCATGTGCTGTTTTTCGTTTTTTCTGTTTTTTTTAGAAACTTGGCTTCAGCCTCATGTGCTTCTCTCTCTCTCTTTTTTTAAAAAATCTATTTGGCTGCATCGGGTCTCAGTTGCGGCACTCAGGATCTTTGTTGCGGCCCGTGGGATCTTTTGCTGCAGCACACGGGCTTCTCTCTAGTTGTGGTGAAGGCTCCAGAGCACGTAGGCTCAGTAGTTGCGGCACGCAGGCTCAGTAGTTGCGGCACACAGGCTCCAGAGAACACAGACTCAGTAGCTGCAACTCACAGGCTTAGTTGCCCTGAGGCATGTGGGATCTTAGTTCCCCAAACAGGGATTGAACCCACGTTCCCTGCATTGGAAGGTGGATTCTTAACCACTGGACCACCAGGGAAGTCCCTCACCGTGTGTCTTGAACAAGTCATTTAACCTCTCTTGGTTTAGCTTCCAAAAGGCAACTGCTTAGGGAGTGACTTTGTAAGGAGGATGTGACACTTTAAACATGACTTTTAAATACTAAAGGATTTCTAGTGTGCCTGTCCATGGATGATGGCACCTGGAGATAAGAAATGCCTCCTTAGAAGAGAGGAACCCAGTATGACAGCTTAAGGAGAAGTGGAAAGAAGGGTTGAGATAACACATCTTACAAGATTTGGAAATGCAAGTATGGTGGTGAGGTGGGGATGCGGGAGATCAGGATTTATTTGTGTTGATTTAACCAGATGGAGGTTATGGTGAAGAAGTTAACAGCTTCCTTCTAACCACAGAACTGTCAGCATACATATTTGGGGTGGAGGTGGGGGACAAACTGGGAAATGACAGGGAAACCAAAAAGTTGTTTTCTTCTCATGCTCTCCCAGAGGCAGGCTGGGGCCACAGACAGTGCCAGGCTGAGCCAGGGCAGGTAAGGGCCTTCCCTGTTAGGCAGATTCTTGTTGGCCAAGCTGAGCAGAGGCTCCACAGGGCTTGTAACACAGGTCCTTGGCAGGAGGAAGATAGAAGGGACCTAGTTTACCCACAGGGACAGAGAAGTGAAAACTAGGCTAATGGTTTTATTCCCATGAGAAGTAGAGAAGAGTACAGGGACACCTCAAGTTGAGCAGAGAGTAGGGGACTTCCATTTCAGAAGAAGCCCTAAGTCTCCATCTCCCTCTGGACTGGTTCTCAGATGTGAGGTAACCGAAGGGGGGCTATAGCAGGGCAAATCTTAGCCTATTGGCTTGGAGGAGATGGTGGTAGAGGGATGGTTTTTCCCTGGGGATTGTATGAGGTTTTTAAGTTCCTGAGAGATTTCCACACCTGGAGAAATCTTCCCAAATAGAGGCGGTCTTTGTTACTGTTTGTTTCTCAGACCTACCCAGGGGTCCAAGCTGCTTCCTTACAAGTATCGGCGGTGTCAGGGAAAGGACAGATAGAGGCTGCATTGGGCAATGGAGGGAGAGGGGGTTGTCATTCAGCAGAACCTCCCATATAGCTAACACTTGGGAGGCCCTTATGGCCCCAGGACGTTTATTCTTCTAAACTGTTCTTCCCAATGACTGATCAATAGGGCAGCCCAGTCTATTTTCCTGTGACAAGCAGATGGGAATTGAATCAGTGTGACAGTATAATGACCTCCACACATAAACTAGATTGTCAGCTGCTTAACACCTCCAGTGTCTAGTAGAAGGCTCTGTCACATAGGAGGTGACCAAGAAATATTTTTCAAATTACTAAATGAAAAATTGAATACAAACAGTATTTAGTGCTGTCTTAGCTAATGCAATAAAATAGAGGGGCCTGAGGGGGAAATTAAGATATGTTCTCGCCTGGAGAGAAGAGACCTCTCTAATTTTGTCAAATCCTAGAAGAATCATACTTTAACCATCCATTATGCCTCTGACTTAATATTTTTTGAATAGGCTAAGTGTAGCCCTTATTGCTTATAGCATGTATTCTCAGGTTTTACTACCTCCAGCTTCAGGAGATAAAAATACAGTAACATTCAATGCCTATTTTAAGAGTTGTATAGATTTTCATTTGGAAGACAAGTGGAGTGAATTTTAGATCTAAATTCCAAAAACTACCTCACAACTTCTTCTACCCAAAAGATAATGTGAAACTTTTAAGTCTGAACACTAACCGCTAATTACGCAGGGATCTTCTATTCAAAATTTCCATGTTACATGGACCGCTTTGAGGAACACTTTGAGGAGGACTAAAAATGCCCCCAAGAAATTTAAAAGCATCAGTAGCACCTCCATAAAAACTACAGAATGAGCAGAAAGCTGACTGTGGTTGGTCTATGCAAGAAATGTACAAATTCTAAGTGCCAAAGCCTAAGGAATGGCAGAAGGAGGACAAGGAAAGAAGAATATGAATTGGGAGACTAATTGAGTTATCGCAGGTTCTCTGGTGAAGGAGACCTCCCTTGCTGTCCTCTAGACATACAACTTTTGTCAAGGTTGTCAGATTTGTATGACTATTTTCTTTAAAAGTAAAAATATAGGTGTATTTTGTATAAATGTAGAGAAAAAGATCTGATTGGAAGCAGGAGTGATTTGGATAAATTGTCTGAGATATCTAAGAAAAAGTTTTCGATAAGTTTCTGAGAAGTTTTCGGGGGTTACCAATTATCTTCTTTCAATTGTATTAATGTAAGCATCTATAAGAGGAAGCATCTTTTATGTAGCATCGAATCTGGTTTTTAAGTGATTTCATTAATTATATCAAGTGCAGGGAAAGTTAATTTACTTCATGGATTCAATCAACAAAATTACTGAGCACCTAGACTATCTTCTAGGTACTGCAGGATATAAACTGTGAACAACATAAGGTCCTTTTTTTGGTGGAGCTTATCTAGGGAAAGGAGACAGGAAGTAATCAAGAAAACGAACAGGGTAATTCCAGTTAGTTGTAAGTTCTATGAAGATGATATAGCAGGATAATGTGATAGAGTAAGGGCAAGCAAACTATGGCCTGCTGTCTGTTTTGTAAATAAAGTTTTATTGGGACACAGCCACTCCCATTCATTTAAGTACTGTCCATGGTTGCTTTTCTGTTACTGCAGCAGAGTTGTGTAGACAAAGCTGAACATATTTATTCGCTAGCCTTTTACGGAACAAGTTTGCTAACCCCTGGGAGAGAGGGTAAGTGAGCAATGAGTATTTTAGCCAAGTACTCATTTAGTCAAGGAAGGCCTTTCTGAGGTGGCTTTTGAGCTGAGACCTGAAACGTGAGGAAGAGCCCAGCATGGAAAGGTCTGGGGGTCCACACAAAGGGAATAGGAATTTCAGAAGCCTGGAGGCCGGAACAATCTTGGAGGCCTGAACAAGCTTGGAGGTACCTATGCCATAAAAATAGAAAGAGGGCCGGTATTCCTAGAACATCGGGAGCCCAGGGAAATGTGGAATGAAATGAGATAAAAAAGAGAGAGGCAGGGCTAGATACTAATGTACTGTGGAAGAATTTGGATTTCATTTTAAGGCAAAGATAATTTATCGGACCATTTTTAGCAGGGGGATATGATATCACTGACATTATAAAAAGATCTCTCTGGCTGCTGAATGAAGAATGGAACTAGGAGTAGGGTTAGATGAGGAAAACAGAAGGTAGGAAGGAGTTCATTCAGACCATCGCAATATTGCAGTTCAGGTGAGAAAACAGTGGTTTGGACAGGGTGATAATAGAGAATTAGGTACATTTGTGTTATATTTTGGAGATAGATCTAATAGGAGGGATAAAATGTGTGCTGTGAGAGCAAGAGAAGATACAAGGATGACTACAAGTGTTTTTACATGCTGTTTACCGAAATGGGGGGAACCAGAAGAATTAGTGGGTTGAGGAAGGGGAGAGGTGGAATTAACAGTCCTGTTTCAGGGAATTCCCTGGCGGACTAGTGGTTAGGACTCTGTGCTCTCACTGTTGAAGGCCTGGGTTCAGTCCCTGGTTGGGGCACTAAGATCCCACAAGCCGCCTGTTCCGGCGAAAAAAAAAAAAATAGAGTCCTGTTTGTAAGTCCAGCTTTGTAAATTTAAGATGTCTGTTACGTATGAGTCTGGAGCTCATAGAAGAAGCTGGGGTTAGAGATACACATTTGGGAGTGATCAGCATACAGACAGAATTTAAAGTCATGTGTAGGTGGCAGTGGTTCTTAACTGAGAATAATTTTGTGCCCCAGGGATAACTTTGAAGCCAGCATGAGGAAAAAAGCAAAGTGAAACGGCTTGAAAATTTACCTCATGTATGATTCAGCCTAAGAACGGTCTCTACTCCCACCTGAAATTTTTACCTTATTTTTATAAACTGTTAATTTCACAAGTACTTTCTCAAATACCTGTAGTTTAAGAAAAACAATTATGTGTCTTTAAGTTTAGTCTGTAGTGTGATGCCACTTATTAATTCCTTTTTTTTTTTTTGGCATTTTTTAAAAACTTAATTTTCGTGTGCTTTTAATCTCTTTGTGTATATTTTCAATTATTAGATTAAATTGTATAATCTGGGGGAAAACATTACGCTAGTCTGGGAATCAGGAAATGAGGATTTAGATTATAGGCCTTTTGGGATAAGTAATCCTCAGCGATGATGAAGAAAAATGTGTAATTTTGTTGTGTTTGTTTTGGGACTTCCAACCACCTCAAGGATAGAAATCTAAAACAGTAATATGTGTAATGCTTCCCTTCCTCTTTGAATGGGGATATTCGTAAATAGGTAGCTATTTATATATTATGTAATCCTACTAGGATAACAACATCCTAGTTATGCAGTTGTATTACAGTAAGATTTTTAGTCTGATGTGGACTTTTATTTTTTTGTTTGCATGGTGTTTAATGTGCGGGGTGGAAGAAGGGTGAGGTGCCAAGGGAGCCAGTAGCAAAAGAAAAGATTATTTTTAGGCCAGGACATCTTCTTTTTTGGGGTGGGGTAGGGTGGGTAGGGTAGGGAACAGCAAGGGTTTTATCATGCAGATTGCCTCTTCTTCCTCTGGGGGATTGAGAAGGCCCAAGTAACAGATTACTTTACTGGTGCTTGACCAGAAAATTCCAGATGGGTGGATTAAGATGACATTTCTAGGAGAGGTTGAAACTGCAATTAGATCAGGTATTAAAACTAGGTTTGGTAGCATGGGCTTTTTAGCATGAGTGACACCATTTTTGGACTACGTTTTTCTTTTTAACAGACCAGAGTGGTGCTTTCCTGAAGCTGAGACAAAGATCCTGGGCACGAGGCAAAGGAGCGGACAGATCCCAGGCAGGCCTAATTCTTCGGCAACTCTGGTCTTCAGCCAGGTAGGAGCACAAAGTGAGCCAAGGCCCTAAAGGAGGAGGAAACAATTATCTCCTGGGAAAGGCCTCTGTTATCTGGAACACCACAGATTTCTCAGGGTGGGAGTTGGGAATCAGAGTGTCTTCTGGTTCTTGATGAAACATTTCAGTCTGTTTCAAGGACTTGCACCTGGGAAAACGATTGGCTTCTGGAAACAGTGTTATTCTGGGACTTAGGAACAACTTGCTGATGAGCGCCAGGAAACAAGCCACAATCAACTATATTCCTTGTTAAGTGCTGGAAGACTCATTAGATAATAACTCTATTACAACAATAATAGTAATAATAATAAGAGCATTTATTGAATGCTTACTTCAAGGCAGGCACTAGATATTCATTACATTACTTCATTAATAATTTACTTGGCATTCATTTTACATTACTTCCTCTACCCCATCAGCTGTTGTTCTACCCATGAATCTGCCCCCAAATCTGTAGCAGTCCTGCTTAAGTGTAAGAAAATTCAGTTGTAAATAACGAAGTCACAAAAGATTTTATTTTCTATCATTTCCTCTGACTTGTCTTATTTACAAAAATGGTTCAGAAATATTATTGTACCAATGTTAATTTCCTGATTTTGATCATTGTACTGTGATGATGTATGTTAAAATTGATGGGGTAAGAGATACGAGGTAACTTTTTGTACTAATTTTGCAACCTTTCTACAAGTCTAAAATGAATTAAAACAGAAAGTTGAAAAACTATAATTTCTTTATGACATTCAGTTTGTATCTTTTATTATTTTCTTACAGCAAAAAAACAATACATGTTAAATACAGAGAATATTTTACATTCATATAAGCAAAAAGAAGAAAATGTAAATCCCCTTATCAACCAGCTAGAGATATCTGCTATAAATATCTAGATGTAAATTCATTGAGATGTGTGTGTGTATATGGATGTATAGCATGTATTAATTTCAATTACTGACTTTGCAAGGACAAAACGTCATAATTTTTTATTGAACTTAATTTGTCTTAAACCTTCAGTTTGCCTAAAGGGAGGTAACTTAATTTAGTCACTTCCAGGTAGTTAAGACTTAAAGTCAATTAAGTTCAGGTTTCGAATTCAGTCTCCTTTCTCTAACCCTCTAGGGGGCTTGTGTTTGGACTTCATTCATCTTCTGTGGCCACCCACTGCTGGTATAACTCATCCCACCTCATCTTTAGGCACCAGCCTTCTGCTTCTGCTTGCTAGAATTGTGATCCTGGAGACCCACCAGAGACTCCAGTAGGATTTGCAGGACGGCCTTTGGGCCCCTTGACAGAACCACCTCATTAGCCTTTATTCCTTTCCTGCCCTGGCACACTTCTGATCTCTGAGGCTTTCTCTAAGATCTGCAGAATCTTCTCTTTCTGACTTACTTCACTCTGCATGACAGACTCTAGGTCCATCCACCTCACTACAAATAACTCAATTTCGTTTCTTTTTATGGCTGAGTAATATTCCATTGTATACATGTGCCCACATCTTCTTTATCCATTCATCTGTTGATGGACACTTAGGTTGCTTCCATGTCCTGGCTATTGTAGATAGAGCTGCAATGAACACTGTGCTACATGACTCTTTTTGAATTATGGTTTCCTCAGGGTATATGCCCAGTAGTGGGATTGCTGGGTTGTATGGTAGTTCTATTTGTAACAAATACCGTATGCTAACACATATATATGGAATCTAAGAAAAAAAAAAAGTCATGAAGTACCTAGGGGTAAGACAGGAATAAAGACACAGACCTACTAGAGCATGGACTTGAGGATATGGGGAGAGGGAAGGGTAAGCTGGGACAAAGTGAGAGAGTGGCATGGACATGTATGCACTACCAAATGTAAAATAGATAGCTAGTGGGAAGCAGCTGCATAGCACAGGGAGATCAGCTCGGTGGTTTGTGACCACCTAGAGGGGTGGGATAGGGAGGGTGGGAGGCAGGGAGACGCAAGAGGGAAGAGATATGGGAACATATGTATATATATATAACTGATTCACTTTGTTATAAAGCAGAAGCTAACACACCACTGAAAAGCAATTATACTCCAATAAAGATGTTAAAAAAAAAAAAAAAGATCTGCAGAATCTTGAGGCTACTCTCTGGAAAATGAATCACAGTTTCCTTTTCTCGTAGGATCTCTAGGAACTTTGCTAAGCTACCATCCCTCGTTCTGTGGCAATTGGCCCAGGCATTCCAGGCCCTTTCCCTAAGATTCACTTAGAGATTTTCTCTGAACTCTCCTACGTCATTCCCAAAAATCCTCTTCCATTGAACTTTGTCTCTATCTCCTTTTGGGTGAATGAATTGAAAAAATAGCAGGTTCTTACAACATCATATATTCTTCCAGAATCTATTAGTTATGACATAAACTTGGAAGTTTTTGTATTGAAGCCAGAATTTTGGAAAGTCAGACTCTTAAGTTATTTTCTTTGCCAAGGGCTTCAAAATTCTAGTTTAGTTAACAAACTATTAAAGAACATTTTTTGAGACAATTGTGAAAATTGGACTATGAACTCATTATTAGAAGACATCAAGGATTGATGATTAATTTTGTTGGATGTGAGAATGGCCTTATGGTTATGTATGTGAAGGCCATTATAGGCAGGGTGGGTTGGGAAGTGACAGGAGTGGGAAGTAGGAGACAATATAAAAAGCCATACATGCCATTCTTTTGTGTTTTTTAAATTTTTTAATTTAATTTTATTATCTTTTATTTTTTTGGCCATGCCGTGAGGCATGTGGGATCTTAGTTCCCCGACCAGGGATAGAACATGTGCCCCCTGCGGTGGAAGCATGGAGTCTTAACCACTGGACCGCCAGGGAAGTCCCCATGCCATTCTTTTGATTGCATGCTCACAGCATCAAACAGGGGAATGACATGTTTAATTTGCATAAAGGGGGGTAGAGGATGAGAAAGCATGCTTACGACTAGTAGTTGGGTGGCTGGCTGGAGGAATTTTTTATTCCTTCCCCTCCCTCAGCTCCCATATCCAAATCCATCAGTAAACGCTTTTGGTCGTCTTAGCTTCATCACCACCCCGTTCCAAGCTATCATCATCTCTTACCTGGACACAATCGTTTTCTAATTATCAACTAACCAGTTTCTCCATTTCTGTTCTTGTTCCCTATAATCCATTCTCACAGAGCTGACAGAGTGAATTTTTTAAAGCCTAATCTAGATTGTCATTCTGCTTAAAACATTTAATGGATTTCTATTGCATTGAACATAAAATACAAACTCTACCACAGACCATAAATTTCTATGTAATCTGGCCCTTATCTTCCTCACTATCCTCTTTGTGACACTCTCCTCCTTACACATCAGTCCAACACACAAGCCACTGTACAGTTCCCATTCTCTTTTTTCCAGTTACAAATGTTTATTTTTCAGAAAACATTTTCCCGTCTGAATTCGTAAGTGTTGTGACATTTTAATCAAACTAGTACAAATGGCACTTCTTTTTTAAAACTAAAAATAATAAAGAACAATTAAATGAAAGTATTCAAGTTTAAGTTCAGCTACTAGATCTGAGATGTAAAATAGTGACAATATGGACAAAAATGTTGACTTTAAATAACAAATTTTTACTTCATTCAATCCACATTCTTTAACCATGGGATAGTCATTATTCATAGGTTTCAAGTCTTGAAAGGGTCAGGTTTACCTGATAGGTATTGCCAGATTTGAAATTTATCTTTCAGTCTGACGAGCATAACTTCTTTATTAACTTTACACACAAAACATTTTCAATTTGGGCATTTTCTGGCATATTTTTCAAGAAATTATTTAGATCTGGCACATTCAAAATTGAACTATACTGCCATTTGCCTCATAATACTTACAAAAGAAAGGAAAATAACTAAAATAGGGCTTCCCTGGTAGTGCAGTGGTTAAGAATCCACCTGCCAATGCAGGGAACACGGGTTCGAGCCCTGGTCTGGGAAGATCCCACACGCCGCGGAGCAACTAAGCCCATGCGCCCCAACTACTGAGCCTGTGCTCTAGAGCCCGCGAACCACAACTACTGAAGCCCGCGCGCCTAGAGCCCGTGCTCCGCAACAAGAGAAGCCACCGCAATGAGAAGCCTGCAAACCGCAACGAAGAGTAGACCCTGCTCACTGCAGCTAGAGAGAGCCTGCACGCACCATCAAAGACCCAACGCAGCCAAAAATAAATAATTAATTTTAAAAATAACTAAAATAACTTGAAATGCCACTCCCTTCATTTTCCTTCTGTTTAGTGAGATGAAGTAATAAGTTGCTGAAAGTTTTATTTCTCATTCTACTGCAGCTTCATATTTACAGATCGAATAGTTTAAGATAGTGAACAAATGCCTCCTGAAAAACTCTTTCATTGACCATCTCTTACTCTGCTGACGGAAGTGTGAAATGGACCACTCTTTGAAGGGCAAGGGTCAATACTAATCACTTTCTCAAATACATTTCCTCTTTAATCCTGCACATCTCTTGACAGTTAACACCTAGCCCTAAGCACAGGTCAGGGCCACCACCAGCTTCTTACCTCGGTGCTGTTGCTGCACCAGGTATTACACAAGGCTCCCAAGGCGTAGAGACCAGCCCTGCCAACACCTTGGCTGGCAGCGGGACGAACTGGCCCACCCACTCAAAGCTGAATTCTCCTGTCTCCTCAGATTCTCAGAACCCGTCCACGGAATACTCGGGAGCGACTCCTACAGTTCCCCGAGGAAAACCAGCTTCTTCCCACCCTGCAGGGACAGCCACATGCCCTCAGGGGAGGCTGGGCCACTTCCAGCTGCCACCAACAAGGTTCTTGTGCTCTCATCACATTTTATGGCTTTCCTCTAGTAGAAATGAAAATTCCCCCCCCCCCAAAAAGGTGGGGGTGGTGGGAGAGGGGGAGAGGGAGAGATGGAGAGATGGAGGGGGAACGCCATAAATCTAAATTGCGATTAAGCTCTCTGTACCCGGTGTGGCTCATTGATTCGCTCGTGGGGCTTAAAATGCATATTTTGAGGGCAACTACCCGGATTCACCGCAGATAAACGAAGGAAAGGAGCTTACGCAGTGGAAGACACTACTACATGTCCCATAAGATAAAGGGAAAATTAGAGGCAGGATGGTGGTAGGACCTGAAGAATGGGGCCGAGGCTTAGGGCCTGGGGGAAACAGCGGAAAGGAGAGGCGTCGCCCTTTCACTGAGTCGGGGAATCAAACAGAAACGTGTACACCCCGTGCACTGCAGGCGGGCTCCTCGAACCGCGTGGCTTTCCCTCGCCCCTGCCTTGGGGGTGGGGAAGAACCCGGATGGAACCGCCCCTGCAGCCGGGACCCCCTCCTCCCGTCTTTGAATCGCTGCGCGGGGCGGAGTTGCTCACCCTTCTGTGCTCTGCTTGGTTGGTCTCCGTAGGCTCCTCCTCGGGATTGGACGTTCCGGGTGCCAGTCACAAAGCGTCGCTGGCTTCTCACATTGCTGCTGGAAGGAGACGGCGTCGACGTCTGGCTCGGCTCGCTGCGTCTTACCTTGCCGAAGCGCGCTCTTGCTTCGGCCCTCGGAACCTGTGCCAGGCTTTTCGGGCCCGGGGCCTGGAAGGAGGCTTATCCAGGCGGCTCGAGAACGAAACCGGGCGCCTAAGTACCTCTCGTCATCCACTCAGCGCCATGTCCTGGATGTTCAAGAGGTGAAGGGGGTGAAGGGGGCGGAGGGGGTGGGGCGCCGAGGGTAACGGCGTGGCCGCGTCCCCAGATGAACCTGACCTTCCCCGCGTTTCCTTCGCGTTCCCCTTGCGAGCTGCGCAGCTGGCGTTCGTCCCGCTGGCGGCTCCTATAGCCGCGGGAGAAATAAATGCAGAGTCTCCGCGGGCGAGGGGAGGCTTCTCAGGCGAGTCTCTTGCCAGGGCCTTGGGGAAATCTCTGTCAAAGGCTGTACGGGGCCTGGGGCTCTAAGCTCCCCTCCTTAGCCGGGGTCTCTTCTCGCCCTGTGCTTTATTCCACAAAACACCCATGAGATACCCACTGTGCGCCGGGCATTGTGCTCGGCCGAAAGGGCCGGGTAAGACAGCCCCTGTCCCCAAGCACCTCACAATTGATGTGTATGCACAGACGTGCAAATACATATCTGCAGAGGAGCCAGAAGCAGGACGCATGACGTGCAAGTAGAACGCAGGGGAAATAGCTTCTCTCCGTTCTTAGCAAAGTAGAAGCTTCCTGGAAGTCTCCCGGCCGACTTCCTCTTACTTTTTGTCCAAATTGGTTTACATACCCGTTCCGGAAACAATTCTCCATCGGGGGGTTGAGGTTACCCTTAAACCAACGGGAGTCGGGGGCTTGAGGTCAGCTTCCCATGATGGCACCGTTAGGATACCTGAATAAAATAAGGGTTCTAGTCGAAGGGAATTAAAGTAGTGGTTGCTGGATGTATTATTTGTAAAGCTGTAAATGGCTTCGTGTAAAAAAGTTCAGTGTTTTCAAGTCTCTTCTAGCTCAAAATGTATTGAAATTTTGGTGTATAATTAGTTACAGACATCACATATATTTCAGGTTAAGTAGGTGGTGCAGACTAGGAAAGAGATTTGTGAACCCTTATTGGGGTTTTCACTTTGAATACCTCAGGGTAGAAGACACATTATTGAACAGGTAGGGTTTCTAGAAACGTCCGCCACTCCAATTCTTGCTTTAACCAGAGGAACGCGATTAATCTTTATACAGCACTTCCCACATAAGATTTAATCTGTTGAAGTAAAATGTGAGAAAACAATTGGCCTTTAAATATGGTATGGTCTTTGAGAAATATTTGGTTAAATATTGTATTGTTTTTCTGTGTGTGTGGTTTTTTTTTGTTTTTTTAATAGAGATCCTGTTTGGAAGTACTTGCAGACTGTCCAGTACGGAGTCCATGGAAATTTTCCACGCCTCTCATATCCAACTTTCTTTCCTCGTTTTGAATTCCAAGATATTATTCCTCCAGATGATTTCCTAACGAGCGATGAAGAGCTAGATTCAGTTTTATTTGGAACTTTGAGAGGTCATGTAGTTGGACTACGCTATTACACAGGAGTAGTGAGTATAACATTAGATATTAAGTTAAAGTGATATGATATGTTATTTACGTAGAAAATAAGGATTAGAAGGTGATATATGCAGTAAATATTTACTTTAAGTAATTGAAATATATCTGGGCGAGAGATAACAAATACCTAATTATTAATATACTTTATATCATGGTTATAATATACAAAGTATTGTTTCCTGTATGGTCTCATTTGATCATTACAGTGTCTCTGAGGTAGATAGGACATCTATTATCCCCTTATAGAAGTGAAGCTCAGGAAGGTTAAATGATTTGCTCAAAAAGCACAGATACTATGTGGTACATTTGCAAAATGACTTCCAAGTCAGTCCATTGCTTTCTCCTCTCCTGTCCCTTAGCACATTTCTACACTTTAATATTTTTAATTTAGGAAGATCAGTTCATACCAGATAAGGGAATTGTCTATTTTTAGGTACTTTTTTTTCTTCCTTTATCTTTTTGTGTATCTATTTTCTGCATTGTGTGTGTGTGTGTGTGTGTGTGTGTGTGTGTGTGTGTGAGAGAGAGAGAGAGAGAGAGAGAGAGAGAGAGAGAGAAGAGAACAGAGACAAAGATAGGGAAAGCAGTTGTCTTTGTCATGGTTGTCTAGTATGCCTCTGTGTTATCTGGATGATACATCTCTAGCTTTATTTTTTTAATTATGAAAAATTTCAGACATGCATAAAAGAAGAATAATACAGTAAACTTCCATATACCCATGATTCAGATTCAGTAGTTAACAAGTTTTTTGCAGATTAGCTTCATCACTTTTTCTCTTTTTCTTGGGTATTATATATTCCAGCTGTATCACTTTACAACATTTAAGTGTGTATCTCTAAAAAATTCAGGCATTTTCTTACATCGTTGTACTTAACAAAATTAATAATAATTTTCTATTACATCCTATAATACATAATCAGTTTTCTTAATTGTTTAAAAATGCCTTTTTATTGTTAATTTGTTTGAATCAGGATCAAAACAAGTTAATAATAGTACCTTTGGTTGTTATGTAAGTCACCTCCCTGCTCTTTGTTTCATGTCATTGATTTATTGCAGAAACTGCATATATTGTTCTATGGAAAGTTGGATTTACCAGTTCTTCCATTCCCCCATATTTTTCTTATGGCGAAGCTTCTCAGATCATTTTTTGGTTGTCTGAAGTATATTTTGTGGGAGATTCCTTGGGAAAGAATTGTCTAGTGTTTTATTCTCTCATATTTTCTTTGTAATATTAGAGCTTCTCAGGTCATTTTATGGTTGTCTGAAGTGTGTTGTCTAGGAGATTCCTTAGGAAGGAACAATATTTCCTGAGTTTTGTTGTTTGTACTTGTGGTACTTATATGCTTCAAGGACAATTTGGTTGAATATAAAATCCTTGACCCATATTTTCTCTCCATAGTATCTTGATGTTGTATAACATGTTGCTGGTTAAAATTCTGATGCCAATATGATTTCTCTCCCATGTAGATCAATTGGAATTATTTTGCTTGGATAACTAAAGGATATTTTTCTTTATCTTGAAAGTCCAAAAGTTTCATTAGGCAGTGTCTTAGTGTTGACTGTTCTGTAACTTCATTTTCTTCTATTTCAGAAAACTTTAATTATGGTTTTTTGTTTGTTTGTTTGTTTGTTTGTTTTTTGCGGTATGCAGGCCTCTCACTGTTGTGGCCTCTCCTGTTGCGGAGCACAGGCTCCGGACGCGCAGGCTCAGTGGCCATGGCTCACGGGCCCAGCCGCTCCGCCGCATGTGGGATCTTCCCGGACCGGGGCACGAACCCGTGTCCCCTGCATTGGCAGGTGGACTCTCAACCACTGCGCCACCAGGGAAGCCCTAATTATGGTTTTAAATGTTTGTTTTGTTTCAGAGCTTGTTTTTCTTCAAAGGACTCCATTCTGTTCTCTCGGTATTACATCTCCTCTGCGTATACGTATGCCATATGTAAATGCCTGTTCCTCTGAAATCCTTTTTATCATATTTTTTTACTTTTCTGTTTTTCATCATTTATTTCCCTTACCATGTTTTTTACAAGATCTGTTCACTTTTGTGTTCTTTCTACTTTATTCTTTAATTCTGAAATAGTTTTTCTTTTCTAATTTTTTCCTGAAATCTGTCAGTTCTCAGTTCATATATCCATCTGTTCTCTAGCTCTCATATTCATTTCGGAACTTTCCTATTTTGGATTTGTGAAATATTTTCAAAATGTAACATGGTTTTTAAATTATTTTAAACCATTGTGAAATATTAGATCATGCTTGTTATTGATCTTAGAACTATCACTATTTGTTGATCTTAGAATAATTTCTGTGACACTGGTAAGCTAATACAAATGTGATGAGCTGATTAAAACTAATCGTTAATTTTTTTAGTTTACAAAATGTATATTATTTATTTTATAAGTAATACACATTTATTATTTTAAAATGGCTAAAAGAAAAAGTATCAACTCTGCCTGAATCCAGAATTACAACTTATGTTGTTATGTCCTCCACGCTTTACTCTGAGAAAATATACATGTGACTTTAAATCATATTATGTATTAATAAAAATGAGGATCAGGGCTTCCCTGGTGGCGCAGTGGTTGAGAGTCCGCCTGCCGATGCAGGGGACGCGGGTTCGAGCCCCGGTCCGGGAGGATCCCACATGCCGCGGAGTGGCTGGGCCCATGAGCCATGGCCGCTGAGCCTGTGCGTCTGGGGCCTGTGCTCCGCAGCGGGAGAGGCCACAGCAGTGAGAGGCCTGCGTACCGCAAAAAAAAAAAAAAAAAAAAAAAAAAATGAGGATCATATTATGTCTACTATAGTAATCACCTTTTCTAAAGTAAAATATTAGGAATATCTTTTCATGTCAATACAGATCTTTATTGTACTTTTTCTTGTTGATGTTTTCAAGTTCATAACTGACAGAAATCTTGTAATAAAAATTGAGGTATTTATCTTTGCGTGCTTTTTTTATTTTCAACTTTTTTCTGCTTTATTGAGATGTGATTTATATATATATATATTTGTAAATGCAAGCATTTGAAGTGTATGATTCTAAGAGTTTTAACAAAGATATATACCTGATCATCACCACCCCATCAACATATAGATCATTTCCATTACCTCTGAAGTTCTCTTGTATTCTGTTGCAGTCCTTCATCCCTGCCTCTGCCTGAAGAACCACCAGACTGATTTCTATCACTGTAGTTTAGCTTATTCTAGAGCTTCATATACTTTTTCTTTTGGCTGCGCCACGTGGCATGCAGAAATGTGAGACCTTAGTTCCCTGACTAGGGATCGAACCCGTACCTTCTGTGGTGGAAGCACGGAGTCCTAAGCACTGGACTGCCAGGGAATTCCCTAGAGCTTCATATACATTGAATCATATAGTGTGTACTTTTTAAGTCTGGCTTCATTCAAACTCACCATAATTCAGATACGTCTTGAGTCAATTTTGGCAATTCATATTTTTAAAGAAAAGCATCCATTTATATTTTCAAACTTATTGCCACGGAGTTTGCATAGTAGTCATATACATGTAAAACTGTTTTAACTGTGTTTATGGTTGTATTCCTCTTTTCATTGTTTGTGTTATGTATTTGTGTCTATTCTTATTTTTTATTCATTAGCCTTGATAGAGATTTATCTGTTTCATCTTTTCAAGTAATCTTTCTTGGATTTTTTTATGATTATCATTTCTTTTTTTTAAATTTTTAAATTTTTTTATACAGCAGGTTCTTATTAGTCATCAGTTTTATACACATCAGTGTATACTTGTCAATCCCAATCGCCCAATTCAGCACACTACCATCCCCACACCCCTGCGGCTTTCCCACCTTGGTGTCCATACGTTTGTTCTCTACATCTGTGTCTCAACTTCTGCCCTGTAAACCGGTTCATCTGTACCATTTTTCTAGGTTCCACATACATGTGTTAATATACAATATTTGTTTTTCTCATTCTGACTTACTTCACTCTGTATGACAGTCTCTAGATCCATCCACATCTCAAAAAATGACTCAGTTTTTTTCCTTTTTATGGCTGAGTAATATTCCATTGTATATATGTACCACATCTTCTTTATCCATTCGTCTGTCATTGGGCATTTAGGTTGCTTCCATGACCTGGCTATTGTAAATAGTGCTGCAATGAACATTGGGGTGCATGTGTCTTTCTGAATTATGGTTTTCTCTGGGTATATGCCCAGTAGTGGGATTGCTGGATCATATGGTAATTCTATTTTTACTTTTTAAGGAACCTCCATACTGTTCTCCATAGTGGCTGTATCAATTTACATTTCCACCAGCAGTGCAAGAGGGTTCCCTTTTCTCCACACCCTCTCCAGCATTTGTTTGTAGATTTTCTTATGAAACCCATTCTAACTGGTGTGAAGTGATACCTCATTGAAGTTTTGATTTGCATTTCTCTAATAATTAGTGATGTTGAGCAGCTTTTCCTGTGCTTCTTGGCCATGTGTATGTCTTCTTTGGAGAAATGTCTATTAAGGTCTTCTGCACATTTTTGGATTGGGTTGTTTGTTTCTTTAATATTGAGCTGCATGAGTTGTTTATACATTTTGGAGATTAAACCTTTGTCCGTAGATTCCTTTGCAAATATTTTCTCCCATTCTGAGGGTTGTCTTTTTGTCTTGTTTATGGTTTCCTTTGCTTTGCAAAAGCTTTTAAGTTTCATTAGGTCCCATTTGTTTATTTTTCTTTTTATTTCTATTACTCTAGGAGGTGGATCAAAAAAGATCTTGTTGTGATTTATGTCAAAGAGTGTTCTTCCTATGTGTTCCTCTAAGAGTTTTATAGTGTCCAGTCTTACATTTAGGTCTCTAACCCATTTTGACTTTATTTTTGTGTATGGTGTTAGGGAGTGTTCTAATTTCATTCTTTTACATGTAGCTGTGCAGTTTTCCCAGCACCACTTATTGAAGAGACTGTCTTTTCTTCATTGTATATCCTTGCCTCCTTTGTCATAGACAGTTGACCATAGGTGCGTGGGTTTATCTCTGGGCTTTCTATCTTGTTCCATTGATCTATGTTCTGTTTTTGTGCCAGTACCATATTGTCTTGATTACTGTAGCTTTGTAGTATAGTCTGAAGTCAGGGAGTCTGATTCCTCCAGCTCGGTTTTTTCCCTCAAGACTGCTTTGGCTATTTGGGGTCTTTTGTGCCTCCATACAAATTTTAAGATTTTTTGTTCTAGTTCCATAAAAAATGCCATTGGTAATTTGATAGGGATTGCATTCAATCTGTAGATTGCTTTCGGTAGTAGAGTCATTTTCACAATATTGATTCTTCCAATCCAAGAACATGGTATATCTCTCCATCTGTTGGTATTATCTTTAATTTCTTTCATCACTGTCTTATAGTTTTCTGCATACAGGTCTTTTGTCTCCCTAGGTAGGTTTATGCCTAGTTATTTTATTCTTTTTGTTGCATTGGTAAATGGGAGTATTTCCTTAATTTCTCTTTCAGATTTTTCATCATTAGTGTATAGGAATGCAAGAGATTTCTGTGCATTAATCTTGTATCCTGCAATTTTACCAAATTCATTGATTAACTCTAGTAGTTTTCTGGTGGCATTTTTAGGATTCTCTATGTATAGTAACATGACATCTGCAAACAGAGACAGTTTTACTTCTTCTTTTCCAATTTGTATTCCTTTTATTTCTTTTTCTTCTCTGATTGCTGTGGCTAGGACTTCCAAAACTATGTTGAATGGTAGTGGTGAGAGTGGACATCCTTGTCTTGTTCCTGATCTTAGAGGAAATGCTTTCAATTTTTCACCATTGAGAAGGATGTTTGCTGTGGGTTTGTTGTATATGGCCTTTATTATGTTGAGGTAGGTTCCCTCTATGCCCACTTTCTGTAGAGTTTTTATCATAAATGGGTGTTGAATTTTTTAGAAGCTTTTTCTGCATCTATTGAGATGACCATATGGTTTTTATTCTTCAATTTGTTAATATGGTGTATCACATTGATTGATTTCCTTACATTGAAGAATCCTTGCATCCCTGGGATAAATCCCACTTTATCATGGTGTATGATCCTTTTAATGTGTTGTTGGATTTTGTTTGGTAGTATTTTGTTGAGGACTTTTGCATCTATATTCATGAGTGATACTGGTCTGTAATTTTCTTTTTTTGCAATATCTTTGTCTGGTTTTGGTATCAGGGTGATGGTGGCCTCATGGAATGAGTTTGGGAGTGTTCCTTCCTCTGCAGTTCTTTGGAAGAGTTTGAGAAGGATGGGTGTTTGCTCTTTAAATATTTGATAGAATTCACCTGTGAAGGCATCTGGTCCTGGACTTTTGTTTGTTGGAAGATTTTTAATGACAGTTTCAATTTCATTACTTGTGATTCGTCTGTTCATATTTTCTATATCTTCCTGGTTCAGTCTTGGAAGTTTATACCTTTCTAAGAATTTGTCCATTTCTTCCAGGTTGTCCAATTTATTGGCATAGAGTTGCTTGTAGTAGTCTCTTAGGATGGTTTGTATTTCTGTGGTGCCTGTTGTAACTCCTCCTTTTTCATTTCTAATTTTATTGATTTGAGTCCTCTCCCTCTTTTGCTTGATGAGTCTGGCTAATGGTTTATCAATTGTGTTTATCCTCAGAGAACCAGCTTTTAGTTTTATTGATCTTTGCTATTGTTTTCTTTGTTTCTATTTCATTTACTTCTGCTCTGATCTTTATGATTTCTTTCCTTCTGCTAACTTTGGGTTTTGTTTGTTCTTCTTTCTCTAGTTCCTTTAGGTGTAAGGTTATATTGTATATTTGAGATTTTTCTTGTTTCTTGAGGTAGGCTTGTATAGCTATAAATTTCCCTCTCAGAACTGCTTTTGCTGATCCCATAGGTTTTGTTTGTTTGTTTTTTGCGGTACGCGGGCCTCTCACTGTTGTGGCCTCTCCTGTTGCGGAGCACAGGCTCTGGACGTGCAGACCTGGCAGCCATGGCTCACAGGCCCAGCCGCTCTGCCATCCCATAGTTTTTGGATCTTCGTGTTTTCACTGTCATTTGTCTCTATGTATTTTTTGATTTCCTCTTTGATTTCTTCAGTAATCTCTTGGTTATTTAGTAATGTATTGTTTAGCCTCCATGTGTTTGTGTTTTTTACGGTTTTTTTCCCCTGTAATTGATTTCTAATCTCATAGCGTTTTCGTCAGAAAAGGTGCTTGATATGATTTCAGTTTTCTTAAATTTACTGAGGCTTGCTTTGTGACCCAAGATGTGATCTATCCTGGAGAATATTCCATACGCACTTGAGAAGTAAGTGTAATCTGCTGTTTTTCGATGGAACGTCCTATAAATATCAATTAAATCTATCTGGTCTGTTGTATCATTTAAAGCTTGTGTTTCCTTATCTATTTTCATTTTGGATGATCTGTCCATTGGTGTAAGTGAGGTGTTGAAGTCCCCCACTATTATTGTGTTACTGTCGATTTCCTCTTTTAGAGCTGTTAGCAGTTGCCTTATGTATTGAGGTGCTCCTATGTTGCCTGCATATGTATTTATAATTGTTATATCTTCTTCTTGGATTGATCCCTTGATCATTATGTAGTGTCCTTCCTTGTCTCTTGTAACATTCTTTATTTTAAAGTCTATTTGATATAAGTATTGCTACTCCAGCTTTCTTTTGATTTCCATTTGCATGGAATATCTTTTTCCATCTCCATCCCCTCACTTTCATTCTGTATGTGTCCCTAGGTCTGAAGTGGGTCTCTTGTAGACAGCATATATATGGGTCTTGTTTTTGTATCCTTTCAGCAAGCCTGAATGTCTTTTGGTTGGAACATTTAATACATTCACATTTGAGGTAATTATTAATATGTATGTTCCTATTACCATTTTCTTAATTGTTTTGGGTTTGTTTTTATAGGTCCTTTTCTTCTCTTGTGTTTCCCGCTTAGAGAAGTTCCTTTAGCGTTTGTTGTAGAGCTGGTTTGGTGGTGCTGAATTCTCTTAGCTTTTGCTTGCCTGTAAAGCTTTTGGTTCCTCATCGAATCTGAATGAGATCCTTGCCAGGTAGAGTAATCTTGGTTGTAGGTTCTTCCCTTTTATCACTTTAAGTATATCATGCCACTTCCTTCTGGCTTGTAGAGTTTCTGCTGAGAAATCAGCTGTTAACCTTATGGGAGTTCTCTTTTATGTTATTTGTCGTTTTTCCCTTACTGCTTTCAATAATTTTTCTTTGTCTTTAATTTTTGCCAATTTAATTACTCTGTGTGTCAGCGTGTTTCTCCTTGGGTTTATCCTGTATGTGACTCGCTGTGTTTCCTGGACTTGGGTGGCTATTTCCTTTCCCATGTTAGGGAAGTTTTTGACTATAATCTCTTCCGATATTTTCTCTGGTCCTTTCTCTCTCTCTTCTCCTTCTGGGACCCCTATAATGCGAATGTTGTTGCGTTTAATGTTGTCTCAGAGGTCTCTTAGGCTGTCTTCATTTATTTTCATTCTTTTGTCTTTATTCTGTTCCGTGGCAGTGAATTCCACCATTCTGTCTTCCAGGTCACTTATCCATTCTTCTGCCTCAGTTATCCTGCTCTTGATTCCTTCTAGTGTAGTTTTCATTTATTTTATTGTTCATCTCTGTTTTTTTGTTCTTTAATTCTTCTATATCTTTGTTAAACATTTCTTGCATCTTTTCGATCTTTGCCTCCATTCTTTTTCCGAGGTCCTGGATCATCTTCACTATCATTATTCTGAATTCCTCTTCTGGAAGGTTGCCTATCTCCACTTCATTTAGTTGTTTTTCTGGGGTTTTATCTTGTTCCTTCATCTGGTACATAGCCCTCTGCCTTTTCATCTTTCTGTGAATGTGGTTTTTGTTCCACAGGCTGCAGGATTGTAGTTCTTCTTGCTTCTGCTGTCTGCCCTCTGGTGGATGAGGCTATCTAAGGGGCTTGATGAGAGGGACTGGTGGTGGGTAGAGCTGACTGTTGCTTTGGTGGGCAGAGCTCAGTAGAACTTTAATCCACTTGACTGTTGATGGGTGGGCTGGGTTCCCTCCCTGTTGGTTGTTTGGCCTGGGGCAACCCAACACTGGACCCTACCTGGGCTCTTTGGTGGGGCTAATGGTGGACTCCGGAGGGCTCACGCCAAGGAGTACTAACCAGAACTTCTGCTGCCAGTGTCCTTGTCCCCACGGTGAGCCACAGCCACCCCCCGCCTCTGCAGGAGACCCTCCAGCACTAGCAGGTATGTCTGGTTCAGTCTCCTATGGGGTCACTGCTCCTTCCCCTGGGTCCCGATGTGCACACTACTTTGTGCCCTCCAAGAGTGGAGTCTCTGTTTCCCCCTGTCCTGTCGAAGTCCTGTAATTAAATCCCACTATGGTTCAAATTCTGATTCTCTGAGAATTCCTCTTCCCATTGCTGGACCCCAGGTTGGGAAGCCTGATGGGGGCTCAGTGCCTTCACTGCAGTGGGTGGACTTCTGTGGAATAAGTGTTCTCCAGTCTGTGAGTCACCCACCCAGCAGTTACGGGATTTGACTTTACTGTGATTGCACCCCTCCTACAATCTCATTTTGGCTCCTCCTTTGTCTTTGGATGTGGGGTATCTTTTTTTGGTGAGTTCCAGTGTCTTCCTGTCGATGATTGCCCAGCAGCTAGTTGTGATTCTGGTGTTCTCATAAGAGGGAGTGAGAGCACATCCTTCTACTCTGCCATCTTGGTTCCTCCCGGCACAACAGTCTATCATCTTGCTTTGGTCATTGATTTCTCTTTTACATTCTGTTATCCTATTTTCCTTAGGTCCATTTTATTTTATTTTATTTTTGCATTCTTGATTCGACACTTAATTTTAATGTTAATAATAAAAGATTTTAATCTCTTAAACGTTCTTCAAAGTACGACATTGGCTGTATCACCTAAGATTTGTTATATAATATTGGCATTATTAATTTTTAACTTTTTAAAAATGTTTTCAATTTGGTTATGTTTACATTTTTTATGTCTTGACCCATCAAAATCTTTATTTTATAATAAAGTAGATTATTTCTTTTCCATTCTATTCTAAAAGTATTGTTATAATTAGTCTTATTTCTGTCTTTTTGTTGTCATCTTAATCTTGTTTTACTAATATATCCTTTTTTGTCATGTGCTTGGATCATGTTTTCTTTGTTTTTATAGTCTCAACGTTTTGCCCTACTTTTTTTGGTTGTATATTTTCTGGAATTTGCATATCTGGTTTAACGAAGATCATGCTATAAGCAGTGGCAATGGGGAGGTGGTCTGGTAGAGAACAGAGCTATGCCTCACAGAATATCTTCAAAGAGGAATTATTAGAGAGAATTATTAGAGAGGAATATTTGTCTGATAATCTGGTTGGTCAGGCTGTAGTCTCTTGAGTCAGTAAACAGATGCTGGGAGAGGTTTAAAGCAGGTTTCCTGTGTATTTTTCAGGAAGTTAAAAAATTTAGGTAATTCACGTACCATAAAATTTATCATTTGTAAGTGTACAATTCAGTGGTTTTTAGATATTCACAAGGTTGTAAAACCATCTGCACTGTCTGATTCCAAAACATTTTCATCATTCCCAAAACCCTGTACCCATTAGTAATCACTCCATATTACTCTCTCCCCTTAGCCCATGGCATCCATCAATTTATGTTCTGTTTCTATGGATTTACTTAACTCTAGACATTTCATGTAAATGGAATCATAGAATATGTGGCCCTTGGGTCTGGCCTTCATTTCCGCCTTCTTTTGTGTTAAATCTTTTGTGTTAAATATTTCCTAGTGTACCATAGTAGTTCCCTGGTTGTTTCTTTATTATATATTTTGAGTTGTTTTCTTAGTAGTTGCCCTTGGGAATTACTAACATCTTAATTCATAAGAATCTAGTTTGGATCTATGGCAACTTAATTTCAATTGTTTATAAAAACCTTGCTTTGAGATAGTTCTGTTGTCTTCCTTCCTACTTCTTTATGCTGTTTTCATACAGATTAATTCTCTATATACATCATATGTTCATCAATTCAGGTTTATAATGATTATGTCCTTTTAAATCAGATAGGAGGGAAAAGTTACAACTAAAAAATTTTATACTGTCTTTTATATTTACCTGTGTAAATTACCTTTACCTGTGCTTTTTATTTCTTCATGTAGATTCAAGTTACTGTCTAGTGCCTTTGATTTCAGCCTGAAGGTCTTCTTTTAATATTTCTTGTAGGGTAGGTCAGCTAGTGATGGATTCTGTCAGTTTTTGTTTATCTGGGAGCTTCTTAATTTCTTCTTTATTTTTGAAGGATAGTTTTGTCAGATATAGAATTCTTGGTCGAATTTTTTTCTTTTAGCACTTTGAGAAGTTATCCCACTGTATTCTGGTCTCCATGGTTTCTGGTGAAAAATCAGATGTTAATCTTATTGAGGATCCCCTGTATGTAATGAGTTGTTTCTCTCAGTTGCTTTCAGTGTTCTTTCCACAGTTTGATTTTGATGTGTCTGGGTTTGAATGTCTTTGAGTTTTTTTTACTTGGAGTTTGTTGAGCTGCTTTTTTTTTTTTTTTTTTTTTTTGCGGTACGCAGGCCTCTCACTGTTGTGGCCTCTCCCGTTGCGGAGCACAACCTCCGGATGTGCAGGCCCAGCGGCCATGGCTCACGGGCCCAGCCACTCCATGGCACGTGGGATCCTCCCAGACCGGGGCACGAACTCATGTCCTCTACATCAGCAGGTGGACTCTCAACCACTGTGCCACCAGGGAAGCCCTGTTGAGCTTCTTAAATACGTAGATTAATGTTTTTTCATCAAATTTGGGAAGTTTTTAGCTATTATTTCTTCAAATATTCTCTCTACCTCTTTTTCTCCTCTCCTTCTGAGACTCTCATCATGTGTGTGTTGGTATGCTTGCTGTTATCCCACAGGATCTGTTCATCTTTCATCATTCTTTTTTCTTTCTGTTCCTCAAACTATAACTGTTCCTCAGACGTTATAGTCTCAGTTGACCTGCCAACAACTTCATTGATTCTTTCTTCTGCCTGCTCATATCTGATGTTTGAGCCTCTCTAGTGAATCTTAGACTTTAGTTAACTACGTACATTTTGACTCCAGAATTTCTATTTGGCAAGACATACTTCTCATGCTTTCCTTTAGTTCTGCAGACATGGTTTGCTTTAGATCTTTGAACATATTTAAAATTAAAACTTAAGTTTTTTTCTAGTAGGTCAAGCATCTGTGCTTCCTTATGGGTAGATGATTGATAGCTGTTTTCCTTTGTGTGAGCTCTACTTTCTTGTTTCTTTGCATGTCTCTCTTGTTGTTGTTGAAAAGTAGACGTTTTAAATAATATAGCAACTCTAAATCATATGATCCTGTAATCCCACTCCTGGGCATATATCCAGAGAAAACTGTAATTCAAAAAGATCTATGCACACCAATGTTCATTGCAGCACTATTTACAGTAGCCAAGACATGGACGCAACCTAAGTGTCCATCAACAGATGGATGGATAAAGATGTGGTATATCTATACAATGGAATATTACTCAGCCATAGAAGAGAATGAGATAATGCCCTTTGCAGCAACATGGATGGACCTAAAGATTATCATAATAAGTGAAGTAAGCCAGACAAAGATAAATATCGTATGATATCACTTATATGTGGACCCTAAAAAAATTAATACAAATGAACTTATTTATAAAACAGAAATAGATCCACAGACATAGAAAACAAACTTATGGTTACCAAAGGGAGAATGGGGGGATGGATAAATTAGGAGTTTGGGATAAAATATACACACTACTATATAACCAAGAAGGACCTACTGTATAGAACAGGAAACTATATGCAATATTCTGTAATAGCCTATAAGTGAAAAGAATCTGAAAAAGAATAGATTTTATATATATCTATAAATTATATGTGTATATATGTATATGTGTATGTACTTATATACATGTATAACTGAATCACTGTGCTGTACACCTGAAACTAACAATAGTATAAATCAACTATAGTTCAACTAAAAATACCTATATGTGATGATGAATGTGAGCTTAAAAAAAAAAATTTGGCAGCTCTAGAAATCAGATTCTTCCTTCTCCCCTGGATTGGTTGTTGCTGATTTTGGTTATTGTTGTTTGTTTAGTAACTTTTGCTAAATTAACCCTGTGAAAGTCTTTGTTGTGTCTGGCCACTGATATCTGTATTTGGTTAGCTCAGTGGTCAGGTAATGACTGAACTAGAACCGGTAAATTTCCCAGTCTTTACTGAGAGGATCTGTGTGCATTTGGGGCACTCCTTCAACCCTCAGCTTGGCAGTTGACAGCTCTGCCTTAGCCTTTATTTCCTGCCTGTTCAGAGCTTCAAGTTTAGCCAGAGGTGAGAGCTTAAGACCTTCTCAGGTCTTTCCTGAACATATTCACAGCCCTGAGTATGCATACAGCCCTGTGCTTGCATTTGGCCTTCTAGATTTCCAGGAATATGTTGGAGCTTTGAACATCTTATTCTCCGCTTTTTTCTCTTAAGCCCTTTGGTTATTGTTTTGTTTGCCCTAGCTGTTACCCACTGCCTGTAAAATTGTTTTTGACAAACACCCACCCAAGGGAGAACGTTTTATGCACTGAGTAAGCTCAGAGGTCAAATAGAAACAGCTTTGCAAGTGGGGGTCTTCTAGGGAACCACCATACAGGTCAAATAATGACAATTCTATAGGAATAAATCTTTGAAATTCTGCTCCAGTGTGCTCACTCTGGTAACTGCTAGGCTGTACTAAGAAGTGCAGCAGGTTGTTATTTTTAAAGACTATCGTGTAACTGAGAGCTGGAGATGAGACTAGGGCACTGATATTCAGCTGTTTTCTTGAATTAAGACTCCCCAGGTTTCTACAACCCTTTGGTTAGTTTCCAGAGTTCTGAAAAAGTTGATTCAAACAGTTTTTGCCAGTTTTTTCATTGCTTTTATTATGGAAGAGAGAATTTTTGGAAGTCCTTACTCTTCCATTTTCAATTATGTCACCCTCAGGCAATTTTTTTTTTTTTTTTTTTTTTTTTTGCGGTACGCGGGCCTCTCACTGTTGTGGCCTCTCCCGTTGCGGAGCACAGGCTCCGGACGCGCAGGCTCAGCGGCCATGGCTCACGGGCCCAGCCGCTCCGCGGCATGTGGGATCTTCCCGGACCAGGGCACGAACCCGCGTCCCCTGCATCGGCAGGTGGACTCTCAACCACTGCGCCACCAGGGAAGCCCACCCTCAGGCAATTTTTAATTAAGTGGAATCAGATAATGGCATGAGTTGAAGGCTGGATGTATTTTCTTGTTCCAGTTCCATTCTCTCTTATAATTAATGCCTTTTAACCCTTTGAGATTCTGGAGAATTTAGGCTTAGGAGCCGGCCTGCCTGGATTCAGATCTAGCTCTGCTACTTATTAATTTTATGACCTTGGGCAAGTTACTTAACTTTTCTGTGCTTTAGTGTCTTCATCTGTAAAATGGAGATAATGATAACACCTACCAAAAGGGTTGTGACAGTTTTAAAAGTCAGTCTTTGTAATGTACTTAGAACAATGTGTGGCCCATAGTAGGCACTCAAGAGATTACCTGTTTTCGAAGTTATAATGTTGAATAATTTTAGATAATGTGCATCTGTTAGTTTTGATTGTATTTTTTGTATATCAAGGATTTGTTAACTTCCAATGAATATAAATTAGGAAAATATTGTAAAAGAATTATTATAAAATATGTTAATATTTCTATAGAAATATGAGTCCAAGAAAATGTGCATTTCTTACATGTGTTATTCAGTAAGCATTAAAAAATGAATGGAAATCCCAGATAAAGTATGATGAAGAAAGGTATCATTATATGTTTATTATTTATAATAATATCTGTTTATTATCTTTATTAGGTTAATAATAATGAAATGGTTGCATTGCAACGAGAACCCGATAACCCTTATGATAAGAATGCAATTAAAGTAAACAATGTGAATGGAAATCAGGTCGGCCATATAAAGAAAGATCTTGCAGCTGCCTTGGCCTATATCATGGACAACAAATTGGCTCAAGTTGAAGGGTAATGCACTTTTGGAGTTCAGTTTTAATAATTGTGAGTTGTAGTGATCTTTGAATGTAAGGGTATGTAAAGTTGCCCTGACAACTTTTGTTGCTATACCTTTAGTATGCATTCAATAAATGTTTTAATTCTTCTTTCATCTGCCTGCACTACCCTAGCCATCAAATAGCTGTTCCCTCACTTTCCTGGTAAATTATTACCATGGAGAAAAATAGACTTTGGTTCAAATATTAGAAAGTCCACACCATCTTTTAAGAAAAAAGCTTTTTAAAAAGCCTTTTAGTGCATTGATTTGAGAAGTTTGGAAGTGTTTGTTTAAATCAGGTTGTAAGCTGATAGCCTGTGATCAGATGTACATGAGTTTGGTTTTGCCTACACAGTGTTTAATTTTTTTTTCAGTTATTTCCGATATTCGAATATCTGGACATTCTACATTTTATGCATATTAATTTTTCCCTAATTATACAAAATTATTTATAAATATTTCTCTTGATAAATGGAAGATCTGGTAATGCAGGATACTTATTTCCACATGACGTCATTTGATTGGAGATAAGTAGCAGCTGTTGCATTATCTAGGCATATACCTTCTTAGTTCTACCACCTGTTCCTTTTTTAAATCTCCCAGTCTCTTTGGTTACATTTTCTCTTTTATGCGTTTGTGTCTGTGACCTCAATTTTAGTATATTAGTATATTAGATATATTTAGGATATTAAAAGGTGAGTTTGGAAGATAAATATTTAGCAGTGTCTTCTCACTTGTTTACTTGTTTTCTCCTTCCTCAGTTCATCAAGTTTTTCAGATATTGAGAGTAAACTTTCAGTGAATCCTGGATCAGAAATAGTTCTTGGAAATCCTTCCCCATGCTCCCAGAATGGGTTGCTGCACTCAGTGGTTCTGTTAGTGGAAGCTCTGCCTTCTGAATTAAACTTGCTATTTTACCTATCTTATGATCTTGGTAATAGGCTAACTACGCATTTAAACACTTTTACCTCACCTGAGTTTCTTCTGGCATTCTGGTCCTAAAAACTGCCTTTTCTTCTCGTTATTGTTGGTCCTAGTCCGTGTCCGTTTTCTTCCTAGTCTGCTCAGTTAGTTCCTTTCTGTTGTGCTTGCATGCAGAATTTGAATGTGGCAGTTATTTAACAAGATTTTTAATGAGACTTAAAGGTAAAAAAATAACACTTCTAATTTCTCTTTTTTTTTTCTTTCTTAATTATAATAGGGTAGTTCCTTTTGGTGCAAACAATGCTTTTACCATGCCTTTGCATATGACTTTTTGGGGAAAAGAAGAAAATAGAAAAGCAGTTTTAGATCAGTTGAAGAAACATGGATTTAAATTGGGTCCTGCACCAAAAAGTAAGTTCAGGGTTTAACCTACTATTATTGTGATATTGTTAAGATGCTGGAATTGTAAAACATTTATTCTCTTAAGTAATACCTTGAATTTGGGTGGCTAAATTAATTAGTGCTGAAGGCTCCAAGTTCTTTTGTTAGGAATCTTTTTAAGGAAATCCTTGAATTTTTTTTCTCTTTATTTTGAAATAACTATAGATTCATAGGAGGTTGCACACATACACAGAAAAATGTGCAAGGAGGTCCCTCCCCTAACTTCCCCCAGTGATAATATCTGGAAATCTCTGATTTTAAACATTCTCTTTAATAAGTTACAGACAATAAGAATCTCCTAATAGAGAATGAAAAAGTATTATTTGTTTTTCAAAAGTTTGTTTAAATAATGTGGAATTCTTCTAATGTATTTTTTGAATAACCTAGCAGATTTAGTTTTAAAATTTTTAAAACACATATTAAGGGAATTTTTAATTCAGCTTATTAGACAAGCTTTAAAAGCTATTTACTAAAAGATAATTTATTTCATTTGGTGATTTTATTCTTTTCATTTTGTAAATTACAGCTTTAGGATTCAGTTTGGAAAGTGGTTGGGGCTCTGGAAGAGCGGGACCAAGCTATAGTATGCCAATTCATGCTGCAGTACAGATTACAACTGAACAGGTGCACTTCTCTTTTATTTCGTAACTAAAAGTGAAGAGTGAAATTTAAATGCTGAAGGTTGATGTTTAAAAATATAAGATAAATATGCATCTGTTAGTATTAGTGATATTTATATTGTTATGGAACATGTAGAATAAATAAAATATATTGCAAATATTTATGTAGAAAGAAAGCAGTGATAAGGAATATGTCCACATACATGCATTCATATATACATTGAAACACACACATTGCTGTATACACCTGTGATGTTTTACTCTGTTTTGATGTTTTTGTATTATTTGAAATTTTTAAAATAGCCATAATTTTTAAAAAGTTGAAGCTTGAAACTTAACTCCTTTCAGGAAGGTTGCAAATGCAGTGCTAAAAAAACTAGTTCTGAATCTCTGGCCTTAGTCTATTTCTAACTTTGTCTGCTTTGTGATCCAGGATACTGTTATGCTGGGTTAGTTTGGGGAAAAAAGGTTATAAAGTAAATTAATGCAGATCAATCTACCAATTACATCAAAATTTTTTTTGTCTCTACTCATCAGTGTTATTAGTCTTTTTATATTCTAATTGTAGTTACTGTACTTTCCCTGCTCATTGTTAGAAGGGCTTGAGCCTGTGTCTGTCATTCTTTTTTTTTTTTTAATTAATTTATTTTATTTTTGGCTGCGTTGGGTCTTCATTGTTGCACGCAGGCTTGCTCTAGTTGAGGCAGGCAGGGGCTACTCTTCCATGCGATGCGCAGGCTTCTCATTGCAGTGGCTTCCCTTTGTTGTGGAGCATGGGCTCAGTAGTCGTGGTTCGCGGGCTCTAGAGCAGTCTTAGTATCTGTGGCGCAAAGGCCCAGCTGCTCCGTGGCATGTGGTATCCTCCCGGACCAGGGCTTGAACCCATGTCTCCTGCATTGGCAGGCAGATTCTTAACAACTGCGCCACCAGGGAAGCTCTTGAGCTTGTGTCTGGTGGGTAAACCCCAGATTACCTCTCCTCACTTTTTAGATTTGGCCTGATTTCTTCTGGGCTGTTGCTATGTATTTATTTGCTAATTTACAAAAGTAATTATAATATATATATGTTACTGTACGATTGGACTAGATCAGTTTAAAGAACCAACTAAAGATTAGCATAAGATTGAAATTATCCTAATATTTTGTAGCACATAGCAAATTTCTGATTGCAGTAATAATCAATGAAATGTCCGAAAAAGTCAAATATACTTGGTAGGATCTGCCAAAATGGTTTGAATATAGTTAATAGAATCACAGAATTTCAATGGCAGAAGGAACCTTAGAGACACTCTAAATCTAGTTCATCCCGTTTCTTTTGTGGTAATAAGATACAGGGCCATATAGATTAAGTGTCTTGCCCAAAGTTATATAAAGGTTTTTTTGTGACAGAGTTGTGACTGAAACCCAGGACTTAAAACTCTATCCTGTATTCTTTCGACTGTAACAGTTACCTAAAGGATCTATTTATTCTGCCATTATTGAGCAGCGTAGTATCTCAAAGAATTAATTTATTTTATGTACCTTTTGGTATTCGACTCTTTTAGTTAATTAAATGACTTGAAATCTCTGAATTAAGTGCAATTATTGTTTGAATTGGTTTGTTTCATAATGTTTCTTATTGCTGTTTGTTGTAGCTTAAGACAGAGTTCGACAAATTGTTTGAAGATTTAAAGGAAGATGATAAAACTCAGGAAATGGAACCAGCTGAGGTACTGAGCCAGTATTTTCTATTTAAAAGTATTTGGAATTTAAAAATACGGTATTAATCTATACATTTTTCATCACAAGATCAACTTTTCTAGATTCTGCATGGGGTAAAAGAAAGGGCTTATTGTATTTCTATTTATGACGTTTCTTTTATTTATAGGCTGTTGAAACACCGTTGCTTCCACATCAAAAACAAGCTCTAGCTTGGATGGTTTCACGGGAAAACAGTAAAGAACTTCCACCATTCTGGGAACAGCGAAATGACTTGTACTATAACACAATAACAAATTTTTCTGAAAAGGACCGACCAGAAAATGTTCATGGAGGAATTTTAGCTGATGATATGGGTTTGGTAATTATATTTTTCCTTGAGTTAATAATGTTTTATTTTGTAACTAAGATTTTATATGAAGTAATTTTGAAGTAGATAGAGATGGGAATATGTTGGTGCCAGTTTGGGACTCGATATCACTGTGAGTATAGAACATAATTTTTTCTGTGGTTTTCACTTCAAATAATGCTGAGCTTTTTTTTTTTTTTTCTTTTGGCTTGTTTGCCTAAGGTACAATTAAAATAATTGGCAGTAATGATATAAACATGTGTTTTTCAATTTTCTTTTGAAATTCAGGGTAGCTTATCTTTCATGGGTTTTCTTAGAGAAAAGATATGATTCCTTACACCAGCAGTTTTTATACTTTTTGGTCTCAGCAGCTCTTTATGTTCTTAAAAATTATTGAGGATCCCAAAGAGTGTCTGTCTTTGTGGGTTATCTCTATTCCTATATCTATTAATATTTATGGTACTAGATATTAAAATTTTTTATTATTTTAAAAATAACAGTTAAAAAACTCATTATGTGTTAACAGAAATAGCATATTTTTCAATGAAATGTACTCCAAGACAAAAGCAATTTTGATGAGAAGACTGGCACTGTTTTACATTTTTGCAAGTCTCTTTAATGTTTGGCCTAATAATTGACAGCTGAATTCTCATATCTGTTCTTTCATTCATTCTGTGTGATACGTTGTTTTTGTTGAAGAATACAAAGAAAATTAGTCCTCATGCAGATATGTATTTGAAAGGGAGTATTTTAAAAGACTTTTTAAGATAACTAGATTTTCTTTGCTACAAGAAGATTAAGCAAATATTAGTTTATTAAAGGTTAATAATTATAATGTGGAACTTTTTTGTTTTTTGGCTGCACCATGCGGGATCTTAGCTCCCCGACTGGGGATCAAACCAGTGCTCCCTGCATTGGGAACACAGAGTCGTAACCCCTGGACTGCCAGGAAAGTTCCTATAGTGTGGAACTTAAAAAATCATATCAATGAACTTTTTATACTTTGTTTCATTAATATCCATTGGTGTAGCTTGCACGTTGAATGGATATTTTACCCATGCATGGTTTTTAGCATTAGGTGTTGCTCATTTGGAATATATTGGTTCACTGAGTTACACAGATCTGCCAAATGTTGATGCATTTCATTATACAATGCAAAAACATTTACATTCATTGATACTACTGCTGATCTTATTAGAAAGGCATTTACATTTGGGAAGCTTTTCTACTCATAGTGTTGGATGCAAGTTTTCTAACATAATTTTTGCTTGAAAGCTCAAATTTTATCATTAACAACAAACACTGTCAGTTGTTTCCTTTGGAGTTGATAGGCTCATTTTATTCATTTTTTTCAAGAAAATGTCTGCCACTCAGTCATGAATAACTAGTTATCAGTCATTCTTTCAAGTTAAAATGGTGGTACTTGAAAGTGACGATGCATGGTATCTAGTTCGGCTTGTAATTCAGTCTCACAAGTGATTTTTCTCTAGATAACCTTCATATTTTGGTATGCAAAAGAAGTATTTTGTGTACTTGCCATCTTCTTACACAGAATATTTAAAACGTGTATACTTAAGAGGTGAGATTTGGTAAAATGAATGTGTACTGCTTTATCAAGAACATTCTTTTTGTGGGCTTCTTAGTTGCAAAGTGCCGGCTCCTTAGTTGCAGCATGTGGGCTCCTTAGTTGTGGCAGGCAGGCTCCTTAGTTGCAGCAGGTGGACTCCTTAGCTGCGGCAGGCAGGCTCCTTGATTGTGGCATGCGAACTCTTAGCTGTGGCATGCATGTGCGATCTAGTTCCCTGACCAGGAATTGAAACCAGCCCCTAGCATTGGGAGTGTGGAGTCATATCCACTGCGCCACCAGGGAAGTCCCTCAAGAACATTTGTAAAGAGCATTCTTAAAGTGAAACTGTTTCTTTGGTTTGTCTTTTTTTTTTTTTTAACTGTATGTGGCGGTTAAAAATACAGTGACCACTAGTATAATGTAGTGCCAACTGCTTTGTGTCATGCTAAGGCAGCAGCAGTTTTACCCACCATTGCTTTCTGTGGAATTACTACAGATATCAACACAAGTAAGGTCTTAGTAGAATTATTAAAATAGTTTTGACTGCACATACTTCTGAAAGGGTCCTGGGGAGCTCCTAGGACCTGTGCACCACACTTTGAAAACTGCTGCTTTACAATGCTTTCAACTTGAAAGAGGTTTATTTCTATGTTGCTATTTATAAATTCAGCTATGGAAAATAATGAAAATTTTCATGATTCTGTTTTTAAAAAATGCACAAGAAATATCTTGTCCTGTATGCTTTATTGGTAAGGTATATAGTCTTTAAGTCTTGGAAATATCTTTAAATGAAATTTAATAAAGTAATTATCTTATGTCCATACTGGGATTACTAATCATTTTAAGTTAGCTCTGAATTACATGGCAAGCAAGTAGTTGTAGTTTTGTGATAAAGTTATTAGTTCAGGATTAAATGTGACATTTAAATGGCAGTCATTCAATAAAGTGACACTTCCCTAAAAACATACGTTTATGGAAAACTTACATACTTGTACTGCTAGCTGCTCCAGCTTAATTCATAGTAGTCAAAAACTGGAAACAATCTAAAGGTCCACCAACAGGTGAATGCACAAATAAGTGTGCCATGTATGCATATACAACGGAATATTACTCAGCAATAAAAAAACACAATGAATTGCTAATAAGCATTTCTCTATATTACTCCATTCTTCTTAAGGAACAACTTATACCAGCTCATGTCACCACATGTTCTGAATCAGGTCTGGGCCTAAAATTGTATTGAGCAGAAGAAACTAAACAAAGAGTACATTGAGTAATTCCATTTATATCCAGTTCAAAGGCAGGCAAAATTAATATATAGTGATAGAGACAAATCAGCTGTTGTCTGGTACAGAGGTGGGGAGATGGACTGCAGAGGAATACAGGGCAACTTCTAGGTGATAAAATTTTTCTGTATCTTAATTGTGTGGTGGTTACACCAGTGTATACAGTTGTCAAACCTCTCAAACCATACACTTTAAGTCTGTGAATTTCATTGTATGAAAATTATACCTCAATTAAAAAAGGATTAAAAAAATAAAATGACGTTTCTCAATGATGCTTACAGTATTTTACACAGTAAATTATTTAATACTCCTAGTAATATGGCATGGTAAAGCATTTACTAACTTAATGAATGAAATAACTTCACTAATATGTATATTATTTAGTATAATAATTAGCATACTTCTCTGGCCCTGAATCCTGTTTGATATTTTCTTACTAGATTTAAATATTAGTTTCGGAATGTTGTCTGGTCAACTGGGTTTCAGAATCTGACCATTTTTCTTTGTAAAACATTTTAAAGGGCAAAACTCTGACAGCCATTGCAGTGATTCTTACCAACTTCCATGATGGCAAATCTCTTCCTATTGAAAGAATTAAGAAAAATCAGCTGAAGAAGGTAAAGTATTAGTGTGTTTTTTCGAAAGTCTCTGGTTTATTGTAAAACCTTTTAATTTTGTCATTAAAAAAATTATTGCCAGAAAATTGATAATATCTGGTTTTTAGAGATATGATGAATGGCCTTTCTCGTGTGTTGCTGGTAAGAGTGAAAGTTTATGCTACATTCTTGAAGGCAATTTGGTAATGTGTATCAAAAGCCTTAAAAGTGTTTATAATCTTTGATTCAGCAATGCCATTTCAAAGAAACTAAAGAAGTTATCAGAAATGCATTTTTTCCAAAGAGAAAAATACAAGTCTATTTCCCCAGCATTATTTTAAAGGCAGAAAAGAAATACCTGTCAATAAGTTAACAGTTAAATTATGATACAACCATAAAATTTAATATTATGCAACTACAAAGTCCTATTTTTGAAGAATACTTCCATGATCTTTTTTAGTTAAAAGGCCAGGTACACCTCTGTGTATAGAGTTTGAGTCTTCATTTTGTAAATACATATTTATATACGTCTAAGTGTAGTCACACATACTGTGTGTGCCAAAATGTTAATAGTGATAATTATGTCCTAATGATGAGAGAATGGGTGACTATTCCTGATGCTTAATTTGTGTATATTTTTATATATAGCATATATACACATAATACATGTATATTCAGTTTCTAAGAATTAATAATGAATTAGTTTTGTAGGGAAAATAAATGTTATAAGAATGAAATGGTTGTTCTTCATTCTCAGCTGAAAATCCAAAGAACTTAAAGTAGGAAGTAACTAGGTGCAAGGTGTATGCAAAATATCTCTTTTTTGGACTTTTCTCTACTGTTCTTCTTATTTTTTACTTTTCAAAGATGCTGCATATCACTCTCCTACAACTGTTTATTAAGATTCTATTTTATTAATTTCTGCGCTTAGTTGCATTTCCTTCTTTGTACTTTTAGTGGGAGTTTAACTCTGTTGTTAATGTCTAAGATTCAGTTCCCTACCCTGAATAGTCCAGTGCTTTCCACGTCTGTCCTTTCTACATTTAGTTATTAAAACTGAAGAATAGCACCTAAGACTACTTACAGCTTCATTGTCAGTTACCAATTAAAAAATTATTATCAATAAGGCTTTCCCTTTTTCTCCAAGATCAGCCATGCATTTAACATGTAGTAGGAAGGTTTTAGGATATTTAGTTTGCTATATTAGTTGAAATTGAGGCTGAAAATGTGATTTCCAGCTAAGCATTTATTGCAACAGAAATTTCATTATTTCAGATGGATTTGGATATTCCAAGCTTACAGGGTGAAGTGTTATTAAATTTCATGAGATTGGAGCATAGTATGATTTGATAGGTTGGACTTTATATCTTTGAACTCTATGAAGAAAAGGCTTACTAAGAGTCATTTAATATGAAATGAATAATGTAAAGGACATCCTTTATTTGTAGATAAACTTTAGAATTACCTTTTGCATACTATTTAATATAATATAAATGATTGTACTGATTATTGAAGACTGGGTAGAATGATGAAAGGCATATTTTTTTTAAGTGACAAACCTTTTTTTTAAAAAATAAATTTATTTATTTGTTTTTGGCTGCGTTGGGTCTTCGTTGCTGCGTGCGGGCTTTCTTTAGTTGCGCCGAGCAGGGGATTACTCTTCGTTGCAGTGTACGGGCTTCTCATTGCAGTGGCTTCTCTTGTTGCGGAGCACGGGTTCTAGGCGCACGGGTTTCAGTAGTTGTGGCTCGCGGGCTCTAGAGCGCAGGCTCAGTAGTTCTGGTGCACGGGATTAGTTGCTCCACAGCATGGTGGATCTTCCCGGACCAGGGCTCGAACCATGTCCCCTGCATTGGCAGGCAGATTCTTAACCACTGAGCCACCAGGGAAGCCATGAAAGGCATTTTTAACATCAGTTTCTTGAAGCTAATGCTTTAAAAAGTTAATTATCTAAATAACTTCTAGTTACATATCTCTAAAAATGGTACATCTTGGATTTTAAATTTATTTAGACTCATACCATTGGAAGGGGATGGATTTTCTTTTCAACCACATTTTAAGTAAAACATAAACTCTAATGAGATTTTGTAAGATGTTTAAATTTCTATTTTTTAAAAAACTAAAATAAAATATCCTTTATTGGCCCTAATTCTAGGCAAAAATTACATTGTACTCCTGCTAACCAATCCTGAACACCACTCTGAGGTTTTGATTCAAAATATGACCTACCTTTCACAATATGACCTACCTTTCTTTTTATTTTTTGTAAATTTATTTATTTATTAATTTTTGGCTGCTTTGGGTTTTCATTGCTGCGCGCGGGCTTGCTCTAGTTGCGGCGAGCGGGGGCTACTCTTCCTTGCAGCGTGTGGGTTTCTCATTGCGGTGGCTTCTCTTGTTGTGGAGCACGGGCTCTAGGCGCACAGGCTTCAGTAGCTGTGGCGCGTGGGCTTAGTTGCTCCCCGGCATGTAGGGTCTTCCTGGACCAGGGCTCGAACCCATGTCCCCTCCATTGGCAGGCAGATCCTTAACCACTGGGCTGTCAGGGAAGCCCCTACCTTTCTTTTTACACTGGAAGAATTAATTTAATTAAACCCAATTTTATTTGTCATTCCTACCTACAGAATCAAGTCTAGAATTAAAAGTAAGATTAGAGGAACCCTGCCCTACTAGACTCAGTTGAAAATATTTCACAGAGAAGTATAAAATTTTACTTTTATAGAAGTTCTTGTGCTCATGTACACATAGTTGCACTTTGAAACAAAGGAGAACACATGAAGGGAAAAGGACAAAGTCAGAGTTGGCAGGGAAAATCCCTGATAGAGTAAGGGAGGAGGCATTCTGAAACCTGACTATTTCATCTACCCATTCTGGGAATTCCAGAAAAAAAGGATGTCAATGGCAGCCTCATTAAAGATCTATTAGGGACTCTTGGTTTGAAAGTTTGTAGTCTTAGAATTCCTTCTAATTCTAAAGTAAATCCCATTTTGTGAATGTTTCTCACAGTAACTAATATGCCATTTGTAATTGAGGTTTGCTTTTTGTATTCCTTTTGAAAAGGTTAAGACAGACTAGTTTTCTTTTTTGAGATACCTGTGAAAAAAATTTTTCATCAATTTGTACATTTTTCTCCTTAATGCAGCTCCTTCCACTGCTCCAGAATAGGGTAGCAATTTACGTAGTCTTTATTATGTAAAGTAAAGCAATATAAAATAGGATGCATTTTTAAGTTTACTTAAAACTGACGGCAGTACTATGTAAGAAATATGCCTTTTCATCCAGGAATGTAATGTTTACGATGAATCTATGAAACTTGGAGGGAACAATACCAGTGAAAAGGCAGATGGACTAATCAAAGGTAAACTTTAATTTTGAACATGACCCCATGTTTGATTTAGATTTTTCCAATTTAATGACGTAATTCCAGCTTTGGCTTAGTACTATACAAAAATTTCAGATCTCTTTTTCTAAAGAATCTCATGAGGACTGGTAGGAAAAATTTCATCAAGGAAGCGATGCGATGATGGAATTGACTTGGTAGCACATTAGAGGAGGAAAAGCAGTTTTGGTTGAGGAAAAAAAACCCATGAAAGGGCGGTTAAAAGCAAGACAAAACACAGAGTATATTGCTCTGGGACCTCAGAGTAGTTTATGGTATTTATAATGTAAATGAATAACAGAAGAATGTGTATGAATAAACAGCAGATAAAAATAGAAAGATAGGTTAGAGCCAAATTAGGCAGAGGAGAAATGAGAAGGGATCTGTGGATTTAACAGTTACGTGGCTGGATTTAGCAGTCGGTGACTTTCATAAAATTAATTTCTTAAGATTGCTTAGAGCAAGACTGAAAATATTTTAAAATAAGACTAGTAGATGAAGAATTATTAATAACAACTGTATGCTGTTATGAATTTTGCTGTGTTTCAGATAGGAGAAAAATGGAGAGAGAGGCAGAATTGAGGGCTTTTGGGGGGTGTGGTTTAAGAAGGAAATCCATGGATAGGAAAAGATTTTGTATACAATGGAGAGAATAATTTGGTGGCCTGTGGGAGGAAATGAGATCAAGAAAATAGGTACATGAGTTAGCATGAGAAGGAAAGGAAGTAAGGTTGAGGAAAAATATAGATTATTGAGGGAATAAAAAGGTAGGAAAATTGATAATTTATAGAAGATGACATCTGATTTTTTTTGTAAAGTGAAGTAGGTCATCTGGGAGTAAAAGGAGTTTAAAATCTAGGCAGAGGATCCAGTGTAGTATAGATCATCCAGGTGAGTGGGTAGGGAGAACACGTGATAGGTAAAAGAGTTGCTAAGTGATACAAGGTGACCCTAACCCTAATACCAACTGTTTATTGTTCTTTTTTTTTTTTTTCCAGCAGCTCTTAGCTGCCTTGGTATAGCAGGAAATTCAGCCAGTGTAGGGATTGGCTAGATGACTACAGGGGAAAGACTGGGCACAAAAAAATTGAAGGTACTTTTCAGTGAGAAAATACTAGATTAGGAAACTGTAGAGAGTACAGCTGGCTGATTGAAAGAATAGGAATGACGATATTAAGAAAGTTGAGCTATTGAGTTGGAAAACCAAGGTTTTAAGAAGGATACTGCTAGTCTAAGACAATTTACTAATACTCTGTATATTTGTCCTTTTTTTTGAAATGGAAGGATCTAGATGTAGTGGAGAACCCAGTATTTCAGATGACAAGGGAAAGAATAAATATCCCAAGTCAGAATTCTCTAGCTCCCGCCCCAAAAGGTAAACTCTGTTATGGTTTAATTTTATGTAATATGTTTAAACTCTTTCTCCGTTTTCTTACATATGGGAGAGAGCTATGACCGTTATCTCAGTTGCAAAGTTCTTTCAAATACGTTCTTTAATTTGAAACTGCTAAAGTCACTGTGACTTAGGCAGGTAGACCGTTCTCATTTTATAGGTGAAAAAAAAATTAATATATAAAAGAGCTGAATTGGTAATTTTTAATAATCACTTGTCTTTCTACTATTTTCCTATTTCTTTCACATAGGAACTGAGATCTAGCTCTTGGGTGTTTCGCTTTTGTTAAGACTTCAGAAGAATTTTCTTTATGAATTTGAGGAGTTGAGAACTGATGTATATGTGTCGGATGGTTTGACAAAAGCATTCTTTGCTCATCTGAGTTCTTTCTCACTTTACCTTTAGTGGAAATAAGACATGATAAAGTTATTCATGGAGAGTATTATAATAATGTAGACTGGAGGGAGAATTTGAATAAAACACATAATGCCCCTCTGCTCTCCATTTGAATCTGTTAACTTTATAAATTTTATTTACTCTCTGAGGTAGATCTAAATACTTGGGTTTTATGTTTTATTGTCCACCATCAATATCTGCAGGCATGACCTCAAATCTGAGTCCCTCTTAGCTATTCCACCAATAGAGATTTCAAAACTGGGGCTTTGTTAATTGTTCTCTATCTTTAGTACCTGTCTGAACTGAGCACAAAACCAGGACTCATGAGTTTCTCTCTCATCTAGATATCAAATCTTATAACTCTGAACTGACCATGAGCGTTGGTAACAGGGCACTGTTAGATAGCCCAGATCAGATTAAAGGGTGTGGAAATAATGATGACATGGGAAAAACAACCACCAACACACATACTATAACTAATACATATATACTTACTGTGCAACAAGCACTATTTTAGAGGCTTTGCATGTGGTAACACATTTTATCCTACAAAGTGGATTGTATCTTTATTCCTGTTTTCCAAGTGAGGGAACTGAAGCTTAGAAGAATATTAGGTGGCTTGCCTAATGTCACATAGCAAATACATGGTGGAATGGACATTTGAATCTAAGCAGTCTCTCTCCAGAGTCCATTGTTCTTAGGCACTTAACCACCATATTGTACATATTGTATAAATTCTACACAGAATTTATAAAAATTTTCACTGTGAAAGAATTATATTTTTGCCCCTTAGCTGCCTATATCATTATATTGGAGGGTTATCTTTGATAATCAGAGTCACTTCTTTTTTGTTCTAGTTTTAATGTAAGTGTTTGAATTGAATTACCAAATACTGAACAAAGTGTTGAAGGGATTACTATCTTAGAATGGTTTACTTTCTCAAACTTATTTTAACGATAGTGATACTGCATTTTGTATAGTGAATGCTTCTGGCTACGAAAGCAAAATGCTTTCAGCAAATTTGACTTTCATTTGTCAAATAAAAATTTTTTTCCCTTGATATTTTTTCAAAAAATAAACCGGGGCAAGACAAAAAACATTTGTATTACATTTATTAAACATAAGTTTTTATATCCCGTTTTGTTTTGGATTGATAAAAAATTTGTGTATACTTAATTTTAGGAGAAAAACTGCGGTACAGTACACTGAAAGCAGCGATTCAGAGGAAAGTGAAACAAATGAATTGCCACAGAAAATGAAAGGTAATAGGAAATGAGTTTGATTTGATAATGTGTCCTGTGTTTTAATTTCCTAGTGTGACCAACGTTATATTTGGTTTTGGTTTTAGGCAAACTGAAAAATACACAGTCAGAGACTAAAATCAGAGAAAAAGGTATGTATATCTCAATATCCCCTTTTTAAAAAAATATTTATGTATTTATTTGGTTGTGCTGGGTCTTAGTTGTGGCAGGAGGGCTCCTTAGATGCGGCATGCATGTGGGATGTAGTTCCTTAAGCAGAGATGGAACCCGGGCCCCCTGCATTGGGAGCATGGAGTCTTAACCACTGTGCCACCAGGAAAGTCCTTTTCTCAGTATCCCTAACCTACACTTAAAGATTATTAAAGTAAAACCTCACTGATTTGTATCTGTCTGGCTTGGAATTCTTTAGTAATAGGTCGTAAACTTGACTGCTTTTTACATTTGAACTATTTATGCTTATCAAGGGTGTTAAATGAATGAAGCAAATTGAAAGAACAGTTTCAAATTAAAATTTAAGAGAATATATTTAAACCAGCTTTAGAGAAAACAAAGTACTCTCTACTAATAAAATGACTTCAATAAAACCTTTTTTGTATATGTATAAATTGTAGTTACAAAAGTAGGCTGAGACTGCCTTGTCAGCATAGTACTACTATTACCGTTACTTAGCATTATACAGATTTACAAATATTCAGTGAGTATCTTTACTTTCTCCTGTATCTTTAAAACATACGGTTTACTTTGTTTTTCTCTTAATCTGATCGTGTTGTATTCCTAATAAGTTAAGAAATTGTATTGCACTTGGAAGATAACTCATCATCATTGACTGATCTGAAAATTTGGCAGCATCTTCATTAAAAGTTAAAACACCTGTTTCATTGAAAACATTCTCCTTCCACCTGGGAGCTGAATCACTTTGCATATGGCTGCTTCTACTTTCACATCTTTCCTCAAGAGAAGCAACAGTGAATCATGAATGACTACATTTCTTCTTTGAGCTGGAAAGATAGTGTCAAAAGAGGCAATTTTGGTTACTAGAAATTATTTTATTTTTATTTAGTAATATAAGCTCTTAAGAAAGTGTGGAAGTGGTATTATATTTCCTATCCTTAGAAAGTACCTGTACTTAAGTACAGGAGAGAATTGGTTTTCAAATATCTTAATGATTCTGTGGTTTTCACTTCAGCAGGATCATCTAAGGTTAAAGAAGATGCAGAGTTTGCATGTGCACTTACTTCATCTACCCCTGCAACCAAAAAGAAAATGTTGAAAAAGAGTAAGTAAATCTGCTGGGTTTTTACCTTTTGTTTGGTTTGTTTTTTCTGTTTTTCAAAGAAAGAAATTTTAAATGACAAAAGTTATAAAACCGTATTACAAGAAGTTAAGAAAGTAGAGAAAAGAAAAAAGACAATCTCATTTTTAAAAGTGCACTTTGATGTATTTTCCTATTCTGTTTGTTTTAGTTAGGTCAAAAAATATGATGGGAATAGGTCCCTTACTCATCTGAGTAGCATAGATATTTTTTCTAATAAAGGCACAGAGCAGTTTATGGCTGCTTTAAAACTTAATTTAATTTGGATTAATTAGAATTATTATATTTATTTTTGGTATGAGAAGAATATGCTTTTCAATTAAAAATGTAAGTGATCTTTATTATTACTTTGTGTTTTGTAATTCATAGGGAAATGACAGTGCTTAAGAGTCTGAATATTTGAAATAGAAAGAGATTGAACTGTGGTTAAGGTGATCTGGGACAAGTTATTATATCGCTGCACCTTAGTATCCTCTGTTTTACGTGTTGGAGATACAGCAGACAAAAGTCTATTTTCACAGAGCTTATGTCTAATGTTCGGGGGGGGAATATAAAATAAACAAGTAAACACATAATTAAAAGTAAAAAAATTTTTTTAATTGAAGTATAGTTGCTGTATAATATTACCTGTTATAGGTGTACAATATAGTGATTCACAATTTTTAAAGGTAATACTCCACTTACAGTTATTATAAAATATTGGCTATATTCCTCATGTTGTACAGTATATCCTTGTAGCTTATCTTACACCTAACAGTTTGTACCTCTTACTCCCCTACTCCTACACTGCCCCTTCCCTATTCCTTCTCCCTACTGGTAACCACTAGTTCTCTACATCTGTGAGTTTGCTTCTTGTTTTTTATATTCACTAGTTTGTTGTATTTTTTAGATTCCACATATAAGTGATATCATATACAGTATTTGTCTTCTCTGTCTGACTTATTTCACTTAGCCTAATGCCTTCCAAGTCCATTCATGATGCTGCAGATGGCAAAATTTTGTTCTTTTTTGTGTGTGTGTGAAAACAGTTGTTTTATTTATTTAAAAAAATTTTTTTGGCCACACCACTTGTCTTGTGAGATCATAGTTCCCCAATCAGGGATTGAACCTGGGCCACAGCAGTTAAAGCGCTAAGTCCTAACCACTGGACCGTCAGGGAATTCCCAAAATTTCATTCTTTTTAGCAGGTAATATTCCATTGTATGTATATGCCACATCTTCTTTATCCATTTCATCTGCTGATGGACACTTAGGTTGCTTCCATATCTTGGCAGTTGTAAATAATGCTGCCGTGAACGTTCGGGCTGCATGTATTTCTTAGAATTAGTGCTTTTATCTTTTCTGGATATATACCCAAGAGTGGAATTGCTGGGTCATATGGTAGTTCTATTTTTAGTTTTTTGAGAAACTTCCATACTGTTTTCCACAGTGGCTGCACCAATTTACATTCTCACTAACAGTATATGAGGGTTCCCTTTTCTCTACATCCTCACCAACATTTGTTATTTGTGTTCTTTTTGATGATAGCCAGTCTGACAAGTGTGAGGTGATATCTCGCTGTTGTGATTTGCATTTCCCTGATGATTACCGATGTTGAGCATGTTTTCATGTGCCTGTGGCCATCTACATTTCGTTTTTGGAAAAATGTCTATTCAGGTCTTCTGCCCATTTTTTAATCGAGTTGTTTGTGTTTTTGATATTGAGTTGTATGAGCTGTTTATGTATGTTGGATATTAGTCCATTATCAGTAATATCATTTGCAAATATATTCTCCCATTTAGTAGGTTGTCTTTTTGTTTTGTTGATGGTTTCCTTTGCTGTGCAAAAGCTGTTAAGTTTAATTAGGTCCCATTTGTTTATTTTTGCTTTTATTTCCTTTACTTTAGGAGATGGATCCAAAAAATACTGCTGTGATTTATTTCAAAGAGTGTTATGCCTGTTTTCCTCTAGGCGTTTCATAGTATCTGGTCTTACATTTAAGTCTTCAGTCTATTTTGAGTTTATTTTTGTATTTGGTGTTAGAGAATGTTTTACTTTTGCATTCTTGAACATGTAGCTGTCCAGTTTTCCCAGCACCACTTATTGAAGAGATTGTCTTTTCTCCATTGTATATTCTTGCCTTTTTTTTTATTGTAGATTAATTGATCATAAGTGTGTGGGTTTATTTCTGGGCTTTCTATCCTGTTCCCTTGATTTATGTGTATATTTTTGTGCCAGTACTATACTTTTTCTTTTCATTTTTTTTTTTTTTTGCGGTACACGGGCCTCTCACTGTTGTGGCCTCTCCCGCTGCGGAGCACAGGCTCCGGACGCGCAGGCCCAGCGGCCACGGCTCACGGGCCCAGCCGCTCCGTGGCACGCGGGATCCTCCCGGACCGGGGCACGAACCCGTGTCCCCGGCATCGGCAGGCAGACTCTCAACCACTGCACCACCAGGGAAGCCCAGAAGTCCTTCATTTTAATTCTTCCTAATTTCTCTTCATAGAGGCACATTTTTGTCATATCTTCATTGACTTTGTGTATGTTTGAGGAAAAAAACAACAGCTGAAGTATGTATCTTCTTTCAGGAGCATCTGCAGTGGAGAGTTCAAAGAAAACTGATACTGAAGAGAGACCAAGAACAACACTGATCATCTGTCCACTTTCTGTGTTAAGCAACTGGATTGTAAGTCTTCACAGCCCTTTAAAAACATGTAATTTGTATTTGTCTGACACTATAAAAAGAGTCTTTCATTGCAAGAAATATGCTTGGTCAGCACTTTATATTTAAATTGAAGTAACTGTTAAGTGAATTGGGATTATATTTGCTGAATTGAAGTTATTTTTCTTTGAAAATTTATAGTAGAGAAAGAAACATTGTCAGTTGCTGTCATAAGATTTGGCTTGTACTTCTTCCTCTTCCATTTCTGTCCCCCAGAGTGTATAATTTAAGACCACACCTTATTTATGAACTGTTGGAACCTCTTTTTTAAGAACACCACTAATGATAACTTTTGTTTTTATAACAGCTTATAACATTCAGTGAGCTCCTATGTGCTCAGTTTTTTCCTAAGCTCTTTTCATAGATTTTCTCAGTTAATCTTCACAACTATTATTCTCATTTTCCAGGTGACCGAATTGAAACACAGAGAAATTAAGTAACTTGCCTAAGGTCATCTAGCCAATAATTGATGGAGCTGGGATATAGTCTCCAACATTCTGACTCTAGAGCCTATGCTTTTAAGGCTACGTCTTTCTTTTTTTTTTCCTTCTTCTTCCAGATTGCTTTTCTGTTCTAAAACATTGCATTGGAATGGAACCTCTTTATGTGTTACGTGTAGGAGCAGCTTGGTTCTATTTCCTTTCCAGTTTGAGCTTCAAGCTGCATGTTATAATGAAATAATGACTCTGTTGGAAGCACTGTGAACAAAAAGACCACTGGATGTGAACTTCCATTCTTGCCATCTCCAAGGTTATCTGCATCTCTCCTGGCCTTTCCTCCTCTAATCTCAGAGGTGGAAGAGGTCCTACTCTTTGTAAGAGCGATACCTTAGTCTATACATTAGATTCCATCTCTTTCTGCCTTTTCATTTTGTGTGTTATTTTTCCCCTTGCCTGGTTATTCAGTCTCTCTCCACTGGCTCTTTCATGAAACATAGTCAGATCTTTTACATTTTTAAATACTTTCTCTTGATTATGTCTCACCTTTAAGTTGCTACGCTTCCTGCATTCACTGTCTTAACTCTTGGGGTTTAATTTCCACTTTATGCTTTTATTTACTAACTCCTTAGCTCATTGTAACTTGGCTTCTGCCACCAGTTCTCTAAATTTCCTTGGAAAAAATTAGTAGTTATTGTCTAATTGTCAAATTCTGTGACCTCTTTCATATCTTCTTGACTTTTATGTAGCTTTGCCTTCTTTGGCTCTTATCTTTTTATTATAAGTTTTTGGTGTATTTATTATTTTTTTTAATTACACTGTCTTCTCATTAGTGTCATTTTTCCTCTTAGGACCAGGATGAGTTTTAGTTCTCTCTTGCTCTTTTTTTTTTTTATTCCAACAAAGCTATGCTATTTCTTTTGATGTGTGGTCCATTGCTGGAAAGACAGTACATGGGTACTTGAATAGCAGTTTCAGGGTGAGGTTTACAAGTATTAATGGAGGTATAAACAAAAGAACAGTGACTTTTTAACTGCTTGGGGCCATGGATATGTATTTTTAAAATCGGTAATCAGTATGTCATTATAATTTTATATTTGGAAAAAACCCAAAAGTTTAGTATATAAACTTAAGAAAGGAAACCTTGGCAAAATCATGCCTACTGAGGTTATGGAAAAACTGACTTTGAAAGGAATGAGTGATGGTTGAGCATATAGGGATAAGAATTAGAATTTTGCAATTTCTTGACAAGCTGCTCTCTTCCAAGCCCCCGGTAACATAACCTAGCACTGTAATAAACAAGCTAGAAGTACCTTATCTTCCCTTCTTTGTCTTCAAACATGGGAAAGAATCCAGTTAAAGGAGGAAGATACCAATCCCACTTACACTACATAATTTTTCTGGATATTCAGACAGATTATTTATCCTCCCAATGGAAAATTAAATAATAACACCTGTTTCATTCTCACAGACACACACACACACGCAACCTAGTACAGTGACTAGAAACTCAGTACTATAATTCTCTTTCTCCAAAAGAGTTAATTTTCTTTTATGTCAAGTCTGATCTTTCCACAGATACTATGTTTCATTTCAAGGTAACCCGTTGATTCAGTTTCCTCTTACTGTACTCTTTCTCCTTTCATTTTCCACCAGATTTCTTGATAAGATTCTCTGCATTTTCACCTTTACTCTTTCATGTTTTATGCTCTTTTCTGTATTTTTGCCTTAACTGTTTCAGATTTCATTCTCTCTTTAGCCCACAGTAAGTCTGGTTTTTGCTCCCACCTTCCATAGAAACTCTTTTTGAAGGGCTTCAAAGACTTCATTGTTGCCATGTCCAGTGAGTTCCCTTTTTCTTTTCCTCTGCCCTGACTTTGTTTCCCTTTTATTACTTTTTGTTATGTGTTATTTGTTAATCTTCAATCCTTTTGGTAAAGAGAGGGAATGAACATAAACTACAAATTAAAAAATTGATCTTGGGGCTTCCCTGGTGGTGCAGTGGTTGAGAGTCCGACTGCCGATGTAGGGGACATGGGTTCGTGCCCCAGTCCAGGAAGATCCCACATGCCACAGAGCGGCTGGCCCCATGAGCCATGGCCGCTGAGCCTGCGCGTCCAGGGCCTGTGCTCCGCAACAGGAGAGGCCACAACAGTGAGAGGCCTGCATATCACAAAAAAAAAAAAAATTGATCTTGTATTCATTCTTGAAACTTTGATATTCTTTGGTCCCCTGCCCAAGAGTTTGTTTGCTATCCCAATTTTCTGACCACTGTTTTTCTCTGCCTCTTCCTTCCATGCTTCCTATGTAGTCTGCCTTTTTTTCACTTAAAGCTTTTTTTTTTTGTATTATGAAAATTTGTAATGAGATCTCCATTAGTCATCTAGATTCAAGAATCAAAAGTTTACCACATTTGCTTTATTTTTTTCTTTGCTGGAATATTTAAAATCATATCTCAGACATCATGTCTGATCTCCCAATGAAGCATAAGCTGTGCTCTTTAAGTATTGCTCTCTGCAGGCTCTTCCCCTAACCTGGTTTCCTCATTGTATTTGTTCTCCTTAGAAAATCTTATTCATTCCTGTAGCTTCATGTACTGTCTACTGATAACTTTAAAGTCTGTATCTACACCTGCATTACAGGCCAGTATTTAAATTTTTGGAGTATGTTTCTCTAGTCAGATATTCTATGGTGACCAAAAATTTTAAATGTCTAAAATAATAATACTCATTATCTCTTTCTCATCTTTATGCCTGCTTTCCCTTCTTTTTTTAAACTTCTCTGTATCTTTATCACACAGTTCTAGTAGTTAAGTATCAGAGTCTTCTTTTGTCTTCTCCCTTTTCTTCATATCCCATATTTAATTAGTTCTCAAGTCCCATCAGTCACTGTCTTTCACACCAGTCCTTTCCATTCTGTTCTTACTTTTGCCAGTCTGGTATAGGTCTTCATCATCTTTTTCATTTTTCATCTAATAGTTTCCCAGCTGTGTCTCCTTAGTACCTTCTGTCTCTTTCTAATCTTTTTTTTTTTTTCCTGCTCAGAATCTCCCAGATCTACTGTTTTCTTGAGTTAAAAAAACCAAAGCAGACAAAAAATTCTCGTTTTTAAAACTGATCATGTTGTCAAGGAGGACAGGGACCAGGTCTTGTTTTTCTCTTTAGCTGCACCACCTTTCTGGTTGATACCTGGCAAACAGTAGGCCTATAATAAATGAATGAAAGTAGATACTGTGCTTGAATCTCTACCTACATTCTTGAAAATATTGCCTACTGTTCTTTCAGTGTTTAATTTTGATAATATTAAGTCACTAAATGGAAGCATTAAAGACCCTTTTTGTAAAATACTAAATTAAAAAAAAACTTACTGTTTTAAAAAAGCTTGGTTGTTTTTTCCTTCTAAAAATGAAGCAGGTGCCCACTGGTAGGGACAGGCAAAATTTATAAAATGTATTGTTATTGTATATATGTCAGTTTCCCTGGCAATAAAATAACTAGTATTGTTATTATCATTGTTGTTGTTTTAGTTTAGATTGCATGAAACTTGTTTTTATGCAATTTTAGTAGTTTGATTTGTGACACTACTGCCAAAACAGTACATTTTATACACATATTGAACCTGACACTAACCGACTTCTTATTAAAATATTTCTAATTTTCTTTTAGGACCAGTTTGGACAACATATAAAATCAGATGTGCACTTGAATTTTTATGTTTATTATGGTCCTGATCGTGTTAGAGACCCAGCCTTGCTTTCGAAACAGGACATTGTTTTGACTACATATAATATTTTAACTCATGACTATGGAGTAAGTATGTTGATACTCAGAGATTTTCAGAAGTTGAATTTAAGTAATTGCTTCAGGTTTCTAAAGTGTTCTAAAATTCAGGCTTTATACTCTTCCCTTAATATATATAGGAAGTAAATAGGAAATTTTTTTTAATAAAATACTTTATTAAAATTTATTTTACCTATATCTTGTTACTTTTTAAAGTGTAGCTGCTGGAAAATTTAATATGACATACGTGGCTTGCATGACATTCCTATTCGACAGTGCTGCTCTAGTCGCTTTTTCCAGAAGCATTCATGTGCATACATATCCACATAATTTTGTATATAATTTCAGGAACTGGTAGGAGTGCCCTAAATCCCATCCATGCGTTCTAGCCCCAAATTAAGGATCTCTAAATCAGGAGTTTCACAGGTTTCTTCAGGTGCGGCATTTACCACACTATGTGCACAGATTTGCCATACTGTACAGATGGGGAAACTTGAGCATCAGGCTGTCCTCACAGCCCAGCAGCTGAGCCCAGGGACTTCATCTGCTGGGGTGTGGGGCTGCCTGGCCCTCCTGTACTGGTGTGGAGGGCTGGCACTGGGGGTCACCTTTTGGAGGGTGATGCTGCAGCTCTGCTTTTCTAGTCCCCCCAAGAGAAAATTGTTTTTGAATATTCTGCAAAAAACAAAAAAAAAAGAACAAGGTTTGACTTCCTTTAGATAATAATTTAGGAATATTTTATATTTAGAACACTTAAATTTTAAAATCTGAATTGTAATTAAGTGTATATAGCAATTTGCAAATGAATTCTTACTTTTTCTGATATTCTGGAATATTGTTTTCTGTCATAGTGATTTGATAATTGTTTATCTCAATTTAAAAATAAGCTTTTTTGTATCTGAAATTTGTTTCCCAGTTCATTTAGAATTCTAATTGTTGTTTGCCTATAATTCCGGTTAAGTTAAAATGTTTTCCAAAATACTTTACTATAAAAATTTTAGTCTTTAGGTAAGAACATTAACTTTTACATAAAAGTAATTATGTTATATTCAAATAATTCTTTTTACTGACAATCTTTATATCATCATATGTTTGAATCTGAGGCAGAATAAGAATAGCTCAGTGTTTTGAACCACGGTCTCATCAGAGAGCTAGATTACTTGGGTTTGAATGCTAGCTCTGCACTTCATAGCTGTGGTACTTTGAGCAACATACGTCACACCTTGGTGCTTCAATTTTCTCATCTGTAAAATAGGAGTAATAATACTTCATAAGTTTGTGAACATTTAATAATTTAATATATGTAGTGCTTAAAGCAGTACCTACCACATAGTAGGTGATGATATTAAAGAATAACAACTCATATTACTTATTAAATTACATAAAGTATTATTTTACTTTCCTGTGTTTTTGATTCATATGAAACATTTATTTCAGACTAAAGCTGATAGTCCACTACATAGCATAAGGTGGCTAAGAGTGATCCTGGATGAAGGACATGCCATACGAAATCCAAATGCTCAGCAGACAAAAGCTGTACTTGATTTAGAGGCAGAAAGAAGATGGGTATTGACAGGTAATGATAAAAAATGAATTCCCAAATATGTATGGTTAAGTAAGTTACGAGGTAACTTTATAAACTTCAAGTGGATATAAAGTCTCTCCCAAAAATCAATTATAGAAATCATTTAATAAAACATTTTGACTTTTTTTTATAGCTGCCCATGATACAGCAACATTTGAATTATAGTTCATTTATGGGACAGTCACTATACTTATTTTTGAACTTTGGAACTCTAGACACTTTAATCCTCCAATTAGAATCTTGATTTCTCTACTTCCCATCATGGAGCTTGTTTGCTACTCATGAACCTGTACTGGAAGATGGGGACGAGAATATAAACTCAGATTAGTTTTTTTCTTCTTGCTAGTGCTGCTGATTTAAAAATCAAATAAGCAAATGTTCTTGTTAAGGAGAAAGTTGAGTTTACGGGGTCTGTGGTCTTTTTGTTAGTATGGCAAGTGAGAGCTAAAAATCAGAGCCAGACTGTTGAGATTGTGTATATGTTTAACAAAGGATTATACTCACAACTTAATAGTTAGTGGGTGCGCTTAGCACAAAGTGCCCATTTTCAAGTGTTGTCTCCGTTGATTGGGCCGGTGGATATTTTGGTTGTGTATTCTGGCTATAGAGTTATAACAGTTTTCTGTTCTTTTTAGGCACTCCAATTCAGAATTCTTTAAAAGACTTGTGGTCTCTTCTTTCCTTCTTAAAACTTAAACCATTTCTTGATAGAGAATGGTGGCATAGAACAATACAGCGTCCTGTCACAATGGGAGATGAAGGTGGACTTAGGTAAGTAATTTCAGGACAACTGATTAATATTAGCTACAAGTAATTGTTTGCAGCTTGAAGCCGTTGCCACTTTCATTACTATTTTAACCTGACTGTTGGCTTTCCTCTCCAAAAAGTGTTTACGGCTTAATGTCTTTGACTGTCAAAAATCTGATGATTCTTGTTTGGGGGGATAAATATTTCTACCTACCACTAAAAGGTTAACCCTCCTTTCCCCTGATTTTAGTCAGAACTGTGAAGGCAGAGCTATATGGTCTTCGTGTGTTGCTCTTACCCTCAAAACCACCATTAATAAATTAAGTAGTGACAGGAAAAACATTATATGCTCAGAGAATCCAATATGCACTAAATTTTCATAACTTATCTTGTATAGCAGTGGTCCCCAACCTTTTTGGCACCAGGGACCAGTTCGTGGAAGACAGTTTTTCCACTGATGGGGGCGGGGTGGGGGATGGTTTTGGGATGATTCGAGCTCATTATATTTATTGTGCACTTTATTTCTATTATTATTACATTGTACTATATACTGAAATAATTATACAACTCACCATAATGCAGAATCAGTGGGAGCCCTGAGCTTGTTTTTACTTGCCACTCACTGATAGGGTTTTGATATGAGTCTGCAAGCAGTCGATTTACTGTGGTCTCTGTGCAGTCACACCTCTCTGCTAATGATACTCTGTATTTGCAGCCACTCCTCAGCACTAGCAACACCACCTCAGCTCCACCTCAGATCATCAGGCATTAGATTCTCATAAGGAGCACGCAGCATAGATCCCTCACATGCGCAGTTCACTGTAGGGTTCGTGCTCCTATGAGAATCTAATGCCGCTGCTGATCTGACAGGAGGCGGAGCTCAGGCGGTAATGCGAGCGATGGGGAGCGGCTGTAAATACAGATGAAGCTTTGCTCGCTCATCTGCTGCCCACCTCCTGCTGTGCAGCCTGGTTCCTAACAGGCCACGGACAGGTACCGGTCCATGGCCTGGGGGTTGGGGACCCCTGTTGTATAGCTTTATATAGTGATAACTGAATGATGTGGTAATACAGTGGCAGTAACAAGAGTTTTACAAGACAGAAAGTTGTTTCTGGTGGAGATAGATAAAAACTCAACTTCTCATAAATATCAACGTGCTGATAGCCGTTTTGCAAGGTACTAGGCTAATGTTCAAATTTTTTGCCTGGATCAGTGCTTTTCAGACAGAGGGTTTAGGATTCATTAGCATTTTGTGAAGTCATAAAGATGGCAGCTAGCGTTATAGCTGTTCATTAAAGAAAATGAAATAGAGTAGAAGATTTAGGAAAATAGCAGAGTGCATCACACACAGTATTGTTTTGTGAAATGTTTGTTTCTGTTATACGTATATGTGTTTTTGTATGTTTGATGGATGGAGTAAAATATGTTTCTTACTGTGGGTTACAGTGAAAAAGATTCAAAAGCCACTAACCTAGTTTGCAGTACTGTCTACTTGATTCCTCAGAACCAACTAGTTAAATTCTGATTTAAGAAATTGTATTTATATTTCAGTGTTAGGAAAAAATCTTTTTTTAAAGAGTTGCTTCCTTTTTTTTTTCTGATATTGAGAAGATTGTAAAGACTGTAGAATCTAGAAGGCATTTATCCCTCTTCTGAATTGTCTCATCATGTTTTAATTTTTATTTTTGGCATTCATTACTTTATAAAAATTATTTATGTACCTTGATTTTCATATTACTGGAGAAATTTTTTGAAGATAAGATCTTACTCATTTATGTATTTATGATGTTTAGTATAATGCCTTGCGCTTAATAGCTACTTTTTAAGAATTTGAGTGTCAAACTTTGGGTAGTGTAGTTGACAGAATTGAGAAGGAAAAAGAGGGTTAGTGATTAGAAAAATGGGGAGAAGAGCTTAAGAAAAATAAGGACAGGATAAAAGATCAAACTGTGACAGGTACTGAATTGAGGGCAAATTTAAATGTATTTTGTTACTATAATTTTCTCTTTGTAGAATATGTCTGTCATTATAAGATTAGATAAAACCCCAAATAAGTGTTTTTTTTTTTTTAAATCTTTACTAAGGTTATAGAATGGTAATAGATTAAGATATTCTTTTTCGTTCTCATTGAATTAACTTATGGAGAAATAAAAAGTTATGTGATTATTTCTTTTATTTTGATTAGGCGTTTACAGTCCCTAATTAAAAATATTACACTTAGAAGAACAAAGACAAGCAAAATTAGAGGAAAACCTGTTTTGGAGTTACCAGAACGTAAAGTATTTATTCAGCACATTACACTTTCAGATGAAGAGAGGAAGATTTACCAGTCTGTGAAAAATGAAGGCAGAGCTACTATTGGAAGGTATGGAGAAAGAAAGTCATTTTAGAAATTAGTTTTTATTTTCTTTGTTAACTTTAATTGAATAGCATTTTTTAGGTATGTTAGCAATAAAGTCTTATTGAGTGCACTGAAGTATAATTTGTTTTTTTTTAACTATTTACTTTTTAACAAATTAATAGTTGAAGTGAGTGAAATAATATAATAATTCACCAGGTAAGTAACTCCTTAAGTTAGGAAAAAAGTTTACGTGAAATGGCAAGTCTTGGATTGCTAGTCAGAAGACCTTGCTTGCTTCTATTCCTGGTTCTGTGTCATGCGAGAAGAGTAAAAACATTGAGAGAAGTATATCTAGAGAAGGACTAAAACTTGGGGAACGTTCCACATTAAAGACATAGGAAAATAAAGAGGAGCCACTGGAAGAGATTCTATCAAGGGGAGATGTATGAAGAAAGTAGAGAAACTGTTACAGAATTCCAGTAAAGACTGTAATCAAGAAAGAATATATGGTCAGTAGTGTCACATAGTGCAGAGACTTAGTAAAGGCTATTTACAATAATTTGGTGATTCAGAAGTTACTGGTATAAACTCCCAGAATGGTTTCACTAGAATGATGAGATATGTAGCCAAATTGTAGGAGTAAAGGGATTGCAAAGAAGTAGCCAGCTGTAGGGGTAGACCATTTTTCACGAAGTTTGTCTTTAAAAGGAAGAAGACTGGTAGATAGGATTGACAGTTGGCTGCTGGATCAGTTTTTTGATGGTTTTATTTGTGTAATTGCTTTGAGAGGAAGAGAACATGGAAGAGACTACAGATAGAAAAGAGAATAAAACAAATTGATGGAGAAAAATAAAGCCTACTATGGAGGTAAATAATATCAAGAGTACAGTCAGTGAACTATGAGACAAGATATCTACAGAATAAGGCAGTGGGAAGTTGAGGAAGGTAGACTGGATTTTCAGCCGTTGCAAAAAGTAAGGTTTTTAGAGTGGTAGACAGGCTCCACATGGTATTGGATCTATGTAAAAGTTAAATTAGTACGACTTTCCAACCACACATGGAAATCTGGAACTAGGAGCTGATGAAGTGTAGATTAAAGGTATTGGGGATTGGTAGGTGAGAAATTCTAGTCTAAGCAAGAGCATGTTTGATGTGAATGCATGAAGGAACCAGAATGAGTAGGAGACAAGTGAAGGCAGGACAGGGTTGAGAATATAGGGGAATCTTCAAAACATGAGAACTTCAGTGAGGTACAAAGCAGGTTTAATAGGAATTAGGAATATTGAGAAAGATTGTTCTAAGCAAGCGATTTCAGAGTTGAAAATCTTTGCAGTGGTGATTCAAATTTCCTTCATATTCATTCTTTCAACCAAAATTTATTAAGTGCCTGTGTGCCAGGCACTGTTGTACACATTGGGATACAGCAGAGTAAAGCAGACAAAAATCTCTACCCTCAAGGAGCTTATATTTCAGTGGGAGGTAACAGATGATTAAAAAATTAAGTTTTATGGAAAAAAAGTAAAGCAGAGAAAGGAGGTGAGGGAGCACTGAAGCTGTTTTTATAGGGTATTCAGGGAAGATGATTTCACTTGAGAAGGTGATATGTGGGAAAAGATGTAAAGGAGATTGGGGTTGGCGGGCATTTCTGGCAGAGGGGAACAGCAAGTGTAAAGGCCCTGAGTTGGGAGCATACCTGGGGAGCTTGAGCAACAGAGAGGCAAGTGTGGCTGGATAATATGAGCAAGGCGGAAAATAGTGATGATGTCAGAGAGCTGTTGGCGTGGGGGTGGGTGCAGTTATGTAAGGCATTGTGGCGTATTGGAAGAACTTCGGCTTTTACTGTTCATGAGATTTGGGAACCTTTGAAGGAAGCGTTTTGAACCACGAGTGACTTAATTTTACTTATATTTTTAAAGGATAACTGGCTGCTGTGTTAAGATTTACATTGTAGAGTCAAGGCATAAGTAGGGAGAACAGTGGCAAAAATCAAAGTAAGAGATGATGGTGTTTTTTTTTTTTACTACAGTAGTAGTGACGAAGGGGGTGAGAAATGCCCGGATTCTGTTACATTTTGAAGGTAGAGCCAGCAGAACTTGCTGATTGATATAGTATGGGGTGTGAGAGAGAGGAGTGAAAGATAACTGCAAGGTTTTTCACATGAGTGGCTAGAAGGATGGAATTGCCATTTGCAGAATAGGTCTATAGGGAGGAGCAGAGTTTTCTCAGGGAAGATGAGAAACTCAGCTTTGGGCACATTGATTGTGTGATGCCTGTGTGACTTCCAAGTGGAGATGTCCCATGGTCAGTTGGATATGAGATTAGAGTTCATGGGAATGCTCTTGGTTTGATATAAATTTGAAAGTCACCTGTGTGTAAATGGTACTTTTAGCCGGGAGACTGGATAAGATCAGCAAGAGAGTGAGTGAAGTTAGAGAAGAGTTCTAACAAGACAGGTGTAGCTGGTGAGGTAGGAGGAAACTTCTACTTCGGTATCTGGCACTCAAAAGAAATTTCTTAAACTGAAATATTCATTTTCAGTGTAAGAAGTGGTGCCAGGGAGTAATTAGACTGTTGGTAAATGTTATTCTGTTTGAAAAGGTTGAAAAAGAGTAACTTTATTGAAACTGTTCTCAGAGAAAAAATGTTATTTAAAAAATATCTTAATAGGTAGTACATTTACTAACATTTATTGAGCACTTACTACGTGTTATGCATTCATCTGAGAGCTTTATGTGTATTAATTCACAACAATCCTATTAAGTCAGTACAGGGATTACCTACATTTTACAGAGGAAGGATCCGAGGCACAGAGCAGTTAGGTGACTTACACTGTGTCACACAGCTAATGAATGACAGAGGTGGTGTTTAAATTCAGGTAGTTTGGTTCTAGAATTTGTAAGTTCAATCTTTATATTGCCTATTCCTTGCATTCTTGAATACTGAGAAGCATTTGTTGCCATACTACTACTCTTACTAATAATATCAGCAGATATATATCATTTACCATAGTCCAGCACTATTCTAAATGCTTTGCGTGTGGTAACTTTTTTAATACAACAGTCCTATGAGGTATGTATTATACCACTGTTACAGCTGAGGAAGCTCAAGACACAGGTTGAGAAACCTGCCCAAGTTTTCACAGTTAAATTGACAGAGCCAGATTTTGAATTCAGACAGTCTAGCTCTAGAGTCTGTCCTCTTAACCATTAGGCTATATTTCTCCTATTGCCTTAATACTTAAATACCAGATTGCCTTGGATTTTTGGATCACCCATTGTTTCTTCAAAACCTGTATTGTCTTTGTTCTACTGTATTTTATATTGAATAGTTCCATGGAAAACCTTGATTTTTATTTTATTCTATTCTTTAAAGTCCAGGAATTTCACCAGGATCTCTGTTGATATTTTTATGGAACATGTGGTACCATTTAAATCTGTAGATTCCAGTCTTCCTGCACCCCCTTTTGGGAAAGTTTTCTTAAATACTGTTTTCTGTTCCATTATTTTATTTCTCTCTGTGTATGCTGGATATTCTTTTTTTCCCATAGGTATCATTTTATTCTAATCATTTACATCTTTCTGTTTAATTTTGCTTTTCTCAATCCTGTTTCCCACAATCTTATGTTTTTAGCAGTGGCTAGTCTCTTTTATGCTGGCTTCCCTGTGGCTTCCTCTGATAGTTTACTTTTCTCTTTCATACTTTTTAGCTGTACCAGCTCATCTTTGATCTCTATTTTGTTTTGCCATACCTTTTCAAGTTTTGTCTCTGCTTTAAGCTATTGGTGGTTTTTTTTTTGGCGGTACGCGGGCCTCTCACTGTTGTGGCCTCTCCCGTTGCGGAGCACAGGCTCCGGACGCGCAGGCTCAGCGGCTATGGCTCACGGGCCCAGCCGCTCCGCGGCATGTGGGATCTTCCCAGACCGGGGCACGAACCCGTGTCCCCTGCATCGGCAGGCAGACTCTCAACCACTGCGCCACCAGGGAAGCCCTACTGGTGTTTTTTTAGGAGGAACTGTTTTATTGAGTGGTGTTAAATCATGGTAGCATTCTTGGTCATAATTTTTACTTGCTCTATGGCAACATTTTTCTGGTGAGTTTTCTTTCACTGCCATTTGTTCTCTCCCTTGCTCTTTGCTGATTGTTACTCATATATGAATGTCTTGAGCTCTTTCTGGACTAGCTATTTGCAAGAGATTCATATGACGGGACAGGAGTCAGAGCTGTATCCTCGACTGGCAGGAAATATATCCTTATTTAATTATGACTCAGGGTTACATGTGAGTTCTTTCAGATTTTACTTGTGCTCATAAAACAGAGATCAGAAGCTTTAGGGTTCCTTACAATACGGAATGCTGTGGTTATAGTCTTTTCTGAAAACACAGTAGGGCCATGTGTTTCCTATTCAGCTTGCCTTCCCTCCGTCTTGGTGTAAACTTGTCCAGGGGCATTCAAGCCATGAGCCGTGCACATAAGAGATGGTGATTTCTCCTTGGGGCATGCTGTTTTGAAGAATTGTGCTCTGGCAGGCAGGTCTGCTTGAGGTCTGCAGTCATCTCTCAGTATCTTCCTTTTTGACTTCTACTGCAGTTGGCAGCCATTTCTCATATACTTTGCTTTATTGTTACAAATCTCTCCTGGTTTCATTAAAGATAGAGTTTACTTTTCTGTTTTCCATTCATGTTTTGAAGTGATTTCCAGGGAAGAAGAAAACAATGCCATTTTTGTTGCACTGTTTTAGAATAGGAAATATTATTGCTTAGAGGCCTTCATAATATTCAGTGTTTTTACCTCTAGGTATTTTAATGAAGGGACTGTCCTTGCACACTATGCAGATGTCCTGGGTCTTTTGCTTAGATTGCGGCAGATTTGTTGTCATACTCACCTTCTTACAAACGCAGTGTCTTCCAGTAGTCCCTCAGGTAGGTAAATGTGGTTGGTTTACACATCATATTTATTAGAGATATTTAAATCAGAATGAGACATTTTCATATGGCCTAAATTTAGTTTGTCAAATGGACATTGATTTTAGAATAGGACTTAACTAGAAATATACTCAAGAACCTCTCAACAATGAAATGGAATATTAATGAGGTTTTCAAAGATTTCCAGTGATAGTCTTAGAAGAAAGGTTCAAATTGGATCAGCCTTTTATTCTATGGTAGTACCCACAGATGGTGTTACAGTGATGTTTCTGTGTAAGGTATGTTATGTGGAGCTTCTGAATTTTTCTTAAAATTTCACATTTAAATCATGCTTTTTGCCTGTGATTAAAAAATAAATAAATAAATAAATAAAAAGACTTAAGACTGCCCAAGCAAAACTTTTCTCTACATAAGGAAGATTAAGATTGTCTAGTCATATTACAAGTCTTGCTCTGAAATTAATTTTTCAGCCTTTTCTCTAGGAAATGATACACCTGAAGAACTACGAAAGAAGTTAATAAGGAAGATGAAGTTAATTCTGAGCTCAGGTTCTGATGAAGAATGTGCAATTTGCTTGGATTCTTTAACAGTTCCTGTCATAACACATTGTGCACACGTCTTTTGTAAACCCTGCATTTGCCAGGTCATTCAGAATGAGCAGGTTAGTTTTATGCTGAATACAAATTCAGTGTTTGATGGAGTGGTGTTGCAGTGTTGAATGTAATGAAAACCCAAGTCCAACAGAGACTATAAAGAGTTTTGCACTTGGATTTACTAGTGCACCTTTTATATATAGTTAATTTTATCAGTGTTTTAATAGATATGTTTCATTATAATTAAGCCCTTTTAATATAAAAAGACATTTTTTGGAGGTATATTTCACAGTCAGTATTTTAGTTCTGCTAACTCTTTAGATCATCTTTGTCTAAGAAATAGATTGATAATGTGAGACACAAAGGTAATTTAAAATTTTCTAGTAAAACAGATGAAGTTAATTCTTATAATGCATTTTTATTTATCCAGTATATCTAAAATACAAAAAATTAATGAGATACCTTACATGATTTTTTAAAACTTAAGTGTTCAAAATTCAGTGGTATTGTGCACTTAGAACACATCTCAATTTGTCTTTACCACATTTCAACAGCTTAATTGCCATGCATGGCTGTTGGCTACTATAGCTAGGTAGGTCTAGATTCATGTGAAGTGGAATAATCCTGTAAGCAATCCTTCTGAGGTATAATTTTTTAAAACATTTTTATTGAGATATAATATACATATAACGAAAAATGCACATCATGATTGTATAGCTCAGTGAATTACGAAGTAAACAAATCCATATAACCACCACCCAGATCTTCCTGTGTTCCTTCCCAATCATTACTCTCTCCCTCCTCTCTAAAGGTAACTCTACTATACTGACTTCTAACATTGTTTTAGGTTCAGAATCTTTTTTATTGTAATGGTATTTGGTATGTAGTTATTTTAGGTATAATCTTATTAGTATGCCTTGGTACAAAATGGACACAACAGATAACTGCTTTGAATGAACCTGATAGGACTTATCAGATCTGGACTGGCTTTATAGGCTATTAAGAAGGAAGTTAGGGGCTTCCCTGGTGGCGCAGTGGTTGAGAGTCCGCCTGCCGATGCAGGGGACACGGGTTCGTGCCCTGGTCCGGGAAGATCCCACATGCCGGAGAGCTGCTGGGCCCGTGAGCCATGGCTGCTGAGCCTGCGCGTACGGAGCCTGTGCTCCGCAATGGGAGAGGCCACAGCAGTGAGAGGTCGCGTATCCCAAAAAAAAAAAAAAAAAAAAAAGAAGGAAGTTATTCTTTTTTCTTCTAAAGAATAGTTCTATGCTATATTGTAATTAGGTTCAAGAAACTTATTCATGATTTATTTGTCTGAAAATAGTATAATATTTATTGTTTCAAGCTCTTGCTGCTAGTCAAGATCACCTACTTTTGCTTTTTTACCAATCCCACTTACTACATTAGAACATTATATCTGCCTGGAGTTCAGCATGTACACATTTATCTCAAATGGATGAATCTAATAAAAGGTTTAATAAAACGCTGGCTATTAGGGAAATAGAATTTACCATGCCTTTTAAAATTTTTAGGCAAATTTATATTTCTGTTCCTTTGTTAAGTGTCACTCGTACTTTGTTCTTTCTTACATAGCCACATGCTAAATGCCCTTTATGCAGAAATGATATACATGGAGACAATTTATTAGAATGTCCTCCAGAAGAATTGGCATGTGACACTGAGAAAAAGCCTAATATGGAATGGACATCCAGTTCGAAGGTAAATATACATGTGCAAATGTTTGAGTATTTGTTTTATGTTTATATAAAGAAATACCGTATTTAGAAATAGTAATTCTGCTTTTAATCCTGTCATTTGAGTATTATACTCTGTTGGTGGTTACTGGCTTTTTGTTTCTTTCTGGTGGTGAATTTGAGAGATGAGAGAAAGCATTCAGATGATAGTATTTTTTTAGTCTCAATTTTTAAAAAAATTGGTGGTCTTTTACATTTGTATTTTAGGGAGATAACATGGCAGGACCTTTCTCTTCCAATTCAAAATGGAATCTAATGGGTATCCTAATTTTTTTCAGATTAACGCTCTAATGCTTGCATTGATTGACTTAAGAAAGAAGAACCCCAACATAAAAAGTTTAGTTGTTTCTCAGTTTACAACATTTCTGTCTTTAATAGAAACACCACTCAGGTAAGTTCAACAGTGTTTCTCACTTGGAGCAAAAGGATTTTATATAAATGTTTTAATTTGGATAGCAAAAAATCATTATGTATGTTTTACCACTTTTATTCATTTCATCTATCTAAAATAACAGTAGCAATAAAGAATACTCCTGAGAACTTAGAATTTTAAAGATTAAGTCCTGAGTTCATAGGAAAAAGGTTGACTGCAGGGCCTGACATATTAGTAGATGATTAGTAAATATTTGTCAGCAGAAATGAAAGAATTGGTTGAATGAAAAGATTACAATTACTTAACATGTTTTTTTTTTTTACATCTTTATTGGAGTATAATTGCTTTACAATGGTGTGTTAGTTTCTGCTTTTTATAGTGTAGTGTTACTTGTCTCTTTTGTCCCCTCCATTAGAGCCTCTGGATTTGTGTTTACTCGTTTGGATGGTTCTATGGCCCAAAAGAAAAGAGTTGAATCAATTCAGTGTTTTCAAAACACTGAAGCAGGATCTCCAACTATAATGCTTCTATCCTTAAAAGCAGGTGGAGTTGGTTTGAATCTTTCTGCAGCTTCTCGAGTATTTTTAATGGATCCAGTAAGTAGTTTTGTAGACTTTTTGGTATGTTACTACTTCTTTAAAAAAATAAAAACAAAAAACTATTTGGTAAATACCTTTATAGTTGTAACTGATTGTGAAAATTCTTAGGCAAACTTTAGAAATAGACAATAACTTAGTAAAAGTGTTTTAAGGACTTTCTCTTAAGTGCTTTACATATATCAACTGAAATACATATATCAACTAAAATTGGGATCTTGTTACTATCCCCATTTTACATGTGAGGAAACTGAAACATGGAGAAATGAAATAGCTTGCCCTATCACACAGCTAGTGATATACAAATCAGGATCAGAGTCCATGTTTATAAGTATTATGCTGTGCTTTTCTACTGCTCTTCTATATACAGAATAAGTTTCTGTTAACTAATGCTTTAGGGAAGTGTTTTCATTGATTCAGCCGATGAATCAATGAGATCTTACTTTGTGTCAGGGAATCTTACTGGCACAGGGAATCTGGATATAAACAAGATAGACAAAGTAGCCACCATCATGGTGCTAATAGTCTCAAGCTTTAACGTGCATAAGAATTAGGAAATGCAGTTTGACCTCTGTCTTCAGATTTAGGAGTTCTTGGATGAGACCCAGGAAACTACATTTTTATATAGACCATAGGTGATTTTAGGTGCACATGGTCCAGCATCACAGTTTTAGAAACAAGTACCATTAATGGAATGCTTTGGGTAAACTTTAATGTCTAACACAGTGTAATTACTGTGCGCAATACAGGTCTAGGGGTAGAGTGGGAGTTAAAATTCACTCTGAACTTGACACATCAAACTGTGTGGCTTAGAGTTGCATCCGCACAGGAGCACTTTTTTTCTGATTGCACAAAGGGGCTTTTTGGACTGGAAGCACTCTGAGCTAATTCAGTTTCTAATTTGCATTGGGCACTGTTTGGGCTGGAGGTAACCCTGTGCTGTTTCTGTGCATTCACAGATCTAAGGTTTGTGGTTTTAGCTTGCTGCCTGAAACTCAGAAAATTCGTAACAAAGAAATTTTACTAAGATACAAATTTTGAGTTATTCTGGTTAAGCTATCTAGTTGAAGCATGTACCTGTTACCAAGGCTTTTCTTCCTCACCTGAGGGTAACCTTTCCAGTAATATTAAAACCAGAGCCATACTTAGGCATTCATGGGTTTCATGTTAATGCCATCGGGATGGCAGTGGTCTGTCGTATTTTCTTGCCTTAGTTCTGTGGATGAAGTTTTAAATCTTTGCTAGAGTTTTAGTATTATGGTTATTATAAAAAATATGCATTGTAACTGCAAGTTAAGTTACATATTAGCTAAGCAGATGATAATTCTAGAAGCTGATTTTTGGAACAGATTCCCAAATTATTATTTTTTGGTTATAATCTTAGTACTTCATAAGGAAGAGGTTGTTAATACAAAATACAGTAATTTAATTAGTATTGTAAAGTTGACCAGAGACTAAACTCTTTAACAGTTATACTTTTAGAAAACTTACAGAATGTTTTAGCAGTTTCATAGTAAGTTGGTTGTTTTTCATTGAACATTTCAAGTTTTCAGATATTGTTTCTAACTTTAAAACAAAAGCCAGGTCCTAGAAAAATAAGATTCAGTAAAAAAAAAAAAACAAAAAAAATTGCTCATGAAGATTTTTACCTCTTTGTCGAGTATTATATAAATGTTAAGATTTATTTGTATTTTGATGTTTCATTGTGAGCTTTTTTTTTCATTATGAGCTTTTGATAAAGTTAATTGCTTCCTTCATCACTACATAAGAGAATGGGAGCTATCAGTTTTACATTATCATAAAGTAAATTTTATTATACATTTAGTCATACTTGATGTATACTGCCGTCTCACCATGAGGTTCCTAGACAAAAGACAGCAGAGAGGAACATTTTATCTGAGCTTAGTATAATGGTTTCAAAATGGGTCCAATTGTAAAATACAAAATATTCACAGAATATGACTGTCAGTTTCATAAGGTAAATAAGTCCTTTAAATCTAACTTTTATACCGAAAAACAATCCCCAAATCAAATTATAGCAAGTTAAGAGTAAAATCTCCTTTTCTCTTGATCTCAAGGGAACTTTATTTTTTATTTTTATTTAAAAATTTTTTTTTGGCTGCGTTGGGTCTTCGTTGCTGTGCGTGGGCTTTCTCTAGTTGCTACCCACGGGGGCCACTCTTCACTGCAGTGTGCGGGCCACTCACTGCAGTGGCCTCTCCTGCTGCAGAGCAGAGTCTCCAGGCATGTGGGCCTCAGTAGTTGTGGCTCACGGGCTCTAGAGCGCAGGCTCAGTAGTTGTGGCACACGGGCTTAGTTGCTCCGCAGCATGTGGGATCTTCCTGGACCAGGGATCAAACCCGTGTCCCCTGCATTGGCAGGCACATTCTTAACCAGTGCACCACCAGGGAAGTCCCTCAAGGTAACTTTAAAAAGAAGAAAATAACTGCCTAAGTTGTACTATAAACTTGTCATCTACATATTAATTTATGATTTTGTTTCTATTTTCAGTTGGTACTTTGCTGTATAAATGTTCCTTTTCTCCAAAACACCCTGTTTTCAGCTTCAAGAGTCATCCCATAGTTTAGTTTAAAACTTAATGATCCCCTACCCTGACAATTCATGTTATTTCAAAACCACTTGACTCCTATCTTTCTAGACTGAAGAGCTCTATATCTTTTTTGCTTATCTTCCCTTTTCAGTGCTTCATTGTTTTATTCTTCACCTTAAGACAGTCCCCGTGATAATGCCAATGTTAGTTAGCTAATGTTACTTTTTTAGTTCAAAATAGATACTGAAAATTGTATGGCAGAGTCTTAAATAATTTTTAGGACTTCTCATTACTCCTGAAATCTTTTTTTGTGCTTTTACATAATGAAAGGAGGAAAATGAAAGAAAAGAACCAAACACCAGCAGAAAAGGAGAAAACTTTTTCAAAAATGGACTCAATTACCTATCTTTTCTGATGTAAATTAAGTAATTTAAGAGAGCATATAAACTTTCTCTGTTAAGCAGACATAGTTTGATTGTAAAATGGGTGGGGGTGGGGGATGAGAAAGATATTATTTGATTAATCAGCAATCATTTATACTGTGTGCTTTCTAGGTATCAGGCCCTGTATTAGATACTAGAAGCGATGTAGTGAAATGACAGGGGAGAGAATACCTGCCTATCATAGTAGTGATTGGGGGAGGTAGTCAGGGGCTGTGTGGAAATTTTCGTCCCCAGAGCATTTACAATGTCACTATCTGAATTCATTCAGAAAGAATTCAGTTAGTAAAAGGTGAATGAATAATACTGCAACAAAAGGACTTGGGCAGAACACTCACAGATCAGGGTGGTAATTATTCAACTCATGTTCTTATTAGGCCTGGAATCCAGCTGCTGAAGATCAGTGCTTTGACAGATGCCATAGACTTGGCCAGAAGCAAGAAGTCATTATCACGAAAGTGAGTTTTTAAGACATCTATTTTAAATAAGGTTTTCAAAATTCTACAAATAATGCGTGAATATATTGTAAAAGATTGAAATAGAATTATGCAAACTATGAAGATCATCTTTATTCTGTTTAGAAGGAAGCTACCATCAGTAGTTTAACATGCTAGTCAAAGTTTTTCTGTTTACATACATTCATACTTACGTATATGTGTAAATTTCAAAAATTTCTTAAGATAAATGGGATCATAGTTTATTATTTTGTAGTCTGTGTTTTTTCCCCCGAACAGTATATATTGGAGACTACCCTGTAAGAACATACAAATCAAACTTATTATTATTCTGTCATGGTAGACAGGCAACATAATTACATCTAATTTATTTAACCAGTTCAATTTTTGCTAATAAAAACACTCCTATAATGAGCATTAATGTGCATCTTTGTGCATATGTACAAGTACAGTATTTCTTCAGGATGGGTTAAGAAAACTAGAATTCTGGATTTAGAATCTTATTACATAACTGTCAAGTTGTTTTCAAAACAGGCTTTATGATATATGAGAATGATGTAAATTATGCTTATAAGATGGTCAAAAAGTGACCTTCTAATACTCATTTACCTAAGACCTTTAGCATATTTGACATATCTCTTGTTAATTTTTTTTCTGTGAATTGCTTGCTTGTATCTTTTGCCCAGTTTTCATAAAGTACAAATATAGTTTTATAGTATAAAGTACTTCTTTATAAATTCTGATTTTAAACGTTTTATGTATGTTGGAAATTTTTTATTCCAGGCTCTTGCTTATCTTTGAACTTTATGTGCTTTTTGTCATGAAAAAGTTTAGAAATTTTATCATTTAAAACGTATCAGCCTTTTTCTTTGTATCTTATGGATTTTGAGGTCTTTGTTAGAACAGAAGGCTTTATCTTCAAACTTTAAGAATGAATCTCCTGTAAATTATGTAAACTGGGAGTAGTGTTTTACAAAAATGTCAATAAAAATTGCCGTACTGAAAATTTGGAGGGAAAAGAAAGAGTATCCTGTACTTCTGATTCTTTTGAAATATTTTACCTTTTTATGATTCATGATATGGATCTAACTTTTTTTCAGATGAAAAATCATTTGCTCCATTACCATTTTTTTTGGAAAAGTCCATCGTTTTTTTCTACTGATTTGAAATGTCACTTTATCATAAACTAATTCATGGGTCTCTTTCTGGACTCTGTTCTGTTCCACTGATCTCTTTTCTTTATTAATTACTGTTATTTACTATTAATCTATTAATTACTTTAATTTATAATCTATTAATTATTTATCGATATATATATTTATAATCTATTATATATAGATATATATTTATATATTTATATATATTTTTATATATTTATAATCTATTAATTTAATTAATCTATTAATTTAATTTATAATCTATTAATCTATTTACTATTAATCTATTAATTACTCTCTTTTCTTTAATAATTACTATGGTTTTATAAAGTATGCTTTGATATCTAGTAGAGCAAAGTGCACTCATTACCCTTTTTGAGAACTGTGTTGGTTATTAATATTATTATTTACTCTTGAATTGAACTTTGGATTTGGATTACCAAATTCCACTTAAGAAATCTTGTTTGGGATTTATTGAATTTATGATTAGTTGGAAAACTGTCTTCTTTATAAATACAGAGTGTTCCCATACAAGAACTTAGATAGTATCACTCTCCTTTTTTTTAGGTCTTTTATGTATTTTGGTAACATTTTATAACACAGCTTGTATTACAGTAACTGGGACCTCTTGTACGGTGTTGAATAGTAGTAATCACAGTAATCATTCTTGACTTGTTCCTATCTTTGTTGGGAATACTTTTATTGTTTTACATTTAATATGTTATTCTTGGTAAGTTTCTAGTAGATATCCTTAAATAAGGTTGAGGACATTTATTTCTGGGTTAATGAGGATTTTTTTTTTAAAGTTAAGGTTTTTATCAGGAATAAACGTTGAATTTTATCAAATGCTTATCATCTATTGAGATGATCGCTTTTTTTTCTCTTAAATTTTTAATGTTATAAATTATACCAGATGAAGGCCTGTTCTTTCATTTCTGGGAAAATCTTATTTGGCTTTTTAAATATGTTACATTTATTTTGCTAATATTCCAGCTTCAGAGTTGCCTATAAAGTTTGCTTTTTTTGTGTGTTGCTCTTATCTTGATGATGGAGTTATAATACGTAACTTATGTCCTTACAGCTGTATTCTTTATACAGGAAAACTATATTGAGTGATAAGGGGAAATGGTGCTCATCTCTAGCTATCATATCATGTTCTAAATATTCTCACTGTATATTGAGAGAAAAGGGGGAGTGAAACAGTTTCTAATAGATTATTATTGACCATTTTTGAAAGCTACGTAATACTGTAAGAAAGCAGGTTCTTTTAAAGTATCATTTTCATCATGTCAATTTTTTTTTAATTAAAGAATTCAAGTATTGTGACCTAAAAAGTACTTAACCAATTTAACTTTGTTTTTCTTTTTAAAGTTCATTGTGAAGGATTCTGTTGAAGAAAATATGCTGAAAATACAAAACACAAAGAGAGAACTTGCAGCTGGAGCCTTTGGAACTAAAAAAGCAGATGCTAGTGAAATGAAACAAGCTAAAATTAATGAAATCAGAACTTTAATTGATTTATAATTTGTGGGATTTGGTAAGGTCAGTTTAATTAGATATATACAGAAGTTTTGGAAATGCGAAAAATAGTTTTAGAAATGAGGTCTAGAGTATATCTTCTAAAAGGAGCATATCATTTTATATTAGTGAAGAGGTATTACTAATACATAATCTCCTTCTATATATGAACCTATTTTTAATGACAGTTCAGGTAGCAATAAGTTCTGTTATATACTGTGGCCTAAAATAATTTTTTGAGACAAAAAGTTACTTTTATTCAACTTTTCATATTATCTATGCTGAGTATTTTCATATATCTTCCAAGTACTCAGCTTTTTCATATTTCAGATAAGGTCAAACCTTTTATACTTTTGACCAAATAGTTATTTTCTATGTTGGACACATTTGGTTATTCACCAAAGTCTCCCATTTGTGATGCTGTGGATTCACAGTCCATGTAAACGATTAATATGTGCACAGACTATACAAGAGATTGACTTTATTGGACCTTCAGAAACCACATTTGCATTCCAGAACCTTAAATGAGAGACCAAAGTCCAGGTTAGCAAGTTACTTGTTTTTTTTTGTTTGTTTGGCTTTGTTCATGTATGTGTATGTATGTGTTTTGTTTTTGTTTTACAGTGTCATTGAGATAAAATTCACATAAGTGACTTACAATTTTATGTTCATGAAAATTGGGGATTGCGTTAGAGCACTATTTTCTCCGTTTTAGTCAGGTGGTACCATTCTTTTTGTTTAAATGTAACTTGACGTATTAGTGTGTAAATACAGTCTGTGGGGGTGAGAAGGAACCAGTTCTGCCCAATTTGATTTGAATATTTAAATTATGGAATTGCTGAATAGATATTTCTATATATAGATAATTCTTATTTATGTAGTTTAAAAAATAACTATAAATTTTTATAATTCAGAAGACTACTATATGTGAGAGGCATGATAATCTGGATGGAAGTTGGGCTGGATGACATCCAAAATTGTTTCAACTTTTAAAGACATCTTTAATCCCTGAATGGAAAATTTTCTTTGTTATTGTGTTTAGAATCAGAATTTGATTTTGGAACTTCAGTAATTCACCCTTACATCTATCTGTAGAATTACTCATCTTTTTCCTACTTTTGTTAATAATCAAACTCACGGTAGTTGCCACAGAATCCTGGATGACTGTTTTAGTCACATTTAAAACAAACTATAAATTTATCAGTCAGGTTAGGTAGTCAGTGTTATTTTTTTCCTTAAGTAATCTTTTTTTTAATCCAAAGAAAGAAGAAATTACTTACTATAATAGGAGAAGCTTCATGTTTGATGATACAAATTTAAGAACCTTATATTTTACTTACAGTGTTGGAAGTGACTTGACTGAAAGATAAGAGGAGATTGGAGGCAGCGTTGTATTCTAGGGCACGCAATCTTAGATTTAGCACATACCTTAGCAACAAAATTCTTCCTTCTCTGTGCCCTGTCCTTTGCTCCAAAGGAACAGTGGATCAGACAGCAAGAATCTTCCCAGTCCCTTTTCTCTTCGGCAGCAGGTGAGGTAGAGGGCTGATGCAAAGGACAAACAGACCTTTCTGCAGGGATGAGAGTGGAATAATAACTTGAGGTTAGTCCACTAGCATTAGGAGCAATAGGGAAGTTCTTTACCTTGTAGGAGTAGCATTGCACAAAATATCAGGTTGATCAGGATCTCATAAAATATGATATGTGGGTTCTCTATATACCAATACCCCAGTGAGATTAAGTATAAAAAGAGTTTGCAGCAAAAAACACAACCTACTCTTCTTGCTTACAAAGGCAGAGCCTTGCAAACTCACTGTAAAGGTGAAGACTTTGCTTGCTTCTTTACCCCAAACATTTACAGACTTGTGTTTTTAAACACATTCATAATGATAAATTTGGCAAGTCATTTAAAAAATACCTTTTTGGTTTTGTATAGTTCGATTAAGTGGTGTTAAATAAAAAAACAACAAATTCATCCTAAGAAAATATATAAACTACTGGAATGAAAAGTTCACATTATGTTTACGCTGTTAACTCTGTTTCATTGCTATGTAGAGTAATAGCTTTAGAAACATCTTGAAAATATTGTATTCCCAGTTGTGGTTCAAACTGGATTTTGTTTTAAATTTAAAATTAATAAAAGTGAAAAAATTACTAGCTTCCTCAGTGCCGTAATTTTAATGAGTACTTTTTCTTTAAAGAACATTTAATCTTTCTTTATGAATCTCACACGTCTGTTCAGCTGTCTATATTATATAATTATTTTTTACTGAGAGTACATAAAAGTACTATGAGTAGCTGAGAATGACTGACTCATATTCCTACCCCTTTTTAATTTTACTAAATTTCAATTTAACGGGTTGACTTCTTTTATTTAGAAATCAGTGTATATATTTTTAAATTTTATGTTAAATGTCTCGATCTTCTTAAACATTAGTTTCGATTATTTTTATTTCCCCATCTGCCAGAAAAAAAGGAGTTGTGATCATAGTTATGTATAGTGGTATACTAGATAACACTCTCGATTATAGACTTTGCCCTAATTACAGCTCCAGGATTGGAAATAATCAAGAAAATAATCATCTTATGTTTAAAACCAGTGAGTACCAATAAATTTATACTCAGGCAGTGCATGTTTTCTGTTGGCATTCATTGGTGTGTTTTTTATTCATTTTATTTATATGCTTGCCAAAGTTCTGTTCATTAGTATTCGGAAGGAAGATTCATTAAAAACATGAGGACAAATGATATGTTTGGCTTATTAATAAGAATTCAAGTGCTTAACCTTAAGTTTTCAACTGTATTAACTTTAAAATATTTGCAAAAGGTGAAATACAACAGCTTTCCTTCATTTAATTCACCCGTAAGTATGTAGTAACTTCCTTACAAGTTCTACATTCTGGAATTTGTGACCTCATTTTTATGGTGCTTCTGAATAAAAAGACCCCAAAATTCTGATAGCTGTGAATAATGGTTGGGATGCTTCCCTTGCAGTAATGTCTACTTCAAAGGGGAAACGGTTGATTAGAAATCCTGTAAGCAGACGTAATGTTTTCTTCCATGTTAAAATAGTCATAGTTACTGTGTGATAATAAGGGAGAACAGTCTTCTAGATGAAGCCATAATAATTTACTGCTTTTGAAAGGGTAGATGATATCTTATTCCCCGTCAGATCTTTTAATGGTTAAAATGGGGTTTTAAAAAATCTCTTTTTCAGCTCCCTACTCAACCTTCTTGATCAAGAATTTTCTGACAAATTTAGACCTTTAAATTCTACCTTTAAGTATGAAAATTGATTTCTACATGAAAATAATACAGTTTTAATAATGTATGTCATTCAAATGTACATGGAACAGGACACCTCCATTAACCTGAACCAAGTTATAATAACTAGGCTGCACTGGGACTTCATTTAGAAGGACAGCAAATACCAAAATGACTTCTTAGATTGGTAGATAAAACAAATTCTAGGGCATGTCTTTGCACTTTTGAAAAATGCAAAAATAGTGCATCTAGACTATTCCAAGAGGGTATTTAATGTGATAGATGTGATATTAAAAGTCATCAGAGAGATTATATATTAAAACATGTGCTCTATTTGCTAAAGCAGAGATAGGACTAGTGTTTTAGGAAAGTTTCCAGTAAGTCTGCCATCTTTCAGCATTCTAGTTTATTAGAAAGGCAGATAAAATTAACTAGGATACAGTTTCCTGAATGTTTAAACTAATTTACCCTTTTTGTTAGGGTAGGGAAGGGCTATTCCCGAATAGTACATTGTAGGATTTAAAATTTTTTTTCTTGGCACTGGCACTGGTATCAATATATTGATAAAGGTAAGTTAAATATTTCATGAGAAATGGTCTAGTGAAGGCCACTTCATATGTTTCTTGCAGGTACAGGTGAAAGCAAGAATTAAGATAAAACATTGATTTTATGCATGAATCATAGACCTCGATCAAGCTTGGAGCTCATCTCCAAAGGCATAAAAATCTGTCCTTTGTGTAGGCAAATCTGACTTATAGTCAAAGGCTATTATATCCACCATTATTCATGGGATTAAAAAATAAGGATATACTGATCACCTCCACAAACGTATGTTCTTGTAATCTGAGTTAATGTTGCCTATTTACACATCCTACAAAGTGACCCTTGGTATTTTAGGCTCCCTGGAACAGATTTTGCAGTATAATTGTGCAACTTTGCATGGAAAAGTTAATACTTCACCTTAATTAAGGAGTATCCTTGGAAGATCAGGGAAGGAAAAAGAATCTGTTAGTCTAATTCAATGACTTCTCAGCCTCTTTTATGCATATTATATGCTTTTTCCTATGGTAAATTTGTCACTTTCCTTCCAAAAGTTAACAGCCTTTACTAAATACTATTTAAAATAAATTACGTAAGCCTTTTCAGTTTAGAGCTTTTATCTCTTATGTTGTATACAAAGTAGGGACACAAAAAGTTAACACCAGGTCTTCCCTGGTGGCACAGTGGTTGAGAGTCCGCCTGCCGATGCAGGGGACACGGGTTCGTGCCCCGGTCTGGGAAGATCCCACATGCCGCGGAGTGGCTGGGCCTGTGAGCCATGGCCGCTGAGCCTGCGCGTCCGGAGCCTGTGCTCCGCAACGGGAGAGGCCACAACAGTGAGAGGCCCGCGTACCGCAAAAAAAAAAAAAAAAAAAAGTTAACACCAGATGATATGTTTAATTCTCTTCCCCACCCCCCAGTCTGATGCTTTGATATCGTTCCTCAATTTAAAAAAAAAGGCTTTGAGTCTTGTGGTCTCTTGTGATACAGATGGAGAGTTCCAAAATACACTTCCTTGTTCAGATTGCATATTACCTGGCCACAACAATAAGGCAATATTAGGTATCTGAAGACTAGGTTTCTGTTTATCTCAACCAGGGGCCAAGAAGCCAAAAAAGGCTTCTGACCACCTAAAATAACAGATTTCAGTAAATCCATATACTTGACTCAGTAGAAAAGGACTAGTGTTCAAAGGCCCTGTTATTGAACAGTTGCCTCTTTCCCTATTTTTGTTTTAGGCAGACAGTAGGGAGCAGTGGTAGCTGATAGACTGGACGTCAAGAAACTTCAAAAACTTAAAAGTGAACACAGAATAAGTAAATCACAAGAGTTGAGTGTCTTAGTATAGGTGTCTGGAGCCCTTATCTCTAAAGGGATGTTGACCCTGAGTACATCACAGTATCGCAGCATAGTCATATAACAGAAATTTTCCCTCTTGTGGACCAATAAAACAACTGTGAAAACAGGATAATTCTGCATACGTTTTTTTTTTTTCCCCTGTATAGGCTTTTAAGGTACAAAGTCTATACGTTGTGAAGCTGAACTGTGTCCAAGCCAAAATTCATGACAATTCTATCCTTGAATTTTCTTACCCATTTTTATATTACAATTTCAGGCAGCCTATTTAGGAAAGCATTTGTAAAAGGTATTTCCCACGTTCTATTTCAAGGCCATTATCCTTATCTTCATAGCAAGCAAACTGAAAGCTTTTCCATTATTTGTGTTACTTCCTAGATTTCTGGCATTTATATTTCTGGTTACATACAGAGGTTACTCTGATCTCTGCCCATTTCTCTGATCTCACTGTCTGTTTGGATCACTCATTTGTTTAATGCAGAGCATAGTTTTAGAGTCAGAGCATACACAAATCTGAATCAAAGTCCTTTGCAGATGATTTACCTTTCTTATTCTCTGATTATCTGCAAGATGAGAATACTGTATATACATTATAGGACTGACATGAAAATTAAGCTATAAATACCTAATAAATATTGTCTTTCCTTTTTGCTTTCTTACAGATTTTCACTTGAGATTGAATTTCAGCATCAGAAACTCAGAGAAATAAGTTATCGAATAACATATTCAAGTATAAAAATAGTAATCTATTTGTAATAATAAGCAGAGGGAAAAAAGCAAACTGTGGCAGACTGTTTTATTTAAGGAGAAGCCAAGTCTTACTTAGCTTCATGGCCCAAGTTTCAGTGACATTAAACGGTAGACATTATACAATTGTATTTATAGATGTTGTTTATGATAATGTTTCCTTTGTCACTCAGGGAGCCGAGTTTGTCTTCTGGAAAGCCTTGACTGGTCAGCAGTTGAGTCCCCTGCTGTGTAACACCACCTCACCTTTCCAGGTGTCTTCTGCTAAAAACCCTGACTCCCTGTTGTGTTCAGTGTAAGCACTTTCTTAATGTATCAAGTGGTTCTCAAATGTCATTTGGGTCACAGTCATTGCTTGATAGTTACTTGGAGTAGAGATACTGTGACCTCAACCAAGGCCCACTGATTCATAATCTATAGTGATGAGGCCCAAGAAACCGTACTTACAAGGTGTCCAGTGTTTCTCAGGAGCAGCCAGGTTGGAGACACAGTTGCTCAAGCTTCTAGTTTCAGTTACTCCTTTTTCCTCTCTCTTCATCTCCAATCCATTAGCAGCTTTACTGCCTTCACCCTGGTGGAAGGTATGTTGGATTACCACTGTCTCTCTCCAAGACCACTATTAAACTAACTTGCCTTCCCATCAGCTCTTGTTCTCATTTAAGCTATTTTCCACCAGCTGCAGAACCAATGTTTTTAAAATGTAAATCACAAAGGTAAGACAATTAGACTCTCTTTAAGAAGGACTGGCAATGAATTGAACAAACTATATTAAAATTCATTAATTCATAATGATACTAGAATAACCCCCCTCAAAACCACCTTTGGAGGATACTGTTAAACCAGTTCCTTATTTTATATACTAACTAGTGAGTGAAGGGAGAATCAAGCATTTATCCTGCCCTTTTAATAGAAACAACCTCAGGGTAACCAAATTACTGATGAATGGAAGTATACAGAAATATTTCAGCTAATAAATGAGAGTATCACCATTTTGCAACCCCAGCGAGATAGATCATCAATGGCAGTTAAGATCATAAGGTAACTGGAGGCTTGGAAGTACCTAACAACATATAAAGTATTGCCCCCCCCCCAAAATTACACCTTAATCTGACTGGCCCTCTAAATCAGTTTATAAGAAATACAGAATACAAGGAAACATGTCAAATTGCAATCAGTGAAGTGAAGAATGTGGGAGACAGGACAAATAATCTGGTTTCTTCAGTAAATAAATTGCAAGGCAACAACAAACAAGAAGGGAGGGTTAGGAAACACGACGGAATCAGAGATATATATCAACCAATTGCACTGTATGGGCCTTACTTGGATCTTAATAAGATCAAAGTGGAAATAAAACACAAAGTAAGGGAGGACATTTGGAATTAATAGTTTCTTGGTGAGATAATTTTCTGAAGTCCTTATGTTTTAAAGATATATATGGGAATATGAAATTTTTAATCTGGGATTTGCTTCCAAATAGTCTAGTACGGGAAGAGTTGGTGGGGATACAGATGAAACAGTTGTTGAAATTGGGTGATGGGGGTTCTTTCTATTCTGCTTACCTTTGTATGTCTCTATAGGTCCCCGTTAATAAAAAGTTAAATATAAATTACATTAATAAAACTTCAATCAATTGCTGTTGAATTTAAAGTAAAATCCAAAGCCCATACCTTCACCTATGAAGCCACTGCATACATACCTCTCCATCCTGTTTTATAAGCCTTTATTTCCACCAAGTTCTCACCTGCTTGCACAATTTCCTCTGAAGGGAATATTCTTCCTTCTCCTCACTCCCTTTTGGCTACCTCAGAGCCTCTCTTTCTGGCTTAATCATCATCTTGCAGGAGGTCTTTCCCGACTGCCCTAAAGGTGGACTTTCCCTGTTGTCAGTGTACTTTATTTAGCATAATTTGCAATTATATATGTTCATTTCTCTTTCAGTCTGTTTCCTACTAGAATATAAGGAACTATGTCTGTCTTGTACACTCCTATATTTCTAATGTCCATCATAGGTGTGATATGGTCAGTACTTAAGTGCTTGTTCAGTGAATTCTTGTGTTGTCTGTCTTAAATATATATGTCAACTCAAATTGTGTTTGATGTGAAACTAAGATGACTGAGTTAATGCTTTGGTAGATGTAATTTCTGGAATAAGCTCAAGTATTTCCTTGAAATCAGATACATCTTTATGACCATTGAGACTGTGAAAGCAACCGAGGGCTGAAATGAACTTTAAAATTAGGCACAAATAGATTGTCCAGAAATACAGACTCTATTTGTACGACTTGCAGATTACACTGTAATGAATTTAATTTCCGTTTAGCCAGGTTCTTCTACGCATTGGATTCTCACTGGAAGAGTTTAGCTCATACCTCTCAGTGCAGAGACTCTTCTTGGGTCAGGAGTATCTTGAGGGTCTTTGTACCATGGCACCTGACACGCAGAGGCACTTAAATCTCTGGTAGTGCTTCACGTACTTTGAAGATCACAGCAACTCATTTTCCACAGTCCAAATAATCGTAGCTTATTTTATCTTCAGAAATCATTTGTCATTTAACAGTTTACAATTTTAGGTAAGTCCTCAGGTTCTTCTTAAGCTCTTCTGGTAGCCAGCCTCCAAGGTGCCCACACCCGCCCCCCCCCCCCCCCCACCGCCCGCATCCATTCTTGCCCTCCAGGTTTCCATACCCTGTATATTCATTCACACCCTTATTGAATAGGGCTGACCTGTGTAACCAATAGGCTATTGTGGAAATAAAGGAAGGTGATCTTGAAGGTTAAAAGCCACTGCGGCTTCTGGCCAGTTAAACCTCTAAAGTTTCTTGTCATGGTCTCTCTTGCTTTCTTCAACAGAATGACTTCTGATTACTCACTTCAGTTTTAAAACGACATTTTAGATCATACCCTTCACCAGCTTGCCATCCTTGCAACCTAGAATCACCTGTACATTGAATAAACATGCTTTATACTCCTATCATTCTAAGCCGTGGATAAAAATGCTAGAAGACGTTGGGTCTGGTACTGATTGTAACAGTCCTGAAAGATTATCGAGTATGTTTAGAGACTGACAATGAACCTATGATGATTTTAAGGTTACAATACTCTAAAATGTGAATACCCACTTCATACAGAAATGTGGGTGACAGATTAATTTGATCTTCCTTTCCTCCATCTATTAGATCAGATCCATCACCATCACTGGAGAACACTAGATGCAGATATCTCTTGATATCTAGAAACCAACTTTTAAAGCATGTATTTCAGTGTCAAGTTTTACACTGGTTTTTAAAACACAAATTCTACAAATTCTGAAAAATTCCCTAATACTTTTTTTTCAAGGGGAGTGGGTGCCCTTAATTGAATTAGACAACCAAGATATGTCAAGAAATCTTTATTTTTCATACAAGGTGCCACTGTGGTAACCATCACACTGCTGTTTTCAGATATACAGAACTGAACGAAAGCATTTTAGCATGCCGCCTTACTGTACATAGAAAACTGGTGAACATCTTCAGACACTATAAGACTAGGAAATAAAATGGGTTAACACCATTTGTTGATAAGCTTATGAGTCACTCAGCAGTGTTCTTATAGGCTGTCTTTACCTGAAAGCAGAATTACAATCACTCTGGCAGCGTCTGGGCGATTCTAAAATGCAGGTCTAGTGAAGGGTACAACAAGCAAGCAAGAGACAGGTGCTGTGTCCCAATCTGAAGGGAGACTGATTTGGAGCCTGGCTTGGCACATTTTAAGAGTTGATAACAGCCGTCTTAACCGCTTAAGATTTGAGTGTCCCTTACCACGTACGTTGGCAATCGGCATAACTGAGAATTTCTGAAATACAAGCTGAGGGTTAAAAAGCAGAACTGTCCTTCATATCACAGAATTGCTACTTAACTTTTGCCCAGCTCTCACCAGTTGTCCTGCAAGACCCCCCACCCACATCTGATGGATTTTAATGAAAGCCTCTAACAACTGTAACAGACCTTTCTTAACCCAGCTCTAGATACTAAGTATCGGAAACAAGTGCCTGTGAAGTGGATGTGTCCACGGAAAAGGGCAGTGTTTCTACTGGAGGTAAGTGTCCAGCTTCCTCTTGATGTTGTCAAAGGAATCTGCTCCCATGTAATCAGCCTGGCCCTGTTCCCACCGCTCCTTCCGTTCTTCTGAGGATACAAAAGGCTGTGCCGTAGCCGGGATCTCCCCAAGGGACAGCTGTGATACGGCTGATGAGACATTTTCCTAGAAAGGGGAGAATAATCAGAGACTCCTTTAGAGCTGAAAGACCATTTTAAAGAATGCAGTAAACTGAAGAAGGTGAGAAGAACCAGGATGAATTATCATGCAAGGTAGCAAAAACTGAAAAGTATTACATGAAACAAAACAAGACACAGAAATACAAGGATCATGATATTTTTCCTAACAAAATGAAGACTTCTTGACTCGGTGAAAACATAGGGAGAACAAATTAATTGGGTAGGGTTAATGTTTAAGTTCTGCATACCTTTCTACAGAAGCCACAAGAGAAAGCCAGTGTATAGACCAAGTCTGAAAGCTGCAACAGTTCATTAGAAAGTGTAAGATGGATGGACAAGGGAACACAGTCTCACGATAAGTTCTTGATCTGTGTGGGCTCAGAAAGGTTGAGAACTTAAACGAAATGATACCTCAGAAGCTACACTTCAGAAAGAACCTAAGCAGAGAGCCGCACCACATACACAGCTGTCACATTATAAAAGCGAGAGCTAAACGGTCTGAGCCATACACCAAATTTATCTTCCTGTTCAAGCTTATTACCAAGAAGTATCTATTCCTGCAGCTTCTGTTAATTTGCTTAGTTTTGATTAAGTCTTCATTTCCCATCTTCACCTTCCCTTGATTCATAACCCTCAGTCCTTGGGTTGTGGAAGGAACAAGGTAAATGTACAGGAAATGGAGCAAACCTACTCTGCATTAAATTCGATTCTCATTACATACAGGTACGCAATTAAATTCAGTAGTATCATAAAAGAACATCAAAGTTATCCTTCAGAAAGCTCTCAGGTGCGATAGTACTGGAAATCGTAGAGAAAAAGGAAGGCAAATGAATACACACAGGTATTGTTTTTAACAGAGAAAATGGTAGAACAAAATGTTTGAGTAGCTGTTTTTGTTGCTATATAGATGTGTAGGTATAAGTATATATGTATTTAAATATCCTGGAATTCCAAGGTATTTGGGTAGATTCCACGGGATCATATTACAGCCGAGGCAACGTTAAGTCCTTCCCTTGGATTAGTCCTGCCTCTGCCTTCCACATGCCACCGGAATGATACCAGGAGCCTCTCGCAGAGTCCTCTGCTCACAGTGCTTTCATAAGGACAGCTGTCTCTCAGACCTGGATGTGAGTCCCAGTTCTGCTACTGACTAGTCTGCTACATAACTAAGGGAAGGGATGTTAACTCCTTTAAGCCTCAGTTAATTTTAATATATAAAAAGGGGATATTAACAAAAATAATACTTACTTGACAGAGTGCTTATAAGGGTTAAATAAGAATAGATATCTTAAGCACTTACTATGTACCTGGCAATGTTCCAAGTACTGTATAAGTATTATTTCCTGGTCCATATAAAGCAATTAGTGTAAGAATGTAAGTGTTAGTTCTTTTTCCCTTTCTCCTTTTTATATTTTGGCACAAGTGCTCATAAGTGAAATGGCTAAAATCTATACCGTAGCAAAAAGAAGGATCTCTTATAACCTTATCATCTCTTATAATTATACCAAGGTAATTAACTGATCTATTAAGACTTGATTATAATTTACCCATTCAGTTTTATTCTTTTTTTTTTTCTTTTGCGGTACGCGGGCCTCTCACTGTTGCGGCCTCTCCCGTTGCGGAGCACAGGCTCCGGACACGCAGGTTCAGCGGCCATGGCTCACGGGCCCAGCCGCTCCGCGGCATGTGGGATCTTCCTGGACCGGGGCACTAACCCGTGTCCCTTGCATCGGCAGGCGGACTCTCAACCACTGCGCCACCAGGGAAGCCCAGTTTTATTCTTTATATCTTAATATGCAACATAAAAGTTTAATTTCTCATCCTCTTCCAATTCTTCCAAAAGAACAAACCTCAGAGGAAGACCTTTAAAGTCAGAACTGTTACTGTAAATGTTAATGTCATCTTCCTCTTACAGAGAGATTTATTTTTCAAGATCCAATATAACCAGAGGAGTAAAACATGGCAAATCAAAATAATCCTAGAAAAGTATTTGCTGTATGTTCATGTTATTGTAATTTTCACTTGGAATATATTCTTCTACACGATGGCAAAAATAAAATAGGTATATTTAAATACTTGCAGTTTCTAAAACATGAAATGGGGCGTTCTTTGTTTTTGTAAACCACTATTTTTGGGGAATAATCTTACAATCTTAGGACAATGGGCTAAGAATTTTATAGTTATAACATACGGATATATAGATAGATAGATAGATATAGATATTATATACAGATCTATCTATCTATCCATCTAAACCTCTAAAAACCTTTCCTTTGCTCCCAGGTCTACTGAAATTTGCCACAAAATCTACTTCTGCTCTAATCTTTGCTGGTAATATTTCTCCACTCTAAGATGGACATCGTTTTCTTTCCACAAAGTCTTACTTTATCTCTTTGTTCAAAATACCACTAAATATTCCATCTCTACCATTCTACCAAATTTTAAAAAATACAGCATCAAATTACCTGAAGGAAAAAAAACAGAACCTACCACGTGTACGTATGAGCGGGTGTCTTTGACAAGGCCAAACTGCTGAAGCAGAGGTAAAACGCTGGTCGTGAAGATGTCCCACCACAGGTTGAGAAACTCTGGATGAGTCACAGTGGGATCGTGGGGCTCACTTCTGACACTTTTTGTTTGAGGATCGTAAGTATAATTCCACGGTTTGATTCGTCCTAGGAAATGCACAACTTTGGCATTTGCACCAAATCTGCCAAGCGAGCACAAGTTGAAGCGGTTAGTGGATTCTGAGCACTGACAGTTCACCTTCCATCCTGCAGCAGTGGCTGGAAAAAAGGTGGAGCTCACTGGAACAATTTTAGACTTCTAAAATTATTCAATTATATGTTAAGTATACAGAAAATCCCAAAGTCGCAGTGGATCAATGTAACAACCCAACGCTGAGCCACCGTGGATAGCAGAGGTACAGCCACTTGTTAAACCATTTGATAGTACCTAGTAAAACTGAAAATGCTCATACTGTACAACCCAGAAGGAAGCTCAGCTCCTAGGCACATACCCTACAGAAACTCTTACACGTGTGCAGCAGGAAACATAATCAAAATGTTCACAGCAGTAGCACTGTCTGAAATAGTCGTAAACTGGAAACAACTGAAGTGACTACACTTTAGATTACTGTTCAGCAAGTGTTCGTGCCTTTTCCCAGTCTCCACAGGGGGAGTACACTTTCCTGCCTGACTGATATTTGCATGTCTGCATGACTTGCTTTCACCAGTGAAATGTGGGCAGAGTGACAGGGTGCCTTAAAATAGCATTGCTTGTTTCTGCTCAGCCTCCCTGAGAAGCTACAACTTCTGCCAGCGGAAGAATGTACCCTGGATAGCCTGCTGGTTCCAGAAGAATGAGACAGTCACAACAGATGTGGATCAAACCTGTGGCCTGGCTCCAAACTCAGCTGAGATGATCAGAGCTGTCCCAGACCACTCAATGACATATGAGCAAGAAATACATGCTGACTGTTGAATGTCACTGAAATTCGATGGTTATCCATTCTGTTTTTGTTTTAAGGACAACTTCTGGTATATTCATATCATAGAATACAATATAGCAGTGAAAATGAATGAACTGGAGCTACCCAGATCACATAGCAAAAGGATGACTTTTCAAAATATGCTGAAAAAAAGAAATTATACAAATTCAAATAGAAACACATACCTATGAATCTACTTACGTAAGGACAAAACAAAACAAAAAAGTACTGTTTAAAGAGTAGAAAACTGTAATCAATGTAAATCTCATGATATTGGTTATATTGGGAGGAAAGGGGAAGCTGTGATGAGGAAGATGGAAAGGGGCTTCAGAGATACTGGTTATGTTCCAATCCTTAACTTGGGTGGTGAAGGTGTTTTAAAAACTAAACATTTTTGTATATCCTCTTGTGTATACATTATATTTCACTAAATACACAACACACTTTTTATTTTATCTCATAATATAAAAAGAGTAAGACTTAAGAGTGGTCCTGTTCTGGCTGGGAGGAAATCTATACATGTGAAACGAAATAATGATAAAGGTGAATACAAGTGCCCAAAGGAAGATGGGAACAGTGAGTGCCCTAAGAATTCAGAAGCAAGGAGGTCACTGAAAGCTCAGGTCAGTGGGGCAGGAGGTGCTGAGATAGTGGATGTGACTTAAGATTTGTCCAACAGATAGGAGCTGGGTAGCTGGTGCTAATACAGGGAATTGTAGGCAGGGGGATGCAGGTATCAGGTGAGCAGGTGTGTACCAGACCAAGTGTCCTCCAATTAGAGCCGAAGAGGAAGCTTTGATAGGGAAAGGTAAAATGGGACAGATCCCTGGGTGTTGGGCTCAAGTGTCAGATTTTAAGTGGAGTTATCCTATAGGCAGCCGAAATATTTGAGCATGACGTACAGTTCAAAACAATGCAAACTCTATTCATGTAACTCTCAGCTTCTAAAGGTTTTTTTTGTTTTGTTTTTAATGTCACAGACCTGTTATATAGCTATCATTATCTGACAGTTTACTATGTTTGGGGCCCAAATTCTTTGAGGACACATTTGGGAATAATCGTCCTGCCAGGTAAATTTTACTCATGTGTTAAATGGAGACTCCTAGAGGCTAGTGAGTTGCCCAGAGCCATAAGGCTACTTAGTGGCAGAGATGGGATTCGGCACAGTTTTGCCCCTCTCTTAAACCTAAGCTCTTACCATCCTACCATGCTGCTACTCCAAAACCATGCAAGAAGAAGAGAGCTTACTGTAAATTTCCTCCTAAGGATAACTGTCCATCCTCCAGTGCATTTCTTTTGAAGATGAAGTGGACACCTGATATCCCCAAGCTTACTCTCCATGTTATACACGTGGTATATTTTACATGCACACACTTGTGCACATATACACACAAGAACTCTCAATGTTATCCTTAAAAGGATACCTCATAATGCTCAAATCTGTGCACAGAGAGGGCTGTCAATTCAATAAGCAACTGTTACGTGTAAGGCACTATACTGTGGTCAGCGTGCGACCCTAAGAGGCTTTATCCAAACACGGAGATGAGTCATCTACATAAAAATAAGAAACAGTAGCACAAGCAAGGCAACAAGTCGGGGCCAGCAGGGCAGTGCTGACATTAAGGGCTATGGACATGTCGAAGCAATTACTGCAGGTGGAGGTTTTCAGGAGAGGCTTCAGACGAGGCTGAGGAAGATGAGCAGGATTAAGAGACGTGCCTTCAGCAAATGTTCTAATGGTGATGGGGGGACCCATCCCAGAGACCTGATACCTGCGCGCTGGTGGGGCGGGGGCGTGGGCGGGGACAACAGGCACTGCCTCATCCTAGTGGTACACGGAAGCCTAAAACCAGAATAGAGCATATGTGAAAGAGGAGGTGCCCCTTCCACCTCCTCAGACACCCACTCCTCCTGCCCTGACTTCCCTGCCTGGAGCAACAACACTTGTTTGCGTCTCCTTTATTAACTGACCAGTAAGTCTCAAGCCATGACCTGCCGAGCCTAATTTAAACATCACACAGTCATTACATGAGAGCCATGAGAGGTAGCAACACTAAGATAAAAGATGAATATAGTGGGCTTCCCTGGTGGCGCAGTGGTTGAGAGTCCGCCTGCCGATGCAGTGGACACGGGTTCGTGCCCCGGTCTGCGAAGATCCCAGGTGCCGCGGAGCGGCTGGGCCCGTGAGCCATGGCTGCTGGGCCTGCGCGTCCGGGGCCTGTGCTCCGCAACGGGAGAGGCCACAACGGTGAGAGGCCCGCGTAAAAGATGAATACAGCATGAACTTGATTCCTTTCCAGCCCACTCTCCCAAGAGTTCACATCTGCTGAAGCAGTGGTCATCGGAATAGCTAACACTCACATGTGCCAGGCACTGGTTAACGTCTGCCTGGTTCACCTCAGTTAATCTCCAGAAACAACTGTGCGAGGACACCAAGGCAGGAAGAAGTTAACTTGTCTAGGATCATGTGGCTGGTGAGTGACAAGGCTGGGATTCCACCCAAGCCGTCTGGCTCCAGAGCCAAGGTTCTCATCCACAGCTAGGCTGTACTTGTAAGACACTCCCAGAATCATACGGACATCACCTGAGAGCGTCATTTGTTCCTCCACGGATTAACTCCCTGCCTACAGACGGTCAATATCAAAGTTGGAAATGAGCCCTGGAAACACCCCCAGTATAGTCAAGGACAGAGCAGCAGAAAGTAATTAATAGGAAAGAAAGCTACAAAGCAAGCAACTTAGCACTGTCTGAAGACGGTTCTCAGGGGGATACAGTTTGCACAAAGTTTAGGGGGAAAGGGGGGAAACAAGAGCAAGAAACAGACGGTGGTGCTTCTTAGGACCCACAGTTGGACTGTGCTGGGCAGCGTCTAAGGGCCTTCCCAGAGTGAATGCAGAGGAAGGGCACAACGGTCCAATCCACAGAAGAATGCCACTGCAAAGCGGCCAACACGCCTGCACCGCAAGATGGCCCAGTCTCTGCGGGAGGCGGAAGCGCACACCTCAGCCTCTGGCTCTGTCTGTGCCCCGAGGTGGCTCAGGGGCCTCTGCCACCTCCCTGGGTACTGGCCTCGTGCCGGGCGGATTCCTCCCCACGTGGCCCATGGCCTTCTCCTCGCATGTCAACGGGAACACCACTGCGGACAGTCCACACCCTGCACTTCACTGTGGCTCAGGCCTGGGTTCTACTTTCATGAATCCATGATGCCTAAGTGCTTCTCTAATGCTAAATCACTGTCACCTTCTGTGGCCAGGGGAAGGACCCCCTTTCTCAAAATTACCTTCTTTACCTATTCCACCCTAACAATGTGAAAAATTCTATCCACTGGACAGTTCTTTCATCAACCGAGCAGTCTTGAAGTTTTTTTTTTTTTAACATCTTTATCGGAGTATAATCGCTTTACAATGGTGTGTTAGTTTCTGCTTTATAACAAAGTGAATCAGTTATACATATACATATGTCCCCATATCTCTTCCCTCTTGCGTCTCCCTCCCTCCCACCCTCCCTATCCCACCCCTCTAGGTGGTCACAAAGCACCGAGCTGATCTCCCTATGCTATGTGGCTGCTTCCCACTAGCTATCTATTTTACGTTTGGTAGTGTATATATGTCCATGCCTCTCTCTCACTTTGTCACAGCTTACCCTTCCCCCTCCCCATGTCCTCAAGTCCATTCTCTAGTAGGTCTGTGTCTTTATTCCCATCTTGCCCCTAGGTTCTTCATGACCTTTTTTCTTTTTTCTTAGATTCCATATATATGTGTTAGCATAAGTCTGTTAGAGGTAGGAACTGAGATCTCAAAGGGTTCTAAATGTGGGTAGAACTGCCCTTTCTGCTCAAGGGCGAGGAATTCCTTGGGTGCCAGTAAGATGGGGGGAGGGTGGGAAGGGTTAAGAGGTGAGCAGAGGCAGGCTGCACGGTGTGAAGCACCTTCCCAACAGCTCCCCAAATCCCAGCAACAAAACAAATTGCAAAATGCACAGGGTGAGAGGTTTCTTGAGAAAATGACTGGGGCCAGGGTACTGAGGGGCAGACCAGGAAGAGCCTGAGAATTCAGGAGGCTGACGGCAGAGAGATGCACGAGGGAGTCAGGAAGATGCTGGGGCTTACAGGCTTCATATGTCACGGGTTCAGGCTACCGTCAGCCCTGTTTCTGCACAGTAAGGAACAGGAACCTGTTTTTTAGGTCCTGAGGGCGTTACCTGAACCTAAGTTGCCATCTACCTGACAGATCTACGGGAATGAACAGGGGTGGGAGAAAAACAAGTTTCAGAGCAAGGACGCTTTATGAGAAGAGCAGACCTGGTGAGTCACTGCATGTGAAGGTTCTGGTCAGCCCAAGGGCCCTTTGAGGGGGGGAAGAAAGGCAGCTGCTGAGTGGGAACCATGGAGCTCAGCCAGAAAGGTAGGAGGAAGGTAAGACAGAAGAGAGATGCAGCACTGCTGGTGCGACCCCTCCCTGGGAAACACGGCAGCCATGCCAAACATCCTCTGCCCATTTCAGTGACTCACGTTCTCTGACCCGCGGCCACTCACTCTCGTACCTTCTAGGCAGTTGTGCAAAAGGCAGTCACCCAGTAGGGTGCTCCTGGTAACCACCTAAGACTGCCCTGGGCTCCATACAAGGGGCAGCCCTATTAGGCCTAACACTGGCCACCACAGGTGAAGGTTTATGAGTTAAACAGTTTATCTAACTACGCTCTCACCATACAAACAGAATGGTGTTTATTTACACAACGAAGGAGCCTGAACGTCCTTCTCCACTAGCTTTCGTAATAAAACAATTTGTTTGCCAAAAAGAGGAGCAAAAGGTCTTAGTTTTTGCATCTAGAGTTTCCATTAACCTAGATATGGATTTCATGTAATTATTTTTGTCACAATCATGTTCCCTGAGGGATGTTTTTCAAAATCATTTTCTATCATTGCAATCAATTTATTCTTTAGTCATTTATGAAAAATACAAAATAACCAGGTCAAAATGAAATAAGTAAGAGCACAGGTCATAAGTAAAAGAGAAAATTACTTCTTGCTTAAAAGAATAATTTAGCCTAAAATGCAAACCGGGGTGGGGCTGTTTCTTAGAGAAGGGTAACCCAGGATATGACTCTGGTGGTATCTCTCTCTCTCACCAAAGGTACGACAGTCAGAACTTATGTCACCTTTTTAGTCAAAAGCAGAGCGGCCGATGAACTAGAAGGGGAAATGCTGATGTCAGAAGATTAAGTTCGACTGACCTCAACTCTCAGCAAGGATAACTAGAAGATTCACTGACTCACTGCCTGATTTATCCACCAAATTGTACCAGCCAGGAAAAAAAAACGTCGGTACATATCACAATTGTCTCTAAATTACTAAGAGCCATTCATTCTGACCCACTAATGGGGATTTGTCTCAGCTTGCATACGTCTCTTAAAATAAGTGTTCTAATTTTAACTTGATAGAATCTCAAAAGTGACGTCCAGATCACAAGACATAGTTTGAACCCAAGCCAGCAATAATAGTGCTTATGTTAGCCGTTAAAATAATCCCTGTGACCTGGTGTTACCAAAAGATCAGATAGAATTTTCATGACTAGTTTAGCAGTTGAGAAATGGGGCCGGTAACGTGTGGATGAGACTACAGAACTGGTCAGAGCAGAAAAGGAACTAATCCACGACAGTGCACACAGGAGCAATTTTAGTTCTCAGGAAGCTCTCTGTGTGCAATGTTCAATCAGGTACCAAGGAAGAGAGACGCAGCACTGCGGGTGCGACCCCTCCCTGGGAGACACGGCAGCCGTGCCAAACACCCTCTGCCCATTTCAGTGACTCACGTTCTCTGACCCGCGGCCACTCGCTCTCGTACCTTCGCAGGCTCCCTCTTATGCATGAACCTTTCCCCACAGCCAATCAGCCACCTCTCCTCTCTCACCAAAAAATTCCTCCTCTTACCCACTCACAGTCTAAACCAAGAGTCATAAACCCAAGTGCCCAAGGGGTGGGCCGGTCATGCAGAGAGTGGACCTGGTGAGGGGGGTCCATGGGGCAAGTGCTTTTCCTATCAGCAGAAGACAGCTGCTACCTAGCAGCAAACCACGGTGGCCTCCAGGGACCCACCCGGTTTCTCCTTGCCTTTCAAGCTAAATAACCCTCCCAACTGTGTCCTGGAAATCACAGAAACAACAGTACTCAAACCCAGACTTTAATAACCTCAACTTGGACCTAGTCAACTATGCCAACCTACCAGGTTGGCCTCTAGTCACAAAGTAGCAGGGAAAGCCTCATGATGCCAGGCCACTAGGAAGACTTTCCTAGGGGGAGTGTGTCATTCTTAGTCTCTCCGGGCTGACGGCTCGCTCATTCATTCATTCAATCATTCAGCCAAAAAAATACAGCCACTTACCTGCATCTGTGCCCACACAACCACCCTAGCTCTTAACTGAAGCCAACCTCTCCACTTGTGCACTAGGACGCATCCCCTTTCACCTAGTCGAGGACGTCACTCAGCAAGTTTCCCTCCAGATTTCTGCATTATTCGTGCTCTCTCCCTCCCTCCTTGATCATTCCCATCAATACAACAACATGCTGTAACTTCTCCCATCTTTAAAAAACCACCCCCATCCCACCCCCTCTCTCTTGATCCTACCCCCCCATCCAGCTACCAACCCACTTCCCTTCTCCCTTTTCTTTTTCTTTTTTTTTTTTTTTTTTGCAGTACACGGGCCTCTCACTGTTGTGGCCTCTCCCGTTGCGGAGCACACGCTCTGGACGCGCAGGCTCAGCGGCCATGGCTCACGGGCCCAGCCGCTCCGCGGCATGTGGGATCCTCCCAGACTGGGGCACAAACCCGTGTCCCCTGCATCGGCAGGCGGACTCTCAACCACTGCGCCACCAGGGAAGCCCCCTTCTCCCTTTTAAAGAATATGCTTCAGAAGAGTTCTGATTCTCCATTCTCTTGGACCTGCTGCAATCAGGCTTTGTCCTCCATCACTCCACCAGGAATGCCCCTGCCCAAGTCACCGGTGACCTCCACATTCTAGGTCCAGGGCCACCTTTCAGCTGTCCTCTTACCTGACCTATCACAGCATCTGACACAGAGGGATCGCTTCCCCTTCCTGAAACGTTTTCTTGCTTGGCTTGTGCAACACCTCACTTTGCTGGGTTTCCTCCTGCCTTGCTGTTCTCGGGCTCTTGTTCCTGGTTGCTCCACATTCTCCTGTCCCAGGGCTCAGTCTCCAGGACTCTTTTCTATCATAACCACTCTCTTGGTTATATCATCTTGTCTCCCGGCTATAAATATCACTTATATGCTGACACTTCCATAGCTATGTCTCACCCAGTCTCTCTCCTGAACTCCCAACTCCTGTAGCTACTTACCTCTTCCACATTTTCACCAGGATGTTTAATACGCACCTCAAACTTAATACACCTGATACATCTCTGGTCAGTCCCTGCCCCTGCGAACCTGCTTTGCTCACAATCTTCCCCATCTCAGGAAACGGCGGCTCCTTTATTCCACCTGCTTAGGTCCCATACTTGTAACAATCATCTTTGACATTCTTCTCCCACATCCCACCAAAGGTCTGATTTTTCAAAAGAGCTTGGAAATCTGCATTTCATGTGAAATTGCCTCATTTTTAAGCATTAACAACTGAGAAAAGAAAAAAAGAAAATTATATGCAAGGAAAACAAAATATATCTGTGGGACAAATAGAGCCTGCGGCCCACCAGCTTGAGACCTCTGAGGAGGGTGCGTCTTCCACTCCATTCCCACCCTTTTCCCCTCCCACGAGCTCCCTCTCCTGCTGAGACGGCATTTCTCGAGCCGACTCCTGCCCATGAGATGTCACTCCTCGTGCCCTCTGTGCCTATTGTCAGACCAGCCTCTGAAGGCTGGGATGGCTCTGACGTGGAAGCTTTCCCCTTCGTGATGAAGACCCAGGTCGGGCGGCAGAATAGGCAGCATCAGTAAGATGTGAGGACAGATGATCTGATACATGCTTAGAGGTGAAGTCAGAATGAACCGATGGCCATGCTGAGAAATGGGGCGCCTGGGGCCTGACAAGCATCACGAACACCCAGGAAGGAGAAAGAAGACATCCGTGAAACCACAGACTTGATTCTTCAACACTCAAACCACGATGGGACGCAATCAACCTGCATTTGCCAGGTTGATGAGACTACAACGTCCTCATTCATCTTTGTGGTCCTCAGTGAGCAGAATGTGAGGCATCCTCTACATGCTTCAGGTGGAAGGAACAGTGACTGGACCAACAAATGGCTGAAAAACTAAAAGCTACACAGACTACAACTCCTCAGGGCTTTAGGTGAAGACGTAGGAGTGTGAAAAGATACGAACACAGAAAATGTATGGCTTCAATGACAATAGTCCCAAAGAGAGATTAAGCTAAGGGTGTCTCAGGGACCAAGGAAAAACAATCAAATCAGAAATACACAAGAACAGCAGAAATGAGGACATGAAAGGTTCCATTTTGCTCTTGGAAAATATTGATTTTAAAGAGGTTTGATAAGGTCTAGTGAATAAGCCACCTTCCTGGGAAAGAAATAATAGATATGAATATCCTCAGAAATGTTTAAAGCAGTAAACAAATGGAAAAAATATAGTTTGGGTTTCTAGATCTAGTTTCTGAGATTCTACCAAGCCAGGTCTCAGATCATATTTAAACTCAAGTAAAAGAGTAAGTTAAGGGGCTTCCCTGGTGGCGCAGTGGTTGAGAGTCCGCCTGCCGATGCAAGGGACACGGGTTTGTGCCCCGGTCCGGGAAGATCCCACATGCCGCGGAGCGGCTGGGCCCGTGAGCCATGGCCGCTGAGCCTGCGCGTCCAGAGCGTGTGCTCCGCAACGGGAAAGGCCACAACAGTGAGAGGCCCGCGTACCACAAAAAAAATAAATAAATAAAAAAAATTAAAAAGTTAAAATATTTATTTGGAAATTATTTGGTAAATCAAGCTTTGCAGTCAATCAATTTGGCCAATTAATTTGTATGGCTGTTTGAGGAGATACCAGAGAATTCTTTACCTTTGCTTTAGGCCCATTTATATAGCATGATATGACATAAACAGCTTTTAGTCAGTGGATTTAACAGAAAGTAAAAACGGAACTAAATGGCTGATTTTAGAAAGACTAATGAGATTCTGCCTAACATCATGCACAAGCCAAATTCTATGCTACATGGATAAAACAGGCCCTCCAGATGGAGAAAACATAAAGAAATGAATATTAACTAAGAAGCTGCTATTTCCCAAACATTATGCTAGGCGCTTTCCAAAATATGACTTCATTAAGAAATGCAGTTATGAGCTTGTTTCTCAATGCATATATTACAAATTAACTGAAAAGTTACTTAGCCAAGCATTTTAGTTCTCAAATTAGGCTGTGTTAAACAGGATCTTCTATTACAGAAAATATTACTAATTTTGTTTTTCAGAAGCTATGTTTGAGTATCCACTCAAAGTGCTAAAACTAATAAGTGTGTTTTCCTTTGTGTTTTGTTCTGTCCAAGTGGTACGTAGAGAAAGGCTTTAGATATGCTCCATCCGCAGCTCTAAATTTGATTCATGTCAGGCCATCCTTTACCAGAAACTTCAGGTAACAGCAAGAGGCTACGCCGGTCTAAGATATCCAAGGAGCTAAGATTCTGGGGCATCTAAATACTGTCCTGGTGATCTCATGGCACATGGCTGCTAAAAGCTGGTGGGGCAAATTCTCGACTCCTTCCGCGAAGCCTCTAAACCACTCCTTGGTCTCATTCTACCTGCCACCACCTGTGCTATCCTGGGGAAGGCCAGCACACCACAGAGCCGCTCGGTCCTGGAGGCCACCAAGGTTACCCTGAGCATCACAGTGGGACTGTGAATTCACGCTGAGGTCCCAGCAGTGCACAGGCCTCTTGGTTAGGTAGCCATGGCAGCCCAAATGTCCATGACCGTCTACTTCAGCTTAAAATTTTCGGTTAACTTGAATTTTATGTTAACTTGAAACAAAAAAGAAACGTTAACTGTCTGCCTTTTCAGCCCTTCCCAATTGTATGAGAAATGTAAAGAAAAATGTCTCTGGAGACAGATATCTGCAAGAAAAACAAAAGGATTCTTTGGCAAAGGGAAGGGAAAATGAGTTCTGTGATCTCGTTTCCGCATTCCTAAACAGGCAGCAGTGGGGTGAGGCCAAGGCATCGCTTTGAGAAGCTTCATCCCCAAACTGTAAGAGCTGACACCCCCCAGGGCGAGCTGCACAGAGGCAGCGTTAACTCCCGTCAGGCCACACACCAGCAGACGTGTAGCTAATGCTGGAGCTGCTCCTAACCTCCCAGTGCGTCATCCACGCCACGGTTATATGGCAGTACACCAAGCAGATTTCCAAAATTCGCCCTCATTTCCTGAGCCAGGAAGAAGAAACCGTCCTAACCATTTTGCTGGGAAATTCACTTAGAGGATACAGAAACAACTGGGTTCCTGAGAGAGGGGGCCGAGGTTCCAGCAAGTAAGTCTATCTTGCCCCCAAATAACTTAACTCTGCTCCATCTGCTTCTTGTTCTTTGTCAAAAGAAAATAAATGCAAGCAGGGTCTTTGCAAACCAGGCTATCACTAAAGGGACAGTATGTTCCACTTTGGTAGTAAGGTGAACGTCAGAGGGAGTCCCAATGAACCATAGGGGAAATGGGGCCACGTTACATGAAAAACACGAATCTTTAAACTCTATGTCCACGCCGTTTGGGAGCTGAGCCCAACAGGGAGGGTGTCGGATTCACGTCTCCCCAGCATAGTTGTCTCAGCACACAGGCTCACCAGGCATACTTGAGTGGAATGAGGGGTAGAAACGCTCACACCACTAATGAGTCTATCTCCTCTGCACGCTCACCATTTTGCGGACTCAGCTGAATCTAGTCAATTAAATTAAGCGACTGCCCTCTTATAGACTAATTCAGTTCTAGAAGGTCAAGCTACCACGGTCTGCAGGCAGGCTGTTCAAACTGGCAGGGTTAGTTATGAGGCAATAAGGATCATAAAGAATTTCAGGCCCAGAGAGACCCTTATACTTGGTGAAGTAAATCAGACAGAGAAAAACAAATACTCTATGTTATCACTCATACGTGGACTCTAAAAAAATAATACAAATGAATCTATATCCAAAAGAGAAAGAGACCCACAGACACAGAAAACAAACTCATGGCTACCACAGGGGAAAGGGGAGGTGGAGGGACAAATAGGAATTTAGGATTAACAAACTACTACACATCAAAAAGATTAGCAACAAGGATATACTGTACAGCACAGGGGATCATACTCACTATCTTGTAATAACCTACATTGGAATACAATCTGCAAAAAAAGTAACTGAATCACTCTGCTGTACATCTGAAACTGAAAAAAAAAAGAAAAAAAAGAGTCAGGCCACACTTCCAAGCAAGACAGGCTTGTACTCTAGAAGGCCGAGGACCAGAGGAGAAAATAATGCTTCTCCTATATTCCATCCCATGATAGTGAATCCCGTTCTGTTTGCTTTACACAGACCACAGCTGGTATGTTTGAGAGTCTGCCTGTTTTGTGTTGGAAAGGGAAGAGAATCAAGAGCCTGTAACATGTCAGAGACATATGCCAAGACAACAGGGAGGGAGGAAAGAACACAAGATACTTGTCCTCTTTATCCGGGGGACGTTGACAGAGTCTACCCACAAAAGAACTGAAAAAGAAACATTTCTGCCACAGAAAGCCAGGCATGCTCGTTAATGGGGGGGCAAGGCTTCTAGAGGGGACTTTGGATAATGAAATAGGAGGAGTGAGAGGCCCTTTGCTTTCTGCTCACTCAGCCGTGTGCCCATGCGGGATGGAGATCAGAGAGCCCAGCCCCACTCAGCGAAGAGCGTCGCTGCTCACGGCTGTGTCTCAGGATCCATCTGACAGCTTGGCCTCCGCTCACGAAACCTGAATCATCTTCTTGGTTCCACACAAATGAGTCAAAGGCTAAAGGACAGGGCCCAGGCCCTCACCGTGAGACAAGCGCTGTTACTAGGCTCTATCAGTTGCTGAATTAGAAATGCACCAGGAACAGTGCAAAATAAGCATGCTGCCCAAAACATACGTGCACCGAGCATTTTGTGTGTATGAACTCACTCCACCCTGACAGCCCAACGAGGAAGGGACTATTGCCCGCCTCATTCTGCACGCCAGCAGACCTGAGGCCCAGAGCCTAAGCCACACGGTAGGGAAACGGCAGGGTGAGGACGTGTGTCCTGCCTCTCTGGCTGAGGGCTCACTCGTATTGCTAGACCACCTTCCGAACAGAGAGGACCCGTCACTTGCTACCTACTAAGGGTAGGCCAGGCTCTCTTTTTACCTCTTCACATGAATGCCTCACAATCACCTCTGGAGGACACTGAGGCAGAGGGTTGAGCAGCAAAGCCCAAGGTCCACTACACTGCAAGTTCAGTAACTAGTGAGCATCCAGGAAGTGGCTTCTCCAGGATGTCAAGTGAGGCAGTCCAGCTCCACAGGCCCTGCTACTGACCTTGACACCACACTGCTGCTAGCATCTTGTGTCATCTGCACCACAACCACGGAGGGAGCTGTTCACACCCTCCTCTGACAGAGCTGAGGCTCAGCAGGTGGTATGAGGCAGAGGCTGAGTTTGTCAGCAGTCAGTGTTCTTTTTTTTTTTTGCGGTACCCGGGCCTCTCACTGTTGTGGCCTCTCCCGTTGCGGAGCACAGGCTCCGGACGCGCAGGCTCAGCGGCCATGGCTCACGGGCCCAGCCGCTCCGCGGCATGTGGGATCTTCCCGGACCAGGGCACGAACCCACGTCCCCCGCATTGGCAGGCGGACTCTCAACCACTGCGCCACCAGGGAAGCCCCCAGTCAGTGTTCTTGATCACGACACACAGATGATTCATCAGAGGGCCAGGCCCCCCAGGAACCGAGTGGAACCTTTTCCCACGGGCAGCTAAGTGCCCTCTGGGTTACTCCAAACATAAAGTGATGAATAACATCAAGGCCTCCTCCCATTACAGCCAAGTTTCTTACAAGAAAAAAAGACTTCCCCCAAAGCCTTCATCTGTTATTGCCCAAAGAATGACAAGGCACCCCAAAAATCTTAAACCCCACCCTCCTGCCCTCACCAGCCCCCAAGACAGTTAAACCCTTTGCACTTACGCTTTAAATGCAGGGAGGTAGGAGTATATAGAAACGCTGCTTAGGTTATAAATAAATGGCAGGTGTTTTCTGATATCTGCTGTTGCCCAGCTGCCAAAAAACGTGTTCAGTAAACCCTGGTCCCCACCTGGAAGAAAAAAATGCATTACAGTCACATACTCCAAGGACGGGTCAGCAATTTTATAGGAATACATAACTGGACCTTTACAAACAGGTACTAATTCCTTTTTTTTTTTTTTTTTTTTTTTTGGCCACACCACACAGCTTGTGGGATTTTAGTTCCCTGACCAGGGACTGAACTGGGCCCTCAGCAGTGAGAACACGGACTCCTAACCACTGGACTGCCAGAGAATTCCCACTAATTCTATTTTTAAAATAATAAATTCCGTGTTAGACCTCCTAAGGATATTTTAGCGGGTGGCCACTTCCCTAAGTTAATTCATTAACTGAACAAATATTGGTTGAGCAGCTACTATGTGCCAGACACTGCACCAGGCGCCGGACAGTCAACCGTGAACAGCGACACGGTCATCATGTCTATGACGGTGTGGGTGGAGTGGGGGTGGGAGGCACTGCTATCAGCGAATCAAGAGTCAACAACACCATCGCACACGGGGATGAGGGCAGTGAAGGAGAGTACCGGCTGCTACGAGGCACGTGCGAGTGGCCTGAGGCCAGGTCTAATGGGCCGGGAAGGCTTCCACAAGGAAGCTGTATTTCGGCCGAGATCTGAGGGGGACACAGGAGGGCTTGACAAATGCAGGTGGAGAGAAGGAGGGCTGACGGTGCTCCAGGCAGAACACACAGCACCACAGACCTGAGGTGGGCAGGACATGCAGCTACAGAAGGAAGACCTGGAAGGCCGCCTGGGTAAGTGGACTGCAGAGCAGGGCGGGGGTCGCCTGGCACCAGGCGAGTCTCTGAGAGGCAGGGACTGATTAGACCACACTGGGCTCGGATTTTAGACTTCATCCCCAGTTAAAGATTTTAGACTTATGTTAAGAGCAATGGGACAGAAAAAGAAGTCAAAAGCAAAAGAGGGCCAACTGGGATAATTCAGTTTGGGATAAACTCTGGAACTGTTTCTGGAGCCCCCAGCGTCGATGGAAGGCTGACGGACGGCAGGCCACGTCACCCCGGCACACCCTCCTGCTGCCGACCACGCCTCCGGGCAGGTGGAGGTCAGTCCTCACGGGGCCAGGGTCAGGGTCGGCCACTAGCACACTGCACAGTGCTTGCTCAGACCTGGGGGAAAGTGAGGGCCACGGCCATGCATTCAAAAGAATTAAAAGCAATAAAAACCAAAACAGCTAAGTATCTGACCTAAATCATAACTATACAAGTAACCAAACAGTCACCAAGCCATCTGAAAACACATTCCCCCACGTAGCCCACGTGCTTCCCGTCTTAGGCTTACAAGATTTCAGGAAACACGCCCAGAACCAGTCTCCCGTGCAGCGGAACAACAGCTCGGGATTGTGGGGGTGTGTATGTGTGTGCACATGTGTGTAGGGGGGCGGGTGACAGGCAAGGAGAACCCTGCTCTTTCAAAGTATGAGGCTGGTATACTGCACAGTTACTTCCCTCCTTGGTCTGCTCTGCCCTGAGACCTAGTTTCCTTTCTAAACGTACAGCAGGTCCAACTGGCTGTCATTATTATTTGGTTTTTCTGGGTTTTGAAAGAGACTTTAAAAATCTGGAGAGGTATTTAGTGTTTGGAACTAAGCAGTAAGATTGGGGCATTAGGTTTAAAGTCCAAATGTACCTTACCTAGCCTCTGTGTAGCCCATCCTTTCCAAATACCCTCGATCAACTCTATGGCTCAAAGGCATTCACTGAACAAATGTCCATGGGGTGACCCTTCTGTATGAGGAGGCTCTGACAGGTCCACATTCCTCAAGGGACAAATAGCTCAACAGAGGATCAAGGTTTCACCCTTGAAAATTCTGAAGGACAATAAGGATGGCATCAGGATATGCTTTACTTGTTTAGCTACACAGAAGATTTTAGCTACACAGACAAATTAACGTATTTTGAGACATAAAATTTTAAGCCAAAACACGACACCACTCATCAGAGGCTGACTTTGGATCCTATGAAGTCCCCCAGATGTGGGCACAGACACTGATGGCTGAGGTACGGAAGCCTAAAGCCTTACTATAACAATTTCCTTTTATACATAAACATCAAAATAATGGTTGCGGAACTCTTCATAGCAGCTTTATAGGTAATATTGCAAAATTGGAAAGAGCCGAAGTGTCCCTCCACAGGTTTATGAGTGTGACACCTCCGTACAACTGAATATTACTCAGCAATAAGGAGGCACAGATCATTGATACCGCAGCAACTTACACGGATCTCAAGAGAATTATGCTGAGTGAAAAACTCCCTTCCTGCAAGCTTACATACTGTTATGATCCCATCTGTACAACATCCTTCACATGACCATATTATGAAGACAGAGAACAGATCTGTGGTTGCCAGCAGTGAGGGAGGGGGAGAGGGAGAGTAGAGGCCACGGCTACAAAAGGGTAGCAAGAGGGACCCCTGTGACGGAACAGTTCTGTACCTTGATGGTGGTGGTGGTCACACCAATCTACACATGTGAAAAAATTGCATGGAAAACATATACACACACACAGACACCAATGAATACATGTAAAATTGGTGAAGTCTGAATACGATTGGTGGGCTGTATCAATGTGTCAATTCCTGTTGTGGAATTACAGTTATACAAGATGCTACCACTGGGGGAAATTGGGTGAAGGGTATATGGGGTCTCTCTATACTGTTTTTTACAACTGCATTGTAAATCTACGATTCTCTCAAAATAAAAAGTTTCTTTAAAAGTCTGAGGATTAATGTAGCTAAAATGCAAAATACCATCAAGAACTGTTAGTCATTAGATTCTACATTCCACAGGGACAGAGATTATGGCTCTTTTTGCTTACCACTGTAATTCTAGCAGGTAGCAGAATGCCTTACAAATGGGTAAGTTATTTGTAGAATGAATGCAAGAACCGTGAAGATGTTTGTTAACAGCAGAAAAGTTGAAAACTTTAATATTCCACCACAGAGGAATGGTTAGTACACTGTGATACTCATCACTCCCTGAATATTATTCAGCCATTAAAACCAGTGGTTTTAAAGACCATGAGTCCACTGCATAATATACAGATATACAATGACATATAACATGATTGTAACTAAGAACATAAACATTCCTACTAGAAGAAAATAACAGTAATTGTGTGAGGGGACTGGTGATAACAGATGTTCCCTCCCCCTGACTTTTCCTTAATATTGTTATGTTATTTTTGTAATTCTAAAATATTAATAATACAATTGGGGCAAGAATGAGAATTGTGCCAAGACCGTTTCTTTCCAAACATTTGCACTTATTTATTTTCATTATGAAATATATTATCAAAAGAAAAATGTAAGTGTAGGTTACAAAGCATACTAATAATAACACTACACATCCCCAATAGCCAACTAAAAAACTCAAACATTACCAATACTGGTTAAATTCTCTGTGCGGGCTCCCTAATCCCATCTCAGAGCCCCCCACCCCACAAGTAACTACTTATCATGAATTTTGTTTGTAATTATCTTGATTTCCTTTATCACATGTGTGTATCTCCAGACAATATATGTATTTCCACTTGTTTTTGAACTTTGTAAAACTGGGCATCATATATGTATTTTTTTCTACTACTTGTTTTTTCCTGCCACATTTTAAAGACCTTTTGAAAATGAAGCATTTCCACTTAAAATGACCACCGACCTCATGTAATGCAGTGAAGAAATCTAATTCCATGACGTTGGAATAGTAGTTGTAAAGCAGAACTTCCCAGTCTGACAGGGTGAGCCTGAGAAACAGGAGTCAGAGCTGTTGATCCCTCAGAGCCCCTGGCTGGCCAGCCTGTTCCCTTTGACCCTCAGGTACCCTACAAATACCATCAGTCCCTCGGCCGTGTGCCACGGCAGGGCTGAGTGGCACTGGTAGGACAGGAAACAAGCAAGAAGTGGAAGAGGCAGGGCAGGAGACGTGTGCATCCACGGTACACGTTGCACTGGCAAACCCTTCAACACTCAACAAGGACCCTGCGTCTACAGGGCACAGAACATACAGACCATGAAACTTCCGTGGCCACTGACCTCATCATTATGTGACTACGAAGGGTCACCATTTAGCCAAAAATTGTGGATTAAAAATAGAATTAAACACCACCTAGAAGTCTGTGGCTTCTTAAATAATGTTTAAATTCAGCATTCTAACCATCTTTTTCCAAATACACAAGTCTACATCTCAAAGTCAGGCAAAACAACCTTTTCGTTTCACTAAAAACAATCTGTGTGGTGTTATCAATATCCTCTCTTTAAAAGTCCCTGAATTAGAGCACAATTTAAAGCAGAATGCAAATCTAAGCACATCTGTGCTACAACACATACAAGGATGTCATGAAGGTTGCTGCGTTTTCACTACGAAAACCCCAGGACTTTTGCCCAGTACATTCTGGTCAGGCTTCCAGAGGCAGCTTTATTTATTGTGACAGGTTAAGACACTTTTAATCTCAATCAGCTCAGAAGCAACAAGCATGATAGCAGACATGCCAGCAGCTGTGATCCAGCAGGCAAGGGTGTGGCAACACAGGTGAGAGACAGATAGGAAATGGAACAAGAGACACACGGCACCTGTTTTGCAACCAAAAGCTAATATCAGATTCCATATCTTCCTTCCCCCAGGCTGGCCAAGAGCCAGTAATAAGCTTACAACCACCCGGTATTTTCCAGGTCTTTTGACCAGAGTCATGAACTTGGTAAACATGGACATATCACAGTATTTATCAGAAACGGTGGCCATTATTTTATGAGACAGAAATGGAGTTGAGTGCTGTTTTTTAAATTTGTGCACTTGTTCAATGCTTATGTAGTCTGTGTGCTTTTCCACAGTTTGTTGGCAGCTGGCTTGCCTACTGTGGATAGCAGGGAGGGTGGGTCAACTTTGGTTTAAACATGAACCCTAGTTTCTCAGCCCCAAGGAAATGGTCCCCTCAAAGCAAAGTTTAGGATCCAGGAGCAGGGGAATCACCTGGGAGCCTGCTAGAAATGCAGAATGGTAAGCCCCACCCCAGACCTACAGAATCAGAATCCGCATTTGAATCCCCAGGTGATGTGTTTGCATGTTAAACTCTGAGTAGCACTGGTCTAGAGTCTTTTAGAGAATGACTCCTTTTTTATTTGATTATATCAGAGAATATAACTCTCAGAAATGTCATTTATACAGAAAATGTCTGAGGATATAGAAATTAGGTGTAGGCATGATAGGATGATGAATAAGACAGGTTCCAGCTCTCAAATGGTTCTCAATCTAATCAGGGGGTAGAGGAACATAAACCAAGCAAAAGTAATTTAAAGCAAAATGTGCTTAATACTATAAGAGAGGTATAGACAAGCGCCGAAATGAAAATGTGACTCACACCTTAACACTGACTTCCTATAATATGCTTGGCAAGTATCATCACTGCGGCCTCCAGACAGCATGCCAAGTCTACTAAGTTACAGTTCGTGAACGGTCCAGCGCTTGGGGGTATTTCCACGAGGTTTACTAAGGATCATCGGATTAAGCCCAGGTGCCTCATGGGAATCCAGGTACTTGGAGCTCTGGTCTCAGCATCACTGCATCTCACTGGCCTCAATCCATTTAAGCCAAGAACCACCGATTTATTTTACCATTTCATGTTACAGCTTTTGTTTCTCACCTTTAAAAATATAGATTTTAATAATCAAGCTATTAAATAATAATATAGATGCAAGGGAACACTTATTTGTGGTTTAAATTTCACTTTCTCAGTTTAAGGCAGGTCCTCCTAGTCTAGAGTCTCTTAGCACTCTGCATTTTTCAGAATCATGGTGACATAATTAATTGTACGGTCTCATAAAATATGTACAAGCTTTATAGAGGCAGGGATACAATCTGTATTATTTACCAGTCTATTCCTAGCCCTTAAACTTAGTATCTTCACCAGATTAGGAGCTCAAATGATTTTTTTAAATACTACAGGAATGGATTATAGAAATAAAGACAAGAGTAATCATTTCTAAGAATACTTCCAGACCCACAAAACAATATGAGACTATCAACTGTGCTGCTGATTTAAAAAGACAAAGTAACTCAGAGACAGAGAGAACAAACTAATGGTTGCCACTGGGGAGAGGGAAAGGGAGGGCGGCAAGACAGGGGTAGGGGATTAAGAGGTACAAACTACTATGTATTAAATAAATAAGCTACAAGCATACACTGTACAGCACAGGGAATACAGCCAATATTTTATGATAACTGTAAGTGGAGTATAACCTTTAAAAATTGTGAATCACTATGTTGTACACCTGATACATAATACGGTGAATCGACTATATCTCATTAATAAAATAAAATGCATCCAATAGTTTAACAATTAAAAAAAGACAAAATATTTCTAGACATTCCAGTTTAGCAGGGAGGAACAGCAGCTGTAGAGCTAGAAGACATAAGCTTCCGTGTCTTCATTTCTAAAATGAGGAATTTATCAGCTGCTGTCTCTACTTATTCAGGGGAATGAATTTTAAGTAATTAATCTGTAATAAATCCAGTGTAATAGAGATTTTCCTGTATCCCGTATCATTCTCTGATACATTTTCGTGACTGCTGCAGTGTGGGGTAATTGCGAGGGAAGGGACAAAACGACACTCACATAACCCAGCCACAGCATCAACTGTCTGGTCCAGACCTGGCTCTGCCACCAGCTCAGGGATACTGGGCAAGTGGCTGTCCTAACTGTATCAACACTGGGTGCCCAGTAGTAGCTATACAGCAGGCCTTCAATAGATATCTGTTGAATTAATATATTAATAAGTAAATGAATGACTACTTCACAGAACTGTTGAGGAATAAATGAAGAAGTAAAATGACCAGCCTAAGAGCCTATAGCACTTTAGTCCTTTCCACCATCTCTATTTCTCACAAGGTTCATGATCTCTTCTGGTTACAAGGCTAGAAAGAAACAGATGGCTAAAAAAAAAAAAATACTCAAGGGTACAATGAGATAAAAATAGCTCTTAACATAAAACTTGTGTGTACTCATTTATTTTGCTACTACATGTTATGACTTTTGCTTTTCATCTTTACTTATTCAAGATACTACCCAAACTATCAATTAAACGATAGAAATGCAAAAGAAGAGAGTAATTTTCAAAGCAACTGATAAAATAGTTTAAGGGCCACAAGCAGTCTAGTGTGTGGGCAGCTGGAAAAGCTTACCACGAGCACCTGTCAGAGTGGAACCTATCAAGTCAGGGAACCAGGTGAGACACACCTGAATGTCTGCGCTCATTTGGTTTGAACAAGACAAGTACTATCTGGGAATACCTTTCTCCTTCATTCCTTTTTTGGGCAGATCCAGCTTGAATCCAAACTAATTGCAAAGATTAGGGAAGGTAGCACTGGGGTCAATTTTACACTTTAATAGATAGCACCGCCAAATATTTTCTGTTAAAAATTATTTTAAAACTTTACTGTAGGGCTTCCCTGGTGGTGCAGTGGTTGAGAGTCCGCCTGCCGATGCAGGGGACACGGGTTCGTGCCCCGGTCCGGGAAGATCCCACGTGCCGTGGAGCGGCTGGGCCCATGAGCCACGGCTGCTGAGCCTGCACATCTGGAGCCTGTGCTCCGCAACGGGAGAGGCCACAACAGTGAGAGGCCCGCGTACCGAAAAAAAAAAAAAAAAATCACTTTACTGTACTCTCCTGGTTTATTATATTTCCAAGCACAGGAAAAAAATGTTCAGTTTAAGGGTCTCAGTGACCACTTAAATTAGAATATGTAACACACAGTTTTAATGACCTCACAGAGGATCTTAGGTTCTGCTGAAAGAAAACCATAACTAATATTCTATCACCAATTTACTCTGTCCTATTTTTTTTTTGAAAACTCAACTACAGACCAAAATTTCATTATTCCAGAAAAAAAAGTTTTGAGTATTTAGGTTACACTAATGAATTCCAAGATTTTAAAAAAATGGTTACTTCAAGTTGGAAAATATGAATTCCTCTTTTTTTACTTAGGTTTTTAAAACTAACATATGCAAATGAAATTTAATAGACAGCAATTTTCAAGCACTAAACTCTTCAACTGTACAGGCACCTGTAATTTAGGATACCTTGGAGTCACGGGGAGAAAGGAAATAAATCTCAACTTGCATCCAGATTGATTTCGTCAAATGAGGAATCAAGGGGATCACATGAGTACGTGGAGGCAAGACTGCTGACTAGTACCTACGAAACCTTGACCTCTTGCCTTCTCACTGCTAAATCCTGAAGTTGACCTTATCTTGTCACAGTCTATAAAATGTTAGTGTATGTATTTCCCAATAGCTGTTGTACAACTCTTCAGGAAACATATAACTTCGGTTATGAAGTAAGTGCCAAGATAGTTTGCAAATATTAACAGTATAGGAAACTTAGACACTTCATTGTGGGAAATTAAATGCCAGCCGTAAGTTAGGTATGAAGTCACTAGTTTGAAATTCTAACACTCTAGATATTGAGGAAGGAAAAAAGAGATGTCAAGGTACCTAGCATGATCTGCCATGTTAGGATTATTCTCTTGGCCAGAGGCGAGGGTGGGGTGTGATTAGAGCACTGGTGATGAGAAGCCTGACAAGCCACATTCTTTCACGTTAGAAGGGCTGCAGAAGCAGCTGCAGATACTCAGCCATCAGAGGCCCGGTGGCTCGTCAGTGGACACCAGATCCCATCAGTTCTCGATGCATGTATACAGGAGATTAAGCAGGACTTGCAAGACATTCAGACTGAGACAGTCATCTGCGAATAGGTTTTCTTTAGTATCAGTCTAAAAATGCTGGGACTTAAGACCCCCTGTTCAGTAAAACTGGGGGTGGGAGACGGTGGGGAGATACTGTGCATATGAGAAAATGTACGGTAAGGTGAAAGGAAACACCTGAAAGCGCTCATCTCCGTGCCTATGGCATGACATCCACACAAGACAGGGCACTGCATTGAGAGCCTGAAGCAAAGCAAGCAAAGCACCAGAAAAGGATGTAGCTTACAAAGAAATATTTTATTAAGTGTAAGTCCAACAAGTCTTCATGTCACACAGATATGGATTCAACAGGATGGTAAATCCCTTCACAGAGGAGCACGCTCCCATGGTACGCAGCGCGCTTTCTTTGATGAGTAGGTAAAGCTTCTCCGGAACACATCAAGCGAAAAAACATTTCATTTAACAGCCGCTGCTTTATTTTTCAGTTGAATTTAAACACTATATTGAGAATAACCAAAAGTTCCTATCTGCATAGTTGAATTTTCAACTGCTTCAACTAAGCATTTCTACTAACAGAAAAAATTCCAATCCTTAGCCACCAAGGAGCCAGTAAACGGAATACCTTACGGAAGGACCAGCTGCTGGAAACCCTGCTGCTGAATAACGAACGTGCTAGCAGGCACAGGCTCTCCCAGTTGTTTCAGATTCTGGCCGAAAGAGCAGAAAGTGCTTTCTAGTTAAGCACTTTTCACATGTTCTTGCTTCTTAACAACGAATTCGTCAACTCCTCTAGTACCTCTTGGTTCTAGAACAAGGTACACGATTGGTCTCTGCCAGCTAGTTAATTCGTTTTATACTCTGAAACTGTAACCTGGGTAATTGATCACGGCACACTACTGTTGGGTATCCAAACTCTTATCTTGCAACAATAAAATCGAATCCTCCTTAGGCAATTGCAGCCGTGTGGATTGTAGGCAGCTGGATCTACATTAGAATATGACTCACTTACTGGAGCTGAGAATTTACACGGAATTTCTGGCAGGGTTACACTACTTCCTTTACATTTAACGACAGGAGGTGAAGAAAGCCACACGCTGACGCTTCAGCCACAGTCGGAAGGTTAAGACTTAAGGTTAGTGGACTTCCGCTAAAAATACTCCTATCTCCCTTCTGTGCAAAGGTAACGATTTTCATGCGAGCAGCAGAAATAAGGAATACATGTTTTGAACTAACATACCAATACAGCTTTCATTCCTTATACGAAAGGAAAGTAGGAGCTAAAAAAAAGCCAGGAAAGTGAAGAAGTGACATTGGGCCGTAACCACAGTGATCACTCAACACATTATTTCTTAAGGTTGCTTAAAGTAAGAAGGCGTTTCTTGTCGGACGCTACCATTCATGACGGTTCAGAAACTCCGGCTCACTGCTTTAGGGCATGTAACGACTTGACATAGAGCAGATTTTCTCACTACTGACATCCTGAGCCAGATGATTCTTTGGTGCAGGGGCTGTCCATGCATTGTACGATGTTTAGCAGCAGCCCTGGCCTCCACTCACGAGATGCCAGTAGAGCCCTCTCCACTCACTTGTGACCACCAACAGAGTCTCCAGACATTGCCAAAAGCCCCCTGGGGGACCAAATTACCCCAGGTTCAGCACTACTGGTGTAGAATACAAACTAACCAAACAGTGAAGCAAGACTGAGACTTAAATTTCTTTGTTCTTTTCAAGGACATTTCAAAGAGCTGCATATCCCAAATCCTCAAAACACGAAACAGAATTCAATTTCTGGGAACAGCAACAACACAATTTCACGTATAACTAAAAATGTTCTAATTTCCAATCTCTTAATTTCAGCAATCGGACAAACGATTAGATGTACTCTTTTAATTCGAAAAGTTTAGATTTGAAATTTTGATTTTTAACTTTACAACTAGTTAATGGAAATGAGTCCTCATATCTGTACCCAGGGCTGAACCTTGGGTCAACTGAGGATGGCTGTTCCTGCTAGTTTAGAAAGATCTACTCACTTCAGATCTCATATCTGCTCTTGGAGAGGGAAGGGAAAGGAAAGAAGCCTCTGGCACAGGCCTCTGGCCACCCCCATGTTCCTCACCTGGGCGTCTGTCACAACGTCAAGTATCTAATAGTGAGTCACTGCTGAGAGGGCATCTCCTTAGTGCAAATCCTTCTTCATAGATACAACTGGGTCTCTTCTTGATTCAAAAGATTCTGAACATTAGTTTTTAAAAGAGCTTATTTTGCATGCTAACCATCAGTATTGTCTTGTTGTGTGTGATTTACTGTTGTTGTTAAAAAAAAGTGGCTTAGGGCTTCCCTGGTGGCACAGTGGTTGAGAGTCCGCCTGCCGATGCAGGGGACACGGGTTCGTGCCCCGGTACAGGAGAATCCCACATGCTGTGGAGTGGCTGGGCCCGTGAGCCATGGCCGCTTGGCCTGCGCGTCCGGAGCCTGTGCTCCGCAACAGGAGAGGCCACAACAGTGAGAGGCCCGGGTACCACAAAAAAAAAAAAAAAGTGGCTTATTCTCAGTTTCAATTTCATTGCTTGTGACTGGTCTGTTCATATTTTCTATTTCTTCCTGGTTCAGTCTTGGAAGGTTATACCTTTCTAAGAATTTGTCCATTTCTTCCAGGTTGTCCATTTTATTGGCATAGAGTTGCTTGTAGTAGTCTCTTAGGATGCTTTGTATTTCTGCAGTGTCCAATGTAATTTCTCCCTTTTCATTTCTAATTTTATTGATTTCAGTCCTCTCTTTTTCTTGATGAGTCTGGCTAAAGGTTTATCAATTTTGTTTACCTTCGCAAAGAACCAGCTTTTAGTTTTATTGATCTGTGCTATTGTTTTCTTTGTTTCTATTTTATTTATTTCTGCTCTGATCTTTATGATTTTTTTCCTTCTACTAACTCTGGGTTTTGTTTGTTCTTCTTTCTCTAGTTTACTGAGGTGTAAGGTTAGATTGTTTATTTGAGATTTTACTTTTTTCTTGACGTAGGCTTGTATTGCTATGTACTTCCCTCTTAGAACTGCTTTCGTTGCATCCCATAGGTTTTGGATCATCATGTGTTCATAGCAATTTGTCTCTAGGTATTTTTTGATTTCCTCTTTGATTTTTTCAGTGATCTCTTGGTTATTTAGTAACGTATTGCTAAATAAGATATAAGCTTCCAAGACAGAACCAGGAAGAGATAAAAAATATGAACAGACCAATCACAAGTAATGAAATTGAAACTGTGATTAAAAATCTTCCAACAAACGAAAGTCCAGGACCAGATGGCTTCACAGGTGAATTCTATCAAATATTTAGAGAAGAGCCAAAACCAATCCTTCTCAAACTCTTCCAAAAAATTGCAGAGAAAGGAACACTCCCAAACTCATTCTATGAGGCCACCATCACCCTGATACCAAAACCACACAAAGATACTACAAAAAAAGAAAATTACAGACCAATATCACTGATGAATATAGATGCAAAAATCCTCAACAAAATACTAGCAAACAGAATCCAACAACACATTAAAAGGATCATACACCATGAACAAGTGGGATTTATCTCAGGGATGCAAGGATTCTTCAACATATGCAAATCAATCAAAGTGATACACCATATTAACAAATTGAAGAATAAAAACCATATGATCACCTCAGTAGATGCAGAAAAAGCTTTTGACAAAATTCAACACCCATTTATGATAAAAACTCTCCAGAAAGTGGGTACAGAGGGAACCTACCTCAACATAATAAAGACCATATATGACAAACCCACAGCAAACATCATTCTCAATGGTGAAAAACTGAAGGCATTTCCTCTAAGATCAGGAACAAGACAAGGATGTCCACTTTCGCCACTATTATTCAACATAGTTTTGGAAGTCCTAGCCATGGCAATCAGAGAAGAAAAAGAAATAAAAGGAATACAAATTGGAAAAGAAGAAGTAAAACTGTCACTGTTTGCAGATGACATGATACTATACATAGAGAATCCTAAAGATGCCACCAGGAAACTACTAGAGCTAATCAATGAACTTGGTAAAGTTGCAGGATACAAAATTAATGCACAGAAATCTCTTTCATTCCTATACACTAATGATGAAATATCTGAAAGAGAAATTATGGAAACACTCTCATTTACCATTGCAACAAAAAAGAATAAAATACCTAGGAATAAACCTACCTAGGGAGACAAAAGACCTGTATGCAGAAAACTATAAGACACTGATGAAAGAAATGAAAGATGACACAAACATATGGAGAGATATACCATGTTCTTGGATTGGAAGAATCAATATTGTGAAAATGACTATACCACTCAGAGCAATCTACAGATTCAATGCAATCCCTATCAAATTACCAGTGGCACTAGAATTAAAATTTGTATGGAGACACAAAAGACCCCGAATAGCCAAAGCAGTCTTGAGGGAAAAAAACAGAGATGGAGGAATCAGACTCCCTGACTTCAGAGTATACTACAAAGCTACAGTAATCAAGACAATATGGTACTGGCACAAAAACAGAAATGGAACAGGATAGAAAGCCCAGAGATAAACCAATGCACCTATGGTCAACTAATCTATGACAAAGGAGGCAAGAATATACAATGGAGAAAAGACAGTCTCTTCAATAAGTGGTGCTGGGGAAACTGGACAGCTACATGGAAAAGAATGAAATTAGAACACTCCCTAACACCATACACAAAAATAAACTCAAAATGGATTAGAGACCTAAATGTAAGACCAGACACTATAAAACTCTTAGAGAAAAACATAGGAAGAACACTCTTTGACACAAATCACAGCAAGATCTTTTTTGATCCACCTCCTAGAGTAATGGAAATAAAAACAAAAAAAAACCAAATGGGACCTAATGAAACTTGAAAGCTTTTGCAAAGCAAAGGAAACTACAATGAAGACAAAAAGACGACCCTCAGAATGGGAGAAAATATTTGCAAATGAATCAACAGACAAAGGATTAATCTTCATAATATATAAACAGCTCATGCAGCTCGATATTAACAAAACAAACAACCCAATCCAAAAATGGGCAGAAGAACTAAATATACATTTCTCCAAAGAAACACAGATGGCCAAGAAGCACAGGAAAAGCTGCTCAACATCACTAATTATTAGAGAAATGCAAATCAAAACTACAATGAGGTATCACCTCACACCAGTTAGAATGGGCATCATCAGAAAATGTACAAACAACAAATGCTGGAGAGGGTGTGGGAAAAAGGGAACCTTCTTGCACTGTTGGTGGGAATGTAAATTGATACAACTACTATGGAGAACAGTATGGAGGTTCCTTAAAAAACTAAAAACAGAATTACCATTTGACCCCTCAATCCCACTACTGGGCATATACCCAGAGAAGACCATAATTCAAAAGACACATTCACCCCAATTTTCATTGCAGCACTATTTACAATAGCCAGGTCATGGAAGCAACCTAAATGCCCATCGACAGACAAATGGATAAAGAAGATGTGGTGTATATATACCATGGAGTATTACTCAGCCATAAAAAGGAATGAAATTGGGTCATTTGTATAGACGTGGATGGATCTAGAGACTCTCATACAGAGTGAAGTAAGTCAGAAAGAGAAAAACAAATATCGTATATTAATGCATATATGTGGAATCTAGAAAAATGGTACAGATGAACCGGTTTGCAGGGCAGAAATAGAGACACAGATGTAAAGAACAAACATGGACACCAAGGTGGGAAAGTAGCGGGGTGGTGGTGGTGGTGGTGGGATGAATTGGGAGATTGGGATTGACATGTATACACTGATGTGTATAAAATGGATGACTAATAAGGACCTGCTGTATAAAAAATAAATGAAATAAAATTCAAAAATTCAAAGAAAAAGTGGCTTATTATTTATTATTTTAGAGACTGGCATAAAATAGAAGCATACCTACTAATCAATTTACCCAAAATTCTCCAAAGGATGTGAGGTCCTAAATCACAAATAGTCAGAACCTTTCTACATAAACATATAGCTATAGATACACTTAGGCATTATGGAAAATGGAGGGTGACTTTGCCAATGTTCTACTCCTTAGCCTTGCAGACCACTCTACCTGATGCACTGCCTTACAGAGAGTGACAATTCGGAGACAAAGATTATTCACATAGTCTTTCTATCTTCTTTTTCAGTGCCTCCCGAAAGAATGAGAGCCTAGGTTTATTCCTCAAATTTCCACGGAGACAATACTGGGTCCTCCTGTTAGCTCTTGTACTTAAGTTTACTCAGGTTTAAAGATAGTTGTTAAACTTTTTGAGCTGTATAATAGTCTTTTGAATTCTTGAATAATTATGGTTCATTTATCATACTCTAATTTAGACACAGGAAGGCCAATGAAAGGCAAGTCTGTAAAACAGCCTATGTACCATGTACCTACAGGAAAAAGATGCACGTGCACACACACAACACACAACACTATTTCCCAGAACGACACAACTTCAAATGCTTGCCACATCTCATGTGTCGCTATCTTCCAGACACAAGGAACCATAGCAACTCCCAGAGAAGAGCAGCCCCTAGAAGATACTCACAGCTTGTCAGATATAAAGAAAACAGATACATACCATCAAAACTACCTTGCTCAGAAGCAAGGTGCAACAGCTGATTGTACGTTTCAACTGAAGGCTGATAAACAAAGACTCCAGAATTGAAGCAGTCAGGCCACCCTGGGTCTGGTGCCGCCGACAATTCTTCTCTCTCAAAAAGATCATCGATATTTGCTAGGACCTGATTCAAGGGCAATGGGGCAGGAAGAAGGGAAAGCATTTCAGAACTGTTCTGCTGCGGTATACCCTTCTTAAGTTCTCCTTAAGTTATCCAACACAAAAGATGCAGTCTGTTGCTGGTCTTAACTACTCAGATGACAGCTGTGAGGCAGCCTGGTCCTACTCTCCTTCAACACCTGACACTTTTTACAACAGTGGTTTTATCTGAACTTTACTGTCAAGTCTTGACAGCATTCTTCAAATGCCTAACTGGTCTCAGTTACTATATCCATCTTTCCAGCCATCAAAGCCATACTCACCAGGGTATCTGCATCCATGAATACACATTTTGAATACTGTGTAAGGGACCAGCAGTGGAGTTTAGTTAACGTGATGCCCAACTCAGGCCTCTTCATTAAGGTTAGATGAGCAGAATCACCACTGTCCAAGACATCTACCGTGATGACTTCATCAAAGATAGTCTCTAAAGTTTTCCTGTCAAAAATAAAATCCAGAAAACAGCTCTCAGCATCTCTTTAGAACAAGTGACCCATTTAACATAAGACGGTGTTCTATTTAGCTTATCAATTACGAGAGAATTTGTTACTTCGGTATATTGCAATCTCTTAAGTATGTCCTAATTTACTTCAGGACAGACTGTGTTAATTTGCATGTGCAGTTAACTTCACTAAAACAGTGAGAACTGCTTACTGTGAGGATGAACCTCTCATCTTAAAACATTATCACGGAAGTTTCCTATGTTTTATTGTACCACTGAATACCAGGCAAATTGTGAAATAGCTTGCAAAAATGCGACTGATGCTTGGTAATACAGCTTTTCAACAGCCTATGCCTTTAACAATAATATTTTATTACAACGGGTTCTTGCTGACCACTGAATACTTTTACAAATGATGCGGAGTTAAGTGCATGTACTATCTGCACTGAAGCCTATAACTAATAATTTTTGCCAAAGCAGTTGACAGAGAACTGCCTGAAGCTGTGTCCTACAAGAAGTTAAATGACTCAATTATTTGGTTTCCATTTTTTTTAGCATCGCACCCAGCCAGCATTTATTACGTGCTTTGCACTCCTGGCGTGAGAGACTCACTTTAGTTGGTGAGGTACAACATTTCTCCCTGCCCCAAATTAACTAAAGATATATTTTAGAAGGCAAGCCTGAGGTGAGGTGAAGTGGGGTGTACTTAGGTAAGACACTAAACTCAGCACAAGGAAAAACACGTGATAAAGACAAACCATCACCGAAAGTTTATAAAAATATCCAGCATGCAGAACAAAACTGGTAACGTATCATCTACCTCCAAAGCTGTACAAACGTATGTTCTAGTTCACACAGTAAACTTGACCTCTGAAACAAATGGCGGCACCCTTTACCACAGTGAAGGGGGCTTGCTGTCGAAGACTATATCCACCTTCTTACACGATTCTCATTAAATAGACTATAGATTAGGACATACACAAAGGAGACAGTTTGGGGGGGCATTTTCCTAAATTACCCTTTAGGAATAAGGTTCTTAGCGTGAAAGATATATGTATGTATGTATAATGCGTCTTTTTCAGAGGTCCTTGGCACGGGCTTACATTTTTTGAAAAAAGTCACAAAAAGAGCATTTTCAACCTCTAAAAGGGATAGGAGAATGCAAAAATAAACACAATACAGAGCTGCTAGTGTGCCCAGATATTCTTAAGTAAGTTAGTATTAGGATCAAGGTAGTTCATTCAGATACTTCAAAATTGAATTCCAACCAATTAACATGAACTAACCCAATCAAAGAACAGCTTGTGCTCCCTCAGGGTGCTCTCCTAGCAGGACCCCTAACTCTGAGAGCCCTCTGGCAAATATTCTAGTCTATTAAATTGTAAATAAAGATCTTTAGGTTACTAATGTCAATTGGGGTGGAGAAAACTGCTACTTTCTTTCAAAGTCCCGGGAGGTTTCCCCCGTTAGAAACAGGAACAAAGTAGTCCCTGCTGCATCTGGGGAAAGGCATGCAAGTGAAGCGTGATGACATGAAGGGAATGGCTGGACTGAGTCACTCACTCGGATTACCGCAAGAGGACTTGCCCAAGGGAGAGCCCTACTCCTGGTTGGAATCGGCAAGGGCAAGGGCCAGAACACCAGCTCCCAGAGGGAGCTTGGCTGGGAGATCTCCCAAGAGCCAGGAAGAGGTTTTAGACCCAGGAATCCTTCACTCAGCAACTCTCCTCTTTCTCCACCAGTACGCAAACCCTGGAAAGGGTATGGCCTCAATGCCCACCGATGCCAGAAACAGGGGAGAGGGATGTCCGAGCCCCACCAACAGCGGGGCAGCGAGGTCCTCACCTCATGGAGTCCGAGACCTGTGGGGTGACGAGCACGGCCAGCCTCCTGGTGGTCCTGTGCTGTTTCAGAGACGAGCCCAGGACCAGGGCTCCTTTGGCGTAGGCATCGTTTGTGGTCAGTGTCACAAAGGCCTGATCTTAATACAAGGAAAACGAACACACATTCATTACACTATCCTACCTAGGAAACACCACCCCAGGACCCTTTTCAATCAATAATTTGGCAAAATCAGCTCCTCTGAGATCAACTTGCTGTATTAATAAAAGAGCAGCCTCTTGTGGGGCATTAGGGTGAGAGAGAGAACCCAGTGTCCGTTATAAGAATGGCTCAAGACCATTCTTTAGCAGGCAATCTTTGGCAACCTTCAAGAGGCTGACGAAGCTGTAAAAATTCAATCCAATTTAGAGTCCAGACATGCCCAATTCTCAGACTAAACAGCAGCTTAACACCCAGAGGGTGAACCTCAGGCAGTTAACAGGCAGTGAAGAAGAGATCAAGAAGTGCATTTTCTGTTTCTCCTACAAGGTACCATAGACAGTATTTTCAGCCAAGCACAAAGCCAGCCAACAACCTCAACTGAGAGCATCTGAAAGCAGAGGCCATATTCTTCATTCTGATGCTTACATGTTCCACGTCTCAGGCTTTTTCTACTGTTTCCTCAACCTGGAGCAAACACTCCATGGCTATCCAACCACCACTCTAGAGTCACTCTGAGTCTCTCTGAAACATCACCTCCCCCAAGAAGCCTTCCCTCCTTGATGCCTCTATCTAAATTGTGGCCCATCGCTGTTAAATGGATTTAGGGACCACCTCACAAGCTCTAGAAAACCTGCCTCCTTTTCCTTGGAGAAGCAAGCAGTACCCCTACCCTGTATCCTGAGGCACCTCCACAGACTCTCTCTCTCTCACACACACATTCAAAAATCAATCTCCAATCATCATTTAGTTGCCAGGCCCAGGGGCAAATGCATGAATTCTCCTTCCTCCTGAACGAGCCCCACCCTCGCAAGGCCACCAGCCCAGCCTTTAGGATTTCTCCAGCCCTTCCCTGGGATGATTCTGGAGCACACTCCCTCTCCAAATGGATTTTAACATTAGCAGGTTGGTGGGCATCCATACATACAGGGTACTTAGGATCAAGCTCTGCCAGGGCTCACTTGGGGCACGGCTGCCCAAGCAGGGAGTTGAGCCATTCTGTCATGAAGTCACTCTGTTTCCGTCTTAGGTTTCCTCATTCTCTCTTTGCCCATTTTCCAAAGTGGAGGCTGGGGGCAGTAGACATTCCATTGAGAAGTGAGAGGAAGTTGTAGGCTGTCAAGTGGGCCAGCACACTCCCCAGCTGCAGCTCTGAGGGCCATCTTCACAGGTAGCGTTGAACTCTCCTTTAAGTTGTAGAAAGTCTGGTGTGCCCTCCCCCAGGGTCACTGGCTTCCCAGCTAGTCACGCTAGGAAAGCTCAGAACAGGGCCTCCTGTCCCTTGCCATACCCCTCAACTTGAACTTGTTCCTTCAACCCATCATAAGATGGCAACATTTCAGTCAGCCTGTCCCAAGGACACTTAATCTGGGGCATAATGAATGATGTTTTAACACAAAAACGGTCCTGATACCAGGGGAGCACGGAGAAAAGTTTAGTAAGTAGGGTTCAAGGCTTTCACGAAGCTAGGATATGGATGATTTCCCAGATGAAGCGGGAAGCAGGACAAATGCTTCGGAACGGAGGCTAGAACGCCAGACCTCGCAATGGAACAGGGAAGACCAGGGACAACTGGGTAGGAGGTTCAACCTTCCCAGAGACGGCCAAACCCCGGGTTACATCTGCAACCTTTCCGCAGCTCAATGGCTGTAATGATCCCACTGTTCGCCTCAACAGCACAGCAAGGACCAGTTACCTCGGGCCCTCCGGTCTTCGGGGTGCAGATTCGCCGTGCGGCCCGGACACCTTGCAACAAGTGGGCCGGCGCCCTCCCACCACGCCGGGCCCGCTCCCCGGGGGCGCTCGCCGGGCTCCGGCTTCCCGCAACCCAGCCCCAAAGGCCTAAAAATAGGCTCGGCGTGGCGGCCAGCGCCGGAGCGGGCGGCCGAGGAGCCGGGCCGGGGCCACCGGCGTCCCCGCCTCGCAGCTGCCCCTTGCAGGAGTTCCTGCCCGCGGGCGGTGGGGGGCGGCGCCTCGCGACCCCGCCGCGCTCCGGAGCTTGGAACCCGCGCCCCCGGGGAGCCGGCTCCCCACCCCCACGCAGCCGGCCGCAGCTGCTCCGCCTGCCCGCCCGCCCTTCACGGTGCGCGCAGGAGGAAGGGCAAGGAGACGGAAGCAGGAACGGGGGCTTCGGCGGAGGGCCCAGGCGCTGCCTGGCGGACCCCCTCGGCTGCGTCCGCGGGGTCCAGACGGCCGCTCGGGACCCCGGGGCGGCGGGGCAGCGGCTGACGCAAGAAGCGACACGCCCGGCTGCGGCCAGCCTGCAACTTTGCGGCGGTCCTCGTCCTGCTGGGAGCTCCCCCGGGGCGGAGCGGCGGGCGTGGGGGGAGAAGAGAGGCGGCGGGGCTATGAGGGGCCGCGCGGGGCGAAGAGTCCGGCGTCCCGGGGCGGCGGCGGCGGTGGGCGGCGCGGCGCATACCTGTCATGGTGCTGCCGGGGGTGCGGGCGGCTGCCGCAGCCGCAGCCGCAGGTTGGTGGCTCGGAGAAGCCAGGCGCTGGGAGCAAGCGCGGCCGGCGAGGAGGCGCGGCGGGAGCGGAGCGTCCGTCCGGAGCGCTCTTATAGCGGTCGTCACGTGGCCGCGCACGCTCCCCGCCCCCGCCGGCATCCTCCCCGGGAGGCGGCCCCGGGACTGCGGGACCCGGGACCTCACTCAGCCCTTGCACCCCTGAGGCTGGGCTCCGGGTCCATCTCCGCAGACCCTCTGGTCCTGCTTCTGCTCGCGCGGGGCACCTGCCTGGACCGCGGGACTCCGTGCACCCCCGAACCGGGGGTTTGGAGGGGGACTTTGGGGCAGAGTGTGGCATCACTGGGACAAACTCCCAAAGAAGCCAAGGGTTAGGGAACCTTCCAAAAAACCCCAGATCACTCTAGTTAGAATAATTCATCTGAACTGCTTGAATTAAACATAAAGTTTAATTCCACTTTCTTCACCTAGAATTCCAAATCAGCCTCTGGAAGCATTTCTTAGTGTTCTCACAACGGTTTTGTGGCCTTAACCAAAAAAAAGAATAAATCTTCAGTATGTTAGATTCTCGAAGTCCTCTGCATCAATTAGATACTTAAGTGTTTTCATTTAATTCTCACATTAACTCAGTGAAGTAGGTTCTATAATCCTCATTTTACAGATGTGGAAACTGAGGCACAGAAAAGTTAAGTTACTTGTCAATGGTCATATCATGTAAGTGGAGAACATAGGATTTGAACCATGGCAGTTTCCTTACAGAATTGACCTTCTTCGTGCAAGGCCATGATACCTCTGGTACACTGGTGCCCTAAAAGGTTAGTAAATTATGGTAACTGTGGTTGGGTAATACAGTTGTTCAGGGTAATGTGTTTCACAAATCATGAAAAGGTGAATTTGGCATTTTTCTAGGAAGTTGAGAAATAGCTCCCTGATGTGATCACACCCTTCTCTCCCCATCTCTTCTATCCAGCCCAAACACACCAGGAAAGCAGAAGCTAGTACAATTCTCTGCAAACAGTAGTTGCTCAGTAAATGCTGAATGGAAGCCAAACAGGAAGTTGACAGCATCAGTTGAAATAATGAAATAGATGCTTTAGAATAAGTGATTTATTTGTAAAGGTGGTATTGCTATTCTCAAACCATTTATATCACTGTTTCTTCAAGTGTAAGCCTGGACCTCCTACATTAGAATCACTTGGGGCACTTGTTAAAAATGAAAATTTTTGGTCCTAAGCCCAGACCCCTGACTCAGATTCTTAATGGTAGAACCCAAGAATCAGCATTTTAAATGTCACCCTCTGGGAGACTCTCTTGAATCCTTTCCCCCTTCCTGATTATGGCAATGGAGACCACTGATTCACTTGGGAAGACCGCCTGGTTATTTGGCATTATAAACTTCCTTTGCAGGAAGTGGAAATGTGGGGCAAAGTTGCAGTGGGTGGGTTTCCACTTATTCAAGGCCTGTAGGCTTAGAAGAGTTGGAGCTCTTTAAGGACTGTAAAGGCTATAGTTGAATCGCACCTGTCTGGGGAGAGGGAAAACAGTGTTGCTTCCAGGTCTGAATTGCTTTTTCCATACTGATAAGTGGACCTGAAAGAGTGAGGTTTCCATCTTTCACCCAGGAACCCTCCAGCCATCAGTGGCCCTTAACCACCTGCTGCTTGAAGTCTAAGTATCCAGGCTGGCTTCTGCAGGGTGTGGTTCTAGGGCCAAAGGGCAAAGCCTGGAGGAAGAGCTGGGAACAACTAGAACTGGCAAGCTTCCCTTGGGAACAAGCTCCTCTCTGCTCCACCCCACGGTGTGTTTCAGTAAAAGCGATCACCACAGCCTCCTTTCCTGTGTTTCATGTATATTTACAGAAATGGAAAGTTTACAGCTTTTACCACATTGAGTCAAACAGGGACATTTCAAGGTTGCTACAATCTCCTCTTGTATGTTGTCTTAATTGATATTAGTATTGGTGACGCACTGACCAGTTTTCCTGAGGCTGTTGCACATTGAGCTTCTTAAGGTATGAGATCAAGACCTCTCAAAATATAATGTGACCACGGATTGCCTGGGGAATTTAGTAAAATGCAGATTCTGACTCAGTGGTTTGGGGTGAATCTTTCAGGTGATGCCCAGGCTGTGGACCAACTCTGAATAGCAAGGTTTTCGAACATTCTGGATTATAAGGCTTTGCAGGTAGTAGATAGATACTACCTGCAATACTACCTCAGTACATATTGTACTGAGACAAATGTTTGAGATTTTCATTTGTTTATTTTCTCCTGTGAAATTTAAACTTGTAGTATTTCTGATTCTTAAAAGAAAGATTTAAGTTAAAAAAGAAAATCTGTACTCTACATGAGTACACAGAGCTATTAGCCATTTAAATCAATGCTAAATGCATAGGTTCGGCATGGTTGGTCCAAATTAATTTTTAGTTGGCTTTGGAATGCATTATGTAATATTTTGGCAGGATACTTACCTTCCTAATTATGTTTTGTTTAACATAATGCCGAGATCGGTTTGCATTCCCTCCAGCACACACACTAATTGATGGTGGGAGCAACTGACCTGGAAATATATTCCAGAGGAGGGCACCCTGCTGCCCTAAGACACAAACGGTTCCCACAGACAGCCCATGAAATAGTTATACCACATCTGGCCAGATACAGGAACTAACTAGTTAACTAACTACTTAAAAATTTGCCCTTAATTGATAACAAACAAAAAATCCATACCTGGAATTGTTGCCAGTGACCAGAACTCTGATCGTTTCTAATTGGATGCTTAGTTTCAAGAAACTTTATCCTTGGAGGCCCAAAGCAGCCCATTCTTTACTTGAGAGCTGGAATCCCAAACTCCACAAGTTGCAAGGGCCTGGTGACTAGTTACATTGCTTTAAAAAAAATCTTTACTGAGATATAATTCACACACCATGAAATTCAGCCGTTTAAGGCATACAATTAAATGGTTTTTAGTATATTCACAGATTTGTGTTAAATATCACCACAATCTAAGTTTAGAATATTTTCATCGCCCAAAAAGAAACCTATACCCACTTGCAATCACTCCTCGTTCTCTCCCTTTCCCTCAGCCCTCAGCCAACTACTAATCTTTCTGTCTCTATAGATTTGTCTATAGAGATTTGCCTGTATGCAGTCTTTTTTAACTGGCTTCTTTCACTTAGCAAAATGTTTTTATGATTCTTCAATGTTGTGGCATGTATCAGTATTTCATTCCTTTTCATTAAGGAATTTCATTGCCAAATAATATTTCATTATATGGATAGATCACATTTTAGTTATCCATTTCATGGCTAAACATGTTGGTGAACATTTTGGTAGTTTCCACTTTTTAGCTATTATGAATAATGCTGCTATGAATATTTGTTTCCAGTTTTTTGTGTGAATATATATTTTTCTTTCTCCTGGGTATATAACAAGAGTAGAATTGCTAGATCATATGGTAACCCTATGTTTAACATCTCAAGAACTGCCAGACTGTTTTCAAAAGTGTAGATATCATTTTGCATTTCCACTAGTATGAGGGTTCTAATTTCTTCACTTCTTAACAAATACTTGTTATCATCTTTTTTATTATGGCTATTCTAATGGGTTTGGAGTGGTTTCTCACTGTGGTTTTGACTTGCATCTCCTTAATGACTAGTGATGTTGAGCATTTTTCATGTGCTGATTGGCCATTTGAGTATCTTCTTTGGAGAAATGTCTATTCAAACCCTTTACCCATTTTTTAACTGAGTTTATTTATTTATTTAATTTAATTTTTTTTTTTTTGCGGTACGTGGGCCTCTCACTGTTGTGGCCTCTCCCATTGCGGAGCACAGGCTCCGGACGCGCAGGCTCAGCGGCCATAGCTCACGGGCCCAGCCGCTCCGCGGCATGTGGGATCTTCCCAGACCGGCGCACGAACCCGTGTCCCCTGCATCAGCAGGCGGACTCTCAACCACTGCGCCACCAGGGAAGCCCGAGGTGATTTATTCTTGAGTTGTAAGAGTTCTTTATAAATTAGGAGTTTGGGATTAACTTATACACACTACTATATACAAAACAGTTAAACAACAAGGACCTACTGTATAGTGCAGGGAAATATACTCAATATCTTATAATAACGTATAGTGGAAAAGAATCTGAAAAAGAGTACAGGTATATATAAAACTGAATCACTTTGCTGTACACTGGAAACTAACACAACATTGTAAATTAACGATACTTCAATTAAAAAAATCTGGAAAAAAGTTCTTTATATATTCTGAATACATATATATCTCTTATCAGATATATATTTCATGCATATTCAGATATATCTTATATGCATATGTATATGATTTGCAAATCTATCCTCCCATTCTGTGGATTGACTTTTCTTGATAGTATATTTTGCTGCACGAAAGTTTCACATTTCTACCTAGTCAAATTTATTTTTCCTTTTTGCTTGTGCTTTTGGTGTCATATCTAGGAAACCATTGCCTAACCCAAAATCATGAAGATTTACCCCTAAGTTTTCTTCTAAGAGTTTTATAGCTTTAGTTCTTAAATTTAGGCCTGTAATCCATTTTGAGTTAATTTTTGTGTGTGGTGTGAAGTAGAGGTCCAGCTTCTTTTATTTATTTATTTTGGGCTGCGTTGGGTCTTAGTTGTGGCATGCGGGCTCTTCGTTGTGGTGCATGGGCTTCTCTCTAGTTGTTGCGCACGGGCTTTTCTTTAGCTGTGGCGCACGGGCTCTGTAGTTGTGGCGCATAGGCTCCATAGTGTGTGGGCTGTGTAGTTGCAGCGCTGGCTTAGTTGCCCTGCGGCATGTGTGATCTTAGTTCCCAAACCAGGGATTGAACCTGCATCCCCTGCATTGGAAGGCGGATTCTTAACCACTGGACCACCAGGGAAGTGCCCCATCTTCTTTCTTTTGCATGTGAATATTGAGTTGTCCCAGCACCATTCGTGGAAAAGACTATTGTTTCCCCTTTGAACTGTCTTGGCACCTTTGTTGAAAATCAGTTGACCATAAATGTGACAATTCTATTTCTGGACTCAATTCTATTACATAGACATATATGTCTATCCTAACGCTAGTTCCGTACTTTCTTGATTTCTGCAGCTTTGTAGTAAGTTTAGAATTGGGAAGAGTAAGTTCTCCATATTTATTCTTTTTTCAAGATTGTTTTGGCTATTCTGGGTCCTCTGCTTTTCCATATGAATTTTAGGATCAATTTATTAATTTCTACAGTAAAGGAAGCTGGAATTTTGATAAGCTTGTGTTGAATTTGTAGCTCAGTTTGGGGAGTAATGTCAACTTAACGGCTTAAGCCTTCTGATCCATGAATGTGGGATGTCTTTTCACTTACTTAAATCTTTAATTTCTTTCAACAATGCTCAGTATTATATTGTCTTTTAAAACACATAACAAAACTCAAACAAGTCAGGCCCATTAGTTGCATAAATCCCACAGGCAGGGCAGTTGATTTTCATATCTGCTAGATACTCTAAATTTATATTCTTGACTAAAATCTGATTATCGCTGAACTTTACACATAGAACAACAATGTTCTGCCCCATCACAGGACAACCTTTACAGAACTTCACTTTGGCCTTATTAGTAGTAATAGCCAACACATACCTGACACTAAGCTTCTTTTTTTTTTTTTTTCTTAGTCATCTTTTTTTTTTTTTTACTGTTTCATTTTTTATTTTTTAAGTTTAATTTTTTTTGTTTAATTTTTATACAATGTTTAAAGGTTACTTTCCATTTACAGTCGTTACAGAATATTGGCTCTATTCCCTGTGTTGTGCAATACATCTCTGAGCCCATCTTAATAGTTTGTGCCTCCCATCCCCTCCCACTACATTGTTTTAAAATGAACTAACTAGTGGGTGACAAAGCCTGTATGTGCAAAAGGCAGCAAGAACTAACACATGTTCTCCCCAGAGTGACACATCCCTTTCTCCTCACTACAATACCTGACGTGCTTTTGGAGTTTCCGGGTTTTCTACTCAAAAGGCTACCCGCTTCCTCTTGAACAGTCTTCCTGTGCTACAGCCCTGCGTAAGCTTCTTATACATATTAAATCATTTAACCTTCCCAACAATCTAATGAGGTAGCCTCCAATCCCCACATTAGAGGTGAGGCACAGAACTTGCCCCACATTATACAACTAGTTATTTATAGAGCTGGGATGGGAACCAGGTGGCCTGCCTCTCCAGTCTGTATTACTAAGCACCATTTGGCAATGTGTATAGGTTGCACACTCCTCAAAAGCTTCAAAAGGATATGTGTATAGTGAAAAGGAACTCTCCCCTGCCACCTTTCCCCGCCAGTTACCATGTCCCCCTCCTAGAGTGGCATTATCTTCTTGACTTTTTCTGTGGCATTAAGGATGGCACAGAAAACTCACTGTTGTGGCTTTTCCTATGGGCTCTTGAAGATGTTTGTCGGTGTCTCACAATTTCCTCTTTCAGAGGATCCATGGGAAAAGTTTCACGTGGGTCTTGGTATCAGAAAGAGTGTTGCACTCCTTAATACTTAGTTTTTTCTTTATCTTATAGGCATTTTGAGTCATATCAATATGCTTCCCTCTTTTTTTAGGCCACTTAGAGGCCTAGAGCAGAATTTGTAACCACTTCCCATAGTTCTGTGGCTCTTCACCCTGCATTTATTTGTGCTTTAACTTTTTTCTCCATTATCACCCTGCCTGACTTGTTTATGAAGTTGCTGAGATCCTTTGGAAGTGGGGAAGGAATGTGGAATTAATTAGTAAATAATTAAATGATCAGAGGTTTCTAGTGGGAGTAGAGCAGGGAAGATGAAATTTCAGCTCAATCTGGGTGACTCCAGAGGTTTTTGTAGTGAATTATCAGTAAAATGAAAATTCCATAAATTAGAGAGACAGGGTTAACTGATCCACACATGGGAATAACCTTCTGTAATTAGTTTAAAATCTTAAAAAGACAAAGTAATTGCTTGATTTTTCAGCCTTACTTTTATCATTTATTCTACCAGTAATATAATAAAGAGATGATAGTGGTTAACAGGGAAGGATAAAGTTGTCCAGGTTCTCAAATATATTTCCATTTTTTTTACATTTCGAATTTCAAATTTGGAACATTTCAAATATTTTTCACCTTTCAAGTTCTAGTTACTGTACTTGTGATCTTTTAGTTGGTGGATTGTCCTGTAAATTAGCTAGTTATAAGACTGAAAATTAAGAGAATCTCTTTGGCAGTTAACTTTTCTTCAAAATGCTTTATGATGGTATAACTTATATACGGTGATTTCGCTTTTTAAAAGGATACAATTCAATGAGCTTTGACAAGTATATACAATCATATAACCATCACCACAATTACCTCCAAAACTTTCCTTTTGCCTCTTTGTGGTCAATTCCATCCCCTCACCCTGGCAAACGCAGCTCTGATTTCCACCCATATAGATTTGTTTTTTCTAGAGAAATGCAATCATACAGTATGTAGGCTTTTGTGTCTGGTTTCTTAGCGTAATGCTTTTGGATTTATTCATGTTGTTGAGTATTAGTGGTTCATTCCCTTCTGTTGCTGAGCAGAATCCTTTTGCATGAATATACCACAATGTATTTATCCACTCAGCAGATGGACATTGGAGTTGCTTCTACTCCGGTTTTATGAATAAAGCTACCGGGAATATTCAAGTACAAGGAGTGGGATTACTGGATTGTATAGTTTGGTATTTTAACTTTATAAAGAAACCATTAACTTTAAAGGAATGGCAGTAAACTTTCAAAGGTCACTGCCAAGTTTAGATACGATCATGAAAAATAGAAGTTACTGTTTTTATACAAATCAATTATGTCTTAATATGATCTTATGTGCATTCATAGTACACTGAGAAAAAAGGGGACGTAAGTCCCCACGTGTATTACTGGAGACTTAGTTTTTCTAAGCATGCCAGAGCCATCTGCTTCTACTTGTCCAGCATGTGTACATGCAGGGCCTCATCTGAGAAAGATTAGAAAAGACGACCCCAAGGTTCATTACAATCCAAAGTCTCAGTGATCTATCAACTGCGGGGGTTTTGCCTGAAGAGCAGAAAACATGGAGAGAGAGAACATTACCAAACCTCAAGGTCACAATATACATTATAGAAAGTACTCTCCTGAGGATTGTTTCATTTGATCCTCAAAACATCCCATCAGGTAATCCAGCTAGATACGTGACATTTTCACAAGCCCCCTGGGAATCTAGCAACAGTTTTCTTCTTCTTTTTTTAAAAAATTATGCTTTCAGTTTAAAAAAAATCCTAAAGGCTGTAACAAGTACCCTCACCCAACCCTGAGCTGTCTTCACATCACTGAACTACACCCCACCCCTCTGGCTCACTGCATTTCCGATTCAATCCCGGCCCTCTAAGGTGAGGGTGAGGGATGTATATTGAACACAATGCTTGAAAACAAAAAGTTTTATTTTTTTGTTTTGTTTTGTCTTTTTCTTTTCCATCAGAAAAATTACTTTCTTTAGTTCATGCAGAATTATTGTTTGTATATTACAAGTGACGTAACTGAGACATGGAGAAGTTAGCAGATTGTTCAGGGTCATTTTAGTAGAGAGTGGTAAGTCTGGGTCCTCTTAAGCTGTGCTGCTTCACTGCAATTTAAGTGGGAAGCAAAACATTCATCAGAAGTTAGGACCTCAGAGATATTCATCGCCAATGTAGGCAATCGGTATGTCAATAAGTTCCCACCATCTGCTGCTTCTTTCGCTGTAGAGGAAATGAAGGAATGAATGGGGCACTGGCTGTTTGAAGAAGATCTCTAAGACTCTCTAAGAAGAGGAAGAAAGGCAGAAGTAGAAGAAGATGGATGAATGCAAGCAGGAGTCCGAGAGAGGCTTCTATCCCATGGGCAGGCGGAGAAGGAGTTGGGTGAGAGTGTAAACGAGCAAAGAAGGCTCCAAGGTCATGAAAAAGCTGGTGTCAAAGGACATAAGTTACTTCACTCCCTGTAATTCCCAAGCAGCTCCCAGAATAGACCCTGCCACTCACTCCTGGTTCCAGGGAGAGGTCATTTGATCAAAGGCCTAATGATTTCCTAGAATGTCCTAAAATCCTGAAATATCTCCACCTGTCTGAAATTCCTTTTATGGAGGACAAATATTTTGCATACAGTTAGAGAGAAAATAAATTCTGGTTGAAGGAGGAGAGACACTTATTCTGAGAGCTAATTAGTATCAGGCACAGTAAAGAATAAGTACTACATATATGATCTCATTTAATTTTTCCGACAACCTGTGTGGGAGATTAGTAGCTCCATTTTGTACACAAAAATGATGAAACCGAGAGGTTAAGAAACTGTTTACCTTCAGTGTGTGAATATGCCTTTTATGAGCCAGTAAATAAGACTCTGTGTCCAGAGGTATTTTTGTCTTATATAAGTACACTTGGTTTTGCTTGAAATGATCACTGAAGATTTTTGAAAACGAACTTCTTAATAAAGCAACACATTTTCAGAAGATGCATTGATCGAGGCATCGCTGTTTTGCACATAAAGCAATTATAGTAACATCTAATTCTTGGAACCATGAATACCTAGTGCTGCTGTGGTCATTTGTAAATTGAAAAGGTGTTTATGTAGAAGTAGAAATTTCCTCAGTCCTGGTACTAAAACTTTTTAAAGAATATTTAAGTTTTTGTTCCAAATATGTATGTTAAGCATTTTTTCCAGTAAGGTGAGAGAACAAGTGACTTTTTATTATTCTGCACAGATCAGTAAAGTCCTTGAGCTATAAAATACTAACTCACTTCTCTTTTGTATTACGTGGCTCTTAAAGCTATGCATCTGGTTGCTTTCACTTTTGCTTCCGATGTACTTTCAAGTTCTTTATGACCAGATGAATGTTTGTTTCCCCAAACATTTCAGGTTTTGTTCTGTTGGATGACTGAGATCATTTTTGATTTGGACTTAAACAGCTTTAAACATTTACTAAAGTACCCACCATGTTAACCTTCACTGGTAGGGGTTTAGGACTCACAGTCTCCTAACATCTATGTTCTGGAAACAGATTGGCAATCAATAGTTTAAGGATTTGTGGGTAAACCGGCTCCATGCAGCATAAACTACCTTGAACTGAAGATTTTTCTCTGCCAGTTTGCAACAGGAAAACACCTCCTGCAGCCCAGGATCTTCCTTGAATACTGCAGAGCAAAAAGATGTCACCAGAATTTGATACTACACCTCTCCATTGCCAAATAGGATACTCCAGCCAAAACAGTTCTGTCACGGTACATCATTAGGACTCACCCGGCTTCTGGCCTGGCCAAAAGCTTAGGAGGGACGATAGTATCTAACCTCCCTAGGCCTATCAGAAAATCAGCATGTGAGCTCCTTGGCAGGTTCTGTTGGTGTCAACTGAGGGCAGCCCTTTCTGGAGGCAAGTGGGTTCTCCCAAACGGAGATGACGCAGAGCTGCCTAGCCACCTGCCCTAAAGTGATACTCCTTTATGATTCTGGTGTGTTCGCTTAGACGAATTCATCAAGAAAGTGTGTGACTACTGTATGTGAAACTCACAAGGGGATGTCTGTAAGAAAGGCACTACACACTCCAGGGACAAGCATAAGAATAGCTTTTTATCAAAGATCTTGGTTCTAGGAAGTTGACCAACAGACCTCCTAGACAAATAGGTTCTGAAAGAAATAGAATTTGTCTAGAAAAGGTGTTTAGATGCTTTTTGAGGTCAGGAGAAAAATGTTTCAGAAGAACAGAGGCCCTGCAATTCCCAAGGAATATGCTCAGCTAGTAAGGACAGCTGGGTGTTTCTGACACACCGGTGACACAGCACAATATGTTCCCTGCCCACAGAATCTTCTTGATTGTAGGCTTAAAAGTTAAGGCCTTAAACGGCAGATAAATAATCAAGACTAAAGGTTGATGTTTAAGGTGAAGTTTAAATAAGAAAAAAATGGAAGGCAGAGGTTAATACAGGAATCCACATTCGTTTAAGATTTGATTTTTCTCTTTTGGAGATTTTATAGGATTTTCTTTATATTTTTGTTGGTTTCAAGAAGATTGAAAATTGGGTCCAGACTTTCAGGGTTAAAATAAATAGACCATTGTGTAATTGTCTCAGTTAAAAAAAAAAATATGAAAAGAGTTAAGTATTTGGAGCAGTATTTCAATACTGAAATGGATTTTTTAAAACTGACTGTAAGAAAGGGAGAGAGTAGGCTATTTATTATTATTGTAAATGTACTTTTAATTATTTTACTTAATTTTTGAATAGGTAATTTTTTTTAAGGGTTCAAAATAAGTATAAAAAGGTCTATGGTGAAAAACCTTTCCAAGCCCTGTCCTGCTTTCCACAGGTAACCATTTCATGTATATATGACACCCCCCGTTTGTATGCAAATGGAAACATCCTACACATCTCATTAAGTGGTACCTTGCGAGGGAGTGGCCAAGCTGGTGGAGTAGGAAGAACCTGAGCTCACTTCCTCCCGTGGGCACACCTAAATTACAACTATTTACAGAGAAACTGTTGATGAGAAAAACCTAAAGACCAGCAGAAAAGATCTTCTATAACTGAAAATATAAAGAAGGAACCACAGTGAGACAGATATGAGGGGGTGGAGACATGGTACAGCCAAGACCCACACCACTGGGTGGGAGACCCACAAATAGGAGGATAATTAAAACTGCAGAGTTTCTCCCCAAAGAGCCAGTGGTCTGAGCCCCACATTGGGCTCCCTAGCCTGGGGTCCTGCACCAGGAAGACAAGCTCCCAGAACATTTGGCTTTGAAGGCCAGCGGGACTTATATTGAGGACAGCCAGGGCTGTGGGAAATAGACACCACTCTTAAAGGGCGCACACAAAATCTCACACACTCAGGGACCCTGGTAAAGAAGCAGTAATTTGAAAGGAGCCAGGGTCAGATCCCCCTGCTGACACTGGAGAGCCTCCTGGAGGGGCAGAAAGCAGCTGGGGCTGGGCCTGAGGACACAGACACTAGCGGCAGCCTTTTTTGGGGAGCTCGTTATACCACGAGGATACTGGTGCTGGCAAGCATCATTTTGGAATCCTTCCTCTAGCTTATTAGCACTGGGCCCAGCCCCACGCACCAGCCTGTGAGCACCAGTACTGGGACGCCTTGGGCCACGCGGCTAGTCAGGCTGAGAAACAGCCCCACCTACCACAGGCCTGCTAACCTAAGACCCTCTGAGCGCACAGCCACCCTAGGACCTGGCCCTGTCCGCCAGAGGGCCCAGGACCTGGCCGTGCATACCTGCACTGACGCTAGCCCCCAGCCCCCAGGGCCCTGAAGCCAGAGACCCTGGGACCCAGACCCACCCACCAGTGAGCCAAAACACCTACCCCAGGACCCCAGGGCCCTGCAGCCAGAGACCCTGGACTTAGCTCCACTCACCAATGGGCTGGCACTAGCCCCAGGACCTGGCCTCACCCCCTAGTGAGAGGGCACCAGCCCCAGGACCACCATAGCTCCTCAGCCAGCTGCCCCAGGATCCAGTCCCACCCACCAGCAGCCAGCAGCCTCCAGATAGGGCAGGGCTTGGCAACCAGCTGGACTGAGGTCCAGCCACAGCTACCAGACGGCCCACAGTAGTCAGCCTGCAACAACAGAAGGACCCACACAGCCTAAATGTGGGGCACCCCTAGAGAATATAGTGTTGGTGCCCAGGGGGGAGGGTGCTGCTGGGACATATAGGGTACCTTCTACAAAAGATGGCTTCTCCAAGGTCGGGAAGTGTAACCAACCTACCAAATATATAGAAATAAAAACAGCAAATTAGGCAAAATGGGGTGACAGGAATATATTTTAAATGAAAGAACAAGATGAAAACAGCAGAAGAAGAACTAAATGAAGTGGAGATAGGCAACTTACCTGATAAACAGTTCAAGGTAATGACTGTAAAAATGCTCAAAGAACTCAGGAGAAGAATGGATGAACGCAGCAAGCAGTCTAACAGAGTTAAAAGATAGAAGAATCAAACGGAGCTGAATAATACAATAACTGAAATAAAAAATACACTAGAAGGAATCAACAGTAGGTTAGATAACAGAGGAATGATCAGTGAGGTGGAAGACAGAATAGCAGAAATCACTGAAGCTGAACAGAAAAAAGAAAAAGTAAAAAGAAATGAGGACACATTAGAAGACCTCTGGGACAATATCAAGCATACTAATATTCTTATTATAGGGATCCCAGAAGGAGAAAAGAGAGAGAAAAACAGCCTGTGAACATATTTGAAGACATAATAGCTGAAAACTTCCCTAACCTGGGAAAGGAAATAGACACCTAGGTACAGGAAGCACAGAGAGTCTCAAAGAAGACCAACCCAAAGAGGACTACACCAAGATACATTGTAATTAAAATGGCAAAAATTAAAGATAAAGAGAGAATATTAAAAGCAGCAAGGGAAAAGTAACAAGTTACATACAAGGGAACTTCCATAAGTCTATGAGCTGACTTTTCAGCAGAAACTCTGCAGGCCAGAAAGCAGTGGCACAATATATTTAAAGTGATAAAAGGAAAAATCCTACAACCAAGAATACTCTACCTGACAAAGCTTTCATTCAGATTTGATGGAGAGCTCAAAAGTTTTATAGACAAGCAAAAGCTAAAAGAGTTCAGCACCACCAAATCAGCTTTACAAGAAATGTTAAAGCGGGGGACTTCCCTGGTGGTCCAGCGGTTAAGACTCCACGCTCCCAATGCAGGAAACCCAGATTCGATCACTGGTCAGGGAACTAAATCCCACATGCGTGCCGCAACTGAGAGTTCACATGCCACAACTAAAGAGTCCACATGCCTCAACTAAAGAGTCCACATGCTGCAACTAAGAGCCTGCATGCCACAACTAAGAGCCCACATGCCACAACTAAAAGATCCCTTGTGCTGCAATGAAGATCCCAAGTGCCGCAATTAAGACCTGGCACAGCCAAATAAATAAACATTACAAAAAAAAAAAAAAAAAAGAAATGTTAAAGGGACTTTTCTAAGCAGAAAATAAAAGGTCACAACCAGAATGATGAAAATTACAAAAGGAAAAAGCAAATATACAGTAAAAGTAGTAAATCAACCACACCAAAAGCTAGTAGGAAGGTTAAAAGACAAAAGTAGTAAAATCATCTATATCCACAATAAGCAGTTAAGGGATACACAGAACAAAATAATGTAAAATATTATGTCCAAACCAGTAAATGTAGGTTGGCAGGGGGGAGTAAAAATGCAGGGTTGTTAAAATGGGTTTGAACTTAAGAGATCAGCAACTTAAAATAATCATATTTTATATAAATAAAATACATATATATAGCTATATATAAACCTCACACAGTAACGACAAACCAAAAATCTATAAAATCTGTCTATCTATAAATCTATACCCACAGAAAAAAGAAATGCAAACATAACACTAAAGATAGTCATCAAATCACAAAGAGAACTAAAGAAGGAACCAAGAAAAAAAAAACTACAAAACAACACAAAAACAATGAACAAAATGGCAATAAGTACATACATATCAATAATTACTTTAAATGTAAGTGGACTAAATGCTCCAATCAAAAGACATAGACCCACATATATGTTGTCTACCAGAGACTCACTTCAGATCTAAAGGCACATACAAACTGAAAGTGAAAGGATGGAAAAAAGCATTCCATGTAAATGGAAGCTAAAAGAAAGCCAGAGTAGGAATAAGTAGACAAAATAGACTTCAAAACAAAGACTGGGAACTTCCCTGGCAGTCCAGTGGTTAAGACACCACGCTTCCAATGCAGGTGGCTTGGGTTTGATCCCTGGTCAGGGAACTAAGATCCCACATGCCTCGCAGCACTGCCAAAACAATAAAACAAACAAAAAAAACAAACAAAGACTGTAATAAGAGACAAAGAAGAACATTACATAATGATTAAGAAATCGATCCAAGAAGATACAACAATTGTAAATATATATGTACCCAACGTAGGAGCACCTAAATACATGAAGCAAATATTAATAGACATAAAGGGAGAAATATTGTACTATTATACAATAATAGTAGGGGAATTTAACACCCGACTTACATCAATGAACAGATCATCCAGACAGAAAATCAATAAGGAAATGCTGGCCTTAAACGACACATTATACCAAATGGCCTTAGTAGATATGCATAGTATATTCAAACCAAAAGCAGCAGAATACACCTTCCTTTCAAGTGCACAAGTGATACCTCGCTTTTTAAAAAATTAATGATCTTTATGTCTTAGAGCAATTTTAGGTTCACAGCAAAACTGAACAGAAAGTACAGAGGGTTCCCATACACCCTTTGTCCCCACTCCCCCTGCCACACACACAACCTCCCCACTATCAACATCCTTCACCACATTAGTAATTTGTTACAATCGATGAGCCTACACTGACACATTATTATCACCCAAAGTCCACAGTTTACATTCAGGTTCACTCTTGGTGTTGTACATTCTAGGATTTTGGACAAATGTATAATAACATGTATCCACAATTGTAGTATTATACAGAATAAATTCACTGCTTTAAAATTCCTCTGTGCCCTGCCTATTCATTCCTCCCTTCCTCCAACCTGTGGCAACCACTAATCTTTCTGCTGTCTTCATAGTTTTGCCTTTACCAGAATGTCATATAGCAGATTCACACAGACTTTTCAGATTGGCTTCTTTCATTTTGTAAAATACGTTTACGTTTCCTCCATGTCTTTTCATGGCTCAATAGCTCATTTCTTTTAATGCTAAGTAATATTCAGTTGTCTGGATATATCAAAATTATTTATCCATTCACCTACTGAAAGACATCTGGGTTGCTTCTAAGTTTGGGCAATTATGAATAAAACTGCAAGAAACATCCGTGTGCTGGTTTTTGTGTGGACATAAGTTTTCAGTTCCTCTGGGTCAATACTAAGGAGAACAATTGCTGGATCATATGGTAAGAGTACATTTAGTTTTGAAAGAAATTGCCGAATTGTCTTCCAAAGTGTATATTATCATTTTGTATTCCCACCAGGAATGAATGAAAATTCCTCTTGCTCCAAATGCTCACCAGCGTTTGGTGTTGTCAGTGTTCTAGATTTTGACCATTCTGATAGGAGTGTAGTGGTATCTCATTGTTTTAATTTGCGTTTCTCTGATGACAGATGATGTGGCACATCTTTTTTCATAGGCCTGCCACCTGTATATCTTCTGGTGCAGTATCTGTTAAGGTCTTTGGTCCCTTATTAATTGGGTTGTTTGTTTTCTTATTGTTTACTTTCAAGAGTTCTTTACATATTTTGAATAACAATTCTTTATTAGATATGCCTTTTGATATTTTCTCCCAGTCTGTGGCTTATGTTTCCATTCTCTTGACAGTGTCTTCCACAGGGCAGAAATTTTTAGTTTTAATTCGGCTTATCAAGGCACAAAGGATTGTGCCTTTGGTGTTATAACTAAAAAGTCTTTGCCAGACCTAACGTTGTCCAGATTTTCTCCTATGTTATCTTCTAGAAGTTTTATAGTTTTGTGTCTTTTAAATTTAGGTCCATGATCTATTTTGATTTAGTGTTTGTGAAGGAAATAGGTCTGTGTCTAGAATCTTCTTGTTTTTTTTTTTTTTGCATGTGAATGTGCAATTGTTCCAGCATTATTTGGACCATATTTGTTTCCATTTTAGTGCTTTTGCCCTTTTGTCAAAGATAATTTGACTATGTTTATGTAGGTCTATTTCTTTATTCTGCTCCATTGATCTATTAGCCTATTCTTTTGCTGAAACCACACTGTCTTGATTATTGTAGCTTTATAGTATGTCTTAAAGTCAGGCAGTATCAGTCCTTCAACTTTGTTCTTATCTTTTAATACTAAGTTTGCTATATGGGCTTTTTGCCTCTCCACTTTATACCCAGTTTGCCAGTATCCACAAAATAACTTGCTGGGATTTTGATTGGGATTGTATTGAATCTATAGATCAAGTAAGAAGGACTGAGATTTTGACAATATTTAATCTTGCTATGCGTAAACATGGAATATCTATTTATTTAGTTCTTCTTTGATACCTTTCATCAGAATTTTGTAGTTTTCCTCATATAGATCTTACACATATTTCGTTAGATCTATACCTAAGTATTTCATTTTTGGTGGTGCTAATGTAAATGTGTTTTAAAATTCAGATTCTGCTTGTTCATTGGTGGTATATAGAAAAGTGATCAACTTTTGTATATTAACCTTGTGTTCTGAAACCTTGTCATATTTTTTTGTCAATTCTTTCAGATCATCATCTGTAAACAATGACAGTTTTATTCCTTCTTTCCCAATCTGTATGTCTTATTTCCTTATATCATCTTATTGCACTAGCTGGGACTTCCAATATGATGTTGAAAAGCAGTGTTAAGAGGGGACATCCTTGTCTCGTTCCTGATATTAGTGGGAAAGCTTCACATTTCTCACCACTAAGTATAATGTTAGGTGTAGGGTTTTTCTCAGTTGTTCACCATCAAGTTGAGGAAGTTCTCTCCTATTTCTAGTTCACTGAGGGTACCTTGCTTTTCTCCTTAATAATATAGTTTGGAGCACTTTCTATTATGGACATTAAGAGCTGCTTTATTAGTAGTAGTAGTACTTAAGCTGCATGGTCCTCCATTGCATGGATATACTACAGTTTATTTAACCTGATTGCTGTTGATGGGTATTTAGATTGTTTCCACATCTCTTGTTAGCACAAACAATGCTGCAGTGACTAACCATATACATAGATCATTTTGCATGTGTGAAGATTCCTAAAGTTGAAATAGCAGCTAAAATCATATGTACGCATTTGTTACTTTAATTACTAAATTACCCTCTATTGGGATTGTACCAGTTTATACTCATACTAGTAATATATGAAATATTTGAAAAGTTGTATCTCAGTGTAGTTTTGATTTGTATTTCCCTTACGATGAGCAAGGTTAAGTATATCTTCTATCTCTTTTTATATTTAAGAATCATTTATATTTCTTTTTCTTTCTACATCTTTTGCCCATTATTTTATTGGACTGTTGGTATTTTTCTTAGTGAGGTATAATAGCTCTTTACATATTATGGAGATCATTCATTTGTCTGATATGAATTTCAATTGTGTGTATATGTACAGACTGTTTTAACACAGAGCAGATTCTCTGCCCCAGTGGTGTTCAGACATAAGATCACTTGATAAGAGTTTTATAGCAGATATTCTTGGATCAGTTCTCTGGAACATACAACTTTTAAAGTACATTGTAGGGACTTCCCTGGTGGTGCAGTGGTTAAGAATCCTGCCAATGCAGGGGACACGGGTTCGAGTCCTGGTCCAGGAAGATCCCACATGCTGTGAAGCAACTAAGCCTGTGCGCCACAACTACTGAAGCCTGTGCATCTAGAGCCTGTGCTCCGTAACAAGAGAAGCTACCACAATGAGAAGCCTGCACACCACAACGAAGAGTAGCCCCCGCCCGCCGCAACTAGAGAAAGCCCGCACACAAAAATGGAGACCCAATGCAGCCAAAAAAAAAAAAAAAAAAAAAAAAAAAATTAAAGTACCTTGCCATTCTCAGCTTTTATACTTTATTGATCAAACATTGCCTTTTTTAGACTAGAAAACCTAGGTCTGGTTAACTATGCACTCTCCATATAAAGAGCTTGTTTTAAACATAGTCTACTCATCATCTTCTCAGAAGACAAAGCCTGAACACTTGGTAACCACACATTTGTCCAGTATCCAGTGGCCTGCACCTTTGTACCCTTTTCCCTAGAAAAGAAGAAGCAGCTGTGGCCTATCACCTTTGAGTATTTTGGCCAGCAGCCCGGCACCTTGGAAATTTATCCAGCATGCTTTTCAGAGGTATTTAGACCCTTTTGGTAAGAATGCAAAGTCATGAAAGGAAACCAAGAACATTAAAGATTTATGCCTCTTGTGTAATTTGGCTGTAAGAAACAAAGCCAGTTTCTGCTCAGCACTTCCTGTAAGACGAACTGAAAACTGCAGAGAAACATGTTTAAAGGTAATTAATAAATTTGTATAATATTTTTGTCAAATCACTCACATCACACATTTTAGAGGCAGCTTGAAAACATTTTGCACACTAAAAGAATGAAAGCATTTGATATTTATTTCCTGGAGGTGGAAGGACAAGAAGAGTCCTGGGTTTCTGAAATCCCCAGAAGATGATTCTGCATATACTGCACATAGCTACCAACTGCTCAAAATCAGCGAGGCCTCATTTGGGATTTTGGACGTGTCAAGAAACAGTATGGGGCTGATTGAAGTAAATGGCAATGAGAGGTCAGCAACCGCTGAGGATTTTTGTTCAAGGTTCTTTTTTTTTTTTTTTCTTCCAAGTTTAAGAGCAAGACCTTGCTAACTTAGAGTGATTAAAGCCAGAACTTTTCCAAAAGGGATGAAGTTAGTTTAGGTCATATCAAACAGTTTGGTACTTCAGTTTTTCTTTTTTTTTTTTTTGGAAAAGTTTTCCTTCTCTCAACTCTTTCCTAATTAGCTTTCTGACCCCTATAACTCTGTCCCTCATTTTTTCCCCCTTCAAATTCTATTCTCTCCTATATCCAAGCGAGTCTAATCAAAGGAATACATTCTTTACTTCCTTTTTGTTTTCTTTCCTCGAAGGCACATCACTTGTGTTTATGGACCACCTGATATTCAAGAAGGATGAAATCTGGATCTAAAAAAGGTGCTGGATGCAGCAAAGTGCACAACTTTGACCACAACCCCTGATTGGGAGGTGGTGTTAGGGAAGGCCAAGAGTGAACTCAGTGACGCCTGATGAGGTTGTAGACAGAAGCGGATGTTCTGGGAAACCATGAACGAGCCAGGCCCTGTCAGGATTCATGCAAGTCAAATAATGGTTGGATCCACTATACTTGGCCAGCCATGGAGAACACTCCAAGACACCTCACCTGTTAGGCACCTGGCAGAAACAGTCAATCTCTTCTGTCAGTTAAAGAATGAGGGGAGTAGGTGGGAAGGAGTGGGAGAGAGAGAAAGAGATTAAAAAGAAGGAGCATTTTTTTCTTACCAAACTTACAAGACCTCCGGGTTGAATTCACAATAATGACAGGGAGGAGAAAGTTCAAATGGATATCCCACGCATGGCATTAACAATGAAGCTTAAGGGCTTCCCTGGTGGCGCAGTGGTTCAGAGTCCGCCTGCCGATGCAGGGGACACGGGTTCGTGCCCCGGTCCGGGAAGATCCCACATGCCGCGGAGCGGCTGGGCCCGTGAGCCATGGCCGCTGAGCCTGCACGTCCGGAGCCTGTGCTCCGCAGCGGGAGAGGCCACAACAGTGAGAGGCTCACATACCGCAAAAAAAAAAAAAAAAAAAAAAATGAAGCTTAAGCATATGCAAACAGCATGTCGACTGTAGCTCTGAGATGGAGAAGCACAGGCTCTGGGGTGAGAAATAAGCTTGTGCTGAGAAACCATCTGGGAAAACAGACTAATTTTAATTGAACCAAGCTGACACCTCTAGCATTTCTTTCCAATGAGATCCAAGCTGAACAATGACACAAGCTGATGTTCAGTTGTGGAGATGCCCGTGTGTCCTCGCCTAACAGCTGTCACGGTAAGTCCACGCTGCTCCGGAAAGCTAGATAATTAACTGCCATTTGCTTTGAAGTCCATGGAAAGCTGCTTCCTACTGTGGTACATTTACAACTTCTACAACTGCCATGTCAAATGTTCAGTGCCTCAACCATGTCAGTCCCACTACCTCCATTAGATGTTCAGCTTTCTCAAAGGTATTCAAATCCCTGAAGCTGCCATGTGAGGTCTTTCAAGACAGATGTTTAAAAAAAAGTGACTTTTTAAATCATTAGATTATTAAATAAGTTTTCCAAAAACATGGCTATAAGTCACAGATGTTTGTAACTTTTTTTTTTTAATCGAGGGAGAGCTGTTTTCAAAGGGATCAAATTTGGGAAGAGTGGATATAGAATTATTAAATCTATACAACGGTCCAGGTAGTAGCATTACACTAAGAAACATGAAGAAGACCATGTCAGTTTATTATTTTTTTTAAGAGCTTAATAAGGGGGCCAAATTCACTTCTCTCTACCTTAGAAGTTTCCAAATAGGCTTTGGGAAAAAATATATTTATAAAAAGGTTCAGAGTAAAGTTTCAGAATGAACCTAAGTTTAAACTAGTGCATGTTTGCGTTGAAGGTAGCAGGGAATATAGCACAACTGAATGAACATTTTGATTTATTTGTGTTCCATAGATATCTCTCTGTGGCAGTGTGACAGTTGGATCTCTGTAAAGGACTTTGGTCTCTAGATATTAATCATTCAAGCCAAAGTGAATACAATTTTACTCTGAGACTGCTACAAAGGGAAAGGAATTAACGTGATATTTTAAAAGATAATGTCTCACAGCACAATTTTTAAATGGATTACTAAGACTTTTAGTGAAATTACATTAGTTGATTCTATATACATTACATTGTAGTAAGAATACACCAGTGTTTTCACGCTGAGATTACTTGGTAGGGTTACCCAAGGTTAAGTGCCAGTTTGGGTTTATCTTTGTAGTAAAAATCAAACGTGGACTGCATCGAAGCAGAAATTCAGGACTTAACCTGTTCTGTGGAAATCATCTGCTCTTAGCAGAGCTTCATAGTTATTTTTCTTTTAAATTTACATTGCTTTGCCTTTAGGGAATTGATGGAAAGTCATTGTGAGTGTTTTTGTGGATAAAGTTAAAATACTTTCATTAAATGTTAATGGACTTAATAGTCCAGTTAAAAAGAGCCAATATATTAGCCTGTATTAAGCACTTAATGCTGACATGGCTTACGTTCCAGAATTGCATTTGGGCCTGTAGAGCTGAACATCAGATGTGAGCATAGGTTAGGGACGGGTTTTGTTCTTCTGCCATAAGGAAATAACCATTCTGTATATAAATGACTCATTTTAAACAAAGCAGCTATTTCAGATGCAACCAATTGGTTTATTTCGGCCCAAAGAAAGATGCGGACATCTATTTGAATATTAGGAATGCAGCATGGCTCACTGGGCTTGACAAGAGAATAGAACGAGAGCTATATACAATCTCATAATATGTCTCTAACTTTCTTTAGCACCTTCACTATCAAATAAGCTAACAATGCTCTTGGGAGGAATTATCGATTTTAAAGTATTTTGCAAGTGTGCAAGAGATTTTTGCTGATTGCTTTTTTTGGAAAGGAAACTTATGCCATAGTAAAGATATATATTGAAAAATGAATTTGTTCTTGGTTGATTAAGAGACTTAAAAGGTCATTTCCGCCAGATGAGATGAGAATAATTATTGTTTGCAGTTTTGAGCAGTTAAGGATACATTATGCAGAGTGAGCAAGGAATGCAGTCTCAGTTTAGCCCTCAGGTCCACAGGACCTCCCTTATTCTTGTCTTCAGGGATACATCCTTGTCAGCTCTTTTGAAATCAAACGACACTCATTTTAATATAATCTTGAACAATTGGAAATAGAAATACTTCATGGTTTCACGATACATGAACCACATGTAGTTTTGAACCATATGGACTCTATGCAGGCTGAAATGGTCAAACACGAGGGCTTCCCTTTCCTCCTCCTACTTTATAAAATGGTGGGGAATTCAACAACGAGATCGCAAGATGGTATGAAATGAAAGCTTTAAGAACTTTCCTTCATTCATTCAACAAGTATTTCTGAGCACTGACTGTTTTCGTTTCCCACCCAGAGAAATATAAAATCAGCACAAAAGTCTACATTCTAGTATTAGAACTATGAATTTGTCCAAAAGAGTTCAGAATAAACAATATATGCAAAATGATGACAGAGGTAGAAGGGACAGAGAAAGAGCTTGAGACTAACCAATGGGTCCTCGAGGAAACAACTGAATTCTCTCAGCGTTAGTGTCCTCAGCAAATGAGGGCTGGATTGGTAACCTGAGAGGCTCCTTTTCACTCAGCAATTCTGTGGATCACAAGAGAAATCACCATCAATAAGAATAATAATAATCCCAGTACAACAGAAGAGATTGACACCCTGGGTCCTCCCAGGGGCATGAAGTTTTCTAAAATTCTCTAGTTTTCAGATGCTTTGAATGTACGTTATACCGTTGTCTAACTATTCAAGCGCTTTGAAAACTGCTGGGCACTTGATGAATACAAGGCATATTTCTTGAAATATCACAATTCTTTAGGATGTAAGACACAATCCGTGGATAACTTTCTAAGCTCAAGTCTCCACTTTGAATTTCTTTTATAGGCAAATGGGGGAAGCTGATAGAAGGAACATAAGGTATTAAAAATTAGCCAAGCCTGCATGGTCATTCGTCTATTGCTTGAATTTTATATAGTTAAGTTACCTTTAGGAAGCCATGATAAAGCTTCTACCTTCATGACCTGAGAATGTTTGGGTCTTCGAGAGCTTCTACATGGTAACTCAAGAATTTTGCCAATATCAGAGCCTTAAAGGCAGTCAGTTATGGGCACAAAACAGGACAGATCTAACATTTGTTTCTTTCCTTTGTCAGGTACTTTTTAAACATTTGTTTCTTTCCTTTGTCAGGTACTTTTTAAAACTTTTTACATGTCTTAACTCATTTAATCCTCATAGCAATCCTCGGGTAGGTACTATTATTAGTCCTGTTTCATGGATGAGGGGATCAAGCCACAGAGAGGATACATGACTTGGCCTAATATTACTTAAATTGTAAGTGGCAGAGCTGGATTTGAACCTATGTGGTCTGTTTTTAAGGCTCCTACCGGTGTCTACCATTAAACAGCTACCTTCCAACATGACTACTGACGTGCTGTATTGACAGTGACACACACTGAGTAACGAAGAGTTTTCACTCGTTGTTTAAGCCAACCACTGCTGAGCTGGAGACAGGGCCAACTCTGTCCTTCATGCATAGAAGGCCAGGGCCTAAGACCCAGGGTACTTTTAGGCACCCAAGAAAACGTTTTAATTTCCTCTAAAATCAGAAGGAAAAAAAAAAAGAACATAATCGAGCCTGGATCATGTTTGTTTATATCAGCATAGCCATAATTTATATTTTATATATTGAAAAATGTGCCCGGGAACATCATAGTGCGGGCCCGATGGGAATAGAAGTAGGTGGGTGTGGACAAAGCTGCTGTTTGCAAGCCCTTCTGGAGGCTCCTCAACTGGTCCCTTCCTCTCCTCTGCAGGCTGGTACTCAGGCACACCACCACACAGCCCATCTTTGGCCAAGCTGCTCAGCTGCTCAACACAACATTAGACCTTTGGCTTCTCCTTGAAGTCCACTCCCCTCCCCACCCCAGACTCTGCCTTGGTCTCCAGGTGGATGCTGGCTCTTTTCCCTTCTCTCCCGCTCTGTACTGAGGCAAGCTTGCTACCACCTTTCACTGCTGGCCTGCAGGTGGGTCTGGTCTGGTCTGTATAATGTTTTAACAAAGCAGAGATAGTTGCCAACATTAAAAAAAAAAAACTGGGGGCTTCCCTGGTGGCGCAGTGGTTCAGAGTCCGCCTGCCGACGCAGGGGACACGGGTTCGTGCCCCGGTCTGGGAAGATCCCACATGCCGCGGAGCAGCTAGGCCCGTGAGCCATGGCCGCTGAGCCTGCGCGTCCGGAGCCTGTGCTCCGCAACGGGAGAGGCCACAACGGTGAGAGGCCCACGTACCGCAAAAAAAAAAAAAAAAAAAAAAAAAAAATTGGGAGGTTTCACATACAAACCTGGATTTCTGTCTTCTCTTGAAAAATCAGAAGGCTTAGTAGCATTGGGCCTATATTACACAGCTCCATTGGGCTGGGGCTGAGTGGAGCTATTTGCTTCAGCCCCTCCTAGCTCTTCCTGGCCCTGTAAACGTGGGAATTTCAATCCTTGCACTTAGATATAAATGACAGCTTAAAACATTATCTTTCCTCAAAATTCTTGCAGGTTTACAGAGAAGGAAGGAAGCTGTAGAGATGATACAATGATAATGGAATTGAGGGCCTCAGCCAGCGGGAAGACAAGGAGGACATCAGGGCTTCAGCATTTCACGTCAGGGGAGGCCTTTGCTACGTGTACTGTGAGAAAGGCTTGTCCTGAGCTTCCCATGAATGGTGTGACCAGAGCAGCCTGGCTTTGCAGGGATAAAGGTAGGTGGAAAGTGAGGCAGGGGAGGCAGCAGAAGTTGGTGATTTGCCACCTAACCTCACCCACCCTTCTTTCCATGCTTGGTCCTGATGAAACCAGGTGAAATATGAACTTAATACAGAATTCCTGCATCTTATTTTTTAACTTTATTGTGATGATGATTATTTTGAAAGACAGAACTTCAAAGAAGCTGGCAGGTGCTAACTTCAAAGAACGCATGTAAAACGCTGTCCAGACAGCTCAGTTCCACCGGGCGACTCTGTGCAAGGCCAGCGGGCACCCAAAGGTGAAAAGAATTTTTACTTTAGCTTCTTGTTGGAAGCCCTTCTATTTCGGAATGAGATTTTATATTTTCTCCATAACAATGCAGCCTTTTTAAACTTTGCCTATGTTTTTATTGGCATCCATGCGAGTTTTCTGTGTGGGCAAACTATTGCTGTTGCCCAGCTTTTGACATTGGTGCTGAAGACTGAAGAAATGCAGCTTCTCATTCACACTTTTATAAGGCTCTTCAGATCTACTAGCTGAACTCCTAGAAGCCCAGGTAGGCAGGTACAGTCTTCATATTTGGTTTGACCACATCGATAGTGTTACTCTAGAGGGTTTGTAATTACATACACTGAGTACTTAATATAAATATGTGAGGGATCTGATTACTTAGCTAGTTACTGAATATAGGGGGTGAACAAAATTTGATTTTGTGACCATGCCATCTAGTAAGAAGAAGATGACCTTGCCCTGAACAGCCCCTTCTGCCTGCAGAAAAAGGAGGACTTCAAAGACACAATATGATCATGATATTTCATTTTTCTTACCTAATTCAATGCATGACATCCCAGAAATCTTTCTTTGTTAATATTTATTGTCCACATAGTATATAAATTATGGCTTATACATATATGGCACTCAAATGATGCACAGGATGTGGAAGACATGGTTCCTGCTCTCAATGAATTCAGTCAGTGAGCCAGGACCAAAGAAGGAAGCAATGGGCCTTATATACTGCTGTACATGAAGCTCTAAATTGGATGGATATATGTATACATATGTGAGTATATTTTAAGCACATTAAAAAATGTTGCCAATCTGATAGGTAAAAAAGTGGATCTTACTATAGTTCTCATTTGGACATGCTTTTACTTATATCTGGCTGGGGTGTGAGGGACGCAGTGTTATTTAGGGAAGTGAAGGGTTTCCCAGGGCCAAGCTCTCAGGGGAGGGCCCATGCCCTTGAACTTATTTGCTTCAACCTGTGGACAACTGGTTCAGAGAGAGACTCTAACTGTGGCAGGAACCACCCAAGTCATCTCCAAATCTGAAGGTGCCTGAAAAAGTGGCATCCACTTATCCTTGCCTGTGGATGGGTGGGGTAGGGCCTTTGGTGTATCAGTTTAGACCTATCTCCAGGACGTTGCCAGGTCCCTGGACCTCACACCAGTGAGGAAGTTTGTCCTGAGGTTTACCACAGTGCCCCAGCTGTTTGAGAGAGGAGGCAGTCTGCTTTGGGCTGGACCATTCACAGTGGGCTAAAGTGGGTCTCAGGCTGGGTTTCAAGAGTTGAGAGTGAGGACACATAGCACGGCATGATGGCGGAGGTCACTGGAGTTAGCACACTGGGAATGGAGTTATAGAGAGAGGGAGTTTCAGCCAGATCGAGGCAGGGATGGGGAGAGGTAGGCTAAGGAGCTTCTGCTTTATCCTTCAGGTAATGTTAAGCCATTTTTATGCAAGGGAGGGGAAGACTTGACAAAAGCAATGCTCTCGGAAGATTAATCTGGAAGCTTAGAGTGATTAGAAGCTGCAAGAGGCTGGAGGGCCGGTTAGGAGGCTCTTGAATGATCCAGGCATAAAGTAAGTAGAGACTGAATTCAGGTGAGAGAGGAGGGAGAAGCAGGGAGGGGTAGTTTTAGAGAATCATTCTTTAGCAAAGATAACTGGATACAGCTGGTCAAGGAGATGGCGGGAGCAATAAGAAGTAACTGTAGTTTACCTGCAGTTTCCAACCCGGAAGGGACTAAAGAACTGAGTCTATGCCTTGTCCCTCGTCCCATCTTTTTTTTTTTTCTTTTGTGATAGGCGGGCCTCTCACTGTTGTGGCCTCTCCCGTTGCGGAGCACAGGCTCCGGACGTGCAGGCTCGGCGGCCATGGCTCACGGGCCCAGCCGCTCCGCGGCATGTGGGATCTTCCCGGACCGGGGCACGAACCCGTGTCCCCTGCATCGGCAGGTGGACTCTCAACCACTGCACCACCAGGGAAACCCAAGTATACACATTTCAATTTATTTTTAAGACTATTTATATTTTAGAATCAGGACATGTATATGTATGACTAAACAGCATGGCTGACACGGGCCAAACCCACACTGGTAAGCTTCCAAGAACCATTTAGTGTGCTGACAGTAGTACTGGTGCAGGCAGACAGAGAATAGATAATAGTGCTTGGGGGCGCAGTAGTGACTACAGGGTGGGTAAAGAAGGAGCCTCATCGTGCACACTGCAGCAGAACAGCTCCCCAGTACTGACATGTGCAAAGTTCCAGATCTCCGCAACAGAAACGGCCCAACCCATCCAAACAGCCTCCCAACTTGGCTGGCAAGTGCAGAGGGTGGAGGAACTCAGGCACACGGGGCACAGGGTTGGGGAACTGGACCCAGAGAAAAACTGAAGAAGCAGAGTTCAGACAAGTACGTGTGTTCATACACATACCCCCACAGCACTGGCCTATATAACAAAACTGTACGCAATTTAACAAAGGTGCTCCCAGACTCCCTGTCACCTCTTTGGCAGTGAGTCAGGCCATCCCAGCTTCCGACACACAGACATCTTCATCAGGAGGAAGGCTGTCCTGTGCGGTGGGGACAGGTCTTCAGGTGAGAGCAAAGCTATTGAAGCTATAGAATTAATTGAACATCCTTAAACAAAAAGGATGTTAATTGCTAATTATAAGTGTACAAGCCAAAAACTGCGTCATGTCCCATACCCCAAGGATGGGCATAGCCAATCATTTAACTACACAATGGTGAAGTATAACAAGCCCTTGATCGTGCTTTAGCAAGTACAATTATGGGGTAAGGAAAGAAATTAGGTTCCGTATGCTAAAATTTACGCTTACTGCTATGAGCTATGTTTTAATGTATTTCTTGAGTCAAAATAAAACCAAGGGTCTAGGGACCCACTAAGCTTATGATGGACTCTCATCTATAACTCACTCAGTTCAGTAAGTTAGGCCCATGGGAACGGAACCTGTTCAGGCTTGCAAGCACATCTAAACTGAAGAAACATTAAAGCCACCCCTGTATCATTAGGCCCAGGGGCACAGGAAACCTCAGCTGGATGACTGATCAGGGCTTCTCAGGACTGGATGTTGGTTGAACTGAGGATTTGAGAAGTAGCCTCAGATCTGGAAGCCTCTGAAAGTTCTCACGCTGAGGATGCGTGCGTCAAAGCTCACGTTGATTGTACTGAAAGGAATGAATACATTCTAAAGCACTTTATCTTTATCGCTGCCTGAAGTGATCTGTAAAGAGTATAATTGCCAGTTTTGTATCTTAGGTGCAAAATTCCGTTACTGGGCTCTATGGGGCCATCCGTCCCATGCATGGCCCTCTGCTCGACAAACGAGCCAGCACATTGCAGACTTGCCTGAATGGCAAGTACCACCTTCAGGTCAGTTCACCCCAGCCTGGATCCGGCGGATGTTACCAGAAGCCTCGGCTGCCCGGGCTGCTCTTAGAGTCTGCTTACAGAGCCTGTCATGCCTCTGATAACCTGAGGTCACAGCTTCTGATCAAAGAGTCCCTCCAGGATGAAGCTGACCTCTGTTTCCTTTGACCGTCCATAAATATCCTTAACAGTTGGTTAGCCTAATCTTAATTTTCTAGCCACATGCATGTGTGGGACAGGGGTCAGCCACCGTTCAGTCGTGAGGAGGTGAATACAGTTCTGGCCTTTGTGCATGGGCTGGTTGTGATCCAGTTTCCCTGGGTATATCTAAATATCACTTAGTCTACCAACTAGAGATTAATTAAGTGGGGATGGGGGGGTGTTAAAAAAAACTCTCCTGCCAGCATGCGAATAAACCTTGGGTTCACACTTGGCCATGAATGTCTGTGCGATCCCAGGATTTCAGAGGTAATCTTATCCACGTCTCTCATTTTATAGACGAGGGATGAGAGAACTCACATTTACTGAGGCCTCCTGAGTGTTTAGGTGCAGTTGGGAGTTTTTCATTCACTCGCTCAGTTGGCTGATGAGGAAACTGATGATACCTTTGTCCCAGCGCAAGAAAAGGAAACCATCGTCCTGAAGGAAAAAGAGCTTTGGTTAAAGAGGAGAGGGTCAGAGGAGGAGTAACTCTGGGGCAGCAGGGCAGAAGATGATACATGTGGATGGGTTTTCTGGCAGGTGGAAGAAGACAGGAGACCAGGTGGTGGAGGGTGAGGGAAAGAGGGAGGTTGCCCAGCATACACTGGACATGCTTTCGTACCTCAGTGGAAGACACTGGAAGTACAATCTCGGAGCCAGTTTCTGGGCTGCTTTTGCTACAGTATTCCAGGTGGTTGCTGTCTGCTTTCAAAGTAAGTTTGTTTGATTGGAATCTAGACATGTGTGTTTGACAAGGCTACAAGGAGGGAAAATGTTGTCATTATTATCACTTTAATGATAATAATAGTTACCACTCATCACAAGTTTAATGTGTGCTAAAAACTGCTACGTGGGGACTTCCCTGGTGGTCCAGTGGTTAAGACTCCGTGCTCCCAATGCAGGGGCCCCCAGTGTGATCCCTGGTCAGGGAACTAGATCCCACATGCCGCAACTAAGAGCCCACATGCTGCAACTATAGACTGGGGGCAGCCAAATAAATAAATAAATGTTAAATAAATAAATAAATATTTTAGAAAACTGCTATGTGTATGATGTGTCTTATACATATTGATTTTTTCTTATATATAAAATTTTACAAGCAACCTTGGAGGCTGGTATTTTAAAGATGATACTTCTAGGCTACGTTCTCCCAACAAATGGTAGATCTGGGATTTGACCCTAGGTTTGTCTGGCTCCACATTTATGTGACATAACCCCAAATAAGTAATTTGATATTTACTCACAAGACATGGTTTCAATGTCTTCATCCCCCAATTTTTATGCTCGTCAAGCCAGTTGAGAGCATTACAGCACAAGAAGCAGTAATAGCAGTAAGATAAGCTGCCCCTTTAGCTATTCCTAAATTCATGGTCTCAAGGAACCTTCTTCATGTGTGTCAGCCTTGTCAGTTCCTGGCATCAGTTCCTGATTCCATATGTCCAGTAACAATTTATGACCTATAATTAAATGGGATACCCTGCCCTTATCAGACCCTTTAGATATAGTCCTATCACGTGAAACAGAGTAACACAAAACACTTCTTTTCCATTTAATGTTGACAATCATTCTTGTTCTTATTCATGAATAACTAATCATATCAAAATACGATACTGAGGAGTTTTAAATGTCAAACAAGAAGAAATATATAATTAAGTAAAGAAGTAAATCTTGGGAAGTGGTGGAAATAGGAGGAGAGAGGGGAACTCAAGTCTGAGCAAATGCCACAATCTAACCACACACGTTTTACCTGCGTGAAGAGGGGATGCAAGGGCATGTGTTTACCTGAAACCCACCTGCTGGGTGGAAACCCTCCAGATTCATTCCTGTGAGTTATGTGACAGTGGGCATTCTCAAAGAGAGGAGTAAGACCATATCACTTTGGTTGGAATTTCTAGACAGAGTGAGGTTGTGAGGAAACAGGGTAACTTAGGCTGGTCTCTGGGTCTGATAAGCCTTCTCTCTGGGGGTGTCTGGCAGAGAGGAATCGATATTGGCAGAGATGTCCGGGGTCAGGAGGGCTCTGGAGCACAGAGGGGAAAGAAGCACAGAGGAAACAGCTAAGACTTTATCAATGTCGCCATTCTGCTGAGGACTTCCTTGGAGGCCCGTTAACCGTGGCTCTAGCCCTGCCAGAGTTCCCAGAGACAAAAGCTCACCTTTGCTCTTCCTTTCACTTAGAAAATTAACAAAATGCACGTCATTCCAGAGGCCCTGGGAAATGTCCAGCTGTCCTGTGAAGGCAGCTCATCTCTGTCCCAAAGGACCATGACTGTACTTCTTAAAGAACAGCTTGTTTGTTTGGTCGCTTATGTATATCTGTTTACTTATCTCTTCACCCTTCCTCATTGACTGGAGAAAACGCAACTTTCTTGATATGTAAGTCGGGAAGTATGTGATGGGGGAGGTGTGGCTGTTTATTGCCCTCTGTGACCTTGAACATGTTATCAAAGTCATTTGGGTTTCAGTTGCTTCCTGACTGAAGTGAATCTCGTGGGTAAATACAGAAATACGACATTCTTCATTAAGCACCATCACATCACCAGCTTCTTATAGAGATGAAAGTTTTTCTTTTATCTTATGGCTCATTCTTTCATTATTAACAACCTTTTCTAACGGGATTTTCTTAGAATCACAGAGTGCTACAGCCAGAAGGGACGTAATGAATGGAAAAAAAGAACATTTCCACTGTAAAGGTCTGCTCAAATACAAAAGTACTTACAAATACCTATGGTAAGGAAAGACACATCCAAATCCCCGTGCTGCATTTGGAGTCTCTTTTCTGTTTGTTCTGTTCTCAGTAGGGAGAACAGCTCATACTGTCCTAGGTACGAGCTTTTTACATACTTGAAAACTGTTGCTAGCTAACCCTGTAACCCTCTTGCCTCTAAACAGAATTACCTTGGTTCCTTTAACCTCTCCTGGTCTTTATTTTTCAGAGCTCTAATCACTCCTGTGGCTCTCTTCTGAACTGACTGCAGTTTCTCTCTCCCCCCACATGAATTGCAGGCATCAGAACTAGACTCAGCACTGAGGGTGGGACTCCAGGTCATGTGGCTGAGCAGGGGAGATGGGAGTGGACAGACAGGCAGTGACAGCGGCAACTTGCTAGTGGACGAACAAACGTCAGTGGGAAAGAGGAGTAGGCAGTCTTTGTGTAACAGTTAGAAGTCAGACATTTTCCCCACTATATCATTTACATTTCAGAGGTTCCCAAACAATGGCACATACATCAGTGAACCATTTCCTCACAAAGCAGTTAACAAGGCTTTATCGTGGGCCCACTATTTTTTTTTATTTTTATTATTATTATTTTTTTTGCGGTACGCGGGGCTCTCACTATTGTGGCCTCTCCCGCCACAGAGCACAGGCTCCGGACGCGCAGGCCCAGCGACCATGGCTCACGGGCCCAGCCGCTCCGCGGCATGTGGGATCTTCCCGGACTGGGGCACGAACCCGTGTCCCCTGCATCGGCAGGCGGACCCTCAACCACTGCGCCACCAGGGAAGCCCCCATGGGCCCACTATTTTTATGAGCATTCAGAAAACTGCCAAGGTTTGGTCCCCTGGCTGAATGCTGCCAGTGGGCAGGGTTTGTTTTTCTCACAGTTAAAAATGTTTTAATTAGCTACTGACATTTTAAAATTAAGAGAGTTCACCTAAGAATTATCCAGATTTCTAGCTTCTTTCACACTTTTTAAAAAAATTTTTTGGCCACGTGGCTTGTGGGATCTCAGTTCCCTGACTAGGGACTGAACCCGAGCCATGGCAGTGAAAGCCCAGAATCCTAACCACTAGGCCACCAGGGAACTCCCCTTCTTTTACATTCTGAAGGTTGGGAATATTAGGCCAGCATGTCAGGCCTGAGACCATGTGCCGAAGCTGAGTGGCAGCTTCCCCCATGTGGATGGGAACTGTCTTCCAGTTCTCCTAAGTCCCACCTTGCCCATTGTGATGGATTGAATTATGTCCCCCCAAATTCATATGTTGAAGCCCTAACCCACAATGTGACTATATTTGGAGATAGGACCTTTAAGAAGGCAATTAAGGTTAAGTGAGGTCCTAAGGGTAGGGCCCTAATCTGATGGTACTTGTGTCCTTATAAGAAGAGGAAGTGACACCAGCCAGCTCTCTTCCCCTCTCCACGTGGGCACAGAGGAAAGGCCATGTGAAGACACAGGAAGAAGGCAGCATCTATAAGCCAGGAAGAGAGGCTTCACCAGCAACCAACCTTGTTGGCACCTTGATCTTGGACTTCAAGTCTCCAGAACTGCGAGAAACTGAATCTGTTGTTTAAGCCCCCCAAGCCTGTGGTATTTTGTTATGGGATCCCCAGCAGACTAATACACCCCTGTACCTCACTTTGTGTCTAGCTTCTGTGGGCCTTTGAGCTTGACGCTCCTGCTTTGTCCTTGGGAGTTAAAAGTGAATATCCACTTCCTATACTTTGTCTACTGGTAAGGAAAGTTAAATGGAGACATAATTTGTAACACAGGATGTAATACAAGAGGTATACAAACTGATATCAGAGGACAGAACTGTCAATGGTTGGGATGGAAGGGAGAAGAGAGGAAAAGAGAAGAAGTCTTCAGTATGGGGAGAGCATATCAGAAGGGTTTTAAGAGATTTGGAAGATTTCAACAAATGGCGATGGAATAGAAGGCAGGAGAAAAGGCATGCAGACGTGAAAGTGGCTGGTGTGTTACAAGGTTTGGCTAGAGTGCAGGGTGCGTTGCAGGTGGGGAGTGTGTGATAGGAGATAAGGCCAGAAAAGGAGGAGCGAGATCATGAGCCAGAATGCCATACCATAGGATTTGGTTTAATTCTGGAGCAAATGAGGAGCACCCGTGGATGGAGGATGAAAGGTATGTTTTAATGAATGAATGAATGAATGATTAGGAACATCCAATGTGCGAAGTGCTGCAAATACAGTTGTGGACAAGATAGAACTAAGTCTCTGCCCTCATGGAGCTGACAGAAATAAACACTCAGATATAGAACACAATGTCAGGGAGTGATGAGTGCTATGAAGAAAAGTAAAGCAGTGTAAGTTGTAGAGTGTACTATGGTAGGTGCTGGTGTAGATGCAGGTCAGGAAAGGCATGGTATTTGGGCAGAACCCTGGATGAAGTGAGAGAATGAATCATGGAGCGTCTGGGAAAAAATAATTATAGACAGAGGGAACACAAGTGCAAAGGTCCTGAGGCAGGAACAGTTATGTTCAAGGAACAACAGAGAGGCCAATCTGGCAGGAGTATGCAACAGGAAGAGTGGTGGGCAATGATGCTGAGGTAATCAGGGGTCAGATCTTTTCCATGAAGGGAACCCCAATGCAGTGTGAAGGATGGATCAGGGACCAGGACTGGAGTAGGAAGACTGCTAGATGCCTATAGGAATGATGAGGGCCCGAGCCCGCTCAGGAGCAATGGAGTTGGAACTGTGTAGTCATACACAGGAGACGGGCACATTTTGGGCCAGGACACAGATGATATCTCTGAACGGAGCTGGCCTTGGGAAAGACAGGGTTTGGAGACAGGATGAGATGGGGCACTTACCTCCCAATCTCTGGATCAGTCATGTGTGAGGGCAGCCATTAGAGAAGGAGGAGAGCCAAAGTTCCCTCTCTCCCAAAGTTCAGACCATCAGTCTGTAACTGTCTCAAAGAAGGGTGAGGGCAGAGACAGAGTTCATCTGCTTCCACAGCTCAGAAGCCCAGGCAGGCGCCAAGGGGCATCACAGAGAAAACAAGTGTTCTCCTAAAAAGTACAACTCTATTTCTTATCACTACATGTCTGGCAAATGTCCCAGACATCCTGGTTTGGTCTAAACCTAGAATGAAATGACTTGTTCTAACAAGTGGAAATAAAAAGACTTGAAAGGCAGTGCGGGGGGAGGGGTTAATACAGTCCAGAATGTGGGTTGGCTTGGTACAGTTTCTCTTTGGCATTTAAAAAAAATATGTTTGTTTATTTATTTATTTATGGCTGCATTGGGGCTTTGTTTCTGCATGCGGGCTTTCTCTAGTTGCGGCAAGTGGGGGCTACTCTTCATTGCGGAGCACGGGCTCTAGGGGCGCGGGCTTCAGTAGTTGTGGCGCACGGGCTTAGTTGCTCTGCGGCATGTGGGAATCTTCCCACACCAGGGCTTGAACCAGTGTCTCCTGCATTGGCAGGCAGATTCTTAACCACTACACCACCAGGGAAGTCCCTCTTTGGCATTAAAAAAAATTTTTTTTAATAGGTCTTTATTGGAGTATAATTGCTTTACAATACTGTGTTAGTTTCTGTTGCACAACAAAGTGAATCAGCCATATGCATACATATGTCCCCATATCCCCTCCCTCTTGAGCCTCTCTCCCAATCCCCATCCCACCCCTCTAGGTGGTCACAAAGCACCGAGCTGACCTTCCTGTGCTATGCGGCTGCTTCCCACTAGCTGTTTTACATTCGGCAAATATGTATATATGTCGATGCTACTCTCACTTGGCCTCAGCTTTCCCCTCCCCTCTGTGTCCTCATAGAAACACAAAAGACCCAGAATAGCCAAAGCAATATTGAGAAAGAAAAACGTAGCTGGAGGAATCAGGCTCCCTTACTTCAGACTATACTACGAAGCTACAGTCATCAAGACAGTATGGTACTGGCACAAAAACAGAAATATAGATCAATGGAACAGGATAGAAAGCCCCAAGATAAGCCCACACACCTATGGGCACGTAATCTAGGACAAAGGAGGCAAGAGCATACAATGGAGAAAAGGCATTTTTTCTTTTGTGGTTTAAGCTTCAGTGACGAGGAGGCAGATAGTCCCTTGAGAGCCATATAAAGCTCTGTCTCCAGAGTGCGATGATCCAGGAGCAGGGTCATCACCTTTGGCATTCTTCTCTACTGATTTTTTACCCTTGGTATTTTTCCTTTTCCTTCTTGCTTGGCTGGGAGAATTCTGATGAGCTCCTTAGGAAAGAATGTTGGGCTTTCTCTGTTGCCCTCGCTGTGGGCAAGCGTTCAAAAAAGGCGGTGTCAACTGTAAACATCCGTGGTAAGAGCGCCCTCTGCTGGTACGCCCTATTTGTCTTTGGCTGCTATTTCCCTGACAGTGCGAAGGCTTTGTTAACATCTTCATTAAATAAATTGGCAAAGGAGAAAAGCAAAAAGTATTGTTGTTGGGATAAATTAATTTCACCCAATGTTTCTAGAACCTTCTGAAGCAGTCCTAATCCTTACTTGGCCATGGTCTCTGAATCTACTGATGCCACCTTTCTTTGGGATTTACACTTAAACTTTTACTAATCCAGAAAAAAGGTAAAAATGGCAGCAATTCAAAGCTTGGAAGGAGTGCTGATACAGTTCATTTGATCACTTTTCTGCCTCCGTTTCTGTGATATTTATTGTCTACTCAGTTTTTTAAATGCTTGACGGACAAGCATTCTTGTAGGCCTCTCAGAATCTTAAATGAGAAAGATACAGTCTTTGTCTTTTCTGAGCGTGGAGGGTGGTGGGAAAGAGGGAATGAGGAAACGGAAAATTACAACACTGGGAGACAAATACTGAGGTGTGAACAATGAAGTGGGCAGTCGGGGGATGAATTTTTTTGGTTATTCAAACCCAAAGGTGAAAAAAATGAATACCTCCCTGACCCAGATTATTCCTCCTGACAGTCATGTCTCTCCTGTGCACTAGAACTCAAGTTCTATGAACAAGTCATGATGGATTTAACATATTTCTATGTTACTAATCCCACAAAGTGATTTTAGATCTGAAAGGGATACATTAATACGTATTTCAGTGTTATCATAATTCTTTCTTCTATGTCCAAGGGAAATTTTTTTTCTTTTATAACTTGAACATTTGGAGAGACTCTACGTCTCTAGCTAATTATTGCTTTTAATTGCAGAATACCACTGTACAATGAAAAAGGTTATGTGTGGGTTTTGCTAGAAATCATAGCTTTGATAGAAATGATTTTCCTCCATATAAAGGGAGTGTTATATTTAATGAGTCCTTCCAAATGTCGTCCTTCACAAGGGAGAGGCTTGTCTCCACCCTCCCCGGACTCCTGTGACATTTACCCATTGGCTCTAACCCATGGTCTTGTACCTATGTGGCTCTGACTGTAACCCAGTGTCCCAGTGACCCTTAACCTTTTATCTTGTTCTATCAATATTTGAAAAATGTATTAATGCATTTTCCAGAGTGTTTTTTTCCCCTATGCTCTGAGCCTTCTACATAAGAAAAGCTTTAAATAAAACTGGGAGAAAGAGATTGCCGTTTGGTGTGGAGAAAGAGAATATACTGCTGAGCTCTCCTGGCTATAAATTCAGATAAAAGATGTTGGTTGTATTTTGGGGGTACACTTCTTCTTACCAGACATAGATGATGTTGTTTATTACTTTATTTAAATTATTTATTTTATTTTTGACTACTTAGGATTCATTTGGCATTTGCATAAATTTGGTCATTTTTTAAAAAATTTCTTTTTCAATATTGATTTTTAACTCTCAACTGTGCACTAAGAAAACCATTTCTGTCCCTTCAGGTGGAACTGACCACCTTTCTCTCTCACAGGACATCTATCTCTAGGACTCCAGCCTTGGTTCACTTTATCACTCATACTGTGCCTTGTCCAAAAATATCTTCTAAACACAAAAATTCCTAAGAGGATTTTGGAGAAGTACCTACAAGTCCTTAGACTGATTACACCCGATAAACACTGATTTAGGCACCGTCAAGCTGATTTGAAATAAAAACCTCAATTGGACTTAGAGGAACTCAGAGGCTCCATGTAGCTTTGAACCTGCTCTGTCCTGAGCTGGTCTCGGTGATCCACCACAGCTGGAGACACAAGGCTGCGTGTACACACTGATGGTGGACAGTTAGCCTTTTAATTCTGTTTACCATCGTTTGGTAGAAGCAAAGGTACTAAATCAAGGACAGAATTTAAACACAATACTCAAAATTGCAGTGAGAAGTAAATAGAGGTGAGGGGAGCTGTAAGATGGAGGAGACAGGGGCGGGCACCTGTGTTCCCCTGGCCCTGTCACTCATGAACTGCATGTCCTAGACTCAGCTGTGGATGTGCTCCTTTTTCCTGTCTTTACAGTTATCAGTAGTTTGCTTCTTAGAAGTGCCTCAGGGAAGATAAGGAAGGGGAGATGGGAGGCAAAGTGGTTGGAAGTAGGGGGTCCCTTTCTGTTTCAACCTGAGCAGCTCAGTTTTATTCTATTTTAAATATTCGACGTCATCCTAAGATGCTGTTTGAAGTAAACAAAAGATCTCGTTTGGTCCAGCAAAACAAAACATGACCTCCCCCTGCAAAAATAAAACCTTTTGAGAATAATTAGACTAGATGGTTTCTAATTTCCTACAAGCTCTGGAATTCTATGAGTCGGAATGGTGCTATTTGTTGCTTTACTGTCAAATATCCATGATGACTTCCCTCTGATTTTCCTGCATTTATCTTGTGACAATTATGACAAAGCCTGAAGCTGCCAGAAGCCACCATAGAAAGCTCAGGCATAGAGCCAGTCCAAAGGCAGCCAGTCAGAGCTGGGTCCTGGTGGCAGTATTTAGTTGCAGAATGAAACCTCACTTGCGACTGTACTGTCTTCCGGGGTTTTCAGTGACATGAGCCAATACATTGCTTTTTTAATTATTATTATTTTTTTGCTTAAGCTATTAGAGTTGAGTTTTCTGTCACTTGCAACCAAAAGACTTCTCGTCGAATGAGATGGTGTTTAAAAGGAAATCAACAAATGTTATTAAGATGTCATAGAGTACAAAATAGATTTTTAAATGCTTGAGATAAAAATCAAGGAACTATTTATGTCAGTAAAAAAATTAACTTTAATATGCCATCTTTTGTGTATGGAAATGATGGTCCTGATTTATTATCAGTAGGACATTCCCTTTGATTCGTTTACTTAACTAGTGATTAGAAAACTCTAGCTCCTGAAGCAATTAAAGGGATAGTGTTTGTCCCACTAACATGTTTGGACCATCTGAATTCACGTGGAGGTAGATAAATCTGAGAAATCTGAAACTAATAAAAACAGATAATTGCAAAATTACAAAGCACACTGGATGAAAAGGGGCTAAAATCACTCTCCTATACTGCTTTGTGAGAGTGTACATTGTAACAAATTTTTTTTAAAGGTAATCAATGTAATTTAATGTACTAATACAATTATTTCACAGAACGATATTACTAAAAATCTAAAAAAGCACATTATCATATTCGTTACATTTTCTTCCTTTTGTATTAGTTCATGTTCCCGAACTTGGGTAGTCAGTTGCCCACATAGCTTAGATTTCTTTAAGTTCCTTGAGAGAGAGGCCGACTTTTATCTTTGCCTTCTCAGCCGGGCACAGTAGCTGGTACAGGATGTAGCAACTTTTTTTTAATTATTTTTTTTTAACAGTAGGTTATTGTTGGTTATCTATTTTAAATATAGAAGTGTGTATATGTCAATCCCAAACTCCCAATCTATCCCTCCCTACACCCTTCCCAACTGGTAACCATAAATTCTCTAAGTCTGTGAGTCTGTTTCTATGTTGCAAATAAGTTCACTTGTATCATTTTTTAACTTAGATTCTGCATATGAGTGATATCACATGATATTTGTTTTTCTCTGTCTGACTTACTTCACTTAGTATGATAATCTCTAGATCCATCCATGTTGCTGCAAATGGAATCATTTCATTTTTTGTGGCTGAGTAATATTCCATTGTATATATGTACCATATCTTCTTTATCCATTCATCTGTTGATAGAAATTTAGGTTGCTTACATGTCTTGGTTTTTGTAAACAGTGCTGCAATGAACATTGGGGTGCATGTGTACTTTTGAACTATATTTTTCTCTGGATATATGCCCAGGAGTGGGATTGCAGGATCATATGGTAGCTCTATTTTTAGTTTTTTAAGGAAACTCCATACTGTTCTCCATAGTGGCTGTATCATTCCCACTAACAGTGTAGGAGGGTTTCCTTTTCTCCACACTCTCTCCAGCATTTATCATTTGTAGATTTTTTGATGATGGCCATTCTGACTGGTGTGAGGTGATATCTCATTGTAGTTTTGATTTGCATTTCTCTAATAATTAGCGATGTTGAGCATCTTTTCATGTGCCTCTTGGCCATCTTTTTTTAAATTTATTTTTTATTTATTTTTGGCTGCTTTGGGTCTTCGTTGCTGCGTGTGGGCTTTCTCTAGTTGCAGCAAGTGGTGGCTACTCTTCATTGTGGTGGGCGGGCTTCTCATTGCAGCGGCTTCTATTGTTGCAGAGCACAGGCTCTAGGCGTGCGGGCTTCAGTAGTTCTGGCGTGCGGGCTCAGTAGTTGTGGCTCACGGGCTCTAGAGCGCAGAGTTGTGGCACATGGGTTAGTTGCTCCGTGGCATGTGGGATCTTCCCAGATCAGAGCTCGAACCTGTGTCCCTTGCACCAGCAGGTGGATTCCTAACCACTGCACCACCAGGGAAGCCCCGACCTGTTTGGTTTTTGAGCCACATGAGCTGTCTGTAAATTTTGGAGACTAATCCCTTGTTGGTTGCATCATTTGCGAATATTTTCTCCCATTCTGTGGGTTGTCCTTTCATTTTGTTTGTGGTCTCCTTTGTTGTGGAAAAGCTTTTGAGTTTAATTACATTCCATTTGTTTATTTTCATTTTTATTTCGATTGCTCTGGGAGACAGATCAAAAAAGATATTGCTGCAATTTTTGTCAGAGTGTTCTGCCTATATTTTCCTCTAAGAGTTCTACAGTATCCAGCCTTACATTTAGGTCTTTAATCCATTTTGAGTTTATTTTTGTGTATGGTGTTAAAGAATGTTCTAGTTTCATTTTTTACAGGTAGCTGTCCAGTTTTTCCAGCACCACTTATTGAAGAGACTGTCTTTCTCCATTGTATATCCTTGCCTCCTTTGTCATAGATTAATTGACCATAGGTTCCTGGGTTTATTTCTGGGCTTTTTATCCTGTTCTATTGATCTATATTTCTGTTTTTGTGCCAGTACCATATTGTCTTGATTACTGTAGCTTTGTAGTATAGTCTGAAATTAGGGAGCCTGATTCAGATAATTGCAAAATTACGAAGTTCACTGAAAGAAATGGGGCTGAAATCACTCTCCTATACTGCTTTGTGAGAGTGTACATTGCAACAACTTTTAAAGGGTAATTTGATAATACTATCAAGGGCCTTAGAACTGTGATCTCACTTTAGCAGTCCCATTCCTGGAAACTAATCCTAAGGAAATAACTATGAATGTATACAAAATCTTAGATACAGGGATGTTCATTTCAGCACTGATTATAAACACACACACACACACACACACACACACACACACACACACACACATATATACTGTTATGGATAGAACTGTGTTTCATCCCCACCCGACCCCTCCACCCCCACCAAATGCATCTGTTGAAGTCTTAATTCCCAGTAACTCAAAATATATTTGGAGATAGAGACTTTAAAGAGAAAATTAAAATAAAATGAGGTCATATGGATAGGCCCTAATCCAATATGACTAGGCCTTATAAGGAGAGGAGATTAGGACAGAGATATACACACAAAGAGGAAGACGGCCATCTATAAGCCAAGGATAAAGGCCTCAAAATGAAACCAACCCTGTGGACACCTTGGTTTTAGACTTCTGGCCTTCAGAACTGTGAGAAAATACATTTCTGTTGTTTTTTTGTTATGGCAGACCTAGAAAACTAATACATTTGTACATACACACACACACACACACACACACACACAAACATGCACACGCATGCATAAAGGAAAACATTCTAAATGCGGAGCAATAGGGAGTTAGTTAAATATGTACGGCTCATCTGCATAATGGAACCCCATTCATCCACTTAAAGTGATATAGATGAATACTGTCCTGGAAAACTGTGGTTGATATGTCATTAGGTAATGTAAATGATCAAACAGTATGTATAGTATAATCCTATGTTTGTAAAAACATATATGTATGTGTACATATATGACAAATATTAATTTGGTCTGAGAGGATACATTCCTTTATGAAAGTCAGAAATGACACCAATGCAGCTGGACCATTGGAACTTCACTTGAAGTTCCCAAGTGAACATTAATGATATTCACAGAATATAAACAACGCTCAGACAAGGCCACTATAATCACGTATGGAAGGTAAAGACAAAGCCACTCTACAGCAAGAGAAATGACTAAATACCTTCCAACACGAGAGACTGCTACTTTCTTTTTTTTTAAACTAATGATGACTCTCACCCACTTTAGTTTTTCCCCTTGCAAGAATTAATTTTTATAAGACATTCATCACCAAATTGCCCCTTCCTCTTGACAGAATCCAATCCAGATTTGATCTCTGCTTCCTTGATTTCTCCTTGAAAGCACAGTTGACCCCCTTATTCATGGTTTTGCTTTCTGTGGTTTCAGTTAACTGAGGTCAATCTCGGTCCAAAAATGTTAAATGGGTAATTCCAGAAATAAACAATTTGTAAAATTTTAAATTGCACACCGTTCTGAGTAACATGATGAAATATCTTGCTACCCAGCTCTGTCCTAGAGGGGGTGTGGACCATCCCTTTGTTCAACATGTCCCACCCAGTAGTCACTCAGTAGCAGTGCTTAGGTTCAAGTAACCCTTATTTTACTTAATAATGGCCCCAAAGTTCAAGAGTAGTTATTGATGCTGGCAATTCAGATATTCTCTTATTGTGCCTAAGTTATAAATTAAACTTTATCCTAGGTATGTAAGTATAAGAAAAAACACAGTATGTATAGGGTTTGTCACTATCTGTGGTTTCAGGCATCCACTGGGTGTCTTGGGTTGTATCCCCACAGATAAGGGAAGAAACTTCTCCAAACTCCCTCGTACTGAGAGGTTCTATTTTCTGGTGCTTTCAGTCAATGGGCTTTTATAATTCTAAATGAGATAAAACTGGCCCCCTCCCACCCACCAGAACTGGCTGGAAATCCCATCTTGGTTGAGTTTTACATGGTGTGTAGCAAACAGTGGGGCTCCAACTGTTCAGGTCAATGTGGGAGCCACCGAGGTGCTCATTAACTTTTCTAAGAGGGCAGCTGCATTTCCTCTATGCCAAGCTGGGTACCAGGATCTTAGGTTGCAGGATAAGGCCAAAGATTTGGGGTTCAGTCCCTCTTTCCCAGAAGCCAGGTCACTACTCAAGGGCTCTCTGGGACTGGGGCGTGGGTCCTCCCCATTAGTGGAACCCACTGCCACGGGCCTCCTCCCTAGTGAACCTTCTATCTTGGTTCAGGCCTCCAGGCTCAGCAGCAGCCTCATTCTGGATGGCTGAGGTGGAAGCCTTCTAGCACCTCCCAGCTTCTCTTTCTAGCTCTGCAACTAAAATGCAATAATCTGTTGAGCCTGGGAAGCTCAGGCTCCTAACACAGAGTGGGCTTTGGGAATGAAGAAGGAAAATTACTACTGATTCTTTTTTTTTGTTTTGGCCACACAGCATGGGGAATCTTAGTTCCCTGACGAGGGATTGAACCCTGGCCCTCAGCAGTGAGAGCACAGAGTCCTAACCGCTGTACCACTAGGGAATTCCCTCACCACTCATTCTTTTACAGCAGTGGCTTCAGGAGTTCAGTACACATCAAGCTGTGAACAGCATGCTGGCACACATTCTACAAAGGGTTAGGAATATATCTATAACTACATCCTGAAATATTAAAAGTGGATGTCCTGCCATGGTTGTATTATGGATAATTTAAAATGTTTGCATATATTACTTATTTTTACTTCCTAATTTTTCTTTTCTTTTCCCATCTACACATTGTTTTTATTTTTATTCGATTATAAGCAAATAGCAGAATTAACACAGCATTCAGCAACTCCAGACGGGCTTTTCTCACACCAAAGAAGTGTAATCAGTTTAACAGGCACAGACTTTCGGATTTCTGATAACCTCTTACCCAGCCCTGCAGCTCATCTAGATGGCCAGGCTTGAACAGCAAAGTGACTCTCTCCCTATTGCTTTTTCCATTATTGCTCTTTGAGGGAGTCAGAGCTGGACACTGACACCCGGTAACCAGCTTGAGTGTACCACGTTGGGGGTTAGTGGACATGCCAGCCTCTGGTTGTCTTGGTGAGAGACAGAGCCATGAAAACAGAAGCCAGAAGATGCCACCACACACAATTCTGGGCTCGGGCTCACAAAGGCAGAGGTAATCCATCTTTTTTTTTTTTTTCCAACCTCCTTTAAAGATTCTCTGATGCTCTGCTCTAATATTGTAGACCTGGTCTCTTTACCAGAATTTTTTTCTTCTTTAAAGTCTGAGTTGCTATTCTTATATTAACATTTTGATGACCCTACCATAGACCCAAATTATCCCCCCAAATGGAGTTCAAATTTGATCAAAACATAAACCCCCTAGAATTATAGAGGACAGGCAGAAGGAAAAGTCACCCCAAATCTAAATCTGACTGCTCAGGCCTTGGGAACGAGGAAGGGGAGAAATCTACATGCATCGCTAAACTGAAACACTGCTTGGGAAACTCTGGGATGGTTTCCATCTTCTAAGTTTCCTCTGCTTCCCAGACAGCTGCTCGGGGAGTTTAGGCACAAAGTCGTCTCATTCAGCCTGGTAACATGTGCCGGCCACCGGGGCCCAGAGCTTGTACCTGTTACAGAAAGACGCCACCGTGAAATCGCCATGATGGGCTCCAGGTCGGTTGCTGAGAATGAGTTCGTCACACTTCAGCGGCCTGTCCTGCTCCAAGCCAGCCAGATGTGGTGGTGAAGGCCTGTGCCCTTGGGGGACCCAGAGCCCACATAATCAGAGAGGACCGAGCCACTGCTCATGTTCTTGCCTTTCACCTTGACCACCAGGAAATGGTGCCCTTCCAGCTGGGAGCATCTGGGTAGGTCAAGACCAACGTGTAGAATTTATCTGGATCAAGGCCATCCCATGCGATGCTTGTGGGCCAGTTCTTAACCTGGGTGGGTGTCAGCACTTCGCCCAGCTCGTCAACCTCCGTCCCGCCGTACTGGACTTGCAGCGGGTGCTGTGGCTGGTCGTCCACCTCCTGCAGGCTCAAGGGTCCCGGCCACTTGCTGAGGTCCAGTGGCCTCAGGGGCCGAGCAGGGCAGACAACAGGGAAAGTCACAGGACAGCAGCACCGACTCCGAGCGGTCTGCCTCTAATTTTTCTTACATTGAACATTTGCTTTCAAAATAAGAAAAAAGTACGTCATTTATTTTTCTTAATTTAATTTTATTTTTTGCGGTACGCGGGCCTCTCACTGTTGTGGCCTCTCCCGTTGCGGAGCAACAGGCTCCAGACGTGCAGGCTCAGCGGCCATGGCTCGCGGGCCCAGCCTCTCCGCGGCATGCGGGATCCTCCTGGACCGGGGCACGAACCTGTGTCCCCTGCATCGGCAGGCGGACTCTCAACCACTGCGCCACCAGGGAAGCCCGTCATTTATTTTTAACCAATAAAAGGGAAAAACAGAATTAGAAGGAGGAAAAAAAATGAAAGCAGAAACCAGGGCCTTCTGTAGGGGATGTAGAGGTGTGTTGGTGTAGAATGAGTTTATGACAACCCTGGAGGTTGGCATTCCCTGGAATCCTGGAGTCAAGGCATGAGCTTTTTGACTCCGACCTGTACTTGTAAGAATGTTTTAATAAGCGGAATGTTTTTTTTCACCTTCTATCTGTATCAGTGAATACAAAGGGGTCCCATGGAGGAGGTAGAAGGTAATGGGGGTTTCTAACTGGGGAGAAATGTTCTTGAAAGAGAAATGGCATGATGGTTTTTATCCCTGGTTTCATATTAGAAATGCTGGATACCCCAGACCCACCCCCAGTGATTCAGTTGATTATTGATTAAAAGATGCAAGGGATGGGTGAAGGACGGTGTCTGCAATTTTTGTAGGATTGAGCCAATTGCCTGAGACCAGACCACTATACAGGGTTTCCAGAGGTAGTGGCCACTGTTTTTCACTTGTATCCAATCTGAAAAGTCCTACTCACAGATTCCTAGTTAAATCCCAAGAATTGAGCTCCTCAATATGAAATTCTTCTCTTCACAATTTCCCTTAGGGCCACCTTCAGAAGGAAAGGTAGAACAGAGATTATTTCTCTCCATCAGTGTTTTCTCAAGCATTGTAGGTGTACCCATTGGTACACAAACTTAGCTTATTCCTACAGGGAAAAACATTTTAAGACAGCTTTTAATGGTATACAGTTTTTGTATTGTGTATTAGGAAAAATATACTAACATCCATCAAAGCTATGATTTCATAGCAGTGATATAAGTTTTTAAAAAATGAAATCTATGCAAAAATGCAAGCCAATTGATATACACACCTTAGGTAGATTGCAGTACAGGTGGTACATGGATAGGGCAAAAATCAAGATGATATACATGACTTTAGGAAAAACTGGCAGAAGTTGCTTTGTTAGACCTTTCTGAAACGAGGTGAGGTTTGAGCTGTGATTCAAAGCAGGGCTTCCAAACATTGGACTGAAAATATGTGGAGCCGGCTGAGAGCTTGTGGAAATAGTCATGCCAGTCCCTGCCTAGACATTTTAGTCCAGGAGATTTGAGATGGGGCCCTGGGCTTTATCTTTCCATGAAGGTTTCCTGGTGATTCTGGTGCAGCCAGGTTTGGGAAACTTGAAGAAAGGAGCATTACCTCCTTGGGCCGGAAAGATTAGTAGTTCTTGGTAATTAAACCTATTTTAAGTATTTGCTGGCTGTGAAGTCAATTAACTGTTGTTGACTGTCATCAGCATGGCTTTGAAAACTTTTTTTTATTTTATAAAGTTATTTATTTTTGGCTGCATTGTGTCTTTGTTGCTGTGCGCGGGCTTTTGCTAGTTGCTGCGAGCGGGGGTTACTCTTCATTGTGGTGTGCGGGCTTCTCACTGCAGTGGCTTCTCTTGTTGCGGAGCACAGGCTCTAGGCGCACGGGCTTCAGTAGTTGTGGCTCACGGGATCAGTAGTTGTGGCTCGCGGGCTCTAGAGCACAGGCTCAGCAGTTGTCTCATGGGCTTAGTTGCTCTGAGGCATGTGGGATCTTCCCGGACCAGGGCTTGACCCGTGACCCCTGCATTGGCAGGCAGATTCTTAACCACTTGCCACCAGGGAAGCCCGCTTTGAAAACTTTCAATTTTTAAACTGTGCCTCTGGGTCTCAGCATTGGGAGGGTGTGTGTGTGTGTAAATTAAAATGCACACAAGTGAGCACATTATACCCCACCCCCCAGACACATTTTAATCTGATTTAACCAATTAAACAAACAGGACTGAGTTATGCCATTAGGCTCAACAGGGCTGCTCGAGCAAAGCAAAAGCTCGGTGCCACCCAGGCATGGGAGTCATAAAGTGCGTATTTCTGGGGCAGAGGAAGCGCTCGGGTGGGAGCTGTTTCACCCTGAACTGATGTTTACTCGGTGAGCTTCAGAGGATTCCTTGTGAGGCAGCTGGGAGGGAGGCCCTGGGTAGCAGCAGTCTGGGATGGAAACCGTGCTTGGGGCCGCAGGAGTCCTGTGAGAAGGCAATTGAGAGGCCTGTGGGTGAGGTGGGGTGAGAAACCAAGAAGCTGCAACTGCGCCAGGCAGGCATGAGAAACTGAGAGCAAGCTGGTGGCACCAGAGAGGCACAGCGGCTTTCCTGAGGGGCTGGTAAAATCCTCCTCCCGAATAGCAGCACATGGTTGCTCCCGGGGGTGGGGGAAGCAAAATATCATCCCAGAGGACATTTAGGAAGCAGAATAAATTCTGTATGAAAATCAAAAAGGGCAAATACGTGTATATGAAGTTAGTGCATCTTGAATTTCCTGGGGCAGTCCTTAGTTCAACGGCTCTGTTCTATAGTCCGACTGGGTGTTAGGTAATGTTCCCTAATTTTAGGGTAAACATTTGAGAAAAAAACGGTGAAAGTGTCTGAGGACAGAAGCCCAAGGTGGCATCCAGATGGCCCTGCTTGGTATGAACTGGGGCATGTGAATTGAAGAACCTCTCAGGTTTGGGCAAGAGCTGATTTCTGGACCCCGTGAGGTTAAGGGGCCAACTGCCCGAGGCCGGGCCACTCAGCAGGGTTTCCAGAGGTAGCAGCCACTGTTTTTCACCTGCTTCCAGTCCAAAAAGTCCTACTCATGGATCCCTAGCAAAATTCAAATTTTCCTCTCTCCATCTGATGGAGAATTTTCATACCATGTTAAAGAAACCTGGGACAAAGATTTGTCTTCATTTACTGTTTCCTTTTCTTATCAGTTTCTTCACTCACAGATGCTTCAAAACTATTTTCAGTCTGTCAGTCTCCTTTCGCTGTTGTTCTTATATATAAGTTACAGGATTGGGGTGAAATTTTCAAAGGCGTTGGCCTTATGACAGTTTGGTTACATTGTGGAATAATTTTAGAAACTAAATTAATTGGATTTAGGGGGACATAACATAGAGGTTACCAAAGCTTGTCCACTAGGTGTCACTCTTTATCCAATGAAACCTGGCTAGCGGTGTTTATAAATAGAAGTACATGTATACAATATTTATTTCCTTTGGTTACGGTAAACATGAATAACAAAACGCCCCCACCTGTGTGTTCTTAAGTCTTTTACTGGTGACCTCTGCCATAAAAGGGGACCGTATATCGGTTCTCCGGAGAACTCATTCCTTTCACAGAGGTTTGTTCTGAGACCTCTCGGGAGGTGCAGGCTGGCCGCCTGAGTCGGAGCCTTCCCAATTCATCGATTGCTTTTCATGACACTGGACCCTTTGGAGATCACAGTGGACTGTCTTGTGATGAGAGCGAATGTTTCCAAAATGCCCTACTCCGCTTGCTGCTTCCTGAAGTGCTGTCTCCCGGACGTTCCAGGCAGCACTCTCACCAGCTCCATCTGTCCATCATCCCCGCGCGCTCCCGCCGGGTGGGCATCAGCACAGGGCGCGAGCGGAGCCGCTTCACCCTACGGAGTGAGCCCAAGGATGGGCGACGTTCAGGGACCGCTCAGCCCGGGGGAGGGGGTGGAGAGGGGGGCTGTTGGGGAGACCACCTCTTCACGGCCTCCACCCTGGGGCAATGCAGGCAAAACCGCTGCTAGCAATTTTGAATTTCAGAATTTGAAATTATTTGCATTAGCTACGAGGATTGACCAAATTCCATTCGTTTCTCTTTTGCACTGCCTTCAGGGATAAAAACGGACGTACAATTTAGAGTTTACAAGGAAGGAACAATCTGATTCAGAGAGATCGTACTTCTAAATAAAAATAGGTTTTATTATTATTCAAAAAATGTTCTTTCTCTAAAATGTAAGTAGTTCACCCTCAGAGAAGAAATAGGGTACTAATAACATTTTTATATCCCACTTTCCAGTTCAAGAGGTTGTCTCAAATCCATTACCCGGTGTTATCTTCAGCACAACCCTGGGTGTTGGGGATTACTGCTACTGCGTTTCTGACTGGGCCTACAGCTGTCATGTCCCAGGCTTGCCAAGCTGGAATTTTAACCCAGACCATCTGACTCCAAAAACTATAATATCCATTAAACCAGTGGTTCTTAACCAGGCTGTGCATAAGAATCTCCCGGTGAGCTTTTCAGTATATATACTCCCAGACTCACCCTGGACCTTCTCGGTCAGAATAACCTGGGTGATATTGGGTTCATTCAATAAAGAAACATAAAGTGGGTATATAATACCATGTCAGGTAGTGATGGATGTTTGGGGAAGAAAAAACCAAAGCAGAATGAGGGAGTAGAGAGTGACAGGAGGGGCTATTTTAGAAAGGAGCAGCTGGGAAAGGCCAACCTCTCCAAGGAGGGGGCATCTGAACTCAGACGCTATTGAAGCCAAGCAGTAAACTTTGCAAATGTAGGTGGGAAGGGTATTCTAGCAGAGGGAATAGCAGGCGCAAAGGCTCTGAGGCAGGAGTGTGCTTGGTGTGGAGAAACAGCGAGGAGGCCAGTGTGGCTGGAGTGGAGTTGTTGAGGATAGAGTGCTAGGAGATGGGTCAGGAGGCAGCCGGGAGCCAGATGTTAGGCCTTCAACTGGTGTTGTACAACTTTTAAAACAAGTGCATGTTAACGTTCTCACTCCTCTAATGCTCTTCCCCCACTCCCCACTTTTACCTTGCCGAGCAATGAAAAGGAAAAACAGGGGAGATAAAAGCACAGCTAAAATATAGCCCTGATGAGCTGCCACCATTGCAATCACCATGAAGCTGCAGTTCAGCGCTGTTAGGGAGACCAAGAGGACTGAGAATGGTTAGTGGTGAATGAGTAGCTGCTAATTTGATAATCACCGTGAATCCGAGTGAAATCAGATTTGTTCACCTCACTGTCTACAAATTCCTTTTATTTGTGATTGAATTGTAATTTCCATTTAAAATCTTTATAAGGAAACAATACGTTCCCATCACGCTCACTTAAGTACTGTCCTGGAGTTTTTAGTTTTGCTTTAACATTAAATCTGGTCATGCTGTCTTTCATTCCTATCTTCAGGGCTTTCTCTTAAGTAGATGCTGCTCTTTTCCTTGTGTTTATAACATGGGGGCAAACTACACATGCTTGGAGACGTGATGATAGTGTTTGGTTTCAAAGAGAAGTACAGATTGGTTATATTTGAAAATTTCTCTCAAGAGAGTGAAATATCTCCCATAATTTTGGGGAAAAATCTTTCATTTAGATATAATTAAAATATATATTTATTAAAGCAGGGATAGAATGCCATATCCACAAAGTTTAAATCCAGTATTGTAGTGGATCTTAAATAATTAAACAACTCACCCTGATGAATATGGTTATATTAGATAGCATTAATGTTTATTTTCCATATGCTCAGGTTTATTATTTTAACTTCCATATACAAATAAAATAATACGCTATGATTTGTCACTTGCTTAAACCAGCTGAAAAAGTCAGATGAGAGATGGTTCCAGAGGAAAACTGAAGGTAACTTTGCCTGTTATAGGCACCCTCACGAGCCCGCTCTCTGGTGGCTGAAACACACAGGTTAGGGATGACTTCAGAAAACATGAACACTCCTGTGACCTCAGAATGCCTCAGTAAAGAAGCAGGTTGTGAAACTGGATGCAAAATGTGATCCTGTATTTGTTAAAACAAAATCATATGTCTACATATGCATTCAATAACATCTAGAATGATACATTCACAATGATGCCACATTGCAATGGTATTTTTTTAATGGAGGGTGGTTTCTGGGTGATTTCATTTTTATTTTATTGCTTATTTGTACTTCCTAAGATGAACGTATATTTGTATAATAAAGAAAAACTTGTACAATAAAGTTTATATGCTTTTCAGTTGTAGAAAAAACACCACTAAAAGTTATTGAAAAAAAATCAGGACTTCCCTGGTGGTCCAGTGGCTAAGAATCCACCTGCCAATGCAGGGGACACGGGTTTGAGCCCTGTTCTGGGAAGATCCCAGATGCCGCGAAGCAACTAAGCCCGTGCGCCACAACTACTGAGCCTGTGCTCTAGGGCCCACGAGCCACAACTACTGAAGCCCACGCATCTACAGCCTCTGCTCCACATGAGAAGCCACCGCAATGAGAAGCCTGAGCACCGCAACGAAGAGTAGCCCCCGCTCGCTGCAACTAGAGAAAGTCTGTGCGCAACAATGAAGGCCCAGTGCAGCCATAAGTAAATAAATAAATAATAATAATAATAAAAATCACATGTTGAATTATTGACTCATACTTATTTTACTTCAACTCACACTTTGCCTTCCACAGTGGACAACAGTAGCTTGATTCTTCTGTAATTTTTCCTGTTTTTATTATAATTATTCCAACTCTACACCACAGAGGAAGGGACAATTTTTTGTGACTGTTCAGTGTCTTCTGGAGTTAGGCTCAAGGAGCTCTGGCTTCTGGACAACTCTGTCCGCTCTAGCCCTTCTCTCCACTAGAGGGCAGCAGATGACAGAAGGATTCATGGGCCATAAAGGCTAACTTTCTGTGTTGACAGCTTTTGGGGTGAGAAATGGTCCAGGCGTAGCTGGCTGGGTGTCACCGTGACTCTGTCATTCAGAAAGCCATTTGGTTTATTTGTATTAGTGCAAATTAAAAACAGAACATTTCCCTCTTCTCCAAACTATGGGGAAACAAAATTAACTTCTGCCCCATTATTAGGAGTTACTGAGGATGCCAAAGACACAAATCTACACACTTAGGAAGAGGACTCACACCAAACACGTTTATGCTTCATAAACTTGTATACTATGCACTATATAACCTTGGACGTTCTGGTTAAGTAAATTGGAGGCAGGATCTGATATAAAGTTGAGGAATAAAACAGGCAAAACATTCTTGCCCTCAAGGCTTGAAATCAAAAGCCAATATGGTTTAAATTGTACATACATTTAAGGGGATGTAAAGGAGTGGTGATTAGTAAAGAAAATGCTAGGGGAAGTAAATTTGACTTTGAATCAGGATTTGAAGAAAGTAATGCCTGCAGATTAGAGTGGAGGCCCAACAGCGGTTGAAAACTGGTGGCCCCTGAATCCAGGCTGTAGAAGTACTTACTCTGATCAGAAGAATGCTTTAAATTAAAAAAAAAATATTTATTTGGCCGCATTGGGTCTTAGCTGTGGCATGCGCGATCTTCGTTGCGGTGTGTGGGCTCCAGAGCATGTGGGCTCAGTTGTTGCGGCGTGGACTTAGTTGCCCTGAGGCTTGTGGGTTCTTAGTTCCCTGACCAGAGATCGAACCCTCGTCCCCTGTATTGGAAGGAGGATTCTTCACGACTGGACCACCAGGGAAATCCCTGAATGCTTTAAGTTTTTTAAACTTGAATTTATTTAAGTGGGGCGTGGACTTGTTAGTTTGCTACATTTCCCACCATCCCAGCATGGGACACATTTCTCATACCTCCCTGGCCCCAGTCAAAGAAAAATCATCTCTTCCTCTGCAATACAGAGTTGGCGTAATTATAATAAAAACAGGAAAAATGACAGAGGAATCAAGACATTTGCGATTGCAACGCTGGCTTAGAGGAACTGGGCGAGGAGGCACAGGAAGGAGGCGGAGACAGTAACCCGGGAGCCGTGGCACGAGTACTGGGCCAGAACTGGGAGCAGGTAAGTCTGGTGTGGAGGGCTTGAGGGGGCAGGACTGGGAATATATAGACTGGGTTGACTTACACCAAGGGGCCATGTTGCAAAATAGGTTACAAGGAGTTGAGGGTGGTGGTGGTGATGGTGATTTGAGGTGTAATTTAGATCTGGTACTGCCAAAGAGAACCCTGTAAGTGCTTGAGGATGAGAGAACCAAGAAGTCTTGAAAGAAGATGTAGGAATCAACCTGGAAAAGTGCTGGAGAATCTATTTCCTGTTCTCTCTGATATCTGTTTTCTCTATGGGTTTTGACGACTAGAATTAATCTGCTGAAAAGAAATGGTGAGGGCTTCCCTGGTGGCGCAGTGGTTAAGAATCCGCCTGCCAATGCAGGGGACACGGGTTCGAGCCCTGGTCCGGGAAGATCCCACATGCTGTGGAGCAACTAAGCCCGTGCGCCACAACTACTGAGCCTGCGCTCTAGAGCCCACGAGCCATGACTACTGAGCCCGCGTGACACAACTACTGAGCCCATGTGCCACAACTACTGAAGCCTGCATGCCTAGAGCCCGTGCTCCGCAATGAGAAGCCCGCGCACCGCAACGAAGAGTAGCCCCTGCTCGCTGCAACTAGAGAAAGCCCATGCGCAGCAACGAAGACCCAACGCAGCCATAAATAAATAAATAAAAGAAAGAAATGGTGAAACCTGGAGTCAAACATGCCTGACACCCCTACTCCAGACCTCACCACTTACTTGTGTCCCCAGAAAAGCTGGGGGCTTGAATCAGCACCTCACAGCTAGGACATAGGACTCTCCTTGCACGATCTTGGTAGCACCGTACGGTGTCGACATACTGCCCTGGGGCTCGTTGGTCCTGCTCCCAGCACTGACTCAGTGGCTCACTGGGGGCACAGGTCTTCAATCACTGCACTTTCGTTTTCTCATTATAATTTAAAGGGACTGCACAAGGCAGCCTTAGAAGATTCATTCAGCATTAGTCCAATGATTGAAGCTCTGAAAAGAAAGGCCAAGACCCAGTTTTTATCAACGCACTAAGCTGCCAACCGAGCAAGCTGGACTCTTGAGAAGACTATTGGTCGCACTGCATTATGGGAGCAAACAGTGCGGTGGGAAGGGTGAAGACAAGCAAAGATTGCGAAGTGCCGCAGGATTAGACGCGGGTTCCGACTCCAACTCCACCCTTTCCTAACTGAGTGACCTTAAGAAAGCCATTAAACTTCTCTGAGCATCAATTTCATTTGCAAAATGGTCACACAGGGATGTGTCTGGCAGGGTTCTTTGGAACATTAAATGAGACAGTGTAAGTGTCGGCCGCATCATCGCTCCTACCCTCATCCCGCGTGGAAATCACTCCCGTGAATCCTGAAGTCCCGTCTGTGAGAGGGAGTCCTAAGTCAGAAGGCGCAAAGTCTCAAAAACGCAGCACCAAGAGCGCATCTCTATGAGAAGAACCGCGGAGAGTATCTGGGCTGACGTTTCCTTAACTCAATTAAACTCTGAACGGTTAATATGCTGTTTTCAGGCAGTTTTGATTGCCACAGCATTTTGTTGTTGCTCTGTTATCAAAAGAAGAATGATGTGTCAGGGCCCAGAGGCTGCCTCTCGAGGAAGTGGGGAGCGTGCTGGCCACCCACTGTGATGATTTGGCGGGCGCAAACGACTCTGCTTACCTGCCACGGAGCCTGCAGGACTTCACTGGAGCCCTGTTGCTTTGATATGTCACCTTGTTCTCTCTGGAGTCATCTGGCTATCTCCAGCAAAATCGTACTCTTCAACACACCTGAGGGATACGATACACCCCTCTCCTTAACAGTACAATCGTCTGGGGAAAGAAGAAGGTCGATTGGGGAGAAATGATGGCTCTGGATGATGGAGGCAAGCCCCCAGCAGGTGCTTCTGTTATATCACAATTTCCTGTAGAAAACCTCAGTCAGGAATCTAAGCTAATGATAAAGTAACCTACTCGATAACTAACTAGAAAGGCCCATCTTGTTAGACTTTACCTCATCCTTAGATAAAAATCTGTTTTGGACAGAATTGTGGATGGTTGGTAAGGCATGATGTCACTAAGTGTAGTTTCATAGTTTCATAGCAAAACGAAGAGAATTTCTCTTTTTTTTAGTCTTTGAAATGAGGCCCAGAACTACTTATTAACCTCTAAAATTCTTGGTGGCTTGTTTAAAGCTCAGCCCTAGATTCCTAAGGACATAAGCAGCATGGATGAGGGAGGTGAGACCGAAGCTTGGGGTGGTGTGGGAAGGAGTGGAGGCATAGGGTGGAGATTCAGAAGGAGCCAGAGAAAATGGCTTTTAGGCGGAAATAAGAAAAAGAGCGCCGAGATTACTGCCAGGGTTGTTGGGCACTGGGAGCTGGTGGCAGGGCGGGACCAAGGCAGAGGCGGGAGGCACCTAGGTGCTAAATTTAAGGAGACACCCACTGTCAGGCTCCTATGAGTGCAGGGTGGGCACCTGAGAGTGAGTGCCTCCTTAAATTGTGCATCTTGGGTGCTTGGCCTGCACATCCTAGTGCGGGTCCTAGAGGTAGAGTAAAATGGAGAGATAGCCTGGTTTCTCCAAGACAGTGGCAAAGAGGTTCCGATAAAAATCTCATCAGCACAACTCGGGGAAAGAAAGTCTCAGGTGAATACCAGGCTTATAATATAGCAAAAAATAACGATCACAGCTTAACAAGATGTAAACATTTGTCATTTAAGGTAAAAAAGAAAAAAAAAAAATCTTCCTCCAAATTAGGGTCCATTTATATTCCAGGTATGAGGCTGGAGAGCTGAGATTTTTTTCCTCCTCCTTTCTTTTTTCTTTTCTCTTTCAACTCTTCCCTTCTATTCCTTTCTCCCCTTTTCCTTCTGCTCTGTGTGACACTACTGAAGTGATGGCCCTTGTTTTTTTCTTCCCCTTCCTTCTTCCTTTGCTTCCGTTGCTTATAACGGATTCGGAGGGAAAAAAAGAATCAAATATCTGTTTCACAGCCATTTCATAAACAGTACTGGCTCCTTTCTTTTGATACCACTAGGCAATGAAAAGCACTGTAGGAGGACATTTGTGACAGTATAGTGATGAATTCATGACGCCTCCATAGCATCGACTTGAAACAGACCCACTGTGTTTCTCTGCATTTAGCCGAGACCAAACCAGAATGAATGCCCATGGGTGCTCAGCTGGATACATGAAACAAAGACGTTTTCTATTTTGTGATGAAAGGAAAATAATTTGGGTAGAAAAACCCTACCCAGATCAGAAGTTGAGTTTGTGTTTGTTTCAGCCAAACTGCTTCAAGCCCTGTCATATACTTCCGTGGACCCTGATTGTTGCGGAAATGTTTTTAAAGCCTTTCAGGTTTTTGTTAAACCTCTCCGGAAGTTTATTTCAAAATGGAGTTACTCACACAGCTTTCCCAACATTAGATCATATTCAACCTTCTTTGCTTTTAAACAACTTGAACTTTTGGAACCAAGTCTCTTTTTTAAAAATTGCATTTTGAAGTAGTCTCATGTGAAACAGATTTGCAGGACTTTATTTTAAAATCTGATAAGGATAGAAAAGATTCCAGTTAACCGCAACAGGAGGAAGGATTAACATCGCTTATACCATTCTTCTTTTTCTTGTTATTTAAAACTTTTCGTGATCAAGAATATGCAACATATTGCATAAAAACAAGAAAACAAACTTTCAGCTGGAGTCGGAACCCCAACAGCCGTATGCTGTTGTGTAGAACAGACACACACAATTCTGGGGAGTCCATTCACATCAGAGCCATTGTACATTTGTATATTTATTACAACAATTCCCTAGCAAATAGCTTGGAAATATTTTGGGGAAGGGGCTTCCCCTTCACCCTTCAATTTGCAAAAAGGTGACATCTGGGAAAGCAGTGGCCCTGATGCTGAGTTAGTATGTAAAAGGTTTATTTTTGCCCCTTTGGTCTTAGGCCTCTAGCTGAATTGAAACGATTAATCTGGATTGGTTGTATCCTACTGTGCTTAAACTTAGGACCTTTCTCCCAACTTGTGGGTCATTCCAAAACAAACAAACACATCGAAAAACAAAACACAGGGTATTTGCATTCTTCAGTTCCCCTTGTTTCCATTTGCTTTCTCCTGAGCCTGAACTGCTTCTTCTCCTTCTTCTCCTTAGTTCATACTTTATGCCAGATGTTGTTCTAAGCTCTTGATGGACGCTAGCTAATTGAGTCTTATACACTAATCCTTTTTTAGGAATGAGGAATCTAAGGCCCAGAGAGGATAAGTAATTTTCCTGTGGTTACACAGCCAGTCCGGTGACATAACCAGGATTTGAACTCTGGCAATGTGGCACCAAAGTTCCTGCTTTTAACCACTCTGCTTGTCTGCCTCTTCTGCGTTGGTCTCTTTTCCCTGAAGCCTGGGCCACTGTCTGAGGCCCTATTTTAAACAGCTCCGGCCATCCACGGCCCCATGGTAGATCTGCCCCTCCTTCATTGTGCCACTCAGTCAGATTTCCTCTGGGCACTGTCCTTTGGTGTCTCGCTACACCTCCTTGAGGACCAGCCTAATTTGGATCAATTCCCTTAGCCCCGGTCCCCTCCAATTCCGATTTTCTGCCGTTCTCTATTGCGTTATCGCTGAGGTCTCAGCACACCTCCTGGTGGACCCCAGCCGCCTGTGACAGATGAAGGATGGGTGAGGACAATTGCGGTTGAATTTGCTTTTACCTCCTGGTGTGCCGAGGCCTCAGGAGTTTGCCATGGGCTGTGCTGGCTTGACCAGGGTGTGGGGAAACGGGAAGTCTCCTTCGTTGGTGGGAAGATAAATTGGTGCAACTGCTCCAGAGGGCAGTTTGGCAACCTCTGCCACATACTTTCAAACTTTAGTTAGACTCTGACCACAGCTCTGAGTCACCACATCTCTCACCTGGGTTGCTGCAGTAGACTCCTCTCCCATCTCCCTGCTTCCACTCTTGCCTCCCAAACTGTATTCTCAACACATTCGCTACTCTCAGTACATTCAGAGTAAGTATTTTAGAACAGAAGCCAGATCATGTCCCACGTCTTGCTCAAATTCTTCCACTGCTTCTCATTTAATTAAGAGCAAAAGCCAAAATTCCCGTAATGGGCTACAAGGCCCTGCAGAACTTGGCCCCAGGACCTCTTTGATCTTATGTCTTATTCCGTCCTTCCTGCTCCCTCTGGCTCCAGCCACACGGGTCTACTTGCTTTTCCTTGAATGTATCAGAGATCCTTCCATTCTAGAACCCTTATATGGGATGTTCCTTCTGCTTAGAACAGTCTTCCCTAGATATCTGCAGGGCCAAATCACTTACCTCCTTCAGGTCTTTGATGAAATATTACCTTCTCAATGGGTAATTGAGATTACCATTGGGTAATCACCAATGGGTAATCACCACTCGATTTAAAATAGCAAACTCTTGATCCCTTTTACTTTTCTCTACTTATTTTTAAAGCCATTATCTAACATACTGTATGACTGACTCATTTGTTTTGGTTTTGTCTGTTTCTTTCCATATGATGTAAGCTCTACAGGGCAGAAAGTGATTTTTTCTGTTTTGTTTATTGACAGTGCCTGACAAGCTGTCAAATATTTATTTATAAATACATTTTAAAAATACTTATTGGATAGTTTTTGAATTGAGTGAATGGTATTTGACTCAACAGTTCCACTTCTAGGAATTTATTCTATGACACACACATGCACAAAGTGACATAAACACTGAGAGCCACTGAACATTATTCATTGTATGAAAAGACTGAGCATCTATCTCAAGAGATTGTTACCTGAAGGGTCTATTGGACAAAATCTCAAACCAGATAGGAATAAAAGTTGCTTCGTGTTCCCACTACCTCCTAGAAAGTGGGGGCTGATGCGAAGACCACGTTGGTTATAGTCAAAACCACATTTTCTTTGCACCTCTGAGTAAAACACTGGAATGTATACCGGTGTGGAGTTGTACTTTTCTCACTTCTCCCAAATTAGTGAATAAGCTTCAATGTTGAGAACAAAGAAGTGTTCAAATGCTGAGGAAAGCTGCCCAAAATTAAGGTCAGACACTTCCCTTTGGGCTTCCCAGGAGGTGCCAAACTGGGGCTGTCCCCTCAATCGTCTCCTCTGCCCCCATATGCTTATATAAACAGAGTATAGAATAAGTCCAGTGGTCAAGGTTCTGTCTCCCAAGATATGGTGAAGGGGCTCCAGAAAACTCACTCTTAGGATGGGGGCTCCTGTAAGAAGCGGCATTTCCTTTCCTGGATGGATGTAGCCCCATCTGGAAGCTCACTGTGGTGTTGCTGTTGGAGTGAAGCTCACTTCCTGGGAGAGCCTGAAAGTTGCTCCAGGGGTTGGGAGGTAATCTGAACCCATTGACTACTGCTTATCTGGGAATTTCTGTAAGCAGGAGGCCTGCAGGGATCATCCACTGCAGCAAGGTGAGAAGGGATGGGGGTCGTTTGCTTGGGAAGGGGAAGGGGGCCGCCCCATCTGCAGCTCTCCATGCCCTTAAGAAAAATGGAAGATGAATTCACAGAGTACTGGATATTCATGTAAAAGAGCATGAGGGAGAGAGCTGACAGCGTAGGCTATGGGGCTGTCCAGGCAGCATCTGGTCCAAGTGGGTATACAGGGTCTGGGGACTGTATTAGTTTGTTAGGGCTGCCATAACAAAATACTACAGACTGGGAGGCTTAAACAACAGAAATTATTTTCTCACAGTTATGAAGGCTAGAAATCCAAGATCAAGGTGTTGGCAGGTTTGGTTTCTTCTGAGGTTTCTCTCCTTGGCTTGAAGACGGTTGTCTTCTCACTGTGTCCTCACATGGTCTTTCCTCTGTGTGTGCAGCCCTGGTGTCTCTTGTATGTCTAGATTACCTCTTCCTAAAGGGACACCCAGTCAGATTGGATTAGGGTCCAACCTAACAGCTTCCTTTTAACTTTTTTTTTTTGGTAACTTAAAACCTTTTTAAAGACCCTATTTACAAATACAGTCGCATGCTGAGGTACTGGAGTTTTGGGCTTCAATCCATAAAATTTGGGGGGACACAATTCAGGGACCTAGTCTTTTAGTGGGGCTGGAGGGAGACAGAGCTGCCACTTTCTGAGATGGTTCTCAGCAATGGAGGAAGACATGGGGAAGCTGAGTAGCATTCCAAGAAAACCATCCCACCTGTGGGGAGACCCACCCCCCCCATCAGCAGAGGCTACCAGTAGCAGGTAGAACTAAGCTGAACCAGAGAAAGACCAGAGAGGCCTCCTAAACACCCATAAGTTGCCAATAATGTAAGACAGTCTTTGCTTCTCTTCTTCCTCCTACCCCCCAACTCAATCCAAAATGCCTGATCCGGGAAAGGAACCAAACTCCCACTTCCTCCATCCAATGAAAGAGCTTCTTCCCAACTCCAAGTCCCTTGAGGCAATGCCAGGTCTGGAGAGAAGAGAGGAGATGAAATTTAAATTGAATATGAAGTGGGGATTTAAAACAAATTAAAATGAAATTTAACTGAAAGTGGCAAGAAAGTTATAGGACCTGCCTAAGCAGTTGTATAGGAGGAGAAAGGAGATTCTTCAGAGCTCAGTTGAATATAGTGCTTGAAAAAAATAAAGCTATCTCAATTTAAACTCCACTGAGTTGATATTTCTCAACAAACTCGCCATCTATTTCTCTATACAAGTAAAGGAGCATGTCTTGGAAAACACAACAAAACTGTTTTCAGTAGTTATCTCTGGGAAAGGGGAATTAGAGATGGGAGTTGGTATGGGAAGAAAATGTACCGTTCACTCTATACCCTTTTGAACTTTAAAAAAAATACCATGTGCAAGTGTTACTTAAAAAACAAACAATTTAAAACTAATTAGAATCATATGATACTAATAGAGCAAAGACTGAGTTAAGAAATCGTCCACAAAGACACGTCAAATCCAAATATATTAAAGGAGTTTTTCACCAGTGGGAAAAAATAATTATTGTAAGTTAAACCAGGGAAACTGTAATGGAAAGAAGGTGAGGTTTGCTGGATGTGAGGAGAAAAGCTTTCCTAAGAATTTGGAGAAAGATCTATAGAAGATGGAGTAAGAGAGACTTGGACCAGCGCTCCAGTGTTAGAAAATAATGTTAACCGCTGATGCTGTTGCTTGAAGGGAGATAAATGTTGTGACAGATGCCTGCAAAGAATTTGGCAAGGAATGGGGTTCCATTTGGTATAATGCACTTCAAGGTTAAGCTCTTTTGTGTCATGTAGACGTGGCATGTTTTTGGCTCAGTGCTGAACCTTGGGGCTTGGGATTGATATAATTGTGGAAGACATTAAGTCAAGCGGCAATGCACAATGATTTGGCCAGTAACATTTGAAATAATATCTCACACATATGTTCAAGCAATAGAAATCACGGCCAAAATACCAGGAAAGGATTCCAGCAAAATAGGAAGGAAACAGAGAGGGGTCATTTATGTTAACACACCATAAGTTTATGCACGGATCATTATTTCCCCTTATATGATTAATTCTATTCTCAATGTGTTGAGCTAATAAAAATTGAGAAATCATCACAAAAATTGTGAAATCATCCACATTCTGTGTGTACAGACAGTGGCTTAAGAGTGGGATCATAATCCCGTCATCCTCCTGGAACTGAATTAAGCCTGGATAGGAGTTCTGATGACATGAGGTGCAAAACTGGACATCAGAATGGATGCAACAAATGTGGCTAGTCCACACTGCCTGCCACAGTTCTTTCCCCTCATAGTCAGAGATGAAAGGGGAAAAACAATAAAATAGTAAGATAAATAGTAAAAAATGCAGGTTTCGAAATTGAGCTATTTGTAATGAGGTGGTAAGTCAGAAAGAGAGAGACAAATACTGTATGCTAACACATATATATGGAATTAAAGAAAAAAAAAACCTGTCATGAAGACCATAGGGGTAAGACACGAATAAAGACTGTGTCCTACTAGACCTACTAGAGAATGGACTTGAGGATATGGGGAGGGGGAAGGGTAAGGTGTGACAAAGCGAGAGAGAGGCATGGACATATAAACACTACCAAATGTAAAATAGATAGCTAGTGGGAAGCAGCTGCATAGCACAGGGAGATCAGCTCGGTGCTTTGTGACCACCTAGAGGGGTGGGATAGGGAGGGTGGGAGGGAGGGAGATGCAAGAGGGAAGAGATATGGGAACATACGTATATGTATAACTGATTCACTTTGTTATAAAGCAGAAACTAACACACCATTGTAAAGCAATTATACTCCAATAAAGACGTAAAAAAAAAAATGCGGGTTTCTGCCTTGTTTTAGGAGGAGGCTTTGCCATTGAGGAGCACACTCCAACGACTCTATTGGATCTTAAAAAAATGCAGCTATTGGCCTATCTTGATGCTTGTTACTCATTCAAGCCACCAATCTGATGGGGGTCAGGCCAGTTACGTTGCACAGGAAGTGTCTCCCCAAGGGGGGACCTGCATACTAATTCCTCTTGGCTCATATATACGCTATTTCCATTGGATTTTAAAATGGAAGGTTTTTGTTTGTTTACTTAAAGCCTGGATTATGTGAGATGGCAGGAAGCTACTGTTTCACTAAACTTATCATTTCAGATTTTTGGTGAGACTTGCAGTTCTGAAAAGTATTTGTTTCTGAAGAATCATCAATAAAAAGGCTAGAGCATCCACTGTAAGAAGGTGGAGAAGAGGCAGCCAGGAAAGAAGGAAGCAGCAGGGTCCCCAGCCTGCCCTGATGTGATGTAGGCTCATTTGACCATTGAGGTCAAGCATTGTGTTGAGCATTTTAAAAACAACATAAAACTATGGAGGGTAGATGAAGTAGATACTGGCTAGTTTTTGTCTACACACCATTCTTTTTCTCATTTATGGGCAATGTATTCCCAGTTTCCTTCTGGGAAACCTTCCCCTTCTACTGTCAATTAAGGTGCTTTGACTGAGCCTGCGCCCTCTTCAGCTCCAGGAGTGGGTACTTGACATGGGTCTAAGTCAGTTAATAAACTCTCCTGGGTCACAGTGATTGCTTCAGACTCCAGGAAGAGGCACGGGGCTCAAGTGGAGCCAGTCATAGTGAAGTCCTGGTCCTGAATACAGCTGAGCGGTAAGGAGCAGTGCTCTCTCTCTTCTGAGGGATTTGAATGAGGAGGGATGCGGTAGGCAGAAACTGTTTTAGACATCTTGCCACCCTGTGGGTGGCGGTGGTGAGGCCTGTCTAGAACGTAGCAGCACAGTGGAAGCATGGAGAGAAGTGGGTCCTGATGAAAACTTTTGCATTTTTTAACTTAGTTATGCCTGAACCGAAAACTGCAAATTGATATTTTCAGTAATGTGACTTAACATATTCCACCTTCTTTATCCAAACATTTATTTTGCTCCAGGCATTTTTTTTTTTTTTTTTTTTTTGCGGTATGCGGGCCTCTCACTGCTGTGACCTCTCCCGTTGTGGAGCACAGGCTCTGGACGCACAGGCCCAGTGGCCATGGCTCACGGGCCCAGCTGCTCTGCGGCACGTGGGATCCTCCCGGACTGGGGCACGAACCCGTGTCCCCTGCATCGGCAGGCGGACTCTCAACCACTGCGCCACCAGGGAAGCCCTGCTCCAGGAATTTTGAATGAGGGGTTCTGTCATATGCAATAGAAGGACCCCTACCGGTTACCGTAAAGTGTTATGAGCTAATGATAAAAATCTGAGATGTAGGAAGAAATTAAAAGGAAAACCAGAATCTAAATATCACAATTAAATCCCAGTAAAGACAAAAGATTGGGAGCTGAAATTATGGATAAATACGTGATTTAAAATAAAGATACAAAGAATCAAAGTTTAAAAATATAACAGAAGAAGAAGCTGTGCACATAAAAGACTAAAACCCATGATATAAAGGTTTAGAACATTAAAGTAGAGGGGATTAAGGATTAAGAAAAGGAATTGGAAACAGTAAAGATAAAATTGAAGATTAAAAACCTCAGAAGAATAAAAATAGTTATGAAGAAATATTTTTGAGAGAAAACAAAAACCAAAACCTTAAAGATTGGAAAGAGTGATAGGAAAAAAAAAATAACCCAGTCCAAAGTAAATCAGTGAGGATTCACACAAAGTTCAAGGTGGTGACTGAAAACATTCTGTTGATGGGATGTCATTCAGTGGGGCAAAGAGCCAGGAAGGCAGAAAGCCCATAGCTTGAGTGGTATCTGTAAATACACAGGGTTTGTCTGCTTAATACTGACACATGGCAGAGCAGTGGGGAAAAAAAAAAGCCTTCTCATCCTCGGGAAACTTGAAAAGCTAGTGTCACTCACCTCCCTCCACCACCACGCACGACAGGTCTAGTTCTTTATTGTCTGAAAATTTGGAACCTTATGTGTACAGCCAATAGAGCCTAGTTATAGTCAGTTAGACAACTGGCAGGAAAAGCAGGGAGTCACTCGATACATTTTTTCAAATGATTTTCTTTTAAAGCAGAAATACTTGGAGAATAGGCCGGAAATAAAGGAGCCCAGCTATAATTAAAAATGAGATTACTCAAAAGGAACATTTCATACTCATCAAAAGTCTGAAAATATTAAGTATTATTGAAAACGAGGGGAAGTAAAAACTCATACACTGCTGGTGGCAATATAAACTGGTATACCACATGAGAGCAATTGGACTGTATCTAGTATAATCAGAGATCCCTACATGCTTAGATATATGCCTTAGAGAATGCTTACAAATATACATAATTAGACATACCACAATTACCTGTAACAGCTAAAATGTATATGAAACAGATTAATAGAGGAATGAATAAAAATTGTGGTATACTGAATATATAGAGCAGTTAAAATGAATAAACTATTGTAATTATCAATGTGAATAAGTATAGAAAACATAATGCTAAATGAATAAATAAGTTGCAGATTCATAGGATAGGCTACTGTTTACGTAAATTTTTTAAAACACCCCACACTACTATTTTTACTTTGGGACAAATACACATGTAGTGAAAGTATAAACACATGGAAAGAAACAATAGACACCATATTCAGAGCAGAGGAATAAGGACGGATGAAAGATTTGGGAAGATTACAAAAGGAGTTTCAAATATAACTATAATGTTCTTTTACTTAAAACAAACCTGGTGAGGATGGGATAGAAGTGAGAGAGGAGAGAACAGCACTTGCTGAAAGCATTGCTGTAGGAGTAGAGTGGCTGCTCCCGTTTTTGGTTGGCAGCGTCTTTGCATTTTGGAGCCAGGGCAGACAGTGGGGAGGGGCAAAGCATCTTTCTACCTTCTTTTCAGCCATCGGGTTTTCTGCAGCCCAGTGCCAACACATTCATGGGTCACCAATTTTATTTCTCAATCCAATTCTGAGGGCTCTGCAAGTAGTTGCCATTCTCCCAGATTTTGCCAATTAATTGTCAGTTTTAGTTTTCTCTGCTGTGGGTTTCCAACATTTTCTGGGGTCTTTTAAAGTATCTGTCTGTATTAGTCTGAGTAGGCTAGACTATGCTGTAGTACTAAATAAACACCCAAATCTCAGTGGCTCAATTCAGTGAAGGTTTCTTTAAAGCTCCTGCAATGTCAACGCAGATATTCTTGGTTAGGAGGCTTTCCTGGGTGGTTCTCCTTCAAGCAGTGTATACTAATTTACCTAGACTATGCCACCTTCTTAGCCACAGGGATGGAGGAAAAAGATGGTGGCCAATTGTGAAGGATGTTTAATGGCCAACTCTAAAAGTGGTGTACTTCACTTTTGGCCAGTACCATCAGTCAGAATTCAGTCACATAGTCCCATCTAGATGCAAGGGGATCCAGGGAATGCAGCCTTCCTCCGTGCCTGGGAGGAAAATAAAATAGTTTGGCGAATTCATAGCATGGTCCAGCCACCACATTTTATTAAGAACATAAGACCCTGAGACATAATTTAAAACCACCATGTTTTTAATTATTTAGTTATTATTAATCATGTGATAAGCACCTACAAACTCACCACCTAAAAGAAGCACAAGGACCTTGACAATAACGCACAACTAACTATATGGTCTTCTTTCCTGCATCCCCTGACTCTATTCACAAGACAACCAGCATCCTGAAACTGCATGGATCATCCCGTTGTTTTCCTTTTTTCAAAAAAATTAACCTTTTGAGATAATTCTAGATTCATATGCAGTTGTAAGAAATAACACAGAGTGATGCTGTGTGCCCTTTACCCAGATTCTCCCAATGGCAACTTCTTGAAAAATTGTACTGCAGAATCATAGCCAGGATATCAACATTGATATAGTCAAGATACAGAACATTTCTGCCATCACAAGGATCAATTATATGGCCCTTTAACAGTCATATCAACTCCCCTCTGGCCCTCAACCTCTCCTTAGTCCCTGGTAACCACTAAATTGTTCTCCACTCCCACAATTTTGTCAATTCAAGCATGTTATATAAATGAAACCATTTCCTTTTGGGAAAATCAGCATAATTCTTTGGAGATTCATCCAGATTGTTGCACGTACCAACAGTCTATTCCTTTTGCTCTCTCAGTAGTATTCCATGGATGTACTGCAGTTTGTTTAGCCATTTACTCATTGAATAACTGGATTGTTCTTTTTCTTTCTTTCTCTCTCTCTCGCGCTCTCTCTCTCTGGCTGCGTTGTGACTTCGTTGCTGTGCGTGGGCTTTCTGCGGTGAGTGGGGGCTACTCTTTGTTGTGGTGCACGGGCTTCTCACTGCGGTGGCTTCTCTTGTTGAAGAGCACGGGCTCTAAGCAAGCAGGCTTCAGTAGTTGTGGCACGTGGGCTTCAGTAGTTGTGGCTCACGGGCTCTAGAGTGCAGACTCAGTAGTTGTGGCGCATGGGCTTAATTGCTCCGCGGCATGTGGGATCTTCCTGGACCAGGGCTCAAACCTGTGTCCCCTGCAATGGCAGGCAGATTCTTAACAACTGCACCACCAGGGAAGCCCTGGATTGGTTTTCCTTTGAGCTATACAAATTAAGTTGCTATTAATATTCACATAAACATTTGTGTGTGTGAACATAAATCTTCATTTCTCTGGAATAAATGCCCAGGATTACAAGTGGTGAGTTGCATGCTTCAGCTTTTCTAGTTCTCTCAACTTTCCATAGAAACTTTAGAATAAATTTGTCTATATCTGCCAAAAATCTTGCTGGGATTTTGATAGAAACTGCATTAAACCTGTGTATCAATTTGGGGAGAATGTTGACTCTTCCAATCCAAGAACTTGGTGTGGCTCTTCTTTTATTTAGATCTCATTTGATTTATTTAATTAGTGTTTTGTAGTTTTCAGCATACAAGTCCAGTACATATTTTGTTAGATTTACACTTACTTTATTTTTTGTGCAATTTTTAATAATGTATTTTAAATTTGAGTGTCCACATTGTTTAAGTATATAGAAATATAATTGATGTTTCTATGTTTATCTTATATTTTGCAAACTTACTGAATTTGCTTATTTCTAGGAGTTTTTTTGAAATTCTTTGGGATCCTCTATGTAGATAATCATGTCCTCTGCAATAGGGACACTTTTATATCTTTCTTTCTTATCTGTATGCTTTTATTTCATTTTCTTGCATTATTGCACTGGCTAGACCTTCAAGTACTATCTGGAATAAGAGTGGTGAGAACAGATACCCTTTCCTTGTTCCTAATCTTAAGAGAAAAGCATTAATCTTTCACCATTAAGTATAATATTAGCTGTCAGGTTTTGTTTGTTCATTTTTGGTTTTATTTCATTTTGCAGATATTCTTTATCAAGTTGAGGAAGTACTCCTCTATTCCTATTTTTCTGAGAGTTCTTGTAATAAAATGAGTGTTGAATTTTGTCAAATGCTTTTTCTGCATCCATTGATACAATCCTGGGATTTTTCTTTTGGGAGTTTGTTAAGCTCCACTTGGGCATGGTATGTAAATCTTTTTATATCCTGTTGAATTCTATTTGCTAATTTTTTGTTAAGGATTTTTGCATCTATATTCATGAGGGATATTGACCTATAGGTTTCTTTCTTCATACTGTCTTTGGTTTCAGTATCAGGGTAATACTGTCTTCATAAATGAACTGGGAGTATCTGCTCTTCTTCTATGCCTTTTGCTGGAAGAGATTTTTAGAATTGGTATTAAATTCTGTTAATTTTTTTCCATTGTTTTAGATTGGGTAATTTCTACTTATTCTATTCTATTGTTTACTTGTCTGTCTACTCTGCTGTTGATCCTATCCACTGAGGTTTTTATTTAGTCAAACATTTTTGTCTGAATTCTAAAATTACCATTGGTTCTTCTTTTTAATCTTCTGTACCTTTGTGGATACTTTCTATTTTTTGCTGGGACTTTCTATTCTTCATTTGTTTCAAATGTGCTCCTAATCACTCACTGAAGCATTTTTTTTTATCATGGCTGCTTTACTATCTTTATCAGATAATACATTTCTTTCATCTCTGTCTTTTCAACTATTGTCTTTTTCATTTAGTTCTAGATCTCAGTTTTTGGTATGCTGAGTAATTTTCTTTTTTCTTTCTTTTTTTTTATTGTTTTGATGATTTTAGTGCTGAGTAATTTTCAAATGAAACCTGGACATTTTGGGTATTACATTATGAGATTCTGTTTAAACCTCCTGTTTTATTTGGCTTCCTCTGACACCTCTCCGGCAGGGTAAGGGAGGGCACTGTCTCATTACTGCCAGGTAGATGTAGAAGTCCAGGTTCCTTACTTGGCCTTTGTTGATACCCAAGGGTGGGGTCCCTAGTTTATGCTGGATAGGATTGGGAGTTCTGGCTGCTCACTAGGTCTCCACTGAAACTTCCCAGGCAGAGAGGGGCATGAACACCTCATTACTGCTCCTCATGTGGCCTCCACTGACACAATGGAGTGTCAGGAGTGGCCTCCTTTCTGCTGGGTGGTAGAGAACCTTCCCAAGGCTTCACACATCCCCACTGTGGAGAGAGAAGGGCACCTTCTCATAGTGCCTGGCTGGAGGGGAAATCCAGCTTCCCATATTGTCTTCACTGAACCCACTGACCTCATTATCTCGTGGTGGAGATGTAAGTTCTGGTTCCATACTCTGCTGTCTTTGACACCATCCTTGTGAGTATTATGGAGTTCCTTATTACAGCCTGATGGGGGTGGGTAGGGTGGGGATGGGGCTGGGTGTGGGGTGTGGGAGTGTGTGGGGTGGAAGTCTAGACTCCCTCCTCAGTCTTGCTGGCATGGGCTGGGCCACAGTTTTTACACAGTGTTTTGCTGGAATACAGCAGTTATTGCCTACAAGTTTTCTGTCTTGCTAAGCTGTCCCTTTCCTGGTTCCTTGGCTAGGGAGAGTAGGCTTTAGTTGGGCCTTTTTTACTCTGTGTCCATTGGTGTTTCTATGTTGATAGTTTCTCCAGCTTTAAGTCTGGTCCATAGAAAGCAAAGAGAAAACCCATGGAATTCACCAGCATATCCGACCTTGAGTCCCAACATCCTTAAATGGTCTGCTTTCTCTCCACCTTTTGGGTCTTCTGATGTTGGCATGTAAGTATGTATTGTGTTTAAAACTGAGCTATAATTGACATATATTAATTTCAGGTGTACAACATAATGACTCCATATTTGGATATACTGTGAAAGGATCACCACGATAAGTCTAGTTAACATGCATCATCATCACACAGTGACAAAAGAATTTTTTTCTTGTGATGAGGATTTTTAAGATCTACTCTCTAACCAGCTTGCAAAGATGCAATACAGTATTATTAACTATATTCACTATGCTGTACATCACACTGTACAAGTAGACCTCAGCAACCTGTACCTGAACTTCCATGGTGAGAAGATCTCTGAGAACCAAGACCAAGCTGCTCTGGGATCCCAACATCCTCCCCAAGAGCGAAAGTACTGTACCTGGCAGAGGAGCGGTGATGGCATCAGATGGCCGTGTCTCAGCTGGCGGAGGGAGAAACGGTGAAAAGACGGCAAGCAGGCACCGGATGAACTGATGAACTGCAATTTCAACGCCGAGGAGGCCGGGTGCGGGCTTCCGAGTGCACCAGAAGCGCTTCCATCCAATCCAGGCCCAGAAGGTGCACAGGCGGCTGGTGGGAGCGAGTCCGGGGTACTACTCCCTGTGCAAGCAGTTGGCCCGCTCAGACTCCTCTGAGCAGATGCGGTTGAGGCGGAGGAAGTACGGACGGCCTTCCAGGAACCACAGACGCAAAACAGTACCGGGCCGCTAGGTCCTCGCCGCCCGCCTCGCCGCCGGGCCGCTGCCGCGGCTGGCAACCCGGAACAGGAACCCCTGACACGCATGCGCACAGTGCACAGAGCGAGGAAGCGCGAGCGGCGGTCTGAGTGGGCCTGGGAAAGCTACGACGGCCTTGCGTCTTTGTTCCTGTCAGTTCCAGCAGCTGGACGCGCCCAGATGTGTCCCTGCCCCAGGGGCCCCCAGCCCTGGCTGACCCGGCCGCAGCCTCTCTGGAGCCTGGCGCCAGCCAGAGACCGGCAGTGGCTTGGCCCTGCCCGGACCCTCCTGGAGAGCTTAGCCACTGCAGCCGAGGAGGCCGTGCCCGGCACAGGTAACCTTGTCCGTCATTGAGTTTGGAGTCATTGGCGTTGAGGACGTGAATCCCTTCCTGGCTGCAGACGCAGCGTGCTTGGCCCCTGGGCTGCACTCAGAGAGGCCCTGTTAGACTGAAACTGTTGGATCCTTGGCCACAGGCGGGCGTGTGTGGCCAAACTGGAGATGGGACTGCCGCGGGGCCTTGCCTCTTCGCGACCCTACCCCTCCTTGTGGGCTTCTCTGCGTCAGCGTACTTCAAGGACTAGGGTGAGTGGTGGCCCGGCCATGGGCCCCGCCCCTCCCTACAGGCACCACCACCCTGCGCCGGGCTGCAGCCCCCTCCGTGGGCCCCATCTGGCAGCTGGATACCCACCGGGTACCCGGCAGCCAGCAGAGAAGGAAAGGCGACCTTGCCCAGCATCCCCATTATTGACTGCCTGACTGCTTGTGTAAGTAGATACGATTGAGCAGTGAAGAGAAGATTCTATGCCAGTCTCTGTGGGATAAGCAGGTGGACACCATTGGGTGCTGCCGTACTGGCAGTGGTCACCAATACACTGAATATGTCAGCAGGGGGGAGTGGGTGAAATGGGTGAGGGGGTCAAAAGGTACAAACTTCTAGTGACAAAATAAATGACACGGAGATGTAATATACAGCATGATGTTAGTCTTATATTGATATATCCTGTGTTTGTAGTTATACTTAGAGGGAAGGTTTGGTAAAAATACATCTATCTTCCTGGAAGTAAAGCTGCTTTTCTTTTTATATAGATTATTTTTATCTCTACTTATTTAGATTTTATTTTACTTATTTTTAACTTTATGTGTATATATACTGTGGTTTATTCATCCAGTCACCTGTGGATGGATATTTGTGATGTTTCCAGGTTTTTACTAATGTGAATAAGCTGGTGTGAACAGTCTTTTACATGCATCGTGTCTTACATGTGCTAGAGTTTCTCTTAAAATATACATAGGACTGGATTGCTAGGCTACAGATTATGTAAATCTTAAACTATAGAAGGTAATGCTAAATTATTTTTTAAAGTGGTTGCACTAATTTATGTTACTACAAGTAATGTGTTAGAGATACTACAGATCCTTACTGAGCAGCAGTCTGAAAACTTTCCCCAGGCAGTAAGCTGGGGTAATTATGGGTCTCCCCTCAAATTTTCCCCTCTCAGGCATCACTCACTGTTTGTTGTTGCCTAATGACCAATATGTAAAAGTTACTGTTCTAACTGTTCTATATTTTTGGATTTTTTTCTTTTTTGGTTGTTTTTCGCAGTTGAGTCAATCTGGTCCCAGATTCTCCATCTTGTTTGGAAGTAGATGTCTTTTAAAACCATTTTAGCCCCTACTTTTTCTGTAGTAATTGTCTCAGTTTTTACTTATAAAATCATTTGTGTCGTCTCTCTACTTGCTTAATTTTGCTAAAGTTTTATTTTCTTAGTTTTTCCAAATAGCCATTTTTTTCTTTGTTAGTCTTCTCTATTTTATGTTTTCTTTTATCCCTTATCTTGTGTTTTCTTTAGTTTTTATCCTGTTATTTTTCTAACCTCTTAATTTTGGCAATTAATTTGTTAATTTGGGGGCTTTCATTTTTTTCCCTTAATATTCATGTTTAAGGCTATAAATTTCCCTCAGATCACTACTTTTGTTATGTCACATGAATTTTGATATATAGTTTAAAACCCTTTTAATCAGTTCTAGCTATTTTAAAATTTCATTATGACCTCATTGTAACTCATGAGTTATTTATCAGGGTTTAAAATAGAATTTCAAATAAGTGGGGATCAAGAATTTATATTTGTTTTATTAATGTCTAACTTAGTTGCATACTTATTTTTATAAAATTATTGAGGCTTTCTTTATGACCTAATTCATGGTAAATTTCATTAGTAGTCATATATACTTGAGAACAGTATTTTGATTGTAATTGGTGGATGCAGAATTCAATGTATGTTCATTAACTTAAGTTTCTTAGTTCTGTCCTTCAGATCTTGTATATCTTGGCTGATTTTTTAAGATTAATTTTTATTTTTTTAAATTTATTTTTATTTTTTGGCTGTGTTGGGTCTTCATTGCTGCATGCGGGCTTTCTCTAGTTGCGGCGAGCAGGGGCTACTCTTTGTTGTGGTGCGCAGGCTTTTCATTGTGGTGGCTTCTCTTGTTGCGGAGCACGGGCTCTAGGCGTGCAGGCTTCAGTAGTTGTGGCGTGTCGGCTCAGTGGTTGTGGCTTGCAGGCTCCAGAACACAGGCTCAGTAGTTGTAGTGCATGAGCTTTGTTGCTCCGTGACATGTGGGATCTTCCCGGACCAGGGATTGAACCTGTGTCCCCTGCATTGGCAGGCGGATTCTTAACCACTGCACCACCAGGGAAGTCCCTACTGATTTTTTTTGTCTATTTGACTTCTCAAGAATTGAGAGAGGTGTGCTGAAATCTCTCACTATGATGGTGGGTTTATTACTGTGTCCCTGCAGTTCCAATAAAATTAACTTCATATGCTTTAAGGCAATTTTATTAGTAACTGTGTATTTAAAATTACTTCCTCTTTTTGGAGAATTGAATTAAGTAGTAAATTGAATTATCTCTCCCTAATAATATATTTTACTTTAATATTTATTTTATCTATTATTAGTATAGCTACAGCAACTTTCTTTTGGTTCTATTTCCTTCATATTTCATTTTCTATCCTTTTACTTTTAACCTTTGTGTTTTCTTATGGTTTAGGTATATCTTTTATAAACAGCATATTTTAGATTTTATAAAATCCAAACTGTGACTTTTATCTTTTAAAGTTTTAGTTCATATTTATTTATGCTAATTGCTAATATACTTGGACCAGTTTTAAATATCTTAACTTATTATTTCTGTTTTTTTCTCCCATTTCTATTTCTTTCCCCCATTTCATTTCCTTCCCTCCTTTAAATTGATAGCAGCTGTATCTACTAAAAATACTGATCTGGGAGTTGTTTGTTACTGATCCACAATGAGGTAAGGACCTCATGCCAGAACTTAAAGCACTGCTCCCTTCATTGAGAAAGTATGTAAAAATCATATCAGCAGTGTGGGTGGTGATGTGGTTGATGTACATACACTCTGGTGCAAAATCCTTCTCTTGTCAAGAACTGATAAATTGTTCACAGACCAGCTCGGTGGACTACACTTTGAGAAATACTGTTTAGCGTGTTTTCACATCCCTTGTGAGATCCCAACGTTCAACATACCGATAATATCTCAGCTTTTAAATAAGGGTTGTTATGAATTTGTTTCTTTTTTTACTTTGATAATAGAGTTCTTTCTTGCCCTCTCTTTAAAATAGCAACCAACTTTAAGATAACAACCAATATATTGGGTCTCTTTTATTCATATATCACAGCATCTCTTGTATTTGTTTGTTCTCTTATTTAAGAATATCCCCGCCCTATTTTCAACATGGATCTTTGCATGGCAAACCTTCTGAGGCCTTATATGCCTGACAGTATGTTTATCAAGCCTTTACATTTGACTGATATTGGGCTGCATATAAAATTCTAATTTCTAAGTTCTTTTCCTTCAATATTTTGGAAATTCTATTCCCATAGTCATCTTGCAATCAGTGTTGCTTTTTTTTTTTTTTTTTTTTTTGCGGCACGCGGGCCTCTCACTGCTGTGGCCTCTCCCGTTGCGGAGCACAGGCTCTGGACGCGCAGGCTCAGTGGCCATGGTTCACGGGCCCAGCCTCTCTGCGGCATGTGGGATCCTCCCGGACCAGGTCACGAACCCGTGTCCCCTGCATCGGCAGGCGGACTCTCAACCACTGCGCCACCAGGGAAGCCCAGTGTTGCTTTTCTTATTCCTTTGATTGATGTGGATATGCTTTTTCTTTTTGTTAGCTTTTAGAATTTTCTCTTTATCTTTCTTATTCTTAAATTTTAGTATAATGTGTAGATTTTTCTTTCTTCTCTTTGGTACTCTATAGGTGTTTTCAGTCTTAGTCCTGTTATCTTTTTAAAAATCTGGGGTGTGTATCTACATTATTTCTTCAAATATTTACTCCTCTTTTAAAATTTTCTTTTCCTTCTGTGATTTATATTATTTGGATTTTAGCACTTCTGTTTCTATTCTTTATACCTATTGACTTTTCTTTTATATTTCTCATTTCTTTGCCTTTTCTTTATTTTCTCAGAAAATTGTCCTTTTTAAAATGTATCTTACCTTTCTGTTCTTTGTTTCAACTATTATAATCTTTAAAGTATCTGCTTGACTCTTTATAATGTATTTTTTCTTTTATCATATTGATACATTCTTCCCTTTTTAAAAATATATTTCATTAAGGTGATTTAAAATTATTAGTTTAAATATTTTGCTTCTGATGGAATCTAAAATACAGATAGTTGTACTCCTCGAATATCTCATCCCCTTGGTTTGTGGGCTTGTTTTTCCTGGAGGTATGTTTGACTCTGTCAAGCCATACAAATATGGGAAAGCCAGACCCCTGTCTTTGTCATTACAACCAGCTCAGGGGGTGACAGTGGCGTGTATGCACGAGTCCTAGTGTGGAGAGGTCCAGGCAGTGAGGTCCAGTCACTCCTCACTCTAAAAAAAGAAAGCAGGGCTTTGCTTGCCCCTTAGCTTTAGAGATCTTCCTTAAACATAACAACTTGCGAAAGTCATTACCTTGTTTTTCTACACCATAACACAGTGGCTTCTGCCATTGATTTTCTTTTTTTTTGAGATGACTTATACCAAGTCTGAGTTGCTGTAGGCGTGGGGTATTCTTTGTCCCAACAGTACCTTTTCCTTCTTTTTTTTTTTTTTTTGGTTTTGTTTTGTTTTGACTATGTGTCAAGCATTGCATTAAGTGCTTTATTTTTTTTAAAACTTTTTATTTTATATTGGAGTATAGCCGATTAACAATGTGATAGTTTCAGGTGCACAGCAAAGGGACTCAGCCATACATATATGTGTATCCTTTCTCCCCCAAACTCCCCTCCCATCTAGGCTGCCACATAACATTGAGCAGAGTTTCCTGTGCTATACAGTAGGTCCTTGTTGGTTATCCATTTTAAATACAGCAGTGTGTACATGTCAATCCCAAACTCCCTAACCATCCCATCCCCCTATCCTTCCCCCTGGTAACCATAAGTTCATTTGCTAAGTCCAACAGTACCTTTTCCACTTTATACTGGGCTGCCTCTTGTGCAGATTGAAGCCACTCTTTCTCTCTTATAGTAATTCAGAACAACCTTCTGTCTTTATTTCAAGGATTTCTCATATCTTTCTTGGTGTCTTTGGTTGATCTTGGGTGTGAGAGCCAATAATAGTGCCTGTTCACCTTTCTAGTAGGATCTGGAAATGGATCCACCACCCTTTGCTACTGTTTTTAGGGACTAGCATTTTTTTTTTCAGCACAAATTAACATATAGTTTTATCTCATGGTTTTATTTTTACAAAGAGTGTTTAGCATGGAAATATAAATGTAGACTATAAAATACTATCCTGAAGCTCTTTGTGTTCCATTTCCAATCTTTAGCCATACACAATCACATTTTTTTATGCTGCAAGTTTTTTTCACCTTATTATTTTGAGTATACTTCTTTTGGTTTGTTCTTTTTGTTTATTTTAATGGTTCCAGTGTTTATTCTTAATACATTGCCTAATATTCTAAAAAATTACATACTAAAATTTATTAAAGCTCTCTTATGTTTGGGTTATTTTTACTTCTCACTACTAGAGATGATTATAACATCTTTAAAAATATAACTTTTTCTTTTGATTTATTGGTTTAGATTTATTTCAAGAATGAGGTTACAGGGTCCATGGATGTAAAAACTTTATGGCTCTTGATAAGTATTGCCAAATTGCCCTTCAAAGAATTATGTTATTCTTTGAATGGTTTTCCATACACTTATTCTGATGTATACTTAATTGCATATGCACAAACTTGTATATCACTTAAGACAATTCCTCTTCTGTCCTTTTACACTACTCTGATTACATTTTTTAAGGATACATTAAATTTAAATGGCGATGGACCATCTTCCCTTTTTTAAAACCACTATTACTTCCAAATAGCCCTGTAAAATTCTCTTAATTCTAATTCTAATTTAAGTAATTAGGAATATAAATATAAATTGAGACAATGGGTGACATTTACTCCCTCAGATTCTACCGGTATAGAGAGTATGTATTATTTATATAGTGTGAAGTCTTAGTGTCCCAGAAAGGTACAAAATATTTTTTGAAATCAGTGTTACCTCCGGAAGTTGTCCGAAAGTGTGACCCTCCCCTTCTGTTTGGAGCCATGTTAGTCCTGGGGTTTTGTTATGTAGGAAGGGGATGGGGATTGAAAAGAACAGCTGTTACGCTTCTTGCTAACCCTAATGCCTGGTATTCAAACTAGATTTAATTTGATCTAGAAAAATTGCAAAAAGGTAACATTGTGTACATATTGAAGGTCTGCTATTCATACCTGCTGTTATTTTTAACGAAGACTCAGAATATATTGCTTACATTTTTATTTTCAGTATAATTTATAAGATTCCTGAAATAATTATGGTCAATATGTGCTAAACACTGTTTTAGATACTATATGTTTAATCCTGTCTTTAATTTTTGCTGCATAACAATGTCAAAATCTTGGGGATTTACAATAATACACATTCATTTCTCCTTCACAGGTCTGTGGGTTGTCTGTGGTTCAGCTGGGCTCCAGGATTGGCCATCCTTGGCTCCAGGCTGTGGGTTGGATTCCTGTCTGCTTCACCAGTGCCAGCAGCTCTCTGGGGCATGCTCTTCTTATTGCAGACCACAGAAATGTAAGTCGGCAGGCCAAATCACACAACCATATTTAAAACTTCTGCTTGCATCCCATCTGCTAAAATTCCATCATCCCACGCAAATCACGTGGCCAAGACCAACTGCAGTAGGCTGGGGTATATACTCTGCCCCCACTGGGAGACACTGAAAAGTCACATGGCAAAGACTGTGGATGTGTAACTTTATTAGGGAGTGAGTGAG